>NC_049260.1:104079745-105360578 GCF_011100685.1 Canis lupus familiaris
GACACAAGTGTCTTAACAGACATATGATTGGCAAATACAATCTCTCATTCTCTGGGTTGTCTTTCAGTTTCTTGATAGTGTCTTCTGAAGCACAAAAGTTTTTAAGTTTGACTAAGTTCAATTTATCTACTTCTTTTTTAGTGGCTTGTGCTTTTGGTGTTGTATCTAGAGTTCTTTGCCAAATCCACTGTCATGAAGATTTACCCTACATTTCCTCCTAAGAGTTTTTCTTTATGTTTAGGTCTTAGATTGAGGTCTTTGATCCATTTTGAGTTAATTTGTAGATATAGTATGAGGTAAGGGTCCAATTTCATTCTTTTGCATGTGGCTAACTGCCACATGGCACCTTCAGATGAGAGAAATGATTATTCAGAGTCTGAAATCTTGGAACAAAGAGAGGCCTGAAAGGGCCTCCACCGGCAGGCGTCACCGAGAAGTGCAGGTGCCGAGGTGAAGCCCTGAGAGAGTTCAGGTTGGCTCTCAGTTTTATTACCTAGAATGTAAAGTACGTGGAAACAAGGGAGGAAAAACAACTCAAGAAACCAATCACGTGAGGGGCAAGAGGGGACTGTGGACGTAACTTGCTGAACAGGACTCAGAGGAGCCTTAACTAGGGGGTTGTGGGGGATGGGAGAGCTGATCTCCACAGGCCTGGCTGTCTGTTCATCACCATTGCTGTCTTCAGGACGGACCGACTGCAGGAGTAATTGGCTTTTGACACATGGATAAAGCTGTTGCCATTTATGCGTGGCCCTGTTCTTATTGTTTCTTTTACCCGCTGAGGTCTTGCTCTCCCACAGCTGGCTGGTTGTTCCAGCACCTTATGTTGAAAAGCCTAAGACATGATTCTAATGGTCTGTTTGCTGGAAGAGGTATGACACAGTCCATACTCCAGTGGTTCCAGATTATGGTCCCCAGAGCACTAGCATTGATATCACCTGGGAACTTGTTAGAAATGCAGTCTCAGGGGCACCTGGGTGGCTCAGTGATTGAGCATCTGCCTTCGGCTCAGGGCATGATCCTGGGGTCCAGGGATCCAGTCCCTGCAGGGAGCCTGCTTCTCCCTCTGCTTCTCCCTCTGCCTGTGTCTGTGCCTCTCTCTCTCTCTCTCTCATGAATAAATAAATAAAATAAAATAAAATAAAATAAAATAAATAAAAATAAAATATCAGAAAGGGAGACAGAACGTAAAGACTGCTAACTCTGGGAAACGAACTAGGGGTGGTAGAAGGAATATCAGAAAGGGAGACAGAACGTAAAGACTGCTAACTCTGGGAAACGAACTAGGGGTGGTAGAAGGGGAGGAGGGCGGGGGGTGGGAGTGAATGGGTGACGGGCACTGGGGGTTATTCTGTATGTTAGTAAATTGAACACCAATAAAAAATAAATTAAAAATAAAATAATAAAATAAAATAAAATAAAATAAAAAAGAAATGCAGTCTCAGGTCCCATCAAAGACCTACCAAGCCAGAAATTCAGTGGTTGGGCCCAGCCATCTGTGATTGAATAAGCCCACTGGGGGACTCCGAAGCAAGATCTGGTTTGAGGACCAAGGCAAGTCAAATCAACTGATGAAGCACATGTACTTTGTGGGCATCTGTTGTATGGATTATCTCCCTTTCCTCCTTCCACCTGGTCAGGCCACCAGATTCTGTTGATTCTTCTTCGTGAATATTTCCTGTATCCATTTGTCACTACTTCTTCCCATTCTCAGTCTCATCATCTTAGTTCAGGTCTTAATCACTTCACACTACAACTACCTCTCCTCCTCTAATATTGTCTCTTCTGGGTCAACCCAAAATTCCTAGAATACTGTTCTGAAAAACAACTTTGTAGACATCAGTCAGCGCCCCACTCAAACATAACAGTGATGATGCATTGTTGCCTCCAAGATGAAGTACATACAGATTCTTCAATTGGGCATTCAATGATCTCCTTAATTTGATTCAAAAGTGACTTTATTTTTTTAAAGATATATTTATTACATATACCATGAACATTTTTGCCTCTGCACCTTTTCCTTTTCCATATTCTTGCAGCCCACATGTACCACCTCTCCCATTTCACTCCTACTCTATCCCCTGGATTTTAGCTTGAATATCTTCCCTTTCTGGCTGCCATGGTTGGGTGCTTCAGGGAAGGTAAGGCACCCCTCCTCTATGCTTTCATAGAACATCGTTCTTACACACCGTATTTTGATTTTCTGTTTGTCTGTCTTTTCCACTGGTGTGTAAACTCCCTGATGACAGGAACCCTGTTTGTTAGCTCAACAAATGTTTGTTGACTGGTACTACGTGCCAGGCTCTATATCCCAAGCACCTAGGAAGTATTTCATAAAAAAATTTCTAATGGATTAAAATGAGGTTTATCCTTTGTTTTTGCTTATCCCTTCAGTCACTTATGACACTGTAAACCATGTTTTGGGGAGATGAATTTTAGGACACTTGAGATGACACCTGAGGGCAAGTAAGTGGTGTAAAAAATTCAAGAGCTATGGACATAATGACAAAGAAGGAGGGAAGGAAGGAAATTTGCACTCATCAGCGACAGTGTGCCAGATACCTAATAGGAAATAAAGCCTTTTTTCTCCTCCATCTTTTATGTAAATTTGCAAACTAAAATTAAACATGTGCAAATAAGTAGGATTTAGCTTGAAAAGTAAATCTTTTAAGCACAGATTTGAGTGTCAGAAAAAAATGAACATTTTACATTAAGTTTAGGAAAATGTCTTTTGAGTGTGAACTGAGTTGACACTATTTATAATTTACAGGGACATTATGACTAGTTTTCCCCACCTCTTATCCTATTCTCTAATTAATTAATGACATAATTTGGGGGTACATCTGACTTAGGAAAAGGTAGCAGAGAGTAAAAACAGAGATTCCAAAAAGTTTTCAGACAGCCTGGCAGTTCAGCCTCCTTCCACAGTGATCAGGAAAGACTGGACTAGGAACAGGATTCCAGATTCATCTAAGGTTAAGGTCAAAATTTCCAAACTAGAGGCTGTGTATCCTTTAGGGACTTGCAAATCCATGTAAACGGCAAACATGGTGTGCAATAAACAGATCTAGTACATATATACGATGTTTTAAATATATGCAGATGCTATTGTGATGAATAAAAAGAAATTCACATACTTTTACAAATAAATGTTTGTTTTTCCTCATTACTAAAGCAATACATGTAAATCATAGAAAACTATAATCTGTGAAAAGGAAGAACATAAAGTTTACCTAAAATCCTACTACCCAGAGGTAATGACAGTTATGCCTTTTTCAATAAACTTTTATTTTTCAAAAAAAACCTTTTATTTTTCAGTAGATTGAGGTTTACAGAAAAATTGTGAAGACAGTACAGAGTTCCCATATTACCCACACTCAGTTTCCCCCATGATTAACATCTTACATTATTATGGTACATTTGGTATAATTAATGAGTCCATATTGCTTCATTATCATTAATGGCAACCCATTCAAATTTCCTTAGTTTTTACCTAATGCCCTTTTGCTGTCCAAAAATCCTATCTATTAGTTACTACATTGCATTTAGTTGTCATATTTTCTTAGACTTCTCTTAGCTATGACATTTTCTCACACTTTCTTTTTTTTAAGATTTTATTTATTTATTCATGAGAGACACACACAGAGAGAGAGGGAGAGAGAGAGAGACAGACAGACAGACAGAGACACAGGCAGACTCCATGCATGGAGCCCGACGTGGGACTAGATCCTGGGACTCCAGGATCAGGCCCTGGGCTGAAGGCGGCACTAAACCGCTGAACCACCCAGGCTGCCCCATTTTCTTTGTTTTTGTTGGCATCGACAGTTTTGAGGAATGCTGGTCAGTTATTTGTAGAATGTCCCTCAGTGGGGTTTGACTGATGTTTTTCTCATGATTAGACTGGGGTTATGGTATTTGGAGAAGAAGACCACAGAGGTAAAGTACCATTCTTTTTTTTTTTTAATTTTTTTAAATTTTTATTTATTTATGATAGTCACAGAGAGAGAGAGAGAGAGAGGGGCAGAGACACAGGCAGAGGGAGAAGCAGGCTCCGTGCACCGGGAGCCCGACATGGGATTCGATCCCGGGTCTCCAGGATCGCGCCCTGGGCCAAAGGCAGGCGCCAAACCGCTGCGCCACCCAGGGATCCCTAAAGTACCATTCTTATCACACCATATCAGCTGTACCACATTTAAGATGTTTCCCCCCACTATCTAAAAGTAGAGCATCCCTATGAAGCTTTTCATAAGCTGAAATGGCTCTAAGCTAAGAAGCAATTGCCATTCATGATATGGAAAACATTTTGAGCATTCCCAGATCCAAAAAAATCACCTCTCTTTTTTGGTACCTTAGTACACGTCTTGCTAATGGAGGACAAAATAAACCAAGAAAAAGCACAGATGCTTGCAGACACAGTTCGAAGCTCTGGCGGCTGGATGCTGAGATGGTGACGGTAGCTGCCAGAGAAGGGGCTGGGAAGCACCACTCTCACTGCTCGGGGCACAAGCTGCCTCTCTAAGAGCTCACTGCAAATCCCAAATGCAACCCTCCCTTTGCTTTTCCTCTTTTTCTCTACAAGTGAAAATACTCTTCAGATTTCTTGCAGTTAGCAAAAACAGGTATCAATGTATGTCTTTCATAAAAGTGAAGTGGTGTATGGGAACTTTGGAAAAGCAGGGCATACCTGTATATATTATTACACTACACACCCTATTTTGTACTCTGTGTTTTTCATTTAAATGCCCATCGTAAGACTCCTCTATGTCCTTAATGTCAGGGTATGAATATCTACAAGTTCATTTTAAAATAGTAATGAGAGCAGCCCTGGTGGCTCAGCGATTTAGCGCCGCCTTCAGCCCAGGGCCTGATCCTGGAGACTTGGGATTGAGTCCCATGTCGGGCTCCCTGCATGGAGCCTGCTTCTCCCTCCGCCTGTGTCTCTGCCTCTCTCTCTCTCTCTCTCTCTCTCATGAATAAATAAATAAAATCTTAAAAAAAATTGTAATGACTTCCAGAGGAGCATTTTGTGTTCATGTCTTTCTTTCAAAAGATGGAATCCCTAGATCCAATTCCTCCAGTGATTTTTTTACACTATAAAAGGGGTTCTAACTGAAGAGTTTGTTTCCTGTATCCTGGCATTACACATTGAGGGCTCTTGGTTGGACTTTGTGAGCTTTTTTCATGCACTCATTGAATTTTCCTTTGGGTCAGCAAGATGAGAGCTGGTAAGAGAACACTATAGAGAATGGAGTAGGTAGAGAATGAAGAGAACCAGGAGACTTAGACTTTTACCTAAAGAAGGGGAAGGAATCCAATTCAGAGTCACTGTTTGTGAACTGACAGTCTCCAAAGGCTCTTTCTTACAAAACCACAGCATATTTCCATGAAATAAGAGACAAGGGGTGTGGAAGATCTGTGGCAGTAGATAGTTGTGTCATTTAGAAATTGTATTTTTATGGATTGGAAAGTGACCCCAAAGAACTAGCTAATTTGTATCTTACTGCAGCATTTTATTGAATATTAACATTTAGTTCATCCGGTTGGACTTTTGCCTAATATAATCAGAGTATAATCACATCATATAATCACATCACTAAAACCAACATTGTGGTTGAACACAATCTCATATTTTGGGTGTTACTGCTAACTGGACAATATTTACTTACTTATTCCATAATGATCTGAAGGCAAACTAACTACATAGTTTTAGATCTGCTTATATTGATCCAACTATGTCATTAATAACTGCTGATGTTATTCGTTGAATGAAATGAAATCAGGTTTTATATTATTATAAATAATAGTTTTTTGGCTAAGTATTTGAGACTGACTACCAGGGATTATGACAGAGATTCTGCCAATTTTTGCCTACACATCAAGATAAGTACATTTGTAGTATCATGTTAGGAAATGAGTGGCAGAGGCTTATACTTGGGACCCTTATGCCAAAATATAACATATTTGTGGCAGTAAATCATGGTAAGAGGAGATTACAGAAACAAGACTGCCAATCAGTATGAGATGTCCAAGTTCATTCAAATAATAAGCAAATAGGAGGACTTAGTTTATTCATTCAAATGTGATGTGCTGGCTACAGCAGAAGACTGAGAAGAATGAATCCTGTATTCATCGCTTTCAAGAGTTTCAATCTCTAAAGCTCTCTTTAGCTCTAGTAGACTATGAATTTAGGATTCTACTCAGTATGAGGTACTATGCCAGGTTCTTTGTGGGGGGATAAGGTTGTGTAGGACACTGTACACATTATTAAAAATCAAAGTAGGGAATTGAATGGTCCCATGAACATTTGGAAAACATTTGCCACCAGGACTCAAGAAGGCCCCAAGTACTGAGGTGGAGACAGAGCATTTAAGGGACAGTGACACAATTCCAACAACAAAACCAGGCTATGATGTTTGCCTTAGCTTCGACTCCAATTATTCTGCTCCAGATATCTACCCATACACTGTTAATATGAAGTGATAACATTAATTGAAAAACAAATATGCCAGAACTTAGGCATGTGTGTAGTCTCTTTGAAATAATATCCTTAAAAGATTATGTGAAGATACTTGATAAATGCCTTCATAGCCTGTGGCACATGTTCACATTTAGCCCGTTGGGATAGACCTTGGTCACTGGAGATAAACAATGGGCTTGTGAATAGCCACATGCCACTTAAAGGCAAGTCACACGAATAAAATAAGGGATACAGTTAGGCCATACATGTTGAGTTAAAAATGAAGTGTGGGGTGCCTGGGTGGCTCAGTCAGTTGAGCATGACTCTTGATTTTGGCTGGGGTCATGATCTCATGGGTCGAGGGAGTGAGCACCCCATGTCCGGTTACATGCTTGGTGGGGAGTCTTCTTGGAGATTCTCTCCCTCTGCTCCTCCCCCCTCCAATGTGTGCTCTCTCAAATATAATAAATAAATAAATAAATAAATAAATAAATAAATAAATAAATCTTTAAAAAGAGTAAAGTGTGACAATTAAGAAATGAGATTGACTTTCTTGAGGGCCTGTAATTGACTCAGAAGGCAATTCTTATTCCTAGAGATAGTTTGGGCATCACAAGAATAAGTAGATGTTCTCCTAAGGGACATGCTTTGAAAGACAATAGCACTTATCTGGCATACTTATGATTTCACTGTTTGTTTAGTTAGAAATACCTGCTATTTTATATATATGTATATATACAGTAGGTTTCATACCCAGCATGGGGCGCACTGTGGGGCTTGAACTCACGACCCTGAGATCAAGACCTGAGCTGAGATTAAGAGTCAGATACTTAACCTATTGATCCTTGTCACTACATGTTTTGGACAAGTAACATCTTTCAATTCATTTACTGAATTGCCCCTCCACTTTGCAAGGCATGATATGCTAGATGCTGAGCTGGATAGCTCCCATAGCAACCCTCTGTGGAGCAGGAGTCATTTCCCTCAGTTTATAGATGAAAAAACAGAGGTTCAGAAAAGTTAAGTGGCATATCAATACAAATCGGAATCTTCCTTCAAGTTTGCCAAGGATCATAAAAGAAATCTTTTCTGTAGTGTGTTTTGAGAAGTTCTTGCACAGTGAGCAATGTCTGAAACATTAGTACAATTTACTTTCTCTTTTTTGGTGTTGCAGCACCATTTGACCCAGCCAACCAGAGCACATCATTGCTTCCATACTTGCCTGCCAGAGACTAATGTAGTAAAAATAAAGTTTCATTTATTTAGTATTTGTCTCTCAACAAAAAGCCGTTCAAATGTGCCAGTAAGCTACAAAAGGGTTTCTCCTCTTTTCTTGTGTGGTTGGTTGGTTTAATTGAGCTTCAGGTTTTTTGACTCACAGTGCATATCCACCTTGGTTGCTGATCAAATTTCTTTTATTTATTTGAGAGAGAGAGAGAGAGAGAGAGAGAGGAAGAGAAGCACAAGCAGGAGGGAGAGGGGCAGAAAGAGAGGGAGGCTCTTTCTTTTTTTTTAAGATTTTATTTATTTATTCATGAGAGAGAGAGAGAGAGAGAGAGAGAGAGAGAGAGAGGCAGAGACACAGGCAGAGGAGAAGCAGGCTCCATGCAGGGAGCCCGACGTGGGACTCAATCCCGGGTCTCCAGGATCAGGCCCTGGGCTGAAGGCGGCACAAAACCGCTGAGCTACCGGGGCTGCCCGGGAGGCTCTTTCTTAAGAAGCTTGGAGCCCATGGCAGAACTCGATGTCATGACCCCGAGATCATGACCTGAGCCAAAATCAAGTCAGACACTTAACTGAGAGCCACCCAGGCACCCCTAAAAGTTCTTCTAAATAGTCTCCAGGCTTCTCAAATTTTTTTGCAGCCCAGGAAATAATAACTATCCAACCCTAGGTAATTAGTCATCTTGGACTGCTTTCTTATCTTTCACCTGGGGATAAAAATGTTTACCTTACCTCCCCTCTCGGGATTGACAGACCGTCTGAATGCAGTACTGTATTTGAGTAGATGTTGAAGAAATATGATGCATGGTATAAAATGCACAGTATCATTTTTTTTCATGTCGATTATGTGATTGGCTAAGCACTAAGCCAATGTGGATTTTGACATAATTTGATCTAGGTTCTGGGCTGGCTCTAGAGAAAGATTATGTTCTTTGTCCTAGGTCCAGAAAACAGAAGAGAGTCATATATTACTAAAGGCTGGGCCCTGAAAGATCTCCTTTTGACAATTAAGCATGGCAGCTGCTACTACTCACTGTCAAAAACATTTAATTAGGGACACCTGGGTGGTTAAGCGTCTACCTTCCACCCAGGGCATGATCCTGGAGTCTTGGAGTCGAGTCCCATATTGGTCTCCCTGCATGGAGCCTGCTTCTCTCTCTGCCTGTATCTCTGTGTCTCTCATGAATGAATAAATAAAATCTAAAAAAAAACCATTTGATTATATTTTGTGACATATAAAAATATTGAATCATTATGTTGTACACCTGAAATGAATATGTTACATGTCAATTATATCTCACTTAAAAAGACTAAAAAAAAAATGCAGAGT
The DNA here is from genome assembly GCF_011100685.1 of Canis lupus familiaris. Lineage (NCBI taxonomy): Eukaryota > Metazoa > Chordata > Mammalia > Carnivora > Canidae > Canis > Canis lupus. The sequence continues at coordinate 104,088,757 of NC_049260.1, forward strand.
ACAGTTTCAAGTTGAGAAGCTTTCTTAAAATCTAGCTGCTTCACCAAAAAGATACAGAACACTGTGTGAGGGTTCCTTTGTGTTATATTGCAAGCTAATAGAAGTTGAAATTAGTACAACAAAACACCAAAAGTCCCTCCAAACTCCCAAACCTATTCAAGGAGGTGCTTTACATCAATGAACCAAATGAGGACAATGCTCCAAAAAGGCAACAGCCTGGGGACCTCAGTCTGTTAAGTTCAGACTCTTGGTTTCTGCCCAGGCCATGATCTCTGTGTTGTGGGATTGAGCCCTGCACTGGCTCTGCACTGAGTGTAGAGTCTGCTTTAGATTCCTTCTCTTTCTCCCCACTCCCCCTCTGCCCCTCCTGCTCATGCGCACTAGCTTGCTCTCTCTAAAATAAAAAAATAAAAATTAAAAATAAAAAAAGACAACACCTGCAGAGAGAAGCTGGTTGGTCCAAACAGGGAGAACAAGAGGAAGGAGCAAAAGATCTCAGTCCAAGAAGCAGGATGCCTTTTAGCCCTGATTCTTGCCCACTATTGGAAGGTGGGCAAGGCTCTGGTGCATTCTGATCATCAGTTTCTTTAATTAAAACAAGTGAAGGGATGAAGAGAATAATGCTTTGCTTATCGCACTGGGTTACTGTGAAGAGCCCTGCCAACTGAAAAGAGCTATACACAAAGTAAGGAATTAACAAATGTTTATTGAGCGCCTGTTGTATACAATGCACAAAAGAAACACCCACCTGCCCTCAAGAAATTGGCAGTCTACTAGAGAAAGAATAGTGTTTAAAAATAAGGAATACGAGGAAGACAATTGCAAGGACCAAAATAGAGGTAAACACCAATCTTAATGTTTATGCAAATAAATCAACTAGGTGGTGGTTGGGATCAATCAATAAGATGAATAAAATAATGAAATGATGATTTTTAGGCACACTGCTTTGGCATCACAGTTGCTTTATTCCTTGTACTTAAAGCATTTTTTTGTCTGGCAAACATACCAAGCAACTAGTATGTGCTGGTTCCCATGCTTAAGGCTACAAATACACTGGGAGTTATAAATGCATGTGCCTGCTTTCAATGAACCTATACTTTAGAGAAGAGAAACAGACATGCAAAAACATGATAAAAAGTTTCAGATGTAATATTGGACACCTAGATAGATCCTGATAGGGGTAGCACAAAGAAAGCAGTGGTTAGCTATTAGGAGTACAGGCAGAATCTGGGAAACTTCACAGAGAAGGTGCCCCTTGAGTCTCAAAGGAAGAGAACTCCAAGCAGAAAGGAGGCAAGGAGGCAAGGACATTCCTGACAGAGGGGAGGCATGAACACAAAAGCAGAGGTGCATAGAGCCAGGGGAGTGAGGGTGACTCTAACTGGTTCTGAGCATCACTACTGAGAGGAGCTGTGGGAAAGGCTGGGGTACAGACAAAAAGATGAGACAACTTTTGTTTTCGTCCCAAGGTTGCCCAGATTCAGGCCTGTAACCACTCTTTAATCTATATTCCCTCTGTTTCATAAAATAGCATCAAGTTGGAATACGTGCATCAAGTTGGAAGTGTCTGCATTTGCAAGAAAGTTTTGTTTCCAAATTTGTTTTACGGGTATTTTCCGTGTAAACATGGTGCTGAGTGGCACAACTGGATTTGAGTGGCGCTTTACCAGCTACTGCATATTCATCTGAATTGGTTAAAAACTCTCTGTGTGAACTCCTGTTCTTTTTTGAAAAAAAAAAAAAAAAAGACAGTAGCCATAAAAATTCAGTTAGCCACCCAGGCTTCTAGAACTCTAAAGCAGTTGTTAGATTCCTAAATATTAGTATTATTCTGGAATATTTTTCAACTAAAGTCTACACCTCCCATGTTTCCATCCCTTCCCCCACCCCCCACTCTGTGGCTACACTTGCAACATTGGTTACTAGTCTGGTGAAAATGGTTCCTTTTCATTTTGCTGTGGAATCTATTAGCTATTGTATTTGAGCTCACAGGAATGAGTGCTTGGTGCTCCTAAGGAGCTGACATGTTAGTGTTCTTTTGTGATATATTTCCCTCTCAAAATTGTAGAGTCTTTATCTGCTGTTGACTATAGGCTATCTTGCATGAGCATCATTCCTGCCTTTTCAACAGGAGCTAGTCTAGTGCAATAGCCATTTGCCATAGGGGAATTCCATTTCCTCTCCTTACCAGAAGGATAGATTCTGTCTGGTGTTTACACTGAAGATGGAGGAAATTTAATTACATTCTTTCAAGTGCTAGATTTACTTACACTATCAGTTTACTGCTAAGCCCACCATTCTCATTTTGGAGAAAGAGAATAGGACCATATATCTCCAAGTTATCAACTGTCGGCACTTCCAGTAATAGTTTTCTGCTTAGAATCAAAAGAAAGATTTGGGTTTTTGAGTCCCCGAAGCCCTCTAGTGAGAACCTTATGGACTTCATGATTTGGAACTGAATTTACTGTACACTTTTGTTTGTTGGAATGACTTTGGCTATCAATCCAGTATCTTATTTGCAAAATGTCTTAGGGCAAAGTCTGGCAGCTTCTCCAAAGAGTAGTTCTCTTCTCCCATCATTGCCTGGTGAAAAACTATGCAAGAATTAGATTAAGCAGCAATAAATCATCCACATGTTTGGCCAACTGACAAAATACTGGCCTGTGGGGGGAAAGCTAGAGAAAGCAAGAATAAAGACACACACTCATTGACATGGACCTCTTTAAATATAAAGAGAAACTTGGTAAAAATTTCTGATTCCAGAGATAAAGATTTCATAATCCTATCTGAAAGATGATGTTATGGGAAACTTTCTCCCCTCGAGTTTCAGTTTAGGTGACTACTTAATTTAGAGACAGAACAGAGGTACATGTGCATTTTCACATTTCTTAAATTTGTATACAACATGTCTGATATTTGGATAAAATCTGAGAAGAAGGATTCTATCCCAAATTGAATGGGGCCTGGGGCCTGTCCACAAGTACCTTATAGAGCAGTTGGAAAGATGAGGCTTCCACACATGGCATCATGAAAGTCAAAGAAGGTTTGTGATAAAGAATGACATGTGCTTAACTTAGTATAAAGCTGCATGGTACCGACACACCTCGGGAGCTATGGGAAGTTGGGAAGAGATTTTGTTTTGTTGTTGTTGTTTTTAAAGATTTTATTTATTTATTCATGAGAGACACACAAAGAGAGGCAAAGACATAAGCAGAGGGAGAAGCAGGCTCCCTGCGGGGAACCTGATATAGGGCTGGATCCCAGGACCCCAGGATCACGTCCTGAGCTGAAGGCAGATGCTCAACCACTTAGCCACCCAGGGGCCCTGGAAGTTGGGAAGAGAAACAAAGCATTAATAGTAGCTCACATCTTGGAGAAAGTTTCATGAAGAATGTGCAATTTATGCTGTGTCTCAAAGGCTAGGCATGTTTTGGATACACAGAAGGGAAAGGGAATGAGACATTCTGATCGGAAAAGAAGAGGGAAAAAGCAAAGGAATGAAGGAGTGAATATGGTAGGCAGGTACAAAGCAGGGGCCAGGCTGCCTAGGGCAGAAGACCTGAGAATGTTGGCATGACAGGGTACACTCAGACTTGGCAATCCGGCTGAAGAATTTGGTTTGGGTTCTACAGGCAAAGAAATGCCATCAGGATCCACTGAGTAGTGTAGTGACATGATGAAAGTAGTGTTGTGGGAAAATTAGACCAAGATTTATAGGATTACATATGGCCATCCAGATGGTACATGCACCAGTTGCAAAGATTCTTGCCAGTACAGTGAGCAGCAAGATGACTGTAGAAGGAAAGATGGAGCCGAGGATCAGCCAAGATGAATTCAGATGGGGAGGAGAGAGAGTTTCAAAGGGCAATATGGAAGAGTTGAAATGAAACATTCAGGCCATTCTGATATAGTGTTTCCAAAAGACTTACTGGGGGCAAAGACTCAAAGGAGAACAGGAAGAGTTGGATTCCTGAGGTCGGGTTATTATCTGGCTCCTGCCTCTTTCTCCAATCTCATTATGATGCGTGTGCCGTCATATTGAACTGCCTATGACTTCCTGAAATCAATTGTTTTCTCACCTCTCCAGGCCTTTGCCCAGAGCATTTGGGCATTTTTCCCTCATTTTTTTCTGGAATGGAATTATTGTAGGCAGAATGGCTCCCCACCAAGATATCCAAGTTCTGATCCCTGGAACCTGTGACTATTGCAGTAAAAGGGACTAAACAGACGTCACTAAGGTTACACTCCCCAAGATATGGAAGATGGTCCTGGATTATCCGGGTGGGCCCAATCACATCACATAAGCCCTTGAAAGCAGAGAACTTTCTCTAGCTGCAGTCAGAGAGGTGTGGCAAAAAGAAGTCAGATTTGGAGTATGAGACAAATTCAACTCAGTGTTGCCAGAGGGTGGCCACACAGAAACCATGAGAAGGAATGAGGGTGGCTTCTAGAAGCAAAGACTGCCTCTGGCTGCTAGCCAGCAAGGAAATGAGACCCTCAGTCCCACAACTACAAGAAACAGAATTTAGCCATCAACCTGAATAAGCTTGGAAGTGGATTCATGTCCAGAGCCCCAGAAAGGAATGTGGTTGCTGACGCCTTGGTGTTGACCTTATGAGACTTAAAGCCTAGGAAGCAGCCATGCTACACTGTACCCAGATTTCTAACCTACAAAGCTGGGTGATAACAAGTGGATGTTGTGTTAAGCCAATACATTTGTTGTAATTTGTTACAGTGGCCATAGAAGACTAACAGCACCCTTTGATGCTCAGCTCAAACACTCTACTTCCGGGAAGGCTTTCCTGAGCCCCTTTTCTGCGCTCACACAGCACCCTATATGTATCTTTATAAGGGCAGGGAAGGCATGATATCGATGTCATCTGAGTGCACGGCTGCCTCCTTCCCTAGATCAGGAGGGCCTTGAAGGAAGGCACTATGTCTTAGTCATTTTTGTATCATAGTACTGTGCACTTAGCACAGTGCCTGACAGCAGGTGTTCCATAAACACTGAGATGGGAAGAGAGGGAAGACGTAAGAAAAAGTGGCTGAAGGCTGAGAGACAGAAAGGGTAAAAGAAAATGGAATGGCAGTTGTGAATGAATACATGGAATAAAAGGCAGAGGTTAGGGAATATAGTCAATGATATTATAATCATGTTCCATGGGGACAGATGGTATAGTTGCACTTGTGGTGAGGACAGCATAGCATATAGAAAAGTGGAATCGCTATTTGTACACCTGAACTTAACATGATATTGTATGTTAACTATACTCCGAAAACGGTCACAAGCATTTTTATTAATTTACTTATTTTAAAGATTTATTTACTTATTTTGAGAAAGAAAGAATCTCAAGCAGACTCTCCGCTGAGCATGGAGTTTGACACGGGTCTTGATTCCATGACCCTGAGATCATGACCTGAGCTGAAATCGAGAGCAAGACGCTCAACCGACTGAGCCACCCAGGCAATCCAGCCACAAGGATTATTTTTTTAAAAAGGAAAATGGAATGGCAGCTGATAATTAGGGACTCAGAGCTTAGGAACAGTGTGGTGGCAACAGTGGCTGGAGATACAAATAATTGCTACAAGGAGACTTAAAGGTTAGGAAGGAATATCAACAAGCTTAGGGGACTCTAGAAACACTTAGATATTGCAGGCATTAAGTTCTAGCCACACGCTACTAAGCCCCACTTATGCAGCACAACTTCCACTGTGTTTTTCAGTTCTTTGCTCTTAAATGGGAATGACTAGCTAAAGGTCACCAGTCATTGGGCAGAAAGCTTCAACTTGAAAGAGAAAAGGGATTGAAACATTTTAGAGGGTGGAAGAAAATGTCTATGAAACTATAGTTTAGAGAGTGGGAGAAAATATCTGTGAAACAGTAATCAAAGAAATAAGAGACATTTTATCACTAAAATAGGAAAATGATTATATATAAAAAGAAAGATTAATTGAAGAATTAGTCTTTGAAAATTAAAAACATGACATAAAAAAAGTTTAGTGAACAGGTTTGAAGATAAAGTTGAGGAACTCACGCAGAAAGTTGAACAAAAAGATTTCATTTCATTCATCAAAATTGCTTAAGTGTTTACTGTGTGCCAGGTATTGTTTTAGGCTCTTGGAATATATCATTACATCATCATCATCATCAACAATAACAAACTGACAAAAACCCTATATTTATGTAGCTTACATTTGGGTGGACAATATGAAAATAAGGAAAAGGAGGACCATCCAACCTATCCATCATTCAACTAATAAGAGTTTCCAGAAAGGGAAGCACCTAGGTTGCTCAGGCTGCTGAGCTTCTGACTCTTGATTTCAGCTCAAGTCATGCTCTTAGGGTCATGAGATCGCACATTGTGTCAGATTCCTCCCCAAGTGTGGAGCCTGCTTAAGATTCTGTCTCCCTCTTCCTCTGCCACTCCCGTCCACCTGTGAGCAGAAGCACGCACGTGGATGTACATGTGCTCTCTCTCTCTCAAAAATAAGTGTTTTTTAAAAGAAAACTTAAGTAATTTCCAGAAAGAAAACAGAAAATTATAGGAGAAAATTATCAATGACATAATGCAAAATTGTTTTCCAAGCTCCAAAGGACACGAGTCTTCAGATATAAAGGGCTTACCTAGAGCCTGACACAAGAACATCATGAGATTCTAGAACACTGGGAATAAAGAGAAGAACCTGAAAACTTCCTGAGAGAAAAATAAAATAAGTCCCATACGAAGTAGCGGGCTTCTCAACAGCAAGATTATACACAATGGAGTAATGCCTTCAGTATTCTGAGCAAATGATTATTTTCAAGCAGGATTGCTTCCCTCAGCAAAGTCTCAAAAATGTTACCTATAATGCACCCTTACTCAGAAGGTGATACTCAAACGAAAAAAGGATGTAAACCAAGAAAGGGATTCTATCTAGGGCAGAGGTAACCAGGAATTTACAGGATGACAGCTATTCAGCAAGCTCAGAGCACAACAGCTCAGATTGGAGCAGGCCAGAAGGCTCCAGGAGGGACATTTGTACCAAGAAAAGGCCTCAAAACCCAAACAAAACAAAACAACAGTAACAAACCTGAGAGAGAATCTGAAAGCTTTGCTCACGTGACTGGGTGGATGACTGGACCAGGAGGCATTTTACAAGACTGTTGGAAGGTATGGAAAGACTTGGCTACAGGTTCAGATAAACTATGCAAAGGGAAACTGTGAATAGGGTAATCATTAACTATTGAAAGAGCAGAAACTGTACAAGAAAAGAAATGTGATCATAATATATATTTTGGTTCATCAGTGAATGCCATTTGTGTAACCATAACGATGCAAACTTTAGATTATGATATAGTTATTGGGGGAATAGAGGAGGGGAGGGGGTTTGTAAGGAAATTGAATCTTCATCTACCATAATAAGACTCCAATGGATTAATGATGATGAATCAAAAGACAATGAACCCATGTTATTTAATGATATGGAAGTAAATCCCAGAAAAAGGAGTTGATAAATTGGGGTGCCTGGGTGGCTCAGGGGTTGAGTGTATGCCTTTGGCTCAGGGCGTGATCCCGAGGTCCTGGGATCAAGTCTTGCATTGGGCTCCGGGCTCAGTGTGGAGCCTGCTTCTCCCTCTGCCTATGTCTCTGCCTCTCTCTGTGTGTCTCTCATGAATAAATAAATAAAATCTTTTTAAAAAGTTAAAAACTTGAAATAGGCCAGGTGGTGTAGAGGAAGGACAAGGAGACAGAGGTCTTGCTTTTTTTTTTTTTTTTTTTGGTCATAGAAGCCTTTTAGACACAGTAATGTACCATTGTAAATCAGCATAGAATACTTAGATACAAAAAAAAAAGAATACTTAGATACAAATAATGATTTATTTGAAAAAGAATCAGTGGGGGTTAAACATAAGGACAACAGGTTATTTTCACCTCCCTTTTCTGAATGCTCTGCCCACAGATCTGTGGTTTCATCCTGGCTATAATCAGAGAGAGAAGATCCAAAATACTCTTTCACACTGAGATCCAAGGCACTTAAGGGGACATCCCTGAGAAGGAGTGTCCTGGGGGCTGGGGTGTGCATTTTAAAAGAGGAGGTTTCAAGCAGGACAATGCTAAGCAAGGAATAATTTCTCAATATGGATCAACAGGCATTCGCACAAGTCCTGGCCAGGATGGGGGCCGGTTATGTGGGTGACAGACTTTGTAGCATGGAAACTTTTACTATGTTTTCAGAGTCATGTAATCAAACCAAACATTTGTATTGCATTTTGTAAAGTATTTTCATGAGGTCAAGGTTATCCAACTAACGCACGAGTAAGGATGGAGATACACAAAGATTCAGCATTGGCTGCCAGAGACCACGGCCTCTGTACTGCTCCACCAAGGGGCTTCCATGTAAATTTTCTGTGGCCCCTCCCCACTGCCCTTAAAAGACTCCCCTGGCCGCTACACATGCCTGGGCTCTTCCAGGATTTCTTTACCAACCTGTTCTGAGGCCTGATTCTTTTTTTTTTTTAAGATTTTATTTATTTATTCATGAGAGACAAAGAAGCAGAGGCATAGGCAGAGGGAGAAGCAGGCTCCCTGCAGGGAGCCTGATGCAGGACTTGATCTCACATGACCTGAGCCAAAGGCAGATGCTTAACCACTGAGCCACCCAGGTGTTCCTGAACCCTGATTCTTTTCTTTCTAAGCACTAAACCAAGGCAAACAAAGGAAAGGCAGGGACATTAGCAGAGAAAGGGGAGCCAAGAGAGGTCGGGCAGAGAAGCAGCCAGGAGGAAAACAAGGCCCCAGTGTCCTTTCTGTTTGGTGACCTGAATGACAAATGTGGCAGCTCCGTGCTCTCAGTGCTTGTCTCACCAGAGTCACAGAGCTGTGACTAACACCCAAGGCAGAAGACAGGTGTTTAGGGTCATGTGTGCTGACAGAAATACCTGAGGAGAGGCATACTCCCTGCCCATTGATCCATAAGCAACCCAAATTGCAAAGGCAGCAGTCTTCATAGCAAATTGAGCAGCCTTCCCAGCAAGGAACCAAAAACCATAGGCCGGGTCCGCCCTGTCAGGTCTTCTCTGATTGCCTCCAGCCAGACACCTGGCAAGCTGGATGCTGTCCAGAGCAGTGTCCCAGTCAGCCCCTCAAGAAAAGCCTAGAGCCTGGGAAGGTCCCTGCTGTGGGAATACTGGGAGGGGCCACACTTGGGAGGTGCAGTTGATGAGGGATGAGGACTTAGCCCTGATGCTCTGTGAGTGGCAGCCTCTGGGAATGCCAGGGCCACCACTATTCGGCCCAGTTTGGGGAATCTGGGTGAGTTAACCTTCGCCCCACTAACGGTTGCATTTCCTGAGGCAGGCCTTTCTGTGAAGCTCGTGTGGATACAGACAGAGCCTAGGCTGTGAGGGTGCCTTCACCGCCTTCCTTCCTTCTCCTGATGGTTCTCCCTTCTCTCCGTTCTACTTTTTGACATGTCTAGGAGGCTGCTGGTTCCACATGATCACTTGTGCCTGGCCACCAAAAACAATGGGATCAACAGAAACACATTCATGTTGACATATTTGAGGTCTAATGGGACTTGCCCTGCATCCTCTGCAGGGCATTGTAACAGAGGAGACATAAGAGCAGATCTTTACGTAGAACTTCAGGTGCTCACACATCGACTATGGCTGCATTCAAAGACATGAAGAAGTTTAGAGCTAGCAGAATCCCTGAAATCACCCTTGCTTCACAGAAGAGGAAATTGAGGCGGAGGAAGAGACTTGCTTGTGGTGCTTCAAGAGTTAGTAACAGAGAACTCAAGTCTTAGGGTTCCATCATCCCCTAGAATACTTTGCTTCTCTGCATAGCCAAAATTGGTTTGTCACCACTATGACTGTGTTTTAGCTGCTAGGAAAGGAGGAAGAGAAAGCACAGGGTGAGCCATTTTCTTTCTTTTTTTTTAATTCAAGCATAATTAAAGTACAGTATCATATTAGTTTCAAGTGTATGATAATAGTGATTGAACAGTCATATATATACATGACTCAGGGATCCTCATGATAAGTATACTTTAGATTTTTTTTAAATTTTTATTTATGATAGTCACAGAGAGAGAGAGAGAGAGAGAGGCAGAGACACAGGCAGAGGGAGAAGCAGGCTCCATGCACCGGGAGCCCGACGTGGGATTCGATCCTGGGTCTCCTGGATTGCGCCCTGGGCCAAAGGCAGGTGCCAAACCGCTGCGCCACCCAGGGATCCCGATAAGTATACTTTAAAACCCCTCACCTATTTCACCCATCCCCTCAGGTAACCATTGGTGTGTTCTCTATATTGAAAAGGCTGTTTTTTCCTCTCTTTTATCTTTTTTCTTTGTTTCATTTCTTAAATTATACACATGAGTGAAATCATATGGTATTTGTCCTTCTGTGACTGACTTATTTCACTTAGAATGTTGTTGCAAATTGCAAGATTTCATTCTTTTTCATGGCTGAGTAGTATTTCATTGTGTATATATATGTATATATATATGTATATGTATACACATATAACTCAACCTCTTTATTCATTCACCTATGAATAAGCACTTGGGTTGCTGGTAAGCCATTTCCTTTTCAGAAAATGACTCAGAGGTTGCAGGCATTACTTCCATATGCATATGACCACATGTTGCTGCAAGGGACATGGGAAAATGTAGTCTTCATCATAAGGATCCAGGTTCATTGCTAAATCTCAGGGATCTAAAGGGGTGCTTGGCTGGCTATGTCATAGAGCATGTGACTCTTGATCTTGGGGTTGTGAGTTCCAGCCCCACATTGGGTGTAGAGATTACTTAAAAATAAAATCTTAAATTTTTTTTTCAGGGATTTATGTTACTAAAAGAAATAAAGGAACAGAATGAGCAGTGGTAGGAAAGTGGCAGTTTCTAACACATGCTAATTTGATTTCCCATGTAGGGTAAAGGCAGTTTTAGTGGTGTAATGGTTTGATGCTAGACTAGGGAGAGTCTGAGACAAAGCCAACTAAAGAGTAACACTGTCTGAAGGTTGCCGGTTTGGGTGATGCATAAGCCAAAATTATGTTTATGCATTCTCGGTTGGCTACCAAAAAAATTCAGCAGGATGAGAAGAGATACAATCCTGGCCAGAATGTTCCCAGTAGAGTCACTTCTGTCTTTAAGCTGTGTCACTCACTCGGGCCTTATTAGCCAGTTGCACTTTGCCCGACTTGAGATGTTAGGTTAGTCTCCCAGTCTCACATTTTGTTTTTGAGAAGGGCATCTTCTCCAGATGGACAGGGAAGTCTGAGAAGGGGAGACCTGAATATTTCTGAACTAGTTCAGGTCACTGCTGTCATTCTCTGAGGTTGGCATTGCCACCCGCTGGGAATCAGGAATGAGGCATTGCAGTAGATTCGTAACCAGACAGAGGCAGATAGTCGAGCTGGATAATTCCATCAAGATGAAGTGTAAAGCAAAGACAGGTACATGTTCAGGCAATTAATCAGCACCAAGAGGTCGAAAATGAAGGGGAAACCTGTCCCTATAGGGAAGTCCTTGGAATAGAGGAGCCCAAGTAGCAGATCTTGCCATGGAATAAAGAAGCCGGCAACCATCTGCTCCATGGGGAGCAGAGCCTAAACTTCTGACTGACGCTAGCTCTCTAGCCTCCTTACAGTGGGACAGGCCTGAGCATTTCAGGAATTCAGGGAATAAGAAGTCAGGATGGGGACCAGAATGGACCCAGAGTATTATTAGCTATGGTGTGCAGATAAGGACAGAGGGAAGGTCACTCAGGGAGCAGTATCTCACAAAGAATGCAGGAGAGAAATGAGATTATGCCTGTATCTTGGAAGACAGTTCTTCCCAATCTGTGTTATGTCTATATCCTCTACTCGATACTCAAATTAGAAAATTGAGTATCATCCTTGACTCTTTCCTCAGTATCTTAACATATCCTATTCATAATTACCAAATACTATCAATTCTATCTTCTGATGTTCTCTTAAAGCAATCCAATGATCTCTGGCCTCTCTGCCATAACCTAGTTCAATGTAACAAAATCAATCTCTCTCTCTCTCTGTCTCTCTCCTGGATTATTCCAATAGCTTTCTCTCTGGCCTCCTTGACTCCACTTTTATTGTCCTACAAGCTGTTATGCATGGAATTGTAACTCCTCACCAAAGAAAATTCATATGTTGAATTCCTAAACTCCAGTAAACTCAGAATGTGACTATATTTAGATACAGGTTCTTTAAAGAGGTAATTGAGTTAAAGTAAGGTCATTAGGGTGACCTCTAATCCAATTTGTAACTGGTGTCCTTATAATAAGAGGAGATTTGGACACAGGTAGATATGGAGGGAAGACAAGGGAGGGCCCAGGGAGAAGATGGCCATCTACAAACCAAGGAGTGAGGCTTCAGAAGAAAGCACATTTTGATCTTGGACTTTTATCCTCCAGACTATGAGAAAATTAATTTCTGTTGTTTCAGCCACCCAGGCAGACGGCTACTTTATGGCAGTCTTACCAAACTAACACACCATCCTCCACACTGCCTCCAGAGTGACCTTTATTAAGGGCAAAGTTAGTCATGTTAGTTCTCTGTTTAAATCTCTCAGTGAGCTCCTGCTTTCATTCTCACCAAGAAAAACTAAAAAATCTGGATATAGATGTGTGTAAAAGCATTGGAAGCTGCTAAAACAATCTTTGTAAGAGGGGCCAAGATTTCAAAGGGGGCTGAACCACTGAAAGAGTTATTTTTCCTGGGGGACAATTGCAAATTCTGGGTGCAGAGTAAGAGACAGAATCTGGGCTTTGGCTAGACAGAGGGCCACTGCTAAAGGACATAAGACAAAGAGCTTTTGCAGTCATTAGGGGCAGATTTGAGGGGCCAAGACCCAGTGAAAAAAGGAAAAGAAATGAACCTGACACATATCCAGTATTTTCCTCCAGAACTTTGATTAATTTTGAAACTGTACCTGTCAGTTAGCATGATGTCCTCTAGGTTTAACTGGTTAGTATCATATGTCAGGATTTCCTTCTTTGTTTAGGGTGGAAATAATATTCCATTGTATGCACTTACTATATTTTCTTTATCCATTCATCTGTAGATAGATATTTAGGTTGTTCCAAATTGTGGCCATTGTGAATGATACTGCAATAAATATGGGAGTGCAGATATCACTTTGAGATCTTGATTTCAATTCTTTTGGATAAATGTCCAGAAGTGGGATTGCTGGGTCATATGGCCATATCATAGTTCTATTTTTAGTTTTTTATTTTTATTGAGACTGTACACAGTCTGCAATAGCAGGTGCACCAATTTACATTCCCACCAACAGTGTACAGGGGTTCCAAATTTTCTACACCTCACCAACATTGTTATTTCTTTTTTATAATAACCATTTTAACAGTTGTGAGGTGATGTCTCGTTGAGGCTTTGATTAGCATTTCCCTGATGATTGGTAATGCTGAGCATCTTTTCATATGTCTGTTGACCATTTGCATGTCTTCTTCAGAGAAACATCTATTTAGGCCCTCTGCCCATTTTTAATCAAGTTATTTGGTTTTGTTTTCTTAAGGTAATTAGCTTTAGGAATTCCTTATATATTTGGGATATTAACACCTTATCAGATATATAGCTTGCAAATATTTTCTCCTATTCTGCAGGTTGGCTTTTCACTCTGTTGTTTCCTTTGCTGTGTAAAGGCTTTTTGGTTTGATGTAGTCCCAATTGTCTATTTTGGCTTTTGTTTCTTATGCTTTCAGTATCATATCCAAGAAATCATTGCTATGACCAATGTCAACATGCTTTTCCTCTATGTTATCTTCTAGAAATTTTACATTTTCAGGTCTCACATTTAAGTGTCGAATCTATTTTGAGTTCATTGTTATGTATGATACAAGGCTCTGATTTTATTTTTTGCATGTCAATATCTCATTTTCCCAACACCATTTATTGAAGAGTCTCTCCTTTCACCATTGTGTATTCTTGGCACCTTTGTTGAAGATCAGTTGACTGCATACATGTGGGTTATATGTTTTGAAATTAGGAAATGTGATGCCTCTAGCTTTATTCTTCTTGCTCAAGATTGCTTTGGCTATTCAGGGTTTCTGTTTTCATATGAATTTTAGGATTGTTTTTTTCTATTTCTGTAAAAAAGTCATTAGGATTTTGATAGGAATTGTATTGAATCTATAAATCACTTTGGGCAGTGTAAACATTTCAGTAATATTAAGTCATGTGATCCATGAACATGGGATGTATTTCCATTTATGTCTTCTTTACTTTCTTTCATAAATGTTTTATAGTTTTCGGTGTACATGTTTTTCATTTCCTTGGTTAACCTTATTCCTAAGTATTTTATTCCTTTTGGTCTGTTGTAAATGAAATTGTTTTCCTAATCTCCTTTTTGGATAGTTCCTTGTTATCATATAGAAATGCAACTTATTTTCATGTACTGACTTTGTACCCTGCAACTTTACTGAAATAATTTATTAGTTCTAAGTGGGGTTTTTTTGGTGAGTCTTTAGAGTTTTCTATGTAAAAGTACACGTCATCTAAAAACAGAGATTTAAAAAAAATAAAAAAAATAAAAAATAATAAAAACAGAGATTTTAATTTCATCCTTTCTGATTTAAATGCCTTTTATTTCTTTTTCTTGTCTAATTGCTCTGGTCAGGACTTCTGGTACCATGTTGAATAGCAGTGACAAGATTGGGCATCCTTCCCTTGTTCTGATCTTAGGGGAAAGCTTTTAATTTTTCACCATTGAGTATCATGCTCATTGTGGGCTTGTCATATATGAAATTTATCACATTAAAGTAAATTTCTCCTTTGCCTAGTTAGTCAAGAGGTTTTTTTTTTTCGTGAAAGGATGTTGAATTTTGCCACTATCAAGATGATCATACAATGTTTATCCTCCATTCTGTTAATGTGATGTATCATGTTTATTGATTTGTATGTGTTGAACCATCCTTGAATCTAATGATTGAGAAGCTAAGTAGAAAGGCTTAAAAAAGGGATGCTTGGGTGGCTCAGCAGTTGAGCGTCTGCCTTTGGCTCAGGGCGTGATTCCGGAGTCCGGGGATTGAGTCCCACATCTGGCTTCCTGCATGGAGCCTGCTTCTCTCTCTGCCTCTCTCCATCTGTGTTTCTCATGAATAAATAAATAAAATCTTTTTTTTTTTTAAAAAAAGAAAGGCTCAAAAAACAAAGTAGTGTTTTGGGCAGTCTCACTGTGCTGAGTATATAAGAATCAGAGTTTAAGATTTGCCCATGGTAATATCTTCATTGAACACACAAGATTATCAGCTGAAAGTTCTGCACAATAATGTCTTCGAAGAAGGGGAAAAAGAAAAGTAGAAGGGCTTCACCAACATTGAACCTGGAGTTGATTCAACTTAGTCACTGATTCAGTAAAAGTGATCTGCCCTTACTTGATCTACTTAAGAGAAAAGAGTGAATTCTTTCTGTGGCAAGATAACATCATCTGGAGCCTATAAATAATTATGCACAACTGGTTGCCATTCATTCAAAACTTTTTAGGAATTATAAAAGACAAGACCATATGATGGAAAACCTAAAAAAAAAAAATCCGAACCAGACAATAGATACAAACCCACAGGTGATCCGTATATATAACTTAGCAGACAAGGAATTTCAAATAACTATATATTAAAAAAATAAAGGAAAAGATGGAAAAATATAAGAAAAGAAAAATTCAATCCAGTCATTAGAATCTATAAAGAATCAAATGGACATTTGGCCCATGATTGGCAATATCAATAGAATGCAGCAGAAGTGAAGTTTTGCCTTTCTGGGCATATTCTTTAAGAGCACTGGCAGTTCTTACTCCCTGTTAGAGCTCATTTTGGGCAGCTCTGTAAGAAGTTCAGCATCCCTGCTGGGCAGATTATGTGGAGAGGAGAGGCCCTGAGATTTTACATACAGGAAGAGAAGACCAGTCATCTTAGAGAACCAGTTGAACCTCTGGATGACTCTAGCTGCCATCTGAATACAACTATGTGACAGATCCTGAGTAAGACCAGCAGAAGAACTGCCCAGTGGAGCCTGCCAATTCACAGAACAGTGAGAGAAAATAGATTGATATTTTAGTCATTGTGTTTTGGGGTACATTTGTTAGGTGACAATAGATAATAGAAACACTCCTTTCATAACTGCTCCATAGCCCACAAATGAGGTAGGGCAAGGGAGATCTGATATCTGACCATTCCTGAGCTTTCCTTGTTGGAAACCTATTCAAACCTCCATGAAAAAGCTTTCTTCCTGTATGATCCACACTTCTGTGTGAGTTGAACTTTAGTAAGATATCATCCCAGAAGGTAGTATGCAAGTCTCCTCTTGAGTTGTGCAATAAAGACTTCAGTCCCAGATCTTGGCAATTCTAGCATCAATGGGCAGGTGGAGAAACTCTGGCTGACTCATAATCAGTCACTCAGGGAGGGGGTCTCCTCCCTCTACGTGCTTGCCTGTTCGGAGGCTAATAATTGTTCAATGGTATTGCCTTTCTAGGGAACCATATCCACCCACCACCACCACCACCACATACCTTTACAAGTCCTGGTTTCACTCAAAAATTCTTCCGTATGAATATGTGATGTCATCCCAAGCTTTGCATCAGATTGAGTTCAAAGTCCATTCCCTGCCGCCCCAGGCATCATTCTGCTGCTAACTGAGAAGACATATTGCCACTGGCTTTATTTACTCATTTTCATTTTGTGAAGAGTTCCACTTCAACAAGTCCTGTGAAAACATTAATTTGCTGCCGTAATAATTTCAAAGTACATTGTGGATGTAGGTGATAGGCATATCATCCAAGATGACCACTTGTATAAAGCAATCTACCTTGCATTGTTTTATTTCGAATGCACATCTTTATGTTATAAATCTAGCCAACTCAATTATCCAGGCTTCTGAAAGGGTGAAGGGGTGTAAAGTATCTGAAACAGAGGAGAAAAGGTTGTTTATATTTATTTTGGGAATGTATTATAGATTTTTCTCAATAGCAGGTGTTCCTAATTATGAATTTGCTTAGGCTAAATACTAGAATTAGCATGCATGCTCTGAGCATATACATGTCAAGAACACGTTGGGTAGCTGAGCAGGGAGAGCTGACCAAAGACTCTCAAGAAACTGTCTGATGTAAAATTTGCCTGCCAAGTCTTGAATCCTCTTTTTGCAACTTATCTACTAGACTTCCCATATGAAATGAGAGCTGTTATTCCCTTTTAGAGGCTGCATACCATCTCCAAGGATGCCATCATTTCTGACATTCTCAAAATCTCTCTGCGATTCACCTCCAAACTGTTCTCCTTTTCTTCAGTCATGGGAGGATCTGGACTGCTGCATTAACCCATCCATCACAATGTCTGTCCCTGATGGATTTGGGGCGCCAGTTGGGAGCCTTGCTAGGGAGGCCGGGAAGAATGCATTGGCGTCAGCCATGATATTTCACGGATTTAGCCACCATCTTTATCCTGATTACTCCTAAATTTCCCTCCCTGGATCAGACTTCTTTCTCAAAATCTTGTGCTGTGTGGATCAGCCTAATTATTTCTCCCTGAATGTCCCACAGGACCCTCACCTGAATATCTCTTCCTCACCTCCTTCCAAATCAACTCTTCCTCTGTTCTTTAATCAGTAGTGGGTACCACTCTCCACTCTTCTTTGTCCTCTCCCCCCCCTTCTCCAGTTATCACTTCTGTCTACCTTCCTCTCTCCACCCTCTCTTCCGCTCAGACCAAGGCTCTATCACCTCACATCTGGTCTACTCAAACATTCTCAGAACTGGCTTCCTTGCATGGAATCTTGCTTCCTGTCCCCATCCATCCTCCACATAGCAAAGACGCAGAAGAGTCGTTCTAATATATATATCTCATCAAGTCAATCCTGTGCTTAATGGTTTTCCATTGCCCTTAGGGCAAGCTTTAAACTCCTTGCCTCCTTTACAAAGGCCCTGCACCTTGTGCTCTATTTTTCTCAATCTCTTGACATGCCAAACTATCTAGTCTCTGGGCCTTTGTTGGGGTCTTTCTCTCAGCAGGCTTTATTCTTTCCCAACCCCCTGCACTTCTTGGTAGCTCTCCTCAGACTGTGGGTGCCACAAGGGGATAGGACATGTATGTTCTTGTTCTTGGCTCAAGTTGTTAGCACAGTGGTTGGAACACAATAGCAGCTCAATAAACACCTTCTGGATGGTGGACAAAATAACAGTCCCCACCCACACTCCCCTTTCATCCTGTCCTTTCTACCACCCCCAGAGTGATTTCCCAAGCCTGGGATCTAAGGCATAGCTATGTTGAAGTCACATTTGAGCTACAACAAAACAAAACAAAACAAAAATCAGTTTTCCCCCTCACTTACAGAATGAAGTCCAAATGCTTTTGTATGATATGACATCAAGATCTTCCATGGTTTGGTCCTAAACTCCCTGGCCAGTCTTATTTGTCTACCTTAGTTTCTGCTTAGTAGAGTCTACATTCCAGTCAAATGAAATCGTGTGCTCTTCCCTGCCCATGCCTTCTGGTTTATAGCCTCTGTGACTTTGCTTTCAGAGATCTGTCCATCTGGCAAGCCCCTCTTGCACTTCTGCCTGAGTCCTATCTCTCCTTCATACCGCTGCTTAAGAGCTGTGTCCTCTCTGAAGCTTTTGCAGTTCCCCCTCTCAGCTGGAAGTGACCACTTGTTCCTGGGAACATCTCCACCCTCGTGCCTCTAATCCCATTATGTGCAGACAGGCTCCTTCTCTGCTGGACTGCAAACCACAGGAGAGAAGGTCTAGGCCATTTCTGTGTGTGGCTAACAGTACTCTGGTGACACTAGAGGTGTGGGGCCTATTTGCACGTCTACGCTGGTTTTATAACCTTGGATTTGAAGAGGACTAGCTGCGTAAGGTGTCATCAGGAACTTGTCTGTAATTCACAATCTCGGTACCTACCAGGCTACCAAATGAGAATCTGCATTTTAACAAGATCCCCAGGTGATCGACGTGCCCATTAAAATTTAAGAAGCAATGCACCGCTTTATTACACAAGGGAACATGCATCCTCAAAGACTAACAGCACACCTTGTAATTCCACGCCTTCCTGCCGGCTACCAATTCACAGATCAGACACACGGTACGTATCTCTGCTTCAGCGTTACCAGCGTGATGTTGCCTGGCTCTGAGTTGGGCACCCTCCCCCCCTCAACAGGATGGTTAGGAACCCCATTGTAAATAAGGGAAACCGTTGTCCTAATAAGAGGGCCACGAATGCACAAAGCTGGCCCTGATCGGGGAGGTAAGCTGCGACTCTGTGCAGCTTGCCTTCATCAGGGCAGACTCCGGCCAAACTGTGAGTCAGGGCCTCGTGTCCTCTGTTCATCATCGGTGAAAGGAATGCCACAGAATGATGTCAAGTCTATGTTACAAGCTTTAGAGCAAACCACTCCTAGAAACATCTGGAGCTGGCAGAGGATCATGACTGTGAATACGGATGAGGGGAACAATTGAATTATTTGAATTCATTGTGGTTTTAAATATCTCGTACAAAGTGCATTTGTATTTAATCTAAAGGGGCCAACGACTCAGCGGTGCTTCAGCTTCCTCAGTTTTAGAAAAGAGGTCATGACTCCATTAAAAGAACTTTGTTTCCTGAACTTTCTCCTCCCCCTGATTGAACAAGAATAGCCTCTTCTCCTTCCCTGGGCCTTCCTTAATTATCACCATGGCTCAGGTGTTACATTCAGCACCCACCTTGTCTACAGATGCCCACGGGTCCTACGGAGCACACTGTCTCACTTCTCCACTGCGCGCTGTGGAAAGACCTGGTAATTGGTAAGGCCGTCAAGTCCGGGCAAGGCCGCTTTAACCGGGAAGTGGCAAAACCTGCCGTTTCTGCCTGGGGCCTGTGTTTGCTGATGAATGACTGTCCTTCAAACCTCCTCACTCTCATTTGAGCCCCGGGGCTTCAGATCGGAACCACACCCAGCCGGAGCCGGGAGTGGCTCCAGACCGGCTTCTGTCTGACTCTGGGTAAGAAAGTTAAACCCGTCCCTTCTGCCACTCAGATGACAGAAAGAGGAGGGTTTGCTGGCACCTGTGCGGTCTCAGGCCACCGACCGCGTGCACTTAATCAGAAGTGTCTGTTGTCAAATAGGGCTTGGCTCAGCAAAGAGACAACTGTTTTGAATCAGAAACTGGACAATGACAAACAGGCCATTGATGGAAGCTGTCCTCCATATGAGAGAGTTGCCAGGGGACAAAATTGTGAAATAGACACATTTCACATTTTCCTCTTCAACTGTTTCTTCTTTTGCTGGGAGTATCAGTCAACATTCTAGAGACAAACAGAAAAAAAAAAAAATATATATATATATTTATATATGATCTCTCTTAATCCCTCTCTCTCGAGGTATTTTATATTTTTTATATAAAAATGTCTTGGGAGATATTTTAGGGAATTGGCTCATGTGCTTGTGGGGGCTGGCATGTTCGAAGTATGTAGGACAGGCCAGCTGGCTAGAAACTCAGGCAGGATTTCTATGTTACAGATTTGAGGCAGATTTCCTTCTCTAGTACACTCAGGCACTTTTGGCATTTTAACTTCCTTTAGTATAGACCACTTTCTGGTCCAGGTTTCATCTCCCCACTCCCACCTCACCTCCCAAAATCAAGCAAACTGCTACTCTGGGCTAGGGGCAGCTGGCCTTTCTGGTTATTCAAGGTCATTGGTCTGGAAATATGGTAAGGTTCCCTGTAGAATTAGGAAGCCAGGAAGTACAGACAGGGGTGTTTGTCTGCTGTCTGCTGTTTGTCTGTGCATGGTGGAAATCTCTGGGGGCAGTATCAAGGTTGTCCCATCTCTCAGGAAAGGCCCATGGTGGTAGGCAGTGTGTCTCAAGAGCTATTCTAAGGTCTTCCTTTGCCTTGAAAGCCCCTAGAGTTTGGCCCTTTCTGTTCTTTACTGCCCTGGCCTGCAAGACTGGCCAACTCCTCTGAATTGGAAGAGTACTCCCTGGTCTCTTCCTGCTGCTCACAGCCCTAGGAAGCCCAAGGGAAGATCTGATTGGGCCTGGTTTCCCCCTTGCCATGATCCTGAGAGGCCATCAAAACTCCTCCATTCGTATCACAGCTAATTTGTGTCACTCTGTGCCAGGCACGGTGCTTCAGAAGAGAATCAGATGTGATCCGTGCCCTTGAGGAGCTCACTACCCAATTGGTCAATGATTTCAGACAAGGGGATGAAGAGGAGGCCTGCATTTCTGCCTGCGTGGTGATGATCCCTCCCCTTTCTATCTTTTTCCTTCAAATCCAGTGACCCTTACTTCCTTCCTCCCAGCCACAGGCCTTTGTTGGCATTCTGGTTTCCCAGGGTTGTGCTCTGCACTGTTCTGGCGAGGCTTGCCTTCTCCTTGCTCCCAAAATAGGTCTGCCCTACTCTTCCATGTGTTCAGAACTTGGTGCCAGCTCACAGGTCATCTGCTATCACTCTGAAAAAGTGGAGTGACAACCTGGTATGAATAACTGGTAGCCTATTTAAATTCATTCATTTAACCAACAAATACATACTTAGAGCCTACTATGTACCAGGCCCTGCTCTAGGAGCTGGGTTTAGAGAGGTAGATCTGACACAGTTTCCACCTGCAATGAACTCATCATCTAGCTAAGGAGACAAGAGGTCAATACAGATAACTGCCACACAGTGTCAGACATGCAGTGATAGGGTATGTACTATGAACAGTTGTGGCACAGACAGGGAGTTAGCCCTTCTTGGCCTAGGGGGATGGAGATTGGAGAGAGAGAAGATGATTGAGTTGCTTCCGCAAAAATAAGTAGCAGTTCACTGAGTAAACAAGGCAGAGGAGACTTTCCAAAAAGAAGGAATGGCAGGAGCAAAGACATAGTTGAGCAGTCATACGCAGCTTGCTGGGAGCCTAGAAATAAGTGGATCTAGAGAGGCTAGATGTGATGTAGTGCATGCCGGGGATCGGACATGTGTGCAGGAGTGAAGGCTCTGATGTTTCAGGACTTCATGCTAGGAACAACAGGGAGCTATGGACATTTTTGTTTTCTAGTGATAGCTTTATTAAAATATAATTTGTATACCATACAATTTGCATATTTTTAGAATACAATTTGTGGTTTTTAGCATATTTACAAGTGCAACCATCACCACTAATTCCAGAACATTTTCATTACCCTAATAAGAAATCCCATACTCATTAGGAGAAACTCCCCATTCCACCTCCCCAATTCTCTAGCCACTGGTGACCACTAATCTACTTTTTGTATCTATGTATTTGCCGATTCTGGATATTTCATATAAATGGCACCATACAATATGTGGTCTTTTGTGACAGGCTCTTTTCACTTAGCATTGTATTTTTGAGGTTCATCTATGTTGTAGCAGCTCTCAGTACTCCATTTCTTTTCACGACCAAAGAACATTCCATTGTATGGGTGTACCACATTTTACTTATCCATTCATCAATTGATGGACATCTGAGTTGTTTATATTTTTTGGCTCTTATGCATAATGCTCCTGTGAATATTTGTGTGCAAATTTTTGTATGGATATATGTTTTCAGATCCTTTGGGTCTATATCTCTGGGTAGGATTTCTGGATGATATGGTAACTCTATGTTTAACCTTTGAGGAACTGCCAGACTGTTTCCAAAGTGGTTACACCCTTTTTACATTCCCACCAGCAATGTAGGAGGGGTCCAATTTCTTTACATTTTTGCCAACACATATTATTTTTTTTTAAGTTATAGCCATCCTAGTGAATGTGACATGGTATCTTGTCATTTTCCTTTGCATCTTCCTTATGACTAATGATGTTGAACATTTTTCACGTACTTAGTATCCATTTGGATATATTTTTTTGAGAATTATTTATTCAGATCCTTGTGCCAATTTTCATTGGATTACCTTTTTATTATCAAATTCTAAGATTTTTTTGTTCTGATACAAATCCTCATGAGATATATGGCTTCCAAAAATTATCTCCCACTCTAGTTTATCTTTTCACTTTCATGATGGAATCCTTTGAAGCATAAAAGTTTTTATTTGGGTGAAGGCTAATCACTTTTACATTTTGTAGAGAGTGCTTTGGGTATTATATCTAAGAACTCTACTCAACCTGAGGTCATTCAGCTGTAGCTCTGTTGAAGAGTTTAAAACAGGGAAGAGAAATGTGAGATTTTGCAGGGTAAAAAGATCAATCTAGCTGTTGTATGGAGGAAGGCCTTTGTAGGACAAGTCTGAAGGTAGACAGATTAGTTAAAAGGCTATTGAAGTAACACAAGTGAAAGATGATGAAACTATGAATGGGTTGTTGCCAGTGAAAAATGAAGAAAGGTGGATGAATTCGACCTCTGTATCAAGGCCATTTCTATGGTCCAGTTGAGAGGTTTTAACCATATCTAGGACAGTATAAGTAGAAAGGGAAAATAGAATTTTAAAGGGATATTGCTTTGGGGGAGCTGCAAAGACTTGGTGCCTAATGGGAGAATTGGAATGTGTGGAGAGGGAGGAAGAGGAGAGTTTGGCTCTGGATTACTGGTAGAACAAAAGCGCCTGACACAGAAGGACCAGAAAACGATGACAGGTTGTTGGGATATAGAAGAAGGAAGCACACTTTGGAAAAATGAAGTTTTGAAAAGCTATAAAGACATTCAAATAAAAATGCCCACTAAGCAGTAGATCTGCAGCTCAGGAGCAAGGAAGGGCTACAGTGTAACAAGACAAAAGACTTTCTACATTATTATTTGAGTTTAAGTGTGTTCAGAACTCTGGAGACATCTTCGGTGTTAACCATTTTCAAAAAGAGTGTTTGGTCCTCTGTAGTCTCTAATACTTATCTGCAACCCCAAGGGGAGTTTTTGTTGTTTGGAATTTTTTTGTTTTTGTTTGGGGGTGGGTGGGTAAAGAATGGTCACGAGGGGAGGGACATACAAAGGCTAAGTAAAAGAGTGAGAGATAAGGAAGAAATTCAGATCACAAGGGAAAAAAAAGCACAGAAGGCCTACCAGAAGCTTCTTCCATCACCAGCCTCCTAAAGCTGTGATGGGGGTGCTGGGCCAGAGTAAGTGACTGCATTAATTCTCCCCATCCACCACTCTCCAATATTCAGTGAAAGGTTCAGTTAGCTTCATAAATACCTGTCTTTGTGTCTCACTTGCTTTGGCCTTGTCTTTGTCATTCTCTGTCTTGGTCTCTCTTAGTTTCTTCATCAGTCTTTCTCTCAGGGAATTTTTCATTTTTTTTTTCTTTAAGATTTTTATCCATTTATTCATGAGAGATAGAGAGAGGCAGAGACATAGGCAGAGGGAGAAGCAGGCTCTGAAGACTCTGGGATCATGACCTGAGCCAAAGGCAGACGCTCAACCACTGAGCCACGCCCGTGCCCCTTTTTTCATTCTTCATCAGCTCAATATTTCACCTTTGGGCAGACCCATGGTTTTCCAAAAGCCTGATAGCTCCCATCTGAGAACACAAGAGCGATTTGCCCCAAATAACTCTGACCTGCCACTAGATGGCAGTGTCTGGGAATTTTGCTAACCTGTCCCAGCCATTCAGTAGGACCTGAGGTCTCAGCTGTGGGGAGTTTCAACTTGGTTATTCTGCCTTTACTGCGTTGCAACCAGTTACGAGACCTTCCTTTGCCCACCACCAAAGACAACTTGTGTTTCTAAAACACGTACAGCTCTAACAGCCCGTCCTCTGAGCAGATGCTTCCCCCCAACCCCCGCCCCGCACCTCAACTCTCACATGAGTTCCTAGATTCATTTCTTCCTCCCCGCCGCCTCCCCCACCTTAGCAAGGTGGGTTGATCCTCTTTCCTTGCTTTGAGCACGCGCTCAAAGAATCTCGTGTTAAAGCCTAAAGGGCTCTTATACTTCGGGTCTAACCCCATCATTTGCAGATGAGGCAACTGAGGCGCCTAAAGGAGCAGAAGCTTGATCAAGGACCTATAAGGAATTCAGGGCAGAGTATATGGGTCAGAGGCTCCTGATATATTTGTAATAATCAACAAAATAACCTGAAGATCGTTTTGGTCCACTAACTGTGCTAGCATGGCTAGATGCCTGGGGAAGGGCAAAGAGGCAAGGAACGTAACTTGTCCTGTCGTGAGAGACTTAAGCACAGTAAAAAAGACGTAATGTTTTCTGAGATTAGGTGGTGCAAGAACAATGCTGATGTGTGTGAGTGGCTCACGAATGCAGAGAGGAGAGAGCTCTAAGGAGAAAGAAAGCCATGGGTGGGGTGGAGGGGTAGAGAGTTAGGTGAAGCTTGGAGATGGAAAATGCACCAGTTACGATTATTTAGGAGTCCAGGCCTATGGCTTGATAAAGAGTGATGGTCAAAGGGAAGTAGAGATCAGGCTGGACTGGTGGTCTAACACTGGACTCTTTAATCCTTAAATGTCAGGCTCCTTTCCTACTAATACTGAAGAGGAACTTTCAAATACATTTGCACTTCAGATTTTCTATTTTCAGTGGAAACTTTCCACTAAGTTCGATTCCCCAAGAAGTTGTCTCCACTTTGCCCTTTTTTCCCCATTAGTCTCAGCCACTCGGAGATGAAATTGAACTATGAAATTAGGCTGGGAGCTTATCTCCTCTGCTCCTGTTTCCTTAGCGACATCACCAAGAAGGAACTGAACATTCTCCCGCTCTAAATCCCATTTGCTTTGCTTCAATCTCTCACCCACTCATAGGAACTTGGGCCCCTCTGCATCCCACAGCTTCCTTTGTCTCAAGAGGACTTCCAGGGGGATTGGAGAGCTCTTGACAGCTGAGCAGCATCTACAGGAGGTAAGCATGACTTCATACAAACTCCAAAAGTAGGGCTCTTTAAAAGCACCTGGAACATGGGAAAATCGGAGGGCTCTTTCAGATTGTCATGGGCACATCAGTGCCCACACAGTCTGAACAGCAACATTTCAAAGCTAGATTAGTCTGCTCTTTCCCCTTCTGAACTCCTGCTTCATATCCCCAAATGGCTTGAGGTGTGTTTTTCTACCAGGAACATTTCAGCCAGTTTTACTCTTGCCATTTGCTGTATGCCCCCCATTCCTGCCCCTCTTTTCCCTGAGAATGCTTTGCCTTAGATCTTGACTTCTGCTTAGTCCAGGGCCTGGTACATAGTAGATGCTCCATAAATGACATTTTTTTCCTTTAGAAGAGCCTTAGGGATTATCTAAGCATTAGACTCCATGGAGTCACTTCAGAGGCAACAAGTCACTGGGGAGCAGGAAGGCTGTAGGCCTTGGTGCTTGATTCAACAAAAGGAAGTATATTTGTATATGTTAATTTATAGTTTGGACTTCTGGATCTGATTTTGTTTTGGAGGGAAAAAAGAATGTTCTCACTGATCCAATGTCTTCATTTTCTAGATGGGATCAGTGAGGCTCAGAGCCACTTTAAGTAGATTCAGGGAAACAATCCCACTTACAATAGCAATACAAATAAAAAATACTTAGGAATAAATTTAGCCAAGGAAGTGAAAGAAGTGTACACCAGAATTATAAAATACTGAGAAAAGAATTAAAGAAGATATATATATAAGTGGAAAACCCCCCCCAAAAAAAAAAAAAAAGAAAAAAAAGAAAGACATCCCATGTGTGCATGGATTAGAGGATATTATACTGTTGAAATGTACATACTACCTTAACTGAACTATGAATTCAATGCAACCCTTATCAAAATTTCAGTGGCAGGGATGCCAGGGTGGCTTAGTGGTTGAGCGTGTGCCTTGGGCTCAGGGCGTGATCTAGGAGTCCCGGGATCGAGTCTTGCATCAGGCTTCCTGCATGGAGCCTGCTTCTCCCTCTGTCTATGTCTCTGCCTCTGTGTGTGTGTGTCTCATTAATAAATTTAAAAAATCTTTAAAAAATTTCAGTAGCATTTTTTACACAATTATGGAAAAATCATAAAATTCATATAAAAACAAAAGGAAAAAAAAGAAAGAAAACAGAAAAGACTCTTAATAACCAAAGCATCTTGAGCAAAGAGAACAAAGCTGGGGCATTACACGTTTTTATTTCAAAATATATTATGAAACTACAATAATCAAAACACTATGGTCCTGGCATAAAAACAGACACATAGATCAAGAGAATAGAGACTCCAGAAATACATTCACACATTTGTGGTCAACTGATCTTCAACAAAGATGCCAAGAATACACAATGGGGAAAGGAGAGTCACTTCAATAAATGGTATTAGGAAAACTAGAGATCCACATGCAAAAAAATGAAATTGGAGAGGCACCTGGGTGACTCAGTTGGTTAAGAGTCTGCCTTTGGCTCAGATCATGATCTCAGGATCCTGGGATTGAGCCCTGTGTCAGGCTCCCTGCTTAGCGGGGAGTCTGCTTCCTTCCTCTCCCTCTGCCCCTTTCTCTGTCATTCTCTCTCTCTCAAATAAATAAATAAAATCCTTAAAAAATGAAATTGGAACTTTGTCTTACATCGTACATAACAATAAAATGGATTAAAGATTTAACTATAAGACCTGAAAATGTAAAACTCATAGAAGATAACAAAGAATAAAAGCTTCATGATGTTGGTCTTGGCAATGATTTCTTGGATATGACGCCAAAAGCACAAGCAACATAAGCTAAGTGGTGCCAAATCAAACCAAAAGCTTCTGCACAACGAAGTAAACAATTAACAGAGTGAAAAGGCAACCTATGGAAAGGGAGAAAATATTTACTAACCATCTAGCTGATAAGGAGTTCATATCCAAAATATATAAGAAACTCCTACAACTCAATAGCAAATATATATATATATATATATATATATATATATATATATATATAATTAAATAATGGGTAAAGGAATTGAATAGACGTCTCTCCAAAGAAGACATACAGGGACACCTGGGTGGCTCACTGGTTGAATGTCTGCTTTTGGTTCAGGACATGATCCCGGGGTCCTGGGATCAAGTCCCACATCGGGCTCTCTGTGGGGAGCCTGCCTCTCCCTCTACCTATGTCTCTGCCTCTCTCTGTGTGTCTCTCATGAATAAATAAATTAAATATTTTTTAAAAAGAAAAAAAAAACCCAAGAAACAGAAAACAAAAAAAGAAGACATAGAAATGGTCAACAAGCATAGGAAAAGGTGCTCAACATCACCGATCATCAGGGAAATGCAAATCAAAACCACAATGAGCTATCACCTCACACCTGTCAGAATGGCTACTATCAAAAAGACAAAAAGTACAAGGTGTTAGCAAGAATGTGGAGAAAAGTGAACCCTTGTATATCGTTGGTGGGAATGACACCCATTATGGATGACAAAATGGAGGTTACTCAAAAAAGGAAAAACAAGACTACCACACAACCTAGCAAGCCCACTTTTGTGTATATACCGAAAGGAAATAAAATCTGTGTCTTGAAGAGATTATCTGCACTCCATGTTCACTGAAGCGCTATTCATCGTAGTCAAGATGTGGGAACAACCTAATTTGTCAGTGAATGAATGGCTAAAAAATTTGATATAACTATACAATAAAAAATTATTCAAAAAATTATTCAGCCACAAAACAAGGGAAATTCTGTCATTTGTGACAACTTGAATGCTAAGTCAAATAAACCAGACATGGAAAGAGAAAAACTTCAGCATCTCATTTATATGTGGAATCTAAAATAGTCAAACTTGGAGCACCTGGGTGATTCAGTGGTTGAGCATCTGCCTTTGGCTCAGGTCATTATCCTGGGGTCCTGGGTTTGAGTTCTGCATCAGGCTCCCTGTGGGGAGCCTGCTTCTCCCTCTGCCTATGTCTCTGCCTCTCTCGGTGTCTCTCATGAATAAATAAGAATCTTAAAAAAAATAGTCAAACTCATAGAAGCTGAGTGGTACAGTTGCCAGGGGAGGAAGAAACGGTGTGACGTTAGTTAACGGGTATAACATTTCAGTTATTCCAGATGAATAATTTCTGGAGATCTCATGTAAAGCAATATAGATATAGTTAACAATACTGGATTGTAAATTGAAATTTACTGATAGGGCAGATCTTCAGTGTTCTCACCACAAAAAGAAAGAAGATGGTGGGGACACCTGGGTGGCTCAGCAGTTGAACATCTGCCTTCCGCTCAGGGCGTGATCCCAGGTCTGGTGATTGACTTCTGCATCTGGCTCCCTGTGAGGAACCCACTTCTCTCTCTGCCTATGTCTCTGCTTCTCTCTGTGTGTCTCTCATGAATAAATAAATAAAATCTTAAAAAAAAAAGAAAATGGTGATTTTGTGAAGTCACAGATATGTTAGTTTGATTGTGGTGGTCGTTTAATAATATACACACATATCAAAATGCAATCTGTACACCTTAAATGTATACAATTCTTATTTGCCCATGATGCCTCAATAAGGCTGAAACAGAAACAGAATTCTGGGGAATCTTTATCTCTGTTCACTACTGGCTTTTAAACCACAGGTCTTGTAAGCCCCAGAACTCAGTGGAAATGCCTCAGTTCTATCCTCTCTCCCCCAGCCCCCTTATCCGAGAAGCTCCCCTTTTACTTTGTAAAAAATTTTACAACTCTAAAGGAACTCGAGTTCCTTTAAACAAAGGGTTCCACCTCTAAGGGTGGATTGCCTCTCATCGTGGATCAGCTTAGCCCTAATTAGCAGAAAGACAAATATCTACACATCAAAATGGAAAGGAAAGTTCTAAATTAGGGAGCAGGTTGCAAGAGTCCACCTCAGAGATGATTTTCGAGACTGATGAACCAGCCAGATGCATTTGTGATAGTAGGGAAAAAGTAAAGCACCTACAAATAAAGATGTTGGATTGGTGCCATGGCTTTGCCAGTGAGTCAAATAGGGTGCAGTAGAAAGAAGATATGGTATATGTATACAATGGAATATTACTCAGTCATTAGAAAGGACAAATACCCACTATTTGCTTCAACGTGGATGGAACTGAGTGAAGTAAGTCAATCGGAGAAGGACAAACATTATATGGTCTCATTCATTTGGGGAATATAAAACATAGTGAAAGAGAATAAAGGGGAAAGGAGAGAAAATGAGTGGGAAATATCAGAGAGGGTGACGGAACGTGAGAGAATCCTAACTCTGGGAAACAAACAAGAGGTGGTGGAAAGGGAGGTGGGCGGGGGGTTGGGGTGACTGGATGATGGGCACTGAGGGGGGCACTTGACGGGATGAGTACTGGGTGTTATGCTCTATGTTGGCAAATCGAACTCCAATAAAAAATATATAAAAAAAAAATAAAACAAGAAATGGGGCAGCCAAAGAAACAGGTGTGGTGGTCTTAAACTAGCTTCTGACCCATCAGGTCCCCTAGTCTTAAATCCCTAATTATGTCCTCCATCAGCCATCAACACTGTATCATGAATGAGCTTATCATCTAGCTGGGCACTTGGGAGCTGGCTCAGCAGTGAGAGAAGAGGATGCTGCCCAGAGAGGTGCCCTGCCTGGGGAATGCTCAAGAGCTGGCATCAGGAACAGAATCACCAATTTCCAATTTCTCTCTCTCTCTCTCTCTTTCTCTCTCTCTCCCTCTCTCAAACAAAGGTCCTTGCTCTCTATGTGTATGTGTGTACAAACATATATACAAACCTAGATAACAAAATAAGGAGGACAGAAACTGATCATGTAGCCGTACCTGGTATTTATAATGATCTTCTATTTATTCCATATTATCTTTGCATTCACCAAGTATGATTGTCATCATAGTCCAATTTTCCTTTGGTGCTTAGGATCCAGTGCCCCCATCAGTACAGTAACTCTCTTTGGTTATTGACTCAGAGGTATGAAGAGTCCAAAGTGGCTATGGTGCTATAATTGCACACTGCTGGGTAGTGCCTGCATGTTGTGTGGAATCATCTGTAAACCAGGCACATATCTTTTCCTCCTTTGTCAAGTGATCATAGGGAACCGCCCCCCCCCCATAAGGTCATAGGTGCAGACTGGGAGAGAGAAGGTAATGTCACAGGAGTGGGAATCACGGGCATTTGGGCCACTTCTTTAAATAGGTTACTTGTCCTTTTAGGGCTTGCTTGGGCTCAACCATGTATATACCATTTCTGTTTGGTGATGGAGTGCTTCTGTGCATGTCTGATTTTATGGCTTGATAGGTCAGATAACACTCAGTTCATGATGGGCAGCTCAGTTCGTATGGTAATTTGGTGGCCCATTCTCAAGTGTTTAGTCTCTACTAAGGTCCAGTAGCAGGTCAAAAGCTGTGTCTCAAAGGGAGAGTGGTTATTTGCAGAGGATAGCAGGGCTTTGCTCCAAAATACTAAGGGTCTGTACTGTAATTAACCTACAGAGGCTTGTCAGAGGCTCTGAATAGCATCCTTATATGCACTGACACTTCAAGAACCACTGGATGTGCTAGATCATATGGCTTAAGTGGTGGACCTTGCATTTCAGCCTGGACCTTTTGCAGATCCTTCTCTTGTTCTGTTCTCCACTCAAAACTAGCAGCTTTTCAGGTCCCTAAGTAAGTTGACCAGAGTAAACACCCAAATAAGGAATATGTTGTCTCCAATATCCAAAGAAGGAAGCCCACCAGGTGTTATGCCTCTCTTTTGGTTGTGAGAGGGACCAGATGCAACAACTTATCCTTTACTTTAGAAGAGACATCTTGACATGCCCCAAATCACTGAAAGCCTAGAAATTTCCCTGAGATAGAAGATCCCTGAATTTTTGTTGGATTTATTTCCCACCTTCTAATAAGATGTTGCTCCTTTGCCTGCCCTGTTACTAATTTGCAATCTGTTATCATCTATACCTTTGTTCCTCTAAATATAGCATGTCTTTTTTCTCTGGTTACTTTTAAGATTTTCTTTCTCTCACTGGCTTCGAGCAATTCAATTATGATGTGCCTTGGTCTCGTTTTCTTCACATTTCATGTGTGTAGAGTTCACTGAGCTTCTTAGATCTGTGGGTTTATAGTTTTCTTTAAATTTGGAAAATTTCCAGCCATTACTTTTTCAAATATTTTTCTGCCCATGCTCCCCTGAGGCTCTGAGTATATGTGTATTAGACCACTTGTTGTAACCCCAAGCTCACAAATGCTGTGTTCATTAAAACCCTTTTTCCTTGCATTTCATTTTATATAGTTTCTCTTGATATGTATTCACATTCACTAATATTCTCTTCTGCAATGTGTACTCTGCCATTAGTTCCAATTCAGTATATTTTTTTCATTTTAGACATTGTAGTTTTATCTCTAGAAGTTCAGTTTGGCTTTTTAAAATATCTTTTATGTCTCTACTCAACTTTGTGAATATCTGAAATGCAACATATATAAATTCAAGATGACCTAAGATAATTTCCATTTTATGGAAATGTTTTCCTTAACCACCTATCCTTAAAATAAATATGGTGGACAAGCATGGAGCTTGGCTCTTTGGGGTATATTAGGATATATTCAGGCAAAAAGTCTTGGAAATGAATACAAGAGTAAAAAGCAGGATAGACCAAGTGTGAACTGCATGACAAGGGTGATAAACAAAAGCTAGAGGCCAGAGTCAGGGACCAGAAAGAAACTGAATCTCAGTAGAAGCCTGTTGAGAACAAGCAAACTTTCTTGGACACCAATGGGTGTTCATAGTTCATTTAAAAATATTTTATAAAAAATATTCTATTTACTCATGAGAGACAGAGAGAGAAAGGCAGAGACATAGGCGGAGGGAGAAGTAGGCTCCTTGTTGGGAGCCCAATGTGGGATTCAATCCCAGAACTCCAGGATCACAACCCTAGCCCAAAGGCAGATAGATGCTCAACCACTGAGCCATCCAGGTGCCCCCATAGTCCATTTTTATTGACCAATGGATGTGTGGTAACCTCATGAGGTAAACTCACAAATATCAAGAATTAGTCAATTCATATAAACAGAATCCCAAATATCCCAAATCTCTTCCTCTCCCCAACAGTTGAGCATTAGTGCTCTTTGGCTCTAGCTTTTAAGTACATTTATGAAATCCTGAACTTTTTCTCTTTTTTTTTAATTTTTTTTATTTATTTATGATAGTCACACAGAGAGAGAGAGAGAGAGAGAGAGACAGAGACATAGGCAGAGGGAGAAGCAGGCTCCATGCACCGGGAGCCCGACGTGGGATTCGATCCCGGGTCTCCAGGATCGCGCCCTAGGCCAAAGGCAGGCGCCAAACCACTGCGCCACCCAGGGATCCCTGAAATCCTGAACTTTAAGCAGAAACTTATTTCATCAGCAGCTAGCAATGACTAGCACAGAGTTAAAGTTTAGTGAATACACGTTGAGTCAAATTTATTACTCTGTATTATACTGATCTGTGTACTCTTGTCTTTCCACTAGACCAGGACCCTTCTTATTTATTTTTCCACCCCCAATGTCTAGCACTATGCCTGGAACTTCATACATTCTTAATAGATGGTTTCTGAATAAATGATTTTCTGGATAAATGGAAAACCTTGAAAGTGCAGGACATTGCTTTGTGAATCACATCAAGGCAATGTTGCTGGCAGTGTTTAACACTCTGTCAAGAATCTAACCTAAAAATGTTGCCTCTGCCTCTTGAGAAGAAGAAAGCTAAAGTTGATTTAAATAATAGGAGGGAGAATGGGATGACTTAAACCAGAATTTCCCCACCAGAGCTCAGGGGCTCAAAAGGGAGTGGGACCCATTCTATGCTCAGCTGTTGTCACCTTCTTCAAGTTCACTGATCTTTTCTTTTGTACTACTAGTAGGATGTTAAATTCATTCAATGAATTTTTCACTTTTAGATATTTTAATTTTCCATTGTGGAAATAGTCCCATTTGTTTTTTTTCCCATCCATTTCTCTCTTGTTTATGTTCATGTTTTCCTTTCAGCATTTCAGTATTTATAATATTTTCTAAAAAGTCATTGTCTTCTAATTCTATCATCCCTGTAATTTCTGAGTCTGTGTATTTGGACTGTTTTTTTTTCTCCTGGCTACAGGTCACATTTTCCTGCCTTTTCTGTTAGTAATTTTTTACTAAATGCTATTAATTTTTTACTAAATCACAAGTATTACCTTCCTGAGGTCCTGGATTTTGTTGTGTTCCTTCAGAGTGTTGAAATTGACCCCAGCAGGAAGTTAAGTTACTTGTGGATCATCTTGATCCTTTCAAGGTCTGTTTTTAAGTTTTGTTTAGATGGTTCTAATAGAACCTCTAGATGTGCTAATTTAACCCACCAGAAACTCAAGACTATTCCATTCTTTACGGAATGCTCCAAGTGTTCAATGTGGTCTCTCCACTTTGACTGCTTAGAACTGAGATGTCTTCTACCCAGATTATAGCTTCCCAGTAGTTTTTCCTTGCATTGGCCTTATGAATTTTCACCATATGTACCTGCAGCTTTGTATTCAGCCAAAGATGCAAGAGGATGCCAGGGAGTTTTCTGGGGCTTTTTCTCTGCATAGCTCCCTCTTCTGTGTTATTTTGTCCCATGATTTCCACATGTTTCAGTTTCCATGAACTTTAATCTGTGTCTTCTTGACTCAGTGAGACTACGGCACTTGAGTTTCTCCTCCCTGAGCCAATGGTCTGGCAAGTATGTGCAGTCAGAAGCTGAGGCAATCATAGGGCCAACCTTATTTATTTCCTATATCTAGGGAATCACAGCCCTGTACTTTTTGTTGCTCAGTGTTCGACACACCTGGTATTTCATATACTTTGTCCAGTTTTATAATTATTAATGTGAAAGGTCAAATCTGCTGCCATTTACACTGTCATGGCTTTGACAGACCTAAAATGCAGGCATGGAGACCAGCATTTCTATGTCCAGAGATTTCACTGAGGGCAAGAATAACTACTTTACTTCACTCTTTCTTTGGGGGAATTTTCTCAATCCATTTACAAAGATGAATTTTCTTGCAGCCAGTCTTCACAAAGAAGTGGGCTCATGGAATATTTGTTTATGTACTTGTTTACTCCCTGAACAATATTGTTGAGCTACTAATGTTTTCACTACTGTAGACACGGTCCCTACCCTCTAGAAGACTGTGTCTAGGGGGAAAGACAGATAACTTTAATGTAAGCATAGTGGGACAGGGTTCTTTTTAGATCTCTTCATTTCTTCTCCTCCTTATTTCTAGTGGGGAGAGAGCTTTTAGTATAATGATGCATCAAAGTCTTGCCATTAAGGACACTTCAATATTAGCAAGAAAAAAAAGGTCGTTTGACTGCCCTATGCTAAAGGCTTTGAAAGACACATGCTTGCTCCCAAAAGAGACTATAAGGAGCCATTGGATAGAAGGGTCCACCATCACTCCTCCCCTCTTAATGAAGAGGGGGGCCTTGACCAAACTGAAAGCTCCAGATCATTTGAAGAGCTGGGACAAGTTGGGGGGAAAAGAGGGAGACCATGGGCTGTCATCAAAGATAGGTTTTGATTGCACCAAAAGGAAAACCCATGGGTACCTCTGAGTGTGTTTATGGTGGGCTACTACTTAGAAATGGGCCCTCCTCAGCCCGGGTGGCTCAGCGGTTTAGTGCCTGCCTTCGGCCCTGGACATGATCCTGGAGACCCAGGATTGAGTCCCGCGTCAGGCTCCCTGCATGGAGCCTGCTTCTCCCTCTGCCTGTGTCTCTGCCTCTCTCTCTCTCTGTGTCACTCATGAATAAATAAATAAAATCTTAAAAAAAAAGAAATGGGCCCTCCTTGCAAATCATGCCAAGATATTGCCTAAAGCAAAATATGTCAAGTGTTACAAGAGTGGCCAAGTGACATGGAGGTTCTACATTGGTGTGGTCAGAGAAGTAAGAAGCATAATTTCCAGTCCCACAAATATCTCTCTACTAAGAGGTCAGAACCTGAAATTCTACCATTGACACCTAAAACATTTGTCTTATATATTGCTTTCTTTCCACATTATCTATTTGAGAGAGCAAGTCTCCTTAGTCCTAAAATGTTGATGGAATAACGGATGGGACAAGTTGCAAGATGGAAGATGTGTCTCTTTGTTCTCATTTGAAAAGGCTCTGCTTTTCATCATTTATAGAGATCTCGCTATTTACTGCTTCTGCTGTGGTCTTTGCTCTTCAGATTTCCCTGAATATGCAGTAGAATTCATGTGGAAGTAGAATGCAACTGAATTGCTCTGTGCTAGATTCTGGACAAAGGAGATTGCTGCTGAGGCTTTGGCTCAGTTGAAAGTAAATCTCATTCCTTGGGTGATAGATCCTGTTATTTTAACTGGCACAAGATTTTCATTTTGTTCCTTTTGCTTAAAGGAACAGGTCCCTGAATAAAGCCAGCTACTCATAAAAAGTGTGGCTGTGACATGCATGAGAGGCTGACACAGCCAGAGTAGCATTCAGGGTCTGCAGGAATAGTAGGTTGGATACTGGCAGTGGAGGCTGCTTTTGGTGTTTCTAGAATGAGATTTATTCAGATTTCCCCATCAGACTTTCATTAATGCACATCCAGTCCCACATGCAAGTCTCTTTTCTCCCTCCCTTCAGTGGCTCCTCGGGGGTGCTCTATGCCTAAACGCCCCCCTGTGCTACCTATGGGCAAAGGAGGCACAGCAGAGTGTAGGGAGCAGCTCACAAGGAACCAGCAAGTGACCCCAAGACACAAGTTTCTTCCTCTTTCCACCCTCAGTCACATCAATCTCAATGTAAGGGACCCAGGGCTGGAGTTACATTATTAGACCAGACTGTCTAAAGTTACTAATGATAAGTTACTGTCAAAGTTACTAAGTGATAGCAACCAGGCAGAAGGTAACCAATAGCAGAATAAGGGAACCAGAGGGACAAATAAAGATAGAGAAACGCCTTCAGAGGCCCATGGCTTTAGCCTTGCTGACTCCAGCTCGCAGGGACTTGAGGACAGCCTCAGGATAGCTTAAGAGATTGGGCATCAGTGATCCCAAAACTTCATTCCCTTGCTTTGAAGCTCCTTTATTTCCAAACAGAGCCCAAGAAGTGGCACAGTACAGAGAAAAGAGCATTTGTCTGGGGTCCAGAACACTGGATTCTAATGTCTGGTTGAAACATTACATAGTTGTATGACTTCGAACAAACCCCTTTCACTTCCTGGGCTTCAGTTTCTCCTTCTATAAAATGAGAGGAAGCATAGGCTACATTGCTAAGCACCTTAAAAACTCTGGCATTCAGGGATGCCTGGGTGGCTCAGCAGTTGAGTGCCTGCCTTCAGCTCAGGACATGATCCTGGGGTCCCAAGATTGAGTCCCACATTGGGCTCCCCACAGGGAGCCTGCTTCTCCCTCTGCCTATGTCTCTGCCTCTTTCTCTGTGTCTCTTATGAATAAATAAATAAAATCTTAAAAAAATAACTGACATTCCAAGAGTCAAAATAAAGCGCACACCTTTGCTCTACTATTTGTATTTGACCTTGGGCAAGTCACTTATCCTCTTTGAACTTAGTTTCTCCATCTATAACAGGAGAGGCTGGACTTACCTGTAACTTAGAGCCGTGCCAACCCTGACATTCAATGCAACATTTCCCGGGGCCAGAGCAGGTGCTGACTATCTGTGACAAGGAAGAATCCTCAGTAGGCATTTTGGGAGCAGAAAGCTGTCTCTTGCTTTCTAGTGCATGTGCTCACGTGTCTGGCATAACTCATTAGGTGGGTCCAATTTTCTAACAGTTGCATTTTTGCTTGTTTGATTTCTTGTCGGGACAAGTGTGCAATCTATTCTGTGAATGTAATTAAACAAGCAGCTAGAGATTCTAGAGATTCTAGTTCTCTCCCAAGAAGGAAATACATTTTCATTGGGAGCAAGGTCCCCAGGGATACCTCTCAGGAGCTGATGACTGCCTGGCAGGGGAATCAGCCCTGTGATCAGGTGACTGCCTCCTCAGGTGTGCCCTGAGGAGTAACAGGCGAGGTGGCGCGGGGGGGGGGGGGTTGCAGTGCTTGTCACCATGCCTCCCTCTAATGCTTCCATTTATTTATTTATTTATTTTTATTTTTTTAATGCTCCCATTTAAAATACATTCATTCATTATTTGCAGATTTCTCCCAGGTTGCAAAGAGGTTGGTGGTCTTGACAGATGCCTAAATGCCCCCCTGTGCTATCCATAGGCACAGGGATAGCACAACTATCCTGTTGGTGGTCCCAACAGAGCATATGTGGCTAGCACAGCTTTAAGGAATATACAAGTTTGAATACTTTTAAGCAGAGAAATGTCTCACTTGTGAGCCATAGTCTTCACCATTCCCTTTTGTATTACAGAACACTGCTTAACTGTGCCCCCAGGAT
Source organism: Canis lupus familiaris (assembly GCF_011100685.1). Taxonomy (NCBI): domain Eukaryota; kingdom Metazoa; phylum Chordata; class Mammalia; order Carnivora; family Canidae; genus Canis; species Canis lupus. The sequence continues at coordinate 104,126,939 of NC_049260.1, forward strand.
AGCTTAATGCGGGCAATTTATGCATATCCAGGTTTCTGCTCCTCACTTTGTAGCTCTTCCTCAGTTGGGAGTTAGTTACTTGGAAAGTTGAGCCTAGAAATGGGGTACAGGTAGGAGCTGAGAGGTTTAAAGACACCTGATACGTTCCAATGCCTTCCTAAGTTCCAAGGAGGATTTTTATATCGAGATTAACCTGTTTACCCTACTTTAGCCCATCCCGAGGGTTTGAATCTCTACCCCTCGGGGACTGGACATGTTGCTCCCCATTGTGGGTAACTGCTAGCTCCAGTCGGAGGCTCGAACAGCTTCTCCCAAATCCAGTCCTGGCTAGAGAAACAAACAACTGCCTGTGGCCTCTGGCTACAGAAGCGTTTCCCAGGACTGGCCTTTGGCCCCAGAGAGAGGAAGATGAAAAAGGACGTTGAAAGATTCTTCCATGTTCAGTATCACTTGAACTTCTATTTAATTTCTCAGAGCTTAGAAAGAAGTCTCTGGAAATGCCTTGTGGACATAGGTCAGATTTTCCTTGAAGTGAAGAGAACCCTTTTAGGTCACGTGCAAAAAGTTGTCTTTAGGCTCCCTGAACTGCTGAACCTGTTTTTCCAGCTCTCCACCTCCAAGTTCCCTCCAAGTCAGCCTGGAGAGACTTGACTGCAGATCAGTAGTCTGTTATGCAGCTTGTCCTGCTTCCCCAGCTCAACTCCTGCTTTTGAGAGGCAGGTCCATAGGGGATGGGGAGAAGTGAGCCTGGAGCCGCTAGCAGGGAACTTGGCAATGGCATCCGAATCTCAAACTTCATGACCTCTGTGCAGTCCCTGACTACTCCATTCCCTCAGTATTTTCTAGTCTCTTGCCTGGATAAGGCCAAGCACTGCTATTCCCCAGCACAGCAGGCCTAGAGGAACAGCTAGAAAGTTTGTCCTGAAGGATTGGCACCCTTCTCTATCTTCTAGCCCTGCTGTGATCCTTCCAAATTTCACTCTCCAGCCTGTTTGTTCATCTGGAAAACATTCAGTGATGTTTCAGGAAGGCAGAAAACTGTGCAATACTTTCCATAAATTCTCATTGAGCTGGTTTCAATGACAGGGAAAAGTTTGAGATCTTCAAGAGCAGAGTTCAACTCTTCAGGTAAACTTTCCTTTTTTTTTAAGATTTTACTTATTTATTCATGAGAGACACAGAGAGAGTGGCAGAGACATAGACAGAGGAAGAAGATTCACTGTGGTGAGCCTGATGCAGGACTGGGGCCAAAGGCAGATGCTCAACCATTGAGCCACCCAGGCACCCCGCTAAGGTAAACTTTCATCCAATCCCCGTATGTATATTCATTAGGATTCCACCTCTGGCCACCCTTTCTTGTCACCCTTTGTGCCTCATGTACTATCCTTCCATGATTCTAAGACATCGTGGATGGTAACATATCGTTTCAATAATAGCTTTACTAAACTTCATTGCAAGATGCATTTTCATTTCAGAAATACTAAAAGAGAAAAATGTTCCTTTAATGCAAAGAAGATATGGTACTGATGTAGGAAAGATGCTAGGTTTTGAAGCTGACATCCAAGAAGGAATTCTTGAGACATCTTTGGTGCAAAAAGGTGGTTTTATTACAGTGCCAGGACAGGACCAAAAAACAGACTCTTAGCTCTAGAGAACACACTGGTGGTTACCAGAGGGGAGGGCGGGCAGAAAGAGCAGCACTGGGGTCAGGAGTCATCCATTATATACTTTCAAGTTGGGAGGGGGTTAGGGATAGTGTAAGCCTCCCAGGTATTTTGGAAACAAGGTTTCCAGGCTCCTGAGGGGGCCAGCTATTCTTAGGAAACCTCATTTATTAGTGTTTACTAAAAACTAAGTCATGAGACCCTTCAGATGAATATTGGTAGGTCATATACTTGGGGGATGATTGCCAACATGTATCTTGGGTGGTAGAGGTAAAGGAAGTTTCCAAAGGAATTTCTATATGTTAAAGTAGACTCACAGGGGCCTGGAGGGGTGTTGGGCTAAGGTTGCCTTTTGCCCTTAGCAAAGTGTCAACATCGAGGCAGTTGAGTCCCTAGAGGAATGTCACTCTGCTTGTTTCAACGACTTGTCAATGGGCTGTAGGGAGTAAAGAAATTCAATAATCTCTCTTCTGCCTTTGTTTCCCACATCAGTTTCACCCTTCTGCTGATAGCCCTGAACGTTTTTTTTTTAAGGTTTTATATATTTATTCATGAGAAACACACACACACACACACACACACACACACACACACACAGATGTAGGGAGAGGGGGAAGCAAGCTCCCCATGGGGATCCCGATGTGGAACTAGATCCCAGGACCCTGGGATCATGCCCTGAGCAGAAGGCAGATGCTCAACCACTGAGCCACCCAGGTGCCCCAGCCCTACTTTTAAAAAAGTTTTTATTTCAATGCCAGTTATCACAGTGTTATATTAGTTTCAGGTGTACAATATAGTGATTCTATAATTCTATATATTACCTGGTGCTCATCACAAGTGCCCCCCTTAGTCCCTATCACCTATTTCACCCATCCCCCCACTGCCCTCCCCTCTGGTAACCACCAGTGTGTTCTCTAGAGTTAAGAGTCACCATTCTTGGGTATGCAATGGGAATTAAGACCCATAAAGTTGGTACTTTGATGGAATTTGCCCTTCTAATGGTTAAAAGCAGGTAATAACTAAGAACACGAATCAACCAATAATAGTAATCATAATGATTGCCATGCAGAGAATAAGCCCCACTTCCAGAACGGAGGGTGACTGGAGGAGGGGGATGTTGTAATAAGGGTGGTTAGAAAAGACGTTTCTGGTGAGAAAATATTTAAGCAGAGATCAGAATTATCAAAAAGCAGGCAGCTGTGGGGTGACCCGAGGAAGAGCAGTCCTCATGGAGGAAATAACAAATGTCACAGTCTTGAGGTGGGAACATGTCTTGGCATGTTTGTGGAACACAAAAAAAGTCCATGTGACTGAAGGGCAGTGAGCAGTAGTGGTTGTAGGGGAAGAGTATAAGAAGTTTGGGTTTTATTCTAAGTATTTTTGTATAGGCATTATTAATGATAGCTAAAAGGTAGAAAGAACTGAAATGTCCAACCACTGATGAATGGATAAGCAACATATATATAGAGGAACGAAGTGCTGATAACAGCCACTTTGAAAACATGATGCTAAGTGAAAAAAGTCAGACACAAAAGTTCACATACTGTATGACACCAATTAGATGAAATGTCCAGAGTAGAGAAATCTATAGAGACTGCAAGTAGATTAAGTGGTTGCTTAGGGCCAGGGCAGGGGGAAATATGGGGGTGATAGCAAAAGTTTTCAGGGTTTCTTTTCAAGGTAATGAAAATGTTCTAAAATCTATTGTGGTGAAGGTTACCAAAATCTGTGGATATACTGAAAACCATTGAATTGTACACTTTAAGTGGGTGAACTATATGGTTTATGGATTATATCTCAATAAAATTTGAGTTCCCTCTGCTTGTGGTATAGACAAGAAAATAGGACTCTGCTTTATTGTTAGATTCTTTTAGGGCTCCCATTCTTGTGCCTAAAAACATCTGTTTCACATATTTTGTCCAGTTTTCTGGTTGCTTGTGGTGGGGCAGCAAGTTTGGTACCAATTACTTCACCATGGTAGAAGTAGTAGAAACCCTCTCCAAGTATTATTATTTTTCAAAGTCTTAACTTTCTTTTTTCTTTTTTTCCAAAATATTTATTTATTTATTTGAGAGAGAGAGAGAGAAAGAGAGACGAGTAAGCAGTGGGGAGGGGCAGAAGGAGAGAATCTTGAAGCAGATTCCCCACAGAGCATGAAGTCTAATGTGAGGCTCAATCTCAGGACCCTCAGATCATGACTTGAGCTGAAATCAAGAGTCCGATGGTTAACTGACTGAGCCCCCCAGGTGCCCCTCAAAATATTAGTTTTAGAGCACATTCCTAACCCCTTTTTCTGGCCTCTATGATTTTCTTATGTTCGAATCATATCTACTCCTCAAAAATCAAGGAATGCTATCTCCTTGATGCAACCTTTCATATACCTTTCAGACAGAAGCAATCTGTCTCTCCCTTGTTCACCAGAGTGCATTTAGGCATTCCTTCATTTACTCAGCACAAAACTAAACAGTCATGTAATAAGTACTTTCTGTATTCTGGACACAGTGATAAACTCTGAGGATACAGAAATACAAAGTTGCTCTTCTTTAAAAAATCACATTTCATCAAGAATGGAAGACCATATTGTGATAATATTGTGGAAGGACACCAAGTCCACTGGAAGAATCGAGATACAGAGGGTTTCTCCATAGAATGGATAATAGCTGGGAGAGGCAGAAGGGAAGAATGTTTCAGATAGAAGGAATAGCATGTACTCTTAGCACTTTTTACTCTGTATTCTCAGTGTCTGTGCAAATCTGACCCACACCGTTACTTCCAGTCTCCATTGCCTGATAAGCTCTTGGAGCCCAGGGATCGTGTTTTATTTATCACATCCCCTTCCTCAGTATACACTGTTCATGGTGTGCAGCATATAGTAACTATTTAGTAACTATCTGAGGTACAAAACAGGAATAGCTTATTTTATCATGACTGAGCTATTGTCAGAAAATGACTTGGAAATGCCAAATGCTCTCACATAGGGTACACCACTAGGTTCCAGGGAGAGATTCACTGCTCCCCTGAGCCTCTCTGTTCCCGAAGACATAAAGCATCCTTTCTTGAGCATAAAGAAAGAAACATCTCCTATACTCAGCAGAGAAATGGTATCCACACTTTGGCTACTGCAGAATTTGCAATGGCTTTAGAAATTCCCTGGAGAGATCTGTAAAACATGTCTTCAGGAAGCTCTCAAACAGGCATAGTGTCCTAGGTCAAAATGAATCTGTTGAACAGGACTGATAATCTGACTACGCAGATCAATTTCTCCATTTCTGTCCTAATTTTCTACCTGATTGCCTAAATCCTTAGCTTGGTTTCTGACATGACTTCAGTGTATGTGTAATATTCATGCTTGTTGGCACCCCAGTGGCAACCCACATTCTGATTAGTGTGTCGCACTAGAAAGGGGGCTCTATACCTGGGTTCTGGTTTCAGCTCTGCAAGTCACATCACCTCTCTGAGTCTCTTTCAAAGTGATGATAATACTTCAAAGCTCATTACTTCCGTTCATACCTCACATTTGATGTGAAAGTGTCTTTAAATCATATAAAGTGCTGGGGGACCAGGGTGGCTCAGTTGGTTAAGTGTCAACACAGGTCATGATCCCAGGATCCTAGATGGAGCCCCACGTCGGGCTCCCTGCTGAGCAGGGAGCCCGCTTCTTTCTCTCCTCCCCTCCTCCCCATCTCTTTCTTTCAAATAAATAAAAAATCTTAAAAAAAATCATATAAAGAGCTTCAAGATGTTTGAGGAATGATTATGTATATTAATGTATATTATAAATACCACAATTATTATATCTTTATGCATATATTACACATTATAATTTAATATATAATTATATCATATTATATGATATACTGTATATAATACAGTATATAATTCTAGTATATAGTATATAATATATATTACATTATTTTTATATATCTTACATATATTATATATACATATTTATATATTTGTATGTACATACATATATAATATACATATAATACATATAAATGTATTATATATTTATGAATTAAATATAATTTAAATATCATATTTATATATTATATATTAATATAAATTATATTTGGGATCCCTGGGTGGTGCAGCGGTTTAGCGCCTGCCTTTGGCCCAGGGCACGATCCTGGAGACCCGGGATCGAATCCCACGTCGGGCTCCCAGTGCATGGAGCCTGCTTCTCCCTCTGCCTATGTTTCTGCCTCTCTCTCTCTCTGTGTGACTATCATAAATAAATAAAAATTTTAAAAAAACGTTAATATAAATTATATTTAATTTATAAATATAAATATGTATAATTATATTTAGTATATAATAATATAATATGTATAATATATATTTTTATAATATACACAAAATATATATAATATAAAATATATAGTGTGTAATGATATAGTTTAATATATGGTTGTAAAATTGTTAATATTATATATTATCTTATATATAAATCATTATATATCATTAAGCATTAAATATGATATACAACTATGTTATTATAAATATTATCATATATAATTAATTATATTACATATTATATAATTATTATATGTTAACTAATTATGTATCAGTAATTATATATTAATTACAAACTATATAAAATGATGATTATAATATAACACATGTAATATATAATATAGTATATATAACATGTAATTATATATAACAATAGTATGTAGTAATATTAATAACATAATGATATAATATTCTAATAATGAAAATAATATATATTTATATATAGGCATTAGTAGAAACACCATAGTGTGGTAGAAAAATTAGTTGCCTTCTGGTTGTGACTTTATAGAAATTAGCTTTGTACCCTTCAGCAAGTCATTTTTTTCCTTTGAACCTTAGTTTCTTCATCTCTACATTGGGCCATTTTTGATTATCTTAACTGAAATACTATTGTCCTGTGGCATAGATACTGCTTGCTGTTAGGATATGAAGTGCAACCTTTTCAGATGTCAGGATGCTGTTTAGCTGTTGAGGTCCAACCTTTTAGCCTTTTACATGATCACCTAAAGCTCCAAAAAGGAGGATGGAAAGTGGTAGGTTGAGGCACATATGACTAAATCTATTGATCCAAAAGCCCAAAGATCCAGCTAAGAATGACAAGGTAGACCTGTCTAGGAAGGAGAAAGGGGTGATTCTGAAAGTTAGGTTTGGAAGCTCTATTTTCTTTATCTGGAGATGTAGGGCACAGTATCCAAGATGGAAGACTGGAATGCTTATGTCCAAACTTGCCGCACACAAGCAAGGGAATTATGTTAAGGCCATCACCAAAATAATGGTCAAAGTTTACTGGAGGCTTCTCCACACAGATGTGAATAATCTAGTGACACTGTTGTGAGGAACATGGAGAGGGCAAGCTAGAGTCAGTCCCTGTGACAGCATTCCCGGAAATCACATTTCTCAGAAGGAATGACTATTGGAAATTTTGATGGTGACGAGAAGCATTGGAAGTGGCACCAACAGCAGCAATAAAAAAAACACAACACATGAAGCAGACAATAAAGCAACATCACTCAGCAATGGGGGAACCTTCGTGCCGTACCTGTAAAATATTATCCACTGTATCTTTGCCCTCTCTCCAAGCTCCCAGCCATCTGGAAATGTCATTGCTTAAGTTTTGTGTTCCACCATTAGTTAAAGTCAAAATCCTTTGACCTGTTCTGTTCACTAGATCCTATATCATGACATACAAAACTCCTGACAACTATATTTTCATTAAATTTGTTTTCTGGGGTTTTAGCCATTGCACTAAAATCCAATCCCAATATACCACTATTTTTTAAACTGTTATCAGAGTGCTCTTACAGTTACTATAACAGTAAAAATTGCACTCAACAGCATTATTATAATCTTCACTTATTTAGAGGTTATATTTGGTTCATGTTGTAGAGCCAAGGAAGCAAAGAAGTAAATAAAATTATTGCCATCAACATTACTGCAATTTTTTCTATCCTTAAAACCTGCCACCAGTGATACATATGACAACAGATTGCCTGTAAACACATAAAAGCCCTTCTCGGAAAATGTGGGCTTTTGTTTCCATCATGGTGAAACCTAGGTTCCTTGATAGGATAATTGATGACAAAGATGGTAGGAAAGGATGAAAAGGCCTTCCTTTGTGCACTCTACACCAGCACCCTGTAGACATGTGAGCATGAACAGTGGCCTGACTTCTCTTAGCTTCCCAAGACCTAGTGCCCCAGACAACAATTAGCTATGACAAGAACAAGTGGGTGATGGAATCTTGCCCACTCTTAATCTTTCATTTTACAAAATAATCCTTTGGGCTGGAAGTTTAATGGGATAGTGAATTGACTCAAGTTTTTATCCCTGTTACATTTACTTGTTAGTCTTAGTTCCCATGATTCCTGAGCAGCTGAGTGTCTGGACATCATCTGGTACTCCTTCCTGTACACCTGCAGTGGAGCAGTGATCATGTGTATGGAGATGGCTAGTTTGGGGAATTGATTTTTGGGTAAACCAACAAGAATTGGGCTATTCCACACAGACAAGAAAGTCAGTAAATACTAATGCAAAAGTCCAGAAGGCTAGTGGCAACATGAGGGTTGTAGTATCAGTGGGAGACAGCCAGTGGAAAACAAGTCAGTGGGTCCTATTGGGTCTTCAGTCATAACATTACAGGTAGTAGGTGGATGGTGTGTGGGTTCATTGGGTTGGCCATCGTCCCTGAGCATCCAAAAGCCTTCTTATTTCAATTCGGTGTATCTACTGCCTGGCAAGTGTCCACTCACTAGACATAACACCAGGACTTCAGGAAGGAAAAAAAGAGGCTCATTTTGAATGAAGTCCTTTTCACTGTTTTTTTTTTTTTTCTCAAGAGTAAAACCTATGAATCAATACCTTAGTTCTCAACCTGCCCATTTTTCTCTCCATCCCCAAACTTGTTTCAGGTTCGATAACTAAATCAATAACCTTTTTTTGGTGGAATGGCCCTTTATTTTGAAAGGCTCTCTTACATTTAAACACTTACAGGCTTATAAAATATTTATTTCTACTTCATATTCTTTTCAGAGAAAAGAAAATGGATCAAAAAGAGCTAAGCAGTCATAAAGCCAAGAAAAATGAAAACCCATTTTCCTCCTATCCTGTTGAGGCCCCTGAGAAATGGATTTAGAAACCTTGTCACAGAACTTTCATAGAGTTGATTCTAGGTAAAGTTTTTATTAGACCTGGCTCACAAATACTGAAACCCAAAAGGCGGGGAATGTATTAGAGCATTAAACAATTTTCAAATGTATGCCAAGAAAATAATCGTATATGTGTGAATGATGTGACTTTGTGTAGAGAGGTGAATATATAAGCTTTAAATATAGACGCAGGATAAGTTAATCAGTATAAGAAAGATATGCTTCTGCATGGCAGTCTAGATTTAGGAGTAGTCAAAGGCTTTAAGAAAAATTTGGTGATATTTGGCTTTGAGCCCCACATAAACTATAACCATCATAAGCCTCTCGTTTTCCCCTCTCGGCTCCTTGGTGAAACAGTTACTCTCTGTAGTTTTACTCTTGCTTTGCTGTCACTACTTTGCAGTACTACTTCCAAGGTTCTATTTCACCACTCTCAATGTCAGAGGACAATTATTGTCCCTCAGTGATTTCAGATTCCTTGGTCAGAATGGATTGTCTAGCATTTGAGAGACTACAAATTTAAGCTCCTTCAGTCCACCCTTCACCTCCAAGGGTACTTACTTCTCAACATCGTGGTCTTCTTTGAGGAATATTGGATCAGTTCACCCTGAACTGGGAACACTTTGGTGGCACCTAGCCATGCTAGTCTGGGAATATTCCTTCCATCCTGTTTGATCTGGAACCATAATATGTTTGGACTTTTTTTGGACTTAAAAAATGATTTTATTTATTTATTCATGACACACACACACACACACAGAGAGAGAGAGAGAGAGAGAGAGGCAGAGACACAGGCAGAGGGAGAAACAGGCTCCAGGCAGGGAGCCTGACACGGAACTCGATCCCGGGTCTCCAGGATCATGCCCTGGGCTGAAGGCAGTGCTAAACTGCTGAGCCACCAGGGCTGCCCACTTTTGGACTTTCTGACCTCATAGCAAGTGATCTGACTTCTACGGATACCATTCCATCTTCCTTCCAGTGATCTTGTTGAAAAGTCTTTTTGTGAATTACTCTTCAGTGTTTATATCCCCTTCCCTATCTGTTCCAGGGAATAGATTATAATTCAGTATCCACTTGGCTGTCCCTAATATCCTCACATTACTAATGTTAGTTTTTAAATCAGGCCAACACAAGAGCCTTGCTGTAGATTCCCCATTGTGCCACTTTTACAATCCCTATAAAGTTTTCACATTTACCCAACTTCTTCCACTTACATTATGACCTTGAGAGCATTCTTTTAGTCTTGACACCCACTGTGAACCCAGCTCTTTGGCATGAGTAGCTACTCAAATGTTTGCTAAATGAATCAGTCAATGATAAAATAATGGAAGAAGGGAATGATTGAAACAGATTTCTAAATGCCAAACAGTACTGAGCAGGCCTAGAAGTGAACCAGGACAATGGCTCACTTTAGGGTTCATCCTTCCCTATCCTTCTGTTTTTGTCTGTTTTTTTTTTTTTTAAACCATGGTACAGATAGCCCTGATCAAACTCCTAGTTAAGAGGTATGCTCTACACTGCCTAAGAGGCAGTTGCTGTTTCAAAGTTGACAGTGTTGCTGGCAAATTAAAAGTTTTCTTGATCCAAATCATCAGCCACTCTGTCAATCTTGAATTTGAGACCATAATCACTCCTTGAATTCAAGATAGCCACAGACTGTGACTCACATGTTTTACCGCTGATTTACAGTGCCAAGCCTAAAGGACTAGAATACTAGATTAGAAATATGGCGAAAGACAATTATGACAAGGTCAATTTCACTCTATGTACTGATCCCATACCCTGATTATTCTACCATCTCTTTATAAAGGCCACTGAGTTCAGGCTGAAGAGTAGCAAGGGGATATTTATCATCTCAGCCTAATTTCCTGAGGACCAGAGAGATGTGGACCTCATGCTTTTCTGCTATTTTGACTTCTTCCAGACGTATCATAGCTTCTGAAGCACCAGGGATAAATTCAGATTGTTGATGAAGTCAGCAAATAGAAAACAAACCTTAACATAAGAATATAATAGCATGTTTGCCCAAGAATTACCCTGTATATTTGGGTAACGTCAATATTCACTTCCTCCTTTAAAAAAGAAATTTTTGTGTATATATATATATATATATATATATATATATATATATATATGGTTTTTTTTTTTTTGAAGTTTGACCTGCCAACATATAGTATAACACCTAGTGCTCATCCCATCAAGTGCCCCCTCAGTGCCTGTCACCCAATCACCCCATCCCCCTGCCCACCTCCCCTTCCACTACCCATTGTTCGTTTCCCAGAGTTAGGAGTCTCATGTTTTGTCACCCTCTCTGATTTTTCCCATTCATTTTCTCTCTTTTCCCCTATGATCCCTTTCACTATTTTTTATATTCCCCGTATGAGTGAAACCATATGATGATTGTCCTTCTCCGATTGACTTATTTTACTCAGCATAATACCCTCCAATTCCATCCACATCGAAGCAAATGGTGGGTATTTGTCATTTCTAATGGCTGAGTAATATTCCATTGTATATATAGACCACATCTTTAGCCATTCATCTTTCGATGGACACTGAGTTTCCTTCCACAGTTTAACTATTGTGGACAATGCTGCTATAAACATTGGGGTGCAGGCATCTCAGCTTTTCATTGCATCTGTATCTTTTTTTTAAAAAAATTTATTTATTTATTCTTGAGAGACAGAGAGAGAGACACAGAGAGAGAGAGAGACACAGAGAGAGAGAGACATAGAGAGAGAGGCAGAGACACAGGCAGAGGGAGGAGCAGGCTCCATGCAGGGAGCCCGACGTGGGACTCGATCCCGGGACTCCAGGATCACACCCTGGGCCAAAGGCAGGTGCTAAACTGCTGAGCCACCCGGGCTGCCCACTGCATCTGTATCTTTGGTGTAAATCCCCAGTAGTGCAATGGTTGGGTGGTAGGGTAGCTCTATTTTTAACTCTTTGAGGAACTTCCACACAGTTTTCCAGATTAAAAATATTTTTAAAATATTTTATTTATGTATTCATGACAGACACACAGAGAGAGGCAGAGAAATAGGCCAAACGCAAAACCTCAACTACTGGGCCACCATGTGCCCTCTTACTTTTTTCTTAACAGAACTCTTTATTCAGTACTCTTTATTCAGCCTCCCCTGCAACTTAAAGGGTCACCTTTCAAAGTTCTAGATTGTTAAATGGAAACAGATGTCTAAGAGATAAGGCTACTGAGAAAGCTGTTTTCCTTCTATGAAGATAGAAACTCTGCTATCATACACATTTTTGCCTTTGCTCTTTTCCCCTTTTCCTTGTTGGGGAAAATGAATGCAGCGCCTAGAGCTACAGCAGCTATCTTAAACCTGGAGGGAAAATAAGCCAAATAGCATGAATGGCAGAAAAAGAAAATTGGAGTCTGGACTGATCTTGAGCAATGAAACCAATCCCAGGCCAACCACCAAACTCCTTGTGAGGGGAGAAGGAGAAAAAACCATTACTTGCAGCCAAACACCCATAAGTGGGAACTGTGTCTTTCACTCTAGGAGCCAAAGGGCCCTTATCAGGGTCCATCTGTACTATGTGAAGTTCTCATCTTTTCTTTCCAGTAGAGAAGGCCCCATCAGGTGTTTCCATGACTGTCTCAGTTAGTTTGTCCCTCTTTTCATTCTCCTTCTTTAACACGTAGTTTGGATCTTAACTGAAGGAGATTGAGAGGCACATGTTTTCATCCCACAGATGGAGCCCACTCTGATGTTGAGGGGCAGCTAACCCAAACCTGATAGGGGCGGACTTCCATGATCTTGGGCAAGGTGAAAAAATAGTGATTCAAAAGAGAAGGTACTGCCTGTAGAAAAAGTTTGTGTTGGCGTGCTCAGGGTTTTAAGACATTTGAATCCATGGCCAACAACGAAACATCAGAACATTTTTCATAATATCTGAATTTCCAGCATCTCCTGAAAAATCAAAAAAACTGACAGCCCTGGGCCCTCATGGTTACAGTTGACTAAAGCAGCAACGTCTCCATTTAGAAGGGAGCATGTGCTTTGCAGATGAGCTCCGTCCCCAGCCCTCTTCAACATGGCGCCCTGGCTGCTGACTGACTTCCCTGTGGCTGGTGGCAGGGGCTGAGCTGCGCAGGGGGGTGGGTGGGTGATGGGGTGGTGGTGGTGGTGGGGTGGGTGGTGGTGGTGGTGGTGAGGGGGGTGGGGATGAGGGGTGGTGTGCACATGGCTGCATCTTCAACATGGGGTATATAGGTTTGTCAAAACTTACTGAACTATATATTTTCAGTGACTACATTTTATTGTCTTTAAGTTATACTTTAAAAAGTTGTTTTGGAAAAGGACAGAATGTTGAACAGCATAGATGGCAAGCATGCCTGTCCATCTTAGTAAACATTTGATGTATCAAATGTTAATCATGTCTAATTTATTGGCCCATAAAAAGGACAAAAATAAAATAAATATCGGATCAAATGGTAGGTAAATTGTTATTGTGATTGGAAGGGATGGGAAGAGGGTTGCTTGGTGTTAGAATGTACTAATATCCATGTTTTGTTTGGGAGAAAGAGTAAAGTATTATTTTTTTAAGATTTTATTTTTTAAAAGTAATCTCTACTCAGTTTTGGGCTCGAACTCACAACCCAGAGATCAAGAGCCAGCCAGGCACCCCATAAAGTATTATTTTTAACTTTAAGCTGTGTTATGAAACAAAACTTTATTTTTAAAAAGATTTTATTTATTTATTCATGAGATACACAGAGAGAGGGAGAGAGAGGCAGAGACACAGGCAGAGGGAGAAGCAGGCTCCATTCTGGGAGCCTGACATGGGACTCGAACCCGCATCTCCAGGATCACGCCCCGGGCCGAAGGCAGGCGCCAAACCGCTGAGCCACCCAGGGATCCCCTGAAACAAAACTTTAATGATAACTGTTCAGAGAATACTGTGTGATGTATAAATTACAAAGTGTTACAGGAAAAGAAAATGGAATATGGAAATACAAGAATTTTGTTGTAACTTAATCAGGGTCGGGGAGAGAATTAGAGGAAGGTATATAAAAAATAGTTGAACAGTGATAAAACCAGTAAGATGATAGAGACAAGTCTAAATATACCAATAATCTCAATAAGTAAACACCTCCAGGAAGGATTGAAATAATATATTATCAAAAAATACACCAGGAGAAACAAAGATGCAGGCAAAACTGTAAACAAAAAGAAAGCTTGGATAGCAATATTACTAAAAAATAAAAGACAACTAAGACAAAAAGCATTATTAATATTTTTTAAATATTTTATTTATTTATTCATGAAAGAGAGAGAGGCAGAGATATAGTTAGGTGAATCAGGCTCCTGATGTGGGACTTGACTCCAGGACTTCAGGATCACAACCTAAGCCAAAGGCAGATGCTCAGCCACTGAGCCACCCAGGTGCCCCCAAAAGCATTATTATAGATAGAAAGGGTAACTGCAAAATAAAAAGCTAACTTGACTCAAAATATATAGCAATTCTTAGCTTGTTTTCACAAGTATATGGACTTGAAAAGGCAGTAATGGAAAGCCAGAGAAAGAAAAATCCATAGAAAACAAATAACAAAATGGCAGACATAATGCCTACCTTATCAGTAATTATATTAAATGTAAGTGAGTAAGCATGCCCAACAAAAAGTAGAAGTTAGCAGAATGGGTTAAAAATATACAATTCAATGATATGCTGTCTATAAAAAAACAAACACTAAACTCAAAGACACAAATAGGTCAAAAATAGGATACATCAATAACCTAAATGTAAGAGCGCAAATTATAAAACCCTTCAATGAGATATAGAAATAAATCTTTGTGACTTTGAGGTAGGTAATAGTTTCTTGGAGATGACACCAAAAGCACAATGCTGAGAAAAAGGAGTATCTAAATTGGACTTCATCAAAATTAAAAACCTTTCTGCTTCAAATGACACTATCAATAAAGTGAAAGTAAATCCACAGAATGAGAATAAGAGAAAATATTTGCAAATTTTATTTCTTGTAATACTTGTATCCTGAATATATAAACAATTCTCACAACTCAGTGTTAAAAACAAATAGGGATCCCTGGGTGGCGCAGCGGTTTGGCGCCTGCCTTTGGCCCAGGGCGCGATCCTGGAGACCCGGGATCGAATCCCACATCAGGCTCCCGGTGCATGGAGCCTGCTTCTCCCTCTGCCTGTGTCTCTGCCTCTCTCTCTCTCTCTCTCTCTCTATCATAAATAAATAAAAAAATTAAAAAAATAAAATCTTTAAAAAAAAACAAATAAATCAATAATAAACTTTTGGTTTCTGGTTCCCTGTGTAGGAATCCTGAAAGTCACTACTCCATCTTAGCAACAGATAAAAAGCTAACCAGGTGAAAAAGTTAACTTTTCTTTTTTTTTTATAAAAAAATATTTTAAAGATTTACTTATTTATTTTAGAAAGAGAGAGAGAGAGAGCACGCACACAGGAGTGGAGAGAGGGGCAGAAGGAGAGAGAGAATCCCAAGCCGACTCTGCTGAACCTGGAGTCCCACTCCTATGACCCTCAGGACAGGACCTGAGACAAAACCAAAAGTTGGATGTCTGGGCAACCCCGATGGCCCAGCGGTTTAGCACCTGCCTTCGGCCCGGGGCGTGATCCTGGAGACCCAGGATCAAGTCCCACATTGGGCTCCCTGAATGGAGCCTGATTCTCCCTCTGCCTGTCCCTGCCTCTCTCTCTCTCTGTGTCTCTCATGAATAAATAAGTAAAACCTTTAAAAAAATTTTTTTAGAGTTGGATGTCCAACCGACTGCACCACCGAGGCCCATGAAAAAGTCAACTCTTCTTATGTATGGAAGAGAGGTAAGGACAAGGGGCAAACTGCTGCCCCCACGATTGAAGAGACAAAAAGGCAAAAATTAGAAATCACAACTTCCTAGAGCAGACTCAAGAGTGACACTGCTGTAGGAAGCAGTGCCAGGGTTTGAAAATCTGAACTGTAATGGACGAATTGTTGGAGGCTCAGTGTAGAGGAGTCTGAGAGTTAAAAAGTCCAGCAGAATCCAGTCATAGAGGGGGCTCCATACTTTTGTGAGTTTTACACCCAGGAGTTCAAGCAGATTTTCACAGAAAATGGAGAAGAAGTGCTATGTGTTTCTGATGGGGGCAGAGGAAAAACAACCATTTTGAAAAATGCTAGACATTCTGTTTTTCTTAACAAGGCCTGCCCTCAGGGGAACTAGTTAGCAAGAGCCTAACCTGCTGGCATATTATCAGAGCCTAACTGATTTGGGTGGATGGAAATACCCAGCCACAGCCCCATCTAGGGAACCTGTTCCACCTAAGTGGGGCGAAGTACGAGGAAGCACTTGTGGAGTTCACAGTCATGAGGTATGCGCTCCCTGAAAGACTGAGAATTAATCATAGGACTATAGAATGCTTCCCCTCCCCTCACACTCCTTCACAGTATTATTATAAGGCTTATTTACCACAGTTCTTTTTACTTGGTACCTCATGTCTCAATAGAAAAAAGAATTACAAGACATAACAAAAGGCAAAATACACAATTTGAAGTGACAGAGTAAACATGGCAGGGATGCCTGCGTGGCTCAGTGATTGAGCGTCTGCCTTTGGCTCCAGTCCTGATCCCGGGGTTCTGGGATCAAGTCATGAATCGGGCTCCCTGCAGGGAGTCTGCTTCTCCCTCTGCCTATATCTCTGCCTCTCTCTCTGTGTCTCTCATGAATAAATACAATCCTTAAAAAAAAAAAAAAGAACCAAGCATTGCAGCAATGTTGGAATTATCAGATGAGGAATTAAAAAAAATTTTAAGATTTTATTTATTTATTCATGAGAGACACACAAGAGAGAGGTAGAGACATAGGCAGAGGGAGAAGCAGGCTTCATGCAGAGAGTCTGATGTGGGACTCTACCCTGAGACCGCAGGATCACACCCTGAGCCAAAGGCAGATGCTCAAACTCTGAGCCACCCAGGCATTCCCAGATGAGGAATTTAAAACAACAGTGAATACTATACTAAAGGCTCTAATAGATAACATGGGCAGCATACAAGAGCAGATGGGCAATGTAAACAAAGAGATAGAAATTCTAAGCAAGAGCCAAAAAGAAATGCTAGAGATTAAAAAAAAATGGTAACAGAAATCAAGAATGCCTTTGATGGGTTTTTTAGTAGACTGGACACAGCTGAGGAAAGAATCTTTGAGCTTGAGGGTATCTCAAAAGAAACTTCCAAAACTGAAAATCTCAAAGAGAACAAAGACAAAAAAAAAAAAAAAGGAACAAAATATCTCAGGACTAAGGGACAGCTATAAAAGGTGTAACATGCAGGGGCGCCTGAGTGGCTCAGTTGGTTAAGCAGCTGACTCTTTTGACTCAGGTCATGATCTCAGGGGCGTGAGATAGAGCCCCATGTCAAGCATGGAGTCTGCTTGGGATTCTCTCTCTTCATCTTCCCCTCTCCCTGTGCTTTATCGCTCTCTCCCAAATAAATAAATAAATAAATAAATAAATAAATCTTTTTTTAAAAAAGGTGGAATATGCAGAATGGCAATACCAGAAGGAAAAGAAAGACAGGAAGGAATAGAAGAAATACTTTAAATATAATGGCTACATATTTCTTCAAATTAATGTCACACCAAACTGTAGATCACAGAAGCTTAGAGAACACTAAGCAGGATAGATGCCTGAGAAAAGACACCTGGGCATCTTATTTTCAAACTCTAGAAAGTCAAAGATAAAGAAAAAATTCTGAAAGAATCCAGAGGGAAAAAACACCTCACTTATCGAAGAGCAAGGATACAAATTACATCTGACTTCTCAGAAAGCACACAAGCTTGAAGAGGGGAGGACAACATTTAGTGTTGGAAGAAAAATCCCATCAACCTAGAATTCTGTGCCCTGTGATATTAAACTTCAAAAGTGAAGGAGAAATAAATACTTTCAAAAAAAAAGAGAAATAAATACTTTCTTGAACAAACAAAAATTGAGAGAATCTGTTGTCAGTAGACCTACCTTGCAAGAAATGCTGAAAGTTCTTTAGAGAAGGGAAATAATATGGTTGATATAAAATAATAGAGAGCCCACAGAATCATGTATAACTGGGATCTTGGTATCTGACTGAGGCATTGGAATCACTGGATAAGGAAGATTTTATTGTTCAGTAAATGAATTGGTTATCCATATGGAGAATGAAATAAAGCCATTACTTTGCACCCTACAGGTAGATAAATTCCATATGGATTAAGGACTGAGATGTGAAACAAAGTAAAAAGGATAAAACAAAACTGTTCTTATTTACAATCCAAATTTTTTACATAGAAAACCAGAATGAATTTATGTGCAAATTATTACAAATAATAATAAGAGTTAGGCTAGATGGCTCACAATATGATCAACATATAAATTTAACTGTATTTATATAGTCTAGCAATAAACAGAAAGCATAATTTTTAAGACACCATGTATAATAGCTAAAAAAATCTCCTTAGGAATATGTATAACAAAAGATGTGCAAGATATCCGTGGTGAAATTTCTGAACCTACATTTAGAGATACTAAGGAAGGCTTAAAGAAATGGGGATATGTGACAAGTCTATGAATTTCATGTTTATGTTCTAACACTTGTAGAAGAAACTATAGGCAATTACCCTTATGATCCTGGCTAGGCTAGACTCAAGATCCAAATAGACTACTAATTCTAAAAACGAAGTTTGATAAATTCAATGACACTAAACCGAGACTTTTTGATTATAGAAATATACCATAAAGCAAGTGAAAAGACAAGCCATAAATAGGGAGAGGATATTTGCAACATGTGTAATAGACAAAGTTTTGGTGTCTTACATAGGAAGAAGATTTCTATAAATCAGGAAGAAAAACACGAAGAAGGTAGTAGACAAAATCAGGAAAGGAGAGAGGAGAAAGACAAAATAGGGATTTCATATTAGCAGAAACATGAATGGCAATTTAAAAATATGAAAATTTCTCCTACCTCAGTAATCTGAAAAATGAAAATCAAGACCTCAGTAATGTGCAGTTTCACAATTATCTGATTGGCAGTGATTAAATTGTCTGAGAGTCCCAAGTATTAGAGAGGATGTAGAGCAATGGGAATTCTTGTGCAGTACTGCTGATGCTATAAATTGATACAATCTCACTGCAAAATAATTTGGCTTTATCAGTGAAGGTAAAGATTCACGTAATCTTCTACCCAGAAATTCTATTCCTTAGTTTTTACCTTAAGTCAGCACATTGCAATAGAAATCGAACATGATAGACAAATTCAGGCCAAAATGTGATTTTTAATGTTCTTGGAGCTACATTAAAAAGTAAAAATTAATATAATAATTTAATAATATATTTAACTTGCACAGTACAGCCAGTACCTTTCAATATGTAATCAATATAAAAATTATCAGTGAAATATTTTATGTCTTTTTTTTGCAGTGATTCTTTGAAATTCAGGGCATATTTTACACAACATATTAAAATTCTGTTTTTAAGCATTTTTATTTTATTTTAATTATTATTATTTATTTTTGTTTTTGTTTTGATAGAGAGTGAGGAAAGAAGGGCAGAGGGAGAGGGAGAGCATCTTAAGCAGACTCCATGCTGAGTGTGGTATCTGACATGGCACTCAATCTCATGACCCTGAGATTATGATCTGAGCCAAAATCAAGAGTCAGACACTTAACTGACTGAGCCACCCAGGTGCCCTGCAAATTACAATTTTTACCCTCCCATTTCATATGCTCAGTAGTGAAATATAGTTAGTGCCTATCATATTGGACAGTGCAACCCTAGAGAAACTCTTGTACATGTACATCAAGAGATATATACAGGAATGTTTATAGTAGCACTGATTGGAGTAACAAAAGTAAGATATAAATCTATACTATATATAGATATAAATCTCTCTCTCTCTCTCACACACACACACACACAAATCCCCCCAAAACCAATGAATAACAGTATGAATGATAGTCATATAGTGGAGTACTAGATGGCAGATGGCAGTAAAAATGAATGTCTATACAAAAACATGGATGACTATTAGCAATGATGAGTAAAGTTCCAACTCTTAAAAGAATATACAGTATGAATATATTTTTATAAAGCTCAATATAAGCAAAACATGGCAAAATAATCTGTAGGGAAGCATACATCTGTGATTAAACTATTATTTTGATTAAACTATTCTTTAAAAGAAAGGGAAATTGATATAGAGAATGATGATGGCTGCCGTGTTTAAATCTCCATACTGTCCTCTCAAAAACCCATAAAGTGCACAAGGAAAACATATGAAAGCATACATAAGCCAGGCCTTCAGCATATCTAGGAGACAGGGAACACTGTAACTGTAAAATTACCCTTAAGGAGAAAAAAATCATTCCAGCAGAGCTCTCTGCCCACGTGCTACAAAAGCCTGTGGGTGCAAGAAACTAGAGAGGAGAAGTTTAACAAGTTCATTGAAAAGAGTTGGTGTGACCGGAGGAGTTAGATGAGGCACAGATAAAATCACCCTTGAATGTGAACATTGAACAATAAATGTCAAAATGTTGAACACGGGTTGGGAACTGGCAGTTCAAAACACCAACTGCAAAGTAGCTTGCTTGCAAGTGTGGGAGACCAGCCGGGGCAGCCTTACCCTCCTGTGGGGGAAAGGAGAGAGAGAGAGAAAGAGAGAGAGAGAGAGAGAGGCTTCAGTAGATTCTAGAGATAAGGCTGTGTGGGACGAGAGGAAAATCAGAGGGGAAATTAAGGATCCTTTAGGAAAGAAAGGAGAACAAGACACGTCAGCCCCTCTGTCTCTCCCTTGCACCAATAACACCATCCAGAAAGAAATCTTCACAGAAGACACTAGAACAGACAGGAGAGCATTCTCTAACTAGGAATCCCATCCAGGGAATTAATAGAAGATCAAACAAGCAGACCACATGCATACAAACTACTGTAAAACGAATCAGAAAATAAGTGGTGAAAATGATCTCCCCCCACAAGCCACAAAGTCAAATAAAATTCAAAGCAATTCTCCAAACTGAATTAGATACATCCTCAAGAAAGCTTTGAGATATATGCAAAAAACATCTTGAATCAGATATGCAAAACCAAAGAATGTAGGTGGACCAAAACAAAGAAACAAAAAGCGCCCCCCCCCCTCTCACACACACACACACACACACACACACACACACAAATCCCCCCAAAACCAATACCAAAAAGCAAAAGGCAGTGAACTATAAGAATTGATTCAACTAGATGCTCAATAGCAGAACGATTCAACTAAAAAGATCATAAAGGTTCCATAAGAACATATAACAGAAAAACACCCTTACATAGCCTAGAGGAGAGTAGAGTGGGCTAGATAATGGGCACCTATTCTGTGGTCTGAGTGTTGAGAAAGAGTTAAAAAAAGACTAGCAGGGAAGAACACTGGGCATCATCCCACACCCTATTGTAGGAGGAGCCCATGAGGTGGAATAGCCTCTGATAATAAGATAGAAAATGACAAGAGGTGAGCCTGGGGAGGACAAACCATGAGAAGCTATGCAACCACATCACAGACTTTGATTTTATCTTAGGAGCAATGTAAAACCACTAAAGTCTTATTTTAGAAATGAGTGATATGATCAGATTCGCTGTTTGAAAAGAGGAATCTGGCTACAATTCAGAGTATGTATTACAGAAGAAGAAGCCAGAGAAGATTCAGGAAGACTAGATAGGAGGTTTTTTGTAATCCTTCAGATAAAGTAGGCTGGTGGTAGATGGCATGGAGAGAATTTGATGGATTTTAGTAATATTTAGGTGGTAAAATTAACTGGGGTTTATCATGTATTCAATGTGGGAGGGGTGAAGGATGGGAGAGTTAAGGATGACACTTAGCTTTTTGGTTCTAGGTACTGGGTGGATGATAGTTAACACCGAAGGAGGATTAGATCTGGAGGTGTTTAGTTAAATGGTCTTCAGTATATCAAATTGGATATATCAAGTGGATCTTAGAAGCAAGATGTAGGCTAGAAATTTAATTTGGGAGTCACTGATACTTACATGTAATTTAAGCTATGGATGTGGATGAGGTAACTTAGGGAGTGAGTATGGAAAGGATAGGGACAGAAATACTGGGACAGAGCCTTAAGGAACTCCAACATTGAATACCTAGAAAGAGGAGCATGGACCTGCAGAGCAGACTGGGGAGCATGGAGCAGAGTGATAGAAGGAAAAGCAGTAGAATGTGGTAATATGGAAGCCAAAGGGGTGTTCTTTAAGAAGGAGAAAAGATTAATTGTGTCAAATGACTCCGAGAGATAAACTAGGAGGACGGTAGTGTGTCCATTGGAGTTGGTGACATGGAGGTCAATGACGACCTTTCCTAAGGGCTGTTTTGTTGGATTGGTGAAGGACAGTCCAGAGTTCACTAAAGAATAAGGAAATGAATAGAATAAATTTATAGGCATTTTTAGAGAAGTATATCTATGACTGGGAGGAGAGATGAGTATGATACCCAGACCAGGCCAATCCTCATACTAGATCTTCCCCAGACACAGTGATTTGTACAGAGAACATCTCATGAACCAAGGCGGCCAATAAGAATCCTTTTGTGAGATTTTTCTAGGAGTATACTGGAGTGGGGGTGGGGGGAAAGGTCTCTTTACCTTTGTAATTTGGGGTTGTGAAAATACAGCCTGAGAACTGCCAGCAGCCATCTCCCCTGCCAAATTGAGAGAGCTCAACAAATAAATAAGCAGCATGAAGAGAGGCACAGAAATGAGGCACAGAGAACTCAGAGACAAGAAAAGAACCCAGACAGCATTGTTGAGCTCCTGGATCCAGCTCTGCCAGATCTGCCCTTGGACTTTCCAGTTCTGTGAGCCAATACATCTCTTTGTTGCTTAAATTACTTTGAAATCAGTTCCTGTTGCCTTTATCTGAAAGAGGCCTGTCTAAATCAAAATTGGAAACAGAACTGGCATGTAGAGAGTGACAGACCTACAGTATGGAATTTGCTGCTTTGAAACAGGAAGGTGGGCAGGAGGATCCCTTCATCTCCAACTGGGAAGATGGTTAACTTTATTATAAATTTGCAAACCATCTGGTTAAGCTGGTTTTATTGCATCCTGTAGATCAGTCCGTGTAACTGTTGGTCCTAATCTTGGAAAAGATCAAGATGCTGAGATGATTGCCACATTTTGTAGCTCTCAGCAAGTATCTGCGTGGAAAGCAGCTGTGATCCACACTGGCCCATATGTAAGTGGAAAAAAAGGGCACAAAGTTTTCTTAAACAAGGCCATGTCGTCCCGCTGCCAAAAAATTTTAGATGGTTGAGAGCCATGGTGAATGTATAAGGATTTCCTATGTTGAAGTTAGAGAGACAGAAGACAAAACCAGAGAGTCTGAAAATATCAGCAAATCAGACTGGGAGCAGGCAGGCCTGAGAATTGAGATGTGCTTGATTCCTTAGCTCCATCCCAACCACTGACAGTCCCTTCCCACAACAGTTTAATAATGACATTGATTGCAAAGAACCATTCATTGGAATACAGCTTAAGAACAAGGAATAAATTAACCCTATCTCCAATCTAGCCCATTTGTCAGAGATGGAGACTCTTGTTTCAAAAAGACAGAAGGAATCCTTAAATGGGAGCTGGTCCAGAGTGAAGAATCATGATTCAGTATTATCTCTTGGTTTGGTTACTAGCCAGTCGATTTGAATCACATGTTTTCCAACAGCGGTCTCAAGATATTCATGCACATGTATATAAATGCTATGTTATTAGGTTCATATATATTTAGAATTATTATATCATCCCATTGAATTGAGGCTTTTACAATTATGAAATATTACTTCTGATCTTGCATAATACTTCTTTTTTAAAAATATATTTTGTCTCATGTTAAAACAGACACTTCTTTTGGTTGGTGTTTGCATGGTGTATCTTTCTCTTTCTATTGCTTCCAATCTATTTCTGTCTTTACATTTAAAGTGTGTTTCTTGGGACGTCTGGGTGGCTCAGTGGTTGAGCATCTGCTTTTGGCTCAGGGTGTGATCCTGGAGTCCCGGGATTGAGTCTCACATTGGGATTCCTGCATGGAGCCTGCTTCTCCCTCTGTCTATGTCTCTGCCTCTCTCTCTGTGTCTTTCATGAATGAATAAATAAAATCTTTAAAAAAAATTAAAAAGTGTGTTTCTTGTTTCTTGTAAACATACATAGTTGGGGGAGGTCTACTTTTAAAAATCTAGTCTGGTAATTTAGTTTATTTTGGTTAGAGTGTTTAGTGTATTTATATTTAATATAATTACCGATATAGGGATCCCTGGGTGGCGCAGCGGTTTAGCGCCTGCCTTTGGCCCAGGGCGCGATCCTGGAGACCCGGGATCGAATCCCACGTCGGGCTCCCAGTGCATGGAGCCTGCTTCTCCCTCTGCCTATGTCTCTGCCTCTCTCTCTCTCTCTCTCACTGTGTGCCTATCATAAATAAATAAAATAAAAAAAATTACCGATATAGTTGACCTTAAGCCTACCATTTTGCTACTTGCACTATGTCTCATTTATTTCTTTATTCTTCCCTTTTCTTTCTTGTTTTTTTTTAAAAGATTTTGACTCATGACCTGAGTCAAAGGCAGACACTCAACCACTGAACAACCCTTGTTTTTTTTTCTTGTTTTAATGAAGTGTGATCCTTTATTGTTCTATCTCTTCCATTTACCTCTTTGTTATGCCTTCTGTATTATTCTTTTAGAAGTCATCCTAGAAATTTCAAATGCACCTGTAGCTTTTTACAGTCTACCTTAAACTAGTACTTTTGCCACATTCAGAGCAATGCAGGAACTTCCTAGCAGTTCAGATCTATTTATCCCTCCCACCTTTTTAGTTATTACATACCATATTAACATTTAACTCCACAAAACTCTATTATTGTTGTTGTTTTAGTCAATCGTCTTTTATAATTACCAAAATATTGACCCCTTTCAGTCCTGTTCATGCTTTCTTTCACTTCTCTATTTATATCTGGAATAATTTCCTTTCAGCTTTCAAGAACTTTAAAAAATATTTTTGTTTTTGTTCTGTTTTGTTTTACTATGTTTGCTGTAAAAAAACTTTTTTTCAGCTTTACGTTGTATCTAGAATTCTAGGTTGTTTTGTTCTTTTTGACTCTTTATTTTTTCCTTGTTTATTCTTTTAGTTGGTTTAAAAATTTTAATTCCAGTGTAATTAACATGCAGTGTTATATTAGTTTCAGGCGTACAATATAGTGACTCAACAGTTCCATACATCACTCAGTGCTTATCACGACAAGGGCACTCTTTACTCTCCATTATCTCGTCCCCCCACCCTTCAACCCTCTTCCTTCTGGTAACTATCACTTTGTTCTCTATAGTTAAGAGTCTGGTTTTTTGGTTTGTCTCTTTTTCTCTTTGTTTTGTTTCTGAGATTCCACATATGAGTGAAATCATATGGTACTTTTCCTTCTTTGACTTATTTCTTTTTTTAAGATTTTATTTATTTATTCATGAGAGACACAGAGAAAGAGTGGCAGAGACACTAGGCAGAGGGAGAAGCAGGCTCCATGCAGGGAGCCCGATGTGGGACTTGATCCCGGATCTCCAGGGTCACGCCCTGGGCTGAAGGTGGCGCTAAACCGCTGAGCCACCGCGGCTGCCCACTAATTTCTTTCTTTTTTTTTTCTGCCCACTAATTTCACTTAGCATTTATACCTTCTAGATCAATCCATGTTGTTGCAAAAGGCAAGATTTCATTCTTTTTCATGGCTGAGTAATATTCCATTGTATATATGTACCATATATTCTTTATCAATTCATCTATCAATGGACATTCAGGTCTCTTCCATAATTTGGTTATTGTAAATAATGCTGCAATAAAGATAGGGGTACATATATTTTGTCAAATTAGTGTTTTTGTATCCTTTGGGTAAAGACTCAGAAGCAGAATTACTGGATCATATGGTAGTTCTAATTTTATTTTATTTTTATTTTTTTTCTAATTTTAATTTTTAAAAGAACCTCCATACTGTTTTCCAGAGAGGCTGTACCAGTTTGTATTCCTAACAACAGTGCACAAGGGTTCATTTTTCTCCACATTCACTTGTGGCCAACATTTGTTGTTTCCTGTGTTTTTCATTTTAGCCATGTTGACAGGTATGAGTGATATCTCATTGTGGTTTTGATTTGCATTTCCCTGATGATGAGTGATGTGGAGCATCTTTTCATGTGTCTGTTGGCCATTTGTATGTCTTCTTTGGAGAAATGTCTGCTCATGTCTTCTGCCCATTTTTAAATTGGATTATTTGGGGCTTTTTTTGGTGTTGAGTTATATAAGTTCTTTATATATTTTGTATACTAATCCTTTACCAGAGGATACCAAGATTAAAATCAGCCTGTATTCTGTCACAAAAACTATGTTCTCCTCTCAAGCCTTCATCAAGGTCAATAGATGTTGAATCTACAAAAAAATAAAATGCACCAAAACTGACAAACTCATGTTCATAATAAAATAAGCAAATAAAACCTAAATATTTGATCACAATTATTAAGACTAATGCACTCATGTTCATAATAAAATAAGCAATAAAACCTAAATATTTGATCACAATTATTAAGAGCTACTAGATTCATGTATGTTGTGCTTGTCAAAGTAAAATTTGAGATGCCTATTGCATAGTCAGGCCTTTACAAGGCTCTTAGTAGGTTGACTCAATGAATCTATTGCGTTACCAGCAGTGTGAAGATTGAAGAAGAGTAATCACATTTTTGTTTTTGGCTGAGTCGTATGAGTTTGTTATATGTTTTGGATATTAATCCCTCATCAGATATATGATTTGAAAATATGTTCTGCCATTCTGTAGGTTGCTTTGTCATTTTGTCTAGACAAATACTGCATGATCTAACTTATATATAGAATCTAAAAGAAATTGAACTCAGAGAAACAAAGACAAATGTGTTAATTAACCTTACTATGGTGATCATTTCACAACACGCACATATATCAAGTTTTACACCTTAAACTTACATAATGTTACATGTCAAATATGTCTCAGTAAAATTGGGGAATGAAAAAAATAAGAGTAAAACCTCATTTCTGGCATGCAAATATCTACAAAGTAACTGGGAAGGGGGAAACACATGCATTAAACATAATTATAAAGAGGGGCATCTGGGTGGCTCAGTTGGTTAAGTGTTACTCTATCCCAGGGTCCTGGGATTAAGCCCTGCATCAGGCTCCTTGCTCAGTGGTGAGTCTCCTTCTCTTACCCATGCTCATGCACTCTCTTTTTCAATCAAATAAATAAAATATTTTAAAAAATAATCATAAAGAAAGAGAGTAAAAAGAAACAACTCATTTGTGTCATCCCAATGCTAATTAATGGATTTTGAAATAGTCAAAGACTGTGGATCAGAAAAGCACAAAAGTGAGAGGAATCATTTTAGCCTTGTCAAAAGAGGTGTTTTCATCAGTAGCCTTTCAGTTATGATAGAAACCCTACTCCATATTGCTAAAATATTATGTAGAAAAAGTCATTTGCTCACATAGTTAAAAAGTCTGGCGGTCAATCTGGCTTAAGGAACAACTGGGTACTGGGGCTTGATGACATCAGGATCTCCCTATGTTTCTCCCTCTGTCATTGCCTATGAGTCAGCTCACTTTTCCCAATGTTTGCATCATTATTAGGCAGACTCTTCCCACATGATGACAAAGCTGGTAACTGTCAACCCTAAGCTTACATTATCTAGGCTTAACAAGCCCAGCAGAAAGACAGTGCCATTTCTTTCCTAATAATTCCAGCAAAGTCTCAATTAAATTCTTATTGGCACAGTTTGTCTTACCTGCCCATTTCTAAATCCACTAATGTGCCTGTTTAGTCTCTGGCCCAGGTCGTATATTCACTCCTAGAACTGGGTGAAGGATGGGGTAGGGCTACCAGCTCTCTACTACAATGTCATTAACAACTTCAGAGGAGGTATGGTTTCCCTAAGGGAAATCAAGAAGGGAAAAAAGATGTTGGGTGTTTTTAAATAGAAGTTTTCATTTGTAGTATCTACTGATAAAATATAGGCCCAGATTTGAGTCTCTTACAAACTTGTTGGGAATTGAAGCTTATGGGAGGGGGTAATTTTCCTCCTCATGTATTCCTTCCAAACTTGATCTACAAAAGGGGGACTTTCACCCCTTCATGAATATTGAATAGAACTTCTGCTTTTTTCCCCTACCTCTTACTTCTTTTATCCAAGAGGAGGAATGACTTTTATATTTGATGAAATTGGGAAGAAAGTTTGAGTATGTGGGGCTCAGACCTGCCTTTCCCCACCATGATGTTGCTATGTGTTAAGTGCCCTGAGTCTAGGCTCCTTGACTCTTTGTCTTGGTGCCAAATTAGTCCAGTTTGATGTGGAGGACAATTGAAGTGACATGTATTAGAAGCCCATTTGTGGCCACAGATCCAGGCCACTTTCTCTAAGCCTTATCGGCAGTAAAGCCGATATTTTTGTCTCTGATGCTATATCTATTTTTTCAAATGTTTCTAGATGTAGCTGTGCAAAGAGATATGACTAATGCCTCCTGAGTTGGTGTGCAGGGGTAAGAAGTGCAGCAAGTTGGAAATAAGATTACCTAGGTTTCAGGAGTAGTAGGTATGTCAGTTCCTTACTCTGGGATTCAATTTTCTCACTTACAAAACAAGTGAGTGGGGCTTTGGAAAGCCCTAAAGATATTTCCAGATCCAACATGTCATGATTATCATTGGGCAGTGGACTGATCCTTGAAGGAAATACTTGATTCAGATTTTTAAAGAGAAAGAAGGGAAAAGTTAGGGAGAGGCTCGCAGGGATGAAAGCATCAAAAGAAGAGTTAGCTGGTAAATATGAAGAACAGAAAGAGGTAGGGCAATTTTCCAGCCCAGGCATTTGCAGGCTGATTCACCTTGACAACCATTTAAGTTTATGCACATAAAAGGATATAGAGGATTTGACATAATCACAGATGATAGGAGGAGTTTCACTGATGCATGACTTGAAAAATCTTCTACTGATCTTATGAGATGGTCCAATCTTAATAAAGGTTCTAGGCAGGAAGATGAAAAAAATCACTAAATATATCTATCTATCTATCTATATCTATCTATCTATCTATCTATCTATCTATCTATCTATCTATATATTTAAATCTCTATAATTCCTATCTTAAAGAATAGGAAAGGGTTGGGGCTATGGACTAACCACTTATGATGACTTTTCTTGACTGGACTCCTTATCCAATGAACACAGCTGCTTTTTTTTCTTAGGCTCCATTTCATGAGTTTATCATTGATTATATCTGGCTTCTCTGACCTTGTACTATCTTTGATTCTGACTTCAGATCTAACATGTTATGATTATCACTGACAATGAAAAAAAGCAGAATAAAATATATTTTATATATAAAATATATGTATATGTATAACTTCAGCCTATATTTCTTTCTTATTTACTCAAGTCCTGCAACTAACAGCTCTGAGGGACCCATCTGGGCAGATCACACTCATGCACTGGAAAAGCTCTGAATGTGTTGATCATGCCTCATCATGTCTTCATATTTTCGGGCAAAAGCTCTGACTTCTTAACCTAAAATCCAGAAGGGTTGTCCAAATATATACTCAGAGACATTTTTTACATTCATCCTTAGCTTTTAAAAAAATTTTATTTATTTATTCATGAGGCAGAAAGAGAGAGACAGAGACAGAGACAAAGGCAGAGGGAAAAGCAGGCTCCCTGCAGGGAGCCTGATACAGGACTCAATCCCGGGACTCCAGGATTATGACCTGAGCCAAAGGCAGATGTTCAACCCCTGAGCCACCCAGGTGCCCCTTTAGTGTTTTTATTACTGATTTACTGATTATAAGGAACTCTTACATGCAGCCATAGTTAGTTACCATTTGAAGGGGTAAGAGGGCAAGAAGGCATTTATTCACCATTGGATCCTATTATTGAGCTCAGGGATCTTTCTGAAAAAAAAAAAAAACAAAAAAAACAAAAACAAAAACAAAAAACCAGCAGTTCACCAGGATAAGGTACATGGAAAATAGGGCCTGACTTACTAAGAGCCTGACTTGTGACACTAGAATACTTGCTAAGTTCCAAAGTTATTACGTCTTCATTATTTAGCATGACCCTGGCCTGTAATCTTTGATAGTCTTGGTGACCACCACTCCCATAGTCCCTTCATGAAGAAATTAGCTGCAGGATTCTTTCTGAATAAAGTTGTTAGAGCCTATGCCATATGCATTGAGAGCAACTAACACGAGTAATATAGTTAAGTCCAGCAGTGATAGGTTGAACCAGAGATCAGAGATCTGCACATGATCATAGTTAACTATTATCTAAGACTGTTTGGCTTGAAACAATGACTTATAATAGAGCTCTATATTTAAAGGTACTGGTGCCAAGGGCTAACATGAAGAAAGTTATGTGTACTTGTGGTGGCTTATTGAGAAATCCAGCTCTTAGAGGCCCTATAGATGTAGATGAGATAGGGAAGAAAGAGATATCTCTAGGATCTGAATGAAACCTGATAATCATCCAAATCTAGGAATTACTGGGATTGAAAATATCTATGTGGATAAGAAGATGATATGTTCCATTGAGAGGCAGTGAAGCATAAAGATGAGTACAGTCTCTGGAGCTAAATTAATTGTGTTTGGATACTAGCCCTCCACTTAGTAGCTCTGTGACCTTATACCAGTGACATCAACTCTCTGTGCCTTGGGTCTCCATCTGGAAAACAGGAATAATAATGACACCTACAAGATAGATTGTGAGTCTGAAATGAGTTAATACATGTCAAGCACTTAGAATAATGGCTGGCACATAGTTAGCACTCAAAAATATAAGCTTTTAATGTTATTTTATCCTGCTACTTAAGTGAGGCAGAGTAATCTATTGAAATACTGTGTTTCTTCTCCCTCTACCTCTTTTTCTTGCATTCCAAAGAGAAATGGAAGCCCTTTGTGCTTTCTTTCCTGGAGAAAGAGTGGGGTTTTTTGCAGGGCCCAAAGTCTGTCTTCCTAGCTTTTGTTTACCTGGAATCCTGAGCATATTGTAAGGATTATGCTCAAAGAAAGGGAAGGGAGTAGCTGACTTCAGAAACAAGAGTCAGTGAGATTTCTCCAAGCCTTTGGAAGCACTGAGAGCTGCCAGTTTGAGAATAGTAAGATCTGGGGCCACTTCCAGGCAAAACTCCTGAGGATAACATATCCACAGTCAATTTTAGGAGCTAGATTCTGGTGCCATAGCTTTCCCCTAGGCATGAGGCAAGTGATTGCTTTTACAGCACCGTGTGGGCTTGGGCTAGAAAGCACAATGGCTTGACAATTAGAGCTACTCTCCTTATTCGACACTTGCCCCACAAAGCTCCCGAGTGTTTGTGTGATTGTAGGGAGTGTATAAAACTCCAGAAAGTGATTGGAATTTAATTTTTTTGCCAGTCTGGCAGTACAGATATGTAGAGTTGAAATAAATTTGACTTATTTTTTTAAGATTTTATTTATTTATTCATGAGAGACACAGAGAGGCAGAGACATAGGCAGAGGGAAAAGCAGGCTCCCCATGGGGAGCCTGATGTGGGACTTGATCCCAGGACCCCAGGATCACGACCTGAGCCAAGGGCAGATACTCAACCACTGAGCCACCTAGGTGCCCCGAAATCAATTTGACTTAAAGGAAATGAAGAAATGTGATAGTCCTCACATACTTCAGTTTGTGGAATACCATTCACACCAGTTACACATAAACCATCATTACCAAAAGTAATTTACATTTTTGGTAGGATCTTTCCTTTATAATATCAGAAAGATTAAATTATATATGATTTTGTGCTAAGAAATAGGTCACAAGGAAAAGATCCTTAAAGGGAATGAAAGGTCAGAGGGGTGGAGTGGGTAGCAGTGAGGATTTCCCCATGTGAAGTCACTGTTTGTAATGGTGAAGTTATTAATTAAGATGTCAGTGAGGATTTCCCCATGTGAAGTCACTGTTTGTAATGGTGAAGTTATTAATTAAGATGTCCTTCAGAGGTAAGGTGAGGCTTTGGGGCACATGGCACCTGCCACGTTACAGTGTATGTTAGTTTCCTAGGGCTGCAGTAACAAAGTACTGCAAACTGAGTAGTTTAAAACAAAAAAAAAAATTATTCCCTCATGGTTCTGGAAGCTGGAAATCTAAAATCAAGGTTTTCAGAAGGGCCATGTTCCCTCTGAAAACTCTAGAGAGAATTATTTTTTCCCCTCCTCTAGATTCTGGTGTTTGCTTGGAATTCTGGGCATTCCTTGCCTTGTAGATACATCACTCCAATCTCTGCCTCCATCTTCACTTCTATGAAGCTTCTTTACAGTAAGAAATCTTTTCTTCCTTTATGTTGGTATGGCATCTAATTCTTATCTTCCTTGTGGTATTTATCTTGCATCATAGTTATTTATGATTACATCTGTAGAAGATGACTTTTCAGTTGTCTGCCCAGACAATTAAACCTATACCTTGGTAATAACAGTCCAAAACAGCAGAGAAGAGATCTATTTGCCTAAAAACTACAGAACACTTCAGAAAGAAATTGAGGAAGACACAAAGAGATGGAAAAATATTCCATGCTCATGGATTGGAAGAATTAATATTTTGAAAATGTCAATGTTACCTAGGGCAATTTACACACTTAATGCAATCCCATCAAAATACCATGGACTTACTTCAGAGAGTTGGAACAAATCATCTTAAGATTTGTGTGGAATCAGAAAAGACCCCGAATAGCCAGGGGAATTTTAAAAAAGAAAACCAGAGCTGGGGGCATCACAATGCCAGATTTCAGGTTGTACTACAGTGCTGTGATCATCAAGACAGTGTGGTACTGGCACAAAAACAGACACATAGATCAATGGAACAGAATAGAGAATCCAGAAGTGGACCCTGAACTCTATGGTCAACTAATATTCGACAAAGTAGGAAAGAATATCCAGTGGAAAAAAGACAGTCTCTTCAATAAAAGGTGCTGGGAAAATTGGACAGCCACATGCAGAAGAATGAAACTAGACCATTGTCTGACACCATACACAAAGATTAACTCAAAATGGATGAAAGATCTAAATGTGAGACAAGACTCCATCAAAATCCTAGAGGAGAACACAGGCAACACCCTTTTTGAACTTGGCCACAGCAAATTCTTGCAGGATACATCCATGAAGGCAAGGGAAACAAAAGCAAAAATGAATTATTGAGACTTCATCAAGATAAAAAGCTTCTGCACAGCCAAAGAAACAGTCCACAAAACTAAAAGACAACCTACAGAATGGGAGAAGATATTTGCAAATGACCTATCAGATAAAGGGCTATTATACAAGATCTATAAAAGACTTTTAAACTCAACAGCAAAGAAACAAACAATCCAATCATGAAATGGGCAAAAGATATGAACAGAAATTTCACAGAGGAAGACATAGACATGGCCAACAAGCACATGAGAAAATGCTCCGCATCACTGGCCATCAGGGAAATACAAATCAAAACCACAATGAGATACCACCTCACACCAGTGAGAATGGTGAAAATTAACAAGACAGGAAACAACAAATGTTGGAGAGGATGTGGAGAAAGGGACATCCTCTTGCACTGTTGGTGGGAATGTGAACTGGTGCAGCCACTCTGGAAAACTGTGTGGAGGTTCCTCAAAGAGTTAACAATAGACCTGCACTACGACCCAGCAATTGCACTGCTGGGGATTTACCCCAAAGATACAGATGCAATGAAACGCTGGGACACCTGCACCCCGATGTTTATAGCAGCAATGTCTACAATAGCCAAACTGTGGAAGGAGTCTCGGTGTCCATTGAAAGATGAATGGATAAAGAAGATGTGGTCTATGTATACAATGGAATATTACTCAGCCATTAGAAACGACAAATACCCACCATTTGCTTTGACCTGGATGGACCTGGAGGGTATTATGCTGAGTGAAATAAGTCAAGAGGAAAAGGACAAACATTATATTGTCTCATTCATTTGGGGAATATAGAAAATAGTGAAAGGGAATAAAGGCGAAAGGAGAGAAAATGAGTGAAAATATCAGTGAGGGTGAAAAACATGAGAGACACCTAACTCTGGGAAATGAACAAGGGGTAGGGGAAAGGGAGGTGAGCGAGGGTTTGGGGTGACTAGGTGACGGGCACTGAGGGAGGCACGTGGCGGAGTGAGCACTTGGTGATATGGTATATGTTGGCAAATTGAACTCCAATTAAAACAAATTAAAAAAAGAATTCTATTTGCCATATTCTTAGTACCCAATCGTTGCCCCCTTTCATAGGCTGATTTAATGATGGCTGTGTAACTGACCAAATGGAACCAATAAGATTCTCTGTCTAGGACATCTGAACTTGGAACTCAAAGATTCTGCTGAGTCCCAGTGCTTTTGACAAAACTGAGGATATGTTTTCTTTTAAGATTTATTTATTTATTTATTCATGACAGAGAGAGAGAGAGAGAGAGAGAGAGAGAGGCCAAGACACAAGCCGAGGGAGAAACAGGCTCCACACAGGGAGCCCGACCTGGGACTCGATCCCGGGTCTCCAGGATCACATCCCGGCTGAAGGCAGTGCTGAACCGCTGAGCCACGGGGGCTGCCCAAAACTGAGGATACATTAATCCAAGAATTGATAGGGCCAGCAGAAAGCACAGAGGAACAAAGACAGTTGTTCTGACCAAAGAAAAAAATGAAGCAGATGTGTAAGAGGCAATGACTGTAGTGTTAGGAGAGATTAGGATGTTGACGTTTACTACTTACTTGTTGTTGATTTGCCAAAGTTCTGCAAGAGAGGAATTAGCTTAAACTAAAACTGCGGAAGTCTGCGAATAAACATAAAAAGAAAACATTTCTAAGGTAAGTGCTTTCCACCTATGGACTGTAGTCTAAACTGACTGTTCCATAATTTGGTGACTTCCAGGATCGAAAAAAACCAATAGCGTTTGTATCTCAAAACCAAAGCTGGTACAATCAGTGGCAAAGAATTGGCAGCTACAGCCGAAGACACAATTAGTGGTCTATGTCTTTCTCAAGTAGGTTCTGTTAATGATTCTCTGTCAGACCAAGGGAAAAACCCACTGACAATGATCTACTTATAAGTGATGTCACATTAACTAAGGTTATTTTAGGGCTAGGGAAATGGGTAGAGTGTAGAGATGAGTACATAAAAAAAAAGAGGATAAGAAAACTTTTTAAAAACATAAAAAAAGAAATACAGTGGAACATAAGAATAGAGCCTGGGAAAATCCAGATCCCCAAAGTATCCCCCAAGGGCCTACTCCTATTAAAAGGAAGTCCAATACTTCAGATGCATCTTAAAAGAAAGAAGATTAGCTGCGTGTCTCCTCTACCTCAGGTGACTTTTTGTGACCCCAATACAAAAGCCAAGATAGAAGCCATTTAACTGAGGGACTAGAGGGCCTGAGCAGAGTCCTAAAGCCTATTGCTAAAAGGATAGAATTTTCTAGGCTAGTGTGTAGATTCAAGGACATGAGTTCATATCTTTTCCTTTGACTACCACCCCCATGAAACAGTTTAAATCAAACCTATCATAGTAGAATGTAGAATACTAGTTGCCTACCCCACTATCTCTTTTCTCTGCCTTAGTAATCAATTTCTTTTTTTCTCACATTAACGTAGAATTTTCTAGGCTAGTGTGTAGATTCAAGGACATGAGTTCATATCTTTTCCTTTGACTACCACCCCCATGAAACAGTTTAAATCAAACCTATCATAGTAGAATGTAGAATACTAGTTGCCTACCCCACTATCTCTTTTCTCTGCCTTAGTAATCAATTTCTTTTTTTCTCACATTAACGTTCTTAGTTTATTAATCCTCTCATGAAAAATCTGCACAATCACCACAGATAAAGCCACTGCAGAATCTTTACTCCTTCTGTTGTCCAATCTCCAGCTCACTTTTTGCCAGCACCAACGTTGGCTTTTGCAGTCCCCCTGACTCTCTTCATTCTGCTTTTGCGTTCTTTGCTCTGTAAGAAAACAGAAAGTCTTCAAGAAAGAAGACTTTTTCTTCTCATACAGGCCATGTCTTGCAAGTCTATGTTTGGGTTCATTTTTCTTTGCATAATCCAAGGAATCATAAATCATGCCAAAGCCCGTTGTCTTACCACCACCAAAATGGGTTCTGAATCCAAATACAAATATGACATCTGGTGTGGTCTTGTACATTTTGGCTAATTTTTCCCGAATTTCTGTCTTAGGCACTGTTGCCTTCCCGGGGTGAAGAACATCAATGAAAAAAAAAAAAAAAAAAAAGAACATCAATGACCATCTCTTTCCGCTGAAGCAGTTGGTTGGTCATGAACTTCCTGGTCCGGATAGTTACTGTGTCGTTCATGATGGCGGCGGAGCTTCAAGCAGCCGGGGAGAAAAAGAGTAATCAGTTTCCAATTTTTATCTGGGCACATTACTATTTGGAATAAAAGACTAGACTACATTTCCCAACCTCCCGTACCATTAGGCATGGCCATACCTTTACGTTCTGGTCAATGAGACATAGGCAACAGTGTTTCATGGGTCTTCTGAGGAGTTTCCTTAGAAAAGAAGGAGGCATGCTCTTCTTCACCTTTCACCATCCTGCTGACTGGAATGTGGATATGATAATGAGTTTTGTCAGCCATCTTGGACCATAAGGATGACATCCATACCCTAGGAAATGCATTGCTAGAGAAAAGCCAAGCATGGACAAAACCACAAAGGCTTATGATTTTCAACCCCTAAAGCAATCCCCATTTGGAGGAAGAGGGTTGCTGAAATGATGCAAACCATTCCAGAAGGGTAAACCTCCCTAATGCCCCTTTCAGTAGTAGCCAAGTAGGACAACACACAAGGGAGATGATCTGAGAGAAGAGAATCTAAGACATTCAGTTGGGCTGACCAAGAACTCACTCCACTGCTATGTAGTTCTTGCTATTTATGTATATGATACACAAATTGATACTATATTGATTGACAATCTTCATGTGTCATATCCATTTTTTTTTCCATTTCCAAATGGGATGTTTTATTTAATTCATCCTGTTTTCCTTCTAGTATCAGAGACTAAGTGTTTGAGATATGGTCTAATGTACCATTTACCTATAGATGTGAAACCATGGGGAACTACAAGAAGACCTGCCCAAGATGATCATGAACTACTGAAGGATTTTGGGCTTAATGTTGGGTGCACTTGGGCTATGTGAATTTGGACTGTCTTTCTATACAGAAAGCATGAGCATATTTTCATTTGTGTATGGTTTGGTAGCATATTAGTTGAAGACCTTTTGTAGATCAGGTGGCTATCAATTTCATATGTTGGTTTTCTCCATCCAGTATACATCACCAATTGTTCTGGGAACAGCACTTTGGCTTCCCTTTGAGTGATGAGCTCTCTCTCTCTCTCTTTCAATTTCTTTCTCTTTCAATCCACAACTTCTAAGCAGAGATGTCCCATTCCCTGGTTCAAAGAGTAGGTGCATAAACTCTAACTTGACTAATTAGAATGTTCTATCCCCTGGCTTCAGGAATGGGCATGCGATCTAAACAGGTATAATTATGTGCCCAAAACTAGGTCAACAAATCAGCCAATGGAACATTACTAAGAACAATGCATTCTCTTCTTTTATTTTCCCCTAAATTTACTGAAGTGTAATTGACACAAAACATTGTGTAATTTTAACTGGTACAATATAGTGATTTGATAATGTATATGTTGTAAATTGCTTACCACAATAGGTTAGTTAGCGCATCCTTCCCTGACATAATTACCATTTTTTTTTGTTGTTATGGTGAGAACATTAAAGCTCTACTCTCATAGCAACTTTGAAGTACACAGGTATTATTAACTATAGTCATCATGTTGTACATTAGATCTTCAGAATGTATTTATCTTGTAACTAACATTTGTACCTTTTGACCAACATCTCCTCATTCCCCTCACCCCTCAGCCCTTGGCAACCACCATTCTACTTTCTGTTTCCATGAGTTCAATGTTTTTAGATTTTATATATAACTAAGATCATCCAGCATTTGTCTTTCTCTGTGACTTATTTCACTTAGCATAGTGCCATCAAGGTCCATCCATACTGTTGCAAATTAATATAATTAATATTCCATTACACACACACCATCTTCTTTATCCATTCATCCACCAATGGACACTTAGGTTTTTTTTCATGTCCTAGACAGTGTGAATAATATATTAATAACACATGATCCAATAATTTCACTAGTGGTATTTACCCAAAGAAAATGAAAGCACTAGTTCTAAAGATATATGCACCCCTATGTATATTGCAGCATTATTTATGATAACCAAGATATTGAAACAACATAAATATCCATTGTAGATAAATGGATAAAGAAGATGTGATTATATATATTATTAATATATTATTAATATATTATATATAATTATATATCACTTACACATACACATATATAGACATAATGGAATGTTACTCAGCCATAAAAATGGATGAGATCTTGCCATTCATTTGTGACAACATGGATGGACCTAGAGGGTATCATGCTAAGTGAAATAAGTCAGTCAGAGAAAGACAAATACCATACGATTTCACTCATATGTGGAATCTAAAAACAAAACAAGTGAATAAACAAACAAAAAGCAGAATCAGATACGGAGAACAAATGGTTGCTAGAGAGAAGGAGGTGGGGGGATGAACAAAACAGGTGATGGAGAGTGGGAGATATAGGCTTCCATTTATGGAATGAATACATCACGAGGATAAAAGACACAGCATAGGGAATATAGTCAATGATATTGCCATAGGATTGTATGGTGACAGGTGGTAGCTACACTTGTGGTGAGCACAGCATAACATATAGAGAAATTGAATCACTATGTTGTACATCTGAAATGAATGTAACACTGTGTGTTAACTATACTCAAAAATTTAAAAATCCACTATGGGGTATCACCTCAAGCTGGTTAGAATGGCTATTACCAAAAAACCCCCAACAACCAAACAAACAAAAAACAAAAAACCCACAAGAGATAGCAAATGCTAGCAAGGATATGGAGAAAAGGGAAACTTGTGCCCTGTGGGTAGGAGTGTCAATTGGTGCATTCACTGTGAAATACAGTATGGAGGTTCCTTAAAAAATCCAAAATAGTACTGTGCTCTCTTCTTTTAGAATGCTAATCTAGTTAGATGAAAGTGTGAAACTTCCAATGACAAACACAAATGGAATTGGGGCTTCTTAATGCCACGTGTGTGTATTGGTTGCCAGGGGCATATGGGGTAGGGGAAATGGGGAGATGTTGGTCAAAGGGTACAAACTTTCAGTTACAGGATGAATAAGTTCTGGGGAGATAATGTACAGCATGGTGACTATAGTTAGCAATACTATATCGTATTCTTGAAAGTTGCCGTGATAGTTGTGCTTTAATGTTCTCACCGTAACAATAATGACAACAAAATGGCAATTATGTAAAAGGAAGGACACATTAACTAAGCTTATTGTGGTAAACATTTAGCAATATATGTGCATCAAATTGTCAAATTGTACACCTTAAACTTACACGTTACATGCCAATTATGCTTCAATAAGGCCAGAAAAAAATTTACCATCTTAATCACTTTTAATTGTACAGTACAGTTTTGTGGCATTAAGTACATTCACATGCTGCAGCTGTTACCACCATCCATCCCCAGAACTCTTTTCATCTTTCAAAACCGAAACTCTGTTCCCATTAAACACTAACACCCCATTCCCCCTACCCCCAAGCCCCCAGCCCTTGGAAGCCACCATTTACTTTCTTTTCTTTTTAAGATTTATCTATTTGAGAGACACAGAGAGAAAGAAGACAAGTGGCAGGTGGTAGGGCAGAGGGAGAGGGAGAGAGAATTTCAAGCAGACTGTACTGAGCATGGAGCCCAACATGGGGCTCAATCTCATGATCCTGAGATCATGACCTGAGCTGAAACCAAGAGTTTGACGCTTAACTGACTGCACCAGCCAGGTGCCCCCACCATCTACTTTCTGTGTCTATAAATATGACAACTCTAGGTACCTCATATTTGTAAAATCACATAGTATTTTTCCTTTTGTGAATGACTTATTTCACTTAGCATAGTGTCCTCAAAATTCATCCATGTTGTAGCACATGTCAGAATTTTTAAGGTTGAATAGTATTTGATCGTATGGATATATCACGTTTTATTTATCCATTTATCCATTGAGGGGCAGTTGGGTTGCTCCCACCTTTTGGCTATTGTGAATAATACTGCTATGAACATGGGTCTACAAATACCCGTATGAGTCCCTACTTTCAACTGAGTCATCTGCTTTTAAAGAAACATGCAAGTTCAAATAATGAGCATATTGACTAATATGGACATAAGACCAGAATACCTCTCTCTGTTTATGAATGTGTAAAACCCTCAAGGTCCTTGAATGTGCATCGGGTAAGAGGCAGAGGGAAAGACTTTAAATTCTCTACCAGTCCATCAGGTGGGACTTAGAGATAATTAAATTTAAATTGGAGAAATAATATACCCATTTTGTAGACTATCTTCATAGCTGCTGCACTGATTCGACTAAATTTCTATTATTTGCCACAAAACGAGACAATTCTAACCATTTTAACAATTCAGTGAAGTATATTCATAATGTTGTGTAATTTTCACCACTATTAAGCTCCAGATCTTTTTTGCAATCCCAGATGGAAACTCTACCCATTAAACAATAACTCCCAGTTCCCCCAAGCCCCTGGCAACCTCTATTGCATTTTCTGTCTCTATGCATTTGCCAATTCTAACACCTAATGTAAGTGGAATCATACAGTATGTGCCCTTTTGTGTCTGGCTTATTTCACTTAGCATCATGTCCTCAAGGTTCATCCACATTGGAGCATGTGTCAGAATTTCAATCCTATTAAAAGCTGAATATATCCCATTATATATGTATGTATACACATATATACACACATATTATGTATATGTATCACATTTTATATATTTTATATAGTATATAATCTTATGAATTATATATACACCACATTTTATTTATCCATTCATCTGTTGATGGACATTTTGGATTCTTTCCACATTTTGGCTATTGCAAATAATGCTGCTATTAACATTAGTGTACAAGTATCAGTTCAAGTCTCTGCTTTCAATTCTTCGGGGTCTACCCCCAGGTGGGAAATTGCTGATTCATAAGATTCTATGTTAACTTTCTGAGGAATTGCCTAACTGTTTTCCATAATGGCCTTGCCATTTTACACGCCTACCAGCAATGCACATGGGTTCTAATTTCTCCATGTCGTCACTAACACTAGATACTTGCCATTTTTAAAATGATACCTATCTTAATGAGTGTGACTTGGTATCCCATTGTAGTTTTGAGTTGCATTTCCCTAATGATTAATAATGTTGAGCATCGTTTTGTGTATTTACTGGCCATTTGTGTATCTTCTTTGGAGAAATATGGATGTAAAGGATGTTCAAGTTCATCCTTTGCCCATTTTTAAATCCAGTCATTTATTTGTTGTTGTTGTTGTTGAGTTGAATGAATTAAAAATAACTCATCACTGTGTTAGGTGCTGGAAGTATAGACACTTGCAGGCTAGTGGGAGAAGCAGACAATATTCTATTTTTTAAAAGATTTTATTTATTTATTTATTTGACAGAGAGAGAGGATTGAGCACAAGCAGGGGGAGCAGCATATGGAGAGGGAGAAGCAGTCACCCTGCTGAGCAGGGAGCCCGACGTGGGACTCCATCCCAGGACTCTGGGATCATGATCTGAGCCAAAGGCAGACG
This sequence comes from Canis lupus familiaris, assembly GCF_011100685.1. NCBI lineage: Eukaryota > Metazoa > Chordata > Mammalia > Carnivora > Canidae > Canis > Canis lupus. Next base: position 104,168,590 of record NC_049260.1, read on the forward strand.
CTTCACTGACTGAGCCCTCCAGGAGCCCAAAGTAGACAATATTCTAATGCGGTGTGGTAAATCCAATGACAGTTATATGCAGAAGGTATTATGTCAGTTTCAAAGAGGGGCACACTAGTGGAGGTGGGAAGCAGACATAGAAGTTTTCCTGAGGGGAAGCAGACATAGAAGTTTTCCTGAGGGATATGGTGCTTTGGGATTATGTTGGTTTCAAAGGATCCTAGGCAGGCAAAAGGGGGAAGGGCAGACATTCCAGGCAGAAAGAAAATCATGAGCAATGGCTCGCAGGCATGAAACATTCTGGAAACTACAAGCATCTATCTGCTATTGAAGAAGCAAGTCCAAGGCAGGCAGTGGCAAGAGATGAGGCTGGAGAGATAGACGGGGACTGGATTATGCTAGATGTTATGGGCTATTGTAAGGTGTGTTTAAGGCTTTATGCTGAGACCTATGCAGTGATTGAAAGGTTTTAAGCATAGGAGTTACATAGTCAAACTTGTGTTTTAGATTAGAGCTTCTCAATCTTTTTTCTTATTCCATCATAGTATATATACATAGCATGAGAATTTTGTATGGCATTCTGAGGTAGGTAGACCTGCAGCTGTATGCTGCATGAGATGACAGGCCCAGGCTTTTGCTGCCTCCAACCCAACACAGCTGTCCCGAAAGCTGAGATATGGGGGCAGGGAGTCAAGGTAAGATTCCCAGGTTTTTTGCTTGGACAACTGGGTGGAGGAGCCACATGTTTGAGAAAGGTGATGCATCTAGAGATAGGTGTAAAGATTTACTTTGAGATGAGTGGCTGGAGATGCTGATAAATGGTCATTATGTCCTTGTTGGCTCTATTGGCTATGGAGCCATGAAGCATAAAGACCGAGGAGCTAGTGCAGTGTGGAAATTCATCTAGCTTTGAAAGGAACTCTGGGAGTGATTGTGATGGAGATCCACCTCCTTTGAAATGTTTCCCAGCCCACAGCCTCAAAGAGGCAACCTTTCATATTTACCATTTGACTCCAGCCTTTTGGACACAACCGAATGTTACAGGGATTAATATTTGATTTACAAATCAAATTCTCTCTCCTGAGAATCAGGCATTGGGCCCCAGAGACTGAATCAACTGTGGGAGAACCAAGGCTGAAGGTCAAGTAGATCAATCATTCTCAAACAGTGTCCCCAGGTTATCCGAATCATTTGGGAACTTGTTAGAAATGTAAATTTTCATGCCTCACCCCACAGCTACTGAATCAGAGACTCTTGGGTCCGTCCCAGCAACCTGTGTTTTACAAGCCTTCCAGGTGCTTGTGCAGGTTGTCACTGATATGGACTCCTGGGATAAGATTACCATTCTGGAAGTAGCCCTGATCAATCACCTGAGTGTGATAAGTAGGCAGAAAAAGCTGGTCTTCAGAGAAGCAGGAGACTGAAGCAGAGACTGAAGAGAGGGACTGAGAGAATAGAAGAGAAGAGAGAGACAGGCACAGACGTATACAGAGAGGGAGAGAAGAAACAAGCTACCTGATAACTTTTCAGTCCTATGAGGCCCAATTGTTCTTCCTACGATCAGAATTTGTGAAATTTCCCTCTATCATTACATAAATCTCTTTTATTTGACTGAGGTTTTCTTTTCTTTTCCTTTTTTTTTTTTTACAATAAAAGTGCTCTGATTCCCTAGTTGACTATTTCTCCAAAAATCTATTATGCATTTATTGCATGGCTACTGTCAAGGGTATCAAGATCAAGTAGACCTGGTTCTTGCCCTTGAGAACCCCAGTTTAATGGAGGAGGAATATAGACAATGTCAGGAGGGTAGGGAACGTGGTTACTGAGCTTTGAGGTTACTTGCTAAGCACTAAATAAATATTAGCTGTATCTCAGTGGTACCTGGTAAAGCCAGAAAAGACCTCAAGGAAGACTTAATAGTTGATATATACCTTGAATGACAAGTTTTTAAGAAGAGGAGGAAGATGGAAGGTGTTTCAAGTGGAGAGTAAATTGCACAGAGGTATGGGAGATAATGGTATGTACCTGGGAAACGTGAGTGGTGTAAGGGCAAATACAAATTAAAAATAAGAGGCTTAATTTTCGTTGTCAGAAATAAGGGAGGAGATTCCTCCCACCTCTCTCCCTTTTCTTACAAAATTTCTTCCTCTGTCCTTGGGTATGTAAATCTTAAGCAATAGCTAAACAAGTCTGCTAGCTTCACAATTCCCCCACCTTTCCACAGGGACCAGGGAGCCACCTCTTTTTTTTTCTTTTTATGATTTTATTTATTTATATCATGAGAGACATACAGAGAGAGGCAGAGACATAGGCAGTGGGGGAAGCAAGCTCCCTGCAGGGAGCGTGATGCAGGACTTGAACTCAGGACCCTGGGATCAGGACCTGAGCCAAAGGCAGACAGATGCTCAACCACTAAGCCACCCAGGTGCCCAGAAGCCACCTCTTTGAAATGCAAACATCAAGGTTCTGGAGCCCCCATCTCAGTTCCTGTAGCAGGGTCACAGCCTAGCTTCCCCAGGGAACCTTGCTCCAATTTGCAAAACTGTCTCTTGGAGGTAAAGATATGAAAAGTTTGTTTCTCCTATGGATAAAGTCAACACAGGTCATCTCCCCAGTTACAGGATAAAGTTAAGATGAACTATGAAAAGAAAAAAAAAAGATGAACCACAAATGACAAAAGGTGCTGTCAAGTCCTCTTACTTAAGGACCAGCTGTTGTTTATCTTGTAAACATGTATGTAATGGGTTCTATCTGCTGGCTATACAAGGGGATGATTCCTCTCTGCCTTCACAATTTCTTAGTGGATTGCCAATGGTGTGCATCCCATTTTGGTTTGATGTTCATTCAATAAAAACAGTGTTTGCTTCCACTGCTACCTCTGTGGGGAGGATTTATTGGGCTAGAAGGTCTTGGTCTTAATTGTATTTCCCCAGTGGTGCTTTGGTTGGGCTGGAGTTGGGCAGGTTACAGAAGGCAGGGGAGAGGAGAAGCTTGAGGGCAAGACTAAAGCCTGACTGAGTACAGGAGTTTGGTGTGTTTGAGTGTAGGCTTTATCCCATAAGACAGGGAAAAGAGCTGGGATATTTTTATTTTATTTATTTATTTTTAAATATTTTATTTATTTATTCATGAGAGACACACAGAGAGAGGCAGAGACACAGGCAGAGGGAGAAGCAGGCTTCCCATGGGGAGCTTGATGCAGTGCTCAATCCCAGGACCCCGGGATCACACCCTGAGCCAAAGGCAGATGCTCAATTGCTCAGGTGCTCCGAGATCTGGAATATTTTTAGCCAGGGAAGAGAAATCATGAATTTTCCAGCTTAGAAAAATGACACTAGTAGTAATGTGGAGGGTGGATGGTGGGGGGTGGGGAGGGAAGGGCCAAGTGGCATGGCACTAACTGTGGGCAAGGTAATAATCTTAGAATACAATTTAAGGGTTTTCTTAATCTGTTATCACTCAGAGGTTATTCTTGGATTGACCTTTCCCTAAGCCCCAAAACAATATCTGAACCTGTGTATTTTTATTTTTACCATAGGGGCATCTCCCCAGGATCCAGAGAATAGAGGACAAAAGTAGCAGTTGTGCCTGCATGTCTGCCACTTCTGGGCCACTTTTCTTGAATGGTCTGAGTGTCCCTCAGGCTCCAGTCTCATCCCAATGACTCTTGAGGTCCCCTAGCTTCTTTAGGATCTACAATATCTCTGACAGTGTTCAGCAGGAGAAGGAAAATTGCTTATCACAGTGGTCTCTACCGTTGGCTGGTGCTCGGTTTATGGTGAACACTCGCTGGAGATTCAGTGAGGTCTGAATGCCTCATTGATTACAGCGCCTACCTGTTGCCACGGATTGTGACTTCGAATGTCGGGATTCACGTGAGTTCAGCTCTTCCTATGCTAACAACCCACAAATGGATTTAACATAGGACTTTGTACATAGAAATTGAGAAGAACCAAAGCACTTTGAATGAACTGCGCATATGTTTATTAAATAGTTGACAAAGGGACATCAACAACCACTTATTACATATATATGTATATATATATATATATAATTAACACAGATATGTTTCTCTCTTAACTGTCAATTTCCCCAAGAAAGAATTGTTCAACTGTTCAGTTCATGAAAGCTAAAGGCAAAGTCTCAGTCCCAATCCTATTCTTCCCCACCCTCTTCTTACGACCTACATTGATTCTCAATGAGTTGACCATCACCTTCTGTAGTCATAGCATCCCCAGAAGCATGCTGACAGCAGAGACTCCTCAGATTCCTTCTGTGTTCTCTTAAGCCCTGCTGGTAATGAGCAGGCTGTCCACTTTAACCAGTGTTGTTGCCACTGCTTGTTGCTGTCCAACCACTGTCAGCCTGTGATTTTTCACCAATCTCTTTGTTCGTATACATACATACAAAGCACTGAATCATTTATGGGGAGAAACCTCCCTCATCGTCATCAGGAAAACATGATTTCTCTTGCATCTGTTCTGTTTTTGTCCCAGGCACACCCTGCCTGCCTCTGCACTGCACTCCATTTTCCATTTACAACACAAAAATGCTGGGCTACGCTGACCAGAACTTCCTTCTTAGACTGATTTCTTCTTATTCTGATTTCCATTTTGGAATGCTCTGCTTTTGTTTCAGGCATCTGTTTGTAAGGACAGGAATTGGACCTTCTGTTCCTCTCATAAACCTCACCTTTCCATCCAGGTGGCTTCCTTTTTGTTATTGGAGCTCTTGGCTATTATTCTCCACATACACACTGTCTTCCTGCCTAAGAGAAAGGTGTAAGTCCAGGCACTGAGAGGAAGATCTGGGTGGGCTCAGTTAAATTAGAATTTCTAGTGCAAGAAAGAGTAAAGAAAAAAAAATCTATGTGTACCCAACTGTTGAATATTAGCAAGTGCAGGCATTATTAGACTGCTCTAGGAACGTGATCATGTATCAGGCCTATCCTGTGTCATGCTCTTTACCACAGACATTGACCATGTGGGTGGATTTTAACATGTGGAGTTTCAGAATGTTTACTATCTACTCAATATTTTAGGTTCATTATTATATCATAACTTTCCTGACAATAACAAAAATACAGGAGCTTTCTTTTTTGGCCTTCTTGAGATGGTGAATGAATATACCACTCATCTGTAGGAATCTGCTGCCTAAATGCTGTTTGTTGCAGTAAAACATATATCCCTCATCTAGGCACATGACCACTGGAGAGTCATGCCTTTTAATTTTTTATCGATTTATTTTTTAAGTAAGAGCTACACCCAACGTGGAGCTCGAACTCATGACCCCGAGATCAAGAGTTGCATAGCTCTATGACCAAGTCAGCTAGGCACCATGAGTTAGGCCTTTTTAAATACAAACACTCCCAGGAGGCAGCACATAAACACTGCCAGTCTCACACCATAGTGTGATTGTTCTCTTAGTTCTCAGCTCTGAGATGCTCTCCATAGCTTGAGGTGCCCCAACAGGGAAGTTATGAAGGAGAAAAGTCCAGATATGTTTGGGGGAAGCAGGCCTGGTAAGTTGCTACCATGGAGCTTCTAGAGAGCCAGAGGTCACCATGGGGGATGAGGAAAGGAGGCTCTTAGAAGGATAGTGAATAAAGAGGTTGAAAAATGCCAAAGTAAACAGTTTACATCCAGTTTTGCCTGTGGGTCAACTTCCCTCTGGCCAACAAAGACTCCATTTTGATGGTGGTTGGGAATGCCTGCCCTGAATTCTTATCATTCAGCAGTTTCAAAAAGGAAGACATAAACTCAATATTGAAGAGGCCCAAAGACCTTTTGCAAATGTCTATATACTGAACTGGTATTCATGCTGGGATTACCAGACTCACAGAATCATATACAACACACCCAAAGGCTCTTAGTTGGCTCATTGAGAAACGCCAGGGTGGGAACCACACTCAGAAAGGGACAAAGTTGCTCTTAGCTCTGTATGATTCAGCTGACGCTGGACCTCCTCCTTGGCCCTTGGCACAGTTATGGACATGTGAAGGATACTCAAATCTGCCCTAGCCTCTTATCCAAAGCCTCTTCACCTCCATTTTCTATCAGCCTGGCTATCAAACAGTGGCCAATGTGGAGATGTTCACAACTAGTGTTTTTTTAAGTATTTAGAAATCTGACAGAGTAAAATATCACCTAGTTACATTTTGCTTTCTTAAGGAACAAAAATTATCTTTTCATTCCAGTGCCATTTTTTGGCGAAAAGCAATTTTAAGCGAGAGAAAACATTGTGATAGAAAAATTCATGCATCTCATTGTTATGAAACCATTGATGCTCATCTTGAAAAAAACAAAACACACAACACTGGTTTCATGTGTTCCACTGAAGATGCAAGATAGAAATGAATAACTGGAAAATACAAACTTCTAATAATGTATCTTAGGAAATACCTCAGAATTGCTGGAGCACAATAGAAGCCAGTAAGCATTATCTCAAAATGTTGAGTTCTCTTTTACTAAAATACAAATGTGCCTTTCTTGTGTAATTTCAATATCAGAGGAATAATACATCTAATACAATGAATGTATTATCTATATAATTCATAATACTGCAGGTATAATTGGAAATGCATTTCTTCTATGTATGAAGTAGAACTTGGGACCAAATCACAAATTTAAATTTTATATTAGAATTACTAAATTTGAGGATTAATATACTAGAACAGGAATAGCTTTTAAGTAAACTCTTAATGTGTGAATATGGATTCATAAAAAAAGACAGAACCATGAAATTTACACATTTTATTAAAAGAACCAAAAACAAAAACACAGAAGTAGCATACTAAAATGAGTTGCATAATGCACATTTCTAAACACAAACAAGCAGTACAGCACTATAACTTGGGGAGAAAAAAATCAAAGCATCTACCCTAATAATAGCAGTTGAGGGAATGAGCCATTGCATCTTGCAGGCAAAACATGATGGGAAGAGTTTTTACATCTGTGAAACATCGTGGTCATTATTAAATTTATAATTGTTGCACATGGCTAATAATTTTCTCATCCACAGGTAGTTTTAAACTGACATTCTTCTGTCCCAAATACATGCTTCATTTTCTACATTGTACTGGATTGTTATATAAACACACAAAGTTAGCCCTTAAAAAGGGAGTACATTTAGGAACATCTTTTCTTAAAATTTGAATGACTGTAATTTAGGGGTATGATAACAAACTCATTCATTTGCTAATAATTAAAGAAGCAACAACAATAATAAAAGGAAATTTATTTTGAAAAGGGCAATCCCAGAACCCAATGATATGATGGTCATATCATTCTCTCAACCGCTAGACACAAAAGAGCAACAGAATAATTTGGTTTCCATTATGAACAGATAGCATCTGCATACAGAAATAAAGCTTTGCATCCATGCAGTTCTATGTTAGATAAATCTTTCAGTTGTGTGTTTTGGGAGAAAAAGAGCATGGCCTAAAGTTGGGTTACTTTTTGGTCTTGTTACAGAGGTACTTTTTTAAAGATTAAAGTAATATGATGTAGAAGGTGACTAGTGAGAATTTCTGCAATACCTTCAAATAGTTGTGATGTAGTTCACAGTGATACATTTCTTTTCTTTTCAGGATGCTATAATTGAGGATATGTCCTATCTAAAGATAAAATTTCTCTGGCATCATCCTGCTTTGGAGTATGAATGGGTGATTATTTTCTAGGCAAGATCAAGTAGAGGAGCTGGCTGAAAAGTGTATGAATTAGTCAAACCAAGCCCTTTCCCGGGTTTAATAAAAGAGGTCCCTTTTTGGCCTCAAGTCATTCATGTTTTGTTATGCTTCATTCTCTAATTTGACTCACTGAAACACAGCCACTGTGTTTAAGCTCCAAAGAGGGTGATCCAGTGGCTGTCAGCATGTACAACATGCCATCAGCTAATTGGTTATCTTTTGTGATGCTTCTAAGTTCATTCTTACTATTTTATAGGTGATTCTTCTTCACTTAAAATTTTATACTTCTCTTGTCCTTATGAAAATATATCCTTGTGGCTCATAGATTCACAGGGAAATACCAACACAAGGACATGGGGTAAGCTGGGCAAATACATTGGTGATGAGGTTGAAATTGGAGTCCCTAACTACAGAATGCATGAATGCTGACATTTTGTACTGGTGGAAATGCTGGTCAGATGGTCAGGCTGTTAGTTGTGTAGCTGACTCTGATTAAGGGCTGAAGGTGGGGCAGGCAGGGAAGAGAAATTTCTAATCAACTGGCCCTGAGCTATTGGACAACTGTAAGGCTTGGATTACTTTCTGGCTCTGGCTTATTTTTCCGTCTCTGTGAGACCATCAAAATGGATATTGATACTAGTACCAACTCCCCTAATCCCAAAATGGGTTCCTTCTCCAAGGCAAGGGCGACACGCCCCCAGGATGTGAAGGACTCAATTTACCAGTGGTGATCTATCCTTACACCTTTCTAACCTCATTGCCTAGAGGCAACAAAAAGTTAAATGGTGAATAGTAGATGATCAGGGAGCTAGAATCCACAGAGACGGTCTGATTGAAACATTCTTTTCCAGCTCCTATGTATGTGAGATTTGGGCGGGTTCTCTCCTGTTGAGTTAAAACAGTGGGAGGCTATAGTGGCAGAGTAAAGCACTTTCTAATCTGGTAGGGGCAAGTCAAAAAACAGTTTCCATTCAATAGGTATAAGGTAAATAAAGCCATTTATAAAGTGCCAGAAGCACTTTTTTTCTTTTGTTGGAGGGAACAAAATGCCTCATGCTGGCCATACTTAACTGTAAAATTCAGTCTCTCAATGGTTGCCAATGGGTTTTGGGATCTGAATTTTAAAGGGGAAGTAGTGGTGAATGTTAATTCTTTGATTGCCACTTAAGTGGATATTAATTGATGTAACTGATACATCTCAGTTGGTCATGTTCTGTCAAAGAACTATCCATCTTGCAACTTACAGGGCATCTCACTGCTTGCAACCATTGAAAAAAACAAAACCTTTGCCAGAAACCTACCTGGTGAGTGTGTGTGTGTGTGTGTGTGTGTGTGTGTGTGTGTTTACAATGGAGATGAATCTAAAAGGCAAACAATCTTTGCTACTGGTTTTGCCAAAAGATGAAGGACCTTTGCTCTTGGTAAGCTGAAGGTGACTTGTGTTACCTGTTACCAGTCTTCTCTTTTGGTGAACTGTAGCAAACCAGAAAGCCTCCCCAACAGCAAAGCGACACCATGCTTTAGTTAATTAAGTCTTCTAGCAAAACTCCCCTCCTTCTCAAGGCTTTAGGAATAACTCTATCTTACTAACATTTCCGCTATTATCACAGATCTCTTATATTAAAAAAAAAAAGCTCCAAGCATAGCGTTCATGGACTATGTACATAAGTGCAAAAAAGGTGTGTCTCACACTGTCGCACCCTAACTGAGACCATCAATGAACTGCAGCATATGTCTCTCAAACACTGTCAAGGGGTCATTCCACAGTATCTGCATGGTTTTACAAATGGAAATTAATCTTAAAATACACTTCTATCATTCTTTAATCCGCATTTGGATGTATCGGTGGTATATGATTCCAGAAGAGACAATTTTTTGTAGTGATAGCTATGTCTTGTGCATAGAGTAATTTGGAATAAAAAATGTTATGAAAAAAGGTCAGGTAATAGGTTATAAAGGCAACGATCATGTTTTGAAGTCTAAATACTGTGGAACAACCCTATCCACACAACAAATTCCATTAAGCTATAAAGCCTGACTCTAGAATCCATGTGTTGTAAACTTTTTGATTAAAAAGTCATATAAGGACACAAATTCAGCTATCACCTCGCGATTTGGGCTTAAAGAAAAATTTAGCCATATCTATTCTCTGAGTTTTGAGCTGTACCTTCTATATGGTCATACTGTCAAAAACCATGTATAGTTTACAAGTAAAATTAACAGCAAAAAAAAAAACACCAACAATAAACAAAAACAATGTGTCTAAAGGTAGCCATGTTGTAGTTTTGTTGCTAAAGCAACGACTAAATATAATTAGTTAAAATTATTATTCATATATAAAGTTAAGTTTGTTCTTAAACTGTGAAGTGTAACGAATAGTTACACGAACTATAATCTATATCTTATTATGCGCCGGTGTCAGTTTAGAACCTATCTAGGTGGGTTGAGTACATGTAGTAAAATCTTAAAACTTTTCTCTAACTCTCCTGCGAAGTTACTTAGTTATAAACTTTTCTCTAACTCTCCTGCATTAGTTACTTAGAAATATAAAAATGTAGTAAAATAAAAACCTTAAAAACTAAAGAGAAAAACAAAGGACATGGCACCAATTAGTGACTTGGTGCTCCAAATCTATATTCATAATTATTATCTACAGTTTGATGATGTTATCAACTAAGTTTGCAAAAAAGTTGTGATACTCTTTTAGATACTATTCATTCTGGTGCCTTTGACAGGCACTGGTGAAATTAAAAATGAGGCCACTATCTTCCTACATCTATTCAACAGAACTGGGAAATTGTATTTCTCCTCTTCTATTTCAATGTGTGTAGAAATGGAGAAAGCAAAAAGAAAGAAGATTCTAGTTTCTAATCATTCTGTACATTACATCCTACCCTACAGACTAAAATAAGTCGGAACTTTAGTGAACACAGCCTAACGGTGTAGGACAACACTTAACGGCAAGATCAAAGTGCTTTCGTATGTTCAAAAACGGATGGTGAAGGTTGATGGAGAAGGGAGAAGATGGCTTTTCACATGACAATGAACTACAAATTAGACTCTACTCTAGACAAATGAGATGAAATGCAATAGCTGGTTACAGAATCATGCTCTGATTGCAAAGGTAAATACTGTATTCAAATAGCAATTTTATGAATCCATTTGGTTTTAATTTCATCTTAATCCCTCTTTTAAAATATACTTCTGTTCACATAGTACCTTTTTAACAAAAAAAAATTTTGATACTACTAAAACCCTCTTAACAGATACTTTTAGATTATTTTCTCTGTATACCTGACCTGTTTTATCCAAGTTTCAGGACTCTTGCCTATTTTTGCAAAAGGCTGAGAGAAATGGACAAAAACAATAATTTTGGATAAATAAGAATAGAAGTCCTTGTAAAATACAAAGCTTATAAAATGTTAACTAAGAATCACAAGTGGTTAGAATTTTATATATACAATTCATCCAGTAAATTGTTGTTTAGAGTCACTGATTAGTTTGTGACTTGGCTTTTTAACTTGAAATTTATAGTCTAATGACTCTCCTTTCTTCTTTTCTTTTCTTGAGTAAAGAGAATTTGAGTAAGCCATTCATTGCACAACTCGTTTGAAGAGTGCTATCTTAAAATTGCATTTTTGTTGATGTTCTTTAGCATCCGATCGAAATGTTAGTGCTTTGAATTTTCTTTCTTTAAATTCACTTAACAAAGTAACTGTTAAAATGCCGGCAATATCAAATATCGTGGCACTGAAACTACAACTATCCTGAATATCCTTCACTAAACCTCTTACTAAAAAATAAGTCATTACTGCTGTCTTCCAGTGCTCATAGCATCACAAAAACCACCGTACGACTCTGGGCTTATTGTCTATGTAACATCTTCATTAGAAGGTTAAAAGGTTAAATGAGACAGTACGTTGTATGAAAACATCTAGCTATGCAAAAGAGTTCATTTTGCACTGAAGACATCTCTATCACCTTAAAGGAAGACACCAAACTAGCTCAGGTGCATCCTTCCTGGATTTGTGTGATTAGCTCTGCCCTTCTGGAGAGGCATTGGCACAGGTTAGACAAAACTCAGTTCTATACACAAGTCATTTCACAAAGGCATATTCTACTTTCTTCTCTAACAACATTAAGATTTTGGGAAACAGAAATTAAGTGGTTCAAGGAATCAACAGGTAAAAGTCAGGACACTTCTTGTTCTCTCACTCCAGGCAATACTGTTAACAGGTGACAATGTCTTGATGCAAGCCAAGACCATTTAGAAATTACTGATGATCATGATATAGGATTGATCATTAAGAACAACAGGATACCAACTACCAAACAGCTAATTTTTTGCTAAGCGAAGTGGATCTGCTTTGGAATGGAGTCTCAAATGTTCTGAAACACAGACAATGTGAAACAGAGGAAGCAATGAAAGTTGGGAGATTTTTCTGGGTCTGACTGCCACCGATTACAGAATGGATTAGGTAGCTATGGGCAGGTCACATGTCCCGGGCCTCAGTTTCATCAATTGTCAAAAGGTTGTGCCAACTCCACTGTTCTGTGATTAAACACTGCTAGCCAGCTTAAGGTATTCTAAATCTGATTTTCTCTTTGCTTGTTATTTTCGTGAAGGGAAACAAACCTGCTATACATATTAAATTTGATGATTGTATGCTTTCTAGCAGGAGAATATATATTTAGTAGAAAATATTAAATCTAAGTTGATGTGAAATATCATATGGTTCAGCACTAACAATAGTAACTAATGAAAACCTCTCTATTATCATTTTCAAATACATATAAAACAAATTTAAATGAAGAAACAAAAAATGGTTTGGTTATGATATGACTGTTGTTAATAAAGTCTGGGAAGGGCAACACTTGACACAGGCGCTCGCTCCTTCACAAAGTGTTCAACGGAACTGGAAATTTGGTTGAACTGAAGCTAAAGACAACTGTGGACAGCCTTCCTAGAAGTTTTAAGTAAATCAAAGAATACTTTTACATGCCTCCCTACCCCTTCTCCCCACCCTCACCATTTCTCCAAACCTATATACTTCTGCTCCAACTGTGATCAGTGGAGAAGACTGTCCATTTGGGGAGGAAAGGCCTCATTGGAACCAATTCTCTTTCACCGTGACTTTTGCAAGATTGCGTCTTATTATTCAGAGTAGTCTAAAGAGCACTAGCCATTTTCATTCACAGAATGGCACTTGTGAAAAAGGTTGCATTGCAATGGTTTTCACACATTTTCCTCCAAAACATGAAAACTACCTCCATGCCTCCACCTCCCTGTTTAATTTAGAACCTACAATTAGCATACCTTTAAGCCTCCAAGTACCAATTTTCAGGTAAAGTTGACAAGTGGCTCAGCTTTAGACACTCAATCTAGGAGATAGGATCCTTGAACCACAGAAAAATGTAATGGGCATTTTACATAAATGCTGAGAAATTCATTTAAGGGTAAATTGCAATTTTGCAAGCTTTTTATGGAGTGAGACTAGAGGTTCATATTTTAAGAAGTTCTCTGGGGGTTCTTTGGTGGGTAATTATTTCTCTCTCCCCCAAAAAACCTAGGCATGTGATTGTATTATGCAAGGTCAGATCTGCAGGTATTACACGCATATTTATGAACAGGTTTTGTGCACACTCAAAAGTGAGGTCTTTTGAATGTCTGCCATAAGAAACCTACAGAAATTTTCTAAAGAGAGAGAAAGCATATTAACATTAATCTGTCATGTTTTTCAAACACAGATATTTCTGTTTCCCATTAATAATATTTTAGTTGAAATCTAACACCACACATCTAGAGGAAAACACTATAGTATGTAAAAATCTAACACACCACGCCACACCACAATAGATACAAGAGTGGGGAAAATGCTACTGGATACATTTGTTACATTCTAAATAAACCCAACAGACTATTGTGTAAACAAAACAGTAAGGTAACACTTCAAAACAGATGAACATTTACCCACCAAGAATGCACAGTAAGCCAACAGTGCACTGTGGAGATTCACTCAGCATAATGGTTATTGGAAAATCACAAAGAATAATGTAACAAACTACAAAACTTTATGGTCATGTTCTACCTACTAATTCAAATAAGATAAATGGTAGTTATTAATTTTCTATTCATGTTTTAACACCTCTGTTGACTGGTTAGTGCTTCATTGTTTTTCTTTGAATGTGTTGATATGTGCACTTTGTTTAATATATTGACCGCACCATACTTATTGTTGCGTTGGTAGAAGAGGACCTATGAGAATATATATAGAAAGGCCATATGGAGGTTCTCACGGAGAGATCTTGATACTCCGTAACTCTGTTGTTCAGAATTTCAACTGAAATGGAAAAAAAAAAAGAGAGAAAGAATGAGAAATATTAAGGGGTCATGGAAGAAGGAGTCAGGATACTGGCTTCTTGTGCCATTTCTGTATGCGAACTGCCAATATACTCCCCACTCTGAGTTTCATATTCTACATTTGTGAAAATGGGGCTGTTGGAAAGGGTCACAAAGAGTCATATAGCATGACAGTTTATGGTTCTCACTGAGTGCTAGTGCACAGAATCGCCCTAAGTTAACAGAGATATGCTCAGTAGCTTAAGGCATCATCCACACAATGCCTCAACGTATTGATAAGCCTCCACCCATCTACCCACTTCCTTCAATTTCCTTCAAACATATGTTGAGAACACATGTTTGATACCAACCATTGTGAAATATGCAAATGTTAAACACACTTTAAACTTTTTAATCTGGACGTTTCGGACCATGTAGGAAATAGCCAAGGTGTGAAATCTAGGTATACAGTATTTTACAAAATTATGTTGCTGAACTTTGGAGAAATTTCCAACATCTGTTACATGTGGAAGATCATGATTATGGTGTGCCAAATATGTCTAAATTTTCTAGTGGAATATAGCAAAAAGGAATCCCCTCAAATATGTTCTGTTGGAAACTTTATCATTGTACAGGACAACTTTTGTTTACCGTAATGTAAAGTAGCCCATGAGAATCAGGCAAGTATTTGCAAAACCCATATTCTCATGTTTGATGCTAATTCCAAGTTGCTGCTATCCCAAATGATACTCCTGGACACAATTACAATTTATAGCTACTTCTGTTATTCTGTGTACTCAAAGGGGTCTCTTTAAAACATTCCTTATGATTGAAAAGGCTTGTTTGTCTAATATGCAGTCAGCTATAGGCTCTGTCCAGGACAGAGTTTGCATGCTGGGCCAGGTTCTGGGGAACCAGTCTGTCAAGTGAACAGAACCATCACCTCCGTCAATTAAATGAAACGCTCCAGTTGTGAGAGCTTCAAACTTTCATTGATGAATAGATGCAATTCAGAATTCATACACTTGTTTAGTAAGTCCCTATTGGTAATTAATTAAGATACCTAGGAGTCTGAAGTGGCTTGAAAAGTCACATTTTCCAAATGAAATACTGCTCAAATTAAGTGTGTGCTCTGTCTGGCTCTGGACTAGGCAAACAGGAGATTAAATGTTCAAAGGTGTGGGTGGTGGGGGAAGGGGAATCCAACAACAGTTGTTGGGTTTTTTTTTTAAAGCCACGATTTGAAGGAAAATGATTACATTACTAAATTATGTCACTCAAAAATTCAAAACAGCTGGAGCATTTCTGATAGACCTATATGGTAAACAACACAAAATGGCAGAGTGTAAAAAGCACGATCTTTTACAACATCATGGGAGTAGCATATTCCTGAGTGCCTTTAAGATATTCATCATAGTCAGACCAACAAAATTACTTTGCTTTACTTCAACAAGGACAAAAAAAAAAACCAAAGCTAGAAAAGTGTTAAAGAATTAATATTCAAAAGTGATTTGTGTAGTGGGCTGACAAATCAACCTCCTTTAATAACAGGAAAACATTTCAGAATTTGTAAGCTCATTGGGAAAATATAGTACCAGCTGTCATTTTTCATAGAAAAAGTTGCATATTTGCTTCCCACATCTCAATTTGGAAAATTTAAAATGCTTAACTCAAGCTCTAAGTTATAAGGACACCTATTAATAAAAATATTTACCAAAGCCTTTAGCAAATGTAATTGTGTAAATAAAAAATATAACCTATAAATATTATTCATATGAATACTTAAAGAAACTTACTGTTCTACTGGTAACTTCTACATCTGTGAAACAAACATGCTGCTATTCAGTTCATCTACTGATAATGGGGTTATCTATAGTAGTAAAAAAGATTTTAGATTAAAATAGTTTCTTGAGAGAATCCCATTTATTTTGTTCACTGTTTGGACATGGTAATTAAAAATCATAATCAATTTCACAGAAAAATTTAGACTTATTGACCATATCCACTAATAGTTAATTTTGCAAAGCACAGATTAGAATGTGGCTTATTCCCCCAGTGGATTAATGCTCTACGTGCTGTGTGGTTATCATGGTAATTGAAGCAGCTGTGGAATGTGTAGTCTTGAAGCATGGTTACCACCTTAATAAGGCAAAACAGCCTTCACATTACATGATGATTATTTTATGTATCTCATTACAATTTTGAGACTCTCTCCCAATTTAAAATTTGTCTTTGGACTCTGCCTGTAAATACCTTAAAGCAAATGAAAATCACAATAACACAGGCACATCTAATGTCAGTGTGAGATCTCTGATGTCACCGATGAGTGTCACCGAGTGTCAGAGTGTCAGTGTGACATCTTTGATGTCATCACAGGGTAATGATAAGGGTATCTGTGTGCTGGAAAGAAGTGTGTTATCTGGCTTTCTTTCCAGCAGATCTGAAGGTAAAAGGTGATGATTGTACCAAGTGCAAGTTAAAATGGAATAACCAAAAAAAAAGGGGGTAGTAAAATAAAATAAATTCTTCTCTTGACCAATGAGGAAGCATTTAAGGAGTATTTAGTATATGTGTTTGAGGATTGGTTTGACAGTGACAATTGTGAATATGACATATGAAGAGCAACTTCTGGTAACTGATTAAAAATGAGAAAACTGCTGATTCACCTCAGGATGGGTGGCAGATACACCCCTCTAGAGTATACACAAGACCAAAAATTCTAAATGTAACGACTTCTTAGGAAACAAACAGGAATAGGGATCAATGTCTCTTGCCAATCCCAAAAGCATATACTGTGCCTTACCAACACACGGTAGTTATCTAGGTCTGAACAGGTAAAATAAATGGCCAAACCTGATTGCCTGTAGCTGTTGCAGCGAAGGGAACGCTGGTAGCAGGTGGTGTTGCTGCAGACACAGTGGTAGGAGTTGCGCCGTGCATCATGGGCACTTTCAGTAGGAAACCATGGGAGCAACACATGGGAGGGTGGAGAATTTACACAACCATGACATAAACGATGGGATGGGGCGTGGTAGGTATCACAGCAACAAGCCATGTGACATCATCGTGATGGACACACCAAGGTGCAACATGCAATCACAGTCAGTGCAAAGCAACACAGCGTGGAAGGGGGAAAAATTTAAAAAGAGAAAGGGGAAAGCCAATTATAGTTACCATTAAGGAAAATGGAATCATTCTCAACAGTTAGTTGTTTATCAGAATCCCATTATATAGTTGAGTTAAAAGGCCAAATTTTCGGAAGGGGTTATGATGAGCACATATGACAAAATCTGATTTTACCAAGGCTGGCTATAGGAACACCTTGCTGAGCAGACAAGTGACTGGGTTGCACATTTGAAATGTAGGTAGGGAAGTGTGAATTGGTGTTTGGCTTCAGTAACCTAAGAGACTTGAGCATGGTCACTATATTGTCAGATACCAAGAGACAGCTACAGGTATACTTACCTGATCTACATGCAAAAAAAAAATTGGCAGTTTGATTGGTGGGTATATGATGGGGAAGCAGATATGAAGAATACAGTGGAGTATGTATGGAGGTTTTTAAGTATGTCTCTGGCAAATCCCTTGGAAATCTAGGCTATTCATCAAACACACACATGGCAGCACTTCCTACTAAAAATCTGACAAAATCTTGTCTTCATTGCAATTAATAAAGTGATGGCAGTATGACTAGCAGCTATAATGCCTGTTTCAGGATGTTTTCTTTTGCTCTTTCTAGTTTCTACCTCATTTTAAAAGCTTTTTGGATGCTTTTCTCATTTCTAGCTCATTTTGGAAAGCAAATTAAGGAATTAATGTGTGAATGGTACTGTGTGAATGGTGAGCATGCATATGTAATAATTTATGTCTATATCCACTGAATTCAGATTTTCTTTTCTTTTTTTTTTTTTTGAATTCAGATTTTCTGAAAGTCTACAGAGAAAGCAAATGGCCTGGAGAGAGAAAAATCAATATACACAATGTTACAGAAATCACAAATGTGCCCCAAATGGTGATTAACAGAAATCCCATAGTGATCTCTTATGTGTCCAGTTACACATTACTTATAGACATCCATTATCAGATCACATGCCGATTCTAAAAACACTCTTGTTTTCCCTTTAGACCACAGCAACTATGCAGGAAGCAGTGCCACGGAAGCATGCAGTTTGCATTCCTACACAGAGCTGTTAGGTGAAAAGACAGGGGAGGAGAGTCACAAAATGCGAAGACAGAGATACATTTCACCAACTTGCAGAAGTCTATTCTAATCATATGCATATGATGCTCCTGTTAGGATCAGGTGGAAATGTTTTTACTTCCTACAGGGGACAGCCAATCCCTCAATAGCAGAGGCCTCCCCTCATAGCCAGGGTTCACTCCCTGCCTCTGTCTTTGACCGCTACTACTATGTGGTTGTTATTCTGACCTTCTGTTTTATCTCAATAAACCTGTTTGGCCCTTTTGGGATCTACATCTACTCTGGTCAACCAACAGGATGGAGGCTAAGCTGTGGTCAACTTCCAAAAATGATGAAAAGCACTGGACTGATAGGACACGGGTAGGGGTGGGTATGGTGGGGTAACTCCTCCATCTATCAAACAGAGCTACTTTCCTCTGGTCTGTGCCCATGGACTGTAGGAGCCAAGAACTCCTACAATGAAAACAAGACTCTTTCTTGTCTTCTTCAGTAGTAGTAACAGAAAAATGGTCTTGAGATGGCTACCAGATTGTATTGGTGACTAATTGAAGGATCTGTGTGTAAGTGATCATGAATAATTACATACTTCCAAAGAGTCATTTTGAAATCATTCTGTTGTGCCTGGGTTCCACGCACATGACACTGCATCCTAGAACGCCACAGAATTCATCACATAACACTACAGAATGCCCTAGCTTTGCATAACTCCTCCTTTGTCAACATGTGAGTATTGAATGATTTAGATCTTCTAGATAACTTTGGAGGGGGGAAAGCTTGGTGATACTTTAAAATACGAAAAGTGCAGAATTCTCTTATTTTCTTCTTATTTGGGATGAAGTACCCTAACCTGCTCACACTTTACAATGCAACTGGTTTTCTATATCATCTGTATGTATAAATTATTCCAATCATGACATATTTGCATTATAATTGTAGGAAGAGGGGAAGGTCTGGTAGCCATAGTGGTGAAACCGGAGGAAAAAAAAAGCTTCTTGAAACTTTTGTCATAAATATGCTCAGCCTTCCATTTGGCAATGGTAGACCCCCAATAACATTTTCCAAGCTTCTTTACCTGCTGTTTTCTCTCCTCATCATGCCCCGACTCTTTCCAAATGCCCCCTCCTCCCAAGCTGGTGGCCCATGAGCCACATCACCCAGTCACTCATCTCTTTCACAGTCTTAACAGAGAAATACTTTTTTCAGATTAGAAAAAGGTGAGAATGTTCATACAAAACCTACCAACACTTGAAGCGGGTGCCATGCACAGTATTGGCCCTGTACACCATGCAGAAAAGCGTGAAAAGTAAAGGAGAGAGATTTCATTATTAATTCTTTACGGAGAGAAATAATTTTTAACTAGAAAGATATTCTTTGCATATTAATTAACGAGCACATGCAAATCCAGTAAACTCCATGCTTACAATTACAGCTTAGTTTCAAGCTCCCCAACCCAGGTAATCAAAGTAATTCTTGGACTCTTAGGTATAAAAATGACCATAATTTTTCTTTAAAGGAATTACCTCACTTAAATTGCAATTTTATTTTGGTCACATTATCACAGCCTCCTCCACATCACGACCATGAACTTTGCTAGGCACAAAGGGCAAATAGGCTTTCCATCAAGAGGGGGTGCTAAGCCTGACAGGTTTTAATTTTGCTGTTAATTAAGGGGAAACGAATGCTTCTGACATTTGGCTCCTAAATCTAGACTTTAAATTAGCCATCTCCAGCAAAAGAAGTCTAAAAATTTTAAAATTGTGTTTTTTAAATAAAGAACTACTGTGGTTAGTTAACTAAAGACTGGCTTTTTATGGCTTTCTAAATTAATTAGCTAATCAATTTATCCATTAACCACTGGGTGTTTTCAAGTATAGGTATACAATACCATGTGTTCGCTATGTTTATGTAATTAATAAGGCTTTCTAAACTAATTTGAAAGCATGTCAGTTTCATTTAATAATGGCTTCCAAACTGGGGCATTTATGACTCTGGTAAAAAAAAAATCTGTTCACTCAGTGGTTAGTATTTTCAATTTATTCCTAAGAGACTCTATGCTCATTCTTAAAGTATTGAACCACAGGAAGAAAAGTATTTCTCCTCATATATGATATTTATTTGAGCAGAATTTTCTATTCAATTTGGTACAAAACTGTTATGCTATTACATTTGAATGTTGAAGGTAACAAAATATCCTGATAGTATCAGGAAAATATGATAAACTGCTGTATTTTAAATATTAATTGGTATTTAAGAGTTAAAGGCTAAAAGTATGTGATATATATATGTGTGTGTGATATGTACGTATATATATACATACATACATATATATATATCACAAACACATAAACTATACTGTCTTATAACCACTATAAGTTCAAGGGTAGTTTTATTATAACTGTCTTTGGCATATTGAAGATATATAAATTACATGTTTTTACAATGCTGAAGCTAGGAAACATTTTTTTGAGGGGTAACCAGTGTCTTTTATTTATTTATTTTAAAGATTTTACTCATTTATTCATGAGAGACACAGAGAAAGAGAGAGGCAGAGACACAGGCAGAGGGAGAAGCAGGCTCCATGCAGGGAGCCAGACGTGTGACTTGATCTCGGGTCTCCAGGATCATGCCCTGGACCGAAGGCGGCACCAAACCGCTGAGCCACCCGGGCTGCCCTAACCAGTGTCTTTTAAGGGGATACCTAAGAGTCAAGGAATTAGTTTGAGACTGAACCAAGTGAAACATTCATCAGAAGCAAAAGCTGAGAAATGCTTTTAAGAAAAATGTTGACAGATTTTCCTAGTTTGATTTCAAATCATTACTTTTGAGGAACCATAGAAAAATTTGGTTCTATGGATGAGCAGATCAAGTACAACTGCCTTGTTGTATTTCCCACCCAAACACCTGTTGACAGTTCTCCCATAAAAACTCTTGGGCAGCTCGTGTGCCCTATGTATACATGCACAACATGGCTAAACTGACAGTGCCCAGAGCCCTGTACTCACCTGTAGGGATAAATGCCGGCTGTGGGAGCTGCAGGTTAGCCAGAGCCTGCTGGCAGTGGAAAACATTGGGGTTAAAGACAGGGGTGGCACCATTGGTCTTTTCAAGTGCTGATCTCTTTGGTATCAGTTGAAGCGTACCAGGCTGCAGGGCCTGTGAGGGAGGGATGGATTAATAAATAGTACCAGAGAAAGGAAAAACAGGTACTCAAAGCAAGCAAGCAGCAGTTAGATAACGTGTGGCCCTAGAAACCTCTGCAAGGGTATCCTATCCACTGAGCAATTTGCTAGGTGAGTACTCAGTCCAAAACGGGAAATAAACACACAAGGGGAAAAAAAACCCATGATTTTTCAACTTCACTCATTTAGGCAAATAAAAAAGTACCTCATCATTTGAGCCAAGATGTGACCTGAAGCTTAACAGCAAATAATCACTTAAAATTCACATCTCAGAGATGTTCACCCATGAATCTATTACAATGAGATGAGCAGAAGCAACAGATACATCAAGAAAGAGATTTTTGCTAGTTAAAATTCCAACATAGATCTAGGAGGTCAATGGTATATAGGTGATAAAACAGATGTCGAGGGGTCAGAGTCTGATACTGTGGCCCCATAAAACAAAATCCAATTTATAGAAGGACGTCAAGTCTAAATCCTAGAACTGTGCTTCTCCCAACTACCATGTAAGGGAAAAGCAAATAAATTATTTTCTTCCCCACTACCTGCCTCACCCAGATAACATAGACAGCAAAATATGTGCAATTCTCATTTGTAGATGCTTGCTGTGCATTTCGGGATGTACCACTGGTTTCATTAAGTCCTTGTCAAGTTTAATTCTAAAATGCATTAGAATCTAAAATCCTTCTTTCATGTCTACACTTCTTTCAAAATCCCACTGTGCTTATTATACCCAGTCAAATTTGCTCCTGGGTCAGATTCACTGGAGAAGTTTGACATGACTTGTATTTTTCTGTCAGAAAATTACACGTGACTTAAAAAACATGCCCCAGCGACAAGAATTAGGTATGCTCCAAATTCCTAAGGAGACAGGAACACTTGTGTTGAGTGACTAGCATTCCATATGCCAAAAAGGGGGCAAGCCATGACCTCCTTTTGCCTATGGATAACAAAGTCTAAACCTATCTCTATATTCCTTTGGGAACTAAATATTTACCCTTCACCTCTTTTGCTTTTATTTTTTTTCTCTTTTGCTTTTAAATGCAGGGATGAAGTCAACCTGAGCTAGGCACATGAACATGAAGAAAGCAGAAAAAAAACCCCAATATTTTACCAAGCATTTCAACTCTTGAATCTTTAAAAATACAGAAAGCTTACATTTCTTCAGGGAGCCTTCTTTATTTGATCTTACCTCAAACCAATTCTGGTAGACCGATCTTGCCTTCCCCCTAAGATTCTGCTCTGATCAGTTACTCAGAAAGGAATTTTATATGATATTCATAAATACTCAATGAAGGTAATAGTTAACTCTATATGGAAATTTGGGGCTGACTTAAATGTAGCCTACCAAACACAGCTGAATCATGAAAACAGACACATACATATGAAGGCCCCATGCCCGAGCATGGAAGAGGTGCACAATGGCATAAGCAAACCATTCCTTGTACACCCCAAACACATGAGAACCTTTCCTTTTAGAGGGCCTACTGTTTTCCTCTTCTTTATTATAGGCTTACACTGCTTCTAAACAATATGTCACCAACAGCAGTAAAATCAAAGAATTGAAGATCTAAAATCTGCACTGAACATTTTGGATACCTTGTTATTTTCATGGCTTAAAATCCCTTCATTCAGTATAATTTAAGACAAAAACCACTTGGTGAAGTCTTTTTAGAACTCATCAACAGGGATGCCTGGGTGTCTCAGTGGTTGAGCGTCTGCCTTCGGCTCGGGTCATGATCCTGGGTCCTGGGATCGAGTCCTGCATTGGGCTCCCCACGGGGAACCTCCTTCTCCCTCTGCCTATGTCTCTGGCTCTCTCTCTTTGTCTCTCATGAATAAATAAATAAAATCTTAAAAAAAAAACCCAAACCAAAACCACTCAAAAATAGTTTCCTGTTTATTTATTTATTTATTTATTGATTTATTGATTGATTTATTTTTTCTGTTTATTTATTTTTTTAAAAAAAGATTTTATTTATTTATGAGAAACTCAGAGAGAGACAGAGAGAGGCAGAGATACAGGCAGAGGGAGAAGCAGGCTCCATGCAGGGAGCCTGATGTGGGACTCAATCCCAGGACTCCAGGATCATGCCCTGGGCCGAAGGCAAGCGCTAAACCACTAAGCAACCCAGGAATCCCCTAGTTTCCTGTTTAAATGACATAGTTTACCCTCTCTCTAAAGATGGGGGCAAAAGCACAGTCAATTAAAAGCCTTAGTAAAGCTTTGAAACAATGAAACAATTATCTTTAGAACATTTTAGAGAATGAAGCAGAATAAATAGGTGCTCTCTTTTCCAGCTTATAACCCTGGCTATTTATCTTAAGATTCATTCATGACTATCTAAGATTATGGTTACAAGTATTAGACAAGTTGAGGAATATACTATTATTTACCCAAACAGTTCACAACTCCAGGCCCCTTCTTACCATTGTGGTGGCAGCTGAGTGGTTCATCTGGTGATGAGCTGCCCTGAGTTTGGCTTGCAAATGGGCAGGAGGATGAAAGTACTTGCATTTCTCCCGGGAGCATCGCCCTTTGATGTAATCCATGCAGATCGTCACAGTATTATCACTTGCCTCAATCATAGAAACATCCGTAGGGTGAGCATAGCGACAGTCATTTTCACCACGGGTACAGTTTCCACGCTGGAATTCTCGGCAAACCTTATATTAAAAAAACAAAAACAAAAACAAAACAAAACCCCAAAATACACATCACATTGATGCCTGGAAGGTGATTAGTTTTTACTTATTTTGCCAGTAAATCCAAGAGTAATAGTTTACATGATTTTGTCATCTATTTAGGAAAAATCTATAAAGCTGAGGGATAATGTAATGCCATATTCACCGTGAGATGTAAACATAGACATTTCCAGTCCTAGAAAAAAATTCCCCACTGTCTCTGAAGGAAAGTTGTCTGTTGTCCTTATGTTGAAATTAAAGCGCTTAAAAGTATTGTTGCAAACCACTTCATCATCTTCCAGTTAATTCACAGCCTGAAGTGTGATTAGCCAAATTTGCAAGAGGGGGTTGTTTTGCTAAAGTCCAAGATGAGTCTCCCATCATACAGCAACGCAGTTTTCCCCCAGCAAAATCGTGGATCATGACTGAGCTACATGTACAATCAGATTCTATTATGACACACTGCCAGGCATTGTAAGTCAGCCAATGGCACTGACTCTATGAAATGGACTAGTTATTTATTTCAACATATGAAGAATGACAAGGGAAGACTGAAGAACTTCTGTGAGTCAAAGCACTGTGTGAAGTTTCTTTTACATTGCCTTTTTGTAGGCAGTGGGCATATTTATTATCTACTCCATCATTCTTAAGATGGAGAAAAAGGCTTAGACACTATGATAGTCATTTAACATTCTGCATTCATAGAGTTAGATTAGTCTACTTCTCCTCTCAGTCTGATCATTCTAGTAAGTAGAGACTCATTAGCAATACAGTTAATTGCAATCTGTAAAGTGGGAGCCTGGGCAAAAGGAGCCTTCCCACCAGGTTTCCTGCACCATAGCAAAGGGGATGCATAGTGTGTGGCTGCGCACAGTAAGACACTGTCTGATCTGTTGTACAACTGAATCAATGCACTTCATAGTAGGGTACAGCTGCAGTAGTAAACCATTTACCATTTTCCTGACATTACACTTCATAGGCTAGAAACCCAGGTGCACTTATTTAAAGCATTCAAAACACTGGGCTCTGAGAAAGTTGCTTTATGCATGAGACTAATATCTACCCTATAGATATTTATATATTTCTACACCAATACCTCCAGTTTATCCGAACGCATCATCTTGGGACCAGGAGCTCCTGGCAATGCAAGAGGTGGGTTTCCAGAAATCAGAACTGGTCCATTTGGTAAGAGTTCAGCAGGAACCAGGCCCATCCCAGGATGAGGTAAGTAGGGATTGAAAGCCATGGCAGGATTAGCTGCAAGTGACGGATTCATAGGAAAAGAAGTCTATATGTTTAAAAGAGAAAAAAAGTATTAGAGGTAAATAGATTCTACTATTACACAAGGACAGTCTTTCAGAAAGCGTCAGTCATATCCAAATTTACCACTATTTCTTTTTGAGTCTCATATTAATTACAACATAAGGAGTTACTTTAAACCAACAAATCTTGTTGAGTAGCAAATTCATTGGGAAACTGATAAAACCAGCCACATAATTTTAAGTCATGAATTGGCCAAATGAAGTCTCATTGATGAAATCTCTTTGAAATGTGTTTTCTCTCACACTTCCATTTTTTAAAAGATTTTATTTATTCATGATAGTCATAGAAAGAGAGAGAGAGAGAGAGAGAGAGACAGGCAGAGGGAGAAGCAGGCTCCATGCCGGGAGCCCGACACGGGACTTGATCCCGGGACTCTAGGATCACGCCCTGGGCCAAAGGCAGGCGCTGAACCACTGAGCCACCCAGGGATCCCCACGCACTTCTGTTCTTAACCTAAAAACCATACCACCGATAGAGGCAATGTGCCCTGCAGACCAATTTCAGGTTCTCCTGAAAGCCCCTTCATTCCACCTTCCTTCTTTGGCATCAGCACTGCCAAGCTCTAAGCCTGCCAATCCTACCAAAGTTCCCACCAACCCTATGGATAACGGACTTCTCCTCTGGGCCCACAATCAATTATGGAAGACAGCAAGGAGTGTGGAAGAAAGGGGTAGATTAAAGAAAAGTGAGAGTTCTAACTTCTTGCTGTCCACCTAAAATGAGATTGGTATGGTCATTTTATTTTTTTATTTTTTTAATTTTTTAAAAGATTTTATTTATTTATTCATGAGAGACACAGACAGAGAGAGAGAGGTAGAGACATAGGCAGAGGGAGAAACAGGCTCCATGCAGGAAGCCTGAAGCGGGACTTGATCCCGGGTCTCCAGGATCACACCACGGGCTGGAGGCAGCACTAAACCGTTGAGCCACCCAGGCTGCCCTCATTTTTTTTTTTTTAATTAGGGATTCTATTTCACAAACAAATCTGACTGGTCCAGCCTTGTCTTTACATAGGGGGCCAGAAGATATCCACAGTTCAAAAAGGGGTCCTATAAAAGTACTCCAAGGATCTCTGTTAGGCAAGAAGAAATGAGATGACAAGACTTTATTTAATGGCTATCAACCAGACAGAGCACAACTTGTAAAGAAAAGCATTAACAATGCAAATGGATCCCACGGTTTCTTCTGTCTTGTGAAAAGTCCTAATCTCAAGAAGCTTGATATATGTATTGCCTTCATTGTCTGTAGCCATGTAATTGGTCACTTTATGCACTATTTTCCAGGTTGTTCCTAAGTGGGCATCATCTTTTCTTCTCAATGTGATTCTAATTTCTTCAATAGTTCTCATCTCCACTATTGTATCTCATTCTTAGCAAATGACTGATAGAATCCAAAATAAGGTTTAAAAATAAATTAAAGTATTTAATGAGTTAATGACAAACCAGGGTTAAATGCAGTACATTTCTAGCAGGGACTCTAGGAGGTAGTTAGCGCACTGGTGTGCACCTGGTGGGGTGTCACCGTGTGTTACGAATGGCATGTATTCTTGTCTTCTTTTTTTTGTGTGTGAATTTATTTATTTTAATTTTTTAATTTATATTTTTTTGTATTTTTTTATTGGAATTCGATTTGCCAACATATAGTATAACACCCAGTACTCTCTATTTTTTTCACTGAAGAATGGATCTTCTGCTCTGTCAAGATGTGCCTGAACTTTCTGCTAAATCACATGAATAGGAACAGCTTAAAATACAGGTAGAATGGGAGGCTGTGGAGTATGAAGTGAGGGGCAATATATATTCACCAACCCACCCCTTAGTCACCAACCCACCCCTTAGTCTGATTTGAAATCTTCACCTGCACAGCCTCCTCCACAAAGCTCAACCCAGGGCCCTGAGATCTTGATCTGAGCTGAAATCAAGCATCGGATGCTTAACCAACTTAGCCACCCAGGCACCGCCAAAACTACTTAATTAAGTGAAAGACTTGTAGGTGAGTGGGTTTTCCATATTAAATATCATTAGTCATTAATACATACTGATCAATTAATAATATTGAAGCCTAATATCTGAGTAAGCGATGTTTCCTATTTTTTGATAGCTCTGAACTTCTGTATTTTTTTCCTTCCTTTTTCAGGGAAATTTTCCTGGTTAACTTCCACTTCCTTTGGAATATATTGTAACCTTTTTAGGTTTGTTATATGCTTTAAGTGTGTGAAAAGAAGTCGTAAATTACTTAGAAGTCTATATCTATATAAAAAGTGCAAGGGGCTTGCTGAAAATGTTTGGACTTTTTTGAGGTTGCACCACAAACTATATGGTGCTATCTTCAGGTTTTAAAATGAGTATTAAAACTTTTATAACCATTTCCTCCTTGATTATAAACTTCATTCTGTAACACTGTTTATTGAGAAGAAGCAAGTTTTTCTGTTCACAACCCTCAGGCATAGGCAGGAACTCCTGATCTCCTTATTTACTTTCTTTTTTTTTTTTAAAGATTTCATTTATTTATTTGAAAGAAAGAGAGAGAGCGCAAGTGGGGTGGGGGTGGGGCACAGAGGGAGAAGCAGACTCTTCCTTGAGCAAGGAGCCCAAGTAGGGCTGGGATCATCACCTGAGCCAAAGGCAGACTCTTAACTGACTGAGCCACCTGGATGCCCCTGGATTACCCACTGTCTAAGAGCTTACGTTCTAGGGTAAGGGTTGGCAAACTCCAGCCCCTGAGCCAAATCTGGCCTGCCTGATCCAGATGCCTGGCCAGATGGTGAGAATGGTTTCTACATTTTTAAGTGGTTGGAAAAAAGTAAAAGATGAATATTTCATTACACATGAAAAGCATATGAAATTCATATTTCAGCATCCCTAAATAAATTCTACTGTGTTCATTAGGAGACCTGTATTAACAAAAAGTCGTAGATAGGCTTCTTGTCCCACGAAGTCTAAAATATTTACTATTTTGTCATTTACAGAAACAATTGCTGACCCTCATTCTAGAGGATTCCAAAAAAGTAAAGCACACCATCAATTTCTGGAGTAAAGCGCTAATTCTATATGTATATGTATATAAATCTAATGCTTGTGACAAGATTCTGCAAGTTGAAAAAGTTTGGCTTTAGAAACCAATACTATAGTGTTCACTAAAATATTTTTTAATCGGTACTAAAATTAGGATTCTAAAAAATAAAATAAAACAAAATTAGGATTCTATTTACTTAAACAACAATAATCACTCAGTGACTAAGAATGGGAAGACAGAAGGAGTCTTGTAAAGGTAAAATTTTAGGAGCCACTACATATTGGGTCTTAAAGGATTCTGAAACATCTTTGAATCATAATTCAATTCAATAAAAAAAATGCCTGAAATAAATATCTCTGGTTTACACATACATTTTAGGAATGTCAACTTATTATTTAAAATGGGTTATCCCTCAAACTAGTATAAAGAAATAGAAGTGAAATGATATTCCAGAGCAATCTTTGTGACTTCCCAACAGCTTACATCTATATGTACTTCAGTAATATCCAAGATCAGTTACAGTTACTGTTGGATGAATGAAAAATACTTTAAGTCACTTAGGCTAATCCTGGCCTGAAGTCAACATAATTGAGGCCTTCCCTCTCTGAGCTCCTGTTTAGAGGCAGATGACCAAATGTTTTCTTTTATAGGATGGCAAACATTTGGTAACAATTTGTTGACCCGAATTTAATACCAGAAAAATACCACTCTTCATTTTTACTTGTACTCATTATACCTTAACTTTATTGCTCAGTGACAAGCATTTTTATAGTATAAAAGGAAGCCCCGCTCAACTGTCAGTCACCATGTGAATTTCTGTACTTAGAGCACAGTGAAATGTATAATTTTAGTTTCCCTTAGACTTTACTGATTTCACGTGGAGCACAAGAGAATAATCTTTGTTTCAGAGTTTTTGCTTGGTCACCTCCACACTCTCTGAGTGATGTTCTGTGGGGACTAAGGTGGCCAAATGGCATGCTGTAGGAGGCCCCTGCAACCTTCAGACTGGTTAATTGGTCCCTTAATAATAGAGAGTTAACTTTATAAACAGATGCAAGCTGATAGTGGTGTTTATGTTCTAATCATACTTGCTAATGAATAAGTCACTGTGGCTCAAGAGAGAGCTAGAAAAAATAAATAAATTCAAGGACCCAAAGGGAATGGTTGTCCTCATCTAGATCTGACTTTTCTGACCTTAATCACAGAAGTTTCCACTGAAGGTAGGCAGGTAGGCAAAGGATCAATAGATTAACTCTGAATGTAAAAGGTGCACCTAAACACAGATCTGCATGACACCAGATGATTACTACAGGTAAGAATTCAGCAAGGGGCAATTGGCTTCTTTTTTTAGATGCACAAGGCAATTATAATTGTTCCTGAAAAGTGATCAAGGACTCAACCTAAAAATCACTTCTTGGTGAGGTGCTATGTCATTATAGTGATAAACAATGAACTAGTCTTCCACTAGAAAAGGAAAAGTATTAAAAAATCAAGTGGTAACCCAATTTTAACAAAGGGTATTAAACGAAATGTAGATAAAGGGGGGATGACAAGAGATAAGAAAAGCAAAGAACCTACAAGAAGCCTGGAGACTATAAACATTTCAATAGGAATCCAGGATAAATGGATGCTAAGGGTTATAATTTTCAATGGTTCAAATAACCTCCACCACCATCACCACCATCAATACAACAGCACAAATCAGAGTAAAACTTTGCATGGCTAATGGAAAGATGAGAAAAAAAAATTCCAAGGCTATAAAAAAATACAGAAGATCAGGTAGAAATCAGAAATTAAGAGGATGGGAACCCTGGGTGGCTCAGCGGTTGAGCATCTGCCTTCATCCCAGGGTGTGATCCCGGGGTCCTGGATCGAGTCCTGCATCAGGCTCCCTGCATGAAGCCTGCTTCTCCCTCTGCCTGTGTCACTGCCTCTCTCTCTGTGTCTCTCATGAATAAATAAATAAAATCTTTTTAAAAAAAGAAACTAAGAGGATCACCAAAACATTAATTTTCCATCTTACTATTGTTAGATCATACATTCCTAGAGGGTAGAGACTGAAGTTTATCTTTTTATCTACCTCTTACCCTCTTAGATGCCTGGCACAGAGTAAATGCTCAATAAATATTTACTGAGTGTAATGAAAAGAGATTCCTAAGTCATTGATGACTTCTGGGTTTACCAGTTAGAAAAATCCAATTCAAGCATCACAGTACAAAAGAAATATTCAGGGATCAGAAGTGGTGGCACAGAGATAGAATAAATCCATCAATTTTGCTATCTGCTGAGGAAGACTTTAAGCAGGCCACTCCCAAACTGTCTTTTCACATAGATGTGAAATGCTAAATCAAATAGTATGAGAAGCACAGGATACTTTATATACACAGTATGTGCCTGTGCAAGCAGACACAACTTTGCATATGTATGTGCATTTTATTTACTTTTTTAAATGATTTTTTTATTTTTTTGAGAAAAAGCAAGAGAGCATGAACAGGGGGTAGGGGCAGAGGGAGAGAGAGAGAGAGAAGCAGACTCCCTGCTGAGCAGGGAGCCAACTTGGGGCTCAATCCCAGGACCCCGGGATCATGACTTAGGCCAAAGGCAGATGCTTAACCAATGGAGCCACCCAGGTGCACCTGTATGTGTGCATTTTTAACTGGAGTAACTAAATCATCACTATCAGAGGGGATACAATGCAAAGTTCTGAAAAAAATGGCTTAGTGATATCAAAAGATGCAACTTTTTATTACAATATGTGTGGTTCCAGGGGACTTGTGAATTGTTAATATGACTGGCATCCACAGAATGGTTTAAGAGCAGAGACTAGGTAAAGAAGAGTTTAAAATGTCTAGCAGGTGTGGGGCACCTGAGTGGCTCAGTCGGTTAAACGCCTGACTCTTGATTTCAGCTCAACTCATGATCTCAGTGTTGTGGGATTAAGCCCTGCCTTGGGCTCCACATTCAGTGGGGAGTCTACTGGATATTCATTCATTCTTTCTTTCTTTTTTCTTTCTTTCTCTCTCTCTCTTTCTCTCTCTTCATTTTTACTTGTACTTTCTTTCTCTCTCTCTCTCTCTCCCTCTGCCCCTCTCTTCCACTCCCCTTCTCTCGTGTGCTCTTTCTCTCTCCCTCTCAAGTAAGTAAATAAATCTTTAAAAGAATTTAGCAGATACATAAAGTATATTAAGGCAAAATAGGATCATTTGGGGGACCAATTTAAGATTATGATCAGCTGCTGGGGACAACCACAGGCACTTTACACTCGGTCTCCTGATGGCTCTTTACTGAACTATATTGATCTAAGCAAGGAGATGGTTTTGATAAGAAAAAAAAAATCATCCCAGATAGGTGAGATTGTCAAGTACTGATTTTGTTGGCTGTTATTTTATCTTACATTAGGAAAGATTTTCACAGAGCCCTCCAAACTTCCTGCCCTCAACTCACTGGTGATCAACAAGCAATTCTGAGGTAGCTGGCTGTAGCTTAGACTGTGATCTAGAACAGAGAAGCTAACAGGCCCACATGGTCTCATTAGCTCCAGGCTCTAGCCAACTGAGCTAAGCAGCCCCAGGGGAGGAGGACACAAAATGGGCTGAGAGGAGATTACGTTGAATTTACCCCACGGGAATATACGAGGGAGGCTAACGGGAGGATGTTGAGATTTGTTACTATCAGAGGACCGGGGCACCATAAAAAATATCCTGTACAAATGCTCTCTGGCCACAAAATTGTAGCATTTCTGTTTAACCTCCGCAAAAACAAGGTTTTAGTTGGGGCAAGGCGGCAAACCTGCTGCTGGTGGGAATTCTTTGGTTTTACCAAAAAAGGAGCTTTGAGCTGTGTGACATGCACAGCCTAGGGAAAGGACCTGAATAATGAATTCTTGGGACCAATAACTGCCATCAAGAGTGAATCTAGGAAAAAAAAAGTGAATCTAGGATCCCCAGGGCCTGAAGTTTAGGCAGTAGGGTAGAGGAGGGGAGTCTTAAGAACATAGAATACAAATAGATCTTGCAAATTTTACAAACATGTTGTAAACACATGGCTAGGTCTCCTTCCAGGACCTTGGATGGAGACCATGCACAGGAGGGGGCCTTGAGCCTTCACCAACCTCAAGGTGAGCCTACCCTGGGAAAAACTGGTTGAACAAATAATCTAAGGCTTCGGTTGCTATATCTCAAAGTGAAATCTTATCTAACCTTCTAGTAAACATGGCAAAAACCCATATGAATTTGGGGCTAGCTGCACTCCACACATTCCCGCAGCATGGTTGGCTTAGCCCCCATCAATGCAGACCTTCATGTGGTAATGACAGTCATCATGACAGCAAGAGCATAGCAACCTGATAATTACTACATAATGCCTGTTGTCATCAACTTAAACATTTTGCAAAAATCACTTCACAAAATATTTAATGTCAGCACATCAAGATGAAAGAGCTAAATGTCATCATTTATCATTTCGAGAGTAGATAAATTGAAAAATCTCCTGAAGAACCTTCATTAAAATACATAATCATTTCTGTACTGATCATGAAACTGGTCATCTGACATGCTGGAAACTGGAAAAGGGACATGATCTCCTTTTCTCTAATATCTACAACATGGCTTGCCCATCTTTTTTCATAACTTTAGTTTGTTGATTTTTTAAAGATTTTATTTACTTATTTTTGAGAGAGAGAGAGAGAGAGAGAGAGAGAGAGAGAGAGAGAGAGAGAGAGAGAGAGAAAACAAGCAGGGGGGAAGGACAGAGGCAGAGGGAGAAGCAGACCCCCTGCTGATCATGGAGCACAACTCGGGCCTCAATCCCAAGACCCTGGGATTCTGACCTCAGCTGAAGGCAGATGCTTAACTGACTGAGCCCCCAGGTGCCCCTCATGATAACTTTTACTAAAGAGCCATGACAATAGGGAGATAGCAGATATTCCATAGTCAATAAAGTTAGTTTTGTATGTGAACATACTTTGTGAAGTATGTGAACTAGAAAACGTGTAACTCTGATGTGCATATGCAAAGTGTAGAATGTATCATGGTTAGGGAAGGAGGAAGGATGCTATCCTTTGTCTTTATCTATTGAATCATTTAAGTACTTAACATTTTAAAAAACTAAAAAGTAAATAGCTTATTTTGCAACTCTGCTTCTATTTACTTAAAACTGTCCTAGTCCAGTTTTGTGGAATTATAGAACACCTTAGAACTCCTATTTAATTAAGGGAGAAAAGCATTGAAAACTTTGGTCTCTAGATATTATTTCTTGTCAGTGTATCTCCTTTCCTAGTTACTGGTACTACCTATTATTTACCCTTTTGGTTCTGAGGTACTGTATCATCTTCGTTCCTTGCTATATATGAGCTTGTATATGGGAAATGTATTTGGTACACAGAATTCTAAAAATGATGTAAAAAGGTGGGGAGGGTTCAGACAGACATCAGATGATGCTATATGTAATGAAGGAAAAGTCTGGAGTGGAACCCATGTTGATAGCCTCTGTGGTTTGAAATGCCATAACCTGGCCACAGGAATGTAGGCCATGTAAAACATATAGCAGACCAGGGCATTTGGCACACCCTGATGGCTGAACCAACAACCTCTCTATAAATCATTATGTGAATACACTTGATTGCATCAGCCAAGTGCACTTGCATGTAAAGAACTGCTTCCAGGGGCACCTGGGTGGCTCAGTGGTTGAGCATCTGCCTTTGGCTCAGGTTGTGATCCCAGGGTACTGGGATCGAGTTCCGCATTGGGCTCCCCGCAGGAAGCCTGATTCTCCCTCTACCTATGTCTCTTCCTCTCTCTCTCTCTGTGTCTCTCATGAATAAATAAGATCTTTAAAAAAAAAGAACTGCTTCCATGTGCATCATCACATTCAAAGAGAGAAACTAAAGGAGTTTCCAAGACGTGGATAGGTAGGGTCTAGATTATGCAAAATGTCTAAATCAGAAATGTTTTTAATAGACTTATGACACCATATCTGCTTTATATATGCATACATTACATCCATCAGTGAGAATCCTTCCTCCTGTAATAAAAATTCCTAGTTGTGAAATTAAAATTTTAAAACATTAGCTTTGCCTGAGAGCAATCCAGTGTGTCTGATTTCCCTAAAATTCTTCTACAGGGCTCCTGTTTGCCTCCTAATTATGCCTGCCAGGGGGAGTTCTCAAACTTTTTTTTTTTTTTTTTTGCTATGAACATCAGAAACCATCTCTTAACTGCATCAAAAACATTGGGGAGTCACGCCCTTTGTCTCACTTGCTAAACTTCCTTAATAAAGCTAACAAAAGCTTTCAGAGGCAGAATTTCATACTAGCAAATGTCAGTTAAGACCTGCAATATACAGTGAACAAACTTGCCTGCCACAGCAAGCATTCCACCCAAATGGAATGCTTTGGTATGGCTTTTATTCACTGTTCAGTCACACCGAACAGAATCTGTTCTCTAGCTGCCATCCCATTTAGGTTGACATTCCCTTTATCTGGGACTTATAATAAGCAAACCATACTCAATTTTCCGAAAGCAGATGTGCTCTTTTGGTATCCTAGAAACGGATCAAAGTATGCTTTGTGGAAAGACCTGAAGTTCAAGCCAGTGATACCAAATGGGTCTTAATATGCAACCATACAAATATTGGGTCTGGAAATTTAAACAAAAGCTTGACTATTCTAGGGAGAAGTATAATATTATCAGGGTGGTGGGGTGTTAAGAGGGATACAGAGTTGTTTTGGAGTATAGGTACCAGAAAAATCAAGTAGAATCATATGTTACTTCTATGGTTATATCAAGATCCATAATAAAGAACATTTCTTTCAAATAAGACTGGTAAATGTCACTTAAAATTGCTCACACTAGTGCAATTACAACACGCCTACAAAGCTTTCTAGACCACAAAATAGGATCATATCAATCATCTCGGGGTTAGTTTTTTGTATACATAATAACTGCAGAAATTAATCTTTTATCAGTTTATCACATCACAACAGCTATTGTTAAATAATCTACAAGATAGAAAAGCAATTTTCAATTGTTCCCTGGGGTCTTCTAAGTAATGTCTTGTATCTTACGATATGCTATAAAATAAATTGTACTCCTGTGAGTCATATCAGTCATATTCTGCAGCCTGAAATCTGAAATCACCCTCATGGAGGAAAAAAAAAAGGAAATGTACTCTATTATAGAAAGCATGGAGAATTAAATTAGAAAGCACAAGAGGCTGGAGAGCTCAATGGATCTCTTATTGGACTCTAAATAAAGGCCACTCCCTAGTCTCCAGGGTGAGCCAGCATGATCAATAATGCATGAATGGTTGAGACATGGAATGGAAAGACTCTCCTGGAGGCTAAATAGAAGATGAATAGTCGCCTTCTGCCCTTACCCCTACTTTATCTCAGGCCTTGCTCTCTGATTCCCTGAAACAGGGCATTTGATTGATGTCCCAATGCTGTCCCTTGACCTAAGAAAAAACACATGCTGGGCTCAGGTGTGTTATACAATCTGGCCCCTATTCTTTGCTCAGTCTGAAATTGGGACATCATGAGAGGCCAAGAGTAGTAATAGTGGTGGGTGAAAAGCTCCCTTGCTTTATTCTCCTACTACTCACATTTTCTGGACTCACCACGTGCATTCATTTCTCTGTGGTGGTTTTCATACTATTCCCAGTACCTAGAACACCTTCTCTTCTCCACCCCTTTTAGAAATAGGTAAGAACTAGGGATCCCTGGGTGGCGCAGCGGTTTGGCGCCTGCCTTTGGCCCAGGGCGCGATCCTGGAGACCCAGGATCGAATCCCACATCGGGCTCCCGGTGCATGGAGCCTGCTTCTCCCTCTGCCTGTGTCTCTGCCTCTCTCTCTCTCACTGTGTGCCTATCATAAATAAATAAAATTAAAAAAAAAAAAAAGAAATAGGTAAGAACTAAAATACTTCAGTGTGTGAAACCTAACGAAAGAGTTTGAAGAATTTCAACCACCTGAAGTATTTTTTTTAATTTAAACTCAATTAGCCAACATAGTTTCAGATGTAGACTTCAATAATTCATCAGCTGCATATAACACCCAGTGCTCATCACATCATGTGCCCTCCTTCGTGCCAATCACCCAGTTACCCGAACCATATGAAGTATTGTGCGAGGTCAAAGAAGAGCTCAGAAGAGCTCACTGATGACCTTCTGGCAACTAATTTATCAATGTAATTAATCAGCACTGGGTTCCAAGGCAAATGTTTTTGGCAAACTAATAGTATAGGAGGTGAAATCTCATTTTACTTAAAGCTGTCTGGGCCTTCTGGAAAAAGTGGATCATGATCCAAAATTTCAGTGACTCATCAATGTCCCTACCACCTGTTTTGTGCACTATCTACAAAGATGTACCAGGTGAAGGGGTTGCCCTGTCCACACTGATTTCCTTGAATTCTGAGAAGCAAATTTATAATGAAATAGACTTTGCTGAGAGCAGGTTAACCTGCTAGCACATTTTCATTGTATCCATCTAAATACTATATAGTTTTTCAGTTTATTACAGAGTTTATTACATAGTCACTGACCAAATGGATAACAGATAAAGACAACGTAACGCTTTCAAATTGGTATCTAAATAACAAAAGATCTAAGACTAAACTATAACTTTATATTATAAGGTATCAGGACAAGATGAATTCTCAATAGGACAAAATTACTTTTTAAAGGATCCATTTCAACTCATTGATCCACAAAAATACCAGACGCTGGTCTAGAATGACAACATAATCTTTTTAATTCCTGCAAAGGGAAACTCCATAGCTGGGGTAAGTTAAACCACCATCAAATACCTGCCCAGGATTCCTCAAGAATGTCAAGGTCATGGGAAACAGGGAAAGACTGAGAATTGGTCACAGAGCAGACAAGAGAGCAGAGACAGTAGTCAAATAAATGCACTGTGGTACTCTGGGTTCGACACTGGAACAGAAAGAGGACCCTAAAGGAAAGACTAACAGAAGTCTGAAGAAAGTGACAAACATGCCATGAAAACATAAGAAATTAACAGTGGCGGGAACTCTGTACTATCTTTGCAACTTTTCCTTAAACCTATAATTATTTCAATATAAAAAGCCTATTAAAAAGTAACAAAACCACCATGAAAGAGCAATGAAATTTGTTTGAATTAAGATCCTAGAATTCATTCAACGGCTTACCTGTAATAACAATCAGACCCTCTCTTCATCTTAAAATGCCCCTGCTCTTTTATTAATATCCTTCTATGAACTGAATTCATGATAAATGCAACCCAGGTGTTAAACCTAACACACTCCAATGCTCCCCCTCCTATGCACAGCAGCTTTGTAGTGTCAGTTAACACATTAGCACCGTCGTCCTTAATCCTTCTGTAACTAAGTTCCTGAAAGCCCGACAAGGTGATTCTGGTCTGGATCTATGTTCTTGGGGAAAAAAGAAAAGACACACATATGCAGTTTTTCAAAGACATAGCTGTGACTTACAAGGGATGACATTTGAGCATTTTGGAGCATAAACTGCATTTGCTGGGCGAACATGGCTGCGGCAGTCTTTTGTTGAATCAGATTGTTCCGCCCATTAATTTCCAGCTGTGTTTTTAAGTGTGGAGGAGGGTGAAGGTACTTGCAGTTCTCTCTAGCACACCGGCCCTGAAAATGAAGAATTAGAGGAATGGGCTTAGAGGAATGGGCATTGATATTTCTAAAAATTTGGTAACGAAATAACAAAAGTTTATGCAGCTTCAAGTACGTGGTGGGTGGGTGGGTGGGCTGTAACTTTGCATTAATAAACTTATTTCGTCTTTGGACGAACCCTCTAAGAGTGATACCCTTGTGATCTTCACCTTCCACCTGAGGAAAGGAGACTAAGAGAAATTCACGCAGCTACAAAGTGATAAAACCCGAACCAAAACCCAGTTAGTCTGATTCCAGAACCCATTTTCTTTTCTTTTTTTTTTAAAGATTTATTTATTTATTTATGATAGACACACACACACACAGAGAGGCAGAGACACAGGCAGAGGGAGAAGCAGGCTCCATGCCGAGAGCCCGATGCGGGGCTCGATCCCGGGACTCCAGGATCGTGCCCTGGGCCAAAGGCAGGTGCCAAACCGCTGAGCCACCCAGGGATCCCCAGAACCCATTTTCTTAGCTGCTCTGTTCTGCCCTACTTTGATATGCATCAAATTATGTTTAAAAACAGAATATTAGAGGGTGCCTGGGTGGCGCAGTTGATTAAGTGCCCAACTTGTGGTTTTGGCTCAGGTCCCAATCTCAGGGTGGTGGGATCAAGCCCCGTGTGGGGCTCCGCTCTCAGCAGGGAGTCTGCTTGAAATTCTGTCAGCCCCCCGACCCTTGCTGTCTCATAAATAAATCAATCTTCTAAAAAGACATAAAAGAGTAGGAATACTATGATACTCTCACAGCGTTATGGATGTAAATAAAAATTTCCCAATGTGTCATGCATGTTAAATAAGATTCAGGATTTGCATTTGCATATAGAAACAATCAAGAAAATTGAGGGACAATGTTAGATAACTATATACACATAAATATACCTGATACATTTTAGATCCAGTTTTCTGGACAATTCTGGGTCTAATATACTTTTTCCTGGATTCATACAATGTGAGAAACATCCTGAAATCCCGTGATGTTCTGTTCATCAGAGAATAAATGTTTATACCTGCCAGTTATGTTGTTCTTTAGGTTCTGGAGGCAATGGCCCTAGATCTCTTGGATAATTGAGACCAAAGTGTATTTTGGAGTCTTGGCTCTTTCGAAGTCTTATTGATGGTTTACATACTTCCAGACAGGATAATATGTTAGTTCTGGGCAATCAAATATGCCTTTGGTGTTGCCTAAATGCTGACATAGCTGCTAATTATGGTAACTGCTATGTGGCAGAAAAGGCCGTCTCTGGATAGAGATTTATCACAATGTCAAATGTGTCCTGGTGTTCTGTTTGTTTAACTCATGAGCACTATACAAAGAGGCTGCTGATGATCCCATTTGTATTACCAGACACCCACTCCCCATAATAATCGTTTTCAGACAAGCACAACTGTAAGCAATCCTTTTTCCCACAGATGCTAAAATTCTTTACAGTGCATGAGCTTATCGGAGAGAGGGGTGGAGAATAAAGGCAGCTTTTTTAGGGGGCGGGTAACCCAGGAGTGCACGCTGCTAGAGCACCTGAATACACAGGAGAAATGAGTTAGTTCATCAAGTGTTTTTAACGCATACTATGAATTTTTCTTTACTTAAGATGGCTAAACAGTTCCCACAATCACTCCTCCACATTGAGTTATCTTAAAGCATTCCTATAATTTCACTGCAAACCAAGGTGCATCCTTCAAAACTTTATGGAGCTACACTGAACACAAACTCAGATGCACTGCGAGAAGCTGAGTATAACTTAGAACATAGCTTGAGAAATGCAAGGAGCCACTATTTTTTTCTGTCAGGTTTGTCCTTTCATTTCTCCCGAAGATCACTTTATTTTAACCAAATTAAATGATTTAGAACATCAAGTCATATCTTACTTTCAACATACCTTTACATTTCTCTGCATATCCTGGAAAAGGAAGCATTTATTGGTGGGAAGAGTTGAGAATGGTATTAACCCAGTATTTCTGATTTCATAAAAGCAGCTTAGGAATATCTACATAATTTCAGTACATAAAAGGACTGTACAGAAATCCTTATTTGTGTTCAAAAACACAATAATGGAGGTCCTCCCTCCTCCCCCCACTAATGTGCCCCCTAGGAGAAAACAGAAGCTTCATTTTTACACCTACCACAACCTGCAGGGAGGCAGTCACAAAGGTTCTAGTTCCTAGATTCTCCACCCTCCACCCAGTGTAATAGATTGGGGTTCTCTGGTTCAGAATTTTGACAGCCCCTGGGGAAGCAATGATGTTTGGTGGCCTCCACAGCCAAGCATACTAGTTTATACTTTGGGGTTTCTCTTCCTCCTCCTGTACCCTAATATTAAGATTTCCCCAAGGCTTGGTCCTAAATCCTCTGCTCTCCTCTCTAATCTCTCTTCCCTGGAGAAATGAAGTTCTTATAAAGTTTCATCTATCACCGCACTGGCTCAGATTGTAAATCTTTCTCTCTACCTCTGTTCCCTCTTTGGAACATCAGTGCTTTTCATCACTAACTGCAGCTGCATTTGGAGATCCTGCCCCCTAACCAGGTCTAAATAACTTACTTCTGACCTTCCTTCTCCGTAGACGGTTTTTCCTCTTCCTGCACCGTCCCCATTTAGGATCATTGCTCCAATTCCCATGCTTTGGGACAGTTACATAGCAGCCGTGAAAAAAGAAATAAGGCACC
Source organism: Canis lupus familiaris (assembly GCF_011100685.1). Classification (NCBI taxonomy): domain Eukaryota; kingdom Metazoa; phylum Chordata; class Mammalia; order Carnivora; family Canidae; genus Canis; species Canis lupus. Next base: position 104,209,344 of record NC_049260.1, read on the forward strand.
TGATGAGCAGGATTGCCTGAGGATTGCAAACCCACCTTGATAGCTTTTCCAGACGAGTGGCAAACACAACCAGAGACGTTTACACAGAACACAGTTTGTAACCCCTTCCAAAAAAGCTTTATAATGAGGGCTGTCTCTTATATTCAGGAGTTCCAAACAATAGATCAGTTTAAACAATAAAAAGAAAAGGAATACATTAGGATTTTACCATTGTTACAATTTAGAGTTTTAACATCATTTACATTGAATGCAATGAGAGAGAGGGGGGAAGAAGCCAGGGAGGGAGAGAACGTCGTGTATTTGGCACATTTCCTGCCAATCTACAGATAAAGAATTACTGCCTGACTTTGTGCTTTTATATTACTGTCCTTTACATATAATAACTTTTCTTAAGCTTTGTCTTGGAAAACTAATGACATTTGTACAAAGCAAAAACAGTACACAGAAATAGAAAAAGAAAAGAGAATTACATTTTAATAATTACATCAAGTTGGGCTGTAAAACTCAAGTATGGGATATGAGGCCCCATAAGACTTCAAAAAAAACCTTGTTCATCTTAGTTATGAGATTTTACTTGATTTATAAAGCATTCTCTTTTGAACGACAGACTCCAAATTTAATTCTATAACAATGCAAATGCATAGCAATACTACCTTACCAGAGACTGCTGCTTATGTCAAAGAAAGCTTATAAAAGACAAAAAAATCTGCATTTTCTATCCAAACAATAGATGATGAGACCAAATAATGTAATATCGATGTTATCTGTGGAACATAATATTTCAAAAGAAAACCAAGCCTCTTAAGTTTTTTCAAAATGACTTTGGAACTCAGGGTAATATATTTACATGCACGAGACTCAGTGATAATAAATCTTTTCCATATAGTATTCATTCTTCAAGAGGCCCGAGCTTAATTATAGGCCAAAATACTTTCATTAGAGTTTACAGTGGGGGATAAGCTTTGTTTTGACATTTGCTAACATTTGCTTTTGGTCCTTGTAGGGGATTAAGGCTTTGATAAACACCGTGGGGATGGGTGGGGGTGGAGCCAGGGGAGGGGAGGGATGGCCCAGCACAGTATGTGATCACCTATTGTTCTTGGCCACTGGAAAACTAATGACTAGAAAGGTTCGAGTATTTTCTTTAGACCAGCTAAGCACTTTGAATGGGTCACAAGATATCCTATCACACTGGGTCTGTAACAGTTCAGAAATGATCTTGGTCTGAAAAAAAAAAATCACCCCTCAGGTTCCCAAGCCACATCGAAGGTGTCCCAAGCCCTCCTTCTAGACCCACAGGTCCAGAGTTGCCATGTGCTCAGTGGACCACATCATAAAGGACTCTACGAGTCTTGGACTTGTGACAGTTGCCATCCACTGGAAGAGCTGGCTCTATCCAAAAGATAGTAGCTAAGGCTTATCAAGACAAAGAACTTCCTATGGAGTGGCTGGGTGGTGTAGTTGGTTGGGCTTCGGACTCTTGGTTTCGGCTCAGGGTTCTGGGGTGGAGTCCCAAGGCAAGCTCCATGCTAAGCAGGGAGTCTGCTTGGATTTCCTCTCCTGCTCCCTCTGCCCTTCCCCCGCCCCATGTGCACCTGGCACTCTCCCCCCCTAAATAAAATAAATCTTTTTTTTTTTAAAGAAAGACAAGTCTCTCTCTGCCTCCTCTACACATGGAAAATGAAAGCAGCATCGCAGAGATGAGTGTGCAAGTTCATGTATGCTTGCCTGAATTTCGCTTCTTTTCCATTTCCTTTTGTCTTAAAAACAAAATCATTCTCCTCTGGCCTTTCACTATGTTACTGAGTTAAGAAAATAGCAAAGTGATTCAATAGGAAAGTGGTTCTCTGCTGAAATAAAAGCCACTACGCCCATGAATCTTCCAGTTCGCCCTTCCCATCGACTTGCTTTGAAATTGCACCCAAAAAGCAGCAGGGGGAGAAAATGGTCAATGAAACTTCTGAAATACATCTGCATCAAAAAGTTGATGACAGACAAAGGAAAAAGTTGCAGAGCATTTGTAAAACCTCCACAATTCAATCTATTTCCTTTTTCCTACCTTCAGGCTTTTGACAAATGAGTACAAAGCCTTTGACGGAGAGAGAAAAGTAGCATTGTAGAGATTCAAATCCCACCTAAGTCTTGGGAGTTATGAGAGTGAGTCTGTCAGATCCAAGATTTCCCATGTACTTGGTGGTAGAAAAACCCTGTGAAATGTACTTTTTTTATGTTCCTAAGAGAAAGCTCTACCATCCATCAGAATAAGAAAAGGACCCTAGGAAGCTGAAAATTACCCTTTGTCAGTCACAGAAACAGCTGTTTGCAGAATGACTGGCTTCTTCAAATACATTTGGAATTAAGGGGTTGGGGGACCCCTCCCCTAAAATTCAATAACTGGGTTACCTTTTCAAAGACATTTCACAGCTCTGCTAGGTGACCAAGAGTTAAAGTGAAATGCTAAATAAAGGTAATGAACAGATGATTTGTTCTATGAAACAAATTATGTTTTTTTCGTTTTAATGATCATGTGTTAAATGAAAAATCCTATTGATCACAGTGCCCCACTGACACATACTAACATGCATAGACACGGCTTCTCAGAGGAAGTAACAGTTATTTGAGAATTACAAATCACACATCTGAGGTTGCCTGGTTCCTACGACCATCAAGACCTATTTAAAGGCTAGGAACAATCTAAAGGAGCTAAAAGCAAGGGGGAGAGCAACATAAACTGAGTATTAGCCAGATGTCAGCATACTAATGGCTAATTTCCCACTTTCTTCCACTTAGGGTTCTGTCTTTCTAAAAATGGATATAATCTGCATCATTTTCTCCTCCAACATTATACAATCTATGAACATTGATAAATATGCATACAGAGCATCCTTAAATCTTACATACAACTTGTAATTTAAATTTGGGATGCAGACGAGAATCTTTTTTTTTTTTTAAAGTCTTTAACAAACCATTTCCTGAAAATTCTAAAGGCAAGATTAATGAGGCTGAACATAGACCCCTATGGAGAGGAGCAGCCAAGTACACACACACACACATCCCAACTGCAGTCAGCTCTGCATCTCATTTCCTTATGCTGCTGAACTCTGCTTTCTTGACATCCCATTTATGCATACACAGGGCAATGACTTTGGTGCAAACTGGACATCAGGTCTGAATAGGTAAGAAGCTGGGAGGAAGGCAGAAGAATTTTCTTGCCTATCTGCCTCAAGAAAGCTTTAAATTTGTGACCTTGAAAAAGATGAAGGGAGTAGGCGCAACGATGACTATTCTGAAACAGTCCACTAAGATAACTTGATTACTAGCTTGTAACATTTAGGGCTGAACTGGATTTTGAGGAACATCTTGTGTGCCTTTATCTTCCTGAGACAGTAAAGACTAAAGAAGTGAGAGGACTTGTCCTACTTTACAAGCAGCACGGTAAGGACTGAAGCCAAGTTCCCAGGCTCGCATTACCCAATATGGATTTTCCATTCAAATGATTCTTCCCCTGTAAAGATTTGCCTGGACTCATCTCCCCACCCCCACTCTCCTTCACCTCTCCCTCTTTTGTGCCTCCATCTGCACCTTGCACTCAGTTTTATCCCAGCACTTATCACTGTGCACATCGATAAATTGTTTGCATGCCTAGACTTTGAGCTTATCCAAAGGCAGGACTCTATCTTCTTCATCTTTGAACCTCCAGGGATGTTTCTGTGCCTGGTGAAGAGTGGTCATTCCATATGCTTGTTGAGCGAATGAATAAAGTTTGTGAGAATGATTTTATAGGGAGTAACACTAAGTCTGCCTTAGAAGCCTACTTGCTTCTCTGGCTGTTTCCTTCCATTAAGTTTTCTTCTTCTTCCAACACAAGAATAGCCAACTTATGAATAAGGCCATTCCTGGTTGCCTGTCCCAAATGACTGGTTATTCTATTCAGGTCTAAAAAACAGCTAATTCATTTCTTCTTCTTCTTCTTCTTCTTTTCTTCTTCTTCTTCTTCTTCTTCTTCTTCTTCTTCTTCTTCTTCTTCTTCTTCTTTTTCTTTTTCTGCTATGAATATATACTTTGGGGTGTATGTGACACAATGGCTGAAAAATCCTGGTAATTCAATATAACTGAACCACAAGGGTCATGAATCCATGAGGCACAGAGATACAAATCCTGGGCTGATTCCAGGGGTCTGTAGCCACAAGAACCCCTAGGATATAGGGCCCCACAGGGCTGAATAAAGGAACCTGCAGCTGATTCATATGTAATCAGCACCTGAGTCCACCCAAGGGGAACACTGAATTTCCAGGGTCAACTTCAAACACATTGCCTTCACCAGCTGCTCCACCCTGACCCACATTTCTCTGAACAAATTACAAGTCAAAATCCCCGAAGCTACTCAGACAAAGGTAGAATATGTGGCTTTACAACAAACACCAGGTGAGGCCTTCTTGTGGGTCTCTATTGCATATGCTGACTTCTTCCAAGAAAAATATTCCCACTATACCTCCAGACCCCCTCCCTCACCCGTTCAGCTGCATTCACATCAAACATTTGTTTTCAGATAATCCTGAGCTTAGATTTTTACGTGAATTTTTTTTGAAGAGCAGATAACACTAAAAACCATAGTGACTGTTTGCAGTGAAACCAAGCCTGCCTTGCCAATATCTCAAATCTGCTTCCTGCCCCTTCTTCTATGCCACCCACCCCTCCCAACCCTGTCCAATCTAATTGAATACTTTCAATTGAATTAGAAAAATATTAACTGAATATCTGTTCAATAATAAGCTCCTCAAGAACTTACCCTCTCTGTTTACAAAACAGCTAACTGGAATAAAATGAAAGCCCCCAAACAATGAAAGTACACCGGTACCAAGTTACCAAAGTCAGAAGGCACTTCTCATGCTACCTATTCATGGATGCTGTCTTTAAACTAGTTTGATGGCTGCCAACATTAAATGTCATTAAAATACACAAAACAGGAAAGAAAACATGACATTCAATTTGTTATTCTAAGGAATAAAATACAAATAAAATCATACAACATAGGCTTTGTCATGGAACAACAAACAGGAGTGTCTTTCTCTCGTCCCATAGTCAAATGTTGGGCTCTTAGGGTTCCTTCACCACTCTTTTTTAGACACCCCACTTAGTTACGTATCATAGCAATACAGACCCAGGACAAAGAGGACTCCAGCTGCTTGCACCCTTTCTTCCTGGCTGGGGCTTCTGCCTGGAACCACCACCACCCCTCCTGGCCCCGGGTTGCCACATTTATCAGATAAGAAATATAGAACTCACAATCAAATTGAATATCAGACAATGAACAATTTTTTAGTATAAGGATGCTCTCCATTTAATATATTATCTGGCAACCCTCTCCGTATCCATACTTCTACCCTGGTGAGTTGAGCTAAATAAAATCAATCCTCAAAAACCCATTTTACTCCCTTTACCTTAAGGATATAAGGATTTCCCTCCATGGAATCAGCCCAGGCTCTACTAGGCCTTCCGTTGCCCCAAGCAAAGTAGAAGGCACCCTCAGTCCCCTCTTACCTGACCAGCTGCAAGGAATTTAAGGAAGTTGGCTGTTGGAGCAAGCAATTTTTAATCCATGGCTCCTCCCACCAAAAGCTTCACACAGCTCCCTCCTACCCGTCAGCCACTCTACTTTCCCACCCACAGTGGCGCAATCCTATATTCAAATGACTTTGTGCCTGCCCTGGGCTCCTCCTTTTAGCTTAGGACCAAGAAGGGCATGGCCGGTGACGACCATGCCTAACTCCTCTGATTTGGAATTTATACACATATTTGGAACTTAGGAATTACTACAGGAAGATGAGGCTTTGGTGTTTTGAAGGTTTTATTTGAGTGTGGGAGGGGTAAGGAGGGTGGGTTAACTATTTTCTTTCTTCAGCCTTGTCTGTGGGATACTCAAATTTCAGCAAAAGTCATCCATTAAAGCTGAGCAAAATGATGGCTTAAGCATCATGTTTCCAAAGACACACATAAGATCTATGCAGAAACATATTCAAAACATGCAAACAATGGCATGAATAGCCATTATTTGCATAGATGTCTTTTTCAGTCAAACCTTGATTACTCATATTAAAAGAGAGGGAGAAGTAAAAGGGCATGGTTAATTCTAATGAACAAAATAATATACTCAGTAAAAATGGCAATCCATAATTGCCCTCCCACAGCAGAATATGTATATCACAAAAGTGGTTATTGTGAACATTTAGGAATCCATTACTAGACATGGTCCTGAATTTATTTTTTTTAGTCATTAGGCATGCAGACTCCTCTCGTTCCTGCTTTTGCATTCAATTGTCGCAACATCACCCATCACGTAGTCTCTGGAAAACTCCATTCTTGAGAGAATGACGGTGAAAATAGGAGATGACATCTTAATATAATCACGAAAACAGTTTTGATCTCGCAGACCCCAGAAAGGGTAGTCCTGTAGTCCTTAGACCACATTTGGAGTGCTGCAGTCCCTAGTAAGTATGCAATGATCTCTGGTGTAAGGAGCATTCACTCGTCCATAAACTCTATAAGGGCAGAAGCCATGTTCTATGCATGTTGTAGTCCCAGCAGAGAAGCCAGCGCTTGGCTGGGAGCAAAGATTGGCAAGCGATTGATTGCTCATCTGCCTGATCTTTGACCCCCAAATTTCAATACCTCATAAACTTCACTTAAGTTTTTTCATATTTTTCCTATGACATATTAACAAGCCGTTTTGAAACAAAAATGCTTTTAATTGCACTGTGCATTCCAAAGCATTTATATTCCATGAGTGCAACAGAGATAGGAATGTAATTGATGACTTCTGTATTTTTAAATGCAGAAATTCACAGAATAAGAGCAAGTCCGTCCGTCTTAAAACATTCAACGAAAAGATGCAGATGCCCTTGTTGGAATAATCAAAGATTTAGAATAAGGTCAGAAAGAATGAAATCGTACTACCCTGGGGAAGTTTATATGTTTACAGGCAACACGTAATGGAAACACAGTCAAGCTGGAAAGCATTCATCAGAGTGCGTACCGGAAACCACTGTTTCCAAGAGAGGAGCCTCAAAAGCCCAGTTTCTTGGTGAAATTCTTATAAGAATGACAGACTACATTCTCTCTTGGAAACTGACACAACATCAGAGCATATTAAGGCATCTCTCTCATATGTCCTACAGTAAAGAAACCTGCTATCCTGGGACTCCTGGATGGCTCAGTGGTTGAGCTTCTGCCTTTGGCTCAGGGTGTGATCCAGGGATCCTGGGATCGAATCCTGCATTGGGCTCCCTGCAGGGAGCCTGCTTCTCCCTCTGCTTATCTCTCTGTGTCTCTTATGAATAAATAAATATAAAGTTAAAAAGAAAAAAACCTACTACCACAACACAGCTGAATCACAGAAGCCATCCTTCTTTTATTCATAAAATACCTTTTACCAGTATCTCACTAGACTGCCCCTCTGGAAAATGCTGATCTAATACTCCCTCCTACTAAAGCTCAAACCAAGCCCCAGGGCATCTGACAGGACAAGTTAGTTTTCCCTTCATATTCCTTATTTCTAGTTCTCTCTTCCTAACTAGAAAAAGACAGTGAAGTTCCAAGAACTGGATGTTTCGTTGAAATGACTTTGAACATTTTTGCCTTTGCTTGGGTCTGCTGACAGCTAACAAGGAGGAGCTTTTCCCTGATTGCTACAAAGAAAATCTCACAATCATTTTCCCAGGTTTCTTCTTTCAATACTTCAGCCAGGCAACCACTGGAGTACCAACTTTAGGGCTTATCAAACAGGCTTCCCCTACACCGTGACTCCAGTCCCTTGAAGCCATGCCACCTACCTTAGGTTTCCCATGACTTAAAACTGCACTAAAACTTGGGAAGTAAGGAGGTATTTGGCAATCCCCTCGATTCCTAAGGGTCTTAGTTTTACACTCAACTTAAACCTTGGGGTTTCCACTTGGCAAAACTTAGTTTCCTGTCTCTGAGTGAAAAGAAAGTTTCAAAGAAATAAAGTTTCAAACAGCTCAGCAAACTTCTAAGGAGCCTATAAAGTGGGAAAGGCACTGATGATTGTTCAGCTTGCAAAGATTTATCTTTGTAGGGCTCAGTATGCCACTGAGAATACGTTAAATAATTGCATCTCTATAGCCAGGCACGGATCCTCCACCCAGAGGTTATACAAAGGGCAGGTATAGTTATTGATTTACCTTTGCATTTTGAAATTAGAGGAACAAAGATGACAATCAGTCCCTCTTTTGCTAAACCTAAGGCTTCTCTCAGATAAAGAAATTTAAAAGCATGGTATCCAAACAGCTGTTTGTGGAGTCTTGCTAAATTCACAAATGTGAAATCCAGTTTCCAGCCCCAAAGAGAGGCCAAATGTATCCACTTGAAATAAGCATTTTCCTCACACGCTTACCCCACCACCAGACTAATGTGGAATTGCAATTTCCAAGCAGGAAGTCTTAGGGGTATTGACTGCCATTCAAATACTCTGAGGCAGGGACTAAGCTTATTTTGTTAATGGTAATCTATTTTTGTCACCAAAACTCTTAATGAAAACTCTATGCCTACCTTGTTATTAAAATTGTAGGCATTTTAGAGTACCAAATTCCTCCCCCCAAAAAACTTTAAACTCCAAACGCATCGTGTACTTAAAGTGGCGTTTTGAAACCAAGTGATTTTTTTAAAAAGGGTATCTGAAAACTAGGCCAACTTCCTGTTTGTTTTGTTCTGTGAACATAAAAACAAGCAATTTTATTGCTACAAATGTTTTCTCTTTTCAAAATAAAGATCTATTCTGCGTGGCCTGAATATCTGCCGAGTATATTAAGCTTCATCTGCAATTGGTTTCAGGGATGTGAACATAATTAAGAATGTTCCAGATGCAACTACAGAAATTACTGTTAAAAAATATATGTTTCAAAATGAGTCGCTCTTAGTAAATACAGCAACCTTGTGGAGCTCACCTTCTGCTCTCTGTGAGCGGTTAATATTTGATGATGATGAAACTGTTCCTAGTATTTAATGAACCAAACAAGGCCATCCACAAACAATGTCACTAGAAATGGCATGATTTTAACGAAGATAGAATGATAAGTGGAGATTTTATATTTTAAAATAAGTCAATCTCTCAGCCATAAATGTCTCATAATCCTTATGAAGGAGAAGCTGAAATATGACCTCTGTCAAAGAATGCTTATCTCCAGATCTGAACAAGGCAAAAATAAAACAAAGTGAAGAACAGCAAAAGTTAACTAGTTTTCAAACCTATTATTTGTACTGCCAAGTCAGTTGAAGCAGCTGGAACAAGAGTTATTGGGGGATAATACACTTGTAAGTGTGTAATGTTCTTGAACCATGTGTACCCTCTCTATTAAGTTTCTAGAATCATGGCTATAGTCTAACTAGTGCCTTTTAATTACCTCAATCCTTATTTGGGGGAGGGAAAAAGAAAAGAATACCCCTCTACTCTACTTTCATTGTGCCTTCCCTGAAAATCAGAAAATTAGAAAACTTCAGGAAGTGTGGCTTTCTGAGAGAAAAAAAAAAAAAAAAAAAAGGCCAGTTCGTGTCTCTCCTAACAGGTAAATCAAATTCCATTCTAGAAAAATATTTCAGAAAGTGATACAGTGAAATGAGTTAGGTAGTCTAAAACATCAGTCTGCCAATCTTTTGCACTTGTTTTTCTACTAAAGATAACTAGAGCGTGTAATTAGCTTTATTTCATGTTTTACATCGAATTTATATACCAGATTCTGGGATGTAAGGTCAAATGATCCTTCGGAGGCAAACTGTGACCATTTATGAGGGTGCTGAGGAATAATTGTGTCTCTAGTCTTAGCACATGCTCCTCAGCATGTGACAACTCTTGACACACATTTGGAGAACAGGTTGAGGCCTTGTAAAATTATATTTTCCATTCATATCTTGAAAGCAGTCATAATGACAAAACCCATTTGAGGGATTTATAGAACACTGTGGTCTGGTTTGCATTTTTTTCACACCACTTCCACTTGAATACCAGCTGACTTTCCTGTGTATTTACCGCGTGCTGGACACCGTTCAAAGCGCTTCATGTAATTTCCACAATAACCCCGGTCAGTGTTTTACTGAGAAACAGCAAGGTGAAGAAAGACCCACAGAATGACAAAACAAATGGACCAGAACAAGTATTTGAACCGAGATGCGCTGGGTCTGGAGCTCACCTTCTTACCCAGTACAGTACTGCTTTGCAATCCTTCGGCATGTGTTAAACAGCGGAATGAGCTAGTTCAAATACTTCTGCTGCCTGGGCCATTATTTTCCCTCTAAGATTGTAACAGAGATTGCACATCAACTGACAGTTAGGTATGCCCAGAAATGATTTAATAGATAAATGCACAGCAGGGATGTTTTGTTAACTGCCTAGGGATCTCGAGGGACTTGGAAAAGAATAAGAGAAGGTACCTAAATGTTCACCTGAATAGTCACGGCTACCTTTACTGTGTATTTGGCCACGTGCTGGGCACTATTCATGGTGCTTTATATGCACTATTAAGTCTTTCATCCTCAGTGAAGCAGAACAATTAGGACAAACACGTCTTCTCTTAGCACAGATTTTTAGTAAATGTTTGCATGATAGAATTTTGGCCAGTTGGTCTGGGGGAAAGCGGTGTCATATGATCAGGAGTTGGGTTAAGAGAGCTTAAGCACAAATGACCAGGGCTGGACAAAAGCAACAGTCCAGCAAGAACCCACAGACATGAAACAGATGGAAGTGGGCTCAGCAAAAGTTGCTGGTGTGCATTTTGTGGCTATTGTTACTGCCCTAAGAGAAGAAGCTTTGCAAAGTACAGTACTGCCATTCAGAAGCAGGTTTACTCAGACTGTAGATGCCTGAGTGCTAGAGGTTCCATACTATAACAAAGCAGAGAAAATCTTCAAACAATGACAAAAGATCAACCTTATCACAAAAGAAGTACCAAAGTGTTCCTCTGAAGTATTTCATCCCACTGAAAGCACAGGCAAATGATATTTCACATATACTGCACACACCACCTCGCAAAAGTCTATGCCACTGAATGCTCGGTTTTAGTAGGGATTTGCTTTAAACAACTAGGGAGTGTCTATACTCCGAGGGTGCAAAGCGGGGTGATGATTTGTAGTCCTGAAAATTAGGGTTTGACTTTTTCCACACTCCAGCTGTAGCCTATGAACAATAGCTACGTTTGTTTCTTTTCTATATTGCCAATTTATTTTGGGTTAAGTACATTATCCACAAAGTAATACTAAAGATTTCAAAAGGCAAATCAATATTTAGAGGAAACAGGTACACACATTAATAATATAAATATATCTGTTCTGGGGATCCCTGGGTGGCGCAGCGGTTTGGCGCCTGCCTTTGGCCCAGGGCGCGATCCTGGAGACCCGGGATCGAATCCCACATCGGGCTCCCGGTGCATGGAGCCTGCTTCTCCCTCTGCCTGTGTCTCTGCCTCTCTCTCTCTCTGTATGACTATCATAAATAAATAAATAAAATATTAAAAAAAAATAAATAAATATATCTGTTCTATTCAATATAACTTATCATTTAGGCTTTTCCACAGCTTTTAGAAGACAAAATAATACAGATATTTGTTGATGACACTAATGTATCTGGATCTTATAATTAGAGAGTAGACAATTGCAAGTGTAGCTATGCTTTTAAAGATGGTATGATAAAAAAAAAGATGGTATGATAGAGAGGTGCCTGGGTGGCTCAGTCGGTTAGGTGCCCAACTCCTGGTTTTGGCTCAGGTTTCGATCTTATGGGTCATGGGATGAGCCCTGCCTCAGGCTCAGCACTCAGTGGGGAGTCTGCTTGAGTATTCTATCTCTCCCTCTCTCTCTGCCCCTCTCCCCATATCTCATTCTCTCTCTTTCTCTAAAATAAATCTTTTAAAAAAAGACTATGTGATAGGGAAAATAATAATAATAATAATAATAATAATAATAATAATTCCAGTGTTGACATGAATCCATTGTTTGGAATCACATCACAGGCTATTTGTACTTTTGACTTCAAATGTATCTGTTCTTAGACAAGGCAGTAATACATCTAAATTGTAAGATGAAAGCAGTATTTTATCAAAAAAAGTTCTCGACTAGGATCTAAGTGCCCTGGATTCTAATTATCTTTAGAGCATGGCTAAATGATTTTCCAGTTATGGTAAACAGTTTGGATAGGAATAATTCCTGCCCTTGTATACCTCACAGGTGCTTTGAAAGAATATAGGAAGAAAATGCAATTTAGTGTGCCTTGGAAATAAAATCAGTACAAAGTGTAAAAAATATTACAACTATTTTCTTTATTACTTACAATAGAACTAAAATTGTTACTGTGAATTAAGTATAAAAAATACTACAGATTACAAACTATGCTTTAGCATTTTGCTTCTCCAAAAAAGGTCTTGCATTACTATATGGGTAATCCTTGATTACATGGGAAATAGAAATTATCACATGCCCAGGGATGGAATTTATATACAATGTTAAAAAGCCAAGGACACTTTGCTTCTCAGAACTAGATACCAGAGGAAAAAGAAAAGATCCAGGTTTTAATCTTATCCTTGAAAATAACTGAAACAATAAGCTAGGGCCTACTTGGGAGACAAGTTTATCTAGTCAAAAGACACTTTCCCACCATCACAGGCTCCTTACTTAAAGATCCCACAGAACACAAATTTACTTTAGAATCTAATGAAGAAAACACTTAAAGTGATTTCTATTATATGAAACATTTGGAGCATTGCACCTTTCGGTTGGTGCTTTTTCAATTCTTACATCATTACAACTGCTGCTGTATTTTATTTATAACATATATTAAAATGATCAAAAGAAATAAGGCAAGTCTTTTTCCCCAGGTAAGTTAGGAGAACAAATTAAGAGTCTATAAGGGAAGATGGTAATAGTGCCTAAAATACTAGTAAGTCATTGATCAAAGGGATTTTGAATATTACTTATACAAATTGATAAGTAATAAAATTGAGTCTTGTTATAACACTGTTTATAGGGATCCCTGGGTGGCGCAGCGGTTTGGCGCCTGCCTTTGGCCCAGGGCGCGATCCTGGAGACCCGGGATCGAATCCCACATCGGGCTCCCGGTGCATGGAGCCTGCTTCTCCCTCTGCCTGTGTCTCTGCCTCTCTCTCTCTCTGTAACTATCATGAATAAATAAAAAAAAAAAATTAAAAAAAAAACACTGTTTATATATTTTTAAAAGATTTTATTTATTTATTCACGAGAGATACAGAGAGAGAGGCAGAGACATAGGCAGAGGGAGAAGTAGGCTCTCTGCAGGGAGCCCCATGCGGATCCTGGGATTATGACCTGAGCCAAAGGGAGACGCTCAACCACTAAGCCACCCAGGTGCTCCTCTTTATACATGTTTGAGCTAATTTTTCATCTCGGTAAGTCGACCTCTTAGAAGCTGAGATTGACTCATAGAAGTGTGAAACATGATTGAATATGTGATATATCTATTTCTATTGTAAAAAAGTAGTAAATATATCATGTATATTACACATAAGCATATAGCAAGGCACGTACGGAATGGGACCAGATTTTGCCACCCCAAATTATGCCCCTTTGGCATATTGATAATTTTAAACCAGTGATTTTTAAGAAATGGCAGACACAGGTGAAGCCCTGAAAACTGAGAAGTTACCCTTTTGTACGGGACATTTACATTTACACTATTTGTGGGGATGTCCTGGCTGTACTAAGAAGAGGAGGATGACTCTAAGTCTGCAGAATCTTAAATCTGCGTAAGGATCATACCCATGTTTATTGTGCTTTTCCTGATCACCTTTTTGTCTTTAGCTAAATATGGTAGATAAGGTGATGGTTTTGGCCATCTGGGGGAATGACTCAGTTTTCCTGGGTCTCTCCCGTGTACATAGGAGAAAAACATGTTATTAAATCTTTGTTTAGCTGCCTCCTGTTAAGCTGTCTGATAGCAATCTAATTCTTACACCAGCCAAAGAGCCTAGAAGGGAAGAAGGGAAAACTTTCCTGCCCTTACAATATATGTCATATATATATATATATGCAAGTCCCCATACTTGCTTGGGTATAAAACTGTCAATGTCCGCTGTGGCAGCTAGCAACACCTACAACAGAGCTTTGGGGGTATGAAAAAAGTCACTAATCTTTCCAAATGATTAGAATTGATAAATTATTGAAATCATTTTTTTTCTTCTTGGTTTCATACATTTAGACACGAATGGGAAGGTTCTATATACTCCACAAAAATACATTTCTGTGGGGGGGGCTTGGTTGGCTCAGTGGTTGAGCATCTGCCTTTGGCTCAGGTCCTGATCCTAGGGTCCTGAGATGTAGTCCCACATCAGGCTCCCTGTAGGGAGCCTGCATCTCCCGCTTCATATGTCTCTGCCTCTCTCATGAATACAGAAATAAAATCTTTTTAAAATTGGGTTCTGTGGCCAAAGAATTTTGAGAAATGTTGGCCTCAGCAGAACTAAACTGTCTTCCTTGCAGTAGGTCTCAGCGCCTTATCTTAGCTACTGAGTATTGTGGTGCTCCTGGCGGGGGAGAAAGAGAAAAGTTTCCCAGAGATACGGAAGCCTTCCAGAACAGACGTGGCTTTCTTTCCCCAGGATCGTAATAGAAACAATAACCCAAGTATGAAGTTTTTGGGACAAAAGTGGACAGAAAGAAAGGCAGAAGCATGAAGGGAACAATGCAGAGCACTGAGAAATCTCTAAATCAATGGTTCTCAAACCTAACATTTGTCAGAATCACCAGGAGGGCTTTTTCAAACACTATCAGACCCGCCCCTGGAGTTTCTGATCCAGCAGGTCTGCAGTGGGGCCTGAGAACTTACATTTCTAATAGTTCCCAGGTGAAGCTGGAGCTACTAGTGTGCCAACAAGAGCCTTGAGAAGTTCTGCTCTGTGGGAATACTATCCTATCTGACAATGGATTTAGCTATTTATTAAGCATTTTCTTGTGTTACCGATAATCCAGTTTCCAAAAGGTCAGACCTTTGGGATTTGGATACTGGAATCCCACATCTCTAACCTCAGTAATGATGTTAACCGTCATATGAAAGAAGGCCAGTCCTGGGGCACCTGGCTGGCTCAGTCAGTTGAACATGTGACTTTTGGGTCTCAGGGTTGTGAGCTCGAGCCCCACAGTGAATGTAGAGATGAATTAAAAATAATTTTAAAAAAAGATTGAAAAAAAAAGTCCAGTCCAGATCATGAAGAAAAAGAATTAGACTTTTTGAAATTCTATTCTATTACTCTTAGGAAACACATTCATTTTCTATTTACAAACAGTGTTATTAGTTTTAAAGGTACTACGAGCTGTGTATTTATTACATGTCACTTGCATGTGCTCTACAAGCCTCACCAGAGTGTGTTTCTCTAAATGTTTCCCATGTACCCAAGTTTAAGCAACAAAAGGTTTTCTAGAAAATTCTTCTCAGCTCTCCAATAAATAAGTACCTTTACTTACTGCAGAAAGCACACTCTTTTGGAAGCTTTACCCCTTCTCCTCACATCCCATCCCCAAAAAAAGACGTGGGCAAAGAAAGCTAAAAGGAGGAAACTACTTTTCATGTCAAATAGGCAAACAACCCAATGCTGACGACGGTATTGCAGCATGGATAATCAAAAGCTGAGGTATTGATAGATTCCCCAACCTCAAAGCAAGCACCGAATACAAAGTTCATTGGTTGTACGTGCAGCGATGCAGTAAAGAAACAGTACATCTCAGACAACACTGTCCATCCTTTCCCTTGGAAGAAACTCAACAGCGGTCTAAGGAGTGTCCGGTATTTGTAATTCTTCCCCTTCTGTACAATGAGTAGTCTCAACAGCACTGACTTTCCTTCTGAGTACCACTGCCAGCCTGTTTCCAACAGAGGCCCCCCGTTTCCAACACCAGACTGACTGCAATGTGTGGTTGCGTCTAAATGAAAACCAGACAGCTTCACAAGCCGAAAATAGTGAATTCAACATAGATTTAGCTCCTTCCCTTGGCCTCTTGCTTTCTCACTGCATTCCTCCCCAAAGACAAGAAAGATATCTTGCCAGTAAGATCACTATCTAAGCCTAAAGAGTGAGACGATGTGTTGGGGAAGGTGGGACGTCAGGAAGAACACACAAAAACTTTAAAACTCTAGACGCAGGTTAATTACTTTGGCGGTGCCCTAAATGGAGCTGTGCGCTTTCTGGCAACCACAGTACATGGGAGAATAGATTGAACTGCATTGTTCTCGCTGCCTGATAAAAGAAAGTATACTGGTTGATAAGCATCTCTTTGTAAAAAAGACTGCTGGACCCTGAGGAAGATCCACAGAGGAAGAGGACACGGAACCTGCCCACGAGGAGTTTGCAAATCTTTCTCCCCAGACTGCAGAGACATGTGACGCTCTAGCACTTGACACAATGGTGACAGAAATCACAGAAAACCCAGGGGGCAGGTAAACATCAAAGGTGACTGATGTGAGGCATGTAGTGATGCTATGGAGAAGGAGGAGCATGTGTGATTGGGAGGATGAGACTTCTTGGAGCCTGTATTCATCACAGCTGTTCATTGTTGCTTCAGAGAAAGCCAAGAAGTTTAGAGTGGAGAATGTGTGATGAAGAATGGTACAGGGTAGCCCGGGTGGTTCAGTGGTTTAGCGCTGCCTTTGGCCCAGGGCGTGATCCTGGAGACCCAGGATCAAGTCCCATATCAGGCTCCCTGCATGGAGCCTGCTTCTCCATCTACCTGTGTCTCTGCCCCTCTCTCTGTGTCTCTCATGAATAAATAAATAAAATCTTAAAAAAAAGAATGTTACAGATAATTCTCTCTGGGGGAGTCTCACTTTCTCTTTTACTGCCTTTTCATTAGTGTGTGATTTTATCCATTAAACCTTCATTCTGATTTGTTTCAAATACATTATTATTGAGCTGAAGTATTGCAGAATGAAAAGCTTCTCAACAGGTGTCCCTTCCTTCCTTCCTTCCTTCCTTCCTTCCTTCCTTCCTTCCTTCCTTCCTCCCTCCCTCCCTCCCTCCCTCCCTCCCTTCCTCCCTTCCTCCCTTCCTCCCTTCCTCCCTTCCTTCCTTCCTTCCTTCTTTCCTTCCATCTCTGACAGGAAGCAATGTCACTTTTTCTTATGCATTTCTCTGGTGGGAGAATGGGAAATTTGGGGGAGCAACAAGTGAAATATGATTAAATATGTTTTATCAATAATACTTCAAAGATGGAGTAAACGTCCTGTGCCCCCAGAGTGAGGTCTTGAGAACTGGGGAGAAATGTGAGAGTCTCAGTTTTGGTTTAGCTGTCAATTGCCTATTAACATATGCCAGTCACAATTATGGATATTACTACAAAATATTAGATGATGTCGGCTTGAATGCTAAATCCTAAAAATTATTAAAGTTTCCTTCTTTACTGAGACATTTTTCTAAAATATTCCAGGCACCTTTACTGTGTTTGAAAATAGTTAGGTGCCCAAACCTGAATCGTATCTCCATTAATGAGGATTATACCCATAGCAATTTCTGTTCTGAAGAACAGATAATCATGACACAGAAACGAAGAGGAAGATAGAGAAGGTACAAGAGATTGAGCTTGATTACACAAACTCCAAGATATAGCTTATAAACCTAGACAACATCTTGAAATCATTTTTCCGGGGATCCCTGGGTGGCGCAGCGGTTTGGCGTCTGCCTTTGGCCCAGGGCGCGATCTTGGAGACCCGGGATCGAATCCCACGTCGGGTTCTCGGTGCATGGAGCCTGCTTCTCCCTCTGCCTATGTCTCTGCCTCTCTCTCTCTCTCTCTCTCTCTCTCTCTCTCTCTCTCTGTGACTATCATAAATAAATAAAAAAAAAATTAAAAAAAAAAAGAAATCATTTTTCCCATTTCTTTTAAAAGCCGATTACTTGCACTCAGTTCTAGCTATTGAGGGCTCTAGTTAAGTGTGTGGGAAATATCAGAAAGGGAGACAGAACATAAAGACTCCTAACTCTGGGAAACGAACTAGGGGTGGAGGAAGGGGAGGAGGGCGGGGGGTGGGGGTGAATGGGTGACGGGCACTGAGGGGGGCACTTGTCGGGATGAGCACTGAGTGTTGTTGTGTATGTTGGCAAATTGAACACCAATAAAAATAAATTTATTATAAAAATAAATAAATAAATAAAAATAAAAATTTAAAAAAAGTTTATTTAAAAATATCAGTGCATGGGCTCTCTCTCTGGGAATTTTTCTTTGCCTTTCTATGATCAAACTCTTTGGACTTTTAAAAGATCACATTCACTGGTGTGAGGTGGTATCTCATTGTAGTTTTCATTTGTATTTCCCTGATGGCAAGTGATGCAGAGCATTTTCTCATATGCATGTTGGCCATGTCTATGTCTTCCTCTGTGAGATTTCTGTTCATGTCTTTTGCCCATTTCATGATTGGATTGTTTGTTTCTTTGGTGTTGAGTTTAATAAGTTCTTTATAGATCTTGGAAACTAGCCCTTTATCTGATATGTCATTTGCAAATATATTCTCCCATTCTGTAGGTTGTCTTTGAGTTTTGTTGACTGTATCTTTTGCTGTGCAAAAGCTTCTTATCTTGATGAAGTCCCAATAGTTCATTTTTGCTTTTGTTTCTTTTGCCTTCGTGGATGTATCTTGCAAGAAGTTACTATGGCCAAGTTCAAAAAGGGTGTTGCCTGTGTTCTTCTCTAGGATTTTGATGGAATCTTGTCTCACATTTAGATCTTTCATCCATTTTGAGTTTATCTTTGTGTATGGTGAAAGAGAGTGGTCTAGTTTCTGCTAACTCTGGGAAACGAACTAGGGGTGGTAGAAGGGGAGGAGGGCGGGGGGTGGGAGTGAATGGGTGACGGGCACTGGGTGTTATTCTGTATGTTAGTAAATTGAACACCAATAAAAAAATAAATTAAAAAAAAAAAAAAAAAAATAAAAGATCACATTCAGAGTAAGTACATTCAGAGTAAGTACATTCAGAGTAAGTTATTAGTTAAACTTCAGATATATATATTTTATTGGACTAGGCAGTCACCTTTTACACAGAACCCTTTTCTGCAGATTATGACTTTGTACTTGACTCAGAATGACCTTATTAGTGCTAATCATGTTTCCAAGAATACTTTGATTTGCAAGCTAGCCATTTGCTGTGAAGTTCTATTTCAAACATTGTAAGGCAAAAAAAAAAATAATGCTTGAATGTTACAAGATGATCACACTAATCACAATAATAAACAACATAAATTTATTACCACACACAATTAATTAATCACACAAATAAATACTTTAAAATAATATTTAAAAAAATAATATTTAACAGGGGCCACTCAGCAAAAATCTTTTAAAATCTATATATGGAGTAAAAGCACTAAAAAATGCAACATTTAGAGAGCATCCAACAGCATTTGACTAAAGAAGATCTCTATAATGCTAAGGGATGAAATTAAATTTGCAAAAACAAGCAGTGTGTAAGCCATCATATCTAGGTTAAAATATGGTTGAGTGAAAAGTCAGCACATGGGCATAAACAGTTTTCAATTCATATTTAAGTAATGGGGGTAGAAGTCCAGACACAGAAAGAGAGGTGACAGGGCACCTTGCAGGTGAGCCCCGTATTTATTCTCCCCTCCTCCAAGTGATTCAGCAAGCTCATGTTTCATCCAGCAAATACTTTCCAAGCTCGCAATATGTACTAGACTTGTGTGAGGCACAGAAGATACGGTGGTAAACAAGGTGAAACCGAGAAAAGTATGGCAGACCTTCACTTAAGATGATGTCAATTCTCCACTTAGAAACCGTCAGACTCCTCAGAGCTCCAAATCAAGTTCAAACTCCTCATGGACTTTTAAGGTTACTTCTCTGACAACACAAGCTCTAGCTTCAGCCAAGCTGACTTAACACCTCACTCCCTCCCCCTACATCCCACCTTTTCCTCTCTTTGCTCAGGTTATGCCTCTCTGCCTGGGATACCCTCCTATCCTTCCTTCAAAGAATATCTCAAATAGTACTTCTCCCATGACTGCACTTTTCAATGCCACAGCTGGATGTAATCTCAGCCTCCGCCTCTTCCCCTGGACTCTTAGCGGTTAGTTTGTACCTGGCTTATGGCACATAACACAAGCGGCTTCATACTAAGAGGTCAGGCAAGGATCATGTCTTCCATAACTGTATCCTGCACAGTCCTGAGCCCTGTGCCCAGCAAGTAATAGGTTTCAATAAATGTTTGTTGAATGAATCATTTCTTTGGGGAATTGAATGTATATAGAATTCTTAATGGATTTAACAGGACTTTCAGCATTAAATAACCCCTGACATTTATAAAATCCTTGTAGTAAACCACAACCAATAGTCCTACAAATTGAGTGCTGCTGCTTGCTCTTGTATGAAGAGAAACAGAGCGTCTTGCTCAAGGCCACACAAGGAGTCCTTGCTTGGGATGTTATTACAAGGCAGTGTTTTCTCTGTTTGTACTATTTGCTGATACTACGCTTGGCTGCGGATTATTTCCATGATTACATCTGTTGTTCACTCAAGAAACAGACATTCAACCAGACAGAAGACTTCTAAGACTTCTTTGAAAAATAAGGCAATATTCCAGTATCCGTACAATGGAATATTATTCAGCCACTAGAAAGAAGGAAATCCCGCCCTTTGCAACAACATGGATGGACCTGGAGGTCATTATGTTAAGTGAAATAAGCCGAACACATAAAGACAAATACTATACGATCTCAAGTGAGAAACAGAGAATAGAGTGGAGATTACCAGGAACTAGGGGCTGGGGGTAACAGAGAGATGTTGGTCCAAGGGTACAAACTTTCACTTATAGGACAAATAAGTTTGGGGATGTAATGTACCACTTTAGTGAATGATAACTGAATTATATTCTTGAAAGTTGCTAAAAGAGTGAATGATAACTGAATTATATTCTTGAAAGTTGCTAAAAGAGTCAATTTTAAACTTTTTCATTGCAAAAAAGTAATTATGCAAGTGATAGAGTTAAGTAACTTTATTGTGTTAAAGGTTTCACACTACTTGTATCAAATCATCAGTTTGTACAAGTTAAATTTATACAATGTTATATGTCAATGATGTCTTAATAAAGCTAGAAAAAAATATAAATCCGTCCTCCATTGGAGTACTGGCAAAATAATAGACAAGGTTTTAAAAATTTTCAGTTACTTACATTTGAATATTTAATTTGCTTCTACACAGAATGCTTTCCTGGCTAATAAAATAAAGAGAAATAACCATGAATTTGCAAAAATTCTAGAGGTCATATTTCTACAAAAACTACAGAAACTTTAAGTTTGTTTAATGGAGCATGTGATAAGCATAAACACAACAGAGAAACAACTTCTGAGATAGGTATGTATCAAATGTTTAAAACAAGAACACCAAGTTCTTGAAGATAAACATTCTCGAAGTGTTACTTCAGTGTTAATTCTTTCATAAATAGAATGAACAAAAATGTTAAGACAATGAAACAGTGCGGCTGGTCTAAAAAGAATGTGTGACCTTTAAAAATGGAGTCTCCAAAAAGGTTTGGAACTGAGTAAGAGCTGATCGATACTACAATGCTGCCTACTCAGTGCACCTAGGTGCATATAAAAGGTGGGTGAAGAGTTTAAAGTTCCAGAGAAAAAGGTTTCTTGTTTGCATTGCTGTATGCTAGGGACAGAAATTAGAACTTTACTATTTTATAGTCAGCTAGCAAATCATGGCTGACACATAAGATAGGTCTCAGCTGAGGGAATTTGTCATATTTAACACATATTTAACAGTTATATCACTGTGAATGGTACATTTTCCAACTTGTGGATGGTTTTCACAGTGTGGAAACTACCTTCACTTGTCCACTGCGTATCCACGAACACATGGGTAGGAGCAAATTTCTTCTCTACCAATTTCCAGTGGGTAAATAAAAATTGGAGTTTCAACAAAAAACATATGGCCACTTAGGATAGAAAAAAATCCAATTTATAGCAAATATTTAAATGCCTATGACCAAATTATATCTGCCAAAGTTGATGGAACCTACAGATATATCTACTGTACTTAACTAAATCACAGATTAAACTAAGCAACATCATACAAACTCATCATTAACAAGATATTGAAAGAAATAATTTACTGACTTTGGAGACAAGATGGCCAAGCCCAAACAGTGGAGATTATTTAGAGAATAAAAGGTTGAAGAATAAATGGAATCGTTTACTGACTTTTAAGAAAGCAATATCAAGAAAGGCAGGAAAATGAGCCAATCAAACTCCTAATTACATCTAGCAGTAAAACTTGACCCTATGAGGAGAATCAAAGGCACAGAAATAAAAGCATTGTTTCAAAACCTACACAGGATGGAAAATCTGGATTCTACAGCATTGACTACAAAAAATATCAATTTAAGAAACTGAAGACTGATTACAGAGAGGAGGAAAATATGGAAGAAAATGAAAAGATTATTTAGAGATAAGTGAGGAAAGACCAAACGACCAAGATTCTTCTGGAATATATAACCCTATAGGTCAATAATCAAGCAGCAGGCTGAGACAGAGGAAAAGATGGTAAGGTCAGGGCCATTAAGAGCAGAAAGCTAATCTGTAAGGGCAAAGAAGAACAGTAGGTAAATGATGTTCTATGAATAAAGTCAGGTTTCTCGAAAAGCTAATTGCTATTTCCAGATGCACAGAAGTGCCTGGCATCCACATTTCACAAAAACTTTAAGTAGGGAAAAAGACAATATTTGTAATGACTTCAGACAGCTCCACAACATGAAGAGAATTATTTAATGATCAAGTAGGATCAGGTATACATTTCTCTAACATGTAAGAGTTTCTTCCAAACAAAAGAGTTGACATACAGTAGGACAGTTCTCAAACTTCTGATTTTCAGGTATTTCACACTATTCAAGGTTCCTGTGGCAAGCAGTTGGTCTTAATGGCATCAAATTGTGGTAGAAAAATACAACCCTGGCCAAATTGCAATTCCTTTCTCACCTGATGGCCAATGGCAGCCTTGGCTTTGAGGTGGAAAGAAATGATCTTGAGCTATGCTCCCGTAAAACAACATTTTAAATGAGTTGAGTTAGATTCCGAGTTATTTTATGAAATAGTATTTGACCATCATGAAACTTGAACTGCCACTGCAATAGTTTCAGCTGATCTGTGACAGGTACCTCTCTAACTAACTAGAGCATTGTACTAATGAATATATAAAAGAATCAGATGTCAGAGTTTCATGCAGCGAAGATGTATATGATCCACATCCAGTCAAAATCCCCAACTCTAGCTAACTAACTCAGCAACACAAGGTTTGGGGGAGAAAGATAGACAAGGATGTTGAGACAGCTTGGTGTTCTGACTCTTGGCCCTTAAATAAATCAATGAAAGAAACTAATTAAATCATGAAGTTAATTTTGTCTACAAATAAAAACCATCCAGCTACCTGACCTCTCTTCCTCTTTCTTCTCAAAATTAATAGCCCCAGTGACTATCAAAGAACTAAATATGAACCTTAATTTAACATCCCAATCTAGGGACGCCTGGGTGGCTCAGCGGTTGAAGGTCTGCCTTTGGCTCAGGGAGTGATCCCAGGGTCTGGGATCGAGTCCTGCATGGGGCTCCCTGTGAGGAGTCTGCTTCTCCCTCTGCCTATGTCTCTGCCCCTCTGTCTGTGTCTCTCATGAATTAATAAATAAAATCTTTAAAAAAATAATAAATTCTCAAAAAAAAAAGTCTCAACCTAAATGCAGGGCGCCTCGGTGGCACAGCTGGTTGAGCGCTGGATTCTTGATTTTGGCTCAGGTCATGAGATCAAGCCCTGCCTCAGGCATGGAGCCTGCGTAGGATTCTCTTTCTCCCTCTACCCCCCCTCCCCAAAACCCTCGCCAGCTCAAGGTTCTCTCTCTCTCAAAAAAAAAAAAAAAAAAAAAAAGTCTTCGGCAGCCCAGGTTGCTCAGCGGTTTAACACTGCCTTCAGCCCAGGGCATGATCATGGAAATTCAGGATCGAGTCCCATGTCAGGCTCCCTGCATGGAGCCTGCTTCTCCCTCTGCCTGTGTCTCTGCCTTTCTCTCTCTCTCTCTCTCTCTGTGTGTGTGTCTCATGAATAAATAAACTCTTTAAAAATAATAAAAATAATTTTAAAAAGTCTTAATCTAAATGCAGTGTCATGAAACAATAAATGAAGGAGGGATTAGGAATGGCAACATTGGCTTCCTCCTCCCGCCCCCTGGCCCACCTTTTGAAGTACAAAAAGTGAAGGGGAACCACAAAACTTCACAGACAGCACACACCAGTATCACATGACACAATCTGACCAAGGTAAGGGCCAGATGATTTTGGTCTAGTAAAAATGACAGCCCAATTGATGTTTTTTCCATTTCCTTCTTCTCTATGGCAGGGGGTAGTGGGGGTGGTAACTGAAATGATTAGAAGACTGGGGTCCCCAGGCTCTCTGGTAACTGCTTATGTGACCTGGGGTAGGTGACTCTCCCTCAATGGATCTCCAGTTTCCTTATCTGGAAATCCTAACAGTTTGAATTCAGTGGTCTTCCTTCTCCAGCCCCAATTCTAGATTATCTAGGTTTGCGAAGCACTACTACAGGTATGAAAGCTTTCTTTCTCTTTTCTTTTTTTAAAGATTTTATTTATTCATGAGAGACACAGAGAGGCAGAGACACAGGCAGAGGGGGAAGCAGGCTCCCTATGGGGAGCCTGATGCAGGACTCAATTCCAGGACGCTGGGACCAAGACCTGAGCCAAAGGCAGATGCTCAACCACTGAACCACCCAGGTGCCCCTGAAAGTTTTCTGAATGATTTAACTCTCTGCCTCATCCAACTGGTTGTGGTCAGGCCCAGGATCAGCCATTGCACAGACATCAGCATTTTCTCATGAACATACCTGAGGCTGAAGAAAGCAAAATGAAAAGAAACAGTACCTCACTGTATTTCTGAGTATCAGAGGACAGGAGATGCTTGTTTAAGAACAAAAAAGCTAACTTTTAGAAACATTTGATTTGGAAATAACTCTAGAGTTACAGAAAAATTGCAAAAATTGTACAGAGTCTGTGCATACCCTTCACTCAGATTCCTATCACTCACGTAGACAACTTACATACCATACATAGCAGTGTTATCAAAACCAGGAAATTAACTCTAGTGCCCTATTAACTAAACGAGAGACTTTTTGATTTTTACCAATTTGCCCCCAAATGTCCTTTCTATGTTCCAGGATGGGATCCACAATGTCACATTGCATTAACCTGTAGATGTCTCCTTAGTCTCCTCCAATCTCTGACCGTTCCTCAATCTTTCCTTGTCTTTAAGACCTTGACACTTTGGCGGGTGGGAGCCTCTTCAGACTGGCTCCCATGTCCTCTTGTCATGCCCTACTCATTTTTGAGCACTTACTTACTTTCTGGCCCCATAAGACATTAAAGGCTCATCTTTTACTTTCCCTGCTTCAGTCTAGCATCAGCTATTATTCCAAGGAGCCCTGGTTCCCTTATTGAAGAATGGTATTTGGAGACCAAGAGCTGGGTGCTAGGTATGTTTATTACTATTGGGGTGCCCTTGCTTGTGGGTCCTCCTAAGACAGAGCTAGGAGACATAAGCATGTATGGTGATCCATGCCTCCACACATCTCTATGTCTATTTCTGTATCTGTCTGTGAATATATGAAAATGAACATACTGATGTTTCCACTCTAATCCACACCACATGATTCATTCTAGCTTTCCCCTTTTCCTTACTTTGAACTCTTTTCTGTGATGGTGAAGAAGCTGGCTATTGTTATCAATTCTCTATTCACCTGTTTGTTCAGCCCCAGCATCCATATAAAGTACTTACATGTGCCTGTGAGTGACAGATTTACTAATTAGAACCCAGTATTTGTGTACATTAAAGATAAACAGAATTGCACACAAATACTGGGTTCTAGTTAGTAAATCTTTTTTTTTTTTATTAATGTCAGCATGGTATATCTTTTTCTCTCCGTTTAACATTTGTAACTAAAACAAAAATAGCAAGGAGAAGAACAGTATGCTACTATTTGTGTAAAAAAGTGAGACTCGGTATGTATATATTTGCATGTATGTTCATAAAATATTTATGGGAGAGAGAAAACTCAATACATTGGTTGCAAGGTCATAGCCGCATGAAAAAAAATGAGAGGGAAACTTCACTGCATACCCTTTATTGGTTTTTTTACTGCATACATCTTATACTTAATTTTGATTTATTTTTTGAGATATTTATATATCATAAAGTCCCCCCCTTTAAAGTGTACATGGCAGCGGTTTTCTGTATATTCACCTAGTTGTGCAACCGTCACCACTGTCTACTTCTAGAACATTTTTATCATCCCCAAAAGAAATCTTCTACCCATTAGCTCTCTCAACCTATTCTCTCCTTGCCACCAGTGCCCCTGTCAACACTGATCTGCTTTCCATCTATGGACTTGCTGACGACTCTGGATACTTCACATAAATGAAATCATACAACACGTACAATATGTAGTCTTTCTGAACTGCCTTTTTGCACTTCACCTAATGTTTTCAAGGATCATCCGTATCACTACGTCATTCCTTTTTATAGATCAAGAATAGCCCATTATATGCAGAAAACACATTTTGTCTACTCATCAATTCATGGTCATTGGTTGTTAAAATTTTTTGGACTATTAGAATACACTGTCCATTCAAAAATTAAATTTTAAAAAACAAAAAGGGAAAGAAACAACCCGCTCATAACATTTTTTCTAAAACGTCAAAAGTAAAAGAAAATCATCAGGTAAATAATGTATATAAAGGATAATGTGTGGTGTGGAAGAGCCTTGCTTGGCAATTTGCCAGAGGCTTTATAGGACTCACTGGCTAAGATTTATTACAACAAAAAAAATACAGAGCAAAAGCAGCAAGGAAAAGATATACCTCAGAAGAGTCCAGTTGACGTCTAGCGCAGGCTTCCAGTGTCCTTCCTCATCTCGGACATGATAGACACAGCCCCAACTCATCTCCTCATTCTCCTGTTACCTCTCCCACTTCATTTCCCACCGCTCTTCCCTTCATCCCTCTGCTCCAGTCACCCTGGTGACCTCAAGATTCATAAAACACACCAGGATCATTCTTGCTTCGGGGCCTTTGCCATTGCATTTTCCAGGACTTTGCCTGGAATATTCTCAGAAATCCTCATAGCTCACTCGCTCACCTCCTTCATGCCTCTCCTCAAATCTCTCCGCCTGGCTATTTAATGTAAAACAGCAGCCCCCCTCCCCCATTCTCTGTGTCCTTTCCCTGCCTCATGATTCTTCACAGTGGACGGTGAAATTCACCTGAATATTGAATTCCTTTTTGTTTGTCCCTCCCCCAAATAGACTGTTGGCTTCATGGGGGCAAGGGCTGTTTCTAGTTCACTGCTAGATCCCCATGCCTAGCACCATGCCTGGCACCCAACAGGTGCTAAGTACCTATCCAGTGAATGGACGAATACACTGCATCTATCTAATGTATCCATCTATGTATTTATAGATCGATGTATCTATCTATCTATGTATCTATCAATGGACACTGAGCAGAGGGGAAGAGAGAAGGTATTTGGGGCACATAAGATTCCGTATTCTCAGCTCCAGATGGTAGAGGAAATGCTCAATGAAATTTTCAACTTTCCTCTGCAGATGTGAGTAAGCAAACATTATATTTAATATCATAAAACTTCTTTGATAATAAAGATGATTTTAGTTTCCCCTTGGAGGTTAACCCTGTCTAAAAGGTTTTCTCTTTCCTTCTTTTTTTTTTTTCCTTTTGATTAGGAGTAACAGTTTTGTGAAAGAAAACATGAATAATGCAGAAAGAACTAAAATACAAAGCAAGAGTTCTCTGGACTGGAGGTTGGGGAGAGAGTGAGGTTGGGGGAATGTACTGTGATGAGAACAGCTGAAACAGGCGGCTGTGTCAGGGTAGTTGTGTCAATAGGATGCACCCAAATGTCCCCATGCTGAAACTGGCTACATTGGATTGTCTTGCTTGACTGTTTCTGTCCTTTAACTATTTTTCTAGGAAAATACCATTTGTAATTTTTTTAAATTGTAAAGCTTGCTGTATATTAAAGACCTTTTTATCTGTCAAATTAGTTACAATTTTCCCCAAATTATTTTTTTTAATTTTTATTTATTTATGATAGTCACACAGAGAGAGAGAGAGAGAGAGAGAGGCAGAGACACAGGCAGAGGGAGAAGCAGGCTCCATGCACCGGGAGCCCGATGTGGGATTCGATCCCGGGTCTCCAGGATCGCGCCCCAGGCCAAAGGTAGGCACTAAACCGCTGCGCCACCCAGGGATCCCCTAAATTATTGTTTATCTTCTAATTCTTTGGTGTTTACTGTCACTCAGCATGATTTTTATTGTGTGGTCAGTTCTAATAATCATTTGCTTTGATTGTCTCTGCCTTTGATGGTGTGTTTCAGTCTTCCCCTCCCCCTAGGTTATAAAAGTGTTCACCTGCACTTTCTTCTATTACTGTGATAGTTTAATTTCATTTTTCATGTTTAAATTGTGAGGGCACCCAGAATTTATTTGGTGAACACAGACACTTCTTGAGGGCTGATAATGAACCAGGCTCTGTTCCCAGTGCCTTATGTGGATCACATCATTTTAATGCTAACTCCAGAGGTAGGTGCTGACAGGTTCTTTGTTTTTGCAAGTGAGGAAACATAGGGACAGGAAGGTTGGTACTTATTCAAGACCACACAGCTGGCGAAACCTGGCCCATCCAACAGTAAAGCCAACACAGGGTTATGGTGGGGGTTAGAGTCAGCATGTATAAAGTTTCTGGAATATAGTAGGCATCAGTATAAGATAAAGCGTATTATTAACAATTGCATAGTCCTCAAGTAGAATTTCTGATGGCTGCATATTATTTGAATAATAGTATCTTTTACATGATGTATGTTTCTAAAATACTATTCTTTCACAAGTATGAAAAGCTTTTGGAATTCCATGGAATGGCTGAAATCTTTTTTTTTTCTTTTTGAGGAAACAGTTGTCACTAAAATATATTTTGAAAAGACATATATTTAAGAGATTCATCAGGTAACAGACTTACAGATTTGGGTTTTTTTTATGAAATCTTTGTCTCTATATTACAGTTTTCTTTTTTAAGATTTTATTTATTCATGAGAGACACACAGAGAGAGGCAGAGACATAGGTAGAGGGAGAAGCAGGCTCTCCATAGGGAGCCTGATGTGGGACTCAATCCCAGGACCCCAGGATCACGCCCTAAGCCAAAAGTGGACGCTCAACCACCGAGCCACCCAGGTGTCCCTCTATATTACAGTTTTCTAGAAAAGATGTTTTCATTTTCTGACCAGAAAAATTGCCACAATAAGTGATTTTTTTTATTTATTTTTATTTTTTATTTATTTATGATAGTCACACACACAGAGAGAGAGAGAGAGGCAGAGACACAGGCAGAGAGAGAAGCAGGCTCCATGCACCGGGAGCCCGATGTGGGATTCGATCCCGGGTCTCCAGGATCGCGCCCTGGGCCAAAGGCAGGCGCCAAACCGCTGTGCCACCCAGGGATCCCAATAAGTGATATTTTTTTAAAAAAAGTCTCTGAATGAAAGATCAAGCAGTATCTAGATTTCCTTTCCTTTCCCTTTCTTTTCTTTTTCCTTCCTTCCTCCCTTCCTTCCTTCCCTCCTCTTTCTCTCTCTCTTTCTCTCTTTCTTTCTTTGGTACCCTGGGAAGAACATGACGCTGAGAGGAGGGATAAATGGAGGGAGAGTTTGGCTCCACAGGATGGCTGGGAGAGGGAGTGGTGGAGTGAGGTCTGTGAGGATGCAAGAGGTAAAGCAAGCTTTATGAGACATATATATAGTCACATAAAGGATGGAGAAACTGGATGGAAATAGAAAATGATGATATTGGCAAAGTGGGGATGATGTTTACATTTTTACCTACCTTTTGTTACATTTTATTCTTATCTTCTTATGTATGACTTTTTTAAAAAAAATATTTATTTATTCATGAGAGACACAGAAAGAGAGGCAGATACATAGAGGGAGAAGCAAGCTCCTCGCAGAGAGCCCGATGCAGGACTCAATGCGGGACTCGATCCTTGGACCAGGATCATGCCCTGAACCAAAGGCAGACACTCAACCACTAAGCCACCCAGGCGTCCCCTTGTGTATGACTTTCAAGATTTCTTTTGTATTTTCCTTTCCTTCATAGAGATGGATAACTTCTACAATTGGGGGAAATATTATTTATCTTGGAAACAATGGCCGGTAAGTTTTCTGATGTAGGAGGATCATAAGTTAGAGGTGGCCAGGGGCATGGACTTCATTCAGCATAAGGGTCACCCATTGTCACATGACAGGGACGGACACATCACAAAACTTCTTGGGCTTCTCATCCTCCAGTGTCCTGTCATTCTGGTGACCCATCACTGCTTCTTTTTCTGTTATGCCCTCACTCTATTTTCTCCTCACTTCCCTTCTTGAATGACCGTTAATTATAGACACAAACTACCCATCACTTCTAAGGAAGACACTCGTTTACATTTTAACAGCTTAGATATTAGGATGTCCCTTACAATCAAAGGCATATTGTAAGAGATGATGAATAAATGAAGAAGATATTTATCAATTTGCACAAAAGGAAAACTGCCCACTTTACAGCAGAGAAACCCAGCAGACATCATCTTAATCAAGTGATTAAGGTTAATATAATGAGTAATAAGCTACATCAACATCATGCACTCTCAGATACAATGCACATCTTTTTGGCGGTTTTCTTGCCAACAATGCTTGACCTTAATCAAATCACAGGAAAGCATTTGACAAACTGAAATTAAGCGGCATTCCACAAAATAACTGAGCAGTACTCATCCAATGTGCGAAGGTCATGAAAGATAAGGAAAGACTGAGGAACTGTCACAGAGTGGAGGGGACGAAGGAGATATGACAAGTAAGTGCAATCTGTGGGATCCTGGATTGGATCCTGGAACAGAGAAAGGACATGAGGGAAAAATTGGGGAAATTCAAATAAGGCCTCTAGTTTAGTTAATAATATTGTACTACAGTTAATTTCCTGGTTTTGATAACTGTGCTAAGGTAAGTAAGTTGTTGACATTACCAGAAGCCAGGTGACGGGTATGCAGGAACTCCTTGTTCTATCTTATTTATTTTAATTTTATTTTAATTTATTTTAGAGAGAGAGAGATGGTGGCGGGGGGGCAGAGGGAGACAGAGAGAATCCTCAAGCAGACTCCCCACTCATCTCAAGGAGTCCAACATGGGATTTGATCCCAGGACTCTGAGATCATGAAATCAAGAATCAGCCACTTAAATGACTGAGTCACCCGGGCACCCCAATCCTTGCAGCACTTCTGCAACTTTTCTGGATCCCTGAAATTATTTCAAAATAAAAAGTTTAAACAGTCTGAGTTGTTAATATGTTATTTGTTTAGGTACTAATTGTAATTCCATTTTTCTTTCAAAAAAAGTTTTTGAAATGTCTGAAATAGCATTGACTTTTACCAAAGATGCTTTCAAAAAAAAAAAAAAAAAAAGATGCTTCCTTTTCACAGTCAGTATTACCAAAGATAGATATCCTCAAGGAAGAAAAATGTTATTTTCTCTGAGTCTCAGGATGACAAGTGCTGTCTATGTGCAGGCAGTCCTTTCTGATCAAGCTTAGAAATGGTTCTAAGTCTTGCATAATCTAGTAACCCTTGGGATTATGTTGCTAGGAGTCTTCTGCTCCCAGTAAGTTTTCCCTTAGCAAACAGGGATGACATAAATATTCAGTCAAAAATTAAACTAGTGAACATGGCTGTGACTAGTGAGACTAAGTACAGAATATACATGTAACTCAGGGCAATCTGACCTCCAAGGATGGATTCAAATCCATACGCTTAGACAACAGGTTTCACTTGTCAAAATATGGTTTCACTTGTGATCATATGTAATGTTTGAAGACATGGTATGGGGCTATTTTATGTGCATTCGGCACCCAGTTTCCATCTTTCAGGAATGTTATGTGGGTTGACATGACTGTCCTCTGACTATACTTGCTGCCAAGGCCTTTGCCAGGAAATTTTTGTTACAAAACTACTCAAAGTAGGGAGGAGGGTGGGCAGATATAATGGGTGTTGACCTGTCATAATGAAATAATCACAGCATTTATACCCTTCCTGGATAACAAGTGGTTGACGTCACACTGCTTCAGGCATGGAGGGGAGATAGCATGGCATCGTCAAAGCAGAATACATGAAGATAATAATCTTGGCTACGGAAATGATCACAAAGATTCTAGTGTGGTCTTTTTAGTGATGATATATTGTTAAATATAAGGGACATGCACTGGAAGTATCAAGATAGGTCAGCGGCAAACTGTCATATCAAGAAATTGGCATAGAACAGGTTAACCAATATTTTGGAGAGAAATTTTGAAATTAATGTGCCCAGCAGGCTAGGCAATTGAGTAAAAAACAGCTGCATATTAACATGACATGAGACTCTTTCATGTGGCTGGAAATTAATCTATGGGCTGTACTGTCTAGATGTCTATCTGAAGATGGTACAACCTTCATCAATGAACACTCAACATTCATGGAGTGATGGGCACAGCACTTCAACACAATGCACAATTAGCCATCAAGCTTGCCTTCCTTATTTTTACAACATTCGCTCATTATGAGGTGAGTATAATTGTGTGAGGTGAGTAGAACATCTTGTCTATGTGCCTATTATGAAGGCAAAGAACCATCATCATCTGGTAGAGTACCTAGTGCTAATGGAATCCTTACAAAAACAAAACACAGAAAACCAAAAGCAGCAGCCCAAAACTCATCAAATGATTGCTTCAATTATTTAACCACTCATAGAAATAGAAATAGTGCACAGATGCATTTCAAAGGTGTTTCAATTATACAACCTCAAGGAGGGTAGCAAATGCTACAATAAACATTGAGGTATGTTATTTGTATATTAGAAATAGATAGTTGTACAATCCACATAGGTCAATTACTCTTGACTCAGTATAGGGTTCATATCATCAATAAGGAATAATATAAAAGCAGAGAACCACAAAGCTTTTGTGTGGACGTGGAACTGTGACAAATGTGCTATCTAAATGGCAAACTAATTAATTGTTTGAAAGGCTTTGGGTATTTGAAATATTAAAATTTTCATTAAAATATGAAAATGTGAGGATTATAGAAATCGTCTTTATCCTGTGTGATTGGTCATCAAGATATTAACATAATGCAAAAATTATTTTAACACCACTGGATATAGTGAGTAGACAGGGTATTTAAATAATTAAATGGCTTATTAATATTCATTGGCCATTATCCATGTCATCTCTGAATCAAACATTTTCCAAGCTTTAAAGTGGTAGCACAGTAGTGTTTTGTTAACAATTGCTTTGCTTATTTGCTTCAAAACGTTTTCTTTATGGCACTCCAAGTAGGAGAACAGACCTGAAGTATACCAATGATTAGGAAGATCACACATCTCCTTCCACCAGATGTCTGGAAAGATAGAATTTACAAAGCCTGCAAGGAACTCTATCAAAGAGTAAACTATAAAAACAGTGATACCCAGCTTGAAGAACTAATATGACACTCATGGCAACTGGATTTGGGCATGTCCATTTGGACTCTAGGATCATGACCCAAACTGAAAGCAAATGCTTAACTGAGTGAGCCACAGGTGCCCCTTGGGCATGTCCATTTGAAACATGAGTTTGTAGTTTTAAACAATAAACCCTAGTTAAATAGAGCTGTTTTAAAGAACTCCTAGGACGAACATTGTGAGAAAATAATCTTCCATTTAATTCACTCTTAGAGCAATACACAAGTTTTCATTTACGTAATCTCATGGACCCTCCATAGTCATCCTGGAAGTTAGGTTGAGATAAAGTAATGTAAGCCTTATCAGAGTAAGTAGCTAAGGTCAGACACAGTAGCAAGGCTGGGACTGTACCCCGGGTCCCCTGAAACAAGCACAGTGCCTTGTGCTGTCCCAGACCCTCTAGATAGACTGGATGAAAGATATCTCCTGTTTTCCCTGAGACTAGACCAGTGCTCTTCTCTGCTTCAAGGCATTTCTCGGCAATACAGCAGGAAATTTCAGTAACATACAAAATAATTGTAGATGAAACTTGAATGACAATGAAATGTAGAGAATAAGCCCTTTAATGATAATATCTCCTGCAAATAAGAGCAATTCAGACATTTTCAATGGTAAGGATTACTGTTTTTTTTTTTTTTTGGTTTTGTTTGTTTGTTTGTTTTTACAATAACAAGTTTCCATTCTTGACTTGGGAGGGTCTGCAACAAAAACTAGTAACCACGAAAGAAGGTAAAGTAACTATGTGGGATCCCTGGGTGCCTCAGCAGTTTAGGCGCCTGCCTTTGGCCCAGGGTGTGATCCTGGAGTCTTGGGATCGAGTCCCACATCATGCTTCCTGCATGGAGCCTGCTTCTTCCTCTGCCTGTGTCTCTGTCTCTCTCTCTTTCTCTGTGTCTCTCATGAATAGATAAATAAAATCGTTTTTAAAAAAAGTAACTATGTAAGGTGTCATTTGATAAAATGTTTTCTGAAGAAATGATCACACAAAGGAATATCTCTGTCAACCAATGCAGCCATAAATAAAAATGTTAATGATGTAAAATTGGTCATGATGAGGCTAAAACAATATCAAGAAATTAAGAAGGTTCTTATTAAGCTTAATTCATTTTGATATATTTAAAAAAATTTGCGAATGCATCATAGCAAATCTTATTAAACCAGGAATCTATTATCATTTTTTTACTTCTATGCTTTAATTTATACATCTTTGTCCTTAATTTAAAGATAACTATGAATAAAACATGAAAAGTCAGTGCATTTTCTTGTTCTGCAATCACATATGTTCTATTCTACATAATATCTCATTTGCTCTTGTATTTTGGTTATACTCTAGTACATAATATTTGGGTTTGATGACCTTGGCAATAGGACTTTGCTTATAAAATGTACTCACAAATCTAAGCTTCATTAATCATCAGTTCTGGAAGAAAATTAAGTGATTCTAGTTTGGCAGCAATGTTTAAGTTAAAAGTTCAAAATATACTTTGACTAAGAAAGTTCAAAATGCTAGGGGGCCTTGGCCAGCTCATTCTGTAGACTGTGAGACTCTTCATCTTGGGGTTGTGAGTTCAAGACCCATGGTAGGCCGAGAGCTTACTCAAACAAATAATAAAAATTAAAAATAAAACTGCCAGGTATTTGGGGCACCTGGCCAACTCAGTCGGAAGAGTGGACGACTCTTGATCAGCTGTGAGTTTGAGCCCCGTGTTGGGTGTAGAGATGACTAAAATAAATAAACTTTAAAAGATATTTTCTTCCTGGATGATGAGATTTTTTCACCTTATAATATTTCAGTCTGATTTTACTTGTCCTCTGAAAGCTGACTGGTCCCTGCCAAGTGTATGTTGATAACACAGTTAATAGGGTTATAATTCAGTAAAGGGCTTCTTTAGGCTCTACAAGAATTATGATCACTGTATTCAAAATTTAGATCAAATGCAAAGAAGTAAAGTATGGCAAGGCTGCAACATCTCACTCCTACAAAAATTCTTTAATTTCTTTTCCTTCAAGTCTGTCTTGATCAGTGGGCTTTGATGAGATGAGCTATAGTCCGATGTAGTCCTACAAACACAGAGTCTACATCCTGTCTTAAAAAAAAAAACAAAACCTACCACTTCCATGCTATTATTAGCTTTCCTCATTTCAAAGCACATCATATTTCAGTACACATAGATATTAGCAAATTTAAATGAAATATTATGTGTATGTAGATGAGACTCACCTTTAAAGAATCAAAACACGCCACCACACGGCCATTTTCCACGTGGCAGACTCTTGGCGGATGGGCAAACTTGCAATCTGCATCAGCTCGAGAGCAGGTTCCTCTCTGAAATTCTCTGCAGACTTCTAAAGTCAGCCACTTGGTGTCACGAACCAGGGTGACATTGACAGCCGTCATATTGAAAGCAAAGTTAGAATCAAGTGCACCCACTCTAGGACAGTTTCACTCCTGTTAAAAGGTAAGAGTGAATTCAAGCTATATGTGAAGCGGTAAGGTTGCTTTGGTGAAATGCTTCTTTGTTAGCACTTAGGTTTTTGTTTTAGCCAAAATTTGGTCTTGTCAAACAAAAAGCCAATCACAAACCAAAAACTGTATCAAAATAACTGAAAATTAAATTAGAGACCAACTCCTAACAAGGCAACCAGGAAGGTTAAGATATTGCTTGTTTAATTTTTTCCTTTGCCGAAGTTACTTCAAATAACTGGCAGGCTTTCAAAAGAATTCTGTATTCTCCAGTTGATGTTTTCAATTATTCTTGCAAAAAGCATATGCTGCTGGTTACCCTTCAATTTATGGAATGGTCTCAGATCAAGGGAAGAAATGTCCTTCTCCCTATTTCTTGGATTTAAGGATTAAGATTGGTAAGGATGTTACAAGTGTAAAAAAAATTACTGCTAAATAGGAGGAGGGAAAATGACTATGAAAACTGGGAATCAAAGGGAAAAAAGAATGGACAAGTTGCTGAGACTGAACTATAAGCGCACCAGATTTGGGGGTTGGGTAGGGTTTATAAAGAGATAGCTCTAGAGTGGAATCCAAGCAGCAGTTTTCAGAAAAGGCACTTTTCAGAAACCTGCAAAAAAAAAATAAAATAAAATTAGCTAATCTAATACAATACTTCTGTTTTAAACTCTAGATTTGGAAAAGAAGTACCATATCCTATTTAAAAACAGGAAGCACCTAGATATTGACAGTGTAATGCAGTACCGTTGGCCACTGTCAATAAAAAAAGCATTTCTCAGCGTAGAGTAAAAGGAGGCAGCCACATAGATTTACTGTTGAAATACAAGCCCAACTGGGGCATTGGGGTGGTTCAGTTGGTTAAGTGGTGGACTCTTGGTTTTGGCTCAGGTCATGATCCTGGAATCAATCCCTGCATCCAGCCCCGTGTCCAGTCCCACGTGGGTCTCTGCACTCAGCGGGGAGTCTGCTCAAGTATTCTTTCTTCCTTATCCTCTGCCTCTCCTCTTGCTCACCTGCTTGTGCTCTCTCTCTCTCTAAAATAAATAAATCAATCTTAAAAAAAATACAAGCCCAATTAAAAAGGAGAGATGATGGTTTCATTCTTTTTGGGGGCAGAAATTCATTTAGGGGTTCACTGCACAAAAAATGCCAGAGCTGGACAGGACAGCCCCTCAGTTTCTAGAGGCTACCAAAGACCTGTCATTAAACTGGCTTTACTATGGTCTGATCGAAGGCTTTCTTATCTGCTCTCAAAATCCAGACCAGGAATCACTAAGAAAGTTTAAGTTGCTCTTAGAGGTCACTCTGTGTGTGTATTTAAAATGTAGTTGTTGATGATCACGTAAAATGGTCTTGATGTAACCTGCTGGACACCCACTGCAAGTGAGGTAGGAGAGAGGAAGTAAAATGTAAAAGGGCTTCAGATAAAGAAAAAAATCCTCTGAAAAGATACTGGTATTCCCCCCCGCCCCGTGTTTGCCCTATTAGTTCTTAGTCTCTGTAAAGGTCTACCGAAGGAGGTTTCAGCATTTACAAAAACATGGAACAGAAAGTACTGTTCAGTCATACATTAAATACTTTGCAGCTTTAGGATTTGCAGGTTAACCCAGTGTCAACCAGCAACAATTTTTAGCAACGCAGCTGAGAGAATAGATAAAAGGTTAATTTAATGCCATGATGTCATGGACACATACTGAAATAACAAGGACTTTCTAAGATAAAAATAAGTTTAGAGTATCAGTCAAATTAACCAATGGTCAACTTTATCATGAAAGTAGAATTCCAGTTCTTGAAAACATTTCTTTTTTTTTTAAAGATTTATTTATTTATTTATTTATGATAGACATAAAGAGAGAGAAAGAGGCAGAGACACAGAAGGAGGGAGAAGCAGGCTCCATGCTGGGAGCCCGACATGGGACTCGATCCCCGGACTCCAGGATCGCGCCCTGGGCCAAAGGCAGGCGCTAAACCGCTGAGCCACCCAGGGATCCCCTCTTGAAAACATTTCACTTAATTTTTTTAACGTGATTTTTAACAACTTTACAGAATCTGAATCTTCCATTTGTCTTTCCACATTCAAGATGAAACTCAATATCATCTGTTTAGATATCTCCAGGAAATTAAATATCTAGAAAACTCAGGCAAGCTTATCCATTCACACCTGGGTTTCTCTGAGTCATTTTTCATGCAAACCTTTCTAAAATGTATTATATGTAGCTTTGCTTTCTTACAAAATACTGAACATAATATGACCTCTAGTTGATAACGTGGTGTCATAAACATCCTAGAAATTATTATAGTTTCCCTCCTTTGGTGATAGATTGTTATTTGTCACTTGTACTGTCATTTCTCTTCCTGACATAATACCTGCCATAGTAGATTGTCCGGCTCCCTTCTGGAAAACATAACAGCCAATCATGAATGTAGAATAAGAGTGAATATTAGTTACTCACTGAATGATGAGCCTAGGGGGCAAAGTGCAAGGCTTTCGTGCAGAAAGTCTATGACTGCTCTTACTGGTTTGGGGGCCCTTTTGCAATATATTCCATGCAGGATCACGTTCTAGAGAGTTAAGGTTGTCTGGCGAATGATCTCTAGGAAAATATTTACAATATATATTTTTAAAAAATAGCCAGATGGGGCAATGTAAATGAAAACCACGATGTGATACCACTTTGCATGCACTGGGATGGCTATAGTAAAAACCAGAAAAGTTGGAGAAATCGGAAACATCATTGCTGATGGAAATGTAAAATAGTGCAGCTGTTGTGGCAAACAGCCTGACAGTTCCTCAAAATGTTAAACAGTTACCATATGACCCAGCACAATACCCAGGTATATACCCCTAGCAATTGAAAGCAGGGTCTCAAAGAGCTATTTATACATGCACGTTCATAGCAGCACTATTCATGATAGTCAAGAGGTAGAAACAACCCAAGTATCCACTAACAGATGAATGAATATGCAAAATATGACACACCCACAAAATGAATATTAGTCCCTCATTAAAAGAAACAAAGAAAAAGAAAAGAAACAAAGTACTGCCACATGCTACAACATGGATGGACCTTGAACACATTATGCTAAGTGGAAGAAGCCAGTCACCAAGGCCACATATTATATGGTTCCATTTATATGATATATCCACACTAGGCAAATCCAGAGTCAGAAAGCAAATCAGCAGTTGTGAGGACTTTGGGGAGAGGAGAAAATGGAGTGATGAAACTATTCTGGAATTAGAGGTGATACTTGCATAATTTTTTAATGCACTACAACCCATTCACTAAATTTTACACTTTAAATGGGTGAATTAGATAGTATGTGAATAACATATCAATAACACTCATAGTAAAAAGAGTCTAAATAAACATTACAACCTTCCCCCTAAAAAAGCCCTCATGAGTGATAGAACTGGCTACCCTAAGCTTTCTTTTTTAAATTCTCCTTAGACACAAATTCTACGTAATGTTCCTAAGTGGAATTTCAAGAGTAAGTTAGTTTCCATAGTGTAGTTGACTTAGTGTAGTATGGAAAATACCCTAAAAGAGAACATTCTGCAAGTTTGTAAGCTTATATTTAAAAATATATTCAAAGTTAATCCTACAACTAAATTATATAGGCTGTCTGAACACATGTGAAATAAAAATAACCAAAAAGGAATACATATATATGTATGCATATATATATAATCATATATAATTATATAAATGATTTGCTTAGAACATAAACAGTGAGGGGATCTGGAGAAATATTTTCCTTATAGAGGTCCATGAAGTACAGAAACAGATAATGAATAATAAATTTGAATTCTGAACTTTTGGAAAAGAAAAATGCAACCAGGAACTGGACTCTGGCCATACATTTTATGATAGATGGGGCAAAGGGGGGAAATAGTTTTCTTCTTTTTGAAATTGGCCTGCAACCTCTGGTGGGATCCTGGCCAATTCTTCAAAACAGTCTGTAGCCAGCACATGTCTTCCTTCAAACTTGGAACTGTTTCTGGAGCTGGCACAGAGGCAAGGTGCGGCAGCTAAAGGGAGCTGGTGTGCTGTGTGGAGGTAGAGTAGTTCCTTCGAGTCACTCTGCTCCTCTGGCTGTGTATAAAAGACAGGGAATGGGCCATTCCCACCCCACCCCCCACCCCCGCCCCACTGTATTTTAAAGAAGATCAACTGTGTCTCAGGGACCATACAGGTTTATCTTCACTGCCTTACACTCAGGTAACAGGAATATAATTTTGCTTTTTATGATTTACCCTCCTCTGATGTAGAGCATGAAAAGCTCCCATTTCTTAGTATGTTTGTACTTGTGTAGTATTTGCTAGTTCTCGAGTGCTTTTATTTCCTTGATCTTTGGAGCTCTAAAGAACACTCAAAAGCATAGGTGGTCGCCCAAAAAGACCAATGAAGAAATGAAGCCCAAAGAGGTTAAATGATTTATCTACAGTTACCGAGCCTTAAGTTGTAGAAGCACAACTTGAGGCAAGATTGTCTGATTCCAAATCTGGTGCTTAAATCCTGGCAGAGAAATGTAGTAGAGATCATTTCTTATCTCTTGTCTCTCTTGGGAATCTTAACCACGGAAAGCCAGTCATTTTTGTGTTGTACCTATGATTCCTTCTCAAAATTACATTCACATTGTTATACAAACATCTTCTTAATTTCTCTGAGTTGAACTGCACCCACATTTACCCAGAACCTACTATGAGCCAGGCACTGATCTAGATGTTGGACAAGATAAGGTCCCTGCTGTCATGGAATTTCCTATGCTCATTTAACTGGAGAAGAAACCTAAGGCACCAGGAAGAGAAATGATTGTGAGGGTTTATGAAGGGCTGGAAGCAGATGCTAGGTCTTCGGACTTCTGCATAGGCTAATTGCCCATGAATGAGACAGCAAGGCCTACAACTTACGAATGCTCTTAAGCAAACACTCAAACACCAGTGCAACAAAATGCAGCCTCAAAAGGAAGACCTCAAAATGACTCACACCAAGTCTTACTGCTCCCTGGATTCCCCTAGGGGGAGGGGGATACTATTGTCCCGTTTTACGGATGGGGGAAACAGAGGTAGAGGAAAATCAATTAACCTTGTACAACTTCGTGTGGCTCATAGGTGACCAAGCTGGTTCAAACCCAGGCAGTCTGAGTCCAGAGTCCCCTCTTCACCACATCACAATACTGTGTCTGTCTTATGGCACAGATCACATTTGTAAACGTTCTTCCTCCTTATCAACCCTTAACTTTTCTCCTTTACTAGACTATATATTCCTTGAAGGTAGAGATCACGTCTTACTTAGTTTTGCCAGCTCAATGTTCTAATGGGAAGTTAGAACCATGCAGCATTCCCCAGGATTCCTATTTTGAAAGGTCAAAGAGTAAGTGAGAATTTAACATTAACCCTTCTGTTTACCTTGCTGGCAAGTTTTGTTGAACACCCTCTAGGCTGGTTGAACTTTGGCTACCACTGTTGGTTTTGAACCAATTGGCCCTGTAAAGTTGAGTATTTTCTCACAATTCTAGCTTTCAAATAAGACTGTTTAATGCCTGGGATTCTTGATATATAGCACATTCAGTTTTCATCAGGAATGATCTATTCCTGCTCATTTCGTTGCAGTGAGATCTTATCCTGGGTTTAGAGTAAAAATGTGGGACACCCAAGTGATTTCTGTCTATATCTTCAAAGAGTAGGGTAATCTTTGGAATGTTTTTGCCCAATAATCAGTGTGATGAAACTGAACTGGGAGTGGGGGTGGTGATTTCACTTTGAGCCACAGGACGAGACATTCCCTACATATTCTTCCTTGAAAATACAAGTTCGTTGTGACTGTTCCTTAATGCTTATCTAGAAGAATTCTAGAGAAGACATAAATGTTCCTACTTTAAAATTAT
The DNA here is from genome assembly GCF_011100685.1 of Canis lupus familiaris. Taxonomy (NCBI): domain Eukaryota; kingdom Metazoa; phylum Chordata; class Mammalia; order Carnivora; family Canidae; genus Canis; species Canis lupus. The sequence continues at coordinate 104,251,351 of NC_049260.1, forward strand.
ATACACACTAGATTCATTATTAAGTGCTTCCTTTGAAAAACTAGATTATAGCTTTTTAAAGGATTCATACCTTTTCTTATGGAAGTTTTCTTGATGGTAAAACAAAAGAAATAAATATTTTCTACTGATCTAATGGAAATAGTAACTTGTTCCAAAGCTGTCTACATGGCCATTTTTCCTACACTCTGTGTCTCCTCCTCTCTTTTACCTTCCTTGCACAAGTCAGCACATAACGTGGAAATGCTGCCAACACCTGGTCCCAAAGATCACACAGATTCAATTTGGCCCCTAAAGCACTATCTGAAGAGGCATTTCTTTCAATGTATTCATCAAGCTCTGTATAAACAATGAAAACAATGTTTGCTTGCCTTCCATGTTAAGCTTCCCTTATATCTGCATTGGCTTGGAATTTCTTGGGACCATTTATTTTGGCTCCACGAATATATGACACACCTGCCACACACTGCTTGAGTTGGCAAGCTGACAAGGTTGAAAAGCTTTCAAGTTTTCGATTTTGCTTCAAGTCCTATTTCCCTGACGTGTTTTGGTTAGTGGTCCACCAATACATGTTCTTTAAGGCATGGGAAAAGTGCTCAGCACTGCAGATGATTTCATAGGCATCCTATGGAAAATAGGCTTTGCTGTCCGAAAGAAAAGGCTGTACAAATAAGAATATTTTGCCTATGTATGGAACTTTTGCATTGTTGGTTTTTTTAAAGCTTCATTGCATTTTGTCCCATAATATTCCTAGAGTAATACATTTAATATACCTTCTACAAAAAAAACCCGGTAAGCCAAGTTATTCCATTTGATAAAGCAATTAAGAGACCCCCCCACCTCAGTTCATACATATGATCACAGGAAAAAAAACCCACAGGTGCCACAGTGTCTCATTTGACCATAATCATAGCAACTTATGTGACTGGTTTTGTCTGTCAAAGGAGTGCATTTTTTCTTTTCTCTTTCTTTCGTTCTCTTTCTTTCTTTCTCTCTTCTTCTTCTTCTTCTTCTTCTTCTTCTTCTTCTTCTTCTTCTTCTTCTTCTTCTTCTTTCTTCTTTTTCTTCTTTTTACAAAAGGTATGGCTCTTTTCAATAATATACAAAATTACGAGAACTTGCTAATAAATGCCATTTAAAGAGTTTAAATAAATCCAATTTAATATAAATACACCTTAAAACCTGGGTCCTAAACACAGTTGTTATTAAACAATACTGGTGAATTGCTTGCTTGTGTTGATGGGACATAAGTTTCAGTGCCATTAAAAGCTCTTCAGTAATAAACTGGACTTGAACTTGAAGTCAATGGGAATATAACATATTTGGCAATTGGAGTCCTATAATGCTCAAGCATTCAAGATGAGTAAAATACAAAATGAGTCCTAAGACTGATGGCATGTAATTATATGCAGGGTGATTTTGCTAAAAATCCATTCAACAAATCTTTATCTGGCATCTCATGTGACCCAGGCACGGACCTAGGTGTTGGCTGGGCCATGGCTTGGGAGGAGGAGGGGCAAAAAATAAACCAGAAAACTGTACCTTTTGTTCCCTTTATCCATTTAACAAATATTTATTGTCACTCCCTAAAATTCAAGCAAATGAGGCCTTTAAAAATGTTCATGTGTGACAATATCAATTGACCAAGAAACATTTATTGTACACAAACTGTATGCTCAGACTTCTGGACCAAGCTTCCGGGGGAATCAGAAGAGGTGAAAGACACAGCCTCCGCCCTGAGGAAGCCTCTATGGAGTCGGGGAGGCAAAAACAACATAATGTGAAAGAAAAGCGCCCAATGCAGATACTTCAGAGCTGACTTCAGGGACACTAACAACAAATGCACGAAGACTTCTGAGGAAAGAATGTCACTCAGGCCTGGAGTCATCATAAGAGTTTTCCAAGAGGAGCAAGTGGCGCCGGCCCTTAGAAAATGAATGAAGAAACAGAAACCGGGTGGGGCACATGGGTGGCTCAGTGGTTGAGCATCTGCCTTCAGCACAGGGCGTGATCATAGAGTCCTGGGATTGAGTCCCACATCTGGCTCCCTGCAGGGAGCCTGCTTCTCCCTCTGCCTATGTCTCTGCCTCTTTCTCTGTGTCTCTCATGAATAAATAAAATTTTCAAAAAAAAAAAAAAAAGAAAGAAACAGAAACCTAGTGAATGAGGGTAAGAAAGAACACTAGTTGGCCAGGTTTCCATCAGATGGTGAGCAGACGTGGGCTGGCCAGGAGGGAAGGCAAATCATGTATAGCTAGTTTCCGAAGGACCTGGAAGGTGACCCAAGGAATATATATTTGCTATGGAGATCTTAGGAGCCTCGCTCAAAGATATTAGAACCTGACTGGCCATAAACGTCATATGGTAACAATGATCTGCCTTGGTAAAACAGTTTTCTTTGCGGAGCTCACAACACCCAGTCAGAGCAAACTTTATGCATCCAACATAATCTGGAAGAACAAACAGTAAACAGGAGGTAGACAAAGGGCAGAGCTCTCACAGGCTGCATGAGACCCGGCCAGGGAGTGATTCAAGTCAGGCCGAGGTTAAAAGTAGGCAGAGAAACAAGATGGAAAGTGGAGCCTCTTGTTTGCATCTTGCTAACTACCTACCCATTTATCAATGACCCCAGTCATTTAGGGACATGTAACTGTATTCCCATCTTTGAATTGACTCAAATACTCGTCAGTCTTAATCTCTGTGGTGGAAATTCCTTTCTAAACGCTCACTGAAAGCTCCAAGAGGATTTTTTGCAGTTCCATTTTGTTGCAGAACAAGCTCATGCAGGGAGTTGCATTGAAATAGCAACTTTCTGGCTCTGCTGGCATCCTGTAAATTCCTGCTACAGGACTTTAACCAGCATCCGAGTGGTTTGAAAGTGCTTGTGCTCCTCCCAAAGTACACACAGTGAGTTGAGTTGAATTCATTTGAATTTTGGGGGCCAATTTACTCACTGATAAGATTTGGTTGAATATTCACTGTTCATCAATAAACACACACACACACACACACAAATACACACACACACACACTGCAAAAACAATGATCAAAAGCTATCACTAGGGGATCCCTGGGTGGCTCAGCGGTTTGGCCCCTGCCTTTGGCCTAGGGTGTGATCCTGGAGTCCCGGGATCGAGTCCCACATCAGGCTTCCTGCATGGAGCCTGCTTCTCCTCTGTCTGTGTCTCTGCCTCTCTCTCTCTCTCTGTGTGTGCGTGTCTCTCATGAATAAATAAATAAAATATTTTTTTAAAAAAGCTATCACTAAATGTTTATTTATCCTTTAAGACTTATAAACAGCCAAGTAATTGGTCAAGCATATGAGTCACATAAGGATGACCATTTGTCAGAGAAGTAAACTTAAGTCACATCTAAGTGATTTAATGGTGTAAAGGAATGCATGGCTCTATCTAGGAGGCATCCAGTGAGGGCTGCCTTACCTGAATTCATCACTGGTACTATAGCCACGAAATTAATGTTCTCAATCTCAATACAAAATCTCTGCTCCTTATTATGAGTGCTTATAAAACTAGTGAAAGGATAGAGGACAAAGGTTTGTGGCTGAAAATGCTGGGAGAAGACCAAATGCACCCTGATTACAAGGACCCAGTAGTTTAACACATCAATACCAAAATTCCCAGTAGACTTGAAGTTTTCTGGGAAAGTGAATTTTCTAGGCACATGTACATAAGTGTTTTCCCTTTCATGTCTGAAGTTACGTTTGCTAGAGGCATTATTTCTCCCATTCATATCATATACCTGACTGAAAGATATCTCTATAAACCAAATGCCTAGAGTTGATTGGGGAGCGGGCTGCTTTCGTAAAGAGTTAGCTGTGAAGAGCTGGGAGCACAGGACAGAATCTGCCCAACTTCTTCCAATCTTCACGAGGACCTGAGAGTATCCTTCCTTGAAGGCTTCTGAAATAGGAATTCCAGGGCTGCCTGGCTGGCTCAGCCAGTGGAGTGAGACTCTTGGCTTGGTCTTGGGGTGGTAAGTTCAAGCCCCACACTGGGCGTAGAGATTACTTAAAAAGAGAATCTTTAACATAGATAAATAAACAAAGAAAGAGAAAAAGAGAGAAAGAGAGAAAGAAAAGAAAGAAAGAAAGAAAGAAAGAGAGAAAGAGAAAGAAAGAAAGAAGGAATTCTATTTTTCTCGATATTTCAGAGAGATTTTTGCGGGATTGGAAGTCAGGGGCCTTTCTTTACAGAAAAATTTAGAGGAAATGTAAACTAGGATGGCTTAACATCTTTTCATTGCATTTTGTATAAGTGCTGACTGCCTCTAACACTAAAGAATGATGTGTCACTATTTCTCAAGCTCAACCTAAACAGGTAAAAGGGATTTAGAGAGAAACTTTTTCTTTAAGATTTTATTTATTTAACAGAGAGAGAGAGAGAGAGAGCACAAGTAGGCTGAGTGGCAGTCAGAGGCAGAGGGAGAAGCAGGCTCTGAGCTGGGAGCCCAAGGACCCCAGCTGGGAGGCTTGATCCCAGGACCCTGGGATCATGACCTGGGCCTAAGGCAGACACTTAACTGACCACCCAGGCGTGCCGAGAAGCTTGGTTTGATTATACCATGAGAATGAAAAGCAACACCTTAACCCTGAAATGTAATACTCGCCTTCAATAACAATTCTGTGAAATCTATCAATTTCAATTCCTGTTTGCCTCAAAAAATGGAGAAATAACTTACGTGCCTACTCCTGTAAGGTGTGTAACTTAAATCCAGTTTTCAGGTTTTAAAAAGGAGGGTGTGGAAAAACAAATTCACATCAAGATGACAATACTCCAAAAAACTCTACATGAGCTCACGACAGTTACCAAAGCCAGTGAGGAGCAAAGTAATCTATTGATCACTTTGACCTTGAACAGAGGCCCAGAGAGGTTCATCTACTTGGCTGAAATGCCTAAAATTGTTAGTGTACACATGAAAAGCTCGTGATCCGATTTCATCATATCTTACATTTTGGCAATCTGTGATCTGAATGGGTAGGCAGAGTTCCCAGAAGTTTAACTCCACCATCCCGATACATCTAGTGTCTTCCACTGGCAACTCATAACCCTAGTGGACTTTAATTCATGGCTATGGAGGCATTTCACACTACTGAAAACCAGAAGGGTACTTTCCATAGCTTTGCATCTGTGGGGGAAAGGCAGTCCCCTGCTTCTGGGATTATAAAGATTTATATTTATATTTATTGACCCTGTGAATCTGTGTCTTTTGTTAATTTCAATGCAACTGCATTGAGAGTGAGGAAGAGGAGGTATCGGGGGAGAATATACCAGCAATGAAGGCCTAGGAAGTCTTATCTCTATTATTATTCTTTCAGAGAATACCACGTTCTTTACACACATGATTTTGTCCCAACTGCCTCTCTACCATAGGTTGCCTAAACTGTGGGCTCTGTTTTTCTATCATGCTCTATCTGATCCTCTCTAATTCTGAAAATGTCTTAGAATCAGACTCCACTTACCTGCTCATAACCATCTAACCCTCCTGGCCACAATCTGCTACTAGCCACAACATATGAGCTCACATATTTCTCCTTTAACCAACTGTTTGGGCTTTGCTTTTCTTCTTTCTACTTTTCTTCTTTCTACTCAGAGGAGAGTCCATTTCTCCTGCTCTCCTCTGGTCAGGATAAACATACATACAAAATGCTCCATAAAAATATTCTCTGTATCAATTTATAATCAATTGGGACACTGGGGAATTTTATTGAGTAAAAATTCTAACAGTGAGTTTAGGGTTCACCAAAAAAAAAAAAAAAGCAAAAACACAATGAGGAGGATAAATTTGCTTTGCTGAGCACATTTTCTGATGTATTTGAAAGCAGTATCTGGGTTATTGAACAATTGATATTCCTTGATGTTAATAATCATTAACATTTATTGAGCTCTTATTCTGTGCCAGACACTGTATTAAGTGTTTTATACTCATTATCTCATTCAACCATTCTAATGCCCTGTAAAGTAGACAATACAAAGGAGCAATGTTTTAAATTTTTTTTTAATTAATTTTTTTTTATTTTTTTATTTTATGATAGTCACACACACAGAGAGAGAGAGAGAGGCAGAGACACAGGCAGAGGGAGAAGCAGGCCCCATGCACCGGGAGCCCGACGTGGGACTCGATCCCGGGTCTCCAGGATTGCGCCCTGGGCCAAAGGCAGGCGCCAAACCGCCGCACCACCCAGGGATCCCTTAAAATTTTTTTTTAATTTTTATTTATTTATGATAGTCACAGAGAGAGAGAGAGAGAGAGAGAGAGGCAGACACAGGCAGAGGGAGAAGCAGGCTCCATGCACCGGGAGCCCGACGTGGGACTCGATCCCGGGTCTCCAGGATCGCGCCATGGGCCAAAGGCAGGCGCCAAACCGCTGCGCCACCCAGGGATCCCCAAAGGAGCAATGTTAAAGTCTAATTTCAAAAAAAAATATTTCACAAATTTCAAGTCACCACCTGTCACCAAATAGTGGTATTGAGGTTTTCCATATTTAATATTCTCAGATGTCATAATAATAGAGTCTTGGACACTAATGAAAAAATCTCCAGTTTCTCAATTTTCTTCCCAGCTTCCTGTAATTACAAAACGAAAGCTCATTACTGCCTATCCATGGAAGCCAGAGGATCCCGAATTGCTTATAATTTTTTGAATATATCTTCTCCTGCATGTCTGGCAAATAAGTTCAAAAATGGTTGATATATTGGGTTGAAAATCACCCATTCAAGAAAATATGTGGTCCAGAAATCTAGCATCCAGCTGGCAGAAGGGAAGCATAAAAGCCTCTGAGCATACTAAATCCTTCCTTTAATAAAAGTTCTGAACAAGAAAAGTTCTCCAAATCAAATAAAAAATTTCCAATTCTGAACAAGAAAAGTTCTCCAAATCAAATAAAAAATTTCCAAGCAAGATTTAGACATTTATGAAACAACTGCTAAACTATGATACTACAACAAGCTAGCCAGTACCTTCCAAACCTCCTCTCTCTGTTGCTCATTTGTAAGCTTGCTATGTCAAAATCTGGGGCATGCCGATCATAAAAAGAAGGAAAATTAAACAGATTTCTTTACGTGAGGGCTTCGGGATAAGATGTGAGGAAGAGCCTGGAAAGAAAGCAGGGATTTGAAAATAAAACTCCAGGAAAAACTGAAGTCCAACCAGCAAGGAAGTCTGTGCATTGAGGTAAGCACCAACACACATGGAAAGTAAGAAGATACCTATAGAGTAAGAATCTTAAAAAAAAAAAATCCACTCAGCTTACATGGCCAAGCAAAAGAGGAAAAGGAGAAATGGTCCAAATACTGAGTTAAAGGGAACACTTACACTTATACTGAACAGAATGTCCATTAGAGCTTTAGAAATTCCAGGGGCTCCTGGGTGGCTCAGTCGGTTGATCATCTACCTTCGGCTTGGGTTGTGATCACGGGGTCCTGGGATGGAGTCCCACATACGGCTCCTTGCTCAGCGGGGAGTCTGCTTCTCCCTCTCCCTCTACCCCTCCCCCCAGCTCCTGCTCTCTCTCTCTCTCTCTCTTTCTCTCTTGCTGTCTCACTCTGTTCTCTCTCTCTCAAACAAATAAAATCTTTAAAACAAGCTGATAAAATTCTATACTGTAGTTACCATGTTGTGTTCATTAATACAAAATCATGTGAGTACACCTTACAGGGATGAGGTGGAAACTAATGTTAACATTATAACATCTATATCACCAAGTACTGAATGACTGAAATGATGAAATGTGACTGTCACATAATTTACTATATCGATGAAGGAGACCAAAATGCCTTGATTCTATTTAAAGTAATAGTATAATCCCACAAAAGATCATAAAGATGCTCAGCATAATAGAAACTCCTTCAATTCGCGCTGACATAAAATGGAGCTTAAGTTCCCAGGGTCCAAATATGGAAGGTATTATCTATCACGTGAAATGGCAAACACTGTTCCACCAAAAACATTCACGTCTCAAGCACCAGAACACCTTTCACATTTAGTGAGCACTGAAACAACACAACTTGGGTTATCAGGTTTGTCAAAAGTCAAATGAAACTCTTTTATGGACCAATGAAGATTTTGAGAATTCTAGAATTACAAGGAATCTTGAAAGATCAATCTAGCGCATTACCTTCAGGCAAGTATATGAAAGACTCTAAACTACTCAGGGTAAATGGCTCATATTCAATTACAGAATGCATATCAGTAGTAGTTCTCTGTAATTTCTCTTTCATAAATATAGTCTCCCTTGATAAACATTTATTAAGGATAAACGTAGGGCCACATAACTGTGTCAAGGGCATAAACATGGACAAGCCGACAGCCTCTCATGTTATGTTTTATTTTCAAAATCTCAAATTTCCAAAAGATAGCCTTAGGGGATAGATGACATAATTTTAGGAAACAAGACGTTATATACTCTTCATTTTTGAAAAACTTATGTTTAAGTCCACAAGGGTTTCTGATGAATAAGCCAAACCATAATGTCATTAGGAACTCATCCATTCTTTGACCATGATCCTCAGGTATCTTCCCATTATCTCTATTATCTCTTAGGGTGCAATTCTGTGTCTCCTCCAAAATAGCCACGTGACTTTTTCATACTTCAGCTCTGCCTCTTTCTCAAGGAAAGCTTCCTAAGCCTTCATTGCTGGAATATTCTCCCTCTGATACCTTCTCTTCCTCACTCTCAATCACTCTTGCACAGACTATAGTCTGATGGCTTCCATCTCCACCATTCTATTAAAACCACTCGAGAATCAACGACTTCATTCAAGAACAATACTAATCCAAATTAAACATCGCTAGAAGTGTACGTATATTTACTATTAGCTCACCTAGTACAGTACCTGACACAACTAGGTTCTCCATAAATACTGAGTTGATATTACATCAATAACAAAGGCAGCAGTATGCATAACATAGTAGCCACCCATTAAAATCTTGAACTGTTAGTCATGTATAGGTAAAAGTCCACATATTTACAACAAAGTTTTTCTTGTTTGCCCAGCAAATATGTATTAAGTACTATGTACAATGCATTGGACATGGGTTCTATTCTCATGGACTTTAATCGTCTAGCAAATATGTCAGTGCCACACACTTAAATTTGTTTTTAAAAGATATATATTTTAGGATTGTATAGAATTATGGAAAGTGCCTCCCATAAAAAGGGAGAAATCCCACTCATTCTTCTAAGGCCAGTTTCTCAGCTCCACCAAGGAAAAGAGACCATCGAGCTCTCAGAGCACTGCTCAAACAGAACTCTCCACCCTGAACCTGCTGGATCATAGGTGTGCAGTTATTTCTGTGAAATGCTACAGGGCAGAAGGCTGGTGCCTGACACTTAGTGGGCTCTGAGCCCACTTGTTTTCATTGCACATATGAGAACACTGAGGCCCAAAGACCTGCATTTGTACTTTGGTTAACATACTTAACTAACTCAGGGGTGACTGAGGGGTCCAGTCAGTTAAGCATCTGCCTTTGGCTCAGGTCATGATCCCATAGTCCTGGGATCAAGGCCTGTGTTGGGCTCCCTGCTCACAGGAAATCTGCTTCTCTTGCTTGTGCTCTCTCTTGCTATCTCTCTCTCTCTTTCTCTCAAATACATAAATAAAACCTTAAAAAAAAGATACTTAACCTCAGCCTCTCAGTTTCCCAGCAGGAACAAATCATAGGGCAGATGTGAACTCCCCGGTGTAAAGGAGGCAGACGATAAGCCCAATTCCCAGTTAATGGCATAGTATGGTATGAAATGTGGTAGGTAGGTTGTGAGGAATTTTAAGACAATGAGAAAATATGTAAGTGAGAAAATTACTTGACATTTTGGGCCTGACTTTAGCCAAAGTAAACATCTAAAGAAATCCAGTTTAGGAGAGGACAAAGGACCTGGCTGGAAAAAAAGTAAAGTGATGCCCCAGGGATGGAAAACAGAGCTGATGTAACAACATCCTTAGAGGCTACAGTAAAACTCGCTCAGATATTAGCAACATCAGTTAATTAAATGGGAAAAAGTTTTATATAATGCAAGTAAAAAGGTAGAGTGCTTCAAGATGGCAAGAACAAATAGAATAGATGATTTCTAGGTCTTTAACAATACCTTTTTCAGATCTTTAAAAAGGAAAGTGAATTTGATAGTATTAATAAATGAAATGCCATGAAAAATGGGAAACTTTCAATAATTGGGTGTTTACTTGTGCAAACAAAAAGAGAAACATTCAAATGTCCCTCCTTTTTTATGAACCAAGGATAAATCTCCCACCATAGTACTGTGGTGGAGTGCAAGATTTTTGCGTCAGAAGGTTTTGTTCATAATCCTACCTCTTAACTACTAGTTGGGAGACCTTGGATAAGTTACCTAAATGATGTATACCTCAGTTTCCTCACCCAGAAAATGGTGCCAATAATAGCATCTATCTAATAGGGTTGTTTTCTAGATTGAAATGTGTTAATATTTATAAAACACTTACAACGGTGCTTGGCACAGGATAAGCAGTAATTAAGTGCTTCTGAAATAAATTACCTCGTCTTGTTCAATATGGAAATGGGAATTTGACAAACCTCATCCCCTGACTTTAAAATAATTATAAAAAATTGTTTAAATGTTTTTGCTATGTATCTACTCGGAAGCCACCAAGTACCTTATACAAATGCTTTTATTTTTATTTTTTTTTTTAATTTTTATTTATTTATGATAGTCACACAGAGAGAGAGAGAGAGAGAGGCAGAGACATAGGCAGAAGGAGAAGCAGGCTCCATGCACCGGGAGCCCGACGTGGGATTCGATCCCGGGTCTCCAGGATCGCGCCCTGGGCCAAAGGCAGGCGCCAAACCGCTGCGCCACCCAGGGATCCCTATACAAATGCTTTTAAAAACGAGGGACTCTGGAGGTGAACAAGAAAAAATAAGAGCAAGAGATTGACTTGTTTTTCTCTTTCTCTGAAAGGATCTATAGATAAAAGCTAGAGAGAGTCTGAGAGAGGCATAGTTGAACTTGACATAGCAAGGGGCTGGCTGACAGCTTGAGCTGGCTCACAGTATGTTGGGCTGCTTCCTTAGGCGGGGCACTTGTCTTCGCTGGGTTTCTACCACTTGGCATGGGAAACTGGGCTAGAAACTTCCAAAGCACCATGTCAGGCTAAGATTCCCTGAGTCAGTAACTTTTTATTATGGTATCAGAGAGGAAGTGCATCGGGGACTTCGGTGCTGTGTGCATAGCATTGCATTTGGTCTGTGGGTGACATGGAATGCATATAAGACATATTGTCTTCTCTCATGGAGTTTGACTCTAGCTATGGAGATAATCTCACATCCACAAATTCTTTGAGGTAGCATACAACGAAGTTCTGAATCTCACTTCCTTTATAAGCACAAACTCCTAGAAACACAGAATGGCAATCTATGCCCTCTGAGAATACTTTCTCTTATCTAAAAGTAGTATTTCTTGTTCCTCACAGTGACTGGTGTGTTTATGCAAGTGGAAGACAGAAAGATCCACTTCAGGGTTCAGTTTTCCTTTAATGTGCGAACGAGAGTGCTCTATCTACCAATGTCTCCTGAATGTAGAGGGCTATGTTGATAGCAGCAGGTCCGGGAAATGCAGGACACAAAAAGGAAAAGAATGAACTTATACATTTTCATTATTATAAAATGATCTGTACTTTTTATTGCTAGTTCAGTTGTTCAATCATGAACCCGAGCAAGACCTCAAGCACAGCTGCATTTCCTACATTTCTGCTTTAATATGGGCCTGAGTCACAGATTCACAATGTGAGCAATGATGACCTACAGGCCAATGCCCTAATTTTTCAGACAAGACAACAAGACTATAAAGATAAATGACTCGGTCACAGTTACAAAGAGTTAGTGACATAGCCAGCATGAGAGCTCAGTTCTAATAACCAGAGTGGAATCCTCAGTTACTTTTTTAAGATTTTATTTATTCATGAGAAACACACAGAGAGAAGCAGAGACATAGGCAGAGAGAGAAGCAGGCTTCCCACAGGGAGTTCGATGTGGGACTTGATCCCAGGACCTGGGGATCATGACCTGAATCAAAGGCAGATGCTCAACCACTGAGCTACCCGGGTGCCCCAGAATCCTTAGTTCTATACCTTGGAGAAGATTTAAACTCAATCTCTCAATAGCTCCCTCCCTTCCTCCCTTCTCCCCTCCCTCCTTCCTTTAGTGTCTGATTAATTCTTTCTCCCTCTTTCTGTGCTCTCTCTTCATATTTAAACTCTTAATTTCCATGGCATGAGAATACATCCAATCGTAAGAACTGATTTGGGGAATATAAATAATAGTGAAGGGGAATGAAAGGGAAGGGAGAAGAAATGGGTGGGAAATATCAGAAAGGGAGACAGAACATGAAGACTCCTAACTCTGGGAAATGAACTAAGGGTGGTGGAAGGGGAGGAGGGCAGGGGGTGGGGGTGAATGGGTGACGGGCACTGAGGGAGGCACTTGACGGCATGAGCACTGGGTGTTATTCTGTATGTTGGCAAATTGAACACCAATAAAAAATAAATTTATTATTAAAAAAAAAGAACTGAAGCCTCTGTGTTTCTACTCAAAACCTATTCCATTTATTTATATTTATTTGAAAGGGAAATTGAAAGAAATGCTTTCAAATGTTCAGAAGAAATAGAGTAAATGGCCTATTTTTACAAAGCAACCTATAAAACTGCTCACAACCTGCTAGGGAAGTTAATAGATAATCTTTACTATTTGATGCAAATTAGCTTTTAAAACAATCCAAGCGTCAAAGTCCAAGAGAAAGCATTAGTTAGAATAAGTTATAGAAGTCAGCTGGGTGGAAAGGAGACCACCACAAGATTAGTCAGAGACCAAAGGAAGATTCTATGGATGTATGTTACACTGCTGGAAACCTGTGTGTCTGCACATGTGTATGTTTGTGGGTGCATGTGTGAGTGTTATAGGGGGAAGGGACAGAATCTTAAGACTGCTGGCTAAAAAGGAGATAAACCTAGTGAGACATTTTACTGAACATGACACAATTCTTTCCTACATAAAGAGTGCCAAAGAACTAATACTTTTACCTGAAACCTAAAGAAATCAGACTTCAGTCATTTAGGGCAACAAGAACTAGCAGCAAAGCAATTAACTGGGGCAGTAGAAGGGAAATCTATAAGCAGAAAACCTACAGGAAGCTATTCATAGGCATATGGCCCAGAGCTTCTTAGTACAAAGTATTTTGATTAAAAGGAAAAGTTCTCCTTAAAGGAAAAACCAAAGAAAGCGCTGAGGTTAACAACAAAGATGGTGAACGAAAGTGGTAATTATGCCACCTGGCGGCAACTTCCAGAATTGCAAGCATAGTGGATTTCCCTGCCTAAGGCTACCTTTAAAGCATAATTTAAGAAATATGTACCCTATAAAATGTTTCCAAATAACTAAAACCATGCCTTTACAATGACTGCTCTTCTCACCTTGGTGGTATTTAAAATTTATACAGATTATTACAGCTGAATCAATTGCATATCAATTCCTAACAATGGATAGTGTTTAGAAAATAAGTGGACATAATCATAATCAATCAAACATAATCTGTATAGACAGTACATTTAACAAAGTTTCAGCCATCACTGTTCCTAAAAGAGGTTGGCTGAAATTCTTTTTAAGGGATAAGAGAAGACGAATGTGGCGTGAGATTGTTAACATAATGACTGGATGCATGAGAAGAAATAGCTTTCCTTCATCAGTTTTATGAAAAGATAAAGCACGTTGTCTGAAATTAGTAGATCATATAAAACAGGATGAATTAATGAAAATACTGGGAGAATTTTTTTCTTAAATCGTGGTTACTAGGAACCACTTTTGTTAGAAATCTTTTCAATACAATCCTTTTTATGACTTACTAAACAACATAAAATAAACATAATTAAATCTTTATCTCATTACTAGAGATATTATAATGCCTTGAGGCCAGCATCCCTGGACATCAATTCTTATTAAGGTTAATAGAAGCTACTGGGGTTTGGCTTCAAAATGAATCTACCTCAGGCTACAATACAGGTTATTTTTTTTATCTTTAATCTCTGGGAAATTCGTGTTTTATTTCTCATAACAATGGAATGCAGATAAAAATTATTATTGAAAAAAAATTATTATTGATTATGAGTTTCAGACAGTTGAGTTCCACTTAATTAATATCTCAGTGTATTTGAGAAAATGTGCCAGCAACTCCTACAAATGGAACAATATGATGCTCCAATAAAATCCAAATTAAATATACCTTGTACTACTAGCTAAACTCAAGAGAACCTGCTCCTTACAATGGCAAAGGCTGGTAAGATAACCAATGGAGGGATTCTCCCTTTTCACATGCAGTGGAAACTAGAAATGAGAGTTAAGACCCAAGGAAAACACTAATTCCATACCTCATTTCGTTACCGGGTTATTCACGTCAACAGAAAAATCAGGAAAACCATTAGCAATAAGTGGAACAGTACTATCTCAGCTAAACATGAAATCACACATGATTGTGTGATTATCCTATTCACACAATCCTATTGCATTTGCTATCCAAATACACTCACTATGCTAAGCAGAGGTAAGAACATGCTTTAAAAACCATCTGATACACCTGAAATGCCATTTTCTAAAGGTAGTGGAAGTGGAAATGATAAAAGAGGATTACTAAGCCAATGGAAAGGGAATAATGCAGAAAAAAGGGATCAAAACAGTTTTAGTGCTGAGCATATAGTAGGTTTTCAAAAATATATGTTAGCATAAATATCAGATTCTAATATGGAGTCTATCAAAAAGCCTCCCTCAAGTAAACTAAGTGTATATATTTGCACATAGAAAACTCTATTTAGGGCACATTTGTAAGTTACTCTGTATTTATTTTCTCATGATAGTGGTAACTCTTAAATAAATTAGAATATTCGTTGCTCATTGCTCTGAATGATAGAGTTGACCTTAATGTTCAAAGCTACGCTTCTGAAGGAAATGATGGAGTTTTTTCCCCAAGCACACACAAGCAACATTCACATTTCTATAGTGCTCTTTTCCAGAGAATACCACCTCTAACACAAAGTAGCAGTGAAGATTCACATCCACCCCCCATTTGAAAGTCCTTGCGTGATAAGCAACATGTTACTGTTATTTGAAAAAACTTCCACTGGCGAACTGAACTTCAAAAAACATTTTAGTGTTCTTCATCTTTATCCTTTTCGTCTGCATTGCTATTTCTAAATAATGCAGAAGTATTTTGAAGCATGTATGATATTGATGAAAGAAAATAATTTTCCCTCCAGATACAAATGCATATTTATGAAATAAAAAAAGGTGCGCATGAAAAAAATCTAGGGGTGATAACAGTTCATTTTAGACTCTTCTACACCAGGCTTTCTTAGACTATTATTAAGTGAGAAAATAATTCCTCAATCAAATTTCATTAAAAAAGAGAACACAGAAGATTAATATTCTATAGTCTACCACCCACCCAACTCTATGAGCTTGGAAGTGCTTTCACTGAAAGTAGCTACCAGTAGCTACCAATCCCCAAATAATCTTCTCAACACCCTAATTTCAAAGACAAATAATTTTTGTTAATACTGCTGGCCCATAAAGATACTACAAAAGTCCATAAATTCGTATTGAGGTCTTATTATATTAACACCTCATTGATTGGAACTGTCAAGCAAGGAGAGGATCAATAAAAATGAGATTTCAAAAAACAAAACTCTTAAACATTAATATTTGTTGCTTTTAATCAGTCTTGATGGATATCTTTCTGAAATGCTTTTTCAAACTTTGTTGCCCCCTTAGACATAGTATAGGAAAAGCAGAATTATGCCTTTTCTGATAATTCTGGGTCATGATTAAAAACACCAGTCACGGGGCACCTGGGTGGCTCAGTTGGTTGGACATCTGCCTTTGGCTCAGGTCATGATCCCAGGGTCCTGGGACTAAGCCCCACATCAGATTCCCTGCTCAGCAGCAAGCCTGCTTCTCCCTTTCCCTCTGCTGTTCCCTTTGCTTGTGCTTGCTCTCTGTCAAGTAAATAAACAAATTCTTAAAAAAAAAAAAAAAGTAACACCAGTCATGCCTTGAAGGATATATTGGGCACTCGGTGACATTTTTGTTGCTGAATCATGGGGACGTACAGGAAGTGTGCAGTGGAAAGGGTGTTCTGGTCAGTGTTTATGTTCCAACCAATAAGACAGTATTCCAGTAAGTATTTTAATATACTGCTTCTGCATACTGTTGGACTATCACACCGCTATTTTGTGTAAGGTGCTTGCTAACACATACCACATGTTCAGATCCCTTGGCATATGCACAATGTACAAGGATATACAAGACCTCGGGACTGAAGTTGATCAGCAAGAGGGAGATTTAAATTTTCCAGCCAGCCAACTAGGAGAAAGCATAGTTTGGATTCCTAGGGAGAGACAGAGCCCTCCTTAAGTCTAAAATATGACTACAAGGCATGCCAGAGATTAGGAAATGCAAGGGAACTGGTTAGTGCTGCTTCTGTTTATTTATCTTAGTAAAAGCTCTGGAGAGTTAGTCACTGAACACATGATGATTTCTGGGGATAATTACAGTAGGTTATAAAGGTTGTTGGTGGATTTCTATAGCCAACTTAACTGCTTACGTATTTTCTGTGAGGAAATTTCTGAGTAAAAATTTATATCCGTGGTCCATGTAAAAGTTTATTAACCCATTTACTTATGGCTACTGAGGAAGCCGGCTTGGTGAGCACAGCATCCACACGGTGCCACTTAATGACAAAGATAAAATCATCATCTAAATAGAATGCTGAGGAAATTGTACAAACTTGGTCCATAAAGTGGATCTTCCCTGGCTCTGGCTTGAGCTGCACTTAGTATAGCATCTAGTGCCACCGATCTCCTGTTTACTGGGCCAGAGTGGCCCCCTCATTCCTCTTTGCCATTTTCAGCATTTTTTTTCCATTTGACTAATCATGAAAATGACTATATCATCACTGCCCTGGAAAGAATAAATGTGAAACAATACAGAAAGACGAAAGGCAAACAGTCATCTCAATGTTAATTCACTGTTACTCTAAACGACTCTGTATTTGCCAATTTGTCTTGATCACATGGAATTCCTGAGCATTGCCAAAAACAGTGATCAGAAGTAGAAGACTGAAGCTCACCATTAAATTTTGGCCCCTAGACAGCATACTGTCAAAGATGTTACCAGGTGACTAAAGAAATAGCCATGTAAATCAGAAGGCTCAAAGGCAGCATGGCATCGATGGCAGTCAAGAAATGTAAAGCAAACTCTGTTGTATGCTTTATTTCTTGTAGCTTTTAAGCTACACAGCAAATGTTTTAAAAGCACTGATCCCTTAGCATGGGATAATGTGTGAGCTATGGAGATTTTTACCAAGCTAACAGGAGAGAGTCTTGTTGAACTCTATGGCCACATAACAGGAGCAGAAAGGAATGTCAAAGTTGGCCTCTCATTTCCAAGTATAGATAATTGTGAACTTACTTGGCTTTTGCTGTGAAAAGAATCAAAGGGCTAGAGACTTCATGTAATAGAAACCTTCCCATCAATCTCTAATGATTTGAATGTTCTTTCCAGAGGAGTGTGTATGATTTATGAAAAACAGAATAAAGCATGTAATTTCAGTTGAATTGAAAATATAACAGCAAAAGTGCAGTGTTTACTATGTCTCTGGCACTAATCTTAGCTTTTTCACATACATTGATTCATTTATTGCTCATAAAAGTCCTGTGATGTAGGTACTGTTACTGTCCCTATCTTCTTTTTATTTTAAATACTTTATTTATTTATTTTAGAGACAGAGGGAGAGAAAGCACGAGTGAGGGGAGGAGCAGAGGAAGACAGACAAGCAGACCCCATGCTGAGCATGGAGCCCCACATAGGGCTCCATCTCCGGACCCTGAGATCATGACCTAAGCCAAAACCAAGAATCAGATACTTAACTGACTGAGCCACCCAAGTGCTCCTATTGTCCCCATTTTCCAGATGAAGAAATTGAGACACAGAAAGATTAAGTAGCTTAGTCCATAGCCACACATTGGATGACTAGTAAAGCATAGATCAAATTCAAACATGCTCCAGAACACTTTCCATCACCACTCTGTCCTGCCTCCTGTGGGCACAAAAATGTATAAACATCACCTAAAATGTATAGGCGTATTACAAAGGATTTGGGCACAAAATGAATCCAAGTGCTTTTTTTTTTTTTTTTTTTTTAATTTATTTGTGATAGTCACAGAGAGAGAGAGAGAGGCAGAGACACAGGCAGAGGGAGAAGCAGGCTCCATGCACCGGGAGCCCGACGTGGGATTCGATCCCGGGTCTCCAGGATCGTGCCCTGGGCCAAAGGCAGGCGCCAAACCGCTGCGCCACCCAGGGATCCCCCAAGTGCTTTTTTAAAAAAAAAAAAAACTGTTAAGATTGGGGTGCCTGGCTCTTGATCCCGGGATTATGAGTTTAAACCCCATGGTGGGGTAGAGCTTACTAAATAAATAA
Organism: Canis lupus familiaris; assembly: GCF_011100685.1. NCBI lineage: Eukaryota > Metazoa > Chordata > Mammalia > Carnivora > Canidae > Canis > Canis lupus. Next base: position 104,269,858 of record NC_049260.1, read on the forward strand.
TTGTAAATATTATTCAAAGTTCTATTAAGATATAATTTGAGGAGATGCCAAGCAATATCAACAACAGCTCTAGTTAAGTTTTATTTACAAATGAAATCTGTAATTACATGGCATTCATAGATTTGAAGTCAAGTACTCAGACATTTGAGATTAGGAGAATGTAGATTAACTTCCCTGTGTTGTTACTAAAAAGTGGGTGCCTTCTTAATGGATGGGCTCAAATGTAGGAAACAATGCCCCAGAAGGGATATGTATATCAGATAAGTGGATGAATGAGATCCAGCGCAGAATTCTATTCAATGTTTCAGCATCCCCATCAAACATGTCTGTCCATCTCCAGCTCAACACTTGTCACACGGTGGAACTCTTGATTTAAGCTGTCTGCTTGACTGTGAACACTTCAGGGACACATCTTATTCATCCTGTCACTGACTCAATAACTCATATATACTAAACTCTCAACAAATACTTGCTAAGCTATGGAAGTAGTGAGCACCTGTTGTATATAAGACATTGCATTAGCTGATGGGAAAACAGAGATTTGGTCCATGTGCAGAGTGGCATGGCAAAGTGCCAAGTACATGGTGAGATCAATAAGAGAAGATGGTTGAGTATGGGTCTTCAAGTAAGAAATGAACTTTATCCTTAAAGGTGGCTGAATAAGTGGGAGTCCAACACTGTCTCAATCCATTGCCTCCCTTGACTTTCATTCTTATTTGCCTCTCTTTAAAAATACATGAATAACCCCCTCAATTTAGCTGTTACTTTGTTTTTGAAAGTCTTTATAGAAAAACATCTAAGTTCCTTAACATTAAGACTTATTTGAATACTTGCTCAGGGTTCTATCCTCAGCACCTAGAAACATGGCTGGCTTGTGGACTATGCTCAGTGAGGGTATGCTGAATGAACAACCAATGTAGAGACACAGAGAGAGAGAAAAAAAGAGAGAGAGGAAAAAAAAGAAAGGGAAGAAAGGAAAGAGAGAGAGAAAGAAAAATGCTATAAGTGGGATGGGAAGGAAAGTGAAACTTGGGAAATCAAATATCAGAAAAATCAATCCAGGATTTAAAATATGCTGTGATGGCTGCATCCATTCAGCGCAGTTTACCGTAAAATCTCCTAAACAAAAGATTGCTATAAAAATATCAGGCAGGGACGCCTGGGTGGCTCAGCGGTTAAGCATCTGCCTTCGGCTCAAGGCGTGATCCTGAAGTCCAGGGATCTAGTCCCACATAGGGCTCCCTGCATGGATCCTGCTTCTCCCTCTGCCTATGTCTCTGCCTCTCTCTCTCTCTCTCTCTCAACCTGTGTCTCTCATGAGTAAACAAAATCTTAAAAAAATATATCAGGCACCACCACTATTAAATAAGAGTTTTTCTCACCATAATATAACTTTTAAAAGTCTGGTTACTATTACTGACAGTGGCGTGCAGAGAGGACTTATCCCACACAAGGATGCCTGTTATTTGGGTGATGTTTACTCCCCTTCACTTCTAAGAGTTTGTGGTTCTTTTTTTTTTAAGATTTTATTCATTTACTCGTGAGAGACACAAAGAGAGAGAGAGGCAGAGACACAGGCAGAGGGAGAAGCAGGCTCCATGCAGGGAGCCCGACGTGGGACTCGATCCCGAGTCTCCAGGATCATGCCCTGGGCTGAAGGCAAGCACTAAACCGCTGAGCCACCCGGGCTGCCCAGAGTTTGTGGTTCTATAACTTGGGCAGTCTGTAGCCTTTGCTCTGTCCAGATGTTTACTTCATTCCAGGCAGCACTGTCTTCAGCCAGCACCCTCTGTCTTAGGTCACTAATGCATTGCAAAAGAGATAGCACACTCAAGTTCCCAATGGAAACCTTTTTAAAAAAAATATTTCCATAATATAAACATGGAGATTTTAAGCACAGACTGTGGAATCAGGGGGTTAAGTTCAAGTTTTGATGCTGCTGTTGACTAGCAGAATGTCTTTGGGCATGCTACTAATCTCCCCAGGCATCAGGTTCCCCATCTGTAAAAAGGAGATAAATAATAACACTAATGTCACAGGGTGGCAGTGAGTATGAGATGAGAGGATGTGAGCAAAGTGCTTATCAGAGTGCCCAGCACAGAGTAAGGAACTGTTTCCATGAGAAAGGAGTACAGGGCACCTGGCTGGCTCAGTCAGTGGAGCATGTGACTCTCAAGGATGTGTTTTGAGCCCCATGTTGGGTGTAGGGCTTACTTAAATAAATAAGCTTTTGAAAAAGAGCGCAAAATTTTATCACCTCTTCCTATCACTTTTTAATATTCCTTTTCTTTTGTTTTTCTCTTCCTAGTAGATTGTTCTATTGTGAGGCCTGTTCTGGTACTAAAAACTGGTTATGATTCATATTAAATTTAAATAAAAGGTATGATTGATTGATTCTAGGTCAGATATTACATGAGATGATATAACTACAAAAGGTCCACAGCTACTACAGATCTGTAACACAGCTGCAAACTACTACAGAACTCAGGTTTAAATATAAGTCAAAACAATGAATGAATTGAATGAATGTCAAAACTGTTCCTGTGTGCATATATGTCAGAGGGGAAGCATTTAGCATTCAGGATGGCCTATTATAAACTAATAAACACGTAGTCTGTAAATACGCTTTATAAACCAAAAGAAGACATGATGTCTGATATATTTTATCACCAAAGCAATTTTCCAAGGTTAGAGGTACAGTGATTACCTGGTCAAAGCCTGCTTTGGAAGGATGCCAGAATTAATACCTGTAGAAAGTCAACTGCACAAGTCACACACAACTGGTATACCTGATCTCTCCCCATCTATTTTTTTGCAGATTTGTTTTTTTTTTTTCACATGCATTTAGGTAGCTTGTTGACTGGTGTCAGATAAACCAGCCCCCTACCTCACTTTTGCCAACTGTTCTATACATACAAGGCTACAGTTTTCAATTCCAATACCAGAAGAATCAAATTCATGCCAAGAAAAGAGGCTACAAAACCTCTGAATGTCCACATGGATGTTAAGGAACATGAATATTATACCAGGAACTGAGGTCAAATGTAAGCTTACCTTTTGATGAACACACATAAGAGAAATCAAATGGAATTTGAATCTGAAGAAGTGAATACCTCTCCAAGACAGCAAGTCTGACAAAGCCAGACTCCCCTAGCTTTGAAAAGACAAGATACTTGGGATTCTAGAGTAAATGTTCGTCTCTACTGAACACAGCTGGGCAGAAGTGGAGGCAAAGGGTTTCTCCTATCACTCACTTTTGTCTTCCCTGCTGGATTTTTTCCCCACCGTAAGCTCAACAAACAAGTCGTCATCTCTTCTGTATTTATTACAATGATAATCATACATACACACAAAGAGAACACAGTGCCAGTTTTTGGAAAACATATTTTTCTATATTATTTTAATTATTTTAACATTATTTATTAATAAGTTAAATTATTTTTAACTTCAATGTGCAGACCTCATTGTTAAAAATACAATTTTGCTGTGCAAAAGGACTCTGAGAATGTATTAGCATGGATACTAATCAAATCCAAAAATGACCCATTTGCAAATTCAATTTTTTTTACTGATCCAATAAGTAATTGTAATAATAAACTGGAGAGCAGACTCCGGAGGAGGAACTGAGATGCCTAAGAGGTATAGTTAATTGGTAACATGGAACAAGACCTTTGAAGAGGTATCAGACTAAATTAATTAGTTAAGAGAGGCATAGAGTTCAAACTTGATTACCAAGCTGTTTGATTCCCTCAACACAATAGCCTTAATTTAAACCAACCCATATGAACTTGCCTTCCTGTGCAATCCTTTCAATTATCAAGCAAAGAGTTGAAAATTGTTGATCACAGACTGAATAAGCCCATTCATGCTATCATTTTAAGTTTGGATCTGCTGAATATTTTCACTTGAACAAAAATACAGAGATACCCTCAATAACCTAAATGTAAAACCATTTGGCTTGCTGCTCAATTCAGGATACTATAGATACCTATTCTCCAGTCAAATGGTAAGGAAGATGTTTAAACTAGAAATCATAAACAGGAAACGTAAAAGCAAAGATTTCACAGTTGTTTTAGAAATCTATTTAACAAACATTTTTCCTGGGGAGGAGGATCTTTTAATCTAAATACTGCTGATTTTGTGCAGTATATTCTCTTGGCAGGAAGATGTCATGCAACTATTTTGATGCCTGTTGATGGAGTATTCATAAATTCTTATCATCAAGTAGTGTTTGACCAGTGACTTAAAATGCAGTATAAAAAACCCCTTGAAATTATAAAATTATATATACATATATACACATACACTATCACATACACATATATCTCTAGATACTCTGGGAGTGGGTAGGGAATATAGCTTTAATGCAATTTAATCCTCAGAATGTGGTATTCATTTTAACCATCAATTCCCAGGCATCCCACCTAAGAAGCATCCCCCTCCCCCCCCCCTTTTTTTTACCTGGAACATGTGGCAAAATAAACACAGACTGGGAAATGCGGGTTTAGATAATTAGTACCTTTACAATAACTCCAAAGATTTAAGTTTTTCAACATGTTGTCAAATTTGCATCATTTTCCTCTTTCAAATAAAAAGCATTTCAGAACCTCAAGGCACCAACCCTTTCTCTTTGACTAGAATCAACTTCAACCGAGACATTAAGTACAAGGCTCGTGTTCAAGCTATTTTGTACCAATAACCATCAGCTGCTGAGAAAAGAAGAAGAAAATACGTTCTAGAAGAGAAAATGGAGAAGGTGATTGCAATGAAGAGGACTGAATCCGGACCTTAGGCTTATTTTTTGAATTACATGGTAAAAGAAAAGACACCCCCAAAACCAGAAGGATCAAATACAACAGGGAAGGGGCTGCCCATGTTGAAATTTTTAACTTTATCAAGGACTGCCACGGGATCCTCATCTAAAGGACAGTGACGAAGGAAGAGCCCATCCCTGGCAGTTATATTCAAAGCTTCATTATTCTTTACAGCTTTCCCCACTCGTCTTTCATTTTCCTGGAGCCCAACCTATAGAAAGATGTCAGTCACATCTGCACCAATTCAGTAGCATCGACAGGTCTCCCAAGCCATTTAAAAACAACCGTATCTATTATTCTGGATGAATTCCTTTGTCTTTGTTTTGTTTTGTTTTGTTCCAACCTATCCCAGTTCTTTTTTGACAAGCTTAATCCTATACCTTAAGGGCAAAAAGAATAAACACAAGGGTTCTTCGTGGTTTACTTAATCAGGCTGCACCGGTAAGACTGGGCATATTAACACAGACGCTGTGTAAGTAGGGGAGCCATGCTCTTTGTATCTGGCCATTTACAGACCCTTCCTATGTTCTATGCTTGGTGAGGGAAAGGAGGATCAAAGATCAAATTCTGCTTTGCCTCTGCCTCCCTGCCAGCCAGGGAGCAGGATCTAAGTCACTCCTACCTTAAACACAAAATAACATTCTTTCTTCCTTTAATCAGAGAGATTCCTCCTCCTCTGTTCTCCTTAGACTGCATGGGCCATTCCTAGGAGTGAAAGACAGACTCCCATGGTCTTGCTCTGTTACTTTTCTCTTCACTCTGCACAAGTTTCATCCAACTTTGTTCTAGGATTTTCTACAGTACACATGGTTGCACTCAACATCATTTTCCTGACTCCTACTCTACATCCTTGGATTTTTCTTATCCAACTGTAGCACCATCCACCAGATAGCAAAACTAGTTTTTTGTTGTTTTTGTTCCATTGGGATGAGTGAGAGATTAAAGTCAGTCTGATTTACCAGGAAAAAAATGCCTTTGCTGATGGAAGAGGCAGCCCATAAGACATGAGTTGTTTCCCCAGTGATGAAGAGAACGCAACCCAACAAAGAAGAAATTATCATGTGTTGGGTGGTGGTGGTGGGGGGGTTTGCTCATTTTGAAAAGTGAGCAAAGAATTGAAGGTGCCATTTTTAGCCTGATAACTATTAGATGCCAAGGAGAGTAGCTGCCCGGATAGAACCCATGGTATTTCATAGCTCAAGGAAATTTTGTCATAACAAAATGAAAGCACCTATCAAAGCATCTGGCATATAGTAATTGTTCAATAAATGTCAGTTGACTCTAAATAAATACCTATTATAGGACGTTTTTATTGGGTGTGAAAATGGGGGTTCAAATTTTATTCCTATATATAAACTCCGGCCTATGGATATTAAGATTGATTTTAAAGCATAAGACATTCCTGGAGATGAAGGTGGTAGCAAAAGCTGCCACTCAAGAACTCCAAGAGCCCATGTCAAGGCCCCTATTGGGGCCTACCAGCATGAGGAAGTGTCAAGGGAAGTCACAGGCCTCTGACATCACACCTGGTGACAAGTCTATGCCATCGTTCACACCAACCAATTCAGAAAGGGATCCTTAGTGACACAAAAGAAAGCAATGGTTGTTGATTTTATTTTCTGACTTCCTATTTCCTAAGTCTGCTCTGCTTTAGGAAGCTAAAAGTAGGATGTCTCAGAAGTCTGGATGCATACTTCATGGTAGTCCCCTTATAGGAATCCAAGGAAACCCAGCTTATTTTCACTCAAAAACAAACCAACCTCTCGTTTCAAGAGGGTTTTGTTGTGTTTTGTTTGGTTTGAATTGTTACCTACCACGAGGAACAATATGAGCTGGATCTCCTGTCCTGGGGCTGAGATGATCAGGCTTTTTGCTTTCCTTCTGCCTCATCACTGCAGGCTTCCTGCGAGTGCTGATGGCTGCAATTCTTCAGACCAAGGGGTTTTCCTCACTGATGAGCCAACAGCAATATCAACTTCTTAATTTTCTTCTGGCCAATAGGGCTCCACAAAAATGAGGACTACAGTATGAGAGGTTATCCTAGCAAAAGACTAGCAAATCTAGCATTGGTCTCTTCCTTTCTATCTCCCTTAGTCATTCTAGAAGTTAGTTTGCCCTCACTGTCTCGTTGCCTTCTGAAGGAAATTTTTGTTCACAATAAATGAAAAGAACTCACCTGTTGAAGGTGTGTGTCTGCCTCAAAGTTTTAAATGTAACTTGGCAGATGTGTCATGCGAGTTATCATATTTCACAAACACACCGGGAAACAGTGGAATGCTAAGTGAAATGAACAAGAGCTTGGGGTTTAGTTGGCCTTAGCAAACCTTCTTATGTAGCTTTTCCTATCACTAATCATTTGCCGAGTATTCCATAAAACAAAACACAGACGGCTAAAGTGAAAAAAAAAAAAAAGGATCTGACACCCCAAACCAATGACTAATTTTGTTTGCCTAAAACACACCACCAACCATAACCATATGCTTGCTGCAGCTGGAAATCTTAATGTGTGCTCTAAATGCCCACACCTTACTATACCTACTCTATGCTCCTCTGTAAATGTTGTTTATGGTGCAATCGCTGCTACGAGCAACGTTATCCTCCAGCCAAGAAACATACATAGTGATGCTTTCTAAAGAGTTTTAATGAATAGAATGAGAAATAGCTAAAAGCTGTCACTCCCAGGATCTGGAAATGTACGCAGTTTCACTCATCAGTGTGTGTTCATTTTTCTCATCATCAATATGGTAATGTATGTAACAAGGTTTTTTGGGGTGTTTTTTTTTTAGGGGGTGATGGAGTAACACTTTATTATTGTGCTTATTTTATTTATTTATTTTATATTCAGAGGTAACTTAAGTTTAGCATTTAAATGTCTGTGATGAAAAGCCTAATTTCATTTCAAATTCTCAGACTTGAGAAAGCAGTAGTAAGATTTAATGACACTGGGAGGCAACTGAGGGCCAGGGTAAGGAGGTGGATGGTGGGGGGTAAAGACAAGATCCTTAGGATCCAACTGGAGATGCCAAGTGCCCCAGAAGGCAATGTTTTCCTCCCTTCTAATGGTTATTTAAGTCAAGGGAATATGCAAATATTGTCCAGGTTTCTAAGGATGTTTCCAATCTCCTAAAACAGTACACTCAGTACCACCTGTGAGTAAAGCTTTTTCTTTTCTATTACTGGGCTTAATTCTCATTAGTATAAAATAGTAATGAGAAAGGCTATGTGGCTATTGTCTTCTCTATTTGTATAATCATTCACATCAATATCCTAGGTATATTGAACAGACGCTTGCCTTCTGCCTCCTATCCACAGTTTTCAAATTCATTTAATGTCTGCCTTTGTTCACTGCAGAAAAAACAACCATGCTCAGATTTTCTCCCAATGTATGGTAAATGTGTACATTCATATTCTTTAAAAATCAGCTTTCTTCTGGCACATACCTTCTCTCTAGATAGGACTGTTTTTTATTTCTAAGAAATCAAAAGCAATTTTTGAACACTTTTAACTTACATTTAACTCATCCTAAAATAAGGTGGGCTTTATCTTACATTTAAATTTTCTTGACAATTCTTTTCCTGCTAGAAGAACTCAGGCCCAACTATCCCAAGATTTTTAGTGTGTTTTTTTTTCCTAAGATATACTTTTTTGCCTTCTGTTCCTAGCTAGCAGTCTTTTCTTTGTCTCGTGTTTTAGCAATACCACTTGGTAAATACAGAATACTGACAGGAAGTGGATCTCCTCAGGATTACAAAATACCATAGACATTAAACCTTATAGCAAGCATCCCAGCAGCAATATGCCTCATTTTTCAGATTGAAAAGTAGATACGTGACTGTCAAGGTATTTAAGTAGCCATTGCTTAGTGTGTCAGTACCACAGCCCCCAGTATCCCTCGACCACTTTCTCCTCAAAAGCAGGACAAAATGTTTCTTTTTTTAAAGATTTTTTTATTCATTTATTCATGAGAGACACAGAGAGAGGCAGGCAGAGGGAGAAGCAGACTCTCTGCAGGGAGCCTGATGTGGGACTTGATCCTGGGTCTCCAGGACCACATCCTGGGCTGAAGGCGGCGCTAAACCACTGAGCCACCAGGGCTGCCCTATGTTTCTGATTCAGTTTGAAATAAACGCCCACTAAAGCACTGACTTCTCAACCTTTTTGCTAGCAACAAATAGTAAGAAGCATATTTCACATTCGAAGTATGTATGTATCTAGATCTGAAAAAGCCTCACCAAAAATATCTAATCTTCCTACACAACATATTTTGATATTTTCTTACTATTTTATTCAATTTTGTTTATAAGAGTGCTAGTCACAACCTACTAAATGGTTTTCATTATGCACTAATGAGTTGTTGCCTACCACTTAAAAGCTACAATGACAGAATGAATAGACTTTTCCCATGCCATGAGCTAATGTTGGCTCCATATATAGCAGGGTAAATCTTCATTAACTTTGATGGCCCTAGTACAGACTGTGGCAGTTACCTGAGCCAGCTTGAAGTTTATTTTTGAATAACCTATAAAGAATCTGCTAAACAAAATAATGTCAAGGTGGAAGGGGTATGTAACCTCTCAGAACAAGATACTTCTAACATTTTTTGGATCATTATTTAAATGCAGCTGTGCTAATTAAATTTTAAATGAGTGTTAATTTTTCAGGTCAATAGAACACCTACTTAGAAAAACCTTGTTTGTTCTTAGCCCACAACATTTTGTAAACCAGAATATTGTCTTTAAGCTGAGCTAGGAAAATTTTAGTGTATCTTAACATCCAAACTCGGTGATGTTCAAAGAATAAAATCAGGTCTTTAAAAAATATATTTTGTAGTTCTGCCAGTCACTCTGTTTCTACATCTCCTCGAGGTTTCATCTAATAGCAACAACAGTAATGGGTATACAGTTCCTTCGTAGAGTGCTTTAAACTTCAGAAAACTCTTTTATTTTGTGAACTGGTAATGGCCAAAAATCCTTGGATGACTGCATATTTTAAAAAGCATATAATGACATTTGCCAGACCCAAAAATGAAACTTAATATTTGGTTTGTTGTGCATCTGACAGATTACTCAATCCCATGAAGAAAGCCAGGTGTCTGGCCTGTAATGATTGCCTATATTTCAGAGGTCCAGCTCACCCCCTGCACTGCCCCCACAATTTGGAAGATATGAAAAAAGTTAAAATTTTCAAGGTAAAGGATCAAGCTATGTTCAGAAGTGGGAGTGTCACACAACCTCCCTTACATGGTGGTATCTACTCTAGAACTCGGAACAGATGTTTATCTTCCATAAGCATTTAACATTTTGGCAAACTGACGGCTTAGGAAGTTAAGGGAGTGAAGGACAGGCCAGGAAGTCCGGAATTCCTGGATATGAACCTAATCTCGGTCTGACTCTGTTTTTGCTCTAAATCAATGCCAAACTCTTCACACCTCAGCTGCTTTATAGCAGGCAAGAATTATGCTGAGGACAAAACTGTTTCCTGGGAATGTCTGAGGTTAAACGGTTAACATTACAGCCCTCACCCTCAAAGGAACTTCCACAGAAGGCAGAGTGCTCCTGGTACACCTTATGTACTGTCATTATATCAGGGAATCCAAATGCAATATTGGTGTCCTGTGAAACTGACCTCGTAAAGGTATCATGCCTTCCATTCCTAAATTCTCGTCTACTTTAGCAACAATCAATTATCTAACCAATTAGGAAAGTCATTCATGTGAGTCTTACAGGTTTTTAAGGTAGCTGTAACACCTGGGAGGTGAGTGTTTTCTCTCAGTTAATACTGGGGTGAGTTAGGGGGCCTCATCCTTATCTGTCCCTTCCACCAAAAGGAAAATGTCCTAGCTACCCGAGTCTGGATTTGACAACCTGTGGACCAGCTCGTTGGTTCCTATCTTGAAAAGTGGCCCTGCATCCATCTGTGGCTCTGCCCACGCTGTCCTGGGCCCTTCAAAAGGCAGAATGTGGTTTCACTTTCTCCTCACCACCTCCTGATAAAAGAGCCCTGGTCTCTTCGTGGCATTTAATGAATGGTCCTCTACTCCTGGATTTGGACTTTTGGCCTTTCCAACCGGTCATTAACTGGCAGGAAATGCCCTCCTTGGCAATCACTATTGTGTAAATAGAGCTATAAACTTTCGAAGGCCCCATGCAATTCCCAGACCCTAAAGCTGCACGTGTGTGTGGGGGGGGACTCTTGATTATAACAGCACTGCTTTCCAAATTAAACTCAAACCACATGATACAGTCCATAAAATATACAAAACATGCAGTCCAGTGACAGATTTATTGTGGCCTTACAGAATAAAGCAAAAAAAAAAATCTATATGGAAAACACTGCTACTTTTGACCCAAAGAGCCCCCAAACAGGAAGTTGAAAGCAAATCAGCCAGCTGTGGTCTCACGGAGTCACGAAGGAGAACGAGGTGCAACCAGCATTTCCTGTCATTGCTTGTCACCATTTCTGAATGCCTCTGTCTGAACTGTTTTCTTCGATGGTTAAAAATACGGAAATTTCTTTGGGGATGGATGGAAGGCCAGGAGGCGGCTTAAAAGTGAAAAAAAAAATGTGACTTTTACCACACCCCCCACCCCCAGGTTACATAGCACAGGTCACACGACCAGTCACTTGAACTCCTATATTTTAAGGAACTCAGGAATGGACCATATTAGTAAAATAAGTCTTTACAACTGGACATTAGCTAGCCTTATTGTTTCCTGTTCATTTAGGATCAATTTTGAGAGCTGCTATTATATTAGTAAGGGAGAGGATTGCAGACTGCAGCATCTCATAGAGGAGGAACTCACTTCTGAGACTTGGTCTCTCTGCCCTGGTTCCCTCTCACCATTCCACAAGGCGACTTCAAAGTGCGTGCGTGCATGAGAACTTTCCAAGGGAATCATATCTTAGATCCTTTTATTACTATTATCATTATCACACTCTTTGCAACACGTGGAGGTATTCTTGTCTTTTTCCAGCAGTATGAAATGCCAAGCCCTATGGCACATTGTTCCAGCCTGTCAACTTCGCTATACAAAGGAGCTTTGGAAGAGAAGTTTTAGCCAGAAAGTAAAAGCATTTTGCCCTCTTATTATCATGACGCTAAAGCTCTCAGTATGTACAAATGAGTCCCCCAGCAAAACCAGGTTTCTCTGTCTGAGAAAGAGGATTCACACATGTTAGCAAGGCAGCGAGTTGCCTGGGCAAAAGTCCCCCCACCCAAATCTAAAGTCTTTCTCAAAAAGGCCCTCTTGGGGTGCCTGTCAATCAGAGCCCAGATCCTGGCTCACAGAAAGCTGGTAGCGCCCTTACTGACTGTAGCCTCTGTATCCACCTGAGGCCACTGCCACTACCACAGGCAATCATGAAACAGATCAGGTTATTTGGCACTCCAGTCTCCCACCTCATGTTTTCTGTATTTTGAAGCCTTTAGACCTAAAATGTGCCCTTATCACGCATACGATTTTTCACTCCTAACTTCTGGGTGAGCTAATAAGGTCTTTCTTCATGCTATCCAATTAGGAAAAATGCTCACATGAACTGAGGAGTTTAAATTGTTCTCAAAATCACTTTGGAAAAGAATACACTCCTCTACTTTGGGATCTTCATCGATCACAGACAGCAAGCATTTTGAGAAGAATCTGTGAACTGTGAACCCACAACTGGACCATCTCTCGAACACCTGACTTTTCAGAGAACAAATGCAACCTCCATGTGGGCACTACAGGGAAATGTGGCCTCCAGTGTTCCATGGGTCTTGCTGAATGTGTCTCTACACATTTTTTAACAATGCAGAAGCAGCATTACATAGTACCTGAATCGAATCTTAATAGAGCAGCCACTTTAACAGCACGTGTTCACCTCATTTTCTTGGTCTGTAAAGCACAAAATAGGAATTATACTAAGGGCTATATGCCCAAGATAGTATTATACGTGGTGCTTTTGTTTTGCATTGTTTTGTTTTCCTTCGTGAAGGTTGAGGACTACCAGACAAAAGGTGAAATGCAAGCTCTCTGGTTTTTACTGGCTTTTTTTTTTTTTTTTTTTGCTAACAGCCCTCCCCCCCCCCCCCCAAATCCTACTCTCTTGTTTGGTCTCTTCATACTGCCACATAAGGGGAGATTGCTTGAGGCTGTATCTAAAGAGTGATGGTCCTCTGGGCACAAAAGATAATTGTGGGAGATGCGAAATGGCAGCTCTTGTGTCTCTTGTACCCTGTGGACTTTGCTTTCTGGATCCAGTAAAAAGAGGCGCTATTCATACCTGTATCTTGGTAAATAAAAACCTATGCAAATTAAACCTCCAAATGGGCAGTGTTTAACTGAAAATGAGACAGCTCTCAGCGTCCTTTTGGTTTTTGTCTGTAACTTCATCACTTTCTAAACTACACGTGGCACAAGGCTTCGAAGTCCCCGTATTTCTCATTTTTTTTTTCTTTTTCTTTTAATCTGGTGCAACGGTTTGAAGAACTATTTCTACAGAACTTCTTGTTGAAGACTGATTTCCCTGAGACAGGAGGCAGATACAGGTAAGTGTAACTGCACGTGATAGAAAAAAACAGCAGCTGGCTTGCAGGCCACTCCAAAGGCTGCCGCTGCTTGCTCTGCCCTGAGCCTGTTCCAGCTGTTACTGTGACTGCCAGAGGACACTCACCCTGGGCTTCAGTCTGATTGTTGCTGTTGTGGTTATTACTGATTTTGCGGGGAGGAGGGGGGACGCTAAAGATAGAGATACTGCTACCTGAAATCACAGGAAAGATGTTGATAAAAATCTAAGGACCAGTTAGAAAGACTAATCTACACTTCTATTTAACAAACTTTCATGGAGCGCCTACTACATGCCGGGCATGGAGGATGTGAGGCCAGAAAACCCAGCCACCTGCCTGATAAGTGGCCCAGGGACCCCTGAACAAGCCCGAAGATACGTCTCTCAAACTTCCACATCAATTGCAGGAAATGCCAGGAAGCTCAGGATGCAAAGAATCCGACGCAGATAATTTTGAAGCAGTTTGAATGATTCAAAATGGAAAAGAAGAGTCAGCTGGGATCCCTGGCTGGCTCAGCGGTTTAGTGCCTGCCTTCATCCCAGGGTGTGATCCTGGGGTCCTGGGATCGAGTCTCACATTGGGCTCCCTGCATGGAGCCTGCTTCTCCCTCTGCCTGTGTCTCTGCCTCTCTCTCTGTGTGTGTCTCTCATGATTAAATAAATAAAATCTTTTAAAAAAAGGGAGGGGGGAAGAAGAGCCAGCAAACTGCCAAGCTCTAGGATGCTCCCATGGCCTCAGGAGATCAAATAGCCTGTCAGAAGTTTCTAGTGCCAACTCCCCACATTTCGGTCCAGACTGCCTTTCTCAATTGGAGGCCCTTTCTTCCTGGGCCCATTGAGTTCACCCATGGTGCAGGCATAAAACAAACTCCTGCCTGAAATGGGAAACAAATCACTCCTACTCATAAGCCAATTTGGCACTGATGGAAGTGGGCCTTGAGAGTGGACATAGTATTTAACAAGCGTGCGTAATTGATTCTTAAATCTCCAAACAGGCTCTTTTCTTCCCCTTAACACTTTGTCCTCACGGCTGTTACAGAGTTCTGGGATGACTGTGCTGGAGTTTCTTGAAAAGCATCGTATGCACACAGAGGGAAAATTTATATGTGTATCATATATACATGCACGTGAATATACACGTAGATACATATGCATGTTATACTCACATACATACATGCACTACACACACACATGCTCATGTGCATTTAAATCAAACTTCTGGGATGCCTGGTTGGCTCAGCGGTTGAGTACCTGCCTTTGGCCCAGGGCGTGATCCTGGAGCCCCAGGATCAAGTCCCACATCAGGCTCCCTGCATGGAGCCTACCTCCCCCTCTGCCTATGTCTCTGCCTCTCTCTGTGTCTCTCATGAATAAATAAATAATACCTTTTAAAAAAAGACATTTAAATCAAACTTCCTTTCATTCTTCCTTTCTCTTGAGTATCCTTTTCCCAAAAGTTCACTGCCTGGAATTGAATAGATATTTGCCCATAATCTTCTAGGCAGAAGTCAACGCATGGCTGTATATATTGTTCAAAAGTGACAACTATTTTGTGCACGCATGTACGTGTGTGCTTGTGTGGATGTGCCCAGACAACCTGGGAATACCTTTATTTTTCACCCAAAAATAAGGTCCCTCTTCCCAGACTGCATTATGCCTCTGACCAATCTTTTAAAAACACTGTCGCTCCATTTAATATGAAGTAGAAATAAATGATGGATTGATACTGCGTTTTTACTAAAATGAGCTGGAAAAAAAACACCTCTCTGATCCCTTTTAGATCACATGGATGTCATTAACACTTGGTAATGTAACAGATACCTTATTTATCCTAATCCTCAAAGGTGTCCCTCCAACACTGTCATTTGGCTGTCTTGAGACGATATATAACCATTTAGGAAGAGCAGGATGCCTTGGAACCATCTGGTTTCCTTAAGATCTGAAAGCCCACATGAATACAGATCTAATTGCTTTCTTTTTGGCCATAATTTGTGTTTGTTTGTTGTTTGGTTGGTAATTAAAATTAAACGACTTGCTCCCAAACACAGTTTATTCTCCTAGGGAAAAAAGAAAAATTGCCACCTCATTTTATCTGAGGTACACATTTCCTTCTATTTTCGAAGTGACAACCGTATCACACCTCAGGAGGGGCAGAAAAAGCCCACAAAGAAACACAACTTCTGACTTCCGTTTTCTGACATAACATACACTGAGAATGGGGTTGAGGGGAATCCATCTGTTCAGCCTGAGAGACCCTGTTTAAGAAAACACAAGAGTGTGGAAGAACCTTGAGGTAGAGGTGACTGTAGCCTCATGCTCTTTCAGACACTAGTGTTTTTTTGTTTGTTTGTTTGTTTTTGGTTTTGTTTTTGTTTTTTTGACACTAGATAGTTTTAACATGGCAGTGACCATTATCTACCTTTAATTACAGGATCAGATTACTTGTCAAACATGTAACTTATTCTTATCTGCTATGCCCCAATCCCTGTTTGTTGTCCTACCAGACAACATCATTTATTTCCAAACATGAAAATACCATCCCCTTCCTGAATGTATTGTGTTATTAAGCAGGAGCAGTGTATGATTTTCGGAATGAAAATCTACATCACTTGATGGCTTCTCACCCCCTTCCTCCTATCCCCTCTCACATCTAAAGACAGCTGGGTAGAGAACAAAATTGTACTTCAAACTATATTGTCAGCATTTGCAGAGCAGCCAAGAGACTGTCACTGTTCCAGCACGTGCAGTACAAAACCTTTTTTTCCTTCCCCCAAGCTGCTCTGGTTACTTCTTCATACTGTAGAGCTGGGCAAAATAATAAAATACCTACTGGTCAGAAAAATGAATTACATGAGAGCCTAGAGGTACAGTGAGAGGCAAACAGAATGCAGACAATTAGGAAAGTGGACCATCTCACCTACTTTAAATTTTTCAGTTCCTGCAGGTACACAAAAATGTACTGTTGCAATTAAAAGCTGGGCACAAAATCTGCTCCTTTGTGAATTTACAAATTACTCATTTTTTTCTTTTCTGATTCAACATCTTGCAAGTGTCTACTTTGCATGAAGCTTTGCTTAGGTAAAGGGTGGGTGCAAGGGAATACCAAAGATACTTTGGATACCAGCTCATAATCATAGGTTTTATATCCCCCTGAAAGAGCAGCTGCTGTAAAATGCCTGGAGTGGACAGTTGAGGAAAAAAAGGTACTTTATAATAGTCCTGGGAATCATTATGAGTGCTTAAAGCAGCAAAGGAAATTAGAGAAATGAAGTAGCTCTTAGAAGTAGAGCAAAACATGCAGTCACCACCTCCAGCCTTGCACTATATCAATTCTCTCTCAAAATATTTTTTTTTTCCTGGCAAACCCCTTCATTGATGTTTTCACATGGGGTCTCCAATCTCCTCACTATATGAAGCTGCAGCATGTTAACCGGCAAAACTTCCCCCTAACGTCTCTGCCACTAGTTTAGCTGGTCTATTCTGGCCTCAAGGTTTAATCTTTTCACGTTTTTTTTAAGGATGCTTTTGGTCCAAAGTCATTCAGCACCAAAGCAGCACATCAGAGGGCCAAGTGTGTTGAAGTGAGATGTAAGTCTTTAAGCACTAAAAATGGGAGAAGTTGGTCTGGGTCATCCTCCACCCCCCTTCCCCAGGGCAACAACACAGGTATCTGTTTGCTCTACCTGCAGGAACTCTCCTTTCAGATGTGAAGCAATGAATCCCCTATACACTTCTCTCAAAAAATGATCTGGAAACACTGACGCAAAATTCATTGTATAGTAAATTCCACTGTAAACAGTTCATTTTTTCCTTTTTAGGCACACCGCAGCACCTGGGCAGGAAAACTGCACTGTTCTTTAATAGGTGCAAAACAATCTCTTTCACCCCTTCCCAGAAGCTTGCTAAATTTAATAGCAGAAGAGTCTGCCAGCCAGTAGCTTCTATTGCTCAGGGAGAAGTAAAAAGTAGACAGAGGCAGAATATCAGCCGGCTATAGGCAAAAGCCCTTTTACACTATGTTTAGGGAAGTTTCCATAAACGTGAAGGCAGCTCCCAAAGGTACTGCATGCTGGGGCAAAAATTTAAAAACAACTTTAAAAAATTGTCATTTAAACATCTGCATAGGCAAAAAAGAAGGTATGAATATAACCAGAAATATCCGAGGTCTCTGGTAAGCCTCACTGTCAATATTCCTTTTATCAGAGGTTGGGGAGAACCACGGATGAATTATATTAAGGATGCCTAGTCACTTGGATTGCTATTTCAAGTGTCCACTTTCCAACCATCACATCAGTAATCACCCAGACTTATCGATTAAACCAGGGAGTCAACGCAGTGAAAAATCAGCAGTCATTTCAAAATCAAATCTTGTAATAATTGTTTTAATTGATGCTTTCCCATGAAGTTAATACATTTGTAGAGAAAGGATACCTGCTCATAATCATAAGCTTTATCCCGTATGTGCGGATCCATGCCCAATTAAGCAATTTGGGAACATGAACATCTAGGAAAAAAAAGAAGTCCTCTAAAATACACTACCTCGAGTAGAGCAATATAATAAATTCAACCTCACTGTTGTATCTATACATATCAATCAATAGACAGTAGTCCGAGAAGTACACAGTAGGTCCACTACAGTAATGCTAGAACTACACAAATAAATCACCTGAATGTTAAGTTTCGTTACTTGCCTTGATTTAATTTCGTTTTGTTACCATAAAAGCTGACTGTGTGAATGCTAAAAATAAAGTCACCTTTTTAACAGCCTCCTAAAATCTATCCTCATGCCCTTCAGATGCCGGTAGTAAAAGCAAGCTGCCAAATGTGTTGATCCAGAGCGGGAAAAGACAAGGCTCTGCAAGGAAGCTGAGGCACTGCTCACGATATCGCAGGAACACGGGGAAATTAGGTGTTAAAAGCCTTTGCTGATGATATGCCACGCAAGAAATGCCTTTAAATCACACAGAAAAAAAAAAAATCCGTATAGAAATATAAAAAGAAGAACACGAAAGAAAAGGCAGAGAAAAGGAAAGACGGAAGAACAGGAAGAAGAAGAAAGATTAAAGCCCTCAGATTGCAGCAAAGTTGCAGTATTACTTTTCCTTTTACTTGCCACTTGAAAACTAAAGTTTAAAAGGCATTTGATTTCGTTGGCGTCCCAGGAAGGCAGCCACTCTCACAACCCCGGCTCAACTCCAGCCTTACCTTATTATGCTGCCAGCGCAAACCCAGGGGCTAAGGGGTCTTGCTCTCAGCGGCAGCGGCGGGGGCAGCGACAGCGGCACATGCCATCTGTTAGCAGCAGAAGCAAAAGCAGCGCTGCGCGAGGTGGCCCCGGTGCCGGGAGAGCATTTAGCAGGGGTGCGTACTGAATGCCGCCATTTTAAAGCGAGGCTCCTGAAATCATTAGATATAAGCAAATTAAAGCCCGCCCCACCTACAGAACTTCATGACTGGGACGTGCAACCCTGCTCCGAGTCGCCGCTGTGGGGTGTAAAATGTGAAGGCGAGAGACGCGCGCACAGGGACTCCCGGACTGAGGCGACGATCCCGGCGCTTCCCCGGCCCCTCCGCCCCGACCCCCCCGGGCTCGCGCGAGCCTCCCTTCGGGCCCCGAGGCAAGGAGCTTCGCTTTGGCTCCCAAGCGCGGGGGCTCCCGGCCGAAGCAGGCCGGCGCCCTGGAGCGTGGGGGGCGCCCAGCCCGGGCCTCCCCCCCACTTCTCCCAAGCTCTTGGTTTAGTCCGCGCGGAGCACACCTCAGAGCTCTCGGCTCCCTCGCGGCGGCGGGCGTGGGGCTCCCGCCCCGGCTAGTAGCTGCCATGGCAACCCGGGCCCCAACCCCGCCCGGCCTCGCCAAAGGCGTGCCCTGCACCCGCCGGCAGGGTAGAGCCCGCGGCCGCCGCCGGTCCCCCTCACCCCCCACCCCCGGCGCCCGGTCAGCGGGACGCGACGGGGGAATGGCGCTCATGGGGGTTTCAGGCGCCAAAAACGGCAACTCGCGCGCAACTCTTCGGGCGGGTGGAGCGGCTCTCGGGCAGCGGGAACGCTGGGCCGGCCCTCAGCCGCCCGGCCCCGCCCCGCCCGGCCAGGTAGCGCGGCGCGCCCCGCACCGCCACAGCCGCCGCCGCCGCCGCCACCGCTAACCTCACCTGGCTCGGCACGCGCGGCTCCCGGCTTCGGCTGGCCGCTGCGGACAGGGCGGGAGTCAGGCAGCGGGCGGCCCCAGCTCCCGCGCCCACCCGTTCCTGTGGTCGGCCTCCTTCCCGCCGCTCCCAAAGAGCGCCAAAAGTCGCGCCCCCGCTCCGAGTGCGGGCACTTTCCTTCTGCAGGGCGCTGTTTGGTCGCCAAATGTATTCTTTGTGTGCTTCGTTCATTCGTGCGTGGTTCTCCGAGAGCGTCGCGCGGGCTTTATTCTCAGGGGGTGTGGCGCCTCTCCCCCCAAACCCAGCGGCCCAGCCTCCGTTACAAAGGCTCTCTGTCGTTTCTTTATTAAAGGAACGGGGGACAAATCATAACGCTCAGGTTTTACAAAAGCGAAAACAAACAGAGCTCGCGCACATCCCCGGAGAAGGGGGAGGGAGGCGGCAAAGTTTCTAGAGCTTCAGGAACTGAATTGCGAATGAGAAATGCGGTGTGGCTCAAAGCTGTACGCTTAGAGTCACTTCAGATACGGGTGAAGTGAGACAGGTAATTCCCTAAAAATGGCCTTAGTCAACAAATATGTTGGCTCACTGGAGGCCAAAAAAGAAAAAGAAAAAGAATACTCACCAGCTGCTTTCCTGGGAGCTAACTTCTGTAAAAGTCCCAATCCTTTATTTCCCCTTAAGAACCTCCGGGAAATTTTGACTGGTGCCAATAGTTTCCCTTCTTCGATGGACTTTGAAGGGAAGCAAGAGCCCTAGGGTAGGGTCCCCGATACTTGTGAATGAGAAACGGACAAAGCAAATGCAATTTCATATTTTGATTTAAAAACGTGCATCTGGACAGCTAAATTACCAGTTTCGATCTAATGCAAGTGTAATAGGAACACCAGCTGTCCCTTAATTGGAGCCCCAATAATAAACGCGTGCTTTTATTTAATTTTATTAGGACAATTGTACTTGATAACATACGCATATGCGAGAGCCTCAGTGATAAGCTCATAGCAATTCATGTGCTGCTCTCCTGCCATGAACTGCTTCACCCCACTGCAGAGTTCTACATGCTCTCCAGAAAGTGCAAAAAAAAAAACATCGCAGGAGACGTTTAAGTTGCAGTTAGGTTGAGAAGCCAAGCGAATTCTCAGGCCCATTACATTTTTTAATTCTGCCAGACTGATCCCAATAGAATTCTCCCATCTAATTTTAGGTAAGAAATCAATGTCTGCTTGTTAAATGCCAGATAATAGGAGCAGGATCCTAATGGTTGGAAGGAGAACACTGGCACAAACTGCCCTTTAAATAATTGAGACACACCCCCTCCCCAAGGCATTTGGCGAGGATTGTGAAAGTTATCAGGACGATGTGCTGGGACAGCTTCTGATACTTTTGTCATCATGGCTAGAATCCTACCGTAAGTGGAACAACGCATGAGCTTCTGGTTATATGAAGAAAAACGTAAACAGAAAGACTAATTCCTAACCCCTTCTGCCCACCTCCTATGGAGCTTGCCAAATTACCTGCACTACTCTCTCTAAAAGTCAAACTTGGCTGCCATGTAGGAAGTGGCTTTGGCAGTCCAGGAACTACCATAGCTAAAAGGAGGAGATGTTGGCTACTGCAATAGTCTGGAGAGAAGGGCAGGGCTGACTTATATAACTTTATACACCATGATCTAACAAATGAGGAACTGTTATCACAGTGAGTCAACAAAGGAGTCTTTATACTAAACGTAACTTAGGTCAAAACCAGTGCGTTTACCTCTGTCCACCATTGTAAACCACATCTCCTGTGGGGCACTCCAGCTTTCCCTAATCCCCAAACTGGCTCGATTTTATTGTTATTGCATTGGTGAAATAATCGTTTTATTATAAATGTAAGGTCATAAATAGGTCAATTTGCTAGCTCTCAAGATAGTATAGCTTCAACATATTATTCTTTTGTTCACCATGTCTGACCAGTGAAAGTTGCAAATGAGGCTTTATTATTCTCTTTTGTCCACAATGGAGAGGAAGACAGCCCTATAAACAAATTTTAGCCCAGTAAATTGTCCTTTTACCCCAGGTGGTATGGCCTCCACAAATGAAGCTAGACAAATTTTCATGCCACCAGGTCATTGGGGAGTGTTCTCAAAGACAGTGGGAAATTGCTGTTACCTCCCCTTAGCACTATAGAAGGGCTTATTTGCTCTGTAGGGTGGACCCACCTTGGAATTACTTTCTACTTTAGTAGTTAGAGCTAACCAACATTTTCTTTTCTTTTCTTCCCCCTTAGGCATGATTGGGGGCACGACCCAGGAAAAATCGAGTTGCGCGCTGACTCATCCACAAGATGAGTTCTTAATGTATATACATTATAGTCTCTGAATTCTTACACTTGTTCCCCAATTGCATTTTGGGCTAGTCTCAGAATCACTATTCCTGAGGGATCTTTAAAGGGAAGTACCTCACAACACCTGGATTTAAATGTTCAGTCCTGTCCCTCTGCCCCAGCCAGTCAAACAAAGGTATACACAGCAAATATTTGAATACACCCAGGGAATATGTTCCCGTACTCTCACTATGTCTTAATGCTTAAGCATTATTTTTTTTTGCAGTCTTTATTTTTTTTAATTAATTAATTTATTTATTTATGATAGTCACAGAGAGAGGGGGGGGGCAGAGACACAGGCAGAAGGAGAAGCAGGCTCCATGCACCGGGAGCCCGACGTGGGATTCGATCCCGGGTCTCCAGGATCGCGCCCTGAGCCAAAGGCAGGCGCTAAACCGCTGCGCCACCCAGGGATCCCTTAAGCATTATTAATAGACGTTTACGCAGACATGTGTAAGGCTAAAACTCTAGATAACGAGGTAGCAGCCTCTCAAGTGACACATTCATCCAATGTATATAATTAACTTTGAAACAGGAAAGAATTCTCAAAGTTATGTAATGGTTTATTATTATTTATTATAATCCATAACCTAATGAACATTGCTGTGTTTTCAAAGATGCTGGATGGGTGGGGTTGTTGAACTCTCAATATTTTCCACCAAAGTTATTCTTTTACTCCTGTCAAGGCATTATAACTCATTTATTATTCCCTTTAAGAGATTGTCAGTGGACATCCGGGTGGGGTCGTGCTATGCACAGAAGGTGAAGGATCTTCCTCTCCTTTTGAACCTGTAGAATTATTCTCACCAGCCTAGCATTATTAGCAAATAGTTAAGTACTGTTTGCTGCTGCTCTGTTGTGGTCATTCCATACAGAAGCCTCTGGCGATTTAAGGGTGGTTGACATTGATTATTCATCCATTTCTGAAGAGTCTTTTTCATTGGGAATTGGGGGTTTGGGATTCACACAAAGGTTCTGACTGATAGGGGAGGGAAAAAGCAGAATTGGGATGTCAAAAAGGTTTAGACAATCAAAGAAATGTTCATTTCCAAGGTAAGCCCTTTGTAAAATGATGCACACTGTGTTTCTTACAGAAGAGAGAAGGCAATGCAATAAGTAATTGCATGCCAAAATCATTGCAAGCTTAGATAATAAATTGATCAACAATTCTCAGGTTGTAAACAAAATTCCTGAAATTCAGATTTTTCTTTCACTTGGGCAAAATTTTCAGAATTCTCTGGACATGTTCTAATAAACACAGAAGAAAACAGGAAAAGTATTGAAGAGTCACATCCTTCAAAACACACCTAGGCCTGATGAATTTATAAAACAATTTTTCCCTTAAGCCTTTAAGGAACCTATTATATGAATTATCCCTGGGTATTGAAAAGTATGGTTTGTTTCTTATAATTCTCCTTAGAGGGAAATGTGGCAAGAATGATACAGATGAAAATGATACAAGAATGTAAGAATAATATAAAAGGTAAGAATGATATGAAGAAGAAAAACATGGCCTATTATCACTTAGGAATACGATAGTTATAATAGCAACAATTTAATGTGGAAATACTCCAAGCCAGGCACTGTACTAAGCATTTTTTGTAAGGTAGCTCATTTGATCTTCACAACAACTCTTATAAAGTAACTATTATTATGCTTCCTTGTTAAGAACAGAAAAGTGAGAATATAAGGGAAGGGAGAAGAAATGTGTGGGAAATATCAGAAAGGGAGACAAAACGTAAAGACTGCTAACTCTGGGAAACGAACTAGGGGTGGTAGAAGGGGAGGAGGGCGGGGGGTGGGAGTGAATGGGTGACGGGCACTGGGGGTTATTCTGTATGTTAGTAAATTGAACACCAATAAAAAATTAAAAAAAAAAAGAACAGAAAAGTGAGAAGTGAGGCTCATCCAAAGTGATAAAGTTAACAAAGCGATTAAGTGGCAGAACCAGGATTCAAAGTTTTCTCTGTTGGTAAGGCTCATGCTTTTTGCTACTACAAAGCACTGAATAAAGCTATTATAGGGCCCAGTTGAACTTGAATTCAGATGGTTGCTCCTTTTAGTATACCGTACTGCTTCTCATTGATGTAGGCATTTTTTTATGTGAACATTTTAATCAAAATGCTACCAATACAATACAGCAACTCATTAAAATAAGTTTAAGCCTTGCAAGTATTATTTATCCCATAAATGTACAGATGACTTCAGCCAAAAATCAATATTATGGGGGCACCTGGGTGGCTCAGGTGATTGAGCATTGGACTCTTGATTTCAGCTCAGGTCATGACCTCAGAGTCCAGAGTTCCAGCCCTGGCTTCAGGCTCTGCACTCAGCGGGGAGTCTGCTTGAGATTCTCTCCTTCTTCCTCTGCCTCTTAAATAATAAGTCTTAAAAAATCGATATTATGGAAAAATGCATGATAAGCTTAGTAAATGCAAAAAAGACATGTGACAAAAATCCATCTCCTTTTTATGGTCAACATCTTTAAATATAGAAATAGTGAACTACCTCTTTAACATGATAAAGAATGAAAAAAAAAAACCCAAAGAACTAATCTCCTACCAATTGGAAAAACAAAGTCATTTTCCATAAAAACAGGATCAGGGGCTGCCTGGGTAGCTCAGCAGTTGAGCATCTGCCTTTGGCTCAGGGCGTGAACCCAAGTCCAGGGATAGAGTCCCGAATCAGGCTCCCACAGGGAGCCTGCTTCTCCCTCTCCCTGTGTCTCTGCCTCTCTGTGTGTCTCTCATGAATAAAAGATTTTATTTATTTATTCATGAGAGACACAGAGAGAGAGAGAGAGAGAGAAAGAGACACAGGCAGAGGGAGAATCAGGCTCCATGCAGGGAGCCCGATGTGGGACTCGATCCCGAGTCTCCAGGATCAGGCCCTGGGCAGAAGGCAGATGCTCAACCGCTGAGCCATCTAGACATCCCAAATAAACAAAATCTTAAAAAAAAAAAAAAACACACAGGACCCAAACAAGCTTTTGTTCCTCTGTAAGTTCAGTGTTTCTAAGAAAGTCTTATTTTGGTAATAAGGTATGAAGATAAATTAAAAGTGAATATTACAGAGGAAAAAAATAAAGTTAGAGAATTTTTTAGACAACATTAGAATATACCTAGAAAAGCCACAGAATTAAAATGTTTAGAGGGAGCTACAGAGTTCACAAAATAAAAGATTCGTCTTGGAAAGCCAATTAAATATCTACCAATAAGCCAACAAAAAGGAGAAGTAACACATTTACAACAAAGCAAAAACATTAAAGTATTTGGAAAAAAGTCATATACACAATAGTGTGAGAAAAAGAAATAATACAACACCTTCATGGAAGAAAGAAAGAAAAACCCGAGTAAATGTAAAGTCACACTACATTTCTTTTTTTTTTAAATAAATTTTTATTTATTTATGATAGTCACACACACAGAGAGAGAGAGAGGCAGAGACACAGGCAGAGGGAGAAGCAGGCTCCATGCACCGGGACCCCGACGCGGGACTCGATTCGGGTGTCCAGGATCGCGCCCTGGGCCAAAAGCAGGCGCCAAACCGCTGTGCCACCCAGGGATCCCTCACACTACATTTCTTTTTTTCTTTTTTTTTTTTTCTCACACTACATTTCTTAATGGGAAACCAATAGTATGAAGCTGATACTTCTTCACACCTTGATTTATAGATGTAAACTATTCAAATAAAGACATCTCGTATTTCAAAAATGATACCACATTAACTTGTAATGGTTGTACGTGATTGTCCTAGAGAAACAGATATCTAACAGAAGTAGCAAATAGTATAAATTAAAATGGTTAAAATAACAGAATTCTGACACAAATCAGAAATATCGATGAGTAAATGTGTTACAGATACCAGGAAAAAGGCTGTAATAAATGCAAGAATTGAATGTTTAATGAACAAAGCATAATAAACAATGGGGAGAAAACTCATTATTTAGCAAATTCAACTGGGGTATACGTAATGATTCTTTCTGCATGAATAAAAAATCAAACATCTAAATAAAACTAAAAAAATTAGCTATCGACTACAGTATGTAACTCAACTATAGGAATTTTAAAGTTTTGAAGTGATAGAAAACATTGCAAAGGAAACACTGGTCAGAGAGTACAACATAATACAAAAATGTAAAACCATTATCAAAACTAAGATTAAGTGGTGAAAATGCTAGGAAGATCATGGATAAATGAATGATCATGGATATGACCATTGATCATATGATTGATCAAATGATCATGGATAGCATGTAAACTGTATACAGAGGTGCTATATTTTCAAGACCATTACCAGATCCCCAAGAGACAAAGAGTCAAAGAATATCATGTCACTAGAAGAAATATATATAGTTCCAACTAGGAGGCACCATTTGATACTTGAGGTAATTGCCAAAAGTAATTTACAAAACCCAATACTACACAGGATCTGGAAGAACTAGCCCGTTCAAGTTGCTGAAGGCATTGTAAAATGGGTCAAGAGTCATAAAAATGTTCATAGTCGTTGAACAGAGGAGCCCAATTCTGGGAAATTATCCTAACATAATAATTCAAAAGAAGAAGGAAAAAGCAGCTTTCATTTTAATATCAAAAGCCTTAAAACAACCTAAATATCCAATAATAAGGGGAATGATTGAAGTATTTATTATATATTAATGCAGTGAAATTATATGAACATGGTAGAAAAACAGAAAATTGTACAGGAAATAACGTTAATAAAAGGTTAGGATGCAAAATTATATTTTTCCACTGATTGCATCCATGAGTATTCATAAGGATAATGATCTGGAGAGCCCAAAGATTTGTATCTAGGTTTTTTTAAGCTAATACTGGGGACATTTAAAGGATTTTTTTTTAATTTTGGCAATCTGTCTAATAAAGCAGTATTAAATTGGAGAGATAATTATTTCGATGTGAGAATTAGGCCTCTCAAATAAACTACTTCTATTTCTCTCACCTTCTGCTATTTATTTCTCTCTTCCCATGCATTTCTCAACAACTGCTCTTTTATCCTCTCCAAATATTTCTGCAGCCCTTTGTCTCTCTTCCAGCCATCTCTCTTTCTTCTCTTCCATCATCTCCCTTACTCCACCTTTCTTCTTTTTATGCTGAGCTTTTTGTGCTTCTGTTCTTGGAATGGTTAAAATATCAGACAGAAATATATTTTTTTTATCTGTTGAAGAAAACACTGCTCTTATTCCTTGTAAATGTGGATGAGCTGAATTCATTATTTTAAAAAGGCACCTGGATTGGATTGTGTTTTAATTATTTATGCAAGGCCAAGGCCAAATCAAACGCTTCTGCCAGGCCCTAAACTATGTCAAGTGGAAAGCACTTCACATCCTAATTCCATTAGATTTGTCATCACAGAAAGAACAACGAACGTTAATGTGAAAGATACATATTCGCATGTATAGGAAACCCTTGCTCTTCCCATTTTCACATTTTCAAGTATCCGACTTTTAGTCATGCCAAAACATGCTCTAACCTCCATGCAACATGTGGATACAATAATGACTATCTCATTGCATTTTGCATTGGAGATATTGTGAATGTCATACGGATAATGAACAGGCATTCTTAATCATGGAACCGGAGGAAAAACTGAATGGTAACAAACCAATGCTGAGAATGGGCAAGAAGCTCAAAAGTATCCCTTGGTAATATAATATATAAGTTAATTTAATCTTTCTCGATTTCCTGCTATAGAAAGTGAGGTCATTCTAGAATCTTCCTTATAGCAGATGTGGTGGGATTCAAAATGACAAGGTTTGGAAAGCACTGACTGTGCCTGGCACATAGCGAGTGCCCCTTTAGTGAGAGAAGGTAAAGGGCACTGCAGATTTGAAGTCACAGGGTGCACATGGGCTTATAGGCGGCAATTCGAGGGCACGTCGGGGACAGAGAAAAGACTGGCTGGTCGGTAGTCTTACGGAAGGGTTAATTTCGTAAATTTTCCTTTTCCTTTTAGAAAAGATAATTAGTCACACCTCAGGTGTTTCCTATCAAACCTTCAGCTTGGCTGCCAACCAGGTTGAGGCATTCCTTCCCATTCTGGAGTGGAGTGGAGAAGGGAGGGTTTTCAGGGCAGTTCCTCGTCAATCTTTGTGCAACACAGGTTGATGTCTGGAAGAAGAAAGAAGGTGCTATCAGTCCCAGAGTAACTTAGGCTCCTAGGAGCAAGGTCAGAATGCTAGAGCAGTGGCCTGTCTCTGCCCTGCTGAACGGGGGCATGGCTGCAATATCCTGGATGTGGGACAAGGGCATGTACCTCGCTGGTAAGTCTCTATGAGCCCATGGTGGTGTCTGGTCTATCTGCTGACGCTATGTGGGAAGAGGGGACTTGAACTTGAGATACTGAAGGGTATAGTATAGTGATTAAGGGCACAGATCCTAGAGCCATGTGTTCAGTTAGCTCGAGTGTTACCTGGAGCAAGTTACTTACCCTCTCTGTGCCCTGGTTCTTCATTTGATAAGGGATGATGATAGTACCTACTGAATTAAATAAGAGCACCGCCCACCAGATCATGAGTGTTGGCAATTTTCATCCCTGGCCAAATGGCCCATTTCTCAGCCTCTCTTGCGATCAGGAGAATTTTCTTCCCGGGTCCAGGGAGGATACGTAAGGAGGATCGTGCATTTTCCTCTTTGAGCCAAACTTGAGTGGGTGGGACATATTAAAAGCCATAAGACAGTGGCTTTGGCACCAGGGTGACTTTGCAAACGACCATAGACACCAGAATGCAGCTAATCTTGAAAGCTTGGGTCGTGGGAAGCACTCTTTTCCTCTTTGGGCTGCAATGAGACCTCAAATTTTGTGCCATCATGCTTAATGTCTTCAAAAAACCCCTCTCGAAATGAACAAATTACCCAGGAAGAATAACACATTAACCTGCTAGCTGAATGAACGCTTTAGTGCAGATTACTTTTATCAGGTTACTTAGCTTCTGGAAGCTGGGCCCAAAAGCCCATAGATGAGGGATGGGTAAATGGTATTGAGAGGGAAGGAGGAGAGAAGGGGCATCTAGGGGCAACCTGATGGCTCCTGAGGATGAAAGCTGAGCAAAGCCAGGGTCTGCATGGGCTCTTGGATGGAGCATAAGACCCCTTGACCCCTTCTGTCCTTCCTGCTCTCTCTACCCTGTTTCATTTTCTCTGTCTTTTCATTGATCCTACATCACGTCACACCAGACCAGGCACATAATCAACAGACATTTATGAACTGTCTGCTGCATCACTAAGTGCATAGAATGGACAGAAGTCACCAACTGTTTCACAGATGCGCCATCTCGAACACAACTAGGTACAACTCTATGACTGCCAATGAGGAGGGGTTATATCGATCTGCTCCATAGGGTGAGGCAGGCACTTGAGGCTAGGGATATAACATATACAAAGAAAGTACTCAAAAAAATAAGTGAAATATAGTGAGGGGCACTTGAGAATCAAAGCAGGGGTAGAAGATCCGAGGCAAGATTCGTTCCAAGGACCAGGAGGAAGCTGAGCTTCAAGGAGAGAGGAAATTACAAAAAGCAGCAGCTCTTTATTGAGTGCCTCCTGTGTGCCAGGCACTTTTACTGACTCTAATTTATTGCTCATGATAGGGTCAAAAGGAATTATTGTCTCAATTTTTTCATAAATGAAAAAAACAATCATCAGAAAAGCTGGGCAGATTGTAGCATAGTGAGTGGCTGAGTGTGTAGACTTGGATCAGAACTACCTAGGTTTGAATCCTGGCTCTGCCACATATTAGCTGTGTGGTCTTGGTCAAGTGACTTAACCTCTCTGTTCCTCTGTTTCCTCTACAGTAAAAATGAGGATGATAGTGACTACTTCATGGAATTATTATAAGGCTTACATGAGTTAGAAAGTGTCTGCTATATATGGAATGTTTTATGAGTGCTTATAAAATAAACCTGCCCAAAGTCATAAGGTGAGTGTAAGAGCCCAAATCTGAGACTAATGCCAACTGCTTCAGTCCTAGCACAATTCTTAACTTCCATGGAGGAGTCCCAATTTTCCTTCTCTCTCTCTTTTTTTAAAGGTTTTTAATTTATTTATTCATGAGAGACACAGAGAGAGAGGCAGAGACATAGACAGAAGGAGAAGTGGGCTCCCTGTTGGGAGCCCCATGCGGGACTCAATCCCAGGACCCTGGGAACACAACCTGAGCCAAAGGCTCAACCACTGAGCCACCCAGGTGCCCCCCAATTTTCCTTCTCTGAAAGGACTCCTTGAAGCCTTCAGTCCTCCAGGAACCTTTCTTTGACCACTCCCTATTTTAATTCACAGCTTAATACCCAGTCACAAACTGCTGACCTAATGATTTGAATTGTTATCCTGCACATTATTTTGGTTCCCAAACTAGCTTCTACACCTCTTCTGAGGGACTTCACTTAATTTGTTTTCACCCTCCAGACTGCCTAGCCATTTTCTGTCTTTGAAACTGAAATTCTGCTCACAGTTCTTTTTTTTTTTAATTTTTATTTATTTATGATAGTCACACACACACAGAGAGAGAGAGAGAGCGAGGCAGAGACACAGGCAGAGGGAGAAGCAGGCTCCATGCACCGGGAGCCCGACATGGGATTCGATCCCCGGTCTCCGGGATCGCGCCCTGGGCCAAAGGCAGGCGCCAAACCGCTGCGCCACCCAGGGATCCCCTGCTCACAGTTCTTAGATGGACTGGTGGTCTTAGAGACTTTTGAGCGGGACAAGCATGGTCACAACTTCAGGACGTAGTTTTCCACTTCTGTCCATTCATATTCACAGTTTTGGTTTCTCACTAATCAATGGCTGAAAGTCATGTTATTATGGTTTTTAATTCATTCTATATAAAGTCTTATCATGTCTTTTCTCTATATTTTTTTATGATTCTCTCAGCTGTCATCATTTTAAAGCATTTGCTGAAGCCTAGTTAATAAGAGTCAGAGAGACAGGGAAACAATATGGTGCCACCAAAGTTCCCGTAAAAATATAATTTTTATGTTATGCCTTTCCAGGCATATGGCACTGAGTCATAAGAAATAATAGCAATGGAAAATGGCCAAATGCATACTGGTGTACTTGAGCTAAGTACAAGAGGAGATGTAGAGTTATTTTGAAGATACAGTCTATTTCTAAAGTGCTTTCTGAGTCTTCAATATGCTGTACGGTCATATCTCTGAAGGGAAAGAGAAATGTACCTAAGTTCTCAAAACACTTGCTGAGACAGTAAATGAATATGCTCGATTTCCCTGATCACAGGCCTTCATTCCAATTCGATGCAAGCCATAAATGAAATGACTTGGCTGATTATAAGTCAGTCCCCCATGAACATTTGTTTACCTCTGCAAAGCACTACATATAATTGCTGTCTCTGCTCAGGGGAGGCCCAGCTGGGATTACAAGAAGTGTTGCAAGGTTCTACTGAGGTGTGATCACCAGTTACAGCATGAACCTGGCACTGCGCGTCCATACTCTGTCTGCTTTAGCGATTGGATCCATTCGTCTGTCTCCTTCAGACAACTAAAATTAGCCAGAAAGACAGCAGAAGTATTGGGACCCCAAGTTCACTTTGCTCCTGAGTCATAGTCTGTAATCATGTGGCAGTTACCACAATTCTTCCAAAAGCCAATGATGATACATAAGTCAGGATCACGGACCATTGGTACTGATTGCCCAGAAAAATGGAAATGGGCAATTTTTCTTAATCAAGTTTCTTTTACTCCTTATTATTGTGAAAGCAATATAGGTTTGTTTTTCTAAAAGAATTCTGGAGTTATGATTGGCATAAGAAGCTGTATGTACTTAATGTACACAACTTGAGAAGTTTGGGGATAAATATATGTCTGTGAAACCGTTATGACCATCAAGGCCATACACATATACATCAATTCCCCTAATTTCCTCTTTATCATTACTACTGTTGTTGCTGTTTAGTGGTAAGAACACTTAATATTAAATCTACCCTCTTGGCAAAGTAAGTATAAAGGATTGGTAGTGATGGGCACTATGCTGTATAGTGGTTCT
Source organism: Canis lupus familiaris (assembly GCF_011100685.1). Lineage (NCBI taxonomy): Eukaryota > Metazoa > Chordata > Mammalia > Carnivora > Canidae > Canis > Canis lupus. The sequence continues at coordinate 104,301,733 of NC_049260.1, forward strand.
CCAAAACGTACTTATTTTGCAAAACTGAAATTTTCTGTGCTTGAACCATCAACCCCCACTTCCTTCTCCCCCTGAAAAACCACCATTCGACTCTTTGCTTCAGTAAGTTTGACTATTTTTGACTCCTTATATAGGTGGTATCACATAGTGCTTGTCTTTCTGTGTCTGGCTTATTTCACTTAAGCATAATGCCTCTAGGTTCATTCACCTTGTCGCAGATGGCAGTATTTCCTTCCTCCTTTTTTAAAAGCTGAATAATATTCCATTGAATGTATGCACCATATTTTCTTCATCCATTCATCCATTGATGAACAAGTAGGTTGTTTCCATGTCTTGCCTAATGTGAATAATGTTGCAATGAACATGCAGATGCGTGTATCTCTTTGAGATGGGAGTTTTATTTCCTCTGGATCTATATCCAGACATAGGATTGCTGGATCATATGGTAGTTCTATTTTTAGTTTTTTGAGGAACCTCCATACTGCTTTCCCTGATGCCTGTATCAATTTCCATTCCTACCAACAGTGTGCAAGGATGCTCTTTTCTCCACATCTTTGCCAATACTTGCTATCTTTTCTTCTTGTTGTTTTTAATCCTACCACATCCTGACAGGTGGAGGTTTTGATTTTTCATTACCCTGATGATGAGTGAGGTTGAGTGCCTTTTCATATTTCTGTTGGCCATCTCTATTGTCTTCTTTAGAGAAATGTCTATTCAGGTTCTGACCACTTTTCAATCATGTTATTTAGTTTTTGTTTGTTTGCTGTTGAGTTGTATGAATTCCTTGTGTACTTTGGATATTAATCTTTTATTAGATCTATGGTTTGCAAATGTCTTCTCTAGCTCCGTAGATTGCTTTTTGTTTTGTTGATTATTCCCTTTGCTGTGCAAAAGCTTTTGAATGTGATGCAATCACACTTGTTTATTTTTGCTTTTTTTTTTTTTTTTTTTGGTTTCATAGCCCAAAAATCAGCACCAAGACTGATGCCAAGGAACTTTCTCCTTTTGTTTCCTTCTACGCTTTTTATGGCTTCATGTTTAAAGTTTAAATTTTTAATTCATTTTGAGTTGATTTTCGTATATGGTATTAGATAAGGTTCCAATTTTATTCTTTTGCATGTGGATATCTAATTTTCCCAATAACATTTATTGGAGAAACTATCATTTCCCCATTCTGTATTTTTGGTTCCTTGTTGAAAATTAGTTAACCATATTTGTGAGGTTTATTTCTGGGCTTTCTAATTTGTTCCATTGGTCTTTTGTGTCTGTTTTTTAATGCCGGTGCCATATTGTTTGATTACTGTATCTTTGCAACATAATTTAAAATCAGGAATATGTGATGCCTCTGGTTTCATTCTTCTTGCTCAAGATTGCCTTTGGCTACTCAGGAATTATTGTGGTTCCATGCAAATTTTAGGATTTTTTTTCTATTTCTATGAAAACTGCCATTGGAATTTTGATAGGGATTGCATTGAATCTGTAGAGTGCTTTGGGTAGCCTGGACATTTTAACAGTATTAGTTCATTCATTCCATGAACATGGGATATCTTTCCATTTATTTGTGTCTATTTTAATTTCTTTCATCAGTGTTTTATAATTTTAAATGTACAGATCTTTAACCTCCTTGGTTAAATTTATTCCTAAATGTTTTATTGTTTTGGTGCTATTGCAAATGGGATTGCTTTCTTTATTTTTTTAGATAGTTCATTGTTAATATATAGAAATGCAACAGATTTTGGTACCCTGACTTTGTACCCTGCAATTTTCCTGAATTCATTAATTAGTTTGAATAGTTTTTGGTAGAGTCTTTAGTCTTTACTAGACATAAAATCATCTCTACAAATAGAGGCAATTTTACTTCTTCCTTTCCAATTTGGATGCCTTGTATTTCTTTTTTTCCCCCTAATTGCTCTGGTTAAGACTTCTAATACTGTGTTGAATAGAAGTATTGAGAGTGAGCATCCTTACATTCTTCCTGATCTTAGAGAAAAAAACCTTTTGCCTTTTCACCACCAAGGATAATATTAGAGAGGTGATAGCTAACTCTCATTGTTGAGAGATTTTTTTTAACCATGAAAGTGTGTTGAATTTTGTTAAATGCTTTTTCTACATCTCTTGGGATAGTCACATGATTTTTAACTTTTATTCTGTTAATGCTGTGTGTCACATTGATTTATTTGTAGATTTGAACCATCCTTAGGATTTGAAGCATCCTAAGAATAAATCCAACTTGACCATAATGTATGATCCTTTTAATACATTGTTAAATTGGTTTGCTGGTTTTCTGTTGAGGATTTTTGCATCTATGTTCATTGAGGATATTGGTCTGAAATTTCATATTCTTGTAGTGCCTTCATCTAGCTTTGGTATCAGGGTAATTATGGCCTCATAAAATGAGTTTGTAAGTGTTCCTTCCTCTTCAATTTTTTGGAAAAGTCTGAGAAGGATTGGTATTAAATCTTCGTTAAATATGTGTGGGAAATATCAGAAAGGGAGACAGAACGTAAAGACTGCTAACTCTGGGAAACGAACTAGGGGTGGTAGAAGGGGAGGAGGGCGGGGGGTGGGAGTGAATGGGTGACGGGCACTGGGGGTTATTCTGTATGTTAGTAAATTGAACACCAATAAAAAATAAATTAAAAAAAATTAAAAAAAATATTTGGTAGAATTCACGAGTGAAGCCATCTGGTCCTGGGCTTTTCTTTGTTGGAAGGTTTTAGATTACTGATTTAGTCTTTGTACTTTTTATTGGTCTGTTAAGATATTCTATTTCTTCATGATTCAGTCTTGGTAGGTCATATGTTTCTAGAAATTTATCCATTCCTTCTAGATTGTCTGCTTTGGTGTCATGTAATTGTTCATAGTGGTCTCTTATGACCACTTGTATTTCTGCACCTCTTCTTACATTTGTGATTTTATTCAAGTCTTCTTTCTTTTTTCTTAGTTTGGCTAAAGATTTGACAATTGTGCTTATCTTTGAAAAAAAAACAACTCTAAGTTTCATTGATCTTTTCGATCATTTTATTTCTGCTCTAAAATTATTATTGCCTTCCTAATGCTAACTTTGGGCTTAATTTGTTCTTATTTTTCTAGTTTCTTGAGGTATAAAGCTAGGTTGCTTATTTGAGATCTTTCTTTTTTCTCTTTTTTAAGTGAATTTATTTTTTATTGGTGTTCAATTTGCCAACATATAGAATAACACACAGTGCTCATCCCGTCAAGTGCCCACCTCAGTGCCCGCCACCCAGTCACCCCATCCCCCCAACCACCTCCCCTTCCACCACCCCTAGTTCATTTCCCAGAGTTAGGAGTCTTTCATGTTCTGTCTCCCTTTCTGATATTTCCCACTTATTTTTTCTCCTTTCCCCTTTATTCCCTTTCACTATTTTTTTATATTCCCCAAATGAATGAGACCATATAATGTTTGTCCTTCTCCGATTGACTTATTTCACTCAGCATAATACCCTCCAGTTCCATCCACGTCGAAGCAAATGGTGGGTATTTGTCGTTTCTAATGGCTGAGTAATATTCCATTTCTTTTTTTCTCTTTTTTTAAGAAGACTATTCATGAGACAGAGAGAGAGAGAGAGAGAGAGAGAGAGAGGCAGACACACAGGCAGTGGGAGAAACAGGCTCCATGCAGGGAGCCTGATGTGGAACTCGATCCCAGGACTCCAGGATCACTCCCTGAGCCAAAGCAGGTGCTAAACCGCTTAGCCACCCAGGCGTCTTGAGATCTTTCTTTTTTCTTAATGTAGGTGTTTATTACTATTAACTTCCCTTTTATTTTTTATTTTTTTAAAGATTTTATTTATTTATTCATGAGAGACACACACACACACACACACACACACACACACAGAGGAAGGTAGACACACAGGCAGAGGGAGAAGCAGGCTCCATGCAGGGAGCCCGACATAAGACTCCATCCCGGGTCTCCAGGATCACACCCTGGGCTGAAGGCAGCGCTAAACTACTGAGCCACCCAGGCTGCCCTAACTTTCCTTTTAGAACTACTTTTGCTGCATTCCAGAAGTTTTCGTATATTGGTTTACACTTTCAGTTGTCTCATGATATTTTTTAATTTCTCTTTTGATTTCTTCTTTGACTCCTTGGTTGTTCAAAAATGGTTGTCTAATTTTCACATGTTTTTGAATCCAACCATGAGTCTAATCCATTTGAATAATTATGAGACACAAACGTATAACTGCTTTGTTCCTTTATTAACAAATTTGCATTTTAAATAAACTTGTTTAATGTCTGTAGATTGGGGATATAATATTACATAGCTTAAAAGGTAGCTGTAAGTATTCAATGAGTTTACAACTTTTATAAGTTTTAGAAAACTCTTAGTACATAGGAAGCCCCATAAAAATGTTTGCCATATAAATTTAAGAAATGAAAAGAAAAAATTATAAATACTATCAGAAACTCCTTTTATTTTCTACTACTAGCATTCCCATTCAAGTGACAGAATGTGAAAAGAAACTTTTGTGGTACAGTATTCCTCTCATTAGCCTGCTGTATGGTATAGACTCGTGGCACATACTCATTTCTAGATCTTTTTAAAAATATTTATTTATTTATATTTGAGAGAAAGGGGGAGAGAGAGAAAATGAGAACATGCACATGGGGGAGGGGCAGAAGGAAAGGAAGAATCCCAAGCAGACTCCCTCCTGAGTTCAGAGCCCTACACAGACTCTGAGATCATGACCTGAGCCAAAATCAAGAGTGGAATACTCAACCAACTGAACCACCCAAGGCGCTCCACATTTCCATATCTTATACACACACTTTTATTTTCTAATTGTATAATGTGACCCAAAGAAATTAAATCCTGAGTCGAGAGTCTGGATCATTGCCCCCCCACCCACTACATTTATTGCATATTTTAGATAAATCATTTACCATCTTATTTCCTCTGATATACAATACCTTATCTCTATAAAGGATATGGGCCTATTCCACAAATATGCTTTTAATGTTCAAGGAAAGTGGTGAGCTAATTATTCCTTACCCTTGCCTTTATTATTAGCAAATAATGATAAAATCAGATTCCCCGATTAGGTCTGTTGTTATTGTTGTTGTTTTTCTTAATGTTCAAGCCTTGTGAAATAGAACCTCTGATGATGGCTTAATAGAAGAGCCCTTTGAAGTTGGTCATGGGAGTAATTCCAGTAACGTTTCCAAAAGGTGGCATGGTTGGGAAATGAGGCATTCAGATTCACCAGAGAGAAGGGAAATTTTTTTTCCCTCCAAATGCAATAAAATTGTTCCTTGCTGATGATGCCTCCAGCAGAGTGGATTCCTTTTTACCTCTCAGATGAGAGTGACAGGTGCACTACTGATCTAAGCTCTCAGTTAGGGATGTTTAGAAATCTAGTCCTTTACCAACCCAGACCATCAATCCTGGTGACAGCTTTCTTAGAAAGAGGCTCACGAAGACTCCAAGTCCAGGTTGGCTTGGGTGACTCTGGCAGAGCAGAAGCAGCCTGAGAAAAGGGGAGGGAGCACTGATTCTTTATTTCTCATCATGTTCTCTAGTGTTCCACGTTCCGCAAGAGAGTGCGATTTTGCTTCTGTGGAGTTCTTTGAGTAAATGGTTTGGGTATTTCTAAGTATTTACAGAGGCAAGGCCAACTTGTCACGACTGTGCTGTGGTGTGACTCCAAATCCCTTTATGATTAATAGCAAGACAGTATCAAGTTCTGCCTCCACGTAGGCCATAGGCAGCTCACTTCCCCTCTCCACGCCTCGTTTGCTTCATTAGGAGTGCTGTTACCTGCTCTTTGGATTATTATTATTATTTAAACTCATTTTGGTGAAAGTGATCATCCTCCCTTTTTGTGCCCCCATGTACACTGGACACAACTCAGTCCCTTTACTTTCTACTCAGTCTGCTAACTCGCTCTTCCATCTCTGCCTCCCACTAGGAAGTGAACTCTTTCAGAAAAGGGACCATGTCTTCCTTATGTTTGTATCACTAGCACCTTGAATGTAATGAACATTCAAAAACGTTGGTAAATAAATGAATGAAGGAAAGAACAAATTAAAGAATAAAGAAATAGTGGAAAGGGTTAGACTAGATGTCTTCTGAGAGCTCCCCATGATAGACTGAATCAATACCTCCTCATCCAAATTAAAACTGAATTTTGTATTGATTCAAGAATAGATGAAGGAATGATTCAGAAGAACATAGGAAATTATAGATGAATGCATTAAATTTCTTAGATTTCACATGCTGCCTCCTCCCTACCCCCCAGTTATCCCTGTCTCTGTCTCTTTTATCCTGTGGACTAAGATCTGCTTTTCTCCCTCCTGAAGCTGAGAGAAAAACTTGACATTGACAGGTTCTCCACCAGCCCATGTGTCTGTTTATTCTGAACAACAACATGCAAACAGACAGACAAAACTTCCCAAAACCTTTCTAGCTCCTTAAAGACAGCTCGGGTACAGTGGTGCAGTATTTCCTTGGTAAATGCAGCTCCTTTAAACTCACCTGCAACCTGCATCCTTTCCCCCATGCACAAAAGCCAATGATGTACCACAACCAGCAGATCAGAGCCATAGAATCCTGTCACTTAGAAATACCACCTATGGCTACCATTAGCATAAGTGACATATTTCTCAGCAACTTCAACCTCTTGCCCACTATGTGGGAAGACTTAGGCCAGCTTTTGGAGTGCAGGCCTTCTGGGTAGTGTAGGCCTTCCCACATTCCACCTGCAACTACAACTTCTGCCAGTGGTTTGAAGGTTCTGGTTGCCCTGGTGACAATTAAATGGGAGTGGGACTATAATATTGTGAAGACCTTTACATTTTACATAAGGGCAGAAGAAAAAGCAACTTTGAAAACAATGTATACTTGAGTAGTACATTATCAAAGTTGCTTTTCTTAGGTACGTCAGGGACTATGTGAAAGTTGAGAGGTACAAATAATTAATTACAAAGACTTAGTAATGCAGGTGATTTTACTAAAAAGAGAGAGAGAGTGCAAGTGAGAGACAGAGACAGAGAGAAGAATGGGTGTAAAAGAGGAAATATGGAAATATAGAAGGACTGTTGGTTTCTGTTAATGCTGTTTCTATCAAATAATTCCTTTAATGGTGCTTGCTTCAGCAGCACGTATTCTAAAATTGGAACAATACAGAGAAGATTAGCATGGCCCCTGTGCAAGGATGACATGCAATTTCATGAAGCATTCCATGTTTTTTTGCTTTGACATGGATGGAACTGGAGGGTATTATGCTGAGTGAAATAAGTCAATCAGAGAAAGACAATTATCATATGGTATCACTCATAGGTAGAATAGAAGAAATAGTAAAGGATACTAAAAGGGAAAGGAGGGAAACTGAGTGGGGAAAAATTAGAAAGGAAGACAAACCATGAGAAACTCCTAACTCTGGGAAACAAACAAAGTGTTGCAGAAGGGGAGGTGGAGGGCATGGGGTAACTGGGTAATGCACACTAAGGAGAGCACTTGATAGAATGAGCACTGGGTGATATACTATATGTTGGTAAATTGAATTTAAATAAAATATTTTTTTAAATAATTCCTTTAATGAACCTAGAAAGGCAGGCCAAGGAGAATGGGATGAAGAAAGGCAGTGAAATTGAAAGCAATGGTTTATAATGATGTGTAATGAACAACTAAGGCTTAGATCAAAGCCCAAACGGGGAAGTGTAGTTCAGATTTGGCTGTAAAAGTCAAAAGTTAAAGCACACATTAAGAGTGGCCCTCTCTGGCCAGTACCATCCCTCTGCAGGGCTCTTCATCTTTTCAGGAAACATATGCCACAGCAGCAAAATCTGATCAGAAGGAGTCATTCTTTTTTTTTTTTTTTAAGATTTTATTCATTTATTCATGAGAGACACAGAGAGAGAGGCAGAGACAGAGGCAAAGGGAGAAGCAGACTTCCTTTGTGTTCTGTGTGTTCCTTTACTGCATAAGTGTCCAAGAAACCGAACTCCTGATGGTGTTATTGCATAATGACATAGAAAAACCCAAAGAGGACAGCCTTGGGTTTGTAGATTGCATGAACTCTAACCAAAGTCAATTTCCAGATGTTTGCTCTCGCCAAACAAAGCATTATAGAAAGAGGCATCAGGGTCTCTTCACAAGAGTATGGAAATCTGCTAGCCTTCTGGAAAGGCATTGACAGTTCTCCTCCTCCTCTTTGTCCCAATCCTGCTGTGGCCTGTGCCTTCTGCAAGGAGGCTGTGTGCCTTGCCACCAAGAGTTGGCTGCATTTCAGTAGCAAAGAAGAAAGACACCACGGAACCATGACTACTCCTTAATCCTCTTGAGTAGGATTTCTCCTGAATCCCATTATGTATTTTTCAGCATGGTTCTGTTGCTAAATCCTTGGGTAAAGCCCCTTTTAACACCATGGCCGCTCAGAATGAAAAGGATGTTGAATGTTGCCAAATACATTTGATTCCTTGTCCTGTACTCAGTCATGAGCTCTACTGCACAGTACAAGCTGCACACAGACAGGTTCTTTACATGGGAGGGAGAGTTAGGGTAACTCACCTAACTTTTAAGATTCCTCAATCTAATTACTTGTCTTCATTAAGATCCTTCCTACATCAGCAGGACATTCAATTCATTCTTCATTTTGATCCTAAAGGCCCCCTCAGGGGACCCAGAAGGTGTTATTTAAGTGGGTGGGACCTAGAGTTTTCAAAATAAGGGACTCTTGCTGAGTGGCTGAAAGCTTGGTTGTAACAAGATATAGTCAATGAAAATAAAATGATTCTTTTTTTTTTTTTAATGATAGTCACCCAGAGAGAGAGAGAGAGGCAGAGACACAGGCAGAGGGAGAAGCAGGCTCCATGCACCGGGACCCCGACGCGGGACTCGATTCCGGGTGTCCAGGATCGCGCCCTGGGCCAAAGGCAGGCATTAAACCGCTGCGCCACCCAGGGATCCCAAATAAAATGATTCTTAAATCTTCAGGGAACAGGCTGGTCCTCTACCCTGTAATAACCTCTGCCTGCCTAAAAAGCAACGAGACTATTTTGATTCCACAAAACTCTCAGCATTTACAATATCCCAGTGACTTTTATCTTTCAAAGATAGTCTCTCTGCTGCCAATACTTCACATTTTGGAATTCCTCCTGGGCAAATGCCTCTCTAGCCAGTATCTGAGTCATAAAGAAGAGCACACTCATTCCTTCAGATCCACACCTAGGCATTGAATGAAAACAGTGTTAATCGGTTTGATCCACCACCCCCCCCCTTGTTCATCAGACTTGGCTCTTGGAGATTATATGCCTTTTCCAAAATTGAAATCCACTCTCAAAAGGCCAAACTTTTGCACACTGAGACTCAGAAGAACGGGTTTTGAAGGCAGTTCCCAAAGAGGACAGTCAAAATGTTGGAAGCCCCTGGATCCCACTGGAATAAGTATGTGGCCCAAAAGGGATACCACTTATTTCTATGTTTAAAATATGGAATATTATTTAAATGGTGCGGAAGGATAAAAACACTTAGTTTCAAGTGGATATAAAATCTAGGCTTTCTCATTTCTAAAGATAAAAATGGAGATAAAACAACTAAGTCCAAAGGGCTGTTATGATAAATAAATGAGAGAGATGGATACGTTTTATAGGCCCCAAGGTGGACATTCAAGAGTAAGACATTTGTGTGCAAAGAAAAGTAAGCATAAGTATTTGCATATCTACACACTACATAAAATTAATGCTATTGTACTCTTGTCTTTTATCTATAAGGCAAACATGAGAAAGAGCTAAAGAGGATGGAAATGAAAGAGATGAATAGTTGAGCTTAGATGGATTAAAAGAACAGAAAGGTGAATGCAGATTTAACAGTAGAATAAGGTGGCTTGAATTTTACTAATGATTCACTTTTTCTTTCTTAATGCCAAATGATGCTATTTTAAAAAGGTTAAACCCTCTGAAGACAGGACTACATTTAAATACAATGAAAGAGGTATTCTCAGTAACTGCTAATGGTGCCTAATTACTCCCAAATTGACTTAAGATTTATTCTTATTATTCTTATACTGGAATTTCAACACAAAACACATTTAATCAAAGGAAGCTAAATGAATGAATTGAGAACTTAATTTTAGTTCACTTGAACAAAATTTTCCTAGATGAGTTTCTTTTTCAGAAATATAATGCTTGATGCCACTCAAGACCCTTAAAATAAAGGTAAATGCAGAATTTATCACTGACCTTTGAGTGAATGATTAGTTTTAATACTTCTCTTTTTCCTTTCAAAATTATATGCTCAAAAGATCATGAGGATATTTCTCTAGTTTAACTTAACACTCAGTTATTGATGGCAGGTAAAAACTCAGTTAACTGGAACTCAACTGGAACTCTCACATTACCAGAATGTGGCTGTCATTAACTTTTACTCAGAAAGAAGCAGATAACAAAAAAGCAAATGAAAATCAGCCTATTTAGTTAACACATACTACCAAATCTCCTGGAAAGGAGGGTGTCTTAGTTTTACATTGAGCTCAGTTTCCTACAATTTTCCTCTGACAGCTACATATGGAAGCAGGGAAAGCAATAAAAGTTTATGCAACACTTTCTATGTGCTCGCCTCTGTCATCTGGCCCCAGCTCACATTTTACACTTATTCCTTCACATATTTTCTGTTCTAGCCATTCTAAGCATCTGATATTATTAAAATCCTGACAACAACCCTATAAAAGATATCCTATGTTTTAGTTTTACAGATGAGAAAACTGAGGATTAGTGATGTTAAGTAACTTGTCCAAAGACATGAAGTTAAGCCACTTGTCCAAGGTCACATAGTTAGTAGGGCTAGGACTGTTTGGATCCAGATCTTTTTGACACCGAAGCACATATCTGAATGATAACCCTAGAACATTGCAAAATCCTCAGCCAGCATAGGGATTTTCAATTGCATGCCTTAGTGTTTATGTCTTGAGTGGCCCATAAAAGTTGTTAGTTTATGTACATAAGAAATATTTTCAACCAGAAATGAAAAGGGGCTTCCATTTAAACTTCAGTCAAGTGATGCCTGAATGGCTCAGTGGTTGAGCATCTGCCTTCGGCTCAGGGCATGATCCTGGAGTTCCAGGATCAAGTCCTACGTCGGACTCCTGAACCCTGCTTCTCGCTCTGCCTGTGTCTCTGCCTCTTTCTCTGTGTCTCTCATGAATAAATAAATTAAAAAGAAATACTTTGTTGCTAAAAAAATAAAAATTGGAAAATTGGACAGCTAACTGCAAAAGAATGCAATTGGACCACTTTCTAAAAAATAAATAAATAAATAAACTTCAGTCAACTATGGTTTCTTCTATTTCAAAAATGCCAAATTAAATGAAAAAAAAAACTTCCATCAATTAACAGAATAAAGTTATTCATATGGAGTAGGTACTCAGATCATAATGCAATAATGTCAGAAATTAATAACAAAATTCTCTTAAAACTTGATATGGAAATATTTAAATGCCCTTACAGAATTAATCAAGAAGTGACATCAGCAAAAACGACAGAGTGGGAATCTGTGAAATGTTTTTCCTAAAAGCAATGAAAAAACTAGCAAGAACTTTGAGAATTAAATATCTTAGAGCTCTGGATTGCTGAAAGCCTTGTGTTAATTTCCAGAGTTCTGTAAAAAGATATGCCATGCAAATGGTAACCAAAAGTGAGTTAGAATGGCTATCCTAATATCAGACAAAATGAACTTTAACACAAAAATTATTACTGGAGAAAAGGAGGGACATTTCATAACGATATATGGGCTCATCTCTCAATAAGATATAATCATTATAACCATATAGGCTGATAAAAACAGAGGCCTAAGATACATAAAGCCAAACTGACAGAACTGAAAGAATAGTTCAACAATAGTTGGAGACTTCAGTGCCCCTCTTGCAATCATGGACATAACAACTAGGATAGATCAATAGAACAATAATGTTCAACAAGCAAGTAGGGGAGGAACAGCACTGTAAACCATCTGGACCTACAGATATCTATAGAACATACCACCCAATTACAACAGAATATATATTCTTCTCAAGAACACAGGGAACATTCTCCAGGATATATGATATGCTACACCATAAAACAAGTCTCAGTAAATTAAAAAAGGTTGAAATCACACAAAGTACATTCTCCAACAAAAATGAATTAAAATAGAAAACAATAATAGAACAGCATTTGGGAAAACCACAAATATATGAAAAATAAATAATTCACAGTATAAATAATGGGTCAAAGAAGAAATTACAAACCAAAATATTTTTGAGATGAATGTAAATGACAACGCAACAAGCAACAACTTATGGAATGCAGCAAAAGCTGAGCCTAGAAGGAAATTTAAAATTATAAACATCTTTATTAAAAAAATAGGAGGGGCGTTGGGTGGCTCAGTCAGTTGAGTGTCTAACTCTTGATTCTGGCTCAGATCATGACCTCAGGGTCATAGGTTCAAGCCCTGCTTGGGCTCCGTGCAATAACATTTCAAAAATTAGAGCAAACATTAATAAAATGGTGACTAGAAAAAGAATAGAGAAAATTAAGAAAACCAAAAATTGGTTTGTGCAATGACAGAGAAAACTGACAAGCTGTTAGCTAGATTGACCAAGAAAAAAAGGGAGAAGACTAAAGTTACTAAGCTCAGGATTAAAATAAGGATATTAACTACCAACCTTACAGAAATAAAAAGGATTATACAAGGATACTATGGACAATTGTAGACCAATACATTAAATAAATAACATAGATGAAATACACAAATTCCTTAAGAACACCAACTAGAGACACTGACTCAAGACGAAATAGAGAATCTAAATTGATCTATAGCAGGTAAATAGACTTAGCAATAACAAAAAATACCACAAAGAAAAGTCCAATCCCAAATACCTTCATTGGTGCAATATCCCAAATGTTGGTATAAAAACTAACAGCAATACTTCACAAACACTTTCAGAATATTGTAGAAGAGTGTACTCTTCTCAAGTTATTCCATGAAACCAGTATCACCCTGATATCAAAACCAGACAAAGACATCATGAGAGAAAAATACTACCAACTAATATATCAAAACTTTGTTTTCTCAGGGTGCCTGGGTGGCTCAGTCGGTCAAGCATCCGACTCTCGATCTCAACTCAGGTCCTGACCTCCGGGTTGTGAGTCCAAGCCCTGTGTTGGAGCTGGGTGTGGAGCCTACATTAATTAGTTCATTAGTTAATGAATTAATTAAAATATGTTAATTTTAAAAAGGTTTCCAATTTGATAAAGCAAGAGAAGGAGAAAGGTGGTGGCGGGGAGGGGGGCGGGGGGCTCTTGCATACAATGGGCCAGCACCACAACAAACCACTCTCCATCCACCCCATTCTCGGGTGACTTCTGTGATCTCAAATCACAGCAATTTCATTGGAGTTAACTTCTGTGTGTTGAACATCCAATACAAGCTAGGCCTAGAGCCACAAGAGTGAATATAGCCATTTTTGGCCTCTGGGAATTCATAGTTCAATGTAGGTGACAAGCCCATGAATGGATAATTATCCAACAGTGTAATTAGGGCTCTAATAGATGTATGAACATAGTGTAGTAGGTTGGGGCCAGAAACTGCAAAGGTATAACTGCATTGCAGAGGGTTGGTACTTTGACCGATAAAAAGTCCTTGAAGCTTTGTGAGCAGGGAAGTGACATGGTCAAAGAAGCTTGAAAGAAAGTCTGGTAACTTTGTGTAGTAACGACAAGGATATGGGAGAAATTATAGGAAAGAAAGTAATAAGGAGACCATTTGATGAATTCTGGCATATTACAACAAAGATGTGAATTAAAAGAGTACTGGTAGTAATTAAAATAAAGATGTCCATTAATTTGATGGAAGAATTGCTATCAACATGGCTTGGTGGCTGAGTGGTCAGGAAGGACAAAGCAAAGAATGATTTTGTGTCTCTATAACCCACAGTGTGGTGGAGCCATAACCAGAAATGGAAAGCTTATAAGATGGACACATTTTGACAGAGAGAGGCTATATTGTATTTTCAGCACATGTGTTTTGAGCAGCAGTTGAGCATCTAAGTATAAATGTGCAGCACACAGCTGGACACGTTGGCTTCAGCATAGAAATGAAGTGCTTATGGATCTATACATGTATAGTAACAGCATTATAATATACATTATAATTACATATCCCAAACTCAAGAGAAGAAGGGAGGGGGAAAAGTTGGGGAGTATAACTGTAATTTTTCAGTAATATTTTATTTCTTAAAAAACAAGAGAATCTGGAGCAAATATGGCAAAATGTTAGCACTTGTTAAGTCTAGACAGGAGATACATAGGTGGTTATATTATTTTCTTTACTTTCTGTATTTAGAACCTCTCATAGGCAGCCCCGGTTTAGTGCCACCTTCAGCCCAGGGCATGATCCTGGAGACCAGAGATTGAGTCCCACGTCAGGCTCCCTGCATGGAGCCTGCTTCTCCCTCTGCCTGTGTCTCTGCCTCTCTCTCTCTCGGTGTCTCTCATAAACAAATAAATAAAATCTTAAAAAAAAAGAACCTCTCATAATTAACTAAGAAAAAAAAACAAAGCTGAAAATTCTATTAATCAGAATGTATAACCCCCAAATTTCAAGTACATTGATATTTTAACCTAGAAAGGCAGAATCTAATCCTTTGTTACAATGTACAGCTAATCCAGAGTTTTGTTGAAGTCAATTCATTGCTTCCAATAAATTACCATAGATTTAGTGGCAAAAACAATATTCTTTCATAATTCTGGGTGTCAGAAGTCTGAAGTCCTCTTGCTGTGCTAAAATCACTATGTCTAGAGGACTGGTTCCTTCTGGAAGGTATGGAGAGAATCCCTTTCCTGCTTTTTCTGGCTTCTGGAGTTCACCTTAATTCCTAGCATCTTGGACCCTTCCTTCATCTTCAAAGCCAACAGAGTAGCCTCTCTCTCTCTCTCTCTCTGTCTCCCTGCTTCCATAGTCATGTAGCCTTTCTTCTTATAAGGATGCCTATAGTTGTGCCTAACCCAGATAATTCAGAATAATTTCCCAATCTCAAGATCCTTGACTTAATTACATCTTCAAAGTTTGTTGCCATGTGAGGCAACATATTCACTGGTTCTAGGGATTAGGATGTAGAGCTATTTGGGGGGAAGGTGGGGTGCTTTCTTTCTCTACTATGTAACCTCTTATTTTTGAGTGTAAAATAATAATTAATGACTATTAATACAGAACAATAGGAAGCTTTTTTAGCATAAGGGTTTTTGATAGGTTATAATATTTACTTACTATAAAATCAACAAATGGAAACAATAAAGTTTTTCTGCTTGACACAAAATTAGAAATAATAATCTTACATTGGCTTCAACCTCAAATTTTTGATTTTTAGATTTTGGTTACACAGTATCAAGGCAGTTCTTTTTTTATAGCTTTATTGAAATATAGTTGACATGTAACATTGTGTGAATTTAAGGTTTACAACATACTGATCTGATGCACTTATAAATTGCAATATGATTACTGCCAGAGTTGGCTACTACCTCCATCACATCACATAATTACCGTTTCTCCTTTGTGGTGAGAACATTTAAGATCTACTCTCTTAGCAATGTTCAAATATATAATACAATAGTATTAGCTATAAGCACAATGGTGTATGTTAGATTCCCTAGAACTTAGTCATTTTCTAACTGCAAATTGGAATTACTGTTTGAGCAACTTCTGCTTATTTCCCGTCATCCTCCAGCCCTTGGTAACTACCATTCTACTCTCCATTTCTATGAGTTTGGCTTTTGGAGATGCTGCATATAAGTGAGATAGTACAGTATTTGTATTTCTTTGTGTGAGTTGTTTCAATTAGTAAAGGGCCCTCCAGATCCATCCATGCTGTTGCACATGCCAGGATTGCCTTCTTTCTCATGGCTCAATAATATTCCTGTGTGTGTGTGTGTGTGTGTATACAAAACATTTCTTTTATTCTTCCACTGGTGGACACTCAGGTTATTTCCATATTTTGGCTATTGTGAAAAATGCTGCAATAAATATGGTAGTACAGCTATGTTTTCAGTATCCTGTTTTCATTTCCTTTGGATATATATCCAGAAGTGAAATTGCTGGATCATAGGTTAGTTCTATTTTTAATTATTTGAGGCACTTCCATACTGTTTTCCATAGCAGCTGCACTGCTTTACATGCCCACCAACAGTGCACAAGTGATCCTTTCTTCACATTCTCACCAACACTTGTCATCTCTTGTCTTTTTGATGATAACCATTCTGGCAGGGGTGAGGTGATATCTCATTGTGGTTTTGATTTTTATTTCCCCAATAGTTACTGATGTTGAGCATTTTTTTTCATGTACCTGCTGGTCATTTGTATATCTTCTTTGGCAAAAACTTCTATTTAGGTCCTCTGCTCATTTTCTTAATTGCTTATTTGGTTGTTGTTGTTGTCGTTATTGAGTTGTATGATTTCTTTATATGTGCTGGATCTTAACCCCTCTGATCCATGGTTTGCAAATGTTTTTTTTTCCATTCCAGAGATGGTCCTTCATTTTGTTGATTGTTTCCTTTGTTATGCAGAAAGTTTTTAGTTTCGTCTGTGGTTTTCTTTCCCTGTAATGTCTTTATCTGGCTTTGGCATTAGGGTAATGCTGGCCTTGAAAAATGAATTTGGGAGTGTTCCCTACTAGGAAATGATTAAAGTATTACCTAATTGCTGCCTTCTGTTAGAGGAAAAGAACTGTTAGATAGGAACTAAGGAAAGACATTAAGTTCTAGAAGTCAGATTTAAGAAATCAGCTTTTTAACCAAGCAGGGGCCAAGCTGAATTGACTATTAATATTTTGTTCTCAGCAGTCAAATATTCAAATTGCTTTTTAAAGGTTAAAAAATCTAATCAGAAAATGGAATAATCATTTTATACATTTTGAAGGGAGACGAACTAGTCGAACCAAGGGGAAAATAATTATTTGGAAAGCTATAGCTGAGTTTCTACCTATGGTCATGTGTTCTGGATGCAGAGATAATGATAGTGATTGGTAATAATGATCAGAATAATGAGCATTTATTGAATTATTGTCATGGTAGGCATGCTGCTAAGGGTTTTTATTTAATCTTCACATTAATCCAGTGAAGTAATTATTCAGGAAGGCCTCACTTTTACAGAGTAGGAAAGTAAATCTTAAATAAATCAAGTGACATATCCAAGGTCACATCACTTACAAGTGGCAGAGTTGGGTCAAGAACCCAGGCAGTCCACTTGCAACAACACAGATGGACTTTGAGGGCATTATACTAGGTGAAATAAATCAGATGAAGGAAGACCAATATAAAAGATTCGTGGTTACCAGAGGCAAGAGGTGGCAGCAAGGAGAATTGGAGCAAGATGGTCAAAAGACACAAGCTTCCAGCTATAAGACAAATAAGTACTAGGAGGGATGTGATGTACAACATGATGACTATGGTTACCACTGCTATATGATAGACATGAAAGTTGTTAAAAGAGCAAATCCTGAGGGTTCTCATCACTCATCACTATGTATATATTTAAATTTCTGTTTCCTTTTTTGTATTTATGTAAGATGATGGATGTTAACAAAACTTACTGGGATAAACATTTAATAATGTATGTAAGTCAAATAATTATCCTGTACACCCTCTGCTTATACAGAGCTGTATGTCAATTATATCTCAGCAAAACTAGGGGGGGAACCCAGGCCGTTGACCCTAGAGTCCGCATTGAACATGCACCTGTAAGCTGAGACTGCCATGGTCCCTGCCCTCATAGGACACCAACTGAGAAATGTTCTGAGGAGAAAGTGTGCCAGTGACCTGAGATTATACATAAGAAGAACTTGACTGGTCTAGGGGATCAAGAAACACTTCACTGCATTAAAATCTGAAACATGAGCAAATGTGGTGCAAGACAGGGACATATTTAGGGAAAGCTTTTCAAATGGAAGGATTAGCCTTTGCCTAAGAAAGAGCCTTGTGGCTAGAACACATCCCAGGAGCAAACAACAAGTGGTTATTATAGCTGGAATATCGTGAGCATAAGAAGTATGATCAACACTGAGATCAGAGAGATGAGCCAAGTTCAGCTCATGTAAGGTCTTACAGGCCATTGTAAGGAATTGGGATTTACTCTGAGGTAGTGGTTATGAACTGGGAGCAATTTTGCACGTCCTCTCTGCCCCAAAGGATATTTGCAATGTCTGGAATAATTTTTGGCTGTCACAACTGGGGGTGGGTTGCTGCTAGCATATAGGGCGTACAGGTCAGGGATGCTGCTAAATCCCTTACTCACACAAGATTGTTCCCCACGGCAAAGAAATTTTGGGCTTGGAATGTCAACAGTGCAGGGGGGAGAATAAACCTGTTCTAAGGGTAATGGGAAACTATTGAAGAGTTCTAAGTAGGTAAGTGGTCAAATCTTATGTGTATTTTAAGACTGATGTCTTACGTCTGATGTCAGTGTGGAGAACTGTTACTGGAGGGATATGACTGGATATAGGTAAACTACTTGAGAGACTTTCATAGAAGTCTAGGCAAAAGATGAGTCTAGGCAAAAGATGAGTATGGAATTAGCTAGGATTGTAGCAGTGGTGGCAGAGAAAAGTGAAAGGATTCAACCTCTACTTTAGAAGTAGAGACTAGACGGGCATGCCAAAGGATAGAATGGAGATGGGTACAGAAAGAAAAAATAATCAAAGATAGTACCCCATTTCTGGCTTTAGCTGTTGGTGGGTAGGTGGAAGTATGATTAGGTAAGAAAAAGATTGAGGGAAGCAAAATGTGAAGGGAGGCATCCCTTGAGTTTGCTCACAGTAGTCATGAATTTCCTGCTTGCTATATAAATGAAGACATCAAGAAAATAGGTATATGGGCTTAGAGTACAGGGAAACTAGGCTTAAGAGAGATTCATGAATTTTTCATCTAGAATTGCAAATGGAGAAGTATGGAGGGTCTGAGAGGCAAGCCTTTAACTTCTGAAATGAATATCATGAAAACATACTCAAAGCTGTATCCTCTCTTCAAAGTTGTCTTTTGGTGTCACTACCACAGACACTTGCTGTTGGTTGGATCATAGAGCTTACACAGCCTCACATGGCTTGTATTCTGTAAACCAATGTTCATGTTGCTTAAGTGAAAACCAAGCAGTGTTTGTTTTCAGAAACTATGAAGTGTCAAAGATGAACACGATTACATGAGTTTTCCATTTCATACTTGAAGATAATAATAAAGTCCTTTCACATTTCATGTCTTCAGTTTGTCTCTCTTTTTTTTAATTTTTTTTTAATTATGATAGTCACAGAGAGAGAGAGAGAGAGAGAGAGAGAGAGAGGTAGAGACACAGGCAGAGGGAGAAGCAGGCTCCATGCACCGGGAGCCCGAAGTGGGATTCGATCCCGGGTCTTCAGGATTGCGCCCTGGGCCAAAGGCAGGCGCCAAACCACTGCGCCACCCAGGGATCCCTTCAGTTTGTCTCTCACTCTAGAGCTCCACTCAATTCCACTGTAGCTAGAAGAAATACTGGGGTGTGATGCACTATTTTTTCCAAAGAAAAGCAGGCTATGTTGCTCTAGATTTCACTACATTAAATGATCAGTGAATCTGTCCATCTCTTTCCACATCTACTGTCATCATGCTGGTGCAAACTACTACCAGTTCTCTCCTGGACTTCTGCAACGGGCTCATATCGGGGCTCCCCATTCTCAATCCATTCTTCAGACAGCTGCCAACATTGATTATTTAAAAACATAAACTAGAGCTTACTTCGTAAGTCCTTAAAATTTTCCAGAAATTTCCCATGACACAGTACAACCAAAAATCCTCGCCAAGACTTTACATCATGTATAACTTGCCTGCCTTATCATCATCTCAGACAGTTGCCCCTTCCTCACTGCTTCCCAGACACCATCCCCTTCTCTCTATGCCAATTTAGCCCTTGCTTCAGGTTCTAAGCACCTGCTATTATCCTTGCTGGGCTGGTCTCCCCTCCCCCAGTATTCCCGCAGAAGTAGCCCTCTGCCCTTACAGGTCTTAGTCATTACCAAAGGAAGGGCCATCTCTGACTCCATTTACTAACTGTGTAGCACTGGATAAGCTGCTTGACATTTCTTATCTCAGTGTTCTCATCAAGGAAATGAAGTTAAAGAGAGTTCTTATCAAGAAAGATAGAAATTTTAATAAATAGTTCTGAGAAAACTGGTTAACCAGTTGGAAGAAGGTAAAAGGGATAGGTTTTTGTTTTTTGGCGTGTGTGTGTGTTTGTGTTTGTGTTTGTTTTTTGTTTTTAAATGTGTGTAAGGATAAACTCTATATGGATCAGGGATGCAAATGTGGGTGAATTCCTCTTTAAGCTGGGTGTAGGGAAAGGCTTCCTGACTGGCTTAAGATGCAGAGGCAATAAAAGAAAAGATCGATAAATTTGACTACATTGAAAAAAACCAATTTATGTATGTAACCCACCCCCACCACAAATAAGATCAAAAACCAATTGAGGGAAACCAGTAGAAAATGTTCACAATACATATCATAGAAAAAAGACCCTAAAATATTAAAAATTCTTTTTTTGGTATATTTTTATTGGAGCTCGAATTGCCAACATATAGCATAATACCCAGTGCTCATGCCATCAAGTGCCCCCCTCAGTGCCTGTCACCCAGTCACCCCATCCCCGCAACCACCTCCCCTTCCACTACCCCTTGTTCATTTCCCAGAATTAGGAGTCTCTTATGTTCTGTCTCCCTCTCTGATATTTCCCACTTGTTTTCTCTCCTTTTCCCTATAGTCCCTTTCACTATTTTTTATTCCCCAAATGAATGAGACTATATAATGTTTGTCCTTCTCTGATTGACTTATTTCACTCAGCATAATACCCTCCAGTTCCATCCACATTGAAGCAAATGGTGGGTATTTGTTGTTTTTAATGGCTGAGGAATATTCCATTGTATACATAAACCACATCTTCTTTATCCATTCATCTTTCGATGGACACCGAGGCTCCTTCCACAGTTTGGCTATTGTGGACATTGCTGCTATAAACATTGGGGTGCAGATGTCCTGCCGTTTCACTGCATCTGTATCTTTGGGGTAAATCCCCAGCAGTGCAATTGCTGGGTTATAGGGTAGCTCTATTATTAACTCTTTGAGGAACCTCCACACAGATTTCCAGAGTGGCTGCACCAGTTCACATTCCCACCGACAGTGTAAGGGGTTCCCCTTTTTCCACATCCTCTCCAACATTTGTTGTTTCCTGTCTTGTTAATTTTCACCATTCTCACTGGTGTGAGGGGGTATCTCATTGTGGTTTTCATTTGTATTTCCCTGATGGCCAGTGATGCGGAGCATTTTCTCATGTGCTTGTTGGCCATGTCTATGTCTTCCTCTGTGAAATTTCTGTTCATGTCTTTTGCCCATTTCAGGATTGGATTGTTTGTTTCTTTGCTGTTGAGTTTAATGAGTTCTTTATAGATCTTAGATAGTAGCCCTTTATCTGATAGGTCATTTGCAAATATTTTCTCCCATTCTGTAGGTTGTCTTTTAGTTTTGTGGACTGCTTCTTTGGCTGTGCAGAAGCTTTTTATCTTTTTTTTCTTCATGAGAGACACACAGAGAGAGAGAGAGAGGCAGAGACACAGGCAGAGGGAGAAGCAGGCTCTATGCAGGGAGCTCGACATGGGACTCCATCCTGGGTCTCCAGGATCACACCCTGGGCCACAGGTGGCGCTAAACCGCTGCACCACGGGGGGCTGCCCAGAAGCTTTTTATCTTGATGAAGCCCCAATAGTTCATTTTTGCTTTTGTTTCCCTTACCTTCATAGATGTATCTTGTAAGAAGTTGCTGTGGCCAAGTTCAGAAAGGCTGTTGCCTGTGTTCTCTTCTAGGATTTTGATGGATTCTTGTCTCACATTTAGATCTTTCATCCATTTTGAGTTTATCTTTGTGTATGGTGTCAGAGAATGGTCTAGTTTCATTCCTCTGCATGTGGCTGTCCAATTTTCCCAGCACCATTTATTGAAGAGACTGTCTTTTTTCCAGGGGATAGTCTTTCCTGCTTTGTTGAATGTTAGTTGACCATAGAGTTGAGGGCCCATGTCTGGGTTCTCTATTCTGTTCCATGGATCTATGTGTCTGTTTTTGTGCCAGTACCACACTGTCTTGATGACCACAGCTTTGTAGTACAACCTGAAATCTGGCATTGTGATGCCCCTGGCTCTGGTTTTCTTTTTTAATATTCCCCTGGCTATTCGGGGTCTTTTCGGATTCCACACAAATCTTAAGATGATTTGTTCCAACTCTCTGAAGAAAGTCCATGGTATTTTGATAGGGATTGCATTAAATGTGTAAATTGCCCTGGGTAGCATTGACATTTTCACAATATTGATTCTTCCAACCCATTAGCATGGAAGTCAAATTCTCTCTCTTTGCAGATGATATGATACTGTATATGGAAAACCTAAAAGATTCTACACCAAGATGGCTAGAATTCATACAGCAATTCTGCAGTGTGGCAGGGTACAAAATAAATGCCCAGAAATCAGTGGCATTTCTGTACACTAACAATGAAACTGAAGAAAGAGAAATTAAGGAGTCAATCCCACTGACAATTGCACCCAAAAGCATAAGATACCTAGGAATAAACCTAACCAAAGAGGTAAAGGATCCATACCCTAAAAACTGCAGAACACTTCTGAAAGAAATTGAGGAAGACACAAAGAGATGGAAAAATATTCCATGCTCATGGATTAGAAGAATTAATATTGTGACAATGTCAATGCTACCCAGGAGACATATCTAGAAATATTTTGCTATGTCAGAGAAATTATTGCTTATTTTCTCTTCTAGGATATTTATGGTTTCAGGTCTTCCATTGTGGTCTCTAATACATTATGAATTTATTTTTGTGTATGGTGTATGAAAGTGGTCCAATTGTATTCTTTTGCATGTAGCTGCCCAGTTTTCCCAACACCATTTGTTAAAGACTCTTTCCTCCTTTGTCAAATATTAATTGACTATATAATTGTGGGTTAATTTCTGTGTTTTCTATTTTGTTCCATTGACCTATGTGTCTCTTTTTGGGTCAAAAGCATACCGTTTTGATTACTACATATTTGTAACATAACCTGAAGTCTGAAATTGGGATACCTCCAGGTTTGTTTCTTTCTGACGATTGCCTTGGCTATGCAGGGTCTTTTGTGGTTCCATACAAATTTTAGGATTGTTTATTGTATTTCTGTGAAGAATGGTATTATCATTTGATAGGGATTGCATTAAACCTGTAGTTTTGACAAGGATGTGGAGAAAAAGGAACCCTGATGCACTGTTGGTGGGAATGCAAACTGGTGCAGTCACTGTGGAAAACAGTATGGAGGTTCCTCAAAAAGTTAAAAATAGAACTATCCTACAGTTCAGCAATTGTACTATTGAGTATTTACTCCCAAAATACAGAAACACTAATTCAAAAGGATGCATGCAGCCCTATGTTTATTGCAGCATAATTTACAATAGCCAAATTATGGAAGCAACCCAAGTGTCCAACAACAGATGAATGGATAAAGAAGAGGTGTTACATATATATATTAAAATTAAAAACTTAATAAAAGATGACTCTGCTGTTGAAGTGTGAGTGAACGGGCACTCTCATACGTTGCCAGCCAGAATGCAAATCAGCACCACTCTTAGGGCAGGGAATTTCGCAGGACTTAATAAAACTGCATATGCATTTGCTTTTTGACTTAGCGGTGCCACTCTACCATGAAGGTTCAACTCCACCAATACAAAAATAGCTAGGCACAAGGTGCTTCATCACAGCATTAGTTGTAATTGCAAAATTTGGTAGTGGTCGAATAAACTATAGTACATCCATATAGTGGAGTACTATGCAACTTTGTAATTTATTTTTAATGAGAAAGATGTCTATGGACTGATGTGGGGTAATTTTCAGGATATAGCATCAGGTGAAAAAAAAAGTGAAAAAAAGCATATGTAGTAGGCTTCATTTTGTTTAAGAAAAAAGGGGAAATAAGAACATGTGCACACATCTGCTCATTTGTGCAAAAATAAAACACACAGGAAACACTAGGTACCAATGAGATCTGTTTCCTATAGGGTATGAGTGGGAACCTGATGTAAAAGATAGACATCAATTAAGTGGGTGAGATTCTTCTCTGAGAATTCCTCTTTGAACATTTCTAACTCTTGGAATCATGTTAATGTTTCACCTACACAAAGGAAAAAAATCAATAAAACCAACAAGGACTGGGGAAAACCCTAAAATGAAACAACAACAAAAAAAAAAACAAAAAACAAATGAGCTCTGCTTTATTTTTAAATGCAGAACACAACAGCACTGAAGAGTGGAAAAAGAACTGATTCAAAGAACTCTTTTCTTTCCCACTTGAGATGCTATGGGTTGTTTGAGAATCACTATTATAAGCAATTAGTTCAAAATTTGATGTTATGTCCCCCAAATCTAAAAATCCATGTAGCTATAAGTCTTTTCTAAACAGTTTTTCAATGACTTTGCAGATTAAAATTTTGAGGGGACTTTCCTTAAGAGGTTATGAAGTACTGATACCTTCAAATTTTGATACGCAGCTTCATTGTAAGTTGCGCTAAATCACAATTTAATATCATATGTGCTGCACACAAGAATTTTCAATCTTTTATAGCATACTACAAAGTTATTGGGAAAATGAGGCCACCACAACCAAATAACTCACAAAGTGCACAGAATTCTGACAGGCAAAGCCAAGATTTCTTTCTTTCTTAAAGAAAACCAATTCCTACTAAAAACCGACCAGGAATGGAAGTCATTTGAAGCGTTAAAGGCATAGTAAATGCACGACTGTGAGTCCAAATTACCGTTTCACATGCTTTGTCTTACAGGATATAAAAACAAAGCAAAACTGAAACCAAACCAAAAACCCAAGCAGAAAATGATTTCACCTCTGGAATGAAAGCATTTACATTTAACAAATGAGGTAACATACATTCCCTTCTTAAAAAATCTTCGAGCTGCAAGACAGAGGGCATTTGCTAAGTGGTTGAGGAAGATCCTCCTGAGGCCCACACAGGGATCCTCCTGAGGCCCACACAGGCCACATCTAAATAAGACTTTGTTGCTTCTCTCTTGCTTCATTGGGGACTGGATTCTACGTATTTTCATTTCTCTACTTTGCATGGGTCAGTGTTTCCTTTCGTGGTTAGCCACTTTGGCCTATTTGCCCTTTGCTCCCCTCTTCTCTTTTGTTTGCCTTGTTTTGCTGGAGGATTTAGCTGGCTTTGGGGGCTCTGCTTCTACCTTTGCAGGAGCAGGTTTCACAGACAACCCCGCAAATCCCTGGGGTGCTCCCTCTTCTCTGCCCCTTTGACTGCATTGACCTTCTTTGGGGGCGTCTTGGCAGCAGGGAGGGTGAGAGCTGGTGGCCTGCAGGCCGCTCTGTGCAGAGGAGCTTCACGAAGCCGGGCTGCAGGGCCACTGCCCCTCCTCCTTCCCTCTGATGACTTTCCAACCCTGTGTTTGAACAGTATGACCTCGGGTTAAAGGCAAGAAGAACTCTAAGAAAATATTGAACTCTGGTTTGTGAGCCTTGTTTTTCTCAGAGGCAGGGACTGGACATACTGAATTGCTTTCTGTATCTTCTAGGATGGACCAAAAATGTGGAGATATTGGGGATCAAGCCAGCCAGGTTTCTCATGGCTGGAGAAGGGAGCTGCAAATTTGAAAAATGGGAAAAAATAGAATGAACCCTGCAGCATCGGATTGGATTTGAAGGTATCTTTGTATCTGTAGTATCTTGGTGTGTTAGAAAGTAAGAAACTGTTCCAAGTCTAAGGGAGAGGATAACTCAAAAGGTAACAGGAGCCACTTTGTAAGGGGATTCCACTGACCCACTGGAGGATAGCTTGAGCATCTAAATAAATGACAGTAAAAAAATTGATACCATTCAACAAAATAAGAATCCGTGAGTCCATATTGATCTGATAAAGAAAGAAGAAATAAAAGAAGGAGGAGGTCCTTCTTAGAGTGGAAAGCCAACTATTAAAGGTACAAGCAACATCGAGTTAGAAAAAAATGATCATTTGGCAACCCTGAGCAATAATATTTTCAGGCAAGAATCAACTAAATCTAGCATGTAAAATTTTGAGGCTATTTACATCATTCCAAAGTATTAACTCACATGAAGCTGATGAATTACAAATGGGGGAAAATAGGTTATAGTGAGAGAATCATGGCAGATATCACCTTAACCAATGACCAAAGTGAACATCACCAGTAATGAGCTTGATCAACATCATGTGTCTCCTGATCTGATGCCCAGAGAAGAACCCAGCATCACTTCAGGGTTATCACTATCCCAAAATGCATGACCTAAGTATAATCAGGACTTGGCATCAGACAACCTCAAACACGTCTCTATTTGTTTATCTATCTATATCTATGTGAAAATCCATTATGTAATGCTGATACCTCCAAATCCAAAAAGTACTGTTGAAATAAAAACTTAAAAAAATATATCAATGTCATGGGGTTCCTGGGTAGCTCAGTTGGTTAAGCATCTACCTTCAGCTTAGGCCATGATCTCAGGGTCCTGGGATCAAGTCCTGCATTAGGCTCCCTGCTCAGCAGAGTCTGCTTCTCCTTCTCTCTCTACCCCTCCCATCCACTCATGTTCTTTGTTGCTTGCGCTCTCTCTCTCTCTCAAATAAATAAATAAAATCTTCTAAAAAATTAAAAAAATAAAAAAATATCAATGTCTTGAAACATAAGGGAAGATTCTGTTCCATGTTAAATGGATGTGACAATTGAAAGCACCACATGTTTCTGTATTTTATTGCTATAGAGGACATTATTGGGACAATTGGCAAAATCCAAATGAGATCCATATATAGATAAATAATGTGTCAACATTAATTTACTGATTTTGATCACAGTACTGTTATGTCAGAGAATGCCTTTGCTTTTAGAAAATATGCACTGACGTATTTAGAAACAATCAAGGGCCATCATGTCTACAACTTACTCTCAAATGATTTCCCCAAATAGCCATAATAATATTTATATGAAAATAAGTATGTATGTGTATATTATATGTATACATGTAGTATGCTATCTAATATTATATACATATATGTTATATATACATATGTAGGAAGGTCCCTACCTTGCAGAGATATTTTAAGGATTAAAAAGAACTGTGCTCCTCAACCTGCTTGTGCACTCTCTCTTTCTCCCAAATAAATAAAATTAAAATCTTTTAAAAGGGGGAGCAGGTAGCACCTGGGTGGCTCAGTAGTTAAGCATCTGTCTTCAGCTCAGGTCATGATCCAAGGGTCCTGGGATCAGGCCTCACATCAGGCTCCCAGCTCAGTGGGGAACCTGCTTCTCCCTCTGACCCTCCCCCTGCTTCTGCTCTCTCTCTTGCTTTTCTCTCAAATAAATAAAAATAAAATATTTTTAAAAAAATTTTATTTATTTATTCACAAGAGACCCACACAGAGAGAGGCAAAGACATAGAGGGAAAAGCAAGCTTCCTGTGGGGAGCCCGATGTGGGACTCAATCCCAGGACCCCGGGATCATGACTTGAACCAAAGGCAGACTGTCAATCACTGAGTCACCCACATGTCCCAAAAATAAAATCTTTAAAGAGAACTGAGCTTAGTATATTAGAGATGCTGGATAAATTTTAGTGATTGGTGTCATTACTGGCAATTAGAATGTAGTTTCTTCACCTCTGAAATGGGATTACTTATGCATCCCATAGAGAATATTAACCAAGATGATGTTTGTAATAATGATATGTGAACCTTTAATGTTCTCTGAAGAGGTAAAGTCGTAATTACTAAAATCATTTAAAAATGTTATGACAACTTCCATAGTGTTTGTTGTATAGTGGTGTTGACCCACTTAATCTTCAAAGAAAGGAAATCTT
This sequence comes from Canis lupus familiaris, assembly GCF_011100685.1. Taxonomy (NCBI): domain Eukaryota; kingdom Metazoa; phylum Chordata; class Mammalia; order Carnivora; family Canidae; genus Canis; species Canis lupus. Next base: position 104,329,652 of record NC_049260.1, read on the forward strand.
CTAGGAATATATTGAGGTAAATACCATTATTAGTTCATGTTCTAGGTGAGGAAACTGGCCAGAGACAGTAACTAACTGGCCCAAAGTCATAGAGCTAGTAAGTTGTAGATCTAGGCTTTGAGACAAGGCAGTGTAACTCTAGAGTATGTATTTTTAACCACTCTGCCATGTGCATTGCCACTTCTTTTTCTATTTCACTTTAATGTCATATCCTGACACCTTGTTTTCCAGGTTTTAAGAAGAGACATTAGACTGATAACTTTCCAGGGCTTGGTGATGATCCCATGGTGGCCCTATGTATACCACTTAACACAGTGTCATTTGGGATTTTATATCTTATACCCTCTCTTTCTCTTCATATTGAAGGAGCCTTTTCTCTTTTGTGTATTATGCTTCTACTCTCCAGTATGTAAAACTGTGAGGAACCTTTTTCATTTCATTTGTGGTTTTTTCCTGACTCTTCCCCAGATCCATACATAGGGGCCCACATGTGACATAATAATGATTTTATACAAGAAATGGAGCATAATGTTTTCCATTTTGTTTCTAGTCCCATTTCTGAAAATGACCAGCCTTTGGTCAGTAATTTGAGAGGCTGTGCTATTAGGCCTAATAGTTTTGTCAGACAAAACTGGCACTCTCAATCCTGTCTCTTGGCAAACTATTAAAATAAGACTCTGAAAGTGGTTTAGAGGGGAGTCTAGAAATATTTGTTTCTCTTTGGTTTTACTTTTAGCTTTCTTTGGTTGGAACTAGATTATTATTCTAACCATTCTCTGTTTTACATATTTTTTAAAAGATTTATTCATTTGAAAGAGAGAGAGAGCATGAGTGAGGGGAGGGGTAGAAGGAGAGAATCCCCAAGGAGATCCCCCACTGAGCATGAAGCCCAACACAGGGCTTGATCCCACAATCCCACGACACATGAGATCATGACCTGAGCCGAAACCAAGAGTTGGTCACCCAACCGACTGAGTGACCAGTGGCTCTCTCTGTTTTATATGTTTAAACAGGATTAATAAATTCCGGAAAGGTGACAGTAGATACATAACAGCTACTAGAGTTTTAAAGAGATACTGTGACAGTGACATTTCTGACTTACCTAAACTTCCAAAATGTGAATTGAATTTTGGCAAATTAGCTTCCAAATACTAACTTTAGAAATCTGCAGCTTAGATTTGCTCCCAAGGGATTGCTCCTTCAGTTCACAAATTGGCAAATATATGAGGCAATCATGGCTGCAAGTAACAAACAAATCTTCTCTTGTTCTTTTAAGCTTGGCCTGAAGTTGTGTTTGAACTGTTTCTCTTTTAGTAGATTGGGAAGTGTGACTGTTTGTGTTTTTTCATCTTCTCTCTTAGAGAAATAACCAGCATAAAATGGGAGCCATGGGGAAACAAACAAACAACAACAACAACAACAACAGCAACAACACAGTAGTGGTTCTGTGTCTTAAATGAGGCTTCCCACTCCTCTGAAGATCTGTTCTATTTTCTTCATTTTTAATTTCCCTCTGTTCAGATTGCATACTGTGGTCTGAATGTTTGTGTTCTCCCCAAGCTCACATCTTGAAATTCTAACTCCCAATGTGACTATGTTAGGAGGTAGGAAGGGATTTGGTCAGGGAAGGGGACCCCTCATGAATGGGATGAGTGCCCTTGTAAAAGAGAGCCTTGAAAGCTCTGCTGCCTCTTCCACCATTGCGAGGACACAGTGAAAAGATAGCTGTTTCTGAACCAGGGTATGGGCCATCACCAGACACCAAATCTCCTGACACCTGTATTTGGACTTCCCAGCCTCCAGAATTGTAAAAAATCAATTTTGGTTACTTATAAGCTACCCAGTCTATGACAGACTGACATAGCACCATCTCTAAGGATCCCTATTCAAGTTCATTGACTCTTTCTTAAATCGCAAACCTGCTGTTGTATCCCTCTAGTGAATTTTCCATTTCAGTTATTACAATTTGCAACACCAGAATTTCCATTTGGTTCTTTCAAATAATCTCTTTCTCTTTATATTTGCCAGTTGATGAGTCATTGTCATCATAACTTCCTTTAATTCTTTAAGCATGGTTTCCTTTCTTTGAATATATTTACCATAGCTGCGCTGATGTCTCTTTCTGCTAAGGCCAACATCTGGGCTCCTTTGGAGGTGATTTATATGGCCTATTTTTTCTACTGTGTATCGGCCACAATTTTCTGTTTCCTTGCATGTCTTGTAATTTTTTGATAGGTAACTGAACATTTAGGATAAACCTGCAGCAATTTTTGATACTGATCCTGCCCCAGGAGGATTTTTGTTATTGTTACTGCTTGATTACTTGTTTAGTAACTTGACTGGACTGGATCTGCAAAGTCTATTTCCCCTACAGTGTGTGGCCTCTGATATTCCTGCTCAGATTTTTTCCCTTGTTTTTTTTTTTTTTCTTCCTTTCAGCCTGGCTACTTGGTACTCACCCTTGATGGAACTTAAACCACTTATAGGTCAGAGATTGTGCTTCTGCACACTTGTTGAGTTATATCTTTTTACCCTACCATTGGGGGTATATGTGTATATATGTGTGATTGGATGCTACTCTTGCTACTCTCACAGTTCAAGGAGTTTACATTTTTTGGTCCATGGTCTTCTAGGGACTAGTAGCTTGGAGATTCCCTCTTTTTAAAAAAAAAATATTTATTCACGAGAGACACAGAGATAGAGGCAGAGACATAGGCAAAGGGAGAATCAGACTCCCTGTGGGGAGCCTGATGTGGGCCTTGATCCCAGGACTCCAGGATCATGACCTGGGCCAAAGGCAGATGCTCACCACTGAGCCACCCAGGTGCCCTGAGATTCGCTCTTTGATGGCTTCTGAGAAAGCATAGCCTTGGGCATGCAAATAATCTTACAGACTGTCAGGGATGACTGTGATATTCTTTTTAGGCCTGGCTTCCGAGAGTAGTTTATTATTCAGTGTTTGGTCAGAAGTGTGTTTAAGGCCCTTGTGCCAGTGAGGCTTCTGCCCTGCGTTGGAGCATCTGTGTGTGGCTTGGGAATTCTTTCAAGGCTGCCTTATGTTCTGCTAGGATTGGTCCTGAGTAGGGGCATCCCAGCCCAACCCCATGGCTTTCCCAACCCACCAGATTTGACTATGATATGAGGAGGGCTTTTCTTAATTGTTTTTCTAGTTTTCTCTCTTAAACTTCTGGCTGCTCTGCTTCTTGCTTATATCACGGAGTTAACTGTCTCCTCTTAATTTACCACCAAGATTTCCATTATTTTCAGTAGAGTTCTCCATACTCTGGTCCAAGTAAAGGCAGTCCCCTTGAGCAGAGCTGTGGAGCTCTGTACCCTCATGCCTACTTTCCCCCCCTGATCAGAATCCTTATGGCACTGCCCTGGCGCTGGAACCAGGGATCTCCTTTTCCTGGAGTGATACCCCACTGTTTGAGATTGGTATTGGGTGGGGGTGGCAGCCTCTGACGTTCTTCCTTTGCCACTCCAGGCTTCCAACCTTAGCCCTTTAAGTGAGGTGGGGCAAGGATGATTCAGGCCTGTATCCTTGGCTTGCGGTGCCTGGGGTGGGCCTTCTACTCCACCAGTGGTAGTTGGTGAGGGAAGAAGGACTCATTCGTTTTGGCCATGCCTTCCTGGGATAGGACTTCTGCATCGAGGTGCTGGGAAGATGAGAAACACTAACATCTTGACCCTCCCAGGATGAAACCATAGCCCCACACTGGAAACTGAGGAGAGAGGGATCTCTTGCCTTTTCGGTGCACATGCCCACACTGGAGCTTCCATAACAGAGCTGGGAAGGGTGGGCAAGTCTTTTGCTGTTCTAACAGAGATTTAATAAGTTTACTTAAATGAATGTTCCTCCATTAGCTGTGTGCCCTTAGGACAATGCCCAGAGATTTAAAATGATTCTTTTATATAATTCTCAGCGGTTCCGTTGTTCTGCTGGAGAGAGGGTCTGCTGAGCTCCTTGTTTTAGGATGAAACTGGAGCAGAAATGGAAACATAAATTTTGGTGTGCTTACACAGTGGTGAAGCTGGGACCAGAACCCAAAACCAGCATTTTTTCCCACTATTCTAGATATTTCAAGCAGAATGGCCAGTGGTTGATGGTTCTGCTTGTGTCATAATTGAGTAGATGTTCTTGGGTTGTTGTGAAATTTCTAGAACAATTATGCTGCTGAGAAGGCACACATAGCTTTGAGTCTTTCTGGTGAGTGTTGGCTTATCCAACATGAATTTTGAACTGGTGGGCTGATGTAGTAAATACAATCCAGGCTTTGACATAAAACTCAGTTTCAGAGCCCAGGTTGATCACATCCTGGTTGGGTATTATCAGGATTGTTAGCCAATCTTTTTGAAGCTCAGTTTCTGCCTCTGAAAACTGGAATAATAATGCCCTACAAAATGTTGTAAGGAATCAAACGTAGTCAGGTGTATTTGGAATCTGGTATGGAACAATGTGCGGCGCCTCCTTTCCATTCTCACTGTCATTGCTGTTATTAAAGAGAAGTTTGTGATCGGGGTCTCAATTACTACTTCTTGTTTGTAGGTTGCTGCTTGGTTTCTTGTTCTCCGTAGTCTCTTTTGGGTGTTACATTATTCAATTGATGCACGTCCTTAGTACCTTACATAATATTAAATTCAGTACTTCACATATTATTAAAAGGACAGAACTGCCTTGGAGTTAGATAGAGTCTGGATTCTTGGTCATTTTGTCCTACTTTCTGATTTTGGGGTCCCTACTTCCATCCAGCTTCTTGCCTATTGGCATGGCTGTACCATTAACCTTGATTATCAGAGCATCTAGAAATAGTGAAGCCATGCATTAAATTAGTAGTTTGGAGTTCAAAGGGCAAATGTTTTATGTAAGTATTTAAAAAGATTCATATCCTTTCAAACGTAAGCAATTCAGTAAATCTGTCCAGTCTAAGTGTATTATGATTGGGCAGGATTAACCTCCTTCCCTTCCTCTTCCATGCAGATCTCTGGACTGCAGCCAAGAAGACCTGGTTAATGTCCATCAGAGATCAACAAAGTAGTTGGTTCTAGATGGATATTTTGTTTCCTTTGGAGTTTGTGAAAATTATATGAGTCTGAGACTGCTGAGAGTGGATCAAGGGTGTGTGTGTGGTGTTTGTGTTTGCTTCAGGAGAGGTCTGAATAAGACCTTGGAGGTTCATAGAGAGTTCATGAAAAGTCATCTTGGATCACAATAATAATTACAAATTACATTGTGTTTATAATGCCAAGACCCTATTCTAAGTGCTTCATAAGTGTGATTCATTTAATGCTCCCAACAACTCTGTGAGGAAGTTTTGAGGACTATTCCCAATTTAGAGATGAGGATACTGAGACCTAGCAAGGTGACTTGCCCAGGGTCAAACAAAGTTGGCATAGAAACCAAGAAGGCCAGGCTCAAAATCAATACTGTCAATTACTTATGCTGCCTCTTGTATAATGACATGGGCTAAGAAGCAGTCAGATGGCTTTTCATTATTCTTTTTTTTTAATAAAATAATTTTTATTGGTGTTCAATTTACCAACATCCAGAATAATACCCAGTGCTCATCCCGTCAAGTGTCTCCCTCAGTGCCCGTCACCCACTCACCCCCACCCCCCGCCCTCCTCCCCTTCCACCAGCTTTTCATTATTCTTAAAGCTATGTTTCTACATTCTTTTTCTTTCAAAAGTTTTTAATACACTGTAAAATTTACCATCCTAACATTTTGACATGTACAGTTTGGTAGTATAAAATACTACTTTCCTTTTTAAATTTATGTTTCCCCAGCTTTATTTAGGTATGATTGACAAATAAAACTTGTATATATTTTAGTTGTATATCCTGTATGCAAATAGCCTAGGTAGAAGCTCCCCGGTGAGCAAACAGCAAGGTGTACTCCTGAGCCTTGCCATGGGCAGTTAGTCATAGCCCAGCTCAACAGGGTCAATCCTAGGAGGGTTCTGCTCGAAGTCCTAGTGGGGGAACACATGTGTTTGACTCCCACGCCTCACCCTGTCAGCCCCAGAGATCAGAGCAGAGGCCACTGCGAGGGAGGCTGGTGGTGCAGTTGACAGTTGAGAGTTCTCTGGGGAGCTTTTGAGTGAATTTTTCAGGGCAAGGAGCAGAGTTAAGGTTGATAATGTAAAAGTTTCCCAGAGTAGTGCTGAAGTGACATCTGTGGGAAGGGGAGAAAGGGAGAGAGAGCAGGGCAGTCCACGTCCCACACCCAGGATCAAGTTAGGCCAGGTCAGTGTGAGAGCAGCTGTCTCTCTTACTAGAACCTTGGAAGATGTTATAGGGAAAGCAGCCCCTCTGAGAGCAGCGGGCTGGCAAAGAGCACAGCTGGGAAGCTGGGATGCTGGAGCCTTGGGTAGGTCCATGTGCCAAGAGCTGTCCTATCTCCAGGTCACCAATTAGACAGTCTCATGTGTTCTCCAACACACAAGATATGGCTGTTTACCCATTTAAATGGTGTCTGTAAGCATAGTATGCATTCTATTTGTGTTGACTCTTCTGTTCCTGAGCCTAGTGGCTTGCTTGTTACTTCAGAGAGTATTTCTTTGCTATGATGTCGGCCCCCAAAGAAAACAGCTCAAGAAACCATTAAGCACAGGGGCTCCTGGGTTGCTCAGTGATTGAGCGTATGCCTTTGGCTCAGGTCCTGGTCCCGGCGTCCTGGGATAGAATCCCACATCGGGCTACCAGCGGGGACCCTGCTTCTCCCTCTGCCTATGTCTCTGGGTCTCTCATGAGTAGATTAATGGAATCTTAAAAAAAAGATGGGCACTGAGGGGGGCACTTGACGGGATGAGCACTGGGTGTTAATCTGTATGTTGGCAAATTGAACACCAACAAAAAATAAATTTATTATTAAAAAAATAAAAAAATTTAAAAAAAGAAAAAAAAGAAAGAAACCATTGAGCACAGACTTTGGAGTCAACACAAGCACATGGAAATAATTTTTTGACTATCTGTGAAAGACTTTTGTCTGCCCTTTGCCCAACTAGGGGAGAGCTGGAGAGGAAAACACCTCTGAAGACCCATCCTAATTCAACAGTCAGTAACTGTACCAAAACACATGCAAGGAGGGGCTTTCTACCCTTATCTTCCACCTTATGAGAGACTTTTGCTCCCTTGTATCCACATTAGGGAGTGTCTTTCCTGAAATGGCATCATATCCTATGCCTTTAAGAGGAAAGGAGGAAAAAAATGTGTAATAAGCTAGAGTTACACGCATCCAGGATGCCATTCTCAATGGTTAATTCAAGAAGGGGGCTTATCTAGCTCTTTGTCTAATCGAATGAAGGCATTTGATATCTTGTCTATATTCAAATTGATTTCCCCTTACAAAATAACAAGTGCAAATGACTGCTCAACCTAGATTGATGGATACCATACCCCAGAGGCCACTGACTGAATATCTCAGTCACTGAGAATCTCAAAACACATTTTGGCCCATTGGCCCACCATGCAGTCCTAGTTGGGAGACGTAGGAGGGAGCACAGGAGCCTGCTCGACTCTTGCTCTCCAAAAGGAAGAGATAGAGCTTGTTTGTGCTCCCTGGGTGTTCTTTGGACCCAAACAGTCCCTGTGCTGATTGGGCTTTCTATTTTCTTACTTCCTTTACCTAAGTGATCCCCTCTTCTCCCCTCTCTCCTTTCTTGACCTGTCTCCTTTTCTCTTCTCAGGTTTTTCTTTTCCTTCAAGTTTCCTCACATTGTCACAACAGAGTTTAATTTGCATTTCCCTCATGGATAGCCACGTTGAACGTAATTTCATGGTTTACTTGCCATCCTTATATCTTCTTTGCCCATCTTTTAATTCAGTTGTTTCTTTCTTTTGGTCGAGTTTGAGAATTTTCTCTCTCTCTCTCTCTCTCTTTCCCTCCATATCTATCCACAGAGATAGATATCTGAATTTATAAATAGCTATCTAGATAGATATAGTTATCTAGAGAGATCTATACTTGATATAAGTTCCTTGGCAAATATTTTATTTAAAATATTATTTTCTCCCACTTTTGCATTTTCATTTTCTTAACATTTTTCTTTCAAAGAACATAAGTTTTAAATTCTGATGAAACAAGATTTATCCTTTTGTTATTTTATGGCTTGTGCCTTTTGTTGTCATATCTGAAACTCTTTGCTTAACCAAGATCCCAGTGTTTTTCTCCTGTATTTTCTGATAGAAGTTTTTATAGTTTTACATTTCACATTCTTGTTAATGATTTTGAATTAATTTTTAAAAAGATTTTATTTATTTATTCATGAGAGATACAGAGAGAGAGGCAGAGACATAGGCAGAGGGGGAATCGGGCTTCCTGTGGGGACCCCAATGAGGGACTTGATCCTGGGACTCCAGGATCATGCCCTGAGCCCAAAGCAGATGCTCAACCATTGAGCCACCTAGGCATCCCATGATTTCGACTTAATTTTTACGTATGGCATAAGGAATGGGCAAAAGTTGATTTTTCTTTTTGCATGTGGATATCTAATTTTTCCAGAGCTATTTGTTCAAAAGTCTATCTTTTCTCCACTGAACTGCCTTTGCACTTGTGTCAAAAATCAGTCCAGTCTATACAGGTAGGTCTATTTCTGGATTCTCTATTCTGTTTTATCAATCTATTTGTCTGTCTTTATACCAATACCACACTGCTTTTATTGCTGTAGCTTTATGACTCTAAAAACAGGTAGTGTTAGGTCTCCCACTTTGTTCTTCTTTTTCAAAGTCATTTTGGCTATTCTGGGTCATGTGAATTGTAAAGCAGCTGCTCACACTATGCGAAAAGCCTGCTGGGAGTTTGAGTTGGATCACCTGAAGTCCATGGATAGGTTTTAAGAAATTTTAGATCTTAACAAAATTAAATCTTCTAACTCATGAACATGACATATCTCCCCGTGTATTTAGGTGTTCTAAATGTTTTATAGTTTCAGCATTAGATTTATTTCTGAGTATTTCATATTTCTGATGCTTTTTTGAGTTTTGAAATTTTTGATTTTATGTTATCTGTTGCTAATATATAGAAAGATCATTGTTTTGTATATTGATTTGATACTTTGCAGTCTTACTAACCTAATTTAGAGTTCCAATAGCTTGTGTAGATTCCACATAAATGGTTATGCCATCTGCAAATAAAGACTGTTTTGCTTTCTCTTTTTCTAATCTGTGTATGTTTTTATGTCTTTCTTGTTTAGCATACTGAACAGAGAACTTCCAGTACAATGCTGAATAGAAACAATGAGGATATACATCCTGCTTTTGACTGGTCTTAAGAAGAAAGTAGTCTGTTCCCATCAGTTATGTTAGCTATAGATTTTTGGTATATGTTTTTTATCAAGTTGAGGAACTTCTATTCCTCAGTTTGTTCAATGTTTCTATCAAGAATGGATGTTGGCTTTTGGCAAATTGTTTTACTGCATATGTTAAAATGAGAATGTGGTACTCATTTTTGGCTCAAGAGGGTGAATTATATTGATTGATTTTCGAAGATAAAACCAAGATCGCACTTCCGAGGCAAATCCCACTTGGTCATAATATGCTATCCCTTTTATATATGATTGGATTCAACCAGCTGAACTTTTAGAAATGAAGTTTCTACTTATGAGAGACATCCATCTCTACTGTTCTTCTATTATGGTACCTTTGTCTTTCAATATCAGGGTAATGCTGGTCATGCAGAATTAACTGAGAAGGATTTTCTCTCTTCCATTTTCTGGAGGAGGTCATGTATCATTGTTATTATTTTGTCTTTAAACATTTGGTAAAATTCAGTAATGAAGCCATCTGGGCCTGGAGTTTTTGTCATGGGAAGGTTTTTAACTACAAGTTCCATTTCTTTTATAGATATAGGGCTATTACAGTAATCTGTTCAGCCTCAAAGGAGCTTTGGTAGTTGGTGTCTTTCAAGGGATTTGTTTATTTCAACTCACCTGGCAAATTTATTGACAGGAAGCCCTTCATGGCGTGTCCTTGTTTTCTCTTTAATATCTGTAGAATCTAGAGTGATGTCATTTCCTTCATTCTCGATATTAATAATTTATGTCTTGTCTTTTTGCCTGATAAATCTGAATAGAGATCTACCTATTTTGTTTCTTTTCTCAAAGAATCAACTTTTGGTTGCATTCATTATCTTCTCTATTGTTTTTCTGTTTTCTTTTTTTTAAATTTTCTTATTTATTTATGATAGGCACACAATGAGAGAGAGAGAGAGGCAGAGACACAAGCAGGCTCCATGCACTGGGAGCCCGACGTGGGATTCGATCCCAGATCTCCAGGATCGCGCTCTGGGCCAAAGGCAGGCGCCAAACCGCTGCACCACCCAGGGATCCCTGTTTTTTTGTTTTCTGTTTGATTGATACTCTGATCCTTATCACTCTTTTTGTTCCATTAGCTTTGTTTTCATTTGCTCTGTTTTTTTTCTACTTTCTTAGAAACTAAGGTCATTGATTTGAAGTCTGCTTTCTTTTCCAATGTGCAATAAATTTCTCCTGAAATCCTTCTTTAGTGGCATCCCACACATTCTGATATGTAGCATTTTTATTTTCAACAATTAGATTGAATCCGTAGATGTCTTTGAGTGATACTGCCATGTTAGCAATACTAAGTCTTCCAGTCCAAGAGCGCAGAATGTCTATTTACTGATTTATATTTTTAAAGAGATTAGGCATTTCCAAAGAGTATTTTATGTGGTGAAATGCTTTAAAACTATCTTTCGGGCATTCCGGGTGGCTCAGCAGTTTAGCGCCGCCTGCAGCCCAGGGCGTGATCTTGGAGACCCCGGATCGAGTCCCACGTCGGGCTCCCTGCCTGGAGCCTGCTTCTTTCTCTCCCTGTGTCTCTGCCTCTCTCTCTCTCTCTCTCTCTCTGTCTCTAATGAATGAATGAATGAATGAATGAATAAATAAATAAATAAATAATAAATAAAAAACCCTTTATCTTTCTAATCACCATGCACTGTACAAATGCATGTAAGAAAATATAGATACATGAATGCAAAACCAAATTTCCTGTGGTGCCATACATAGAGAAAGCCACTGTTAATCTTTTGAGATATGTATGTATCCAAAATATTTTCTATGCATTTATACCACTAGATATATGTTCTATTTTAAGAACTGGAGTCACTTCTAAATGCTGTCTGTATAACCTGATCCATTACTTAACAAAGATCCATTAGTATATCTGCATATCAGTAAGTACACATTTACACCATTATTGTCAATAGCTTCAGTGTATTCCATGTCACTATCTCACTATGCTTCTTTGATCATCCTTTATTTGGGGGCATATAACATTATTCCAATTGTTCATTTCCAAGCAAAACTGCTGAAAACATTTTAAAAATAGGTTTGACTTTACCTGTTAATGATAGAGAATAGGACCCCAAATGCATTTGCATCTGAGAACCACAACCAGACACACGCACACGTTATCAAATGCACCAGATAATCGTGTGCCTATTTTCTGGCATTTAGCTCTACTGTGTAGAGGTTCAGAGCATCTTCCCAATTAGTATGATCTGAGCACAGTGCCAAGTCTGTGAAAAAAGAGATTCTAATGCTCTCCACCCCAGTGGAAAATAAGTAAATACAAAGCATAGATAATCCTATTATCATTCACTTAATCCTGAAACACTCAGAATAGAGTAGTATTGTATAAGAATAAAAACATGTGGCCTTTACTATTTTACTTTTTTAAAAAAACCCTCTCTTAGTTCTTCCATGGGTTTGATTCTATTTCAACCAATGTTCCATTATTAACATTTTATCTGACCCCCATCTCATATTTTTTAAAAGGGGAATTTCCAATCCAGGTTAATATCATGACATTAAAGGTTTTCCAAAGCACAGAAAATACAGAGATTTGCATACCCTGGATATAAAGTTAGTTTATCACTTAAAAACCAATCATTGTAATTCACCATCTTGATAGAGTTAAACATTTATATGAACTTCTTAATAGACACAGCAACATCGCTTAACAAAATTCAAACCCATTCATGAGTTAAAAAAAAAAAAAACACGACTCTGCAAACTGGGAATAGAAGGGAACTTCTGGAGCTTGTGGAAGATTTATGCCAAACCTTAGCTAACATCATACTCAGTGATAAAAGGCCAACTGCTTCCTCCTAAGATTAGGAGCAAGGCAAGGATGTCCACTCTCAACACTTCTCAAAATTATACTTGAAGTTCTATGCAGTATAACAAAGCAAGAAAAAATTAAACAACATCCCAACTGGGGCACTTGGGTGGCTCATGTGGTGAAGTAGCAAACTCTTGATTATGGCTCAGGTCATGATTTTGGGGTTGCAAGATGGAGCCTTGTGTCAGGCTTTGTGCTCAGTTGGGAGGCTGCTTGAAGATTTGCCCTTTGCCACTCCCCTTGCTCTCTCTCAAATAAGCAAATACATCTTTTTTTAAAGCATCATGATTGATAATAAGAAATTAAACCATCTTTATTAATACAGAACATAATCATTTACATAAAAGAATCCCAAATCATCTACATAAAGAATTATAAGAGCACACTATGAAGTGAGTAAGCAAAGTCTCCATACAAGGTCAATATACAAAAATAAATTGTAATTCTGTATACTGGCCATGAAATACTATAAATTTTAAAATAAATTTTATTTTTATTTTTTTTAAATTTTTTATTTATTTATGATAGTCACAGAGAGAGAGAGAGAGGCAGAGACATAGGCAGAGGGAGAAGCAGGCTCCATGCACCGGGAGCCCAATGTGGGATTCAATCCCGGGTCTCCAGGATCGCGCCCTGGGCCAAAGGCAGGCGCCAAACCGCTGCGCCACCCAGGGATCCCTAAAATAAATTTTAAAGTGCCACTGGTCATACCTTCAACAATAGCATAATTAGGAATAAAGTTAACAAAATATGTGCAAGACTGTGTGCTGAAAGCAGTAAAACATTCCTGAGAGAAATTTAAAGATATTGAAATAAATGGACAGATGGGAAGACTCACTATTTTCAAAAAGTCAATTCTCCCCAGATTTATCTCTAATTTCATGCAATCCAAAAGAAAATCCTAGCAGGGTTTCTTTTCTTTTGGTACAAATTTACAAACTGACGCTAAAATTTATAGAAAAATCAAGGATCTAGAATAGCTGAGAGAATTTCAGTAGAGAAGAACAAAATGTGAAGATTCACACTATCTGATTTCAAGACTTACAGGAAATAAAGAAATAGGAGAATAGACATGGAAATCAGTGGAATAGAATAGAGAGCCTAGAAAAGACCTAGACTTATATGGTCAATTGATTTTTCACAAAAGTACCAATGTGTCAACACGGACAAGATGGTCTTTTCTGAAAATGGGCATACAGATGCCAAAAAAAAAAAAAAAAAAAAAAAGCTCAAACCTTATTTCACATCACATATAAAAATTAACACAAAATATATCATGACCTAATGGTAGGAGCTAAGACTATAAAAACCCTATAAGAAAACAGAGATTTTTTTTATGTGTGACTTTGAATTAGGTAAATAATTTCTTAGGCCACAAAAACCAAAACTATAATAGGCTATCAGGAGACACATTGAACTTCATCAAAATGAAAAACGGAGGATGCCTGGGTAGCTTAGAGGTTGAGCATCTGCCTTTGGCTCTGGGTGTGATCCCAGGCCCCGGGATTCAGTCCCACATCAGGTTCCTTGCAGGGAGTCTGCTTCTCCCTATGCCCATGTCTCTGTGTCTCTCTTTCTGTGTGTGTCTCTCATGAATAAATAGGATCCTTTAAAAAAATGAAAAACTGCCATCCTGCAAAAGTCCACACTAAAGAAAAGGCAAGGACTAACCACAGACTAAGGGAAAAGATTTGCCAAATATGTATGGTAAGGCACTTGCATCCAGAACACATATAAAAACTCTTACAATCAAGAGCCGGAAGACAGCCTTAAGATTTAAAAATAAGTAGGATATTTGAATAGACACTTAACCAGAGAAGATACACAAGGATGATCAATAAGCACATAAAAAGATGTTCAACTTCATTAGTCAATAGGGGAGTGCAAATGAAAACCACAGTGAGATCAGTGAGATCCCCCTGTACACCTACTGCTATGACTAGTACCTAAAATAAGACACAAACTTATCAGTGCCGGTGAGGATATACAACAACTGGAGCTTTCATATGTTGTTGGTGGGACTGCAATCATAAGCCAATGCAAAAAAAAAAAAATAAAAAATAAAAAAAAAAAAAAAAAAAAAAAAAAAAAAATAAGCCAATGCAAAAAAGCAATTTGGCATTTTCTCATTAACTTAAGCACTTAAGCAGAGAGCTGGGGTGCCTGGGTGATAGTTGGGGAAGCCTCTGACTTTTGATTTCAGCTCATGTCACAATCTCAGCGTTGAGAGGTCAAGCCTCTTGTTGGGCTCTACGCTGTACGTGAAACCTGATTAAGACTCTCCCTCTCCCTCTTCTCCTCCTTCTACTTGTGTTTTCTCTCTCTCTCAAATAAAAAATATTTTTTAAAAAGTTAAGTATATGACTGTGACATACACATACTTGTGTATCAATCCGACTCTGAGGTAATTACCCAAGAGAAATGAAAACATATTTCAAAAGAAAGACCTGTGGGCAAGTGTCTCTAGCAGTTTTATTCATAAAAACATAAAATTGGGGACAAATCAAATGTCCATCAATTGTGAAGGAGTGAACAATTTGTGGCATTGCCATGTGATGGAATACTCAGCAATAAAAAAGAATGGACTCGTAATACGACAAAAGAAAAAATTATCAAAAGCTTGCTGAATAAAAGAACTCAGGGGGATCCCTGGGTGGCGCAGCGGTTTGGCGCCTGCCTTTGGCCCAGGGCGCGATCCTGGAGACCCGGGATCGAATCCCACGTCGGGCTCCCAGTGCATGGAGCCTGCTTCTCCCTCTGTCTGTGTCTCTGCTTCTCTCTCTCTCTCTCTCTCTCTCTCTCTCTCTCTCTCTGTGTGACTATAATAAATAAATTAAAAAAAAAAATAAAAAGAACTCAGGGGACGCCTGCCGTTGGCTTAGGTCGTGATCCTGGGGTCCTGGGATTGAGTCCTGCATGGAGCTCCCTGAGGGGAGCCTGCTTCTCCCTCTGCCTATGTCTCTGCCTCTCTCTCTGTGTCTCCCATGAATGAATAAATAAAATCTTTTTAAAAACCTACCAAGTAAAAAAACAAACAAACAAAACAAAACAAAACAAAAAAAACTACCAAGTACATGGGTGTAGTTTGAGGTCCTGTCTTCCTGCATTTCAGGCCTCTGATGTCTATCTGTCCATTGTACTTACTGCCGAAGGCTCACGGAGTGAGACTCCCATCATCGTGTTGACCAAGCCCAAGCCTATCCTGGGGAGCAGCACTTGAACCTTCTCTCTACCAGCCTCAGTGTCAAAACTAACTTGCCTTTAAAGAATCCAGAAGTGGACCCTCAACTCTATGGTCAACTAATATTCAACAAACCAGGAAAGACTACCCACTGGAAAAAATGCAGTCTCTTTAATAAATGGTGCTGGGAAAATTGGACAGCCATATGCAGAAGAATGAAACTAGACCATTCTCTGACACCATACACAAAGATAAACTCAAAATGGATGAAAGATCTTAATGTGAGACAAGAATCCATTAGAATCCTAGAGGAGAACACAGGCAACACCCCTTTTGAACTTGGCCACAGCAACTTATTGCAAGATACATCCAAGAAGGCAAGGGAAAAAAAGCAAAAATGAACTATTGGGACTTCATCAAGATAAAAAGCTTCTGCACAGCAAAAGAAACAGTCCACAAAACTAAAAGACAACCTACAGAATGGGAGAAAATATTTGCAAATGACCTATCAGATAAAGGGCTACTATCTAAGATCTATAAAGAACTCATTAAACTCAACAGCAAAGAAACAATCCAATCCTGAAATGGGCAAAAGACATGAACAGAAATTTCACAGAGGAAGACATAGACATGGCCAACAAGCACATGAGAAAATGCTCCGCGTCACTGGCCATCAGGGAAATACAAATGAAAACCACAATGAGATACCCCCTCACACCAGTGAGAATGGTGAAAATTAACAAGACAGGAAACAACAAATGTTGGAGAGGATGTGGAGAAAGGGGAACCCTCTTGCACTGTCAGTGGGAATGTGAACTGGTGTAACCACTCTGGAAAACTGTGTGGAGGTTCCTCAGAGTTAAAAATAGAACTGCCCTGCAACCCAGCAATTGCACTGGGGATTTACCCCAAACATACATGCAGTGAAACGCCAGAACACCTGCACCCCAATGTTTATAGCAGCAATGTCCACAATAGCCAAACTGTGGAAGGAGCCTTGGTGTCCATTGAAGGATGAACGGATAAAGAAGATATGGTCTACGTATACAATGGAATATTACTCAGCCATTAGAAACGGCAAATACCCACCATTTGCTTCAACGTGGATAGAACTGGAGGGTATTATGCTGAGTGAAGTAAGTCTATTAGAGAAGGGCAAACATTATGTGGTCTCAATCATTTGGGGAAGATAAAAATTAGTGAAAGGGAATAAAGAGGAAAGGAGAGAAAATGAGTGAAAATATCAGAGAGAGTGACAGAACATGAGATACTCCTAACTCTGGAAAATGAACCGTAGTGGAAAGTGAGGTTGGAGGGGGGGTTGGGGTGACTGGGTGATGGGCACTGAGGGGGGTACTTGGCGGGATGAGCACTGGGTGTTATGCTATATGTTGGCAAATTGAACTCCAATAAAAAATAATAATAATTAAAAAAAAAAACTAACCTGCCTTGTGCCTCGCTCCCACAATCCATGGCCCTCAGCTAGTTCTTAAGGTGAAGATTTTCACCCCTATTTATTTTTCAGAAAGGACTCCCCTGGTCACCCCCTGGTGGTAGCTTTTTCTTCCAAATTAAGGGAGGTCAGTGGACACTTCTGAAGAACACACATTCAGAGAAGATACTAACTCTGATACTGGCAAAGGAGGAAGTTGTGGGATGGTTTCAGGACTCCTTTAAATATATTGTTGGGAAGATGGTACTCTATGTATATTTTCTATAAACCATGAATAAATGATCTCTGACTCCAGATGTGGAAGGTACACCTGAGGAGCAACTGATATGGGCTATGTGTGGAATTTTGTTTTTCCTTTTTTTTTATAAATTTATTTTTTATTGGTGTTCAATTTGCCAACATATAGAATAACACACTTTTTCCTTTTTTTAAAAAAGATTATTTATTTATTCATGAGAGACACACAGAGAGAGGCATAGACATAGGCAGAGGGAGAAGCGAGCTCCCTGCAGGGAGCCCCATGCAGGACTAGATCCCAGGACCTGAGATGAAGACCTGAGCCAAAGGCAGACGTTCAACCACTGAGCCACCCAGGCGCCCTGAAATTTCACTTTTCAACTTGAAATGTAAACGAGTTCTTAGTTTCAATACATAGTTTCTTCCACGGACCTCTAATGACTTGGGTAGGAGCTCAAACTTCTATTTTAAGGGAGAGAATGCTAGCCTCCATGTGAAAGGACATCTCTAGCAAATAGCCAAACCTCTATTGCAAATATTTCAAAGCCTCAGCTTTTAAGTATATACTATAATGTATTAGTAACGACTGGTGCTATGCTGGAAGTACAGTCCTGGGACTTCCTCAACTGAAACTTTGCACCCTTTGATGGATAGCAACCCATTTTTTCCATCCCTGAGATCCCCTGATGACCACCATTTTGCTTTCTGCTTCGAGGAGCTCAACTATTTTAGATGATTAATGATACTGCTTTGTATACTTCAAACTTTGCTAAGAGAATAAACCTTTATGTTAAGTGTCCTCATCACCTAGATAAATAAATAATTAGGGTGGAAGGAAACTTCTGGATGGGATGGAGATGTTTATGGCATAGATTGTGGTGATGGTTTCATGGATGTTTACTTATATCCAAACTCATCAAGTTGTATACATGGTATGTGTACAGCTTGTTCGGTGTCATTCATATCTCAATAAAGTTTTTTAAAAGCTCCAGCTAGAGCTTCTTTATTTCAAACAACAATGGACAATAAAAAGACTAGACCCTCTGATTTTATTATCATTGGATTTGACCTGTATGTTTTCAGGACTGCTCTGAGAGAAAGGAGACTATTCCTGAATAAATTACTGGATTTCTCTAGAATGGAGGAAAAATCCTAAAGGGGAAGATAACTATTTTCTCTAAAATTAAGATTTCCAGTAAGAGCAATTCCATGCTAAAAAAACAGATTATTATATTCATTAAAATAATTTAAAATATGTACATATATACACTATCTGTATAATCTAATATATATGTATTGTATATCTGTGTGTACACAATGTATACATGTGTATACAATACATATATATTAGATTAGGGGTAACTTACTAAAAAGCAAAACAAAATCCAGGCTATATAACATTCCAGCAGCATTAGGCACCATGATGTTCAGTGAATATAATACAGAAGATATTTATGTCTCATTTTGTTTGATGTCACCTCATCCTGTTTACATTGTTCCTTGATGTATTCATAGGATATATATTGCCTTCAAACACTCTTGTCAATACCAGTTTCTAAAGAGAAGCCAACGTTCTAGGAAACCACTATTGTACTTCGAGTTGCAGGAATGGTTTAATCTCTTATGACTGTTCTGGACTGATCAGAAACTCCCATATCTTATTGAAGCGGACTGTGAAGACTCTTCTTCTTCTTTTATTTATTTATTTTTTAAAGGTTATTTATTTATTAGTAAGATACACACACACACACACAGGCAGAGACACAGGCAGAGGGAGAAGCAGGCTCCATGCAGGGATCATGCAGGGATCTCTGGGATCACATCCTGGGCTGAAGGCGGCGCCAAACTGCTGAGCCACCCGGGCTGCCCCGTCTTCTTTTAATAGATTTTGGGTATTTATTTGAGAAAGAGAGAGAGCGCACAAGAGGGGAGGGGGCAAGCAGAGTGAGAGGAGAGAAAGAGAAGCAGATGCCCCGCTGAGCAGGGAGCCTGACACAGGGCTCCATCCTAGGACTCTGGGATCATGACCTGAGCCGAAGGCAGACACTTAACTGAGTCACCCAGGCGGCCCCTGTACATATTCTTCTTATTCCCTTGTTTAGCTCACAGAATCTTCCGACGATAAAAAGTAAATTCCTTTTTTGGGATGAATGAATAAACATGTATTTCTGCTTAACTTACTCAGCAGTTCTACAATTAGTCCAAACATATTCCAGTTATAATTTTACAAACTTATCGTTTTTTATTCAATTTATAAGATTAGTATAAATAATTATAAATATATAATAAAACTTAAGAAATTATCAATTTAGTATTTGTCAGTTGTTTACTATGTGAAAGGCACTGTACTTTGTGCTAAGATGGGTGTTACAAAGGTGTATATAATATCAACCCTGAAAAAAAAAATATCAACCCTGGAATCAAAGAGTCATAGGAGAGAAAGCATATATGCAAATAAGTGTAATAAAAGCCCTAAATGGTAGATATGGCTCCAATGAAGTACTACCAAAGTTCAGAGAAGAGATCAGAAAATGCATAACGCAGGATGTGGCATTTGTTTAGGGAATGACAACAGCACATTGAGACTGACATGGGTGTTGTGTGAAGGTGAATAGATGGCAGGCAGGCTAGAAATTTAAGTTTGTATCAGAATATGAAATACCACGGTAAGGAATTTGGCACTGTAAGAAATTAGATGTTTTGCGATAGGTGAGATACTTGAACCCTTCAGCTGCCATTGGCCACTCTTCTTTATTCACTGGTGTCTTTGACTCACAACCTTCTTCTCCATTCCAAGCCCTGTCATCATCATTCTTGGTGACTTCAAATGTCCACAGTGGGCAACCTTTCCCATACACTGGTCTCTCTATTCCTTAATCTTCATCAAATCTCCACTGGGGCTACCCACTTTCATATCAACACTTTGGACTTTGTCATTACCAAAAACCGTTTCATCTTTGAAATACTAAATTCAGATTTCCTACTCTATCAATGGCCATTCATTCTTCCAGTTCTTTCATTCCATTGCTTTTATTACACCTGCACTTTGGTGGCATCAAAACCTCTCTCAGTCCCCTCTCATTACTTCCTTTTCAATGCAGCCTAGATCCTACTGTCCAGAACTTTATATTCTTTTAGTATCTTCAATTACTTGCACCATAATTTTTTATTCACACCTCTTGGCAAAAATTCGACGTTTTGGTCAATCTATCTGTTATCTCCACATGTATATGAAGTTTGATTTAAAAAAACCTCTCCAAAATACAGAAAAATTACATGATACTTTCCTAATTTTCAGTCTCAACTGGGGCTTCCACACTATTCAGCAGTCCTGTGTTCCACAGATCCACTGCTTTTCTCATTTCTGTTCCAACCCTATGCTCGCATTTTCAGAATATGACCTCAACTTCTACTTTACAATACAGAAAAACTAGAAGCCATCTCAAAGAAACTTTCTCAACTTTCTTGTATGCAACTATAGACTTACCAGTCTCCCACATTCAATATATAGCTGGTACCTGAAGCCATAATAAAGATTTAATAGTTCAGTAGATAGTGTATATATAGAACATTGATTTTCAATATTTAGAGTATATATGGTCCACCTAGGATGCTGAATTAAAATGTAGGTTCTTGGGTGCTGTGAGGTTCTGAGACAGTAAGGGGCAATGAAATTTACATGTTTACTGAGCACCTTAGGTGGTGATGACACACGACCCACATGTGTTCCCAGAACCACACTTTGAAGAATGATGATGTAGAGTGAGAATAAAAGAGGGCTAAGAGCAGAACCTTTGCACATACCACCGCTTAAGAGTAACCCATATGGGTGATCAAGAAGGACAGGATACAGAGGAGACCCAGGAGAACATTATATCACAATAAAAGAGGGAGAAGAGGGAATACCAAGTGGGCAGGTGAGATCAATAATACCAACTATCCCTTAGTTTTGTTGACTGTATCCTTTGCTGTGCAAAAGCTTCTTATCTTGATGAAGTCCCAATAGTTCATTTTTGCTTTTGTTTCTTTTGCCTTCGTGGATGTATCTTGCAAGAAGTTACTGTGGCCGAGTTCAAAAAGGGTGTTGCCTGTGTTCTTCTCTAGGATTTTGATGGAATCTTGCCTCACATTCAGATCTTTCATCCATTTTGAGTTTATCTTTGTGTATGGTGAAAGAGAGTGGTCTAGTTTCATTCTTCTGCATGTGGATGTCCAATTTTCCCAGCACCATTTATTGAAGAGACTGTCTTTCTTCCAATGGATAGTCTTTCCTCCTTTATCGAATATTAGTTGACCATAAAGTTCAGGGTCTACTTCTGGGTTCTCTATTCTGTTCCATTGATCTACGTGTCTGTTTTTGTGCCAGTACCACACTGTCTTGATGACCACAGCTTTGTAGTACAACCTGAAATCTGGCATTGTGATGCCCCCAGATATGGTTTTCTTTTTTAAAATTCCCCTGGCTATTCGGGTCAACAAAACTAAAAGACAACCTACAGAATGGGAGAAGATATTTGCAAATGACGTATCAGATAAAGGGCTAGTTTCCAAGATCTATAAAGAACTTATTAAACTCAACACCAAAGAAACAAACAATCCAATCATGAAATGGGAAAAAGACATGAAGAGAAATCTCACAGAGGAAGACATAGACATGGCCAACATGCATATGAGAAAATGCTCTGCATCACTTGCCATCAGGGAAATACAAATCAAAACCACAATGAGATACCACCTCACACCAGTGAGAATGGGGAAAATTAACAAGGCAGGAAACCACAAACGTTGGAGAGGATGTGGAGAAAAGGGAACCCTCTTGTACTGTTGGTGGGAATGTGAACTGGTGCAGCCACTCTGGAAAACTGTGTGGAGGTTCCTCAAAGAGTTAAAAATAGACCTGCCCTACGACCCAGCAATTGCACTGTTGGGGATTTACCCCAAAGATACAGATGCAATGAAACGCCGGGACACCTGCACCCTGATGTTTATAGCAGCAATGGCCACAATAGTCAAACTGTGGAAGGAGCCTCGGTGTCCAACGAAAGATGAATGGATAAAGAAGATGTGGTTTATGTATACAATGGAATATTACTCAGCTATTAGAAATGACAAATACCCACCATTTGCTTCATCGTGGATGGAACTGGAGGGTATTATGCTGAGTGAAGTAAGTCAATCAGAGAAGGACAAACATTATATGTTCTCATTCATTTGGGGAATATAAATAATAGTGAAAGGGAATATAAGGGAAGGGAAAAGAAATGTGTGGGAAATATCAGAAAGGGAGACAGAACGTAAAGACTGCTAACTCTGGGAAATGAACTAGGGGTGGTAGAAGGGGAGGAGGGCGGGTGGTGGGAGTGAATGGGTGACAGGCACTGGGGATTATTCTGTATGTTGGTAAATTGAACTCCAATAAAAAACAAATTTAAAATAAATAAATAAATAGGCAAAAAAAATACCAACTATCCCAGAGATGTCCAAAAATAAAACCAAATAGGTCTATTCAATTTATACTTTAAAAAGTGGGGGAGATAGCCTGTAAGAAGTATTTCACTATGAGGAAAATGGTAGATGGTAGTGGCTTATGGATGGGATTAGAGATAACGTCCAATAGACCTCAAGAAACATAACTACAAAGGTGACTACATTAGGGCAGCAGTTGGAAGAGATGATCATATTCTAGCCTGAAGACTCTTGGAGGGTGGAGTCTGCATTTTCTTCTATCCTTAGGATCTAGTCCAGTCCCACTAAATGTTTGTTGAATGAAATAATTCCTCCAATTGTATGTGCTTATGTGTTTCTCTCCACAATAACTTTGATTTAAATGGTCCTCAAAGACTCCTAGTGGCAAAGTCTGAGGAGGCAAATGGTTGATGCTCCCAAACTACTTAAGTTTATTGGTGATTGAGGAAGGAAGAAGGAAAGTGTTTTGTTTTCAGCAGCTGAGGGGCTAACTAGTGGGGCCCCTACGACTTTTTTTGTTCAATTAATAACTGAGTCAGAAAATATGTGAGAGTTGGAAGCAGTGAGTCTAGAAATGTGGCCGGGGCCAGGTCATAGAGGGTTTTGAATTCCAGGTAAGAAATTTGTTGTGCCAATGAGGCAATTAAAATTTTTTTGCGCAGGGGCAGCCCCGGTGGCGCAGCGGTTTAGCGCCGCCTGCAGCCCCGGGGTGTGATCCTGGGGACCAGGGATTGAGTCCCACATCCGGCTCCCTGCATGGAGCCTGCTTTTCCCTCTGCCTGTGTCTCTGCCTCTGTGTGTGTGTGTGTGTGTGTCTCTATGAATAAATAAATGAAATCTTTAAAAAAAAGTTTTTGAGCAGAGAATGACAACATTCATGGGTTTTTAAGTGGATGTTTCAGACTTAATTATTTTAAAACCTACCTGCCTGATAGGAAGTTATACCTCTCTCTTCTGGTTCATATCTCCAGCCATTTGCTGAGATGCAGTAGAATGGACTGGTTAATAATCTTGTAATAACTGCATAGAGACAGATGGTTACTAGACTTAAGGAGGTCGAGCATTTCATAATGTATACACATACTGAATTGATACGTTGTACATGTGAAACTGACATGATATTATATGTCAATTATAATTCAATTTAAAAAGAGCAGAAGCATGAGTTAGACTTGCTTTCAAATCTGGCTCTACCACTTACTCCTGGTAGCTATGTCTTGGTTTTCTCATCTGTAAAGGCAGACTGTGAGTAGTCAGGGAGATAAAATGTTTGCAAAGTATTGGACACAGGTTAAATAATCTTTTTTAAATTTTTATTTATTTATGATAATCACAGAGAGAGAGAGAGAGAGGGAGGCAGAGAGAGAAGCAGGCTCCATGCACCGGAAACCTGACGTGGGATTCGATCCCGGGTCTCCAGGATCGTGCTCTGGGCCAAAGGCAGGCGTCAAACCGCTGCGCCACCCAGGGATCCCAACACAGGTTAAACACAAAATACATGTTGGCCATTATTACTGTTATTATGGAGAATTATGGGAAGCCCTGCTGATGTTCTCTCTCTCTAACCAGAAACAAATAATTTCTTCTCTTAGAGCTCTACACATTTGGAGATGACAATAGTGTAGATCCTTTTCTCTGTTACATTAAACACTTTCAGGAAATAGAAACCTAGGCACTGTTGGCCACTGTTACTGTCCCTATCTTAGCACATACAGACATGCCCAAACTGGGAAAGTTATAATGCCACCTTGAGTAATTTTTTTGATTATTGAATACAAAAATACTCCTCTGTAGATGATCTGTGCACTCTGCAGCTTGAGATTGCAAGGTAAGAATCCCTAGTGCCTTGCTTCCATATTAGTGACAGTAAAGGAGCTTGGATCTATCTTTGCATTCAGTAGTTCTTTAAAGAGTCTACTAGTTATCTATTGCTTGTCACCAAATTTTATGTAATTTTTCAAAGGATTGAGCTATAAAATGCCTTTTGGGGGCACACAGCACTTAAAGTGCGCATCTTGTTAATGATTTGTTTAGCAGATTGCCTTTAGCTAAGATGACATTACCCATCAGGCTTTGTTTCAAGCCCTTGGACATCAAATGGGAATTTTTAAGCAATTAGAATGGTAGCACCTCTTGCTTTTGAGATCCCTGAAGCAATAAATTGATGTTTAAACTATTTATAATTCAGTAATGGCTGAGAGGACAATTTGCTGTGCATTTCTTGTAACACAACTAAATCAAGTTTTCCCCTTAGAAATTCTTCAGTTGTGCTAGGGTGGCTTCAACCATTTTCATTCCTGGTGTGGATTCTAAATCCTGAAATATCACTTAAAGAAAGAATTGATATGTCTTTTATTGTAAATCCATTCCCAGTACCAAAATATTAGAAACTGGATTTTATGATGTGACTCATAAAAACAAACAAAACAAAACCTCCTAACAGTGAGGGAATGAAAAAAATCTCAGAATAAGGTATTTTGTCTGGGATGACTTTTCTGACCTATGGTCCATTAGTATCAGAAACTAGAACATAGGAATAAAAGCAACTTTCTATTACTTTTGTATTTATTAGGCTGTGTTTTTCTCCTTTTCTTCTCCTTTTCCCCATTCTTGAAAATTTCTTGGGTATGAAATTAGGACAGCTATATAATTTGTGGGGCACAGTGCAAAATGAAAATGTGAGCCTTCTTGTTCAAAAATTATTAAGAATTTCAAGATGGCAATGGGAAAGTGTTAAACCAACTGCAGGGTTCTTCCAAGTGTGAAGCTCTGTGTGACTGCACAAATCACACCCCCATGAAACCAGTTTTAGCTTTATAGAATCCCAGTATGGGAAACTTTGCATGTAAAATATTACTTTTGTGTTAAGTCACTGGTCCAATGATCTTTGACATTTTGCAATGACTAGACTTTTGTCACCTCTTTCATCTCCTTTTCTTACGTCTTTCATGCTATGTCTTGAAATAGAGCAATATGCTTATGCTTATTTTGGTATTATAAGAATCCTCTATTCTTTACTTCCTTTCAGATTTTGTCTTTGATCCTTGTTAAAATATATCTTGGGACATTTGCATTGAACTTTGATGATAAAGCACCCAGTCAGTGTTTACTCTCATTAGGACCGGTCTTCCTCCTAGTTGCAAGGTTTGTGGTGACCAATTTGATATTAGAGTGCATATATTTTTTTCTGTTTGTTTTTGTAATCAAGAAATATTTTTTTAAATTTATTTTTTATTGGTGTTCAATTTACTAACATACAGAATAACCCCCAGTGCCCGTCACCCATTAAGAAATATTTTTTAATAAATTTATTTTTTATTGGTGTTCAATTTACCAACATACAGAGTAGCACCCAGTGCTCATCCCGTCAAGTGCCCCCCTCAGTGCCCGTCACCCATTCACCCCCACCCTCTGCCCTCCTCCCCTTCCACCACCCCTAGTTCGTTTCCCAGAGTTAGGAGTCTTTATGTTCTGTCTCCCTTTCTGATATTTCCCACACATTTCTTCTCCCTTCCCTTATATTCCCTTTCACTATTATTTATATTCCCCAAATGAATGAGACCATATAATGTTTGTCCTTCTCCGATTGACTTACTTCACTCAGCATAATACCCTCCAATTCCATCCACGTTGAAGCAAATGATGGGTATTTGTCATTTCTAATGGCTGAGTAATATTCCACTGTATATCAAGAAATATTAATGACTCTTCCTTTGTTTATGATTGTGGGTTTTTAAAATTGAATCTTTGACCTACTTCTCTCACTTTTAACCTAGGAACTTCCTTTTTTATTAATTTTTTTTAACTTTTATTTATTTATGATAGTCACAGAGAGAGAGAGAGAGGCAGAGACACAGGCAGAGGGAGAAGCAGGCTCCATGCACCGGGAGCCCGATGTGGGATTCGATCCCGGGTCTCCAGGATCGCGCCCTGGGCCAAAGGCAGGCGCCAAACCGCTGCGCCACCCAGGGATCCCTAACCTAGGAACTTCCTTTAAAAAAATACTTTTAAGTAATCTCTACACCCAACATGGGGCTCAAACTCACAACCCTTAGATCAAGAATCACACACTCTACTGACTGAGCCAGCCAGGTGTCCCAGTTAGGAACTTCCTTTTGATACTAATCCTATCTCCATACATAGCTTGATTTGCTCTAATTGTTACAGCCCAAAGCTTTGAGCTGATTTTCATCAATTACTCAATGTTGGACTGAGGATCTACAAAACTTTCATATAACATATTGGCTTAGCTGAGAGTATTTTTTATGTTGTGTTCATTCCCTCATGAGAATCTCTTGAAATTCATAGGTTTGTCCACATTGGTATATTCATTTGGAGAAGATTCTAATTGCATTGCTTATTGAGAAAATAGGAGTGTTCTTAATTTCCCTACTAATTTGTTTTCCTCATTGACTTTATTTTTTTTACCGATTGGCTTTTAGAACTTTATTACTTTTATATTCCTTTGTTATCTCCACAAACACTACCTTATTGCACATATCAAGATCCCTAAAACTTTTTTATTAAGTTTCATTTATAGAAGTGCCTAGTAAAAAGCTACACAGGTAGAGTCATCTGTGAATATTTCTTTTAAGGTATCCTTAAATTATGCAGTGATGCCCTCAAAACAGTCCTTTTGTGGAGATACCACTTATGAGAAGATTGGGTTTCTTGTTCTTCTTTGATTTCATAGCAAAGAACCCAGACACTTCCTTTGCTTTCTGTTGATAGTTAAGAGTTAATCATGCCTCTGAAGTAAAATCTTACTCATTGGTATTTTTGAGATGAACTCCATCACTTTCACTTCCCAGCACTACTTTTCTCCCTACCAACAGAGGAAACTCGCTCATAGTAGAGCTTGGGCTGCTGGTCACAAGTGTGGAATACTAAGCTCAGTAGAAGTGGTAAGATCTACACATAAATGAGCCAGGGATTGGAGCTCCCTGCAAATGTTATGAGGCTCAAATTAATTGCTTACCAAACTCGTACAGCACACTTGAGGTCTTTTGCTTCCTTGCTGGCTGTCAATTTAGCTCAGGTTCTGCAAGGTTCCCTATACTTTTGGGAAGCAAGCAGGTCATAACATGTCATAGAGCAAGTCTGATATTCTTCTAAGGCTGAATGTATATTTGGCAGAAGCCATGTATTTGTGTTATATAATATCAAAAAGCAAGGATTCCAAGTTGCCCTTTGAAGATAATCCACCCACACACACACCTACTTGCTTTCCTCTGCCTGCTAAGTTCAGGGCTTGAGGTGAACATTTGGGTAAAGATTGATTACAGAGGAATTCCATCCATTGAATTGATAGCAATAACAGTTGCCAAAGGTCAGAGAATTTCAAATAGGTATGGAAGATTCTGGGAACTGTTGACTATTCTGATTTCAAGGCAAAGCTACTGGAAAATGTTTAATTCTTATGTCACTAAGTGAGATGCGGCATTTATGGTTCTACCTAAAGCAGTTTGTGGGATTAGCTGTCTGAGAGGGTTCCCAAGCTTGACTCAACAGCTGTTGCTGATCATCCAGTGGAGCAGAGATGTCTCCATGGTGATCTTCCTGTTTCAGCCAGAAAAGGGATCCCCATAGGGTTTAATGGCCTGGCATAGTTCTAGCATCCTTAATAAATAAAATACTGTATCACATAAGGGAAAATATGAAACCTCCTTTCAGAGAAAGGGTGACAGTAGTGATTTTTGTTATTTTATGTCAGTAGGAGGTAGACAGTGAGAAGAAATTCAAATTGGAGGTTATTAAAACACCTCTATTCTTTGAAGTGTCTCATTTTCTCAATTCTTCAATCATGTAAATGACCAATGAACAACCTTCCCGGGGGTATGCAATTGATTGCACATTACAGATGATGAGAAGGATGCTATGTTGAAGGAGACAAATAGTAAAATAAGCAAATTTTATGGAGAGGCATTTTCTCACTTAAAGTCCTGTTAGTTTGGGAACATTTAGAGGAGGGGGAAAGATGACAAACATGTGACAATTTAGAGAACATCTGTAGCTGGGTATGGGTGAGTGTAGGCCAGGGATTTAATGACTTAAAACATAATGAGAAAGATATTAAATCTTTTTCTCCCTCCCTCCCTTAACTATTATATGATCTATTTTCCAGATGAAGCAACAAAAGTGGTGCTGGTTTTGAGAAAGAAAAAGAGTAAAGGTAAAAGGCATGGTCATTGGAAGCCTTGGCAAAGGAACATGTCACTTGGGGGCAGAGAGGCACTTGGGGGCATACTGGCACATCTCAAAGACAGTTTCTCTAATTGCTACCTTGAAGATCACAGAAGCTTTACTCCAGAGAAGGGAACAGGAGACATTGCACTGAGGGTAGGAACAGGACAAGTCAAAGATGGCTGTGAAGAGCATTAGGCAGTGGGCACAGAAGGGGGAGCCCAGATTGAGAGTGCCAACAGCATAGAAACCCCAGAAATGCAGTAGCACCACAGTGAAATAAAAGTCACATCTATGGCTGATAAAAAAGAGGATGAAGGCTCCTTGGAAAGGCTTTAGACCTCAAGATAACAAAAGAGGGTTTGATGATGTACATGATCCATTCTAGTCAGAGCCTGTGGATCAAACAGAAGTGGTGCTTTTTCACCCTGGAGCTTTTGATTTAGCAGCTAGGGATGGGAATCAACAATCCAGATTTTTTTTAATTTTTTTATTTATTTATGATAGTCACACAGAGAGAGAGAGAGAGGCAGAGACATAGGCAGAGGGAGAAGCAGGCTCCATGCACCAGGAGCCTGACGTGGGATTCGATCCCGGGTCTCCAGGATCGCGCCCTGGGCCAAAGGCAGGCGCCAAACCACTGCACCACCCAGGGATCCCAACAATCCAGATTTTTAAGGTCTTTGGGAGATTCTTATGCTTGACCAGGCTTGGCAACCATTGTTTCTAGAAGAAAGTAATCGCTAAAATGACCTGAATTCTATCTAGAATATATTATCCCACTCTTTTGAAAAGAGTTATGTAATAGATAAGGAAGTTACAGATAATTCATTTTTTAAAAATCTATGATATTTTTAACTAAAAAATAAGTAAGTAAATAATACCTGTGCTGTTTGGGCATAAATTCCCCTCTCTTTTCAAAGCAAAGCATAACATTAAGACCCCCATAGTTTAACAAGTACCCACTAGGTCTCCTGCTGTTTGGTGATAAAACAGTCAAATATTCAGGTTGTTTTTGCTTGTTTGTTTCTTTTGGCTGTTAGTGGTGGGATCTCGTGTGTGTGTTTGTGTGTGTGTGTGTGTCTGTGTATCAATTGTTTACTTAAAAGGGGAAAGGACCAGTTTTGAACAATTAATCCTCTACCCCTTGAGTTCAGAAAGAATAGCAAAGATCATATGTGTTTATATAGATGGATTAAGCTCCAGACAAAAAATACAAGTAAAAAACATTGACAGGCTCATACACAATACCTAAGAGGTGGAATCACCCCTAATGCTCATCCATGTATGAATGGATAAACAAAATGTGGCATATACAATGGAATGGTATGCAGCCTTAAAAAGGAAGGAAATCCTGTCACATACTATACTATGGATGAACTTTGAGGAATTTATGCAAAATAAAATTAGTCACAAAAGATAAAAACTGTAATTTTATTTATATAAAGCATTTAAAGTAGCCAAATTAATAGAAACAGAAAGTAGAATGGTGGTTGCCAGGGGTTATGAGGAAGCGGAAAAGGGGTGTTAGTGTTTAATGGATACAAAGTTTCAGATATGCAAGAGGAGAACGTTCTGGAGGTTTTTTTTTCACAACTATGTGAATATACTTAACACTATGGAACTATACACTTAAAAATGGTTAAGTGATCAATGTTATGTTATGCACCCCCACCTTTTTAACCACAATTAAAAGAATAAAAACTACTGGCAGTCTCTCGCAACCCATCAAGCCATACTGGGCATGTGAGAATTCTGGCATACATTTACTCTGAGCTTCCAATAAGTTGTTTGAAAATAGTCTTCAGACATCCTGTAAGTTATTAACCTCTACAAACTTTTCTGTTCAGCCTTTTCCTTGTCATCCACAGTTTTTTCATGGCTCCCCTTTACAAATATTGAATGCACAATGGATTTATTTCTTTGCTTTTCTGTTCCGAATTTCATTGTGTTGTGATCGCTATGAAATAGGAAGTACCTGTGGGAAATGCAAATTTCTGGCTTTTCCCTACTTTAATCCCAGATAGGCTACTTCTAGCCTGTATGCAGCAAAGTAATATTTCTGTATTCTTGGCACTTACATCTCCTAGGTAATCATGGAACTCTCAGCCCCTCCCTGTTTATCCCCCTGCCAGCACTTATTCAAACTCATGTCCACTTCCATTTTCTTTGTAAGAAGTCTCTGTAATCCATCTCTTATTTAATCATGCCATTATACTTTTCAGAACTCTCTCTGATGTCTTCTGTCTTTTTGAACCTGAAGATCCCTGAACAATTTATTTGCTATTTCAGGAGTGGGAGTGGATTCTGGAAAAGTATTCCAAAATGCATTTCTGAGTGAGAGAATATTCTTTTGCATAAGGAAATGTTGGCAATTATATATAGTCCAGAGGACAGTGACCTTTTGGAGTGTGAGCATAAGAAAAGTTGTCACTCTCCATAATAACATTTTGAACTTTGGCTATTTGTTAAATGAGAAAATGCACAATGACAAAAAAAACCCTATAAATTCAATAACAACTGTCGTCTCAATCACATCTCAATATATTTGAAGAACAGGCGTATACATATGCAAGAGATGTATTGTTCATTCACAGTCTCCAGACAACAATTACTGTGCATAGAACTCTAGGCAACTTCCTTAACACCATCCTGCCCACCATCCTCCAAAAGCTCTGAGATCTGAAGTTTAGAAGAGCTGCTGTGTAGACTCATTCCAGGTAAATTCACTTGAGCAACTCCAGAGAGTTATGTAACTTATCCTAAACCCCTCTAACCAAGGAGACTGCACAGGCTTGCACGTCTCATTCCACAAGCTTCTGTGGCAGCCCTTCATAACTCCTCTGTTTTAGGCTCTCTGCCAGCCTCAAACATATGTGTCAGCCAAAGGCAGTGACTTGTGGCAGGTCTTCATTTTTCCAGGTCTGCTGTTTCTCCCCAGCTAATATATGCAGGCAATTCAGGGGACGGCCTGAGTGTCCCACCCTCGTGTAGCAGAGGGAACAGCTGGATTTAAAGACTAAGATATGGATTTAGGGGCACTTGGTCTCATATTGAATGCTATTAATTATCTCTTCACATGTTAATCTTGGACAAGTTGGTTAAACTGCCTGAGTTTCTATAACTTTCTTGGGTAAATGGAAGCAAAAGCAGTTGACAGGCTACTGGGAGCTTAGCTAATTAAAATAATGGCTCTAGATTTATGTTTTCTCAAGGCTTCAAAGCTGATGGATAGCTGCCCTTCTCTTTAAAATCATTAATGAAGGTTTTTTTCATTAATGAAGTTATTAAAGAAATTATGCTCAGTGCTGAGCCCTTGGATAGCTTATACTCAGACTAGAACCAAAGTGTGTAGCTATGCTAAGACTATGCTTACAGTCTTTGAGGAACTTTAGAATTCACAGTGATTTTCTTTATTTAAGTATTTTGATTTAAAAAGTATTATATTATGGTGTGTGTGTGTGTGTATGTGTGTGTGTGTGTGTGTGTGTGAAGGAAAATGTAGCAAATAGTACCAGATTATGAAAATAGCCCTGGAGAATGCTTATTGCAGCATTATTTACAATAGCCAAATTATGGAAGCAGCTCAAGTGTCTATTGAAAAATGAATGGATAAAGAAGAGGTGATATACATATGTATATATATATTTATACACATGCCTCCACACACACAATGGAGTATTATTCAGCCATTAAAAAGAATGAAAATTTGCCATTTGCAACTACATAGATGGAGCTAGACTATAATGCTAAATAAGTCAGTCAGAGAAAGACAAATGCCATATGATTTGATATGTGGAATTTAAGAAACAAAACAAGTGAGCAAAAGAAAAAGAGAGAGGGAGAGAAAGAGAGAGAGAAAAATGAAGGGACAGACTCAACTATAGAGAACAAACTGATAGTTCCCAGAGGGGAGGTGAAGGGATGGAGGAAAGAGGTGATGGGGATTAAGAGAACATTTATCATGATGAACATTGAGTAAGGTATTAATTGCTAAATCACTATATTGTACACCTGAAACTAATATAACACTGTATGTTAACTATACCGGAATTAAAATTTAAAAAGTAATAAAATTTTTTTAAAAAGAAAATAATACTGGACAGAAATTAGATGTTATCTACTACTGGCTGATTTTATGATGTTAGGTGACACTCTTAGCTTGTCCGAGCTTTAGTTTCTGCAGCTATCAAATAAAGTGATGGAGTAGCTAGTCACAGACGGCCCCTGTAGCTCTGCTTTTTCAGATTCTGTGTGTAGATCATATTGTCATCAATTGAGATTAATGGCATTATTTTAGAAAACGCGTGTTAAAAATATAGTTGTGGTAGAAACTATACAATCATCTTAGGCAGTAACTCTCTAAACAGATGTTTTAGACTGAGCATCTAGAAACTAATGATTTGTAAGATAACAAATACTGGAGGTGCCCAAAGGTGGCTCAATCAGTTGAGCATCTGACTCCTGGTTTCAGCTCAGGTCATGATCTCAGGGTCGTGAGATTGAGCCCCATGTTCGGCTCTGTGCTGGATGTGGAGCCTGTTTAAGATTCTCTGACCCTCCGGACCTACTCGTATTCTCCTTCTCTCTCAAATGAATAAAGTAAATCTTTAAATTTTTTGTTTTAAAAATAAATAAATAAATAAATAAATAAATAAATAAATAAATACTGGAAATTTTTAAAAATCTGAACCACAATCTTGGTGTATAACATCATTTCCTTGGTCCACCTAAAAGCACTAGGGAAACATGGAGAAATGTCTGATTTCAGGGCGGAGAACAGGGAAGGTACAAGATGTGCCTGGGACATCTTGCCATGTCAGAAAGCAATGAATTGCTCAAAATATAAGCTGGTGGGTGGGGTGGGGGAGTTACTGTCATAAAGACACAGGTGTTAGCTTGAAGGAGCTCCCATTGGCCAAATCTGGGATGATTTGAACCTCAAGATAATTAATAATTATAAACTATTGTGGGGAAATTGGAAAATCATGAGGTCATATCAATAATAAAGAACTAGGGAGGAAGCAAAGCTCTTGCCAACAGTTGAATGCTGCATGCTGACTGGTAAATGTGGAGGAGGCGCTGGAGTTCAAAAGTCAGTAATATGTAAGCATCACAATAAAGACTGGATAAAAGGAAAATCAGTGGATATTATATCTAGGTGGAAATTTTGGTGAGGAGCAGGATATTTGCATGGAATTAAATTGTCTTCCTACAGACTGCTTATTAGTTGCAAGGGGAGAATAGTAATTATACAGTAATGAGATTGGACAACCATTTGGCCAGGTGATCAACATTTACATCACTAATCATGGAAAAATCATTGTCTACCTTCCATACGATGCCCCCAAGGAAATCACGATGCTTATGTAGTATTCCAGCCTAGAATTCATAGCCTGAAGATAATCATTAATCAGGCAAACCCCCAGAAAAGGAACATTGAACATGTCAGTGTCAAAAAAAAAAATGAAGAAGCCTTGTGGAACGTTCCAGATAAAGGAGGTTAAAGAAACATGACAACTAAATGCAATACCTGATCTTAGACTAAATTCTATACTAGATGGAGGGAGATGCTATAAAGGATGTTGTTAGATAAACTGGAAAAAGTTCAGTGTGGTTATATGGATGGTAGATTAGATAAAAGTAGTACATCTGATATATCAGTGTAAGTTTATGAAGTTGATAATTCCCTATCGAAGCATGCACTGACATATTTAGGGCTAAAGAAACATGATATATGTAACTGATCTTCAAGTGGCTCAGGAAAAGAGGGGACAAGGTGGCGAGAGAGAGAGAGAGAGAGGTAAATGATTAAGCAAATAAGGTAAAATGTCAATAGGAATGAAGCCAAGTAAAGGTTGTTATACACATACACTTTACACTATCTTCTTTTTAAAGATTTTATTTACTTTTTTGACAGAGAGGGAGAGAGCGAGAGAGCACAAGCAGGAGGAGCAGAAGGCAGAGGCAGAGGGAGAAGCAGACTCCCTGCTGACCAGGGAGCCTGATGTGGGACTCGATGCAGGACTCAATCCCAGGACCCTGAGATCAAACCTGAGCTGAAGGCACACTGTAACCAAGTGAGCCACCCAGGTGCCCCACTTTACACTATATTTTTCAACATTTATGTATGCTTAAAATTATTGCCAAATAAGGTTAAAAAACAACTTTAAATAGTCAAAGATTTCTTGGATACAATCCCCAAAACATACCCCATAAAAATATTGGGAAATTGGACTTCACCAAACATAAAAACTTCTGCTTTGGAAAGACAATGTGAAGAGAATGAAAAGGCAAGCCATAGACTAGGAGAAAATCTTTGCAAACCATATGAAGGACTTGTAGTCAAATGAAAGACTCAAATCCAGAATCCAGAATGATTTGCAAGGTAATGCATATCGAAAAATTTTTAAAAAGCTGAGCCTAGATCTTGTTTTCTAACACTTAAAGGAATGAAGGTAAGGCAGAGAATGGCAGGAAACACAGAATAAGAGGAATATGGAAAAGAAGACTCAGAACAAAATAGTGAAACCAAAGACCCAATAAAAATGGCAAAATCTTTGAACAGTTAGTTCACCAGAGAAAATATACACATAGCAAATAAACACATGAAAATATGACCAATCTCACTGGTTGTGAGGCAAATGCAAATGCAAATCACCCTAAGTGCCATATCAACTGTTGGTGAGGATGTGAGAGAACTGGAACTCTTACATACGCTGGTGGAATTTTAAATGTGCCACCACTTTGGAAGATGTTTTGACATTTAAAAAAAATATTCATAGAAGACATACAGAGAGAGGCAGAGACATAGGCAGAGGGAGAAAGAGGCTCCCCACGGGGAGCTCAATGCAGAACTTGATCCCAGGACCTTGGCATCACAGCCTAAGCTGAAGCCAGATGCTCAACCACTGAGCCACCGAGATGCCCCTGTTTTGCATTTATTAAAAAGTCAAACTCAAACTTATCATAGAATTCCATCCACTCTACTCTTAGATAGTTCCCTCAAGATAAGTGAAAGCATATTTCCACATAAAGACCTGTATGGGAATTTTCATAGCAGCTCCATTTATACAGCCAAGATGGGGAAACTATTCAAATGGCCACCAGTGGATTAAAGTGTGGTAGCCAAACTCTCAGCAGTGAAAAGGAATAAGGTGGTGATGTAGGCACCAAGTTAGATAATTCCAAAATAATTATGCTGAGTGAAAGAAGCCAGACAAATGCAAGTACTTACTGCATGATTCCATTCCTAGAAAATTCTCAAAAATACAAACTAATTGATGAAGACAGAAAGCAGAGGAGTAATTGCCTAGAACAGGAGGGGAAGGGATGGGCAGGCGGGAGGGATTAGAAAGGCACACGGAGAAACTTGGGGCAGTGACTAATAGGGAATATTATCTCGATTGTGTTGATGGTTTCATGGGCATGTACACATGCTAAAGCTTATCAAAATGCACGCTTTAATTAGGAACGGTTTCTTGTGTGTCAATTGTGTCTCAGTAAAGTTGTCTGGTAAAAAGCGGCTGGTAGAGTGGCTGGTACACAGCCTGCATTCACTATATGCAGGTTCTCATCTCTTTCTTAAAACAAATCTTATTTTATTTTTATAATATTAATGTATTATTTTATCTTCTTTTAAATTTTTATTTAAATTCAATTTGCCAATAGGAACTCCTACCCCCTGCTCTCAACTCTGTAGTTAATAGTGCCAAATAACACCAGTTTTCATTATAGTAGGGTTTTTTCCAGAAATTTAAAGACAAAAATTAAAACAAAACACATACACAAAAGCTGAACATCAGTAAATTCTGTACACAAAAAGAAGTGACCACTAACCATTTTTTTTAAGATTTTCAGATAGGTAGATTGAGAAGAGATACAGATTCCTTCTCCTGTTCCACCTTGTCTCTTCTTATCTCCTCCCTCCTAGTCCTTCTACTAGGCTTTGCAAAGATTCAATAGAAACAATGATCACAACCTTGGTATAAGACCTTCCAGGTCGATTAAAGAGCAAACACAAATACAAAACATTCAGATTCCATCTCAAAGACTTGGAACTCAAAAATTCATGGGAATATAGGCAGCAATATGTCTATTAACAACAACAGTGCATTGCAAAGGGGCTGTTCCTTATTGCTTCTTCACAAAGATGGAGATTCAAGGAGGCAGCAAATGATTCTCTCATTGAGGTATGTATTCTTACACACTCATTTGAAGTCCCATTCTCAGTTGAAGAAGGAAATGAGGTTGGGTAGGATGGCTTTGGGTTAGGAGATCAGAGAGGAGTTCCCCTTTGAGTTTTGATTTGAAAATTTGATTTCAAATACAGACATTTATGATGCTTACGTTAAATTTTAGGCTAAACAAAATATTTTTTCTCTGCAAATATTGACTCTCTTCTTCTTTTTTTTTATTATTGACTCTCTTCTGAGTAGAAATTGACATTAGAACTGAGGAAGAGCTCCTGCTGGCACAGATTCATCAAATATCACTGAGAGAATCCAAAGATGGATTACCGTCAACATTTCTTCTAACCCCTTAGATGGGTCCACAAAGGTGTCATAGTAACGTGTATTGTTAATGAGCAGAAGAATAAAGGTAGAGGACTGAAAGATAAATTAATGAGCAAAAACTGCAAGACAAATATTAAATCCAAGCTTCCGCTTAATTCCACCCAACCAGTGGGTCAAGTTTCTATAGGCAGAATTGTGTGGGTCCATTGTGAAGATATTCACTAGAAACTGTGGTTTGAAATATTTCTGTGTGTTCAAGTAATTCCAAAAGCCTGAAAGACAAAATAGAAAGGATAAGCTCTTCTAACAGAGACAAGTCTTAAAATTTTCATGTAGTCCAGATTAGTAACCAATTTCTCTCAAAATTCCTGTAACTCTTCGGATATTGAGTGGAATTCGCAGGGACTATTATAACAGCATGATATCAGAGGGCCTTAAATGAGTACACAGTAGACTCATGGAAAGACTAGAGTAAGCTGGCAATTTCAGGAATGGCACCCTAAGAAGGACAAAGTAGGCATTTACCAGATTTTCATGTTTTGCAAGCAGGCAAGATTGTTTCTCTGTGTAAATAGGAACACCTCGAGTTTGGATTAATCGTGGTAGGGCTTGGAATCTGTCCTGAGTTTAAGACCAACGTGAGTTTAAGGAGGCTGTTACTTAGCTTTCAAAGTTAGGGAAACCAGGGTAGAATTAATGCAATATTAGGGACTGAAGAAATAGTCTAATATTTACCAATGGATCTTGTATCTTACAATTCACGTTCATATTTTTATATTTATCTTCTAAAGGTAATAGCCATCTTGTTATTTTTTGTTGGTTTTTTGGAAAACAAAGAAAAGAGAAGGAGCAACATTTGATTACATTACATCTTTTTAATTTGCTTTTCAATCCTGTAATCCTGGGGAGAGCTGAACATATGCTCTGCTGACAGGTGGCACTAATAGGGCAATGACCTAAATGGCAAATGTGGTACCAAGGAGATGCTTACCTGTCTCTGGACTATTGGGTGTTCCATAAACATCATCCAACCTGGCGAAGTCTTACCAGAATGAAGATTTGCAATTCGTGGAATCCAGGCTTGAAAAATGCCGACTTAATCTTCAATGTAATTACGGGGCCTTTTAGTTCATCACTGTATCACGTTTCTCCATGAGTATCCAACTGGAAAAGAAAACAAAACAAAACAAAAAAAAGCAAATAAAGAAATACAAATAGAAAAAAAAAGGTGAGGGGTGGCTAATAAGTTAACTAGGCAATTTCTTTTCACCCTAACAAGGCTTTGGAGGCCTGGCTAGGAAATTTAAAACACCTCCAAGATTCCAAAAGAAACAGCCAGCACATTCTTTTTCACACATGCAAATCCTTACAGATCCTGTGAGAAAATAAAGCCTTCTTTTTAAACTCAATATTGGAATTTGAAAATAAAGGCAGAAATGTGATCTCATAATGCAGAAAAAGAGAGTTTAGGTTTACTAGATATTTTTAAACTGCCAAAATGCTCATCAACTTTTCAAAGGCCAGTATCCACCACAAGACACTCCAAGAATCCTCCCACCATCATCCCCAGTGGGTGTCCATCCCCATCTTTCTTGCCTCATGCCTTTCTTACCACGCAAATATCCATCTTCTGTCTTTCTCACCCAATCCTTGTTCTAGTACCATCTTCTCTGTTTCCTCCTTCCTCCTTTTCCCACCTTCCATTAAATGGCTATTACCTAGAATGAGGTTTAGAAAAAAGGTCATAGGCAAGCATCATTCAACCTTTTCATTTTAAACACCAGATGAAGAGAAAATGCCACATTTGTTTCCCTTGGGGAAGAAAAAGATTACTTTTTATTTATGGGACTTTGAATTTTTTTTTCTCCTGTAGGTCAAGGGTAACAAGAACAAGTTCTCCACCCTTGATTTATGAAGCCAATGTTGGGCACTGACGAGGATAGCAGGATGAGGGAACAGCAGGAATCCAGGAAAACTTTTCCATTCCCTGTTGTGAGGGTTGTTTATTGAACCCCTGCCTTCAACACACTTCCTGAGCCATGGAAGGAACATGCTCTTGCAATTGCTCTGCTGCCGTTGCCATGGATCACAGTCACTACTTCTCTTGGTGGGAGGGACTTGGCCCCTCTTGACTGCTTAATGCTTTGGAGATGTAGCAAGATGGAACCTTTATATGTAAAAAAAAAAAAAAAAAAAAAAAAAAAAAAAGCAAGCCAGCCAGCCAGGTGGGACTGGCCGTGACATTTCCTATCCAGCAGCATCTGGGAGAGTTGCTAACACTCCTGTTGTTTTCTTGGTCTCTCCACCTAATCTTCTGGCTCCCCCACATCCTGTTGCTGTGTTGCCAACAATTCCACAGGCCCCAGGACACTGAAATTTACTGAAACACCATCCTCCGTGTACTTGTTTGGGTTTTGAAGGAAATGTCACAGGGGGCTTTGTAATCAGGAGATGCTTGGGTGATACTGAACATGTTAAAAAAACAAAATTCTGTATTTATGTATTTCTTTCTACAGGTGCCTGTCCTGATGCTCCCCCTGGCACTTGGGCTTCCTTTCTCTATAGGCCTTATCCTAGACGCTGACTCTCTACTTTAATTTAAATGCATATTCTTAGGTTTAGTTTATACTTGCTTAACTTAGAATGATAACCAGCACCCCATATTGCCCTTTTAACACTTTGCCATTATATGCTGTGAACAAAAGAAAGAGCATTATTATCAGTGGAAACCTCAAGTTTTAATAATCAGAGAATCTTGAAGTTATATGAAACCTTATTATGGTTGCTGGGCAATGTGTTTTTGAGATCTCAGAGCAACAACCACAGGATGGCCAATAACCTGTATGATATGGCCATGGGATGAAAAATGCCTTGGTTGTTTCTCCTGGGTTTTTCATCCTCAACTCTGATTTTGGGGGGTATCCCCTCAGTTTGTACCGTGACCTCTCCCAGCAACCTGATGTGGACCTTGGTTCCCTTTCCAACCCATGCTCTCAGACCACGGATTGCACCTATATCCTGCTCATTCCTTCCCAGTACAGAGTCCTCTGCTCCTGATTTTGAGGCTGCTAGAGGGGCCCTGGGGTCTCAGGCCCTGGTACCACCATTTGAAATGCATGCATCCTGAGAGACCACTAACTCTGGGAAACGAACAGGAAGTAGTGGAAGGGGAATTGAGTGGGGGGATAGGGTGACTCAGTGACAAGCACTGAGGGGCGCACTTGATGGGATGACCACTGAATGTTAAACTATATGTTGGCAAATCAAACTCCAATAAAAAATATACAAAAAAATGCATGCATCCTAGGCCCCACCTCAAGACATGATTTCATAGTGTGGGTGGGTCTCAGAAACTGGCATCCTTCAGGTGATCCTGATAAAGCCAGACCTCACTTTGAGAAACCAGTCTGTTGACACTGCACTCTCATTTCTCTCCTCCTCCTCAGTCTTCTCTCTGACGTTTCCTTTTTTTAATCCACTTTAAAACTAACAATTCCTCAAGAAAATATAATCTCTATGGTGGGCCTAGAAGTCTGCCTTTTAAAACAACCCCTCAGAGACGCCTGGGTGGTTCAGCAGTTGAGCATCTGCCTTTGGCTCAGGGTGTGATCCTGAGATCCTGGATCCAGTCCCCCATGGGGCTCCCTATGGGGAGCCTGCTTCTCCCTCTACCTATGTCTCTGCCTCTTTCTCTCTCGCTGTCTCTCATGAATAAATAAATAAATCTGTAAAATTAAAACAACCCCTCAGTTAATTCTGATGCATGTTTTTTACAGACCCCATCTTTAGAAAGATTAAGTTAAAATGTCTTATACGCAGGGGAAGGGTGTGATTATATTTGGGTTCTGGAAAAATCACCCTGGTAGCAGTAGCGATAGTATAATATGGAACTGAAGTCTGGGTTTTGTCACTTCTGGCTGTATGTCCTTTCTCTTTCACTGTCTTTCTCCTGTCCTCCCCTTCCTAGAGGAAGGAATTCTGAGATGCTTTGCCCACAGACTTTCTCTTGTCCGTGGATGA
Organism: Canis lupus familiaris; assembly: GCF_011100685.1. Taxonomy (NCBI): domain Eukaryota; kingdom Metazoa; phylum Chordata; class Mammalia; order Carnivora; family Canidae; genus Canis; species Canis lupus. The sequence goes on from NC_049260.1 coordinate 104,370,850, forward strand.
AGTAGCCAACTTCATGCCTTCAAATATTATTGGCATGAGGATGATTCCAAAATCTCTCCTGCTATCCTTTGTGCCATGCTATAGGCCCTCATTTCTGGATGCCCACCAGTACCTCAAATGCAGAACATCCACAAATTAATACAGCATCTTGTCCCCAGAAGACCTCCATCATCCTGTTTGCTCTTGCTTTGAATAGCACTGCCCTTCCAGTTACCCCTCACCCTCCCTTGTCCTTCACATTCAAATCTTCTCAATTCTACCTTCTCAAAAATCCCTGGTTTTGATTCCTTTCTCTCTAGTTGCCATTTTGATGTGCTAGTTCATTTCCGTGTTTCAAACACTTCATGACTACTGATTTTCTTCATCCACCATACTTGCTAGGCAGGCATTCAAGACCTTCCTTGATTTGGCTTCAATCTACTTTTCCAACTCCATCCTATTACTCTGCTTTAGTACTCTAGTGACAACCCAATGTGATTACTCCTCCTTCTCCCACACAAACTTTGCCCCATCCCTAGGAGATACTTTTTTTATACATTTCTCTTGGATTATCCTTCCCTCCATTTCCAAGTCATCCTTCCACAGCCAGCCCCATAGACATCCAACGAAAACTTCTCCATTCAGGGCACTTGATCAATCCCTATTCTCTACTATTTAACACTTTCAACCATAAGTTGTCAACAAATTTTTAAAAGACTTTATTAATTCACGAGAGACACACAAAGAGAGGCAGAGACATAGGCAGAGGGAGAAGCAGGCTCCCTCCAGGGAGCCTGATGCAGGACTCAATCCCAGGACCCCGGAATCATGACCTGAGCCAAAGGAGATGCTCAACCACTGAGCCACCCGGGTATCCAAGTTGTCAATAATTTATATACATGGCTTATATACCATAGAATACTTTGAGTTCCCTAAAGATAATAATTGTGTTTGGAAAAAAATAATAATTGTGTTTGATTTTTCTTCTCTTTTTATTGTGGTAAAATATTCATACATGAAGATTACCATGTTAACCATTTTTAAGTGTACGATTCAGTGGCATTCAGTACATTCACACAGTTGTGCAACCACCATCCATCTCCAGAATTTTGTCATCAACTCAGGCTGAAACTCTGTACTCACTAAACACTAATTGCCCATTTCCTCCTCCTTCTAGCCCCTGGAAATCACCATTCTACTCCGTCTATGAATTTGACTATTCTAAGCACTCATATAAGTGGAACTATGCAATAATTATCTTTTTGTGTCTGAATTATTTCACTTACAATAATATCTATGAGGTTTATCCATATTGTAGCATGTGTCAGAATATCATTTCTTTTTTAAGGCTAAATAATATCCCACTGTATGTATGTATATATATAATATATAATATATGGAATATATATACATACACATATCACATTTTGTTTATTCATTTATCTGTCAATGGGATGTGTCTGAATTTTTTACTCTTATGCTCTCAGTACTTACACCAATGCCTGTGCCCAAGTTTGTAAATTAGATGACCAATCCTTGTTATTCCTTTCTCTAGGCCTTAATTTATCTATGAAATGAAGAGCATGGATTACAATACCTTTAAGGGACCTTCAGTCTCTGACATTTAGTAAAAAGATGTTTTGACTAGGAAGGCATTGGGACCCTAATCCTTTTGGAGAGTGGAATTATGAGATAACTTTTTGCCCCATATTTATTTAGAATAGAAATTTATTTAAAGGGGTGCCTCGGTGGCTCAATTGGTTAAGCATTTGCCTTCGGCTCATGTCACGATCTCAGGGTGCTGGGATTGAGTCCTGTATAGGGCTCTCTGTTCAGCAGGGAGTCTGCTTCTGCCTCTCCCTCTGCCCCTCTCCCTCACTTGTGCTCTCTTAAATCAATCAATCAATCAATCAATCAATCAATCAAAAAAAGAAATTCATTTAAGTAGAAAATGAATTTACTGGAATGATATAAAGTAGCTCGTAGTATCATTGGAGAACTAAGCTTTCAAAAAAAAGAACTACTAAGCAGCTTCAGGGGTAGGAATTAGGAACTACTGGATAGTCTTGTCAGAGTAAGCACACAGAAATAACTGAGTTTCAGCCATTTGCCTATCATTAGGCATTTCTTCTCAAGATTAGTATTCTTGGGACAGTCCAATTGGCTCATCTTGGGTTACATGCCCATCTATTGGGCAGAGTACACCAGGGTAGCAGATCACAGGGAAGAGATAATTCTTCATAAAAAAATCAGGACCCTGGGTAGCCAAAACCCAACAACACCTTTTAATCACAGGGGCTGAAGAGCCTACTAACAGAAAATAACTGAACCAGTGTCCACCTGCTGGGTTATTTGAAAGACCAGAATGACCCTAATTGAGGCCACATTGCAGGGAGAAATAAAACAGATTCCCAGAGAGATCCTAGCATGAAAAAATAATGAATCTCTAATGATGAGCAGGTCCCCAAAAGATGCCTGCTTCTCTAAGAAGAGGAGCGATTAAGGATATTACCCTGCCAGGATCTGCGTGCCCTTGGGGAGTGAAACTTTGCTGTGGGTAGCTTCTCTGATTGAATTTAATAATGGAGAGAATGTTCTCACATTGCAAGAGTAGTGATATGAATTTTCAGTATCAGGCTGCCATATTGTATTTCAGCACACCGACATCCAGCATAATAAATTTCCATCTCACCAAAATCTGGGGGGAGATAGTGTTGATGGTGATTACAACAAACAGGACTAACTTGTCATCAGCTGTCAGCACTCGTGGGGATTCTCAGAAGAATTTGAGGTATCTGTCAAAGACTATATTGGATAGATGGTCAAGTACGTGGGATCTGGCAGAGCTGGCAAGATTTTTGATACTAATTATACAATCTCAGGACAATTTGGTTGGTGAAATCTGGGGGAAAATAGTCTATATTTTGGCGTATCTTTTGAATCTAGAAGAGTTGGGTATTGAGGACAGAGTCTCTTAACAGTAAACACATAGAGCAGAGTTAGAAAGGGAAATCATTTTTAGTCCACTCTCCTTTTTTTAGGGTGATGGAACAAAAAAATAACTGATATGTGGGATTCACACCTTTCTCACCCAGCCTGAAAAGAAGCTTGCCAATTTTTCTCCTATGAGTTTCTCTATGAGTTTCCCATAACTCAGATATGTCATGTCCTTATCTGAGATTTTCCTTGTTTAATTATCTATTTGATTTATTGTTTATCCTCCCCTGCTAGAAGGTAAGCTCTAGAAGAACAGGATTTTTTTTATTATTGTTTACTGCTGTATTCCCAACACCAGGGACAGCATGTGACACATGATAAGCACTCAAAAAAATGTGTTCTAATGAATACAGTGTACTCTTTGAAAGATTGCACAACATTCAGCAAAAATAATTCAAATGTTTGGTGGGTGGTCAAAATATGTCCCACAAATTCAAAGTAGTGAGCTTTTTTTGGACAGAGATACAATGAATTCTACATGTACTACTATTTTACACTCATCTAACATTCGTGTAGGGTTTTTTTCTTTCTTTCTTTCTTTCTTTTTGTATCTCAGCAACTAATGCTTTGTAAAAGTATCACATAATCTAGATTTCAGAGAACTAGGTCTTCTGAAGCATGAATCACCCTAAGCCTGACAAACTTTAATTAAATTTAGTGTCTCTTGTTTCCACAAGGGCATTTAATAGTTATTTTTTTTAGAACATTAACAGGAATTAGCCTTGCATTACATTTCCTTGTACCTTCCACAGCATCATGCATAGTGTTATGCACAGAGAAATCAACAGTAAATAATTGTAGAATGAATGAAGGAAGGAATGAATTGAACCTACCCTAGCACCAGGTAAATCCAGATTATTGTGCTAAAGAAATTGAAATAAATAGATAATCATGCATCCGATGTAAGAGTAGTCCAATTTGCTCTGGTAAATGAAGTAGAAGGTATTGAGGTTTTTGGTAATACGAATTATGTATTCAATTTTTCCCTCCCTCCTGCCTTCCTCCCCCCACCTCCCTCCATCCTTTTTCTCTTTGTGTTTCTTTCATTTTTCTTTCAACTAAACAGACCTTCTAGTACTTTTTTCCCTGTGTCTGAATATCTTATTTTTAAAATTTTATTTTAATTCCTGTAAAATTTACATTCAATGTTAAATCAGTTTTAGGTGTACAATATAGGGATTCAACTATTATATATAATGCTCAGTGCTCATCAAGATAAGTGTACTCTCAATGTCCTTCATTTATTTCACCCATCCCCCACCTACCTCCCTTCTGGTAACCATTCATTTGTTCACTATAGTAAAGAGTCTTTCTTGGTTTGTCTCTTTTTTTCTTTGCTCATTTGTTTTGTTTCTTAAATTCCACAAATGAGTAAAATCACATGATATTTGGCTTTTTCTGACTGACTTATTTCACTTAGCATTATACTTTCTAGATCCATACATGTGGTTGCAAATGGCAATATTTCATTCTTTTTATGGCTGAATAATATTTCATTGTATCTACATACCACATCTTCTTTATCCATTCATCTATAGATGGATATTTGGGTTACTTCCATAATTTGGCTACTATAAATAATGCTGCAATAAGCATAGGGGTATATATATCTTTTGGAATTAATGTTTTCTTATTTGGGGGGTAAATACCCAATAGTACAATGACTAGCTTGTAGGGTAGTTCTATTTTTAATGTTTTGAGGGACCTCCATATTGTTTTCCACAATGGCTGCACCAGTTTGCATTCCTGCCAACAGTCCTGGAAGATTGGAAGAACAAATATTGTTAAAATGTCCATACTACCCAAAGCAATCTATATTCCAACAGAGGGTTCCTTTTTTTCCAGATCCTTGTGAACTCTTGTTGGTTTTTGTGTTTTTGATTTTAGACATTCTGACAAGTGTGAGGTGATATCTCATTTTGGTTTTGATTAGCATTTCCCTGATGATGAGTGATGTTGAAAATCTTTTTACTTTTCTGTTAGCTATCTGGATGTCTACTTTGGAGAAATGTCTGTTCATGTTGTCTGCCCATTTTTAACAGGGTTATTTGTTTTTTGGTGTTGGGTTGTATAAGTTATTTATAGATTTTGGTTACTAATCCTTTATCAGATATATTATTTGCAAATTTCTTCTCCCATTCGGTAGATTGTCTTTTAGTTTTGTTGATTTTTTCCTTTTCTGTGAAGAATCCTTTTATTTAAAAAAGAATACTTTTATTTTGATGTAGTCCCAGTAGTTTATTTTTGCTTTTGTTTCCCTTGCCTCAGGAGACATATGTAGAAAAATGTTGCTACAGCTGATGTCAGAGAAATTACTGCCTGTGCTCTCTTCTAGAATTTTTTATGTTTTCAGGTTCTCATATTTAGGTTGTTAATCCATTTTTTATTTCTTTTTGTGTATGATGTAAGAAAGTGAAAAAAAAAAGAAAGTGGTCCAGTTTCATTCTTTTGCATGTGGCTGTCCAGTTTTACCAAGAACATTGTTGAAGAGACTATCTTGTTCCCATTCTGTATTCTTGCTTCCTTTGTTGAAGATTGACCATGTAATTGTGGGTTTGTTTCTGTCCTTTCTGTCATGTCCCATTGATCTATGTGTGTATTTTTGTGCTAGTGTCATACTGTTTTGATTACTGTAGCTTTGTAATATAACTTGGAATCTGGAATCATGATACCTTCATCTTTGTTTTTCTTTTTCAGGATTATTTTGGCTGTTCAGGTTTTTTTGTTGTTGTTCCATACAAAATTTGAGGATTATTTGTTCTAGTTCTATGAAAAATACCATTGGTATTTTGATGAGGATTGCATTACATCTGTAGATTGGTTTGGGTAGCATGGACATTTTAGCAATATTTGTTCTTCCAATCCTCCAGGACTTTTTGAAGGGTGTGCTGGTTTCCAGGATATTTTATTGGGTGAAAGTAGTTAGTAAATACTATTGAATATTATTCCCTTTAGAATTAAAAAATCATAGCTATTATCTTAGAACTCTTAATGATTTTGGGACACCTGGATGGCTCAGTGGTTGAGTGTCTGCCTTTGGCTCAGGTTGTGATCCTGGGGTCCTGGGATCGAGTTCCACATCAGGTTCACCACAGGGAGTCTGCTTCTCCCTCCCTGTGTCTCTGCCTCTCTCTGTGTCTCTCATGAATAAATAAACAAAATCTTTAAAAAAAGAAAAGGAACCCTTAATGATTTCATTCATCTCTGGACTAGGTACCTTAAGGGAAAAAAAAAAGACAAGATCATGCCTGTTACTAATAACATCCGAATTCTTTGCAACAAGAAAAACATCTGATGCAGTAGAAGGGGAGTCTAATAGGAAGATACTTGACATACACAGTGGCACTCTTATTTTTGAAAAAAAAAAAGAAATAATTGACTTGGAATGGAAAATCAAGCACTTGTTGTACTAATGTTTTTTTTTTTATTGAGACAGGGACAGAAAGAAAAAGAGAGAGAGAAGGAGGAAGAGAGGAAAGGAGGGAGAAAGAGAATAAAAGCAAATGTTGGTAAAGAATATTATATGAAAAGTATATGGTAAAGCAAATTATATTAAAAGATAAAAATAATAGTTTTCAAAATTAGTGAAGAAACTACCACATAACTATATTGTCAATCTAATCTTGTGTGGGTTTTGGTACTGAGAGTGGTTTTAGAGGAACAGAATATTAAGGATGAGCTTTCTGAATTGGTTCTGGGGTTTCTCTAATCTGATTAGATTTAAAGATGCTAATGACTCTTTTCCAGTAGCAGAACACTGCCCATGATGTTATCTGGAGATAGAGACATTCAAAATATCACCACTGGATACCCCTTCACAACCACTCAGAAGAAGCACAGAGCTAGGTGACTGTGTATATAATACTTTTGAACAATTTTTGAGAACTGGAAAGTATAATAATGTTGGTTTGTTGCTCCTAAGATCCTTGGACAAAGTGGTGAAAGAAAAGGATGAACTCAGGGATTCGAATTTCCAGCTCAAGTGCCTCATAAACGACCTCCAATCTTCAGTGTGTGCCCTGAAGGAGCCTTTAGTCTCCTATAGCTACAGGGCTGAAATTACTGACAATCAAACACAGAACTTCATCTCATAATTGGCTGCATGACAGCACAGGTTGAACTCTCAGTCTCTCTGGGTGTCTACTGTTAAAGTGAGGGCACAGATTGGGAAAACATGGACTCCTAAAAGTTGGGATGAGAATGTGTGGAAAGACCTTGATGAAGTTGGAGACACTGAGCTCCTAAGCTCTGGTGAACTTTTTTTTTTTTTTTTTTTTTTTTACTGGTGGACTAGGTCTCCCCATTTCCCAGCAGCAGTGGCCTCCCCATCTCCAGTAGTGTGTGCCTTTCCTTCACCTGCATTACCTGAGGAAACCTCAGTGGCATCCCCTGAGGCATTGTCATGACCATCATGAACTGGGTGTTGCCTGCCTCACCAAGCCAAGCAGTTGATTGCACACAGAAGTACTCTGTCATCAAATGGAAGTGATATATATATGATTGGACCTGAGCAGGCCCTTGAAGGCACAAGTAAATACATGAAGAAGTGGCCTAAATGCCCATGGACCCCACTCCTGCTACACAACTTACCCTGTCCCAGCCTGCACCTATAGTCTTCTGAGGAGTTCTCTACAATCAGTTGACAGAGGAAGAGAAAACTTGAGTCTGGTTTACAAATGGTTCTTCATGATGGGCAGGCACCATGAAAAAGTGGGCAGCTGGAGTACTACAGCCTTTCTCTTGGGACACCCCTGAAGGACAGTGTGGAGAGAAATCCTCCTAGGGGACAGAACTCTGAGCAGTGTACTTGTTCGTTCACTTTGCTTAGTAAGGGAAATGGCCCAATGTGCAATTACATACCTATTCATGGCTGTATCTAATGGTTTGGCTGAATGGTCAGGGATTTGAAAGGAGCGTGATTGGAAAATTGGTGACAAAGAAATTTGGGGAAGAGGTATATGGATTGATCTCTCTGAATGAGCAAAACATGTGAAAATACTCAGATCCGATGTCAATGCTCACCAAAGGCTGACTTCAGCAGAGGATTTAAAAAATCAAGTGGATACCAGCGAGCCTCCTTCCCCAGCCATCCCTGTCATTGCCCAATGGCTCTTGAATAAAATGGCCATCATGGCTAGGATAGAGGTTACACATGGGCATAACTGGCTTAAAGATGGAGGGTGGCCTCTTGAAGTTGAGATTGACTTCTGGCCAGCAGCCATCAAGGAAATGAAGACCTAATTCCTTGGGCACACTTGGAAATGAATTCTGCCAACAACCTGAATGAGTCTGGAAATGGTTTCTTCCCAGAATCTCCAGAAAGAAACACAGATCTGCTGATGCTTTGGTTTATGTCTTGTGAATCTTGGAGCAGAGAAATGAGTTCAGCCGATCTGGACTTCTAATTTACATAAGAGCGAGATAGTAGATAAGTGTGGCTTTAAGCTACTAAGTTTGTGGCAATGTATTGTACAGCAACAGAAAACTAATACAGACTGGAGATCTGAAGGCTAGATCAGCATCAGTTGGGTGGAGGATGGAGGAATGGGGGAAATGGAGTTGTTACAGGCCAATTGGGTAACATGGTCGGGAGGGTGAATGGAAAGGTTAGGCATGAAAACAAACCAGTGTGAGTAGATCAGAGGGACAGGCAGTTGACAGTGGGGCATGAGGTTCAGGAGAGAGGTGGAAGGAAGCCAAGTCATGGGGGGCCTTGTGAGCCATGGTAAAAAGTTTGGTCAATTTTCTGAAACAGGGGTGATTCTCAAATTTTCAGCCTCAAAACCCTTTTATGCTCTTTAAACTTATGGAGAACCAGATCATTACCACCAGAACTTTTGTTTATATATCTATAAGTATTTATTTTATTAGAGTTGAAAGCTGGAAAATGTTTAAAAACATTTACTTCCTGGAATGGCTGGGTGGCTCCATAGGTTAATCATCTGATTTAAGCTTAGGTGATGATCCCGTGGTCCTGTGATAGAGCCCCATATCCTGGGGCTCCCAGCTCAGCAGGGAGTCTGCTTGTCTTTCTCCCTCTGCCGCTCCCCCCACTCAGGATTTCTTAGTCTCTCTCTCAAAATAAAAGTAATCTTGAAAAAATATTTACTTACTAATTCGTTTTAAAACAACGGTAAACTCAGGAACATTCATAATTGATTAGCTATATTTCCTAAAACAAAACAAAAATAGAACAGTGGCATTGTTTCACACTTTTCCACCTCTCTTTTATGTCTGGCTACATAGAAGAGAGCTGGTTTCTATTCTCTCCTACATTCAGTGTTTTGTGCTATGTTGTCTTTTTTTTTTAATTTTTAAATTTATTTATGATAGTCACACAGAGAGAGAGAGAGGCAGAGACACAGGCAGAGGGAGAAGCAGGCTCCATGCACCGGGAGCCCGATGTGGGATTCGATCCCGGGTCTCCAGGATCGCGCCCTGGGCCAATGGCAGGCGCCAAACCGCTGTGCCACCCAGGGATCCCCCTGTGCTATGTTGTCTTGATAGAAGTATATGAAGAAAACGTGCTTCACATAGATATATAGTTTAAAAATGGAGACATATTTTAATAGTCACCTCAGATAATCGTGGATATTCTTCTTTGATACTACACCAAAATTCAGTGAGTGGCAGTTTCTAAAAAGTTAGCTATAATGTGAAATCTGAAACAATGTCAATGAAATTTTTTGCTTACTTTAAAGAAAGCAATCTATCTTGCACTTTGAATGGGACATTGACCCAGGCAAGATTTACAACACATTATCTTGGTCATTTGAAAGTTATTGGTTCAGTGATTATGCAGAAATTGCAAATGTTGACATATTGTATAATATCAAAAAATCACATTCATTGTTATCGCTACCAATCTCATTGGAAAAGTCTTATGTATCTTCCATGTTCACAGTTGCAGATTTAAGTTCTCCAAAATTCTTTTCTTTAAAGATTTTATTTATTTATTCATGAGAGACACACACAGAGAGAGGCAGAGACACAGGCAGTGGGAGAAGCAGGCTCCATTCAGGGAGCTCGATGTGGGACTTGATTCTGGGACCCCAGGATCACACTCTGGGCTGAAAGCAGGCGCTAAACCAATGAGCCACCCAAGAATCCCCTAGTTTTCCAAAATTCTAATTTCCACTAGAAAGCAGGAATTTTATCATTGGCAAAAAAAATACTGTCTTTTCCTTGAAGTGACAGGATCATTTATTTCATTTTTGAAGGAATGTCTGCAATACCCAAGCCTGAATAACCAGCTTTCTGCCAATATTTCTTTCATGTACAAATGGTGTTCTATGGGCAAGAGCAGCTAGGTCAGATCACAACTCAAACAGTTATACAGGTGCTTTTCGTCAAGGCAACAATGATACTAGAGTATAGCACACAAATGCATTTTGCATACTTTTCATTTTCTGACATTGAATATTAAAAAGACATGTACTCAGGGTCAATATTTATTATTTATTTGTTTGTTTTTATTGGAGTTATTTGCCAACATATAGTATAACACCAGTGCTCATCCCATCAAGTGCCCCCCTCAGTGCCCATCACCCAGTCACCCCATCCCCTCAACCACCTCCCTTTCCACCACCCCTTGTTCGTTTCCCAGAGTAGGAGTCTCTCATGTTCTGTCACTCTCTCTGATATTTCCCACTCATTTTCTCTCCTTTCCCCTATAATCCCTTTCACTATTTTTTATATTCCCTGAATGAATGAGACCATATAATGTTTGTCCTTCTTTGATTGACTGACTTCACTCAGCATAATACCCTCTAGTTCTATCCACATTGAAGCAAATGGTGGGTATTCATCTTTGCTAATGGCTGAATAATATTCCCTTGTATATATAGACGACATCTTCTTTTTTTAAGATTTTATTTATTTGTTCATGAGAGACACACAGAGAGAGAGGCAGAGACACAGGCAGAGGGATAAGCAGGCTCCATGCAGGGAGCCTCATGTGGAACTCCATCCCATGTTTCCAGGATCACACCCTGGGCCAAGGGCAGGCACTAAACTGCTGAGCCACCCAGGAATCCGTAGACCACATCTTCTTTATCCATATATCATTCAATGGACACCGAGGTTCCTTCCCCAGTTTGGATATTGTGGACATTGCTGCTATAAACATTGGGGTGCAGGTGTCTTGGTCTTTCACTTCATCTGTATCTTTGGGGTAAATCCCCAGCAGTGCAATTGCTGGGTCATAGGTCTATTTTTAACTCTTTGAGGAACCTCCACACGGATTTCCAGAGTGGCTGTACCAGTTCACATTCCCACCAACAGTGCAAGAAGGTTCCCCTTTCTCCACATCCTCTCCAACATTTGTTGTTTCCTGTCTTCTTAATGTTCCCCATTCTCACTGGTGTGAGGTGGTATCTCATTGTGTTTTTCATATGTATTTCCCTGATGGCCAGTGATGCGGAGCATTTTTTCATGTGTTTGTTGGCCATGTCTACGTCTTCCTCTGTGAGATTTCTGTTCATGTCTTTTCCCATTTCAGGATTGGATTGTTTGTTTCTTTGCTGTTGAGTTTAATGAGTTCTTTATAGATCTTGGATACTAGCCCTTTATTTGATAGGTCCTTTGCAAATGTCTTCTCCCATTCTGTAGGTTGTCTTTTCATTTTGCTGTTTCCTTTGCTGTGCAGAAGCTTTTTATCTTGATGAAGTCCCAATAGTTCATTTTTGCTTTTTTTCCCCTTGTCTTCATAGATGTATCTTGCAAGAAGTTGTTGTGGCCAACTTTAAAAATGGTGTTGCCTGTGTTCTCCTCTAGGATTCTGATGGATTCTCGTCTCACATTTAGATCTTTCATCCATTTTGAGTTTATCTTTGTGTATGGTGTAATAGAATGGTCTAGTTTCATTCTTCTGCATGTGGCTGTCCAATTTTCCCAGCACCATTTATTGAAGAGACTGTCCTTTTTCCAGGGGATAGTCTTTCCTGCTTTGTCAAATATTAGTTGACCACTGAGTTGAGGGCCCATGTCTGGGATCTCTATATTGTTCCATTGATCTATGTGTCTGTTTTTGTGCCAGTACCACACTGTCTTGATGATCACAGCTTTGTAGTACAACTTGAAATCTGGCACTGTGATGCCCCTGGCTCTGGCTTTCTTTTTCAATATTCCCCTGGCTCTTCAGGGTCTTTTCTGATTCCACACAACTCTTAAGATGATTTGTTCCAACTCTCTGAAGAAAGTCCATGGTATTTTGATAGGGATTGCATTAAATGTGTAAATTGCCCTGGGTAGCATTGACATTTTCACAATATTAATTCTGCCAATCCATGAGCATGGAATATTTTTCCATCTCTTTGTGTCTTCCTCAATTTCTTTCAGAAGTGTTGTGTAGTTTTTAGGGTATAGATACTTTACCTCTTTGGTTAGGGTTATTCCTAGATATCTTATGCTTTTGGGTGCAATTGGAAATGGGATTGATTCCTTAATTTCTCTTTCTTCAGTCTCATTGTTAGTGTATAGAAATGCCCATGGTTTCTGGGCATTGATTTTGTATCCTGCCACACAGCAGAATTCCTGTATGAGTTCTAGCAATCTTGGGGTAGAGTTTTTTGGGTTTTCTATGTACAGTATCATGTCACCTACAAAGATGGAGAGTTTGACTTCTTTGCCAATTTGAAGCCTTTTATTTCTCTTTGTTGCCTGATTGCTGAGGCTAGGACTTATAGTCCTATGTTGAATAGCAGTGGTGAGAGTGGACATCCCTGTTGTGTTCCTGATCTTAGGGGAAAGGCTCCCAGTGTTTCCCCATTGAGAATGATATTTGCTGTGGGCTTTTCATAGATGGCTTCTAAGATGCTGAGAAATGTTCCCTCTATCCCTACACTCTGAAGAGTTTTGATCAGGAATGGATGCTGTCAAATGCTTTCTCTGCATCTATTGAGAGGATCTTATGGTTCTTGTTTTTTATCTTGTTGATATGATCTATCATGTTGATTGCTTTACAACTGTTAAACCAGCCTTGCATCCCGGGGATAAATCCAACTTGGTCATGGTGAATAATCCCCTTAATGTACTGTTGGATCCTATTGGCTAGTATATTGTTGAGAATTTTTGCATCTGTGTTCATCAGTGATATTGGTCTAGAATTCTCCTTTTTGGTGGGGTCTTTGCTTTTGGAATTAAAGTGATGCTGGCTTCATAAAATGAGTTTGGAAGTATTCTATCCCTTTCTATCTTTCGGAACAGCTTTAGTAGAATAGGTATTGTTTCTTCTTTAAATGTTTGATAGAATTCCACTGGGAAGCCATCTGGCCCTGGACTTTTGTGTCTTGGGAGGTTTTTGATGACTGCTTTGATTTCCTCCCTGGTTATTGGCCTGTTCAGGTTTTCTATTGATTCCTGTTCCAGTTTTGGTAGTTTGTCGTTTTCCAAAATGCATCTATATTTCTTCTAGATTGCCTAATTTATTGGCATATAGCTGCTCATAATATGTTTTTAAAATCGTTTGCATTTCTTTTTTCATTCATGATTTTATTAATTTGAGTCTTTTTTTCTTTTTAATAAGGCTGGCTAATGGTTTATCTATCTTATTAATTCTTTCAAAGAACCAACTCCTGGTTTTGTTGATGTGTTCTACAATTCTTCTGGTCTCTATTTCATTGAGTTCTGCTCAAATCATTATTAACTGTCTTATTCTGCTTGATGTAGGTTTTATTTGCTGTTCTTTCTCCAGTTCATTTAGGTGTGAGGTTAGCTTGTGTACTTGAGTTTTTTCCAATTTTTCAAGGGACGCTTTTATTGAGATGTATTTCCCTCTTAGGACTGCTTTTGCTGTATCCCAAAGATTTTGAATGGTTGTATCTTCATTTTCGTTAGTTTCCATGAATCTTTTTAATTCTTCTCTAATTTCCTGGTTGACCCTTTGATCTTTTAGCAGGACCACTTTTAAAGGACCACTAAAGTGAAAAACAAATCTTCAAATAAAGTAGTAAAAAATAAAAGGTCAAGAATCCCAGAGAAGAAGGAAAAAAAAAAGAAAAAGAAGAAGAAAAAAAGGGGGGGGACTGGGAGATGGTGGTGGTGACAAAGTTGTATTGGAGGGAGAATGTAGTCCAACTGAGGGGTTCTAGAGGTTGATCCTCTTGTTTTTGAGTATATTAAGTTCTGTATGTTAGAAGATGCTCAGTCTTAAGTTTATATAAACCAGAAATACTTCTAGAGGGTTCCAACATTAACCACCAAAACATATATGAGATAAAAGAGGGGGGCAGAATGGGAATAAGGAATCTTACAGAATGAACCTGCACGGTATACCGCTTGGTTCTGGGTGCCTGGTGGTCGTGTTTTAGAAGGTATTAACTTCCGCCATTGTAGGACAAAATGAGGCAGAGTAAACAAAAAAACAAAAAACAAAAAAATATATATCTTGTATATCTCCCAAAATTAAGTTGAGTATGTTGAAGGGAATCTAGAGGTGGAAAATATATCTAAGATCTGTAATTGCAGAAATATGAAAGGCAAAAAGGAAGAATCTTAAAAATGAAGAGGTGGTAAAATATTGTAGTTAAGGTGGGAAAAGAGAAAAAAATGGAAATTTATAGTCTGATATAAAAACGAGTTGTACTGGAAAAAGGAAAAAAAAATGAGAGGTACCCTCTGGTTCTATATACTATAAATTCGTCAACTTCCCCTGGAGCTTTCCAGCGCTGCTTGGTCAAGAGCTTGCTCTTCCCCTGTCCTTCCAGCTTGTCTTCTGGGGGAGGGCTTGCTATGCTGATTCTCAGGTGTGTGCACCTGGCTGAGCTGCCCCCCTCCTCCCCGCCAGTTGCCGGGCTCAGTGGGAGCTGTTTACCCCATGAGGCCTCTGTTCCCTGGCGGCCCTGACCCTCCCAGGCACAGGGTGACACAAGGAGAGACAACAACACTGGCGGTGACTAGGCCTCCAATCAGCTCCCTCAGTAACTACCGTAGTCTCCCAGTCCGCACTGGCCTGGATGCTCCCGGGGTGATGCAGATGTGCTGATCTGCACAGCTTGGGAGTGCCCAACGGCAGGAGCGTCCTCACTGTCCTGTGCCCTCCCCTCCTCCACCTGTCCCGGGGGGAGTGCAGGATCCTGGGCTGTGTCTGTTGGGTGCCCTGGGATCCAGGGCCTGTGCTGCTGGAATCATGCTCCCAGGGCCACGGCTCCCAAAGGGAAGGGAGCGCAGACCTCTCTGCCTGACAGACCAGCTTCTCCCCGAGGCCTCCCGGGCGCATGCTCCAGCCCTTACCGAGCTCAGCCAGTGGCCAGCGCTTTCCCCCCAGGCGCACCTCCTCTATTAGTGACTCTGGGAGACTGGAGGCTCCACTGCCCCTCCTGCGATTCTGCTCGATTTCCCTGCTAAGTGCCTTGCTGTCTGGGAAGAATCCGGTTTGCATTTTTTAAAGTTTAAAGTTCCTGCTTCTCCGGGGTGGGCTTTCCTGTCCCGGAGCCTCTCCCCGCCCAGCCTTAGCCTGGCTCCTCGCGGAGCCCCTCCCCAACTTGATTCTCTGCCCCCCTTCCTACTTCCTTCTACGTTGTTAGAAGCGCAAACCCTTCTCTCTGTAGCGTTCCAGCTGTTCTCTCTTTAGATCTCAGGTCGAATTCATAGGTTTTCAGGATGGTTTGAAAGTAATCCAGGTAAGTTGTTGGGGCAGCTGAGTTGAGGACCCCTACTCCTCCGCCATCTTGCCCTGCCCCTCCCAGGGTCAATATTTAATAGAAGTAATAATGTTTACTGATTTATCATGCTTACATGAAATGGCTCTGTTTTTAACTCTGGTATATGGTGGTAAAGAATACAATTCGTGGGCACCTGGGTGGTTCAGTCTGTTAAGTGTCTGCCTTTGGCTCAGGTCATGATCTCGAGGTTTTCGGATTAAGCCCTGCATCCAGCTCCCTGCTCACCAGGGAATCTGTTTCTCCCTCTCCCACTGCCCTTCCACCTCCACTCATGCTCTCTCTCTCTCTCAAATAAATAAATAAAATATTAAAAAATAATATGATTCCTAACTAGTATAGCTTGATGCCACTCTCTTGATTTACACTTCTATTGCTTTTGCACCATCAGTGAAAATGTCAACAAGTGAAAAAGTCTAATAATGCCTTAGTATTATTATGAATATAGATTTAACCTCATCAGTCAGCCCTGTGAAAGAATCTCAGAGATGCCCAGGCCTCCAACAACACTTTGAAAATGCCTGTTAACAAAATAAACATTATCTATGATGGATTTTAAGCAAGACAGAGACATCATTAGAATTGACTATGAAAAAAAAAAATGAAAAAAAAAAAAAAGAATTGACTATGACATAGAATTGACATCATTAGAATTGCCCAAGTTGACCCAAGCCCCAAATATTGTACAGTAGTAGGACATATACCATAAACAATACAATGGCATCAGATTCTCAGAACCATCAATTTCAGTTGGATGTGTGCTTGTCAAACACCTTCTGTTATTTGTGTTTGGGGGAAAAAAAGGTGTAAAAAAGAAGTTTAAGATTAAGTAGGGTTTTAAGACTGAAAAATGACCATAATGTCAGGCAAAGAAAGGCAAATTCTACTAAGAAAAGTACACAGTAATTTGTGTGTTCTGAAGGAGAGAGTGATCCTATCTAGCTAGGATTGCCAGGCCTGGAATCATCAAGTAGCTGTCCTTTGAGATGAGCCTTGAGATGATTAGACTGGAAACAGGTGGAGGAAAGGAGTGTGTGAGGATTCTAAGCTAAGGAAACATTGTAAGCAAGGAGGGACTGTATGAATATGGACAGGGAATAACAGGAGCCTAGTATCGGTAGAAAGGAAGCAGGGGACAGAAAACTTGAAAGGGAAATGAGGTCAGATTGTGGAGGCCCCTGAACTCTAGGCTAAGGCACTGGCATTTAATTTGGTTGCCAGAGAAACCCATCATATTTTCTTGCTGTGTCGTGTTTTGTTCAGTAGGCAGCAAGAGTTGTGATTTTTGTACCACACAAAGTATCTCAGGACTTGGCCAACATGCTTCATCACCAGGCAAGTGTACCGTGAAAGACTTGCAGATGTGGAGTGGTTTTGTAACTATCAGGAAGTCGATGGGAGGGTAAGGATCTTTATCGGGGTTACTCAGAGTTATCTGTAAACTAAGACATTAGCAACAGTTATTTAACGACTAGCTCCTTCATTATATAAATGAATCCTTCCAATGCCTGCTACCCTGTATTCTTTGAAGAGAACATTCTGGATGGATTCTGCTTTTTCTGGCTTCCCTGGGAGGTAGTTATAGTGAGAGTAAAGTCTTTGAAGTAAGACCTAGATTGGAATCCCAGCTGGCTCTGGGAAACAAAGTGTTGCAGAAGGGGAAGTGGGTGTGGGGATGGGGTAGCTGGGTGATGGACGCTAAAGAGGGCACATGACGGATAAGCACTGAGTGTTATACTATATGTTGGCAAATTGAATTCAAATAAAATATTTTTTAAAAAGGAATCCCAGCTGGGCCATTCTGTGGCTGTTAGAGATCTGAGAAGCTACTTAAGATGTCCAATCTCAGTTTTCTCATCTATGAACTGAGTATAATAATAGTACTGACTCTATGTGCTGATTGTGAAGATCAAATATAATAATGCAGGAAAACATGCTTAGGATAGTGCCTGGCTCATAGCAAGCAAAATGTCAACCATTATTTTCCCTGGCTGAAAGTTCTAGGTCTTATCAGACTTAAAAGCCTGTTGGAGTGCACTTTATTCATTGGTGAGATATTAATTGTGCACTCACCATGTGAAAAATCATGCACAGGTGGCTAAATCCAAGTGATAAGATGTTGTTTCATAGAACTGTGTTTAAGATAAAGAAGAATGCTCCCAAGTATCTGAGCCAGCTCTTCCCCTCCTGTGAACCCAGACTTCTGAGTATGGTATGCAGTTTCATGGATATATCCATTTTCTTCCCACTGGAGAAGAGATTCTCTAAGTCTTTATGAAAGGCATAGTTTATATGTGTGTATAATGGCTTGTGCTGTAAAATATATTTCTTACTGGAAAACCATGAAGATTTTGGAAGCTACTAGAGTAAACCATGAGCTTCCTGAGGACAAGGACAGTTACAGCCCTAGTGTCTAGACCATCACATAAATAGATGCATGCACTTGGAAAGTGTTGACTTTGAAAACAAAACAGGCCTGTTTTAAAAGATTACATCATAGCTACATGTCAAATCATGAAGCAAAGGGCAGGAGCTCAACAGACCTTGGTTATAAATTCTGGTCATCTTACTTCCTAGTTGATTCATTCTGGGCAAGTGATGTAACCTAGCTGAACCTCAAGAGTTTTTTTTTAAAGATTTTATTTATTTATTCATGAGAGACACACAGAAAGAGAGAGAGAGAGAGAGAGAGAGAGAGAGAGAGGCAGAGACACAGGCAGTGGGAGAAGCAGGCTCCATGCAGGGAGCCCGACGTGGGACTCGATCCCGGGTCTCCAGGATCACGCCCTGGGCTGCAGTCAGCACTAAACTGCTGAGCCACCTGGGCTGCCCTGAACCTCAGAGTTTTTTAATCTATAAAATAGGAATAATACTACATACCTAGTAGAGCTATTGTGAAGGCTAAATAGGATAAAGCTGATTTGACAGAGAAAACTACTAAATGTGCTGGCCTATTTTGTCACCGAGTGGATTCTCCAATACTAAGAAATCAAGAAGCAAGGCAGTTTCCTGAGGTTCTTAAACTCTCTAATTCAAATCCATTTTGCTTTCCACTTCTGCATAGTTAGGGACAGGTACATGTTGGCCTGATTTCGCTGGCAAATGGTAATAGTTCTCTCTCTCCTCTGCAAATCCAGAGACACCCGGACTTTACTAGAAACTTCACTGCCCTGTGTTTGGCCTCACCAAATAGGCAATGTTCTCAATGTGCTGGACAAGAGCAGATGTGAAAATAACATGTGACTTGGGACACCTGGGTGGCTCAGTGGTTGAATATCTGCCTTCAACCCAGGGCGTGATCCTGGAGTCCCAGGATCGAGTCCTGCATCAGGCTCCCTGCATGGAGCCAGCTTCTCTCTCTGCCTCTCTCTCTCTCTCTCTCTGTGTGTGTGTGTGTGTGTGTGTCTGTCATGAGTAAATAAATAAAATCTTTTTTTAAAAAAAGAAAATAACATGTGACTCAAATTCTACAGCCCAGAATTCTTTCAGAGGGATTCTTTTTTTTAAAGACTTTATTTATTTGAGAGAGAAAGAGAGAGAGCACAAACAGGGGGAATGGCAGAGGGAAAGGGAGAAGCTGACTCCCCGCTGAGCAGGGAGCCCAATGCCACCCAATCCCAGGACCCTGGTATCATGACCTGAGCCAAAGGCAGACATTTAACTGAGCTACCCAGGCACCCCTCAGAGGGATTCTTTCATTGAAGGTTACGTATTCTGGAGTCATAAAACTGGTACTTTGATTTATCATGAAGGATCTAATTAGACCTTAATATGTAAATCTTCACTTTATGAACTAACAATCTAGTTTTATTTGTAATCACCTAGAATTGCTCTTTGTGAATTAATTATGGACATTTCATCATGAAGTATTATGCAAAGCAGGAAGTACAATATGGAGAATTTGAAAATG
This sequence comes from Canis lupus familiaris, assembly GCF_011100685.1. Lineage (NCBI taxonomy): Eukaryota > Metazoa > Chordata > Mammalia > Carnivora > Canidae > Canis > Canis lupus. The sequence continues at coordinate 104,390,395 of NC_049260.1, forward strand.
TGGTGGAGACAGAGACTTTCAATTTCACTTTCATAGCCCTGTTTGGTCCTTGGTCATTCCTCAAGTCTACTACCTACACTCTTTCACATATAAAGTAAGTAATCAAGTGAGTCAATGTTCTCATTTTATTTTTGTTCATTTAAATAAAACTATATATTCTCAGACTCATATTAATGCATAGTTCACCTGCAAAGAAAATTTAATACCTTGAAATTAGGTATAAAACAATTTAAGATTTTTTTGAAGCATTGATTTGGCTGATTTTAATATTACTGTCAAGATTCTATCTAAAAATCACTTTATGACTTTTCACAAGTCAGTTGGACATGTGCCTGGTGGCATAAGATGCAGCCTGTACTTTGTGCACTTTTAAAGCAAAAGGAAAGCCAAGCCTTTGGGGAATTTCCTTGGCTTACTTTGTGTGGGGCTGTCAAGCTCTCTAACAATCAAACAATCATTCGTTCATTGATAGGGAAAATTGTGTACTACCCATAAAGTCACGTTTGGGCATGCTAGTACATGATCCCTATCTGTGAGTGCTTGCTCCACTTAATATGCATGGCAAAACCTGCCCGTTTCTACCTGTAGGCAGTTTCTGCAAAGAAAACTTTGGCCACTATGTCAGTGAACTTAAAATATGGACTTTTAAAACAGAGAAGTCTTAAAGTCACATAAGCAAGCTCTTGGTTTTGCAGATGAAAAACAATGAGAACTAAAGATGGTGCTGACTTGACCAAGGATATAAAATTCTAGAAAGAAGTAAAGCATCCTCACAGCTCAGTGCTTTCTTAAAAAAAAGGGGGGGATTTTATTTATTTATTTATTTATTTATTTATTTATTTATTTATTTATTTATTTTAGAGAGAGTATGCACATGCAAGCAGAGGAAGAGAGAGGGACAAGTAGACTCCTTGCTGAGCACAGAGCCCAATGCTGGGCTCTATCCCACAGCCCTGAGATCATTACCTGAACCAAATGGAAGAGTCAAACACTTAACTGACTGAGCCACCCAGGCATCCCAGTGCTCATTCTTATATGTAGGCTCCTTGAATGGGCCACGTTATGACACAATATTCAAAGCTGGTAAAAGACAAGAGTTTTGTAACCAGTAGTATTCCACAGAAATATCATCGTTCCATGGAAACAAAAAGTAGTACCATTGTTATGGCATATTTGCTACGAAACAACCTCAAAAAAGTCAATAAGGAACTTGAGGAAAGAAGGGAAACATTTCTGAATAGTTTTTTTTTTTTTTTTACAAGAGCTGACCAGTTTGATTATTACTTCTCTGGCCCAGGTGAATTTTCTGAATCATATAGCATGCTAGACTACATTTTTCTAGTTGGTCACAGCGCATTGAGTTCTTAGTCTTATTTTCTTGATTACTAAGTAAAGAAAAAAAGTAAACCTTGAAAGACAATACAGATTATTCAGCCAAATGATTTATAACTTCCTGATGACTATATTTCTATTGAGAAATATGATAAAGCCACACTGCTGGCTATTTTCCCAGGATGAGGTTTCATGGTATTTAGGTACATCAAAAATTATACATCATTGATTTATATATTGTCAATTTAATTAAATGTCATATTTTGTAGTTGATGGTATGGTAGCCTGTGGGCTGCTGAAAAATCTTGAAATAGTGAAAAATTTTAAAACAGATTCTAAGTGTACTATAATATTCACATGTCTGTGTACAAACAGAATTTTCAATAACATTAAAGTGACTTGCCAAAACATTTTTAATATGAGTGTGATCTAATCTAAACTTGAAATTATTTTGCTCAAAAGGTTAGACTTCCTTTCATATGTATACCAGTGTTAGGAGAGGAGCCAAATATTATACATTCCAATTATAAAGTTGATTTTTGTTTGGGACAGAAATTACCATTGGACTTATACATAAGGGCTAAGCTATCATCCAAACACATCAGAATACTGGTATCTTTTTTTTTTTAAAGGGAGTATGTTACTTGGGTTCCATTGTCATAGATATCATTTTATTTTCCATAAATAGCCAGTTATCATATTCACTGAAGCCTGCTGTTAGGTGTTTGAAAAACTAAAGGCTGTGATTATTTTGGCAAGCAACTTCTCTAACTCCTCTGAATCCTATAGAGCTGAGTAGGAGGAGCTTCAGTTGAAATGTACTCTGCATACCTATGGAGTGATATGCTCATTGAGGAGTGGAGAGCTGGCATGGAACTGTGAAATTTCCCCCACTGGCAGTTGGACAGACTGACATTGATAGTTTCACAATAATACTTGATACTTAAACACAGTTGGGATGTGATCAGTATCCTCACAAATCAGCAAACCCTGTGATGTGACACATACCCCATACCAAATCTTATCCTAATCTACTTTTTTCCTTTTAACTTTTTATTGTTAGATTTTTCAAACATACAAGTTTGAAAACACCATGAACACTCATACACCTACCACTTTGATTCAACAATTGAGACCACCATATTTTAAACACATTGGAGGCCTGTTTCTAAACACCATTATAGATCTAAGCACATACAAATACGTGTATGCAAAAGTGAGATCATACTTTTCCATGTTGTTCTGCAATATTTTTTAGAATTTTCACTTAAAGTATGTCATAAATATTTTCTCAAGTTTCACTGAATATTTTCTACGCCTCACATCTGGTGGCCCCTTAGTATTGGTTATATGGGTTGGTTTTAATTTTCATAACCAATTCCCTATGATTGGACAATGGTATTGTTTCCAATTTTTCAGATGCCCAGCCAACTGAGCCATCCAGGTGCTCCTATCCCCCTGATTCCTTGCAAAAACTATGCTCAATATAGTTTAGTTCATATTTTGTGATTTCATATTTTGTCATGGTGAGTTTTTCTGGACTTTTGCTCCCACACTAAATGGCCCCAGATTCTCCTATCTTCCTTGTATTATCATATCCTCATGTGTGGGATACAACAACCTCTCTTTCCTACTTTCCTCTGCCCCTCTCCTTACATCAATAATCTAACATAATATTACAAGAAGAACTGGAAAAGATGATCGGATTTAGTAATCAATAACTTATATCCAATTCCAAGTCAATAGAATTTGACCTGAAGCCACTCTCACTTCAGCATTGCACATCATTTCTCAGAATCCTTTGACATTGAGTTCCTGGTTGACATCTGAGTACAATAGTTGAGATTGGTAAAGAATCTAACCTGAAGATTATCAAAGTGTTTTCACCACAATGCAGTAAGTTCTTACCAATATAATTATTTCAGTCAAGGCCAAGTTTACACAGAGTTTATATGATTTGTCTTAGCTCAACTTTGTCCCCAAGCCTAGCCACTCCAACAAAAAGAAGAAACTATTAGAGGCAGAAATGTCCACTCTTGAACAAAGGGTTTCATTAAGCTATTCCTTTCCAGGAAGTGTTTCCCATTATATATGAAATAGCAAGTTCTACATGTTTATCCTATAAGGTGGTGGTTTTGTTATTAAAATTAACTTATAAACATAGTGTGTGGGGCACATTTTATGGGCGGAAAAGAAAGATGTAAGGAATTCTCTGAACCAGCAGCATAACAGTTGCTTAAATTCGCTCACACTCAAGCATGAGCTAGCTAGGTCTACATAATCAAAGTGAAGTGGAGAATTAAAGTAATTTGAGATAATTCAGACCAGAAAAATCTACCCCAAACCTTTCACCTAATTGCTTCAATTATTTAATTGAAGCAAACCTTAGGGAATTGGAGCTTGAATTATTCTGATAATTGATTTAATTTTCATTTAGTTTTGTGTATGAAAATACACCCACATATACTCTATCTTGAAGCTTTCTATTTAGTGACAAGCTAATGCAGCCTTCCTCACTGCAACTGACATCTTTTGTCTCTTGTAGTTTCCTCACACTAGTATATCCCCACCATCAGATTTCATTGGCATGGTCATAATACAGCTCTAGGGGGGAAAGTTTCAACTTTCTACAACTTAAATTATGCAACTGGATGTTGTATTTTTGGAAGTGAGGAATGAGAAATGCCTACGTTTCTGATATGGACTTGTTTATCAATTTTTGTTCTATTTTTGTTTTTTTACAACATGATTTCTTCCTTTTATTTGGTCTGTCTGACATGTTGCTGGAATACTTTAGTTGGAAAGAAGAAGACCAGGGGAGATTTTCACTGCTCAGTTCTGCTAATTCAACATGAAAGTATTGATATACTGTGTTCATACAGAACTCAAAAGATTCCATCCAACATGAAATATAAAATTCCTCACATTAACTAAACCCTCTGAACTGGCAATAGAGGCCCACTAGTTAGTCCCTTATCTCTTGAAAGCAAAACATTCTCCTTCTGTTTCCTTGCCAAATCACTAGCAACTTTGAGCACTTCAGAAACACCGTTTGCCCCCTCAGACTTTGCCACTAATGGGTACCTAAAGACTATTCTATCCAAACCAGTATCACAAACTGAAACACCTAAGTACAGAAAATTGTAGGAGTTACTTCACTCAACAAACATTCACTGGGATTGAGCTGGGCCCTGGACATGAAGATTAATATAGTCCCTGCCCTCTAAATGTTTTCAGTGTAGTCAAGGACAGAGACAAGTAAACTGGCAAATTTCAATCCAAACCAAAAAAGCGTTCTTAGGAGGTAACTGCTCACGGGGTGCTAAAACACACACACACACACACACACACACAAACACACACACACACACACGAAGACCCTGGGGGTCAGGAAAGACATTCCAGGCTATGGAGTTAGGCTTTTGTTTTAGGGCAATAAAACTCCATTTATGGATTATAAATGGGGAAATGAAATTATGAGATCATTCTGGCTGTATGTCAAAGAAATTGGTGAGGAGTGAAAAAAATGTCAAGAGCCAGATTCAGGAAGACCAATTACCAGGGCACTTCAGTGGTTCAGTAAGAACGGATGCAGTAGAAGATGGAGATGAGTCGAGAATGGTATTAGGAGCCAAAATCAATAAGATTTGGTGATTGATGAGATGTGGGCAGGAGGAAGGAGGAGAAGTAGATACCCAGTAAAGACTCCTTGGTTTCTTGCTAGGGCAACTGGGTTGATGGTGGCCCATTCACAGAGCTAGGAAATACAGAAAGAGGAGACTTGGAGTATTTTTTAAGATTGTTCAATGGAACATTGCTTTTTAACAGAAAAATCTTTAATATGACCTTAGGCTCACACAAACTTTTAGATGTCAATAAAGACTCACAAGAATTGGAGATTTTATCCTATATCAAACTTAATACTTCAGGGATCCCTGGGTGGCGCAGCGGTTTGGCGCCTGCCTTTGGCCCAGGGCGCGATCCTGGAGACCCGGGATCGAGTCCCACGTCGGGCTCCCGGTGCATGGAGCCTGCTTCTCCCTCTGCCTGTGTCTCTGCCTCTCTCTCTCTGTCTCTCTGTGACTATCACAAATAAATAAAAATTAAAAAAAAAAAAAATTTAAAAAAAAAAAAAAAAAAAAAAAAAAAAAACTTAATACTTCAAAGGACGGCAGGTTATCTAAAGCATAGAGGCAAATATACTGGCAAAACATAGACAAACATAAGGTCAGCACCCCTCTAGTGTAATTGAAGAATATGTCTTTAATACAAATAACTGCTGACTCATACACATTTCATAAATATAGATTTTATTACCTCAGATTTTCTTAAATCAGGGTCCACTTCTAGTTATATCCACAGCTACTGATAAAACTCATAAGACAGAGTATTACTGATGCCATTTTTATTACCACTTTTAGGTAGATTTGTGGTAAAATGGATATTTAAACTAATTACTATAAATACTGCTTGCTAGTTATAAAATAATTGAGCCTTTCTCTCTCACTTTTCTATAAACATTTACAAATTTAGCCTGCCATGACTGAACCCTTAAAAATTAGCTAGAAGCCCCAACATCTACAGGAAATCCTGCCTGCAGTGTTGCAGTATTTTTGGACTTGCAGATGGTCACTCACACTGGCTAATGTTTAATCAAAGGTAGAACATGAATGTAGCTTCCTGAGAGCCATTCATGGTTGTGGTCAATCAGTACACCTGCAAGCCACTGGTTAGAATACCCTGACCACTCTTTGGTAGTCTTGTTTGGTGATTGAACATTTAAGGGGTCAAGTGGAGAGCATTTGGGTGTGCCAAAACAAGGCAGACTAAAAAAAAATACACAACAACCAACTGGAATCCTGAAATCTGATGGTTTGATTTTGATCTGAGAAAACAAGAGAGGGAGAAAGGGGGAAAATGAAGCTGCTTCACACAAAAAAACAAGACCATACTGAACCCCTCACCACCCATCATATGTGACTTCCGTGATCCAAAATCACAACAATTTCATTCAACTTAGCTTCTGTGTATTGACCATGCAATACGAGCTAGGCCTAGAGCAACAAGAGTGAATACAGCCATTTTTGGCCTCTAGGAACTCATAGTTCAGTGTAGGTGACAAGCCCATGAATGGATAATTACCCAACAGTGTAATTAGGGCTCTAATAGATGTGTGAACATAGTGTGGTAGGTTGGGGCCAGAAAGTACAGAGACATAACTGCATTGCAGAGGGTTGGTACTCTGTCCAATAGAAAGTCCTTAAAACTTTGTGAGCAGGGAAGTGACATGGTTAAAGGGGCTTGGAAGAAAGCCTGGTAACTCTGTGTAGTAACGACAAGGATATGGGAGAAATTATAGGAAAGAAAGTAATAAGGAGACCATTTGATGAATTCTGGCATATTACAACAAAGATGTGAATTAAAAGAGTACTGGTAGTAACTGAAATAAAAGATGCCCATTAATTTGATGGAAGAATTGATATCAACATGGCTTGGTGGCTGAGTGGTCAGAAAGGACAAAGCAAAGAATGGTTTTGTGTCTCTATAACTGACAGCGTGTTGTAGCCATAACTAGAAATGGAAAATTTATGAGGGCAGCGCATTTTGAAGGAGAGAGGCTATCTTGTGTCTTTAACATGTATGTTTTGGGCAATAATCGAGAATCTAAATGGAAATGTCCAGCATACGGCTGGTTTCATAGGCCTAAGGACAGGAAGGAGGGCAGGTATAAGGAGGGAGAATTATAAACATTCCACAACTAGGGGATAATTGAGATGGAGGGAAAGCATATATAATTTGAGGAAGTTAGTGGAACAAGAGATACATGGAGAGCCATAGGACAGAACTTTGGGAAGTGCTGATATTTATGAGGTAAGAGTAAGACAAGATGGCAAAGGGGAAAGAATAGTCTTTTCAAAAAGTTGCCCTGGGATAACTGGATATCCAGATGTACAAGAATGAAGTTACATGCCTACTTATCACTATGTTAAGAAATTAAACTGGATCAAGGACCTAAATGTAAGAGCTAAAACTCTAAGACATGTAAAGGAAAACATACAGCAAATGTTCAAGACCTTGAATTGGCAATTTTTTCTTCTACGTGGCACCCAGAGCATAAAACACAAAAGTAAAAATAGATAAATGGAATATTATCAAGATGAAAAGCTTTTGTGATTCAAAGAACAAATACCATCAAAACAGTGACAAGACTGCTCTCAGAATGGCAGAAAATATATGCAAGTCATATTGCTGATAAGAGACTTGTATCTAGGGACACCTGGGTGGCTCAGCTGTTGAGCGTCTGCATTTAGCTCAGGGCATGATCCTGGAGTCTGGGGATCGAGTCTCACATCAGGCTCCCTGCATGGAGCCTGCTTCTCCCTCTGCCTGTGTCTCTGCCTCTCTCTCTGATCTCTCATGAATAAATGAATAAAATCTTTAAAGAGAGAGAGAGAGAGAGAGAGAGATGTATCCAGAATACATAAAGAATTTGTGACTCAACAATAAAATCATAAATAACCCAATTAAAAGCGGGGAAAGGATTTGAGTAGCCATTTCTCTAAAGAAGAAAAACAAGTGCCCGAAAAGCACGTGAAAAGAAGCTCAACATGATTAGTCGTTAAGGAAATGCAACTCAAAAAAAAAAAAAAGGAAATGCAACTCAAAACCATTATAAGATATCAGTTCACTTCCACCTGAATGGCTAAAAAATACAGACAATAATAAGTGTTGTCAAGGATGTGGAAACATTGGAACCATTGCTGGTGGGAATGTCAAAATTTCAACTATTTTGGAAAACAGTTTGGCAGCTCCTTAATAAGTTAAACAGAGAATTACCATATAACACAGCATTCTCACTTCCTGGTATATATCCAAGATTTGAAAACAGATATTGAAACAAATGCTTGCACATCAATATTTATGGCAGTGTTACTCAAAATCATCAAAAAGTAGAAACAATCCAAATGTCCATCAACTGATGAATGTATACATTAATTGTGCTATACTCACGGAATGGAATATTACTCAATATTAAAAAGGAATGAAGTACTGATTAATGATATAATATGGAGGAATCTTAAAAACATGCTGGTGAAAGGAACCAGTCACAAAAGGCAACCTGTTATATGATTCCAATAATATGAAAGGTCCAGAACAGACAAATCTATAGAGCTTTAAAAGTAATCTTAATTAGATTAGTGGTTGCCTGGGTTGGGGGAGGGACAAAGAACAGCTGCTTAATGGGATTTCCTTTCGAGGTAATGAAAATATTCTAAAAATACATTATTGTACTAAAAACTGCATTGTATGCTTTCAAACAGGTGAAGTTTATGGCATATAAAGTATACATCAATAAAAAAAACAAATAGCATAAGTAAAGCTTGAATTCAAAAGAGAATCAGAGGTAATCCTAAACTTCAACCTCCCCTCCCACTGTGAACACACACACACACACACACACACACACAACCACGCCTCTGTGGTTTCAGTTAGCATAAGCCAGTGAAGGGAAGAGGTGAGTAAAAAGTCATGACAGAAAGGGAATTGGCACACTAGAGGGCAGGAATCCTACCCCAGAGGGCTATGCTTGCAGAAAGGCTCCTTTGCAGAAAGTGGGAGGGAACAGGCGAGGCTGCTGGCTTAGGAAGGCACTCAGAGGAGGCAGGAAGACTGGATAGGGGGGAAGCAGAGATGAGGTGTTGACAGGAGGCACATGGCCAGGGCTGAAAGAATGAGAGTACCAGCCAGGTAAGTAGAATAAGAACCTCGGCAGGAGGCAGGAGAGAGAAAGGCAGCGCACACTCCCAGAAGCAAAGTGGAAGACAAGTAGCAATCACTGATCTGAGGCCTTTCATCTCTATAGAGCTGGAGATTGCAGAGGCAAATAGGTGAGTTCAGGGGAAACTGCACAGAAAGCATGACACAGGACTAGGAAGAGAGACTTCTTTTTTTTAAGATTTTATTTATTAATTCATGAGAGACACAGAGAGAGACACAGGCAGAGGGAGAAGCAGGCTCCATGCAGGGAGCCCAATGCATGACTCGATCCGGGGACTCCAGGATCAGGCCCCAGGCTGAAGGCAAGCGCTAAACCACTGAGTCATCCAGGGATCCCGGAAGGGTGACTTCTAAATTTTGAGTTGAGAATTCCTAGCAGAATCCCTAGCAGCCATCTTGAGGTTTGTTATACCTGCTTCAGAGTGTGGGGAAAAAAATAAATAAAAGTATGATCAAGTATTTGATCGTGTAAGAAGTTCAGTCGCAGCACAGGAAAGATTCTAAGTGTCTGAAACATCTAGTTTAAGCTAGTTGCCTCATCAGTTCCAATAAGAGTTTGAGTTGTCATAACCTTTGGCTACGGGCACTTCTGCTTAAAAAACATATTTCTTTCTGCCTAGAGGTCATTTTGAGATAACATCATCCACAAGGGAGCTAGCCTTCTAGATGAGATTTTTGTAATTACACACATAGGCATAAAGCAACTCAATATATATATAAATAGGGACAAAGGAACAGAGGGTTGCTGGAGGAGAGGTGGGTGAGGGGTTTAGGTAACTGGCTGATGGACATTAAGGAAGGCACATGATGGAATGAGCACAGGGTGTTATGTGCAAGTGATGAATCACTGAACTAATGAAACTAATAATACATTATATGCTAATAATTGAATTTAAATTTAAAAATCTTGGCTCCCCCTTCTGATATTTCCTACCCAGAACATAAAGACTCCTAACTCTGGGAAACGAACTAGGGGTGGTGGAAGGGGAGGAGGGCGGGGGGTGGGGGTGAATGGGTGATGGGCACTGAGGGGAGGCACTTGACCGGATGAGCACTGGGTGTTATTCTGTATGTTGGCAAATTGAACACCAATAAAAAATAAATTTATTATTAAAAAAATTAAAATCTTGGCTTAAAAAAATAGAGACAAAGTTACTGATTACTTTAATGCAGTAGTACACTTTCGGGTTTGCTATCTTTTTTAAAGATTTTATTCATTTATTCATGAGAGGCACAGAGAGAGAGGCAGAGAGACATAGGCAGAGGGAGAAGCAGGCTCCTTGCAGGGAGCCTGATGCAGGACTCAATCCCGGACCCCAGGATCACGCCCGGGGCCAAAGGCAGACACTCAACAGCTGAGCCACCCAAGTATCCCCGGGTTTGCTATCTTGATGGAAATTTGATATATTTTGGACTGTTCCTGGCTCTTCCTTCTGCCCAGAGTCTTCTTTCCCCAGATATCTGGATGGCTAACTCCCATCCTTCTTTCAGGTCTCTGTCCAAGTGTCATTTTCTCAGTAAGATCTACCCCTATCATCCTGTTCTGTAGAGCAACCTACCCAACACACCCTGCATTACCAATCCCTTTAAACCCTGCCCAATCTTTTATTAAAATCTCCAGATCATTTATAATCTTCTTTTTTAAATTGTATTTCATTTAAAATCAATTAATTAACATAGAGTGTATTATTAGTTTCAGAGGTAGAGTTTAGTAATTCCCCAGTTGCAAAGAACACCTAGTGCTCATTCCAACAAGCATCTTTGCTAATGCTCATCATTTAGAATCTTCTAATATACTACATAACTTAGTTGTTTTATGTATATTGCTCATTGTCTCTTCTTCCCTGCTAGGAGATAGGCTCCATGGGAGCAGGGATCTCTGTCGTTGTTTTCTCCCTGATGTATTTTCAGCATCTAAAATAGAACTTGACAGAAGGCAGATGTTCGATAAATAATTGTTGAACAAATTAATGTATTACAAGTTATATAGCTGATTTCATATACTTTTGACAGTTATGTGATATTTACAAGCGTCACATAATTTTCTCCATCATTTGGGAGTTCAAATGTCTAAATTTCTCCTCCCTTTTCCTTGACAACCATCCCCATCCTACACCTGTAACTCCAAGCTCTTAATTTGAAAACAGATGAATCTGATTCTAGGTAGTAGGTAGAGAATTAAATACAGATTAAAAATCAAAAGAAAAAAATAAAAAGAAAATGAACTCTCTGCTCCAGTGCAAGAAAATACAGCCAAGGTTGGATAAAACCAGATCAGGAATGATAGCACAGAACAGTCATAAATGTTTGAAGAAGGGAATAAGGTATTAGCATTCCTATCCTCACATAAAGATACATGAACAGTTGAACAGAAAAGCTTCTATGTGATTAGTGAGAAGCTAGATGTAGAATCCTATGTGATTATCCTAGAGGAGGTCTCAAGAAAATAAGTGATTAATGTAAATATCCTACTGCTGTGTTTGGCAGAATGACCCTATTCTGAATGACATAACAAACTCCTCCTGGTAAAGAAAAATATGGAAAGTATTTTCTGTTGCTTCTTGAAATGAAGGAATCACACAGAAGAGGCGATTTAGACATAGAAATGTTAAAGTTTAGGAAACATTTCCATTGATTTGGGAGGACAACAGATTTGAACTTGGGAGGCAGATTAATGCAGTTGACAGAACATGGGCCCTAGGGGTCAGATGAGGCATTAAATTCTGGCTCTGAAAATAAATAAATAAATAAATAAATAAATAAATAAATAAATAAATACATTCTGGCTCTGCCTCTTATGTTTCTACTCTGAACACAGTCCAAGGAGGAAAATGGAAGAGTGGTTTATAGTAACTTAAAGGAACATAGTTTCATGGTTTATAACGATGGACATGGCCTAAGATGACTTCTTGTTTAGATAGGGAAGGAAATGAGGTTGTGCTAGGTGAGTGCAATGTACTAATTACATCAACATAAACTATTTAGAACCAATGTGATGGTATCCAGTGATGCTTCAGAGATCATAAACCAGTTCCATTACTGCTTGATAGAATCATGTGGAGATGTTCAGTGGCATCATTAAGGAAGTATAAGAGATGTTTAGATGTTTTATCTAAGCATTAACAAGGAATCCAAAAGCCCATGAGCCTTTCCAATAACCCTTGATCACCAACTGGATGATGCAATTAGATTTTGTGTGAGTTAAGGAATATTAAATTCTTTAACTAAAACAAATCTTATAAAAGCATTGACAGCAAAGGGTCAATCACTCTTGGATCTCTATTGCTATCTTTTTCTATGTTCTTTAGACTTTGTTTTCCATGCTGAGAAGTAGTAGAAAGTCATCTCTGCTTGTCTTTGACATACACACCGTGAGGTGATCAATCTCAGTCTAAGACACTCAACTATAGAGCTTCATAAAAAATCAGGTCTTGACTTCTAACTAAATGTCTGTGACCAAACTCACAAAAATATCAAACAAAAATCAGGATATGCTATATGACCGAGGTATTGTGAGCTACTTCTAATTGTGAGAGAACATATAAGAGAAATAACTTGTACATGTAGGAAGCCTTCTTGAAGTAGATGATGAACCTTCATGGTTGATTGGGAGCTCTTCCTGTTGAAGGTGAGTAGAAGGGAATTCCACACTAGTTACAATCTGAGCAAAGACCCATAGGTGAGAAAGATGAGAAAAAGCATGGTATGTGAAAGGTACTGTGACCATTTGGGTATTGCCAAAGCATAGTATATGAGGGAAGGAGTTGCTGAAGTTGAGAATGGAGATGTGGGCAGGGAATGCATTGGGAGGCCCTCTTTTCCTCTTCCCCTTCTTCCCTCTTCCCTTCTTGAAAAATCCAGAACATGTAGCTACTTTAGCTGCAGCCAGAGGACCAGATTGCTACTCCTTTCCAGGCTATCTATATGGTACATCTGGCAAACAGAAGAGCCATTTTAAGACCACAGCCACCATTACCACTTGGTAATTGGAGTATGTAGAAGAAAAAGCACGTTTCTAAGGCTCTTGAGTGGGGCTAGAAGACTATGTAGCTATAAAGTTAGGATCTCATTGCAGTAGAGCTTAGGTGGTTGAGTGTGGGCGCTAGATTCAGTCAGACCTGGGTTTTGAATTTTACTTGTTATAAGTGTTACCTTGAGTTAGTTACTTAACCTCTGGACCTTAGTTTCCCCAGGGGTAAAATGGGTTTAATGAATGATGCATGTAAAGCACTTAGTGCAGTGCCAGGCACACACAAAGGCATTACATAAATATGCTATTGGTATTGTCTAAATACCAGCCGCCAAAATTGGCATAAAAGAGCAATAAGCCTGAAAGTTGGACCCATTTTCCCAATGATTATTTTCAACCCCCCCTTACCACTATTGCTTTAACTTTGTTCCATTTGAGCCCAACTTACTACACTTTAGTGAGGCCCTCAAGTTCCAGTATTGTCACACCTGTGGCCCTAACAACCAAGAACATAGCAGATTACTTAGTTGTCAAATGGGAAGAGTTAGCTTCTTCCCTCTTCTTTTTTTTTTCTTCCCTCTTTTCCAGACAAATTCATGCTAAAGGAAGAACATCCAGGGAATCTTCAAATTAGCTCATGCCTTATCACACAGATAATGGTCTTGTTTTATAGACAGCATATCTGCATATGACATTAAAATGTACATATAGGAGCAATCATTTAATTTGGAGGCAAACTGGAGGATTCATGTTTTTGTATGAACTTGCTTTGAGTTTTAAATTAAACTTCACAAATGGTATCAAGAAAAAATTAGCTTTTGTAGCATATTCATCTACAATCTCTTTGAATTCAAATAAACTTAGAAAAGAATGCTAAAAACCATGGTTTAAGAACTCACTGGCCAAAATGCTAAACATAGAGTTACCAAATGAGCCAGCAATTGCAATTCTGGGTATATACCCAAGAAAAAAACGAAGACATATGTCCACACAAAAATTTGTGCATAAATGTTCATAGCAGCACTATTTACAATAGCCCAAAAGTAGTAACAACCCAAATGCCTATCAACTAATGAATGGATAAACAAAATGTGGCATATCCATACAATGGGCTATTATTTATCCATTACAAGGAATAAAATGATGATACAACATAGATGAACCTTGAAGATATTATGCTAGGTGAAAGAAGCTAAACACAAAAGTTCACACGTAATAAGCTTTCATTTATCTGAAATATGCAGAATAGGTAAATCTATAGAGATGAAAAGTAGATTAGTTGTTGCTAGTGGCTGACAGGAGTGGAGATAGGGAAGTTACTGCATAATAGGTATGTGGTTTTTTTATTGGAATGATACAAATGTTCTATAATTAGATAGTGGTGATGATAGTACAACTCAGTGAATATACCCCAAACTGAATTGTATAATTTGATGGCAAATTATATTGTATGTATGTAATATGAACTGTATTCTATCTCAATAAAGCCATGAGAAAACTTCACTGGCACATTTCATGTTTACAATCAACCGTCTTGGGATTTAGAATGTTTATTTTGTTCCTGAACAGCTCCCTTCTCTACCACTGCTGCTAACTGCGTATGATAACAACTAAGTGAGCAAATGAAGGCAGAAAGGCTAATCTTTGATGTTATGCTTGTAGGCAATAAAAATAATCTCTTTGCCTTCTGTTCAAAGGGCTTTCAGAATAAGTTCCTTATGATTTGTCTTTAGCTAGGTTAATTTCCTGCATATTCCTGAGTGCTAGCTCACCCCAACTACTTTCCTGCCCAGTTTATAATTATGCCAGATCTTTTGCTACAGCCTACCATTACTTCTCTAGTCAAGTATTAATGCCACTTTCCCTCCATTTAGTAGTTGAAGAATTTAAAATTGTTACTAATTACCATTGTAACCATTCCCTAAATGGGTAGAAATAAAAGGCGCGTGCTTTAGTGTTAAATGAGAAACTAGGAGACTGAGTTATCAGTCCCAGGCAAGCACTCACCATTTCCAAGTTGGGGTTCAAAACAACTTTTTTCTCCCAGAGCTAGGTTTCAGAAAGGATGCCAGATGACAGTAGAACTGAGAACATAGGACTACAGTAAGTGAAGTGGGAAAGGTTCATTTGTGAACCTTATTATTATTATTATTATTATTATTATTAATTATTCATGATAGACATAGAGAGAGAGAGGCAGAGACACAGGCAGAAGCACAAGCAGGCTCCATGCAGGGAGCTCGACACGGGACTCAATCCCGGGACTCCAGGATGGCGCCCTGGGCCAAAGGCAGGCGCTAAACTGCTGAGCCACCCAGGGATCCCCCTTGTGGCTCCTTTAAATGTCAAACAAAGTCATGGTCGCCAAAAGCTTTTTTCTCTCTTTTGATGACAAGAACACCTGTTGGTGTTATGTAGGACATGACTTAACAGTTTGCAGATCATTATCAGCTGATAAATTATAAAAAAGTAAATTTTGACAGGAAGGGAAAGAAGCAAAAAGCTAATATTAAAAAAAAACTAAGCTACCAGTTTAAAGAGATCACGTGTAGATTCTTGGAGCTGTCCAACAGCCATACCCTATGTTCTACATTAGATGATTAAGAGCAAAATCCTAACTTTAATTAAGTCCTTTGATAGAGGGGTAGATTATACATTATTTCATACTTTATCCTGAACTAGAATAGCTGCCTAAAAGCTCTGTTATCTCCAGGTAATCCAATGAAATTATTTTAAGAAAGAGACTTTCTTTATGAATTCAGAGATAAAGGCATGTTTTTAGCAGAGGAAAAAAGCAGCTTATTCCTTAACCCCATGAGTTAGGACTTGTCAGTCTACCACCATTATGTTACGACATTCACAGGCTAACACACAGGCATGTACCAAAGGGGTGAGATTTCATAGCCTGTAACTCATACCTGAGGGAATCTTCAGGATCTGAGTAGAAACTCACATAGGTCCCAAGTATCTTAATAACCACAATGCCTTTTAGGAACTCTCAAAGTCAGGTCTTTTAAAAGATACTTTGAACAAAGAGGTAGGGGGAGAGTAAAGCAAGGGATCCTTATAAGCAGGTAATTTTATGGTGTGTGTGGAGAGCAAAGTTCTTTTTTGTTTTCCTCCCAAAGGTTTTAAGTACTCTCTACACCCAACATGGGGCTCAAACTCACAACCCTGAGATCAAGAGTCACATGTTCTACCGACTGAGCTGACCAGGCGCCCCACAGCCAGGTCCTTAAAATAAGGACTAGCAGGCAAAACTAGAGAGATTAATGCTTCACCTTTTGTAACTGGGTCTGTCTCTTCCCTGAACTGTGGGCTCTTTGAAAGCAGTCTCTTACCATTTGATTAATTGCTGAGTTCCTCAGTATATACCACGTCATTTAGATTATTCTGACCCTTAATGCATCAGCAGAACTGAAGCTTGAGACAGGCTAGGAGTCCGTGTACCTGTGCTGTGAGTGCCCTTGAGTAGTTCCCTTGCATCCCAAGGGGAAGTAGGGGAGCGAGCCTTACATCAGTGGTTCCCAGCCCTGACTGGACCCCTAAGATAACCAGAAGAAGCTTTAAAAATGCAGATGCCAGGACCTCATCACCAGAAAAATCTCATTTAATTAGTCTGGGGCAGGGCTGGCCATAGGTGTTTTTTATTAGTCCTCCAGATTATTCTAGTGTGTGCCAGGGTCTGAGAAGCACTGCCCTGTAGTAATACAGAAATTCAATCCACTGGTGATTGTGAGTCACATGTTCGCATGCTAGAGAGTCCTCTTTTTGTTTCATATATGGCTTTCTCGGTCCTACCAAAGAGATCCTGAATCAGTGGGTTTGGCAAGATGCTTCTGCCAAGAATCTGCATTTATAATAAGCACATGATTCTGATGCAGTGGGTCCAAAGACCATACCTCCAGAAACAGTACTAGAGCCACTTAAGGTACCTGAGTTAGCTTTGAGAATAGACACCAAGTAAACAGCATGGTACCTTTTCTTTTCTTTTTTTTAAGAATTCTATTTATTTATTCATGAGAGGCAGAGAGAGAAGTAGGCTCCCTACAGGGAGCCTGATGTGGGACTCTATTCCAGGACCCCAGGACCACGATCTGAGCCAAAGGCAGATGCTCAACCACTGAGCCACCCAGGTGCCCTGCATGGGATCTATTCTTAAAACAATGGAACAATGGTCCTCCAGCCATCAAACCCAAGAGTATTCATTTCTCTGGTGAGTGGTTCTATGGTGTCAAATTTTCACCTGCTTGAGCATTGCTTAGCCCAAGACCTATCTGAAATGCAGACTAAAAACAACTAGTTATTCTTCCTGTGATACCATTGGTCCTATTAAGGCAATTGTCTCAAATATTTTTGATCTGGTAGCATTAGAAGAAACACAGTTGTTTTCTTTGCACCTGGCAGCCTTGCAAAGAAGTATGAGAGTACAGTATTCTTATCTTGAAAAACAGTTTGAAGCAGGGACTAAGGAGGACTGTATTAGATTGGGAAAAATCAAAGCCTTAATTTGATTTGTGTCAAAAGCACTTTAACATCTGTGACCTAATTTTTCCTTACTAATCCCCTTATGAAGCAAGATGGGGTAGGTATCATTTTCTTCCACTTTGAAGCCCCAGATTCCAGCTTGAGCAATCATTCCTTTGGGCTAAGTTTGTCCCCTCCACGTGAAGATAACTCTAGCAATAGGTTATATGGCTGGATATCTTGTTAAAGATTCACCTATTTATTTGAGAAAGAGAGAGAGAGAGGGAGGGAGAATATGAGTGGGAGGGCAGAGGGAAAGGGAGAGAGAATCCCAAGCAGACTCCCTCCTTGCTGAGTGCAGAGCTGGATCCAGGACTTGATCTCACAAACCTGAGACCAGTACCTGAGCCGAAACCAAGAGTCAGACACCCAACCGACGGAGACACCCAGGCATCCCCAGCTTTGGATATTTTTAGCAGGTGGGCCCTTGTTTGCTAGGGGAGAAAACAGGCAGAGAAAGAGCATTGAGAACCAAGTAAAAGGGGACTATTACTCAAAAGGGCAAGAGCCTCAAAAGAAGTGACTATGAAAGAAGGATGTTCTAACCTCCCTGGTGGTCTAGTGGCTAGGAAGAAGGATGTTCTAGATAAGCTGTACTTATTTCTCAAGTCACCTGGAGCAGGCCTTGGTACCAAAGTGCAGATGGGGCAATTTTGGGACTTTGCCACTTTTGTTAGAATTGTGTTCAGCAATTGCACTACTGGGGATTTGCCCCAAAGATACATATGCAGTGAAAAACCGAGACACCTGCACCCCGATGTTTATAGCAGCAATGTCCACAATAGCCAAACTGTGGAAGGAGCCTCGGTGTCAATCGAAAGATGAATGGATAAAGAAGATGTGGTCTATGTATACAATGGAATATTACTCAGCAATTAGGAACAACAAATACCCACCAGTTGCTTCCACGTGGATGGACCTTGAGGGTATTATGCTGAGTGAAATAAGTCAATCAGAAAGGGACAAACATTATATGGTCTTATTCATTTGGGGGATATAAAAATTAGTGAAAGGGAGTAAAGGGAAGGAGAGAAAATGAGTGAAAATATCAGTGAGGGTGACAAAACATGAGAGACACCTAATCTGGGAAATGAATAAGGGATAGTGGAAGGAGAGGTGGGCAGGGGGTTGGGGTAACTAGGTGATGGCCAATGAGGGGGGCACTGGATGGGATGAGCACTGGGGTTATGCTATATGTTGGAAAATCGAACTCCAATAAAAAATACACACACAAAAAAAGAATTGTGGGAATCCCTGGGTGGCTCAGTGGTTTAGCACCTGCCTTTGGCCCAGGGTGTGATCCTGGAGTCCCGAGATCGAGTCCCACATCAGGCTCCCTGCATGGAGCCTGCTTCTCTCTCTGCCTGTGTCTCTGCCTCTCTCTCTCCTCTGTGTCTTTCATGAATAAATAAATAAATAATCTTTAAAAAAAAGAATTGTGTTCAGGGACACATTCCTCATTGATAGCAAAAATATTGAGATTTGAGAGAAAATAAATTGCCTTAGAATTAAGATCTTAACCAACTACCATCTTCTCTTTTAAAAATGTTGACCTTTGCGGAATCTAAAGTTTTTTAATACTAAATCAGTCTGGATGATACTGAATTATGCCCTTAACATAGAGAAGAGGCTCTCTTATTTTTCTCTTTGGAAAAGGAAAGCCATTCTCTATAACTTCACCCCTTTGTTAATTTGAAGATTTATCTTTGCTTTACAGGCTTTCTTCTCCTTATCACTGTGATTTGTATATTCTTTGGGGGAAAAAAGAGAGGATGGTCAGGATCAAACCTTAGTAATGTGAGATGGAGGTTGGATAGAACCAACAGAAAAATCTAGACTCAGAGTCCAGAGCTCAAGTAGTTTCTAGAGTCTGGAAAAGTCTAAATATGGGTGCCCCACTGTGAAATTTGTTTAATGGGTATGTTTACATTGAGATATGAGTTCACATGGCTAGTTCAAAGCAAACTGCTAGGCCCTATTATGTCCTCTTCATGGACATCTAGGTAACGCCCATAGGCCAAGAGTTCCATGTAGGGTAACTGGGAGCTCAGGGTCAGAAGACAATGGTCTTTCTAGATGAAAGAATGACCAAGCAGGCAAATGCCTTACTGTGACCATCAGAGATAAGGCTACCAAGCTGTTCAACAATAAGTTGGTATGTAGTCAGTCAGCTGCCTGTGGATATCAACAACTTGCCCCTTAAACCTGAGACACAAATGATAGAAACATAGCTCATGGGAAGTTGGGTCACAAGGGAAGAGCAGGAAACCCCTGATTCAAGACTCATCCAGAGGACAGCTGAAGACCTGGGGTCTTGGTCCCAGCTCTGCCATGAGCTCACAGTACAGGACTTAGGCAAGTCACTCATATCTACCAAATGAAAGGCTCAAGCTAGGGATCCCTGGGTGGCGCAGTGGTTTGGCGCCTGCCTTTGGCCCAGGGCGTGATCCTGGAGACCCGGGATCGAATCCCACGTAGGGCTCTCCCGGTGCATGGAGCCTGCTTCTCCCTCTGCCTATGTCTCTATCTCTCTCTCTCTCTCTCTCTCTCTGTGATGTGACTATCATAAATAAATAAAAAAAAAAGAAAGGCTCAAGCTAGATCAGTTATTTTTTAAAGATTTATTTATTTATTTATTTATTTATTTATTTATTTATTTATTTATTTATTTGAGAGAGAGAGAGAATTTGCTTCAGAGAGAATCTCAGGCAGACTCCCTGCTGTATGGGGAACCTGACACAGGGCTAAATATGACAACCCTGAAATCATGATCCGAGCTGAGACCAAGAGTCAGACGCTCAACTGACTGAGCCACCCAGGCACCCAGAGCTAGATCAGTTTGCGATATGGTGCTAGTGTATTGCAGTGCTCTCTCATTATTTCTTACTCGTGGTGGTGCAGAAGTGTTCATGACACTGAAGGTCATATGTCCTACACACAACTGTCATCTAATGTGTGGGTGCCAGGGGGAAAGATTGAAAATTATTTATCTAGAGTGCTGTTTCTTAAAATGTAATATGCTTCCAAGTCACCTGAGGATCTTGTTAAAAGGCAGATCCAGATTTAGTAGGTCTTGGGTGGAGCTTGAGGGTCTGCATTTCCCACAAGCTCTCAGGCAGTGTTGAGGCTGCTTGTCTGTGGCCCACACTGAGTATCAATTGTATAGAGGATCTATACAGCTCTAAAACTCTATGAGCATTAGGTCTAACTTCTCACAATCTTCTTGTCCCTCCTTCTCCCCACTCTACATCAGTATTGGCCCCAGATATCAAGTTTTAATGTTGAGTCTCCTGGTGGGGCTGAGTAAGTAAAATGTGGAACTAGGAGGATGACTGCCTTAGTCTGACTCCATATGCTAGTCCAGTTGGTGGTGTGCTGTATATAATGTGGGTTCATAGTCCTGACTCTGGATTCTGTTCTCCTACTATCTCTTGGCTTTGTTGGAGCTCCTTGCTACATCAAATAGGTGGACAGGGTTGCCAGTGACATCCACTCTAGAGGAATTCATGGGGTGAGGTAGCACATTTTCATTAGAGAAACAAGCCCTAAAGGAAGAGAAAGAGACACTACTGGGGAGAAAGAATGGTCAATCCATTTGGGAAAATTTCCCAAGACTTCTGGCATTAAAATATCCACCTCATTTTACCTTTATGCTTTCACGAATAACCACTCTCTGCTTAGACAGTGAGCCCTCCTTGTTCAGCACTGAATACCCAGGACCTACATGGGCACATGGCACAGAGTGGAGGTTCAGTAAATACTTGTTGAATGTATGACTGAATGAATGAACCAAGCAGTCAGAGCTACAGCTTGCTTAAAGGAAACTTAGGTGGGGAATTCAGCTGGAGAGACCAGCGGGAGGCAGAGAGCAGGGAAGCATGCACTCATTTGGTCTTCTGAAGTGCCCCTGCCCTTGTAGTCCTCTTTGTTGTTCTGTAATACACAACAGGATGCACCTGCCCAGACATGGGAACTCTAGCTGGGTAGCTAGGAAAGCTGATACAAAGCCTCTGCTAATTAAAAAGCATTTGCAATTGGAATTGTCTTCTGGCAAACACAAAGCACCCTGCCTCCTGATGGATTTAATGTCTACATGTGTTGAGAATATACAATGGACAGTCTCAGGATCATCTCCTAATCCTGAAGCCAGCAAAGGAAGTGAGATGTACTCAAAGTCACCCACTGTTCTGCTACTTATCATGTCAAAATAAAAAAAATTAAATTAATGAATGGCCAGATGGCCAAGGAAATCAGGTATGATTTTCTATGGATTTATTAATGAGCATTATGTTTAAACGTTTCAGCCCTAATTTTCTCTGGTTTCTTACTACTTGGTCCTATCTATGAATTTCTAACCAAGTATTTAACACCAATGCCCACGCTATGACTTTCAGAATGATGTACTCAAACAATTTACACCACACTGCAAACTCTAGGGGACTTTCCATTTTGAAAGAGAACACTAACTAATTAAACTAGTCGAATGGATAGAAGAGAAGATAAGTGAGGACAAATTAGAGGGGCAGGGGAGGGAATTCTCACTAATCTTACCTAGAAATCATGTGGGTAATCCACCGCACCTCCTGCCATGTTTCCTATAACCCCTCTGGCCCCACTCTGCAGATTGGCCATCAGGAGATGAAAACAATGTGTCATAGGCAACCCAAATCCAATTGTTCTACAGTTGCATTTTGGAATTAGCCTAGGAAAATCCCTTTGGTTGAGATGCTTTCACTCATGTGTGGAATATAGGAAACAGCACAGAGGATCATAGGAAAAGGGAGGGAAAATTGAATGGGAAGTCATCAGAGAGGGAGACTAACCATGAGAGACTCTTCACTCTAGGGAACAAAGTGAGGGTCATTGGAGGGGCGGTGGGGGGGGGATGGGGTAACTGAGTGATGGGCATTGAGGGCATGTGATGTGATGAGCACTGGCTACTTTCTGCAACTGATAAAACGCTACATCTGAGATGAATGGTGTACTATATGTTGGCTCATTGAATTTAAATTTTAAAAAAAGAAAGAAATACTGAAATAGACGAGAGCTGGTGTCTGGCTTAAAGGAGAAGTCTTCTGTGACCTTCTGGTCTCACTATGTGACCTGGCCCTCAAGTCAGAGGGACTGAGGTCCAAAAGGACCAGAGAAGCCAGTGAGTGTTTTGTGAGCTTTTAATTGAGAGATCAGTGTGCTCCCCTGTGACCAAAGACTGAACTGCAGCCACTGGGATGGGGAGGAGACCCAGAGCAGTGGTACCTCCTGCTAAAGCTTCACCATAATTACTGTGTGGCTGCTGTGTTTTCTGAGGCAGAGGCTCAAAGGGAGGATATTTAGAAAAGCTTCAGAGGAAAATCTAAATTCTGCTTCCAGCATTACCAATCTTTCCTTTTGAAAATTAGCAACTCTTTAGTAAAACCCTTGATAGAGCTCCATTGGAGTTTATGTGTGACAAAGAGTTGCTACTAATGGCCCTTAATGACGAGTAAGTGGATTGCTCAGAATATTACTTACTTAATGAAAAGTAATGGCTGTCTCACTGCAGTGAGGAGAGAGATGCTAAGTGGCCTCTTCACATGTATGTTCCTTTTAGTGCTAGCCTTTGTCAGAGCATACACACTTGAGAGACTAAACAAAAAGGACTCATCTTCATCTGGTAACAGCCACTATAGAACGCACCCCGAAATTGCTTTTAGGCCATTTTCCAAATGCTCCTTGGTGCTTCCAACCAATTCTAAGCCTCTTTGTGGTTCTAAAGGTTGGAGACCATTGATGTAATGGAAATGGACCAGATAGTAAGGAAGTTGGAGTTCTTTCCCCTTCTGAATCAAATCTCTACTAATAGAAGGATGATGTCAACGATGACATCTGTATCTTTTTTTTTTTTTGCCAATTTGTACGTTTTATTCCCACAAGATTGACATCTGTATCCTTATCCAGAAAATGAGCGGCTTGGGCTCAAGGGTCTTAGAGCCAGTCCTTGCAAATCTGGTGTCCCATGTTCCCGAGCTTCTGTGCAGTTTATAAATGCAGAGGTGAGATTATTGAGGCAGACACTTGAAACATGAAAGTCATTGTTGATTGACTTGAAAGGCTTGCTGTTTCCTGCACCAGTTCAGCAGGCCAGAGCAAGGGAGTAGTACCCTGGCACTCTTCTTGCCCAAAAGGCAGTTGAGAGCTGCTACCCCTCCATTTTCTTATTGGATTATTCATGTGTTAAAAACACAATTTTCCCCAGTTTGGCAATATATGTGCAAACACGTTTATCAAAGTATAATAGGAAAACTACTGCAGTGGCTTAAAAGTCCAACAATAGGGAAATTATTAAGCAAATTATAAGATATCAGCTTGGTAGAATAGGAGGCAGCCATTGAAAATGATGGACAAGAAATTGTGTAGCAAGAGGGAGGAGTATTTGTAAAATATCAGAAGTTTTCAAGAGGAGAACACGGCATTGTAGATTTACCATGATTATAACTATAAATTATGGAAGTACAAAGTTTGAAAGGAAATGAGAGTAAATGAAAAGAATTCTATTTAGTGGGAAGATGTTAAAAACATTTTATTTTAAAATGTCCTTTACTGAGGTTATAACATTATTTTAACACATTTTTTTAAAAAACCAAATTATAAGTGGATGCTATCTTAAAAACATATTACAAACCTGGGATTCATTTGTAAGTCAGATGTCTGGCACACCAAAATATTATTCATAGTGGTTGTGGGGAGTCTCTAACAATTTCAAAATATCCTACTGGAGTTAAACAAATTATAACTCAAATACTATGAGTTTTCAGTTGAAAAAATAATATAAAACTACAGTGTTGGGCTCCTGGGTGGCTCAGTTGATTAAGCATTGTCTGCCTTTGGCTCAGATCGTGATCCCAGGGTCCTGGGATTGAACCCCACATTGGGCTCCCTGCTCAGTGCGGAGCCTGCTTCTCCCTCTCCCTCTCCTCCTGCCCCACTGCTTGTGCTCACTCGCTCTCTCTCAAATAAATGAATAAAATCTTAAAAAAATAAAATTACACTGTTGCAATAAAATAGAAAGGAGGCATTTTTAATTTGCTTGAATGCTGGTGGTACTTAAGAAAAAACAGGTTTAATTAAAGGATGATGAGAAAGGTAGGCAGGTACTTCCGTTGACATTCTGAAGGGGTCTTGGGACAATTTTGAGGACGTTAGCAGCTTAAGGCACTGGTTCTTTGTATAATTTCATATCATAATTTATAAATTTCTCTTTGATTCAAGGGCATCATTGTCATTACTCTCATGCATTTTAGATCTGATTAGGGTCTTTTCTTCTTTTTGACACACAAATGAGATGAGTATAGAGGGAGACAAAAAAAAAAAGAAAAGAAAAGAAAGATTCCTGAGATAAACTCAGAGTTGAGAAAGAAAGAAGCAACTAAAAGGTAGTTGAAGCAGAGGTAGTCAAAAATTCAAGAAAGAGACTGAAATGCAATTGCATACATAAAGACAAGACCAAGTTTATTTCTGGTGATCTAGCAGAGCAGAATAACTATCTTGACTGACCCTCTTGCCTTAAAAAACACACACACACGTATTAAACTAAAAATGTTAAATTAAATTTTCTAAACATTTAAAAGCATCAAGGAGCTGGAAAAAAAGTCGTTACCATCCCAAAATAAGAATGAAGGCTGGAACACAGAAAAGTAGTGGAGCATCCTTTGTAATTCTGAACTAAGGATATTTACTGCACTTGGAAAATCTCAATGGGAATTTTTATGGCCTCCTGAGGTATGAGTGACAGAAGATGAAGCTCAGAGCCATCCAAGATGGGGAGTCTAATACTGATTATATAATTACAATGCCTTGTGGAGTGAAAAGAACAGGATAGAACTAAAAAATATAGACAGTAACTGTCTCTTGATCATTCTGTATCAGAAGAAGAAAAATGTAATTAGTGTTAGGAGGTCTAGCAATTGTCCAGGAGAGTAAGAAAATGATCAAAGTATGTTTGGTAGGTTAAACCTGCACATAGCCACTTCAAAGATAACCATTAAAAGCATCAATTAGAGCCAATAACCTCTAAATAACTAGAAGAGAAAATGGAATGGTAAAATATATTAGGTGCATCTAAAATAATGAAGAGCATTTTCTCATATGCATGTTGGCCATGTCTATGTCTT
Organism: Canis lupus familiaris; assembly: GCF_011100685.1. Taxonomy (NCBI): domain Eukaryota; kingdom Metazoa; phylum Chordata; class Mammalia; order Carnivora; family Canidae; genus Canis; species Canis lupus. Next base: position 104,416,153 of record NC_049260.1, read on the forward strand.
CCTCTGTGAGGTTTCTGTTCATGTCTTTTGCCCATTTCATGATTGGATTGTTTGTTTCTTTGGTGTTGAGTTTAATAAGTTCTTTATAGATCTTGGAAACTAGCCCTTTATCTGATATGTCATTTGCAAATATCTTCTCCCATTCTGTAGGTTGTCTTTGAGTTTTGTTGACTGTATCCTTTGCTGTGCAAAAGCTTCTTATCTTGATGAAGTCCCAATAGTTCAGTTTTGCTTTTGTTTCTTTTGCCTTCGTGGATGTATCTTGCAAGAAGTTACTATGGCCGAGTTCAAAAAGGGTGTTGCCTGTGTTCTTCTCTAGGATTTTGATGGAATCTTGTCTCACATTTAGATCTTTCATCCATTTTGAGTTTATCTTTGTGTATGGTGAAAGAGAGTGGTCTAGTTTCATTCTTCTGCATGTGGATGTCCAATTTTCCCAGCACCATTTATTGAAGAGACTGTCTTTCTTCCAATGGATAGTCTTTCCTCCTTTATCGAATATTAGTTGCCCATAAAGTTCAGGGTCCACTTCTGGATTCTCTATTCTGTTCCACTGATCTATGTGTCTGTTTTTGTGCCAGTACCACACTGTCTTGATGACCACAGCTTTGTAGTACAACCTGAAATCTGGCATTGTGATGCCCCCAGATATGGTTTTCTTTTTTAAAATTCCCCTGGCTATTCGGGGTCTTTTCTGATTCCACACAAATCTTAAAATAATTTGTTCTAACTCTCTGAAGAAAGTCCATGGTATTTTGATAGGGATTGCATTAAACGTGTATATTGCCCTGGGTAACATTGACATTTTCACAATATTAATTCTGCCAATCCATGAGCATGGAATATTTTTCCATCTCTTTGTGTCTTCCTCAATTTCTTTCAGAAGTGTTCTATAGTTTTGAGGGTATAGATCCTTTACATCTTTGGTGAGGTTTATTCCTAGGTATCTTATGCTTTTGGGTGCAATTGTAAATGGGATTGACTCAACATGCATATGAGAAAATGCTCTGCATCACTTGCCATCAGGGAAATACAAATCAAAACTACAATGAGATACCACCTCACACCAGTGAGAATGGGGAAAATTAACAAGGCAGGAAACAACAAATGTTGGAGAGGATGCGGAGAAAAGGGAACCCTCTTACACTGTTGGTGGGAATGTGAACTGGTGCAGCCACTCTGGAAAACTGTGTGGAGGTTCCTCAAACAGTTAAAAATATACCTGCCCTACGACCCAGCAATTGCACTGTTGGGGATTTACCCCAAAGATACAAATGCAATGAAACGCCAGGACACCTGCACCCCGATGTTTCTAGCAGCAATGGCCACGATAGCCAAACTGTGGAAGGAGCCTCGGTGTCCAACGAAAGATGAATGGATAAAGAAGATGTGGTTTATGTATACAATGGAATATTACTCAGCTATTAGAAATGACAAATACCCACCATTTGCTTCAACGTGGATGGAACTGGAGGGTATTATGCTGAGTGAAGTAAGTCAGTCGGAGAAGGACATACATTATATGTTCTCATTCATTTGGGGAATATAAATAATAGTGAAAGGGAAAATAAGGGAAGGGAGAAGAAATGTGTGGGAAATATCAGAAAGGGAGACAGAACGTAAAGACTGCTAACTCTGGGAAACGAACTAGGGGTGGTAGAAGGGGAGGAGGGCGGGGGGTGGGAGTGAATGGGTGACGGGCACTGGGTGTTATTCTGTATGTTAGTAAATTGAACACCAATAAAAAATAAATTAAAAAAAAATAAATAAAATAAAATAATGAAGAAATAAAATAATGAAGAAAGAAACAGAACAGGTGTATAAAAGAAACAGAAGATCTGAGACCATTGCAAAGTACAAAACAATGTAGTAGATAGAAATCCAAAAAGATCGTTGATTATATCAAATGTAAGTGGGCTAAAAGCTCTAGCTAATAAGAAAGATGTTCAGGTTAGATTAGCGAAACGATCAACTAAATGTTGTTTATAAGAGCCACATCAGAAACATAGAGACAGAAAAGTTGAAAGTAAAATACGGAAAGATATGCCACAAACATGCTAAAACAAAGAAATATGGTGTAACTAGCTTAGTATCTGTTAAAATAGACTTTCAAGTACAAAGTATTTCTAAAGATAGAGGGGGCACTTTGTAATTATTAGCTTAATTCGCAAGAGTGATATAACAGTTGTAGATTTGTATCTCCTAATGTCTCAAAAATATAAATGGCCTATAAAAAGAAATAGAAAAATTCACAATAATGGAAGATTTTTAAACACATCTCTCTCAGTAATACATAGAAGAAGCAGACCAAAAAAAGGAATATAGAAGATTTAAATAACACACATAACAAATTGTCCCAAGAGACGGATAGAGATTGTAACACCCACAAAACTGCAAAATACACATTTTCCCCAAGCATATGTAGAACATTTATATAAAATTTTAACCTCAACAAATTTTAAATCTCCAAAACCACACAATTCACTCTATTTCATGGCAATGCAATAAAGCTAGAAATTAATAACCAACAGAGAATTGGAAAATACGTTTGTAAATGAAGAAACACATTAAGTGGGTGAAACAGTACATTATAATGAAAATAAGAAATTAATTTGAACTGAAGGATAATGAAAGCCACAATGAGAGACAGCCACATATGCATGAGATTGGCAAGAGGAGAGTCGTCTGACGATACCAAATGCTGGTGAGTCCTGTGGCAAGCGGTAGGAACTCTCCTATGCTATTCCTGTTGATGGAAATGTAAATCAGTACATCAGCATAAAAAGGAAGTGGTTACCTACTTGGACTGAGTCTGGATCCCAATGATTCCACTCCTGGGTATATGCACATGTGTCCCAGGATGTGAGCACAGGATTGTGCTTCACAATGTTGTTTGTAATAGCTCAGATCTGGAAATAGCCCAAATATTGTTAATAATAATAGTGGCAGTGATGCTGCTGATAATAATAATGTGGATGAAAAAATTGTGGAATATTTTTTAAATGGAATGCTGTGCGGCAAGGAAAGAGAATGAACTACCCGGACGTGTAGCAATGTGGATCAACTTTACAAGTAGAAAGAGGGAGCCATGCCATTCATAAATGCATACCGTATAATTCCATTTACATGAAGTTTTGTTTTTTTAAAGCGGGCACACTAAACTTCAGAGATGCATAACCAAGGGTACTTCTAGAAACATAAGCAAGGGAATAATTAGCACAAAGTCAGCATGGTGGCTCCCTCTGTGAGGAAGGAATGTGATTGAAGCAGAGGGAACTTCTGAAACATTGGCAGTATTCTGATGTTTGGTTATGAGATGCAAATCTACAACTGTCATTTCATTCTCACGAATTAAGATTATTGTCATTACAGAGTGATCCTCTCCATCTTCAGAAAACTTTGTGCCTCAAAGTCTATTTTAACATATATTAAGCTAGCTACACCATATTTCTTTGTTTTAGCAAATTCATGGCATATCTTTCCATATCTTACTTTCAACCTTTCTGTCTCCATTTTTCTAATGCGGCTCTTAATAAACAGCATTTAGTCGATCGTTTTACTAATCTAACCTGAACATCTTTCTTATTATCTAGAGCTTTTAGCCCACTTACATTTGATATAATTAATGATCTTTTTGGATTTCCTGTCTATTATATTGTTTTGCCCTTTCCAATGGTCTCAGCTCTTCCGTGTTTGTTTTTTTTTTTAATACACCTGTTCTGTGTTTCTTTCTCCATTATTTTAAATGGACTTCATATATTTTGTCATTCCATTTTAACTTGGGTGCATAGGTGTTCTCTAGGATACTATTCTTTAAAATATGTTCATGCTGGGAATCCCTGGGTGGCTCAGCGGTTTGGCGCCTGCCTTTGGCCTAGAGCGCGATCCTGGATCCCGGGATTGAGTCCCGCATGGGGCTCCCAGCATGGAGCCTGCTTTTCCCTCTGCCTGTGTCTCTGCCTCTCTCTCTCTCTATGTCTATCATGAATGAAAAAAAAAAAGGTTTTCCTTAGCATTAAAAAAAATAAAATAAAATATGTTCTTGCTTCACATAAACTTCTACAAATGTGATATACTTCATAAAAACTAAATCTAAACTAATATATTAATTTTTAAAAGCATCAAGAAACGGTCACTTCTTTAGCTTCCTTTTTCACCCATCCATCAAGGGCTCCCTGAACAAATATTGAGTTCTGGCTATGTGTCAGCTGTTGTTCTAGAGAAAACAGTGGAGATACGGCAGTAAAGAAGACAAAATATCGTCTGAAACCTTTGTGTTGCAGATAGCAAAAAAAAAAAAAAAATCTAACTCAAACTGGCCACATAATTGAAACGTATAGAGGCAGATTTAGTCTTAAATAGGGCTTGATCTAGCAATTCAACAATGTCACCAAGGTTCTTCTGTCCCTCTTTTCTAGCCTCTGCAGTGTCAGTTTTATCTTCGGATGTCCCTCTCCTGGCCATTAATGGCTATAGCAGCCACAAGCCTCAGGTCTTCAGGCTCAAGGAAGAGCAAATGTCCTGAGGTTTACCATGGTTGGACAAATTGAAGCCTGGGTTATATTTCCATTTCTGAAACAATCAGAAGAACTTGGGGGAGGGGGAGCAAATTATGCATCTGGGCTTGGAGTAGGCAATGGGATCAACATCTTAAGGCCAGGCACATGGCTGAAAATGATATTTGCGGTGTTCCCCAAATCATGAATCAGAAGTCGTTGTCAGCAAAATGGAAGTTAGAAAGGCAACTGAAATCATTCTCAACGGTCCCTGGACCATGGAGCACATATTCTTGGCAGGGATGGGGAATCAGAATAAATAAGTAAACAAATAAACAGGATAAAAATAGTGGTGAGTGCTATGACAATAATATAATAAATGTGGTCTCCAAGAAAACAGAGATTTGTACCTATTTTGCTCATTGAGATCTCTCACCCGCCTAGTCCAGCACCTCGCATACATGCGCCCAAAGCAAAAATTGGTTGACTTGAATCAAACTGAATAACAAGCAGGGCAAAATGATCATCATTGCTCTGTATCACAGCCTCGCTGCTCCCAGCGATCTGCTCTCTTTGGGTCCCCTGTCAGCCACATGCTTTTGTCTCTGCTGCTCTTCCTACCTGGGACCTACCTACCCTCTTTCCTCTCTGTATCCAGGTCCTAAACATCTTTCCAATTCTGTCTTCTTCAGGAGTCCTCCATGACATATCTGTTGCTCTTCAACTTCCTCCTGACCATCCCCGGCACCAGCATGGCAACCCCCTCCCCAAGTTCTTCTGATTGTTTCAGAAATGGAAATATAACCCAGGCTTCAACTTGTCCAACCATGGTAAACCTCAGGACATTTGCTCTTCCGTGAGTCTGAAGACCTGAGGCTTGTGGCTGCTATAGCCATTAATGGCCAGGAGAGGGACATTCGAAGATAAAACTGACACTGCAGAGGCTAGAAAAGAGGGACAGAAGGAACCTTGGTGACATTGTTGAATTGCTAGATCAAGCCCTATTTAAGACTAAATCTGCCTCTATACATTTCAATTTTGTGGCCAGTTTGAGTTAGATTTTTTTTTGCCATCTGCAACACAAAGGTTTCAGACAGTTTATTTTTTTTTAAGATTTTATTTATTTATTCATGAGAGACACAGAAAGGCAGAGACATAGGCAGAGGGAGAAGCAGGCTCCGTATAGGGAGCCTGATGCAGGACTCGATTCCAGGACCCCGGGATCACAACCTGAACCAAAGGCAGACACTCAACCACTGAGCCACCCAGGCATCCTAAGCAATGTGCAGTTTAACCCAGGTTTTATTGCTCTTGGTAATATGCCAAATGTTTTTTCATAACATTGACTAAAACAATTTTATCTTTACATCTTTTTAAGTCCCAGAGAATGATTTGCCTGTAGATAGGCATTGCGCTTTTTTTCACCCCTCACTTAGCCATTTACTAGTTATATATGAACTTGGGTAAATGGTTCACTGCCCTGAGAGTCAGATTCCTGATCTGTAACATGAGGGTAGTACCTCCCTCATGAGGCTGCTCTGAGTACTGAGATTCTGAATGCCACTACCATGTGGGAGGTACTTGACAAACAGGAGTGATGATGATGGTAATGATGATGACGATGATGATGAAAGCTGCTGGCTTGACCCCTCTTGCTTGTTTATCGCTGGTGTGGGTACCCAGTGCAAGCCCACTTTGAGTTTGGTGTCAGGAGGGAACTTGCTGAAGCCTGACCAGCTAGGTCAGCATGGTGCTGAGGTCAGGAAGCCTGGGAAGGGAACAGCAGAGGCAGAGCAGCCAGTGCCCTGACACAGCCATCCATTACAGCCACCATGCTCAGACTGAGCTAAACGAGCACCCAGCATCAGTGTGGGGTGAGCGGCTGAGGAGGTACTCAGTAGTTTCCTAAATTGACTCAAATGATGGTATGTGTGTGCCTGGGTGCTGGCAGAGCTGCTGCCACGGGGGATTGGTAGAGGCACTGCTATTATGCTAATTCTTGCGCATCCCAAGGGTCAGAAAAGAACAGATACTTCATCTGCCACAGGAGGAATGGCAAAGATTAAGACAGTCACGATGCCATGAAGTGGTATTAACGAAACAAATGAAGACTCTGTCTCTGGGTAAAATCACTATGGTCTTTTTGTGTGTGTGTGTGTGGGGGGGAAGCCCTGCCTAAATAATTTCTGTTTACTTTTTGTGCTTGTAGCCTATTACTGCTCAATTAGATCATTCATGAGCACGGTGTCCCCAAATGTAAAGAGTGAAATGGACAGGCTTTGCTCTAATCCCAGCTTCTCCACCAGCTGGCTTGGCGGGTTTAGAGTACACCTGCTGCCTTCTCAGCTATGAACTTTTCCAAGCCTTCAGCCAAGTCCATCCCATCCAGCTCTGCTTCCTACCCTAGACGAGGTCTGGGGCTAGGGAAAGTCACTACCGAGCAATCGAGCGATTGGATTGAATGAATTCATGCCTGATGTCCTGCCGTGTACATGACCCTAGCTGGAAAAGCTTTCTCGGCCACGCTCCAGGGGTGCTCATTCTAGTAAGTTAAGAGCATAGATTGTGAAATGAGACTGATCTGATTTTAAGTTTTCCCATTTATGACATATGTGGCTTTCAGCAAACACTTAACTTCCGTGGTGGAAAAAAAATTGGACCTACATTATAGAGCAGTTATGAGAACCAAGTAAGATAACTTATGCATGGTGTTTGGCACAGCACTTGGCACAAAGTAAGCATCGATAAATGTCAGCTTTTATTACAATTATTGACAGAGGCAGTGATGATATGGAAAGCAATGGCTTTGACCAAAGAGTTGGATGGACTGATGTTATCATCTGGATAGGTCTGTGGCTGCTCCATTAGGCTTGCCCTTTGAGGAGAATTGGCTAGTTAGCTTCATAGACCACAAGGGTGCCAGGACACCAGCAATTTAAAAGACAATTTTACTTCAAAGCCTTATTTATCAGTATCAGAGACATAGATTTGGTTCCTGGCAGCCCCAGGAGTTTAGCTGGACCAAATGACTCCAAACAGGTATAGGTGGATCAGCACCCAAGGTAGTTCAGGATCGGCACGGGTCTGCATCCTGGTCGGATGGCCCCGTGGTAACTTTTCAGGGACATTACTCACATGTAGAGCAGGCCTCTTACCCCAGCCCTCGTTCGCTCCCCTGTTAATCAGTTTGTTAGGCCCTACAAAAAACAGATACCAGGGTGGGATGCAATGTGCCAGGATTTCATTAGAGAAAACACTCAGAAAGAAAATGGGCAGAGTGGAGGCCAGGGAGCCAAAGAGGCAGGGAGCAGCCTCAGGTGGTGATGTGAGCCTGACCCCACCAAGGGAAGGAGAGAGGGCAAACTGGACAAAGGATCTCAGAGCACAGCAACCAGAGCCCTTGATCAGTTATGTTCTCTGTAGTTGGAGGTCTACGATGCACATTATCATGGCTGCCACAATCAATGACAAGAAAAATATCTCAAAGCAAAATGATCAAATTTGCAGATGACACAGATGCAATGCTCAGATTCCTGTCTTCCAAGGTTTTGAATGCATCGTTTTTCAAAGTGAGCATCTTGACAAGCTCCCCACAGGAATGCACTCGTTTCTTGGGGTGCCTCTCTCTATTCTTCCTCATCACGGCGATTTGTGGCTGTATGATCAGAATTACGTTCTGACAGGTACAAGAAACTGTATTGTGGAGGGATATGTGCTAACAATGAAAAGATAGTCAAGGTGTATTTTTCATCTAAGAAAAACAGGTCACAAAACCTGTATTTATGGCAGGATTTCCATTTTGTTCAAAGAATATAACTGCATCAGAATAAATGTAGAAAGAGACAAACATAAAAATATTAACAGTGATTATACAGTTGGTTTTTAAACTTCTTTTTGTGTCTCTGTGCTATTTTTCCGCAGCGAACATGTCTTACTTCTGGGGCATCCCCAATGCTTTGGAATTATCTTCCAAAGGCTGGGGCACACCTCTGACTGGATTGGCCTCCTTATAAAGGATGAAATGACAAAGTGGTTTATCTCAAGACCTGTCACCATTTTCAACTACCTTCTTGGCTTTATGATGCTCTACCTGCTGGGATCATTGAGGACTGCTAACACTCTGCCTAGATCCCAATGCCTTCCTAGTGTTCAAGTCTCTTACCTGACTTAACTCGAAGCTACTGTGGGATTATTCCCCATTGGAATTATTGGCAGTAATAATGTTATTTTTTTTTAATTTTTATTTATTTATGATAGTCACAGAGAGAGAGAGAGAGAGAGAGAGAGGCAGAGACACAGGCAGAGGGAGAAGCAGGCTCCATGCACCGGGAGCCCGACGTGGGATTCGATCCCGGGTCTCCAGGATCGAGCCCTGGGCCAAAGGCAGGCGCTAAACCGCTGCGCCACCCAGGGATCCCGGCAGTAATAATGTTATTAATAAGTTTGCCCCACTTCCTCTGTTTCCTAAAAACAGTGACTAACATGTATTGAATGCTTACTATGTGCTGGGTACTATAATAAATATTTTATTATATTTATTTATTTTTTTAGAAAGGATCAAATTATTTTATTCTATTTTTTAAGAATTTTATTTTCTTTTTTTCATATATATATTTTTTATTGGTGTTCAATTTGCCAACATATAGAATAACACCCAGTGCTCATCCCATCAAGTGCCCCCCTCAGTGCCCATCACCCAGTCACCTCCACCCCCCACCCACCTCCCTTTCTACCACCCCTTGTTCGTTTCCCATAGTTAGGAGTCTTTCATGTTCTGTCTCCCTTTCTGGTATTTCCCACTCATTTTTTTCTCCTTTCCCCTTTATTTCCTTTCACTATTTTTTATATTCCCCAAATGAATGAGACCATATAATGTTTGTCCTTCTCCGATTGACTTATTTCACTCAGCATAATACCCTCCAGTCTATCCACGTCGAAGCAAATGGTGGGTTTTTGTCGTTTCTAATAATAAATATTTTAAATGTATTGACTGAATCCATTTTCTCAATGACTCTATGAGGTTGGTACTATTATTATATATATTTTGCAGAGGGAGGGGGAATGAGGCAACAGAGGTGAGTCAGGTGGGCCAACTCATGTGGTCACTGAGGATATTTGCCCACCTTTGCTGATATTTCTTGATCCTGCCTCCAAGTGGCTAATCCCAATCAACTGCCACCAGCCCACATGCAAGTGTGAAAGATGTACATATACAACTTGTCTTCAGGCAGGACACCACCTAAAGTATCCAGCTGTGACTTGAGACAACTTATTAATTCTTCTTAGCCTCAGTTTCCCCATCTGTAAAGAGAACTAATACACCTTTGGGGAGTTCTTAAGGTATGGGAGACACCTAATGCCAGGTTCCCAAGAGAGGAAGAACACTCATGGAGTGAAAGGTAAAGAAGTAGTAAGAATATTCATGTTCAGTTCATGGAAAAGAGGGGACTCCAATATGAGCACTTAGAAACATTCTTTTTTTGAACATGAAAAAAGAGAAAGATTGTGTTCAGAATGAGTTTTCAGAGCAGTAGCCTCCAGAGTTCAGGCCTTTGAAAATTTAGTGGAGGAACCCTATGATTAAGAACTTGACAGGAAATGTAGTGTCAATCTGGTCAGCCCAGAGTGCGATGGAGGTGCAAAGGAGCTTCTATGAATGAGGAGACTAGGAGAAAGGGTCTAGGAACACACTGTAGAAGAGGTGATGTTTACACTGACCAAGAAAGGGGATTAGGGCACACCATGTGGAGGGAACTGCATGCACAATGGCCCAGATGCAAAAATGACATCACTATCATTGTCATCGACGTCACACCTATCTTTTAAGTATCTGCTGGGTTGAAGACACTGTAGTATGTACCTTCTATGTGTTATTTCAGAACTCCACACAATCCTGTACAGTAGACATTATTATGTGCATATTCAAGATGAGCAAACTGAGCCTTTAGAGGTTTAACAGAGTCATGCAAGTGGTCAAACTGGAACCAGAGATGAGATCCTGGGCATGCTGACTCCAAAGCCCAGCCTTGTAACAGTGGTCATATGGTTGTTGTTTTTTTAAACTTTTTTCTGTGTCTCTATGCTTAGAGTGTTAAGAGTGGGTGACAAGATTGGTTCTGTGTTATAGAAAGATCTCTTTGGCAGAAGTGGGGGCATTGAATTAGAAGATTGAGACTGGATGTTGGGGTGCCAATTGGGAAGCTATCATAGCAGCTCAGTGATGAAGCCTGAGAAAAGGGGCCATGAGTCATTGACATACCTGCTGATCTGGTGAATGGATTTCATAGAAAAGTTTCAGAAGTCTGAGTCACTTGCCTCCAGAATCTTCACACAGTCTCTCCCTGCTTCCGTTTTCCTTCCTTCTACGTCCTTGCCTCTATTCCTCGGGATGGTTCCAGATTCCCAAAGCAGGAAGCTGTCTAGGAAGCAGATCATAAAAGAATAGAAAGCTATTACTCATTCATGTTTGGAAGCATGCCACCACAGTGCTGTGGCAGTAAGGAAAAAGTCTGTTTAGAAGATGATGGGGATAGGACAGCAGTGGCTGCAAGCAGCCATTCTGCCAGTGCCACCAATGAGGCCGTGTGGCCTTTCTAGCCAGAGGATGGGGAATGCTTCTCAGCCTCACCTGGATATCTGACTCAGGTTCTTGCCCAGTAACGAGGAAGCCTTTGGTAACACAGTGATCCACTTTACTTTAATAGGAAGGATGTACGTTTTGCTTGGTTACCTGCCAGCACTTTGATTCCACATTAGCTACTTGAATGCACCAAAGGGCACAGATACGATGAGAAGGGAAAGCTCACTCACATGGATGTTAATAACAACTTTGGTCATTTCCTTTTTTTCCGGATCTGGAGTTTCTCACTCGCATGCGAAGAGCACCGTGTGGGCATGACTGCTTGGGTTCAAACACCACAGCAGCCCTTATTAATTGTGTGACCCCGGGCTAGTTATCCAATCTCCTGTGTCTGAGTTTCTCCATCTGTAAAATGGGGAGAGTGATCACAGGGTTGTGATAGAGATGAAACAATTGAATATCTGTAAAGGACTTAGGACAGTGCTTGGTTATTTTTATTTAGTTGCTGAGGCACATGGACCAGATGTTCTCAAGTGTTTCTAAAGTCCTCTTTCCCTCTAACCTGAGCCTCTCCCTGACCATGGCTAGATCCTTGTGATAGGCCACTCACCCTCTTAATGTAATTAAAGTGAGAAGGCCTCCTCCCTTTCAGCCCATCCCCACCCTGTCCATCTGTTAAAGTTCGTTCTACTCAACTCCTCTGCAGAACTTCTTCTACATACCCCAAACTTAAAATTTTCTTATAATTATTAATAATTATTTATGGTATACATTCTAACATATCTGTAATTTTGTTGTGAATACAATTCTTGCCTTCTCTCAATCTTCCACTGTTAGATCTCTGAGGGCAGAATGGTTTTCTATTTCTTAGTGCCCACAGTAAGCCCATGAAAATAACCAAATGACTGCCTGATATCAGAAGAGTAAAGCTGCTCTCAGAACCATTTCTGAATACAGTTAGCCCTTTGTGTTGGTCGAGGCAGTGGCAGTCTACATGGAGAAAACGGTCATGACCAAGAAGACTTTTTGTCCAAAATATTTCCCTCACCAGGGCCAGGTACTCCACCATCAATAATCTGTGTCTGTGTCTTAGGCTTTTCCCTTTCCATAATCGTTCTTTTTTAAAATTTTTATTTATTTATGATAGTCAGAGAGAGAGAGAGAGAGAGAGAGAGGCAGAGACATAGGCAGAGGGAGAAGCAGGCTCCATGCACCGGGAGCCCGACGTGGGAATCAATCCCGGGTCTCCAGGATCGGGCCCTGGGCCAAAGGCAGGTGCTAAACCACTGCGCCACCCAGAGATCCCCTCCATAATCGTTCTAAACATGTAAATAAATACTCATGGGGTCCTTATAAGATGAAAATGGTGGCAGGATTCAGGATGGGAATACATGGAATGGTAGTGGAAAAAAACATATAACTGGGAAGTCAGGTGCCCTGTTTCAATTACCGGCTCTCCTTATAACTCCAATGGAGAACTTTCATGAACCACAGCCTCTCTGTGTTTCTGTCTATACAAAGACATATTGTAACCTATAGTTCTCAATATCCCTTTGGGCTTTAATCTTCTATAATTTTATAGAATCAAATAGTGAAAATTCAGGCACATAGTTGACCTTCGGGTAACTATGGAAATATTTCTTGCTTGAAACTCATTTATCATGCCCTGAGACTGTTGATTGGCAAAACTAGCTCAGAAATCCATCGTGACAACATTTGATCCAGTAATTTCATTTTTGCGAAATCATGTGAAGTATAGCAGAACTTTATGAACAAAGACTTTAAATGCAGTGATATTTATAATAATAAAAACAGAAACAGCCTAAATGCTGTATCATATGGAAAAGACTAAGTAAACTGTATATTCCATTCATTTGAGTTGATTGATTAATTGAATTACTTAAAAAGAATATAGCAGGGACAGTGTTTATGCTAGAATGATAAAAGTTTTTAAGTATTTAAAAAGTGCATGTAGAATATTCTCACAACCATGTAAAATAAACAAATCATTAAAAATTATGACCAAAAGAAAGGGGAATATATAACAAAATGATAGGATTCAGGTGTGAACTTTTCCCCTGATTTTCTAATATGAGCATATAGGTTTTTAAATAATAGAAATGGTGTCATCAAATGATGACACCATTTATTTAAACTACTCTAACAGAATTTCATATGCCATAAATTGTAATATGGATGCTGATTTCATGGACAATAAAGTGTCACAAAAGTTATCTCAGGTCCTTAAACTACCCAACTATCGTCCTACTAAAGAGTACCCAACTCTGTGACTCTTTACCTGGATGACTTCAGGCAAGTCACTTAACTTCTCTGAACTTCCATTTACCCCAACTATTAAAAAAAGGAACAAGGACGCCTGGGTGGCTCGGCGATTGAGTGTCTGCCTTGGGCTCAAGGCATGATCCTGGGATCTGGGATCAAGTTCCACACGGGGCTCCTTGCAGAAGGCCTGCTTCTCCCTCTGTCTATGCCTTTGCCTCTCTCTCTCTCTCTCTCTCTCTCTCATTAATAAATAAATGAATAAAATCTTAAAAAAATAAATAAAGGGACTAATTGCATAAAACAGCTTAGTGCAAATCCTGGTTTACAGTAAGCACTCAAAAGTTAGATATTATTGACTGTGACAGTATTATTATATTTTTCCCTCTAATTATGATGGAGAGCAAAAATGAGTAGAGAAAACTTCCAGCAAGAGGTATTTATGGGGGTTTTGTGGGCTTGGGTGTTTTTTTTGTGTGTATGTTTTTGTTTGTTTTGTCTGCCAAAATATGAAGATGAGTTGAAGGTATGCATGTGACCACAAAATTACTTCTCTAATTTTTACAGGTTATTTGCATTAATGAAAATGGAATCAATACAAAGAAGGGGAAATCTAAACAGCAAAGGCCAGAGAACAGGCTCCTATTATATCTTTATGTTAAAAAACTTATTGCACTTGTAGAGAAAAAGCATGGGATTTATGTAACTGAGGATTAGTCATTTAAACTCTGAATGCCAAGTCCCATTGTAGGATTAGAAGGGAACTTCACAGGCATTATCCCCCTCCTCAGCACTATTTCCAGGAGCTAACAATTGCAGTCCTTGGCATAAGTGGATTGTAACAAAACTACCTGCGTGAACGTTTAGGAAGTAGATTTATTTCTTAATACCTTTCTTCTGCCCACAAAAGATTTGAAACAGCTACATTTAAAGATAAAATGGGGAGACCCAAAGCAAGGAACAATAAGATCCTGCTAGCACCATATGTATTGGAAAATATTATATATTGTATGAAAGGAAGAGGAAATAGCGTGGTTCTTTGATCGTGTGGGAAGGTAGTTGAAAACATGACACCGAAGTAAAAGGGAAACTTTAATGTGCATGCATGCGTGCGTGCATATGCACACACGCACATGCACTTACAAGCACAGCAGGCAACATGGACTCTAGATCTCTAAGTGCATAGAACTGATTCTGAGTAATCTTAATTGATACTAAACATTAAAACAGTCTCTTAGGACATTCATCCTAAGGTGTTTAAAGAGAGGCACCTGGGTGGCTCAGTTGGTTAAGTATCTCAGGTCACTATCCCAGGGTTCTGGAATCACTCCCTGCTCAGCGGGGAGTCTGCTTCTCCATCTGCCCCTCCCCCTGCTCCTTTGTCTGCTCTCTCTCTCTCTCAAATAAATAAATAAAACCTTAAAAATAATAAAATGTTTAAGGAATCATCTTGATTCCTTGAAGAGCTACTGTGCCACACTGGGAAAACTGTGGAAGCCAGAGTTCCTGAAGGTCAACAAAAGGATAAGCCACCACATACCTTTTATGAAATGGGACAGGATCAACACAGACATGAAAGGTAAAATAGAGCTAATTTTCCTCACCAGACAACATTAAAAAAAATAGTTCAATAATAAAAAGAAAGGTAAGAACAGCACAGGATGATGAGTAACAGTCAACACTACATTATGAAGAAGAAAATCCTGCTGACCCAATGCAATTTTTGTTGGTAACAGATGACAAGCCTAATGGATTTGGGGTAGTGAACAACATAATATGTATTGACCTTAGAGAGGCTTTTGATTCTGCTCCCAGCCATGACCTGCTCATTAACTAGCTTGAAAACTATGGTTCAGATCGTATACAATTGGCACTGGAGGAAGATATCGACAGACTAGTTTTGATAGTTCAATAAAAACAATACTTCAGTGGGTAGAAGACAAAATATGTCTATTAATGATGAGAAAACACAGTAATGAAGATTTTTTAACCCAGAGATAAGAAGTTACAGGATAGATGGTAGGTGGGAGGCTACTTTTCATCTCCACCTACAATAGCAAAAGAAAACGGATCTAGAAAAGTATATGAAAGATGGGCAGAGAAAGACAAAACACTAGCTCTTTGACAAATGCTATGTTTGAGGATAAGACAAAAAGGAGGTCATAGAGAGTTAAGGTGGGAGTGCAAATAAATGAGGAGGGTCTCAGAGAAGGAGTTATTTATAGATATACAGAACAGGGAAGCTAGTGGAAAAGGCTAAAAAGTCATTTACAAATATAACTGCAGGTCAGAATCTGATGGTGATGTGTGACTAGCAATCTATATGCCTGTTGAAAAAAGTACACCAGGCCACAAATAGCTCAATATGCCTTAGGAGTGTATTTAAGGCAACCACTCAGCAAAAAAGGTGAAATAATCGGCTCAAATGGGTATCATCCATCACGGCAATTTTTTCCTCTGAGGGTAAATAGTTAAGGAGTTGAATGTAGATAGAGCCTTGATGGATGCAAGAGCATATAGGATACTCTGAAATCAAGAACATTAAACAAAATGCAGTATAAGAAGGAAAGTGTTTTTAACAAACCAAAACCACGATAGAAGGCCCCAGGTGGTCATAAGGGAAGTGGGAGGCAATTCTCTGGGTCCAGGAATGGATTACATCATTATCAGTCACTGGGAAGAAGGGAGAGGAGGGAGAGTGAGAGGTATAGTTGGCTGCAGTAAGAACTCCTCAAAGCCCTCAAAAGCAAATTGGAATGCTTTTGACAAAAAAAAAAGAAAGAAAGAAAAAAAGAAAAAAAAAAAAAAGAAAGAAAAAGAAAAAAAAAATCCTTTTACAAAATTCCCAATCTAACCAGATCACGAAACTCTAATGACAAGTAGTAAAAAGTGCATGATTGTGTATAAGTGTGATTTGGAAAGCCCTAAAATAAAAAAGGATACAAAAGGTAAAGTGGAAAACATTCTGCAATTAGTTAAGGCAACAAAGGAAGCCGAAGGAAAGAAAGCCCCCAACCTGTCACATCATCCATTTGAGAGCTACTGCCACATGACAGCCAGCAAAAACTTGATGAAAGCAAATTCTGTGGGCCTGCAAAGAACAAAATTAAGGGGTATTAAGAGCACGCAGCTGTTAATCCCCATCTCATGTAGGCCTTAGCTTTTTGATTTGTTATTGAGGATTATTTGGGCACCTGTGAAGCTTTGAGAGGAGAAATTACAACTTTTCTAATCCGAGTAATATCTTTTAAAATAAATGTATTTTTAAATTTCATAATACGTTAATACTTGCTCATTATTAAAAATACAGAGAGGAGCATAGAAAGCAAAATCTGGTAGTGTTCCTTCACATTGCCAATTCAAATCCCCTCCACCGAGCTAGAGCTAATTAGCATGTCAGGTTGGAGTATGTCCTTCCAGATCTATTCCTGTATATTTGTGCACCTGTGCACACATGTGTGTGCGTTACACACGTGCACGCACACACTCCTTAAATATATAATGATTTGCTCATAGCAGAACATGTAGTTTTGCCTCATTCTTGGTAGTTGGAATGTAGTTTCTCATACCCCATGGTGTTGACATGTCAGCTTAACCACTGGCTGAATTGATAATTAGATTGTTTTCCATCTTTTCTAGCAAAAACAGTATTGTGACAGTGTCTTTATATTGAGCACTTTTGGAGTATTTCTATAGTAGAGAAGGCATAAAAGCATAATTTCTTGGGATACACTTTAGAAGTTTTGATAGAAGCTGCTAATCGCCATCCAGAATCGCCATCACAATTTCCTCTCTAGAGTATTCGAGAGTGGGTTTTCCCTACACCACCAGCGACCCTGAATACTATCTCCTCCACCTCCTATCTGAGAAGCCAAAATAAAAGTTATTTTTTGGTTTGGATTTGCATCTCCCCATTACCAGTACCTCCGGACTGTTGTCCATTACCCAGTGAGATTGAGCACCTTTTCTTATGTTAATTAGCCATTTATATTTCTTCTGTAAATTGCTTGTTCAAAGACTTTTTTTAAGAATAAATTAATTTTTTTATTGGTGTTCAATTTGCCAACATACAGAATAACACCCAGTGCTCATCCCGTCAAGTGCCCCCCTCAGTGCCCGTCACCCATTCACCCACACCCTCTGCCCTCCTCCCCTTCCACCACCCCTAGTTCCTTTCCCAGAGTTAGGAGTCTTCATATTCTGTCTCCCTTTCTGATATTTCAAAGACTTTTATTCAATTAGCTATTGGTTTATCTTTCCCTTATTAGTTTATGTGAGTTCTTTTTATTTTTATTTAAGATTTTATTTATTTATTTGACAGAGAAAGAGTCAGAGAGCACAAGAGGGGGGAACAGCAAAAGGAGAGGGAGAAGCAGACTCCCTGCTGAGCAAGGAGCCTGTGGTAATGTGGGGCTTATTCCCAGGATCCCGGGATCATGACCTGAGTGGAAGGCAGACACTTAATCAACTGAGCCACTCAGGTGCCCGTGTATGAATTCTTTGTACATTATGGGTATTAACCCTTGTCTTATAAGAGTATAATTGTTTTGTTCTAAACTGACGCCCAGGAATCCCTGGGTGGCGCAGCGGTTTGGCGCCTGCCTTTGGCCCAGGGCGCGATCCTGGAGACCCGGGATCGAATCCCACGTCGGGCTCCCGGTGCATGGAGCCTGCTTCTCCCTCTGCCTGTGTCTCTGCCTCTCTCTCTCTCTCTCTCTGTGACTATCATAAATAAATAAAAATTTAAATAAAAAATAAAATAAACTGACGCCCTTTATCTTTTGTAACTGCTTAAAACGAACATTATCTAGGGTTTTTATTTTTTTATTTTTTTTTTTAAGATTTTATTTATTTATTCATGATAGTCACACACAGAGAGAGAGAGAGGCAGAGACACAGGCAGAGGGAGAAGCAGGCTCCACGCAGGGAGCCCGATGCGGGACTTGATCCCGGGTCTCCAGGATCGCGCCCCGGGCCAAAGGCAGGCGCCAAACCGCTGCGCCACCCAGGGATCCCTATCTAGGGTTTTTAAATAAAGATTACCAATAATTTAAAAATTATATCATTAAGTTTTAGTTTTTTTTTAAGATTTATTTATTTATTTTGAGAGAGAGAGAGAGCACTGGGGGAGTGTACTGGGGGAGGGGCTGAGGGAGAGGGAGAATCCCTGAGCAGACTCCCTGACAAGTGCGGAGCCTGACACACGGGGTTCATCCCACGACCCTGAGATAGTGACCTGAGTCAAAATCAAGAGTTGGATGCTCAACTGACTGAGCCACCCAGGCGCCCCTAAGTTTTATTTTTTAATTCAATAAAATCTACCCCATTTTGCAATTTCTGTTGTATACATGTAGTTAATCTTTCTGACTGTGTAAATTAAAGCCCAGTCAGGCTTTACCTGTTGGTTTGTGCATTCTTTTCTAAAACACTTAAAGATAGTTTTTAATCACTTAGAAATCCTATCTTTTATGAAATTTTAGCCAGGCCCTCCAGGTCACATGTCTGTTCTTAGGAATCAAGCCCTTAACTAGGTACTAGGAATCCTTCTACCTTCCTTAAACCTCAAACAGATGAGACAGCAAAACTTACTTGAATTGAGACTCTTAAACCAACTCAGACTGCTATTATTTTTCTACCTTGTATAGGACATAAGTGGCATACACTAAATGAATCTCATAATTCAGACCTCAAGAGAAAAGTCCATGGTTAGAGGAATAAAAACTCTTATGTTCCATTCTACCCCAGCAAGTCCAAGGGTAACAGAATCTGTTCTATGAAAAGCCAATTTATGCCACCGTTTATTAGCTTGCTGTAGAACTGACAAAGCAAAGAACCCCTGATTAGCTGACAGATTTACAGATTGCATACCGGGTACCCATCACCAGGATTTCAGAGCCAAGGATGGCTGTAGATAGGTTTTCTTCATTCTCAAACACGGAGGATAATATTTGGGAAAATATTCAAATTCCCGGCTCCCCTCCACATTTACTCTTTTCCCAATGCTTAGACCCCAAGTGAAAAAACAAGAAAGCTGAATATCTGTAGAGCCTCAAGTCTCCTCCCTGCTCCGCAGCCCCCCCACTCCCACCGCAGGCTACACCATGTGCACAGTCACTATACCATCTTGTGGCCATGCTTGTAAATTGCACATTCCCTACCGGTAGGCAACTTGCCAAGATCCTCTCTGCTGTCTTGCAAAGGGTCCATCACCATCCTGTCTTCTCATTTTCTTCTTTCCAGCCAACAAATTGGGAAGGAAAGGTTATGCAAGCATGGCTTACCCTCTGTGTTTCCCGCTCTCTGTTTGTCTGAGTGTGTGCTCATGTGTATGTGTATGTGTGCTTGCACACATGTCCTGCAAGGACCACCTCAATGTTGCAACTAGCTCTAAAGATTCTATCAGAAATCCTGAAAGTCAGATAAAGAGATTTCCAGATGAAAATTTCCCCGAAGGTACTGTTTCCTTCAATTGCCAATATCACCTATTCTACTACTCTAAATAACAAGTCCATGTTTGATTTTTGAAAAATTTCCCCGTAATACTAAGTCCCTGAAGAACTATTAAAAGGTACAGGTAGCCAGATACATTTTGCTTCATCAGCAAAAACAACCCAAAGAAGCGCCCTCATTAAAAACAAAGCAAGAAATAAATTAAAATCAGCTTAAACACTGCAGAGGGAAATGACTTTGTCAGGTGAGTAAAATGACATCTGTCTGAGGGAAGGGACAATGTGACATATTTAAAGGAGTACCAATGTTTGGATCAAACTACACAGGGTTTGAGCCAGTCAAACGGGTAACTCTGACATGCACCAGCACTCTTGATGGAGACAGGCTAAGGTTTTCTGCTGTAAGGGAGTGAGGAGAATTTGATAGTGTATAGGATCTGAACACTGAGGGCTAGGTCCATGCTCCCGTGTTGGCTTCATAAGGAGTCCACTTGCTTACATTTCCAGGTATTCTCTTTCTCACATGTTTCAGTTAGAATGGCCCATAAGAGAGATTCTTGTAGGAGATCCAGAGGGCATAGGGAAGCAGGCATCACGGTGCAGCTCACCTGTCTTGTCGTTTATCTGCTGGTTCCCCTCATTGGTAGCAGGGTGTGGCTGGGTCTGCCATGGCTCCACTTTCCCTGTATCCTTCTTCAGCTTCTTGAAACTTCTGGACCCGGTATGTGTGTGTTTAGCTCTGTGACAAAGCGTCTTGGCTTCTGCAGGACACTCATGGCATCAAGGTCAAGGCAACAGGTACTGACAGGGATTTCAGTTCATCTTCACGCGTTCTACCATGTTCTTGTCCTCCCCCACTTCACATACATCTTCCCTTTTTGACAATTTGCCCTGTGGAGCTCAAGTTTTGGTATCAGGCACAAAGACAACTATGTTCCAGATACAGCTTAGCCAGCTCCCACCATTGTGTGATAACAGATCCCTGAAATGAATCTCTTTACAGATAGATATACATGCTTATGTATTTGCTTCTCTGATTGAATCTGTGACTGCTACAGGCACATATTGATGGGCCGCACACAAAGAAAACTACGACACCATGAACTTTAATAAGGTTTTTCCAAGAATATAATTCAACAAAGAAAACCCTAATACATTTCCTCAACAGGAAAAGTTTAATCCAAACACACAGGTCTTGAGTGTCCATTATAAGCAAGTCTAGAACAGAAGACAGAGAATGTCTAAAACACCTGCTTTCCCCGAAAGAATATATTTTATAGTTCAGTAAGGGAGATAAAGAGGGCATGCAAAAAATAAAATTCAAGGCAATATGTTGATAAGCTTTGCAAGAGAGGTTCAAAGTTTTATCAGAGTATTTTCCCCACCAAGGATCCAATATCTGTGTATAAAAATGACCACAAGCATCCTAGTTTATCACCTCCACATATACATCTGCAGCTCTCAAATTTACCAAAGTACGTATAAGTCAGATAAAACAACATCCGAACCAGTCACAAAAGGCTATTTATTGCTGGACTAGTGTTCCTAGAGAACGGTTGCCAGGTTGGGAGGCTGCCCAAGGCTGGGGGCAAGGGTCCTGTGTCTCATACAGTGGGGCCTGGTAAATGGGCTGAGTCAGGGCCCTCCCAGCTGTAAGCGTGTGCTCTTATCCCAAGGGCTACCATCTCAAGGACTGATGTGAGACTCCTAGTAGTCCAGGGCTACCTGTAGAAAAAAATCCAATATAGAGAACATGGGGTGATTCTTTCCATGACAAGTGGCCCTGTGTGACAAAAGCCTTTGCAGCAGAAATTCATTTACATATTCATCAGTCACTAATTCATTTTTTTGACAAATTTATTTTTTTAATTTTATATTTTATTTATTTATTCATGAGAGACACACAGAGAGAGGCAGAGCCATAGGCAGAGTGAGAAGCAGGCTCCCTGTAGGAAGCCTGATGCAGGACTCAATCCCAGGACTCTGGGATCATGCCCTGAACCAAAGGCGGACGCTCAACCATTGAGCCACCCAGATGTCCCTCATTTGACAAATTTATTGAGTAACTAACATACGCTTCCTCTCTCCCCATATTCTGCCACTTCTCACCCTTCACATTGTAGTTAAAATGTCACCTCCCAGAGTAGCCCTTGTGGTTGACCTGAAATATTTCCTCTTGATCACTTTCCTCTATACATTCCCTTCATGGCACTCAGCATGGTTTGGCATTCTAATTGATTGGTGAGATATTTTGATTCACGTCAGTCTCCAGGAGTAGACTAAAAGCTCCACAAAAGCAGTCATCCTATCTCTTTTATTCGTATCTGCTATCCACCATAAGCACAGACCCTGGAGTGTAATATGTTAGGTACCCAGTAAATATTTGGCAGCCGAATGATGACAAAGACACCAGAACTATGAAGATGATGGGGAGAGGCCACATTCCCGCTCTCATAGCTCACAGTAAACCAGGGGAGGCAAACAGGCAGCCAAAAGAATGAGTGATGGCATTGACCTCAGACAGCCTAACTCGTTAACTCCCAAAGATATGCCTCCCCCTATATCAAGTTTTGGAAAGTGTGCATAAGTTAAAGAGGACAAGATCCTAAGCAGTCACCTGAAGGGATGGCTCTTTATCATTCTGGGCTGAGCACTGGGATGGGGGTTGACATAGGAGCCGAGGTGAAAACAGAAGAGAGGTAACAAAATCCAGTTTGGAGAGGGTCAGGAAAGACTCACCGGAAGTGGTAACATTGAGGCAGAATGTAAAAGAAGAACAAGGTTTAAGTTGGCTAGGAGGTGTGTTAATGGGCAAGCATGCAGTGTTTATAAAGAAGGTAAGAATGAGAGGGATAAGCAGTAGCATTTAAGGCAAAGAGAACAGCATGTGCAAGTGCCCAGAGGTGAAAGGAGAGCAGTGGGGGAGGACTCAAATAACTCCTCTTGGCTGGTGCATGGGGTGTGCTGAGAGCTGACGCAAGCGGGTTGGGAGGGGCCATATCATGAAAGGTTGTGAATGCCAGACTAAAGAATTTGGAACGACACTCAAAGATCTTCACCAAGAGCTTCACCATGCTTTATTTATGAAGATACAATTTCATTGGTTATACACCAAGGGTTACAATGAAATTATGCTGGAATTTAGTACTAATAGTGAAGCTAGCCATAGTTTTCTGACACAAAACTGGGATGTATGGACTGACAATGGACTAGAATAATAAAAATTGTGATCGTCATGGAAAAGCAGAGCATTTGGCTGATGTATGGTTTTCCTTACTGTATTCAACACACAAGGAATTCTGAATACCAAGCTGAGTACATCCTGTGTGTCTGCTACATAGTAATTCCTAGAATTGTTGAGAATAAATAGACATTGTTCCTATCTATTAAAAAAAGATATCTGCCAACTTTAGACAGATGTTACTATGCCCAGTGAGGTGCCCACTATGTGTAAAATACAACACTGGACTCCATGAAGAGAGAGTGGAAGAAAAGTATAAAGCAACAAAAAGAAAGAAGAAGAAGAAAGAAAGAAGAAAGAAAGAAAGAAAGAAAGAAAGAAAGAAAGAAAGAAAGAAAGAAAGAAAGAAAGAAGAAAGAAAGAAAGAAAGAAAAGAAAGAAAGAAAAAGGAAGGAAGGAAGGAAGGAAGGAAGGAAGGAAGGAAGGAAGGAAGGAAGGAAAAAGAAATCTACTTTCTGCAGGGATGGAAATATTTCCTTTTAGGATCATGAATCCAATTACTGAGTAACTGATCAGAATACAATGAATGGGAGAGGGGAAGAATATAAGGCGTTACCAATAAAAATGATGCTGGTATTTCATAAAAATTTACTAAACATATTAGTCAAAAATAATAATCAATTGCTTCAGTGCTGGAAATATTGACCTGTATTAATCCCATCAAATCACAAAGCACCAGAACTCTGTTCTAAAATGCTTTGCGAAAAAAATAAAATAAAATAAAATGCTTTGTGTGTTTTAACTCATTGAGTCATTACCACAAATCTATGGAGTAAGTACTGCTATAATTTCAATTGTAGAAATGAGGAGAGCTAGGAGCGGAAAGTTGAAGTCATTCAACCCTGGGTCACACAGCTAACAAGGGGTTGAGTCAGGATCATGAACCCAGGGAGTTTGATTATTATAGTAGGAATCCCAGAAAAGATTCTGCTTTAGGTTGAAGGTCAATAGGAAATAAAACAGAACACAATAGGAAGGGAAAGTGGAAGTTCTCAAAGTTTTTTTATTAAAACATTAAGGTATTGGTGGCTACATGCCAGGCTCAGATAGACCTGAGATAGAATCTCAGCTCTGCCACAAATTAGCTGTGTGACCTTTGGGAAATCACTTGGCCTCTCTGGGCCTCAAGGTAAACCTGTAAAATAGGGTAAGGAGGAGTGGAAATGTGATATGGGTTTGCCCTGGTGGTGTTAGAGCTGGAACAAGTTTTTAAAAATGCTTTCAGATGA
The DNA here is from genome assembly GCF_011100685.1 of Canis lupus familiaris. Lineage (NCBI taxonomy): Eukaryota > Metazoa > Chordata > Mammalia > Carnivora > Canidae > Canis > Canis lupus. Next base: position 104,440,428 of record NC_049260.1, read on the forward strand.
TTTCGAAAGAAGTTTTGTTATTCCAGATGCATCTTAACCACCAAGTATGGAAACCACATACTCTCTTCAACTTACACAAGTGCAGTGCATGTGTACAGTTGTATACAGTGAAGGTCTTTAATAAGAAATGCAATATATGAAGTATAGAGGGCTCAAAGCAGACAGGAGACCAAAACTATTTTTTGGACATTAAAAATATTTTCTAATGTCTCAGAGTTGAATCAGGAATTATGTCCATGGAAATCAAAGCACAGAACTCTTGGTCAAAAAACCTGAGACCAAGGGCCAAGTTTGATTGCTTCCATCTGTGAGATTTAGATGAATATTTATGGTTCTAGTAATACTGGGTTCAAGGGTAAGGGGATTTCAGGCTGTCCCTCCAAGATCAAAGGTACCAGGCATTGTGGTACTGGTACAAAGGTACCAGGGACAAGTGTTGAGCAGAGTGCAATCCTGAAGGATCAGAAGGAAGCCAGTTGCTTTGTATTTCTAACAGGAAAAGAAACCATTGTTAATTAAATTTCAAAGAAGCCAGAAACGTCTTCCTAGCTTGTTTCTATCTGGAGCTCAAGGTTTTCATCCCCAGTTGCTGTTCTGGAGGAAGCTTCTGCTAGAGTAGTTGTGTGGCTGGGGACCTACCTGTCTGAACCTCAATTTGTTTATCTGTTCGACGAGGAACTAATAAAACTTACACGTCTGTGTTTTTGGAAAGATGAGATGAAGCTTCTTTTACAGATGATGCTGAGAATTGCGTCAAAATATTACAGATTGTAGGGAAAGTGAGTGAGGACATTGATAAAACAAGATTGGCTGAGAGTTGATCATTGCTGTAGCTGAGTGATAGGGAAATGGGCCTTCATGATGCTGTTCTTTCTATTTTTGTAGAGGTTTGGATCTTCCCATAATGAAATGTTTTAAATTATGAATAAGGCAGGGAGATTGAGCTGTGGAGTTCCAACTAGCTTTGATTTGGGCTCCTGCCTCTAAGTATTGAGTACGTGAATTGAGCTCTCCTGAGCCTCAGCCTATTCCTCCGTAGAATGTGGGAAGTAATTATTCCTGCCTCACAGGGAAGCCATGAAGATTAAGTGAAGTTATAGATATAAAGGACTTACTATAGCATCTGAGATATAATACAATTTCAAAGATATTAGGTCCTAGTTCTGCCATTGGTGTTTTTGGTGTTACTATGATTATGATTATGATTATATGAAGGACCAAGAAGAATGTAGGCATGCAGTAGGTATTTAATAAATGGTGTGGGATCATCATAATTATCCTCAACAGCAATAAGATTCAATTGAACTCTTCCCACTGGGTCTGAATGCACTGTTAAGCAGTGCTTCTAATCTGGTGGGGAAATTGGCAGATGTGGGCATTGAGGTCTCTGGGCTGAATAAGAACTGTTTTCCTTTTAGTAGAGTGAAGTTGTTATAAAACTTAAGAAATTTCCACCGAAGAGCAGGACCAGCTAAGTAGCCTCAAGCTGAGCTGCCAGAACCCGCGTCTGCAGAGCTTCTGGGAGCAGGAGGCAGTTGGAGATTAAAGGCGGCTGGAGACAGGCAACTCTACCAGGGGTTTCATTCATTCAGGGGTTTAGAGCATGTTCTTGGTCCTCGGAAAGGAACTCAGCTGGGAATCACTTTCTTTTAAAGAAATTTTTAAAGTAATCTCGATGCCCAACGTGAGGCTCGAATTCACGACCCTGAGATCAAGAGGCGCATGTTCCACTGATGGAGCCAGCCAGGCACCCTGGGAATCATTCTCTTGATACCAGCCTTCTTTGAACTTCCCCTCCCAGTTTTCTACTATACTGGGCCTAACTCACAGTAAAGTGCTCGATGTATGGGCTATGGGACAGAAATCAAGTTGCCAGAAGCTTGACATTGGGTCAGCAAACTGAAGCTGGTTAAACAAACACCTCTAGACTCAGGATGGGCTGTCTTCCAGAGCCTGGAGCTGGCCTGGCCACAATGTGGGACACAGTGGCCCAAAGTAGGGGAATCAGGTAGGAAACAAGCGGCTCTACCGGCTTGAGCTCATGCCTGTCTGGGGTTGGCTCCCTCTGCTCTGTACAGACACATTCAGAGTGGAAACTCTCACCTGCTCAACTTGCTTGCTCTAATTGGTTGCTACTTGCTTTAACCCTGGGCTTCTTAGAGTTCATTAAAACCCTATTAAGATGGCAATCAGCCTACATAAGATTTTATATATAGATTTTTAGAGTCAATGATATTTTAAGAACTCCTATTCAAATTCATTTTGGAAGGCTCTGTGCCTAGGAAAAGGAGTAAAGACCTCTAGCCTGAAGCAAAGGTTCAAATTCGAGTAGGGTGACATTTATTGGTGAGCCTGGGAAGAGGGGAGGTCAGATTACAAAGAGTGTTGTGCATTTAGCAGAGGAGCGTGGACTTGATCTCCAGATCATGGAGGGCCCCCAGTGCTTTCTGAGAAGGGAGGTATAGTGGCCAGACCAATGATTTAGGACACTAGCTCCCCCATTTATCTATCCATGTTCGAATAACCTTTGAATCATCTTCAAATCTCACCAAAAGGCAAAATCCCTGCTTTGCACCCGAGATTCTCATTTAGAAGCTTGGCAGTGGAGCCAAGGAATCTGCATCTTTAAACAAACACATCATGAGACCGCAAGTCCATGGATTGCATTTTGAGATGCAGTTTTAGGAAGACGAGCATGGAGGTCAAGAAAGAGGCTGAGGACAGAACAGTATGGAAACCTGACCTTGAGTGGAAGTTCTGGAAATCAAAACAATGAGCCATCCTTCCAAGTTCCTGGGAGTCTGGGGGAAAGCATGTTTGCCACTGCAGTGGGCTCTGGGGGGCTTTGAGAAACTACTGATGCCTGCTATCAGTCAAGCTCACTCTTGATACATCCTGTTCATCTTGACTAGTCAGTGCTGAGGCTTCTGGCTTAAACTTCCTTCTTGCCTGTTCAGGGTTGCAAAGCCTATCTCTGCCTCTTTGATCAAATTCATGGAGTCTTTACCCCCAAGGACCTTGATAGGCACGGATCCTGCTCAAACTAGTTTCAGGGGCAGAAGACCTCTCGTGGGCCTGAGGAAAAAAAAAAAAACACTCTTGTGTTAGAATTAAGTCACGAAAAGGCTGGTTAGGGTTGGCTCCAGCTGGCTGGTTAGGCCTCCAACAAGTTATGATATAACCCTCTTTTTTAAGACTTGACCATTCCCCTCAGGTCCTCTTAAGTCACATGAAATCCAGGAGAGCATTTTCAAGTCACAAAAACTGTTAAACTTTTCTTAGGTCCAGTTAGGCATCATTAAATCCTACCCAGATTAGTGAAGTCACAAGATTTAACCAGGCATAATGAGAATAGAATTTATAAAACTTAATGAGAATTGATGAGGATTATTGAACCTTGTCCTACCCTTAAGGCAACAAGATCAAAATTTAGGAATTCAAATGGGAATAGAAGCCAAGTATTCTTTTGCTTTTCTTTTTTTAAAACCAAGCAAGCTACCTGAAGTTACAAGACTTGCGTGGGCCTTTCGTGACTGCTAATCTTATAAACTAGCATGAGCTAACTTTTAATGGATTCCTCTCCCTCCTCCTTCCCCAGTGGCATATATGCATGTTAATAGGGTCTTCTGAACAGGTCTGCTTTCACCCAGAGTAGAGACTTTGGAGTGTGGGAATTTCAGGTCCCAACCCAGACCCGTGAGACAGGCAGCTAGACTTTTGGGGCCTTCTCATATGTCATGCAAAGAGGCCCACGCTGTGGCAATGTTGGGTGGACAGGTGGGTGGGAGAAGAAGGGGGCTGGTGAGTGAGTCATCCTCCCTTAAGTGCAGTAAAGTAGGTCCCAAATCACCCAGGGACATCAGATAATGCATTTTCATTGCTGGAGAGAGTTATCAGTGACTCACTTGGCATTTTGTGGATTAGATCTTTCAGAAGTAATTAGATCTTTCAGAATACTTCTGTCAGTGGCTGCATTCAAAACTCAAAAGCAAACCTCAGGATAGGTCTTTATGTATTAAATTATGTGACAGTGTTATATATTTATTATAGTTTTAGGAAAGTTTTTAAATATCAGTCACAATGGGATATCACACTGCTTTTTGCTTATTTTCTTGCCAATATTTTTAATTCTTGATTTCAGAATCAGTGTTGAGCTCTTAAAGACATGGGCATTCTCAGACACCTGGCTCTTCATACTAATGGCAATGATCGTGATCATGCTAACACTTTCCAACACATGTAAGACTTATTCTGTGTCAGGCACTGTTGTGTTTTACAAAGATGACCTCATTTAATGCCGATGATGACCCTCTGAAGCAGGAGCTGTTATTTCCTCCACTTATGGGGTGTGGGGTGGGAACTGAGGCATGGAGACGTCAGTGACTTCCTCCAGGTTACAGAACTGGTAAGTGATGGGACTAGGATACAAACCCCAACCCCCCCCCCCATGTTAATCCAGAGCCTATGCTGTCCACCTACAGTACCAGTGGCGATCAGTTTGGGGGCATAGGGTTAGCCATCCACTATATGCCAGTTGTGGAGGGAAAACCCTAATATGCTGTTGAGCTTTTTTTTTAAGGGGAAAATTGATTAATGAGAACGATGTAGTTTCATTTTGTTATCAACATTATGTGGGTGTTGGAGAGAGAGAGAGAGAGAGAGAGAGGTGGGAAGACAGAGAGATTAGATTTGAATGGGAAAAAGACAAAGGGGTCTAGAAGAAATCACATAATTATATGAGTTACTTGGAGGGAGGGAGAGTTGTGTAGGTAATTTCACTTTTTACTTCACATACATCTATTGTTTTAGATAGAACACACACATCGAGGAACTAATTAACTCCTTTAATTTAATGCTACTCTGACACAGCACTTGGTTGACATTCCCGTTATCTTGAGAGAAAGATCAGTCTTTGCTGTTCTCAGGCTTACTGCAGTAACTTTTATGTAGTAGGTATTCAAGACATATACAACATTTGCAGTGTTGTATATTATTGGGCACTGTGTCGTTTGTATCATACCCCTTTATTCTCTCCAACTCTGGGCTCATTATAACTCTGCCAAAATGTCACTATTTAGGAAATTTTGATTGTTCTTTAGCTCAGAGGTTGGCCAATTTCTTCTCTCAAGGGCAAGGAGAGAAGTCTTTCAGGCTCTTGGGGTCATAAGATCTCTGTTGCAATTTCTGCTTCAGTTGTGTGAGAGCAGCCAGAGGAAATATGTAAAGAAATGGTCAGGACTGAGTTCTAATAAAATTTGATTTACAAAAGCAGGTCCACAGTGTTTGGATGCCGGCTCTAGCTGGTCAGAACAGGGTCAGTGGCTTGGGGACACAGTTGATTTACTTTGTTCTCAGGACAGTTCTCTCCAGTCCTGAAGGCTTTGCACATTTGCAAAGGTCTGATTGTTGGCTTACAAATCTACCTTAGAATTTTCAGGTGTTGATGTAATTGCTTTGATGTATAAAACTGTCAGGTTGCCTCATTCCTGCCATTTGGGATATTAAGATTGCTTTATTCCACAGGCCCATGGGGCTACACTTGGAGTCAGCATATACTGAATCTTATTCTGCTTCATACAAACACCCCATTTTTGTTTGTTTACTTAATTGAATCCCTAGTGAAGACGAGAGAGAGAAGGAACTCTTCCTTAGAATAGGGCAGGAAAGCTGTGGGTTGCACACCACCACCCCTGACTACTCTGCTGCAGTCCTGTGTCTCAGGCGTGGGGAGACTGTAAGTATCACAAGCCTGTTGTGAGATGCTTTTATGCTTCTTTCCACTCCCTACAAAAGGAAATCATCCCTCCAAGTGTGAAGGCTTATTTCAGACCCTCTATTCACTGCCTTGCCCCACCCCCCAAAGAAAGCTCCATTCTTATTTGGTTGTAATGCCTGTTGAGAATCCTAAATCCTTAAGAACTGGGCCAACTAGTACTTTTTTCTTCATTACTGCTCCTTGCCGGGCAACCTCAATAGTCTATTTCCTAAGAAGCCAATCCTAATCTTGCTCCCTGAGCATAGCGCAAGGCTTCTCCATCTCCCCCACCTCAGTAAGAGTGCCGTGCTCTCCAAGAGTACCCTCCTCAAGGGAAAAGGGAAAAATAATTTATTTCCTATTTCAAGTGCCTGGCCTCTACATTCCTGTTCACAATTCCTCTCAAGGAACTTCTACATTCAGGACCATTGGCCACCCAAACCTGCTCAATAAACAGTCAATGGGCAAAATCTTCTAAGTATCAATAGTTTCCAGACTGAGTAATAATTAAACCTTCCAGATTTATAGCTTACTTCCCATCTAATCCATGCAACCAATATCTAAATTCTCTTTGGAAAAGAGAAAGGGTGAGTCATCCCCATCCATAGTCTTAACTCTAAGTTTATTTGAAAAACTATGTACTTTGATCATTAGATCATGTTATGTTCCTAACTTTAAAAGCCAATGGTTAAACGCTTACCTTTAATGTCTATCCTGTGGACAGAGGGCATAGATAAGAAATAAAGAGCCCCATTTTCCCTTCCTACAGGCTTTCAGACACAAAAATATCTACTTTAATAACTTTTAAATGAAAACATACACATTTCATGTGTACAGAGTACTGGACTGAATGGGTCCCCCCAAATCCATATGTTGAAACCTTAATCCCAATGTGATGGTATGTGGAGGTTGGGGCCTTTGGGAGGTAACTGGGTCAGGAGAGTGGAGCCCTCGTGAATGGGATCAGTGCCCTTAAAGAAGCTGGAGAACTACCTAGCTACTTTTTGCCATGTGAAGACACAGCAAGAAGTCAGCCATCAACTAGAAAGAGGGCCCTTGGGGATCTCTGGGTGGCTCAGCGGTTTGGTGCCTGCCTTTGGCCCAGGGAGCGATCCTGGAGTCCCGGAGTCCCGGGATCGAGTCCCATGTCAGGCTCCCTGCATGGGGCCTGCTTCTCCCTCTGCCTGTGTCTCTGCCTCTCTCTCTCTCTCTCTCTCTCTCTCTCTCATGAATAAATAAATAAATAAAATCTTAAAAAAAAAAGAAAGAGGGCCCTCACCAGAACCTGACTGTGCTGGCACCCGGATCTCAGACTTTCAGCCTCCAGAGCTGTGGGAAATAACGTTTTGTTGTTGATAAGCCAGTTTATGGTATTTTGCTATAGAAGTCCATGCTGACTAAAAGACATATCAATTCTTGTCTTTCCTTGACAACTTTGTCTTACTCAAAAAAGAAAACAGTGTAGACCCCCAGGAGGAAGCCCCCAAAGCTAAGGTCATTTTATTGTGGTAGATTAGAATGAGTCATCTTATTTCCATACATGGTGGCCAAGAGTTTTAAAAAGGAAACTCCTGGAGAAAAGGGAATTCTGTCTGTGTTGTCATGATGTCTAGTGGCTGCAAAACTTGAAATCATGAAATTACTCAGAGTCTGTAATTTAAACTTTATTTCATATCTATTGTTAAATTACACAAAATCAGTGAATGGTTTGTAAAGCTACACCATTGGACAGATGTTTACAGTTGAAATCATGGGATTTATATGATGATGACAAAAATGTATATTTATAACATCCCCTATATACAATGATCAGTATAGACTGAGAAAATGCACTTAATCTCTGCAAGCCATGCACACCACAGCAATAACACAAAAGGTTTTTTTTCTGTAACAGGCTTTTCCACTGGCTCGGGCTTTATCTTGCTTTCCAAGAGTACCTATCAGTTTTAAGAGCAAACGTTGTCAATTAAAACTAAACAAAACTGAAATACCACAGTGATCTACAGGATCTTTATTTTAAAAACACAATATACACAAAATAGTTTCACTGTAAAACACATTGACTTCAAGGTGTGTTTGAGTTTTTTAAAAAATTCCTTTCAGTTCTTCAGTTCTCAGAATTCCCAAGTACTGCAATACTGTCAGACAAAACAAACTTCAGATATAGTGATACAAGCTCAGAGTCAAGATAATTCATCTTTAAATCCAAATACTCAGCTTCTTGTCCAGCTTGTGGCCATAGTATTACAGATGAAACTAGATCATGCAGATAAGCAGCAAATTGTACAAGATGTGACTTTATTGTCACACTTCTAAGCCTGTCGCTCCTGAAAACATCAATGCTACTTCTAGTTGTCTTGTTAGATCGACAGCCAGGGGGTTAGTGTAAGTCCCTACAAAGTATAGCAAAATCCACAAAATGGAAAATGCCCAGAATCATGATGCTTGCTAGAACAGTGGGTGACATGATTCTTCTGGCCCTGCTCGATTGATACTGATACCCTACAAGTATTTGTTCAGAGACTTAATATAAAATCACTCTCCTCAGTGCATATGCTCCCGAGACTTAACCTCACTGCAGAACACTCTTTTTGTTCTTTCTTAAAACAAAACCCAGTAGACGGTTGACTCAAAGTAATTGAGGTACAGCTTTTGATGTTACTGAATAACTGGCTATCATAATACTCATTCTACCATTTTTTTTCATCTCATAATTGTCTACAATCTGTCAACACAAAAAAGAACAAATCATCTAGAAGTAGCCAGCCCAACTGGAAACGGTACAATAAAAATGTACAAAAAGTCAGTAACAATTCATTCACATTCAAGTTCAATTCTATCTGACCAAGAATAACTTCAGCAATATTTTTAGACATGTTATTCTGCTCAAGAGTTTCTTGATAAAGAGCTCACTACACAAACATTGATAAGACAATTCTATAGAAAGAAAGTCCTGACTTTAATCCAGGATTATATATCACAAGAAACTCAGCAACACACCATTTAGATGATGAAGAAAGATTCTATAAATGGGTTATTTTGGAATGAGCACAACTCGGAGAAGCCTTAAAATGAATGAGAAGCAGCGCCAAAAAGATTCCAGAATTGTTGAAATTACAGTGCCCAAAAAGTGTCTGAAAATTAGATCTTTACGCCGGTATTCCATTTGGGAGAAAAGTGTTTTTGTTTACCATGAAATACACCCTGTTCAAAACCTTTAAACAGTAGAAGGTAGAAAAAGTTGAAAATTCTAGACATCTCTTAAATAACAAGATATGAATCCTGTTCTACTTGAAAAGCCATTTTTTTAACGTAAAACTGCCCATGTTTAGGAGAGAAAAATCTTCGTTTCTATAGTTTGATAAGATTTACCATCAGTTCTTATTCCATTTAAATAGATGCCTGGTTAAAATAAAAAGAAAATAAATGATTTGTGGTTAATTTTCGTTTTTTTAATGTGTATATTCATGCTTACCCCTGGGAACAAATGTTTGCTTCCAAGATCAAGTTTTAACAGTGTATCATGAATAATTTGGAGTCCATTTCTTAGCCATAAGTTGGGTGGCCACATTTTATGTTTTCATTTTGTCTCTATAGCTAATTTAAGCATTTTTTAAAATACCAAAACAGCAATTTCTGGCAAGTCTGGTTTGGCTTTTGGATTTTATAAATACTCCAACAAACCAAAAAGAGACAATTTTATTACATACTGAAAGTTGTTTTACCCACGCACAGTATAACATTTAATTGAAAGGCAACTGTAAAGGCAACATCTTAACTTTTTTTTTCAACTTCCAAACTTAAGGAAGCAGGATGTATTTGGAAACTCTCATGTTTTAAGATTTGCCATATCTCTACTGGCGCTTTGGGACAAGTATGTAAAGGCCACTGGGAGCCACTTAACGCCATTTCTCTACGCTGCCTATGTAGTCATTGGTGCCATTGCTGGTGTTGCCATCACTCTGCTCTTGGCCTGGGTTCTGCTTCTGGCTTTCACGGTTCTCCTTGTGGCTCAAATTCTGAGTCAGATTCTGAATCAGATTCTGAGTCACATTCTGATTGACATTCAGATTTGGGTTCTGACTCTGATTCTGACTCGGATTCTGGCTCTGGCCCTGGCCCTGACTCTGGAAATGGGTCTGAAGGAACCTCCCCTTCAGAAATTTGCGTTGCTCCTGACGCTTCTGCCTAGCTTCCTGATGCTCCTTCTGCCTCATAAACTGATACCTTTGCAAAAAGAGGTCTTTTGCATAGCTATACAACTCCATATCCAAAAAATTCAGTCCCTCAATCCGCTTTTGGATTTCCTCATTGATTTCTACACTAGAGGCCCTAGTGGTATTGTATTGGGTAAATGGTGAAATAAAGTTCATGTTGAAGGTTTTCTCAAACAGATACTGGGTCTTCCGCTGAAACTCAGTGAGGCCGAAGAATGCCATGTGCTTCAGATTCGATTTGGCACTTTCCAGGAGGACCTTGTTTCTTTGCTTTTCAGGCATGACAGAGAGGTTGTAGCAGCCTACCAGGGTCAGGTCAGAGAGCATGCGCACCTGGCGGTTGTTGGCTAGATTATAGGGACAGTCCATGAACTCTTTGAGGGGGCAGCCAGACCAGTCATCACCAGTGTAGCAGCTGGGAAGCTCCTCGGAGGTTGGGGGCCTTCCATCACAGACATGCAGGGATGCTTTCCATGTTGCCCCTCTCTGGACATGCCTCCACTCACTCAAGTACCGGGACACTGGGTCTCGGAGGATGGTGATGTAGTGGAAGTTCCTATGGACAAAGCGCAAAGACCAATAGTCAGAGCCGTTGGGTGACATAAGTGGAGTCAGTGAGGTACATGGCGTATGTGATGTTCATTGGTCAGTAAGGAAGGCAAAACGGGAATGATGGTGATCTGGTGGCATTTGTCTGGTGAACTGTGTTGTAGACTGCTGTCCGAGTCCCACTAGCCTGTCCAGGTAGCTAATTCTTTCACCCAATTTGCTGGTACTGCAGCTACTGCAAATAGGACAAGTTTAGGCCCAGAACATCATCCTTGTCATCTTCACTCCCTTACCACTCCCTCTGTTTCTCTTTCTCCAATCGATGACAAAATTCCTCCTGACAACCTCATTTGCTAAGCAGGCAAGCATTTTATTTCATGTGCCCCACCCTTAAGCCTCCATTTTAATCACTAAATGGACATCACTGGAAGCAAGGGATTTTACTGAAGTGATAATGGAGTTGATAAGTGAGCTCAAATTCTAATCTTTCTTACTAAATAGACGAAAGCATATTCCCAGTATCCAGCCTAATCAGGATACTTTATTAAGAAACAAAACCTCTTCAGAAGAGTGTCGATATGATGCTTTGATTCTGGCTGTTGTCATAACATCATGGCTCATTGGTTATGGAAGTGGCATGCAGAGATAGGCACAGCAGCCCAGGGCCTCCAGAAATAAACATTGTGGTTAGTCACTGACTGAAATAGACACGGTAGCTGCCAATGGCACATATGCAAGCTACCACCTCGGTTTCAGCCTTTGTTCACATGGTCATATTTCCAGCAGAGCAAAGTTAACTCTATCAGCTCCAAAACGCCTCTTTTACCTACTGAAAGGATACCTGGGTGTCAGCAAGTGGCTGCTGACACATAAGGCTCTGCCATATGGCTATCTTCACTTTCAAGCTGTGAACTGAAAAAGTTCTTTATTCAAATAGTGGACTAATGAACACTGAAACCATACATACATGCATGCACAGCGGGTACAAACACACACACAGCGTGTGCACATGCACGCACCACACCCCAGAAATGTCAAAGCCTAAGACGTGATCAGACATACTCAAGGGAAGAAATGATCCTGGGGTTGTGCTTTTAATTAAGAAATGATTTTTTTTCCACCACTGAGATTCAGTGGATGAAGGCTGAGGTCAAGAAATGGCATATTGCAGGAGGAAAAGAACAACGAACACGGACTATTAGCATTTAGTTTCTTATAGAAAACCTGGAGAATGGCTGGCAGCTTCTATTGTGAAACCTATTCATTCCCATCTGAGATAGTGGTGGTTTTGTACACCTGCCAAAGGGAGCTGGGTCTGTTGGCTGATGTCCTCTGTGAAAACGGTTCTCCCAAGTCTCGGGCTTTAGCAAGTCAGGCATCCTGGGGCTTATCCGGTATGCCTCTATTCTGTGCATGGTATTTCTTCTGCTGGGCATGACCTTCCTTCGTTGATTAGAAAATTCTAAACATCTTTTAAGTTGTAGTCCAAGTACTATATTTCCTCTGAGAAAATTTACTCCACCCCTTGCTGCCAGCCCCCACCTCTTCCTCTGTGGTGCCATCACACGTCCACACCTAGCCTTTGGGAAAACACTTTTGATATTGAATTGTGATTCCTTGTTTGTATTTCTGCTTAAACTATGTTTTTCAGGAAAGGGGCTCTGTACTATTTTCCTAGAACTTCTGGGGAAGAGGATGGAGGGAGCTGGGGACCAGGGAGGCCATGCCTCATCATACAAAAACCCTGGATAATCTAAGTGCCTTGAAAATATCATAGAAAGTTTTTTTTATTACTTTATCTATTTTTCTGGAATAAACAACCATTGAGCATAGGAGGAGCCTCTGGGAGTGAGGATAGAGAGGATAGAGCACCCACCTCACTGCTTTTCCTAGGACTGAACTTGCTACTGCCATGAAAATCCATGTCTTTGAAGACCCACTGCTTAATGGGGCCAGCAGCTTCCATAGCCCCGTAGCCTTTACCAACAAAGGTAACTACTATTCCCATGTGCTTCCTCCTTCGGCCCCTTGTTAAGGTATTCATTCACTCCATCATTTAATACATATTTATCGAGTCTTTATGCTAGGCCAGAGGCGATAGTTTAGTGGCAATTAGTTTGGTTATTTGGAAAAAAAAGAAATTTATGAAGTCCAGTGGCACATTTGGATTAATCTTTCAACCAGCTTTACCAGGCATGCATTATAATTGGGGCTGTTAGGTATTTTAAACCCTCATAATAAAGTCACCTTCATGCTTAGTTGATGGTCCTCATACCCTGACTTTTCATACTGGTTCAAGCCTACAGTGACATCTTCTGGTAAATCCTAAAGTGCACCCCTGTGCAAGTCTGAGGCTCTCCTTCCTAAAAACACTCCCTTGTCTTTTGGAACAGATAGATCCCAACCAGCAGGGTTAATGTCCCCAGCAATGTTTTTTTAATGTCATTTTCTCTTTTTTTAAGATTTCATTTATTCATGAGAGATAGAGAGCAAAGACACAGGCAGAGGGAGAAGCAGGCTCCATGCAGAGAGCCTGATGTGGGACTTGATCCCGGGACTCCAGGATCACGCCCTGGGCCAAAAGCAGACGCCAAACCGCTAAGCCACTCAAGGATTCCCACCAGCAATGTTTTATAAGCACCATCCTCACATAGAAAGAGAGAGGGGGCACCCCAGAGAGGCAGAGACAGACGTCTGGAGTCTCTCATGTTATGGATGTGTGATTCCTTCCACCTGAAGGTCTCCTTGTGTCCATATGAGATTGATGGTGGTCCAGCGTGGGAAGCCTCTGTCTCTATGCTGCAGGAATTCTCATGGCTACGGAGAAATTAGAGGAGTCCACATGCACGCAGACACGCACACACGCCCCCTGCTCCAGTGATAGTGGCTGTCCTCTGCTCCAATGACAATAGCTCTGGAGATGCAGTCATTTCCCACAGCCCACTTCTTCCTGGGAAAACAGGCCTGGCCTCTCAGACTGCCTCAACTGGACACACTTGCTGCTGCTTAAAAGAACAATCACAAGGGTGAAAAGGCAGATCTGCTTAAAGGTTGGTCTCCGGGAGTATCCAGCAGCCTCCCGAATACCAGCGTGTGTTGGAGGTGGGATGCAGGTGAGAATAACATCTGAGAGATTTTGTTGGGCAAAGGATCCAGGAGGCTCATTATTCTGAGTAGAGAGTTGTTAGGGAAATGTCAGAGCAGCAGTCTCCCCACACAGGACACCTGAGGATGTGACAGCCCAACCCCGATGGGAGTGGGAGTAGGGAGGCAGAGACATGGGTGGCACCCCTTCCTGTGGTCAGTTCAGTGCAAGCACCCCATGTGGGCCTGCCACTGAGGCAGGCTGTGGGGATGCTGGCAGTGCCAAGACATGGCATTTCAATATAACATGTTATTAATGGCTGGAGCAAGCACAAAGTGTGATGAAAGCACCTTGATAGGCTTCCTAGCCTAGCCTCATAATATAGGCAAGAGTTTCTGCAGGTTTATTTTGAAAAACAAGAATTTAGAAGAGAAAAGAGGAATGGAGGTATGAGGCAGAAAGATGAGCATGGGGGTGCCTGGGTGGCTCAGTTAGTTAAGTGTCTGCCTTCTGCTCAGGTCATGATTCCTGGGTTCTGGGATCAAGCCCTGCATCGAGCTCCCTGCTTAGCAGGGAGCCTGCTTCTCCCTCTCCCTGCTGTTCCCTGTGCTTGTGCTGTCTCTAAAAGAAAGAAAGAAAGAGCATGAACACAGTCACAGGGCACAAACTAGCCTGTTGTGTGTATGTGTGTGTGTGTGTGTGTGTGTAAGAAGTGCATTGAAAACCTTTTACTGGGAATGAAGGAGGAGTGGCAGGGGATGAGGATGGAAGGCTAGCCACAGGCCTGTCTATGGAAGGCCTCGGACCCCCCAAGAAAGGATTTGGACTTCTGTAGATGACAGGGAGGCCTCTAAAGGGGCTTAAGCAGGGGAAGGACATGATGAAATTGGTGTTTTAGAAAGCTCACTCGGCATGGTGTGTGGAGATGGAATTAGGGAAATTAGCCTAGGTTACTACAGAAAACAGGACAAAAGAAGGAGGGCAGACTAGAGAAATTTTCAGGAGGTAGAGTTAACAGAACTTAGTGTCCAAATGAACGTAGGAGAGAGGGAGGAAGAAGGTTAAGGATACCTCCGGGTTTCTGGTGGAAGGTCTCAGGTGCCCTGGAACATCCAAAAAGAGAGTTGAATGGACAGATACAGCACTCACAGGGTGAATTGGCTTTAAGATAAAGTTGTGGCATTGCCAGCAAAAAGTGATAGTTTCAAACCATGACAGCCTATTTACAGATTGAATTTGATTTCCACACTTGTGGCTCCAGCTCTTTTGAAGACTGAATTTAAGTACCCCAAAGTTTCTCTTCTTAAGGCTAAATATGGTTTTCAACTATTCTGGACACTTCTTTAAGTTCCCTCACTGTCCTCTTGTTTCCCCTGAATATATCCCATCCCACTTTACTGAAATGTGCCTACCAGGCGCGGTCTGACAAGTGACAAGAAGGGCCAGTCTATCACCTCCCTCATTCTCGACAACATTTCGCTTAATGGGGCCTCATATCACACCGGCCTTTTTGGCAGACATGCCATACCACTGATGCACAGTCAGCTAAACTCTTTCATTCTTTTACACGTATGCCATTTTGAAACTCAATCTACTTAATCTTGGACCTGGATGTAGTTTACTTGTGGCCCTGTTTAATTTCTCCTTGTTAGAGTAAGTCTAAGCTGTCAAAACACATCTGGATTCTGATTACATCCCCCAATATCTTCACCACATCTCCTTATTCTGTTTGGCAATGCCTGTACTTGGGCATTGATCAAAACAGAATAAGATGCAGGTGAGAGCTGCCGGAAATCTCCCTTTAGATGGACATTACCCTGAAGGGTGCTGCTGAACAGTCTGATTTAATTTTAAATGAGTGAGCCATTTAAGATGGCTCGGCCCCAGGAAAATCACACTCAGCTTGTTTCAGTTAGTGGTAATGGGACAGAAATAGCTCACGACAAAACGTGTCACTTAATTAAGATGAACACGTGTCACATCTTTAAATTGGAGTCATGACTCCCCATCAGTTACCTAGGTGAATTTAATGACCATTGTTCAGTGTGTATGCCCCTGGTGCCTTACAGGCAGAACAACATGAAAGGTTGAGTCCAGGCCAACTTTTTACTCTCATTGCTAAGCAATTGTAGAAACAACAATAGCAACCAACAAAGAGTTGTCCAAGCATGAAACCCAGAAGCCACCCCAGGCTCCTCGATCTTACTCACCACCACCACGTGAACCTTCCCCATGACCAGCTGATTCTAACTCCTAGGAGCTATCTCCTGATTCTAACTCAGATTCATCCTTTGTACCACTGCCTGGGGCCAGGCCGCATTTCTCTACTGGGTCACTGCAGCCCTGTCCTGGCCCACCTCTCCCAGCCTCTGCTCATGTCTAGCCCCACCCCCCATATGGCACACATCTGACCTGTCATTCCCTAGTTAAGACCTCTTAATGCCTATCAACTAGAACATGAAGTCCAAGCTCTTTTACATGTTACATTCAGCCTTGTAGGACCTACCAATCGCCTTTCTTTCCTCCAGCCTGATCTCTATCAAGCTCTCTCTACACAAATGCCTTCAAAGCTCCACTCTAAGATTGCTTCCTCCGTGAAACCTTCCTCGACCTTCCTGGGCAGAGTGAACAGCCCTGGTATTTCTCTGTTCTAGTTGTGCTGGAATCCGCCAACTGTAGCATTCAGTGCTATGTGCCATGACTGTCTAGTGATTTGTCTGCTTCCCACGTTGGACTCTGAGCTCTGGGAGGGCAGGGACCATGTATCATTGATCAGTGAAAGCTTCTCTGGGCCTGGCACAATTTTTGACATACAATTAGTGTTTAACAAAGGACTGTTAAATGAATGTCTGCAGCAGGAGCCGCAGAGCTAATGGGAAAGGCATCTTTTTCTTTGATAAGGAAAAGCCACTAGATGTCAGTATTAAATAACAGATATACCACTTTATCCCTGTGATGGAACATTTTAAGGAGATCTAGTTATATTTAGCAGTTGTCCCTGACTTTCTGTGCAGTAGCCTCATGTGAAAGAAGGCTGGAAAGTTTAAGGATATTAGACCTAAGTGAATGGATAAAAACGAGTACCATTTTTTCATTTTTAGCAGGTTATCTTGCAGTAAAGACCTGAGTTCTAAGTCACAGAATCCTAGGCTTGTCAGAGCAAGAAGAAATCCTTGTAATGGCAAATCATATTGGTCAAATGCTTCTCTTTAGAGGTGGGGAAATCAAGGTGCTGAGAGAAACACAGATTTGCTCATAAGACACAAATTGCTAACAGCCCTTGGGAATCCATCTAACTGCAAGGAGTATTCCTAGGCTGAAGGCTGATATTTTTAGTAGACCCTGCTTTGTGTCTGTTAGTTTCCTCCGATGGCACAATAAACCAGGCCTGAAATAACCCACATGAAGAGGAGACATTTGCTGCCAAAAGAGAGGGCACTTCCTTTTACCAACTGCAAAGCCAGGAGCTGAGGCCACTTGGGCTTGGTGCTTACACATTAACTCCCATCTAGACCATGGATCTGATTTTATTATTGTTCTCATTTTGAGGATGAAGAAGCTAAGAGAGAGATGATTTGCCCCAGTGTCACATGGCAAGTTAAGCAGGGGAGCGGAGACTGAACACATTTCTCTCCAGAACCTGTGCTCTTCCCATCCTCCTTCTGGGGCCCAAATCCAGGACTACCACTTTTGTGAACAAATTAACACGTTGGCTCCAGAACCAGCAGCAGCAGTACCACTTAGGCACTTAATAGAAATGTACATTCTTGGGGCCACTTACTGAAGAGAAACTCAGGTGCTGGGAGCCGGCAATCTGTATCTTAAGAAGCCTTCCAGAAAATTCTGTGGCACAGGTATGCTTGAGTCCAAGAGCCACTGTCCTGGGCATGTGGCTTCAGAGATTGAAAGTCAGGGATCCTAGGGGTTGTCCAGAGTGCTGGCCAGTCACGTGAGCCCCCCAAAACAAGCAGAGCTCCTTGCTGCACTCCACAGACAAGCCTAAGGATGTCCATTTCTGTCCAGGAAAAGCCAGGGAACTTTGCCTGAGCAAAGTTATAAGGATCACGCTGTAAATATTTACTTCTCTTTTAGGCCACCAGTTCATGAATAAGGTTTTTCCTGCACTACTAAAAGCAAAAATAAATATCAAAGCCATTTCTTTTTTTTAATTTTTTAATTTATTTATGATAGAGAGAGAGAGAGAGAGAGAGAGAGAGAGGCAGAGACACAGGCAGAGGGAGAAGCAGCCTCCATTCACTGGGAGCCCGATGTGGGATTCGATCCCGGGTCTCCAGGATCGCGCCCTGGGCCAAAGGCAGGCGCCAAACTGCTGCGCCACCCAGAGATCCCCAAAGCCATTTCTTTTATGGAAGAAGGCCAACAAAACTGTGCAAGTGATCAATAAAAAGTTAATTTAAGAAAGGAAACAAATTCTTAGCCCGAATCAATAGGAATGAACATTTTATTATACTTGTAGCTTAATTTTGTACTTTTTAAAAGTTCAGCCTTTGTACATCTTGTTCTTGGAGTAATGATGAGTGGTGGAAAAATATGAACCATGGTTGGTGGTCCTAAGTCAACTCTGCTAACAGTGGGAGTTATATATGACAGTGAGTCATTAATGCTGAAGGTCTGGTCTCCTTCCTTGGTTAATGATGCCTAAACTAACTGCACAGACCATCCCATTGGACGTAAATGGGTCTGTCAAAGCAAGGAGGATGGCATTCAAATCAAACAACATTAATATGTGAGCACAGACTAAATAAAAGTAGAGTTAATTGAATCAAAGGCAAATAAGCCTCGGATGGGAATGAATCCTTCAAGCCCTGGAATTGCCATTTTAACTGCTTTTCTTGGGTGACTCATATGCTGGCAGTCCCCAAAGAGAAGATCCATAAACACTGTGATCAGTAGTGGTAGCAGCCTCATAAGGAAATGTGGGATTTCAAGAGGAGACTACTTTGAACTGAGTGGATGCTCATTTAATTGTGTTGTGTCTGGTAAGTTTCTCAAGACCCCCTTGTGGCTTAGCAGTCATGCATTAGCTGGTGAGAAGAGGGAGCTGTCATATTTGTGTCAAGTGACTTATTAAAGCATGGCACCTGTCATTTTCTCTGATTGTCCTCCTAGCATTAGAGAAACCTAAGTGATCTGGATGCTGAACGTCTCCCTTTACCCTTCAAATTGATGCTGTGGGCTCATGACAATGCCAGGCTGTTCTGGGCAATCCATGAGAAGTAGGGAGCAAGACCAATCCATGAGAGCCCATTGATGTAGAAGACAAGCAGGACTTTGCGTCTTTGGATGGATTGACCACAGTCCTTGGCAGGGCAGAAATATTACAGGAAAGGCACCTGCTGGACTGGACATAAAACCAACTCAGAAGAGACTGAAGATCTCAACCACCAAACAAGCCATTCAATTCCCCTTGCATTGAATTTCCTGCTAGTCTTCACACCTCACCCAAAGGAGCAGTTCTATGTACATAAAGTAATGCCTTAATTAATACCTTAATTAATTGAGCTTTTTCCTTTGGCTAACTGAAGGCTTTTTTTTTTTTTTAAATGTATCTTCCCTTGTGTTTCTTTTTTTAAAAAATAAATCCTTTTTTTTTTTCTGCTCTGTAGCTTTCCCTCGGTCCCCAGTTTTCCTGCCTTCCATAAGGGTAAGTCCAGTGAGGAGAGTGGGCCTGGCTAGCGGAGCAGAACCTTCTGTCCTGTGGCCCCAGGCTAGGGCCAGGCCTGCAGCTGTGTGTGTGTGTGTGTGTGTGTGTGTGTGTGTGTGTGTGTTTGTGTTCTAAGGGCACACTCAACAGCCCAGATTGACTTTTGTTAAGCAGAAGGATATTTTTCTAAGCCATTCTTTTCCTCTTTCTTTCACAAAATAGCAAAATGATGTTTACTTCTTTGTTAGAAAGGAAAAAACGATTTCTAATGCTTGTAAATTCAAACCCAACATTAAATTCTTCACCCAATAAGTCCTGGTGATATCTACTTCTCCTTCTCCTTCTCCTTCTCCTTCTCCTTCTCCTTCTCCTTCTCCTTCTCCTTCTTCTTCTTCTTCTTCTTCTTCTTTTTTTAAGAAATCTAGCTTTCCCCCTTCCCAAAGCCCAGTCGGCTCCCAAGTACATAAATCTAAGGACTTCTGCAAACAGTGAGAAAACAGAGTTCTTTAACAAGATGTGAAATTCCAGGCTTTATGATCCGTAGTCACCCGCCTTCACCCAGGGTCCACTCAGTTGCTTGGTGGCATGAAAAGTTCTGTGGCTTACACTGCCCCCTGAATTTTTTTGCATTCTAAAATTATTCTGTGTGTCTCGGTTCATTAATACTCAGTGTGTTTCTGAGGTGTAAAGAAGTTTCAGGGAAAAACTCCTTCAGTGTGTAGATAAAGTAGTAGGGCCACATGAAGGGATATACTCTGCTCCTGTCACAGGAAGACCAGTTCTGCCACCGATTAACAAGCTCGGGCATCGTGCCTTCCCTTTTCACCTGGTGCTTCCTAGCTCCCTCAGTGTTTCTATGTGGTATCCCTCTATCAACTGCCATCTAGTAAGTGTTGCCATCCGGGGCAGCCAGCGAGAGGGATTGGTCCTCTTTTTTCCTTTAGAAGGGTGGCCAGAGGTGAGCAGTGGCAAGCCTCAGCCCCCAGAGGACAGGAAGAGGCTGGAGGAATGTCTAAATGCATCACCACTGAGACCAGCATGGTTACTGTCTTGCTCTTCAGATGAGCATCGTTAGTATCTCTTATCCTGAGACTCTTGTTCCTGTCCTGCCTTTTACTGGAAAGTACATCCACTATAAAACACTGCAAGTTCAAGGTTTCAGTCAGGAAGTCATAAAAATAGTATCTTCATGACATTCAATTCAGGAACAGGCATGCACAAGTTGGGGACGCGGTGTACTTTTAGCCCTGGAGGTGAGAAGCTTGGCTTTGCATTGGAAGACATGTATTTACTCAACCCACAATCAGTGTACCATCTCTGGTTGATCTAAGAAGTTGCCATAATTAAAGTTGTGGGCATAATAGCGAGGAAGAAGTACATGGGCATCTGCTCTCAAAGAGCTTAAGCTTTAGTTAGGGAGACAGAGGCACAGTCCGGGGCGGGGGACTAAAGGTAGAACACAGTGAAGCATTAATTGTGTCATGTAGAGTCTAAGTGCACAATGAATCAGAGAAGAGAGAGTTTATCGTGTGCTAAAGTCATCAAGGAAGACTTTGTGCAAGAGGAAGAGAAAGCTGACCAAGCCCTAAGGGATAGAAAGGATTTAAGCAGGTGTGTGGTATGGAAGGTTGGAGGCATTCTTACATAAACAGCATGGCAGGGGGGATACTAATAAGTGTTCTGATTCATTGGGTGCCTGCACATGCCAGGCACTATGCTAGATGATTTCTCACAGAATCCCACTACATAGGTGCCAGTGCCTTCCTTCATTTTAAGCCCAGTGTATGTGATGATGAAGAGGGTCTGTTCTAGAGCTGGGCCATCAACACAGCCACTGGCCACATGTGACTGTTGAAATGTGGCTAATCCAAAAGAGTAGTGCCTTTAGTGTTTTCAAGCAGACTTAGATTTCCAAGACTGAGGGGGAAGAGAAAATATATCATTAATTAATTAGGATGTGTATGGATTGAGATATTTTTGATACATTGGGTTAAATAAAATATATTAATAAATTTAATTTCACTGCATCTTTTCACTTTTAATGTGGCTACTGGAAGATTTTATTTATTTATTCATGAGAGATGCAGAGACACAGGCAGAGAGAGAAGCAGACTCCACGCAGGGAGCCCGATGTGGGACTCGATCCTGGGACTCCAGAATCACTCCCGGGGTCAAAGGCAGGTGCTCAACCGCTGAGCCACCCAAGCAACCCGCTACTGGAAGATTTAAAATGATAAATGGGCCTTCCGTTGTATTTCTGTTGGACAGTGCTACACTACCTACAGCCAGATTGCCTGGGTTCGATTTCTAGCTCTGGCAGTTACTAGCTGTGTGGGCTTGGGCAAACAACCTCTCTGTGCTTCTGTTTTCCTCATGTATAGCCTGGGGGAAAACCATAGGGGCTCAAGATAAAAATGATACACACAAGATGCAGTGAAACACTGAGACACCTGCACCCCAATGTTTATAGCAACAATGTCCACAATAGCGGAACTGTGGAAGGAGCCTCGGTGTCCATAGAAAGATGAATGGATAAAGAAGATGTGGTCTATATATACAATGGAATATTACTCAGCCATTAGAAATGGCAAAGACCCATAATTTGCTTCAATGTGGATGGAACCAGAGGGTATTATGCTGGGTGAAGTAAGTCAATTGGAGAAGGACCCTCATTATATGGTTTCATTCATATGGGGAATATTAAAAATAGTGAAAGGGATTAAAGGGGAAAGGAGAGAAAATGAGTGGGAAATATCAGTGAGGGTGGCAGAACATGAAAGCCTCCTAAATCTGGGAAACGAATAAGGGGTAGTGGAAGGGGAGGTGGGCGGGGGCACAGGGGGACCGGGTGACAGGCACTGAGGGGGGCACTTGATGGGATGAGCACTGGGGGTTATACTATATGTTGGCAAATCAAACTCCAATAAAAAATGATACACACGGGATCCCTGGGTGGCGCAGCGGTTTAGCACCTGCCTTTGGCCCAGGGCGTGATCCTGGAGACCCAGGATCGAATCCCACATCAGGCTCCCTGCATGGAGCCTGCTTCTCCCTCTGCCTATGTCTCTGCCTCTCTCTCTCTCTGTGATGACTATCATAAATAAATAAAATTTTTAAAAAAATGATACACACACACATATATGTACATATCTAAAGTTGTTAGAACCATGCTTGGAACATAACACTCTGCAGATGTTAATATTATTATTGTTGTTGCTGTTAGTATACCGGTAAGAGTATTCAGCTAAGATGTTAATTGAACCTTCTTAAAATCACAGAGCTACTTAGTGACCATCTATCTGATCTGTATGACTCCTGGGCCCAAACTCTTGCTCACTGTCCTGGTCGATGCCCTATTTGGTTTCTGTAACCTTACTAACAAGGCTTGTGTGCTCTCACTGGGCTGTAGAGCTTTACATAGGCACTGAGCTCAGCCTTCAAAACCATAGAGCAAGGGCACAACTGTCTGGGCCAGAACAAATGTTTAAAGCAGGAAGTAGCAGAATATGCCAGGATGTGAAGGGAGGTGCTGATTTTGTGGGTTCCGTAGGACTGTTACTGAGCCATAGGGACAGAAATGGCCACGTGAGACATGGGGGGCAAGGCTGGGGGTCCAGCTGGTGACCATTCTGGCCCCAAATTCCCATTCTGCAGATGAGGAAACCAGATAGCCAGCTCCCTTGCCATCCCCAGATTGTGAGAAATCTGGAGACACATGGAATCATTTCTTTAGGGACCTCCACGAAGACAAGGAATCAAGTAACAGGGCTTTTTCACATAGTAGACAGTCAATAAATATCATTTAAGGTAATTTTGAGCAGACCATAACCAGTTGCACTCACTCACCTGGGTCTGCTATACATGTGCTGTCTGGGAGGCAGGCACCTCAAGTGTGCTTTGGAGAAATCATTAGAGGCAAATGAGTCAAGATAAATGTCTGCTCTCAGCATTGTGCTATTTTCCAGAACAGCGCAGAGGGAAAGTTTCCCCCTAAATGAAAGCTGCCCTTCTTAAACCCTGGGTTGATTTTAATGAGCTCTAATATTGTTTTAAGGCGCTGAGAGAGATGAAGTGCAAAGCCTGGCTTTTGGGGGGAAAAGCAGATCTCGTTAACCATTTCAACTGGAAAGAATTGGAGCCATTCAGAATTTCACGGGCTGGTAGGGTCATGCCTTTTTCCCCCAGGAGAGGTTTTTCTTCAGGTATTCAGGCTGCAAAAGGCACAATTATTGGATAACACGTCCATGCTATATATGTGTGCGAATAAGCGTTATAGACAGTACCAGGTACAGCCTGTTTCTTTATCATGATAACATTGGGAATGGAAAAATAACTCACTAATTTCTCCCCCCCCACCACTAATCCCTCTAACTGAAAAAGAATCTGATGTCACATTGGAATGAATACAGGAAGGGGCGGCGAAGATGTGAAGATCCTGCCTGAGCAGAAGGAATTATTTTGGAGGTTAGGTTGGTGCTAACAGCTTACAAGAGTTCTATAAGTTCTGTGTGTTATGGGTCGTTTTTTTTTGTTTGTTTGTTTGTTTGTTTTTATGGCGTCAATAAGAGACTTTGGATAGCTGTATTTCTCCTTTTGAGCAAAAAAAAGAACCTACCCTGGAATCAGTGATGTCATGGTCAGGAGCCAGGGGGTCAAGTGTCCTCCCCCTCCTCTTCCCAACTCCTACAGGTTGCAAGTGAGTAT
This sequence comes from Canis lupus familiaris, assembly GCF_011100685.1. Classification (NCBI taxonomy): domain Eukaryota; kingdom Metazoa; phylum Chordata; class Mammalia; order Carnivora; family Canidae; genus Canis; species Canis lupus. The sequence continues at coordinate 104,464,403 of NC_049260.1, forward strand.
CACACCAGAATGTCCTGAGTCCTAGAGAAAGACATTTTTGTACCTATCCACAATGTGACAGAGTGGGAAAACATAGTATGTGAAACCAGACAGCTATGTATGTTGTCAAATCTAAGTCATGGTTCCAGTTTGGCTGGTGAAAGCATCAACATCCCACAGTTTCTGACAGAGCAGAAGCTCCCTTTTTTTTTTAATGGCACTTCACAAGTGCCATCTTGTGCAAAATGGGGCTGATTTTTCTGAGAAGGAAAAGAACCATCTTTAGGTCACAGTGGGGAGCAGTTCACTTGGAGTTGCCTCCAAGCACAGTCTGAGGGCCATAATATCCTGTGTGTGTAAACCAGCACACCTGCTGGAAGGCAAAGCCCTTGTAAAGGGAAATGATGGAGGCCATGCATAAATGAAGGCAACAGACCCATATTTGGCTCAGAGTAGCTGGGCTGGCAGGTAACTTAGAACTTACTTGGTCCAATTGCTTTACCAATGAAAACACCCAAGCCCAGAAATAAATATGGGCTTGTCTAGGGTCACCTGGCCAGTCTGTGACAGAGCTGTGATCCAAAACCAAGTCTCTGACTCCCTCCCCAGCTTTCAAAATGTCATGATCAAGGTGATCAACAAACAAGAATCAGCTTCAGGAAAAGGCAGCCCCGCTGGTAGACGCTCACTGATTTTCCACTACAAGATCTGAAAGCCATAAAGGACTAAAAAGTCAATGCTCAGACGAAGATGTCTCACTTGGATGTTCCAATTTCAGGCAAATCCTTGAGGGTGGCACCACCCTCAGACTCTTCCGTTAATCATTCACTCTGAAGACATGTCAGTGGGGAGTCAGATTCACTTACCTGCAGCATGAGCCACCTACATGGTTTTCCCTCCTGGCTTGGCTATTCTCCCTGGAAATGAGGTTAATTCTCTGAGATAGTGACCCACAGTAAGTTGGACTTAAGGCCACAGATGATTACTCTAAATGGCATTCCCTTTCCCACAGTGACTTTTCAGAAAGGTCATTTAAAGAAAAGCACTGGTATCACTGGGAGAAGGAAGAAAGGAGGGAGGGAGGGAGGGCTGGCTAACAACAATCGCAAGTTTCATGTGACATGACGAATGGCTCACTGTCCTTATATTTTTAGTTCCTCACACAATCCCTTTAAGTATACAGGACAAAAAATAGAACTACCATTTTACAAAGGAGGAACTTGAACTTAAAACAAAGGAAATGACTTGCCCAAGGATACGCACGTTGTGGATAGTGGGTCTACAACCAGAACCTGGGTCTCTGAACTCCCAATCCAGTCTTCCTCATGATTCTCTGCTGCCCATTAAGCCCCCAAAAGATATCTGAACAGTCCGTTTCTCATGTTTTGTCTTTCCAACCAGGCTGTACATTCCTTGAAGGTCAATACTACCTGGCAACTATGTCTCCTCTCTCTCGGCCCTGGGCCCAGCACCTTACGGGAACACAGACTGGAAGGTCTACCGTGAAGCCTTAGAATTGGCCAGGATTCTCCTTTTTGCCCTTTCCTACAGGCCCCAGTGTTGGCCTTCCCCAGCCAGGAGAGACTAGTGCACACATGAAGCTACCTGAGGGTGAAGAAGCCCCTTTCCCCTCAAACACTTCCCCAGTGAGGCCCCAAATCCCTCCCTCGGTTACTATTTCTTTTGTCCTCCAAGCCCCCCCACCCCGCCCCATCCTGCATCTCCTCCCTTCCTCCAGCTTCTGCCTGCTACACTCTGCTTGGACTGCTCAAAATCTTAGATCTAGAAAGAAAGTACTTAGAGAAACTCCTTTTCATCAAAATGTCTTCTACTTGGCACCACCCGGATTTCCATTTTAGAGAGGCGTCCCCAGAGGAGCAAGGCCCTGGGTCCTCTTCACTTGGAGAATTTCCTGGCAGCAGCTGGGCCAGCACTAAGGGGCAGGTGGCCTTCCTGAAATCCTAGTGGGTACGCGACTGGTCATTAGGCACCAGGGAAAGTCACAACCAGGATGCCTAATCCTTTCTGCTCAAAGAAAGCATGGGAATTTAAAATGAGGCCATTCGGTGACAGTTTTGATGGAACCTCTTTTCCTTTTCAGAATCATGAATCAGTCATGAATACACTAAGTTAAAACAAGATCTGATCTCCCTAAAGCTATTTTTGCAATCCTGTTTTTCCCCTACCGCATCTCCTTCCATTTAGCATTTCACGAGTCATGGTGTTACTAGAAATGGGTGTGGGAGAACGAATTGCCCTTCACCTTGTGTGTGGTGGGAAGAATGTGTTGACAGTTGAAATATGGGCAGGTCCTTTCGGAGAGGCTGGTGTGGCTGCATTTCAGTGAAAAAACACCGTTCAGGTGACAGTGAGTCACCTCTGAGGTTCTCCAATAATGCAAAATATTTATATTTCTCAGTTCATTTTCAAGGATTAAAGAGCTATTATTCCAAACCTTTTTGAAGGCATAACACCCTCTTTGTTTTCTTCTGAAAAGTTCTCTATAGTAGAGATTCTTTTAACAAAGCACATCTTCTCCCTCTCTCATTAGAGCCTGACAACGTGCCAGTCCATTTCATAGATGCAGATACTAGTGCGCAGAGAGGAAAGGTCACACAGCTACTAGGTGATCGAGTTACATATGTCTGAAACTCACGTCTAGACATTCAGACTTGTTTTGTTATCCCGTGCCACTCTGCTCATTTATTTGAGAACGAAAGGAATTTTGTGTGAAGCAGTGCAGGGCTTTCTGCAACGTCTTGCAGGGTGTGCAATCAGGACCAGCCGTGTGGGGTGGCAAGATTTTTAGGAGTGCTGAGGAGCACAGCCCTCCCTCTCACAGTTTGCCAGGAAACCACAATGTAAAGTTTGCTCCTTTGACTTAAGGATCTGCCCTCTCTGTGTGTGGCAGAGAGCAGGGGAGAGGGGGTAGAGGGTCATAAGCCATTAAGACTTAGCAGTCATTTAGATGAGGGAGGTTTAATAATCAGGTCCCACGTTGGGGAGGTGGAAGGGGGTGTACAGAGACAGGAACTGAATTCTGAGGAAGGAAAAGGAAGCTGAGAACAAAAACTGAGGACAGCAAAGGCAAACTTGGCTGCCTTATAATTTTGCTGGGGCTGAGGACCTGTCAAGAGTCTCTGGTTTGAAAGTAAATGTGAAGCAAAAATAGAAAGGATAAAGTACAAGGCTTTGCAGAGAAAATTAGCAGACTGAGCTTTAGTTGAATAATGTCCATGATTTATGGCTCAGTTGCTGGTCCAGTCATATCTTCCATCCTAGCACTGCCCCTGTGCACACTGACTCCCCAACCCATACACTAAACGCCACCTCCCTGGGCCTCATGTCTTTGCTTATGCTGCCCCCACCAGGCACAACATCACCTGTTCCTCACTACTCCTCTCTCCTAATATGGCTGTAGGACTGTCTTCTTAAGGCTTCCTTCCTCCTGATGTCACAGCTGTGCCTTCCTCTGAACCTCCAAAAAAGGGTTATCTGGAGTCTCAGGGGACCTTGTTCATCTGACATAAGAGATCTGTGTCTAAATGTTCTCTTCTCTCTGAGGCTGTGGGCACTTCAGAAAGAGGGCAGGACCACGTCTTCTTTGTACCTCTTCTCCTCTCTCCCTGAACCAGCCTCGTTGGCCCGGTCTCTAGAAACAGTCAGCCTTTGATAAATGCTCTGTAGTTAAGAGCTCCGTCTCTGGAGTTAGAGAGTTCTGGAAGCCAGCCCCAGCTTCTGTAACCTTGTACAAATTACTTAAGCTCTCTAAGTCTTGGTTTCCTCATCTGTGAGCAGCCACTTCACAGTGTTGTGATTTTTCAGTGAGATGACCCATATAGAGAGAGTGCTTAGCACCGTGCAGGACACCTGGGTCTGCATCCCACAATCAGTGGCTATTAATATAATTTTTTCTCTTACTGAAATGTGCAACCCTCTCAGGTTCCCTTTATCAATAACCCCACAAAGCCATTATCCCAGAAGCAAAAGGAATCATGTTAGGGAGGTTTGTTAAATGCCGACTCCTACTATATTTACAATGACATCTACCCCATCAACATGTAGGAAAAGACAGTAACTGATTTCAACTCGAACCCAATATTTCTGTGGCCAGCACACTGAATGCCACTGAAACCTCCGTTCTCTGAGCAGTGGTTTGTAGAGATGGAATAGCGGCAGTTTTTCATTTTCCAGAGTCCACTCACCCTTCCAAGAATCTCAATGCCTCATTGATTCATAATACAGTGCATAAAGATTTCATTTTTCCTGCCCACAGTGATACATTATGGAAGCAATCTGTTTTGCCACTGAAAAGTTTGCTTAGTAGAAAAATTTGGAGTTTTGACATTCAGGAAATTACAGTCATCTGTAAAACACGATTGATATGCCAAGGCTAACATTTTCATTGCACTTGCAGAGCCAGAATAACTATGGTAAAATATGTGTTGCCCCCCATACATTTTGAGATCTTTTAAGGAAACATTAGTTAACACTGAGAACCCCTCCCAGGACTCCAGGACTACAATGACTATGCCAGTTAGCTAACTGCCATTCACAAGGATACCGCCAGTGACCAAACCAGCACTCTGGTTCTCAGACAAAGCAATGGCCCAACACTTCTGACCTGGCCTTGGGATGGAGGTTGAAGTTATGTTTTTGTGTCCCACGTTAGATATGATATAGAACCAAGAAAAATGAAATAAAAAATTCCACCTCCTTTGTGGAATTGTTAGCCAGCCACAAAAGGCACAGGCATATGATAGGTAGAGCTACAAGTTGAAGGCTTACAATAGAGAAATCAGTATTCTATATCTGCTTACATTTTAAATTTGCTCTCTATATTATTTTATGCTCTTTGTCTCTTTCTAGGTGCACTTTTCAGTGTTAAATGGCCTCGGAAGACCAAGTCTCTGGAGCTATCCACCTGTTAAAAACTGACTGCTCTTATCATTCTGAAATCAAATGTTGAAATCAATTGAGTTGAGGAGTGCAGATGATCTTTATGACCGTATTGAGAGAGCTGTCCATCCAGAGTCAGGTTTGGCTAGGTTGAGGGGCAGTTTTTACTTGGTACTCATCCATTGAGACCCATGAGAAGCACACATGTAAACTGTGTGGTTCTGGGGGCAAAGGGACAGGTGCCATTGCCCTCGACATTGGGAATGGCTTAGAGTGGTTCCCTACCCAACCTTGGATCAGTTTCTTTAGGTGTTGACAAAAGCATTCTGCACAAAACAGGGTAAGTCTGACTCATGGATCAAGCACCCATAATCAGTTACAGTAAGGGCACTTTATGTGGCAGGCATGAATCTAAGTGATTAACCTGTAGTACTTCATTTAATTATTATTACCACTTACAAGGCAAGTGACAGTATTATCTTCTTTTGATAGATGAAGACACTGAGGCATAGAAAAGTTGGACAACTCTCCCAAGTCACACAGCTAGTAAGAGGTAGAGCTGGAATTCAAACCTCCTAACAGGGTGACTTCAGAGCTCATGCTCTTAACCTCTGTGTCATATAATGCCTTGCTTAAATTTTTTTTTGTGTTTTTTTTTTATGGAGCAGTGGGGAGCCCTCTCTTGTCAGACTGTGGCCTGGATTATTCTTCAAGTGTCCCATGCCTGTGGTAATAAGGCATTCTTATCCTCTTGAAGCTCTTGGCAAAAGTTGTTTTTCATATTTACAAAGCACTCTCCCCCTCTGTCTCCTGGCCCCCTTAAGCTACTTGTAGCTAACAGCTTAGCTTCATTCATTTCCTAATAGTGGTTGAATAGATGTGAGAGGGGCAAGGCTAAGGTCAAGGGTGGGGGAGGTGGAGAGATGGGTTCCAAAGATATAGTTTGGCAAAGGGCATGCCCACCTAGTATCATTTGGACCCTCCAGTGGGGGAATCCAAAGGAAAAGTGACTTCTCAAAGGGGTGTTGAGGATCCACTTGCCCTCCACCAGGCTTTAGGTTTAGGGGTACCCATATTCAGGGTTCCTGTGCCCCATTGCTCCCCTCTAGGCCTTATGTAAGATGATCAGGCAACTGCCTGAGGGAAACTGAGAGATAGTGGAGCAAAGAGGACTCATCATAAAGACAGAATGAAGGGATGTAGAAGTGGGAGAGGTGGAAAAGATGGAAGGGAAGAAAGGGGAGTCAGGGGGTCAGTTAAGGAAAGAAAGGATGAAAAGAGAGTGGAGAAAAGAGTAGAGAGAGAGGACACCATAGAATAAAAAGGAAGAGGTGACATCAGAGGTGTCAGGGATATGAGAGGTGATGTCTCATCTCTTCCTACAGCTGTCCTTGAGTACTTGGGCACCACCAAAAGGCTCTTACATTGCATGGGGCTCCATCCAGATGACATTGCTCTTTCCCTTCTCTGAGCTCCAAGTGCACATGGAGTCAGTACTTGCCTCTCTTCCTTGAATTTTTATACATGTGATTTTTTTTTTGTCTGGAACTAGGCTGTACACTCCTTAGGGGTTGGGGCTGACTCGTACAGCATGATTTCTGTCCCCAAATCTCTCTCCACCATTACAGGAAATCCTCTGTGCATTGAGGTACCTGACATATTAAGCCTCTTACAGTCACTAGTTCATTTTTATTAGCACATGCTTTTATTAGAAAGTAAATGTCCTTACAGGTATGGGATACACAGGGAAATTTTCCATGGGAGGAAGAGCACCCTGTGGAGATTGCAGATGCTGGGGGGAGGGAACTCAAAAGACACCCTGGGAAGAATGGGAAGAACACTTCACTCGCCTAACGATTCCCCCAGAGTTTACTCATTGTATAAACCAAGAGATCCCAGGTATATGCACAACCTTATAAAATAATTCGTCTCTATTTATATGATATACACATGCATTCAACTTTAATAAATAGTGCTTAAATACTCCTAGGCATGAGTAAGAAAGCCTTTTGGAAGTCGCTTCAAATCCTTTTGGAAGTAGGCAGGATATTTAAAAAAAAAAGTGGTGCAAAAATAGAAAGCCTTTCCTCTTTTGTTTATCTTCAGGATGTCTTACAAATTGATTTAGAGGGCTCTATTACTCTGTGACTCACACATTTGGCTTGCAGCAGGTTTTGAAATCCAGAATCCATAAAAGGACCTAACATATTATGAGAAAATGGCAGGGGCACTCTTACCCAGAGGGTTCCTGCACTCACCAATTGGCTTGCCGGCCTGCTGATCCCACCCAAAGCTATTCAAGTGCCCACTTCCTCCAGGGTGAGGCAAGTAACTGTCACCCCCAAGGGTCCATTTTCAGATAAGACTCTCACAACCCCTATGGGTTGTCCAGAAGGGCAAGGATTTGGAAGACAGGCAAAAGACAGGCATCCATAGTGCCCTGATCCAACTTAATTAAGTCAGGCTTTTCTTTTCAGTCTCTTCTGCTCCAAACTTACACTGACTGGGCCCATTTCTGTTTCATTGGTCTTCAAGACCTTAAGAAAGCAAGGCCTCTTTTAGGTGCAAGCCAGGGGGCTGCTCCAACACACCTCTCCCAGTAGCTTCCAGGCTGTTCTTTCTATCCCATCCCCCAGCACAGTCTCTAGCTTCATAGATTCAATCCCTTAAGGACTTAGCAATTTTCTTCATTCTGATCCCTACATAGTTTCTTTCACAACTCCCCTTATTGTTCTGTTTCTTCCACCTCCAGGGTGATCGATGACCCAATAGACATTTACATTTACAAAGCAATTGCTTTTACATAAGATAACCCTTATCTACAGCCAAAAGAGGCACAAGTAAAATACATATATAATAGAGAGAATGCCTATTCATTACCCACATTTACAGGATAGACTGTTCTAGGAACTGGTGTATGAGGGGAGAGAGCCCTGTAAAATTTATCACTAAAGGTAATCAATGAGTTCCAACTAATGCGCTCCACGCTTCAAGGTGAAAATATACCACATGGATGGGGAAAGCATATTTAGTCCTTAAAGTTTGCCAAATTTCATTTGAGCATTTATTGATTTCATTTAATACAGGATTATATAATCAGGAAGTCAGTAGCAACTGAAAATACCAAGTCTAGTTTTCACCCATCAGAGTATTTTGGTAATACCTAGTAATGGCAGGAGACTCTCATTTAATTGAATTGGAAATGCAACATATATTAGATTACAGAAACTTAATCAGTGTGATAAAATTAAAATGGGCCACTTAGACATACCATCCTGATTAAGGCACTTGCAAACACTCCACAATTATCAAAAATTTGTGGTGTTAATGATTTAAACTCAGGTTTTTTTCTCTGGGGATTCAGTCTTGGAACTTTTTTTTACTAGACAATTAGAAAACTCCATCCTTTATTTTGAAAAGTGTAACAGCATTATTGACATTAATTCTCAAAGAATGCAGAATAGTAAATAGCATGTGTTGGCGATTGTTTTTTTCTTTTAACATTCATTGCCTTTTCTTTAGGATGAGGATCATTAATCTCGAAGCTTTAGCTCTTAGGAGTGGTAATGAAGTTTGGCAATGGTGAAGTGACCATTTTTAAATGTATTAGGGGGGAACTCCACTTTTCTGCTTTGTGCAAAGCAGCTCTGGGTTTCCCTGAAAGGGGTTTGCTTATGGCCCTATTCAAAAACCACTTTGGTTGAACTGGCCTGTTGTCCTGGGTAGAAAACTACAGAATTAGGCCATTTCTTTTAAATGTGTTCTTAATAGACTATTATAAACACTAGCTTGGGAGATGTGAATTACCTCCCCCCTGCTCCTTTAAAGCTCATCTTCCCAGCCCACCACCCTTAAAATGCTGCAGTAGTAAATTACCTGGGAAGAATCTCATGTTTCTAGCTCCATTATTTGTGCCAATAGTGGTGATAGGGAGTTGCCCAGCTACTTGTTTCTACTTTAGTCAGCAAACCAGTCCCTTCATTGAATGGCACAGAAAATGGAGCTTCAAAGGGTGACTTTCTCAAGGTGGCAGTTAGTGAGGATCAGATCCAAAGCTAGACCCCCAGTCTTTTGACTCTCTGGGTTTTATTCCTCATTGATGCTTGTTAAGTTCAGCTCAGTCTCTGTTAGGACAAATTCCAAGTCATTAGAATCTACCTTATTATTTTTAAAGATTTTATTCATTTATTCATGAGAGACACAAAAAGAGGCAGAGATATAGGCAGAGGGAGAAGCAGGCTCCCTGTGGGAAGCCCAATGTGGGATTGGATCCCAGGGCCCCGGGATCACGCCCTGAGGCAAAAGCAGAGGCTTAACCGCTGAGTTACCCAGGCATCCCTAGAATCTGTCTTAAAAAGTTAGTCTACTGTTGACTATGAGACTCAGTTAATGAAGTAAAGGGCTACTGTGGGGTGAGGGGGAGAGGAAGATGAAGAGGAGGGTGATAGTGTGCTGAGATGAGGTAGGAGGATCTGACTTCCCACTGGCCTAGCAGTAGTCTGCTATAACAAGATGGTTACAAACAAGATGGTTCTGACAATCACCAAAGGTACCATCAGGCACAATTTCCCAGAAACTAGGTTTGGAAAGGCAGAGACAAGTGGTAGATTAAAGAAACAAGCTTGTGGGGTTAAGAGCATCCCGGAAGTGCTTCCTGCACTGTCTGTAATATCATGGGCTGATTTGGGTGGGTGGAAGGTATGCAATGCTCTGTTCAATACTAAAATCCTCAACACAATGCTCTATGTTTAAAATAAGCCCAGTGATCTTTAAGGCTCAAGGAGAAGAATTTATTTATTATCTATTCATTCAAAAATTGGGCTAGGTCATTTTAACATTTTCACATTTTGAGTTACAGTGCATTCACTTTCTGCTCTTGCAATTCCATGAAACAAATGAATAGGTCGTCTTTCCTGAGGTGTGTTGAAGACACTTTATTCTGTTTACTATGAACACTTTACAAAAGTGTCTCATATAAGTGCATATGCTGAGATGAGAGCCCATGATATACTCTGATATGCTCTGTGGAAGATAAAAGAATTACTCTTTCTTAAGGAGCCATAGCAATAAGTTAGCCAGAGATCAGCCAATGGGGAAAGGTAACAATAAGAATGAGAGCGCTATTTCCAGAACTTTCTCTGTCTTTGCCCAAGCATCCACAGTGCTCCAGCCACATCTCCAGTAGCCCCTTCTTTGAATAGCATACCACTTTGTTCCCTGGATTCTAGTTAATCTGTGTACACGAGCAGCTTCTCTACTAGAAATAAGATGTTTAAGAGTAATGACTGATTTTGTGCCTGTTTCAGCCCTACTCTCTACTCTCCCCTCCTCTGACATATAGCTCTCTACTCTCACCCCACTCCAGCATCTGGAACTGTGCCCATCACACACTAGACACACAACAAACATTTGCTGACTGACTTAATGAATACATATCAGTACCTCGTTAAATGCTAAATGGATTCTGTTCAAGAAAAGGTGTGTACTTGGGGACCTGGGTGGCTCAGTCAGTTGAGTGTCCGACTCTTGGTTATGGCTCAGGTCATGTTCTCAGGGTCCTGGGATTGAGCCCCATGTTGGGCTGCCCACTCACTGGGAGTCGGCTTGAGGATTCTCCCTCTCTGTCTGCCCCCTCCCCAAATAAATAAAATAAGTCTTATATTAAAAAAAGAAAAGGGGGCAGCCCGGGTGGCTCAGCGGTTTAGCGCCGCCTTCAGCCCAGGTCGTGATCCTGGAGACCCGGGATCGAATCTCGTGTCGGGCTCCCTGCATTGAGCCTGCTTCTCCCTCTGCCTGTGTCTCTGCCTCTCTCTCTCAATCCTCTCTGTGTGTTCTCATGAATGAATAAATAAAATCTTTAAAAAAAAAAAGAAAAAAGGAAGGGATGCTCTCAGGCTGCATCAGGAGAGACACAGAAGGAGTGGCATATTAATGGTGTTTTGCAATATGAGGAGTAACAATAATAACATTTAATGAGCATCATTATGGACCAGAAGATTTACAGAAGTTACTTCACTGAATCTGTCTTAGAGAGGGAGGTCTGATTATTATCTCTATTTTCCAGATGAGGGAACTGAGGCTTAAAGAAATTAAGTAACTCATCTAAGGCACAAGAGCTTGGATATAAACCCATACTGACCTAATTCAAAAGACTGAGCTCTTTCCAATAAATTAGGATTTAGACAGGTATAATTGAAGGATGGAGGTTAATGAAGATTGGCACAACAGTATAAACTAAAGGACATTTGGCAGACAAAGAGGTATGTATAACCAAGGAGAGGGGAGGGCTGGGGCTGATGGTGACACAAGACAGTTGGTGATAGGGTTGAATTAGTCAGTGAACATAAGACACTATATAGGGAGTTTTTAAAAAAGATTTTATTTATTTATTCATGACAGACACACAGAAAGAGAGAGAGAGAGGCAGAGACATAGGCAGAGAGAGAAGCAGGCTCCATGCAGGGAGCTCGATGTGAGACTCGATCCTAGGACTCCAGGGTCATGCCCCGGGTGGAAGGCAAACGCTAAACCTCTGAGCCACCCAGGCATCCCTATATAGGGAGTTTTAAAATAAAAACAAAATTGGGTATACGATTATATAAAACAATGAAGAAATATTAGGAAACCCATGGGCTTTCTCATGGCATTCAAATGAACAATACAGACTTTGGCCTGAACACCCCACCTAACTATTTTTGGAGAGAGGATGGCTTTGGCAATGAAAATAATCTTCTCCCCTAGCTGATGGTCTTTTCTTTTTCAACAGGTTTCATTACAGCCAAGCACAGAGGCCAGTTTAAGGAAATGGAGTGGAAATAGTGTGTATTCAGTCTTCAGAGCAGAAGCTAGTTGAGGAAAATCACTCAAAACCTGAGCACTATTTTCCCTCTGAATATTTCAGGATCTACCTGGGTTTAGGCTGTAGTCTCAGTGAACAATCACCTGTCAGTCTGGTTCCTTTCATCTGTTCAGAGCAACTTGGCCACAGGAGGGAATGTACTTCTATTTCTCTTCTCCTTCTTCTCCCCTGTCCCCTTCTTCTTCCTTCTCCTCCTCTCTTTTTGTTTTTAAGAACTTGCAGAATTGAGAAAGGAGGCTGCCACACTGCCCAAGAGTCAGAGCTGCTTTGCCTGTCTTTGGGGAGCCAGGCCATGGTGGCTAAAGACTGCTGTCCCACGCTATGCACTCTGAGTATTCTCAGGCTGGATTATCAAATTTATGCTGTCCATCAGGGCTTTTAAAAAAGTACTCTATGTTGGCAAATCGAACTTCAATTAAAAAAACTACAAAAAAAAATTTAAAATATACTTTATTCAGAACTCAATATAAATAACAGATTAAGGGCAACCTGGGTGGCTCAGCAGTTTGGAACCTGCCTTTGGCCCAGGCCATGATTCCTGGAGTCCCAGGATTGGGTCCCATGTTGGGCTCCCTGCATGGAGCCTGCTTCTCCCTCTGCCTGTGTCTCTGCCTCTCTCTATGTGTCTCCCATGAATTAAAAAAAAAAAAACAGATTAAAATGGACTCACTCAGAAAGATGTGGAGAGGAGGCCTGGAGTCTCATTATTTACCACTTTAGACTCCCCATCATCCCGTTTCAGCAGGCACTGAGGTTCTGCTTCAGAGCCTAGATGGAAAAACCACTGATCTACACAAAGGATGGGCATGATGAGTACACTGCAATGGCTCTGTGATCCCAGGTAGTTTCTTTAGACCTCTTTTAGCCTTTTTTTCCTATCTGCTGAAGGCCAAAATAGAAATGGAGAATGGTGCTGGGAAGGTAGATTCTCGCCCAGGAAGCCTTTGCAGGGCAGGAGTTCGGGGGGGGAGAATAGTTTTTTCTCTTGGTACTCCTATGCCAGCACAAAATGCCTTGTAGACATTTGGAAATGAATGGTAATGCAGACTTCCATATCACAAGAGAGAAGAAAAAATAAACAGCTATCCCCAATACTATGCATTTCTTCTTTGCCAGCAGGTGGGTGATAGAGACCTGGATACTCAGGTAAAGAAACCTCCTATTGCCAAACTTAGCATGTTTACAGGGACAAAGCTGGTTATGTCTAATTACTCCTCAAAATATGAATGATAAAGGAGACTGGAGAAATGAATATTAGGGGCAACCACTGCGGACCTGGCATAAAGATGGTAGACTTTCTCAGGCAAAGACATGAACCTGTTGACTTCCCTTATGTGGACTCACACTTTCTCCCCAGAATCCTGAAAATCACTAGAAAGTGTATGTGTGCCTGGTTATTTTTTGGTGAGGCCTGTAGAGATATGAAATTGTTTTCATACCCTCCTAGAAATGCTAGGAGAGATGACAAGGATGATTTGCACTTCACAGGAGGAGGAGCAGTCTGGGGAGTCACGTGGGTATGGAGGGGGAGCATACTATTTTCTGACAAAGATGACAACTGAAGTCTTGAAGGTTCCATAGGCATGATTAGGGGAAATGAAGGTAGACATGCAGAGCTTCCCATTAAAGCCAGTGGAGCATGTGTTTCCTCCCCAACAATGATGAGAAAGACACTGCTGTCGAGCCACCTGGAGGTAAGCCTAGCACTCCTACTTTAGTCAATTATGATCTTTGATGCTCCTAAAGCAAAACTCTTTAGATTCCAAGACTTGGGGAATCACTGCCCTGGGCTCAGCTCCACAATACAGCCACACTTAGAGGTTGTCTCTGCTGAGGCACCTGGACATCCACCGTGAGGGGAATCTGCCAAATTGAATGTGATCCATGCCACCTAAGCGTGTGATCAGTTCCTGAACCAATGTCATGGGGTGGTTTCAAGATTAAATGAGAAAACTCATGCATTTAAAGCACTTCAAATAGGTACACAGGAAGCACCCAATAAAGAGTACTGCTCATTTTTCAATTCCTGGCCCTTGTTACTGTTGGCAGTGTTTGCTTACTCCTTTTGTTGGGAATGCATTCTGTAAGTTCTCTACCTGCTTGTCAAGAATGTTTTGTTAGTTTTTTCTTTTTTGTTTTGTTGGTCAGGTGCCTAAATTTAAGCAGCCTGATTTTCTGAGCAGCCTGCTCTTGAGCTCTATGGAGGAGGGAAAATAATTTAGGATTTAGAGAAAAATGGGCCCTGGTTTCAATCATGGCTCTGCTACTTACTATCTCTGTGGTTTTGAGCAAAATATGTCATTTCTCTCAGCCTTAGTTTTCCCATCTGTAAGCTGTAGATATAATTTCTGCTTCATATGGTTGTTGGTAAAATTACATGAGATAATGGAGGAGAACACTCTTAGTGCACTATGAAATGCTATGCAAGTAATGATTTTTTTGTTTTTATTTATTTACTTATTTTTTATTATTAGGCATTTCAGGCTTACTCAGACTTGCTTCCCTTCTCCCTCATATGTATCTGCCAGTTCAAGCTGAGCTTTGCAGACAGTCATGGCCAAACATATATCAGGTCTGCCAGACTGCACAGGACTAGCCAACTGATCACTTTGATTAAATTATCCAGTCAAATCAAATAGCCTGTTTTCTCAATCGTCCCTTTCTCCTGCCACATTCAACCCCACCCAAGTGACCCAACAGTAGCTTGTGATATCACATACACATATCCTCCAAGCAACATGATGTTCCAGGACCATCTTCACCACCCGCAAAGTTTCTAGGGATTCTAGGCACTGTGCACAGATAATTTGTGCTTCAAACGTATGTGACACCTTAGTCATTCAGTACAAATGCTACTTCAAGCAAGCACTACCAGATGGTGGTCTGAATTTGACAGCATCACCAGCATTTTCCAGACAAAATTTATAGTTTCATCATCGGTGAGTTGAGTTCTGTCTCATTTTTCTTTTTTATTTAATCTTTAGTAAGCAACCATCCTGAAAACTCAAAGCATGTTGTGTAATGAAGTAACAGCCACTGACCAGTGATGTTTTATTTCTGTCCTCCCTGCTCATGATGCAGCATGCAGAGTAATGGAAGTGTCAGCACCAGGTGCTGGTAGGGGAGTCTCAGATACAATCATCCTTATCTTCAAGTTGGAATACTAAAGAGAAGGTGAGATTTCACATTTCATAGCCCCTGCAAAATCTTCTCAATACTGATCAATACTATTCCCTTTGAGAAAGGCCTCCAGCAGCAGGACCAGTCATCTCACCTTTGTGAACCTAGGTCTCCTACAGTCTCTAAGTACAAAGGGCATCTCCAGAAAGGATGAATTAATTTAGTCTCATGGGACAAGCACAGGCATGGTCAGAGTCTTGGCCCCATCACCTATAAGCTATGTGACCTGGAACTTTCCAGCGTCATCTCCGATTCCTTGTCATAAAAGGAGCTTTATAAAAAAAAAACCTTTGCTTTATAGGCCTATTATAATGATTAAACAAGATAATATTATGTAAAGAATCTTGAACAGTGCCTGCAACATAGAGAGCACCCAATAAATTGTAGCTAATAAAAACATTATTACATGTTTGCAATATGCAAGGAATGGTTCTAATTCCTTTATATATGTTATCTTATTAAATAAATTAAATCTTTCCTCAAATGTCACTTTTCAGTGAGGTCTTCCCCAACCACTATTTAAATTTACACATTTCCTGCCTGCACCACTCCTCATCCCCCTACCATGTCCCTTTCCCCACTTATGAGTTATTCCTTTTTAAAATACTGTAGATATTATTTATTTGTTTAATAACAGTATTCCTCCACAAGAATAGGCATAAAGGCAGGGAATGTTGTCTGTTTTGTTATTTGCTGTATCCTCAGTCTACAACAGTACCTAGTACCTAGTAAGCACTCAACAAAATGTTTGAATGAAGGGAGAATTTAATCCTCAAGAAAATTCTATGAAGCAGGCATTATTCTCTTTTTACAAGTGAAGAAACTGATACACAGAGAGATTAACTTGCCCATGGAAGTGTTGGGATTTTAAAGAAGCTCCAGAGTGTGCCATCTTAACCATTATACTATACTGTTGCTTTTCAAGAACTCATGAAGGGAGAGAGGGGGCAGAAGCGAGAGAGGAGAGAGGAAGAAAACACAAATAAGAAAATGAGGGATCCCTGGGTGGCGCAGCGGTTTGGCGCCTGCCTTTGGCCCAGGGCGCGATCCTGGAGACCCGGGATCGAATCCCACATCGGGCTCCCGGTGCATGGAGCCTGCTTCTCTCTCTGCCTGTGTCTCTGCCTCTCTCTCTCTCTGTCTGTGACTTAAATAAATAAATAATAAATAAAATATTTAAAAAAAAAAAAAAAAAAAAAAAAGAAAATGAGAACAATGGGAATAATGTATGAGATTCTATAAACTTTAGAGTTCTTCATTTTGTTTTTTTGCTTTTTGTTCTGCACCTCTGTGAATAGGATCTACTTTTTCTCTGATGCAATTTCTGTGCATTACTGTGGGAAACTAGCTTTGGTTATGTGATAAAGGCAGCAATCAATCTTTTGTCCCCAAGTTGCATCTTTAGAGAATACTATCATTGTTCAACTATCACTCCATTGTTAAATGTGTCTTTTTACAATGTTAAATTGGTGGAAATGATTTGCACAACAAAAAAATCATACCTATTCAACACTGTACTAGAGGTTCCAGCCAGTGCAATAAGTTAAGGAAAAAAAGCATCCATATTGGAAAAGAAGAATGAAACTGTTCTTATTTACAAAGACATAATTGTCTATGCAGAAATTCAAAGGAATCTACAAAAAAAGCTCCTGGAACTAATAAGTGACTTTAGCAAGTTCATAGGACACAAGATTGATATAAAAAAATCAATTGTACTCATATATATGAAAAGTAAGCAATTAGAAATTGAAAAAATACTATTTCCTATAGTATCAAAGTATGAAATATTTAGGGATATGTCTGACAAAAGATATGAGTGACACGTACACTGAAAACTATGAAACATTTCTGAGTAAAATAAAAGATCTAAATAAATGGAGAAATACCATGTGTTTGTGGCTTGGAAGGTCTAATATTGTTAAGATGTCAGTTCTTCCCCAATTATTTTAATTGAGGTATAATTGACATATAACATTATATTAGTTTCAGACCTACACCACAATGATTTGATATTTGTATACACTGCAAAATGATCACCGCAGTAAGCCTAGTTCCATTACCATATGAAGTTACATAATATACAGTAAAATATTATTGACTATAGTCACCATACTATACATTACATACACACGTCTCATTTATTTATAACTGTAAGTTTCTACCTCTTGAACCCCTCCTCCTATTTTGCCCACCTCCAAAACCACCTTCAATCTAGCAATAAATGTTCTCTGCATCTATGAGTTTTGTTTGTTCATTTGTTTTGTTTTTTAGATTCCACGTATAATTAAAATTGTATGGTATTGGGAACCCTGGGTGGCGCAGCGGTTTAGCGCCTGCCTTTGGCCCAGGGCGCGATCCTGGAGACCCGGGATCGAATCCCACGTCGGGCTCCCGGTGCATGGAGCCTGCTTCTCCCTCTGCCTATGTCTCTGCCTCTCTCTCTCTCTCTCTCTGTGACTATCATAAATAAATAAAAATTTTTTAAAAATTGCATGGTATTGGTCTTTCTCTGCCCGACTTATTTCACTTAGCAGTATACCTTTAAGGTCCATCCATGTTGTTGTGAATGGCAAGAATTCATTCTTTTTTGATGCCTGAGTAGTATTCCATTATATAGACATATATCACATCTTCTTTATCCACTCATCCATTAATTAACACTTTGTTTCCATATCATGGCTATTGTGAATAATGCTGCAATGAACATAGGGGTGCATATAACTTTTCAAATTAGTGCTTTAATTTTCTTCAGATAGAGACCCAGAGATGGAGCTGCTAGTTCATGTGATAGTTCTACTTTTAGTCTTTAAAGGAACCTCCATACTGTCTTCTACGGTGGCTTCACCAATTTACATTCCTACCAACAGTGCACAAGAGTTTTATTTTCTCCACATTCTTGCCAACATTTGTTATTTCTTGTCTTTTTGATAATAGCGATTCTGGCAGGTGTGAAATGATGTCTCATTATGGTTTTGACTTGCAGTTCCCCAATGATTAGTGGTGTTGAGCATCTTTTCATGTGCCTGGTGGCAACTGAATGTCTTCTTTGGAAAAATGTATATTCAGATCTTCTTCCCATATTTTAATTTGACTTCTTTTTAGTTGAGTTGTATGGATTCTTTATATATTTTGAATATTAACCTCTTATCTGATGTATGTTTGCAAATACCGTTTCATTCAGTAGGTTGCTTTTTCACTTTGTTGATGACTTCCTTCATTGTGCAGAAACTTTTTAGTTTGATGTAGTCCCATTTGTTTATTTTTGCATTTGTTTCCATTGCCTTTGCAGTCAGATTAAAAAAAAATCACCAAAAGCAATGTCAATAAGCTTACTGCTTGTGTTTCCTTCTAGCAGTTTTTGTGGTTTCTAGTTTCATATTCAAGCTTTTAATCCATTTTGAATTAATTTTTGTGTATGGTGTTAAGATAGTTGTTCAATTTCATTCTTTTGCATGTAGCTGTTCAGTTTTCCCAGCACCATTTATGGACGAGAATATCCTTTTCCCATTGTATATTCTTGCCTCTTTTGTTGTAAATTAATTGGCAATATATGCATGGGTGTATATCTACCTATATATATGTCTATCTATATAGATAGCATGGGCTATCTATTCTGTTCTATTGACCTACATGCTGTTTTTAGGCCAATATATCATACTGTTTTGATTACTATAGCGCTGTAGTATATTTTGAGATCAGGGAGTATGATGCCTCCAGGCTTATTATTCTTTCTCAAGATTGTTTTGGCTATTTGGGATCTTTTGTGGTTTCATACAAATTTAAGGATTATTTGTTCTATCTCTGTGAAAAATGCCATTGATATTTTTATAGGTATTGCATTGAATCTACACATTGCTTTGGGTAATATGGACACTTTAACAATATTAATTCTTCCAATCCATTAGCATGGAATATATTTCCATTTAGCTATGTATTCTTTAAATTCTTTCATCAGTTTTCAGGGTAGAGGTCTTTCACCTACTTGGTTATATTTATTTTTCGGTATTTTATTCTTTTCAATGTGATTTTAAATGGGATTGTTCTCTCAATTTCTCTGATACTTTATTGTTAGTGTATAAAAATACAACAGATTTTCATATATTAATTTTGTATTCTGCAATGTTACCAAATTCATTTATTAGTTTTAAGAGTTTCTTGGTGGAGACTTTAGGGTTTTCCATATATAAAGTTATGTTATCCTCCAATGGTGACAGTTTTACCTCTTCCTTTTGGGTGCTTTTTATTTCTTTTTCTTGACTAATTCCTCCAGCCCGGATTTTCAATACTATGTTGAATAAAAGTGGTGAGAATGGGCATCCTTGTCTTGTTCCTGATCTTATAGTGAAAGCTTTCAGCTTTTCCCCATTGAGTGTGATGTTAGCTGTGGCCTTGTCATATGTGGTTCATATTATGTTGAGGTATATTTCTTTTATACCCACTTTTTTTTAAAAGATTTTATTTATTTATTCTTGAGAGAGAGAGAGAGAGAGAGAGAGAGAGGGGCAGAGACACAGGCAGAGGGAGAAGCAGGCCCCATGCATGGAGCCCGACGTGGGACTCAATCCCGGGTCCCCAGGATTATGCCCTGGGCTGAAGGTGGCACCAAACCACTGAGCCACCCGGGCTGCCCTTATACCTACTTTGTTGAGAGTTTTTACCATAAATGGATGTTGAATTTTGTCAGATGCTTTTTTCTGCATCTATTAAGATGATCATATGATTTTAATCTTTCATTTTGTTAATGTGGTGACTCTCATTGATTGCTTTGTTGATGTTGAACCTTCCTTCATTCCTAGAATAAATCCTACTTGATCATGGCATATGATGTTTTTAATGTATTCTTGAATTTGTTTTGCTAATATTTTGTTGGGGATTTTTGCATCTGTGTTCACTGGGGATGCTTGGTCTGTAATTTTCTGTTTTGTGGTATCCTTGTCAGTGTAATGCTGACCTCCTAAAATGTTTGGAAGCATTCCTCCTTCTTCAATTTTTTGGAAGAATTTGAGAATAAGTGTTAAGTCTTCTTGAATGTTTGGTATAATTCACCACTGAAGCCATCTGGTTCTACACTTTTAGTCTCCTTGCTAGTAATAAATCTGTTTAGATTTTCTTTCTTCATGATTCAGTCCTAGAATTGTGTGTTTCTAGGAATTTATCTATTTCTTTTAGGTTTTCCAATTTGGTGGCATATAAATGTTCATAGTAGTCTTTTATGATCCTTTGTATTTCTTTGGTATCAGTTTTAACTTCCCCTCTTTCATTTCTGATTTTATTTATATGAGCCCTCTCTCTTTTTTCTTAGTGAGTCAGCTAAAGGTTTATCAATTTTGTTTACCTTTTCAAGAGCCAGCTCTCAGTTTCACTGATCTTTCCTTTTGTCTTTTTAGTCTCCATTTCATTTATTTCTGCTCAGGACTTTATTATTTCCTTCCTTCTAATAACTCTGTGTTTTGTTCCTTTTTCTTTAGTTCCATTAGATTGTTTATTTGAGATTTTTCATGTTTCTTGAGGTAGGCCTGTATCTCTATGAACTTCCCTTTTAGAATAGCTTTCATTGCATCCCACTGATTTTGGTATGTTGCATTTTCTTTTTTTTAATAAATTTATTTTTTATTGGTGTTCAATTTACCAACATACAGAATAACACCCAGTGCTCATCCCGTCAAGTGCCCCCGCCCAGTGCCCGTCACCCATTCACCCCCACCCCCCCACCCTCCTCCCCTTCCACCACTCCTAGTTCGTTTCCCAGAGTTAGGAGTCTTTATGTTCTGTCTCCCTTTCTGATATTTCCCACACATTTCTTCTCCCTTCCCTTATATTCATTTTCATTTATCTCTGGGTATTTTTGGTTTCTCCTTTGACTTCTTGTTGATCCATTGGTTGTTCAATACCATGTTTAATCTCTACATACTTGTGATTTTTCCAGTTTTATTTTTGTGACTGATTTCCAGATTCATACCATTGTGGTTTAAAAAGATGTTTGATATAACTTTAATCTTCCTAAATTTATTGAGGCTTATTTTATCATATAACATATATTGTATCTTGGAGAATGTTTCATGTGCACTTGAGAAGAGTATGTATTTTGCTGCTTTTGGATAGAATGTTCTACATATATCTATTAACTCCATCTTGTCTAATATATCCTATGTGTCCTTTAAGGTTGAAGTTTCTTTATTGATTTTCTGTCTCGATTATCTATCCATTGATGCAAGTGAAGTGTTAAATTCCCCTACTATCATTGTATTGCTGTTGATCTCTCCTTTTGGGTCAGTTAACATTTGTTTTATATATTTAAGTGCTCTTATGTTGAGTGCATAAAGATTTATAACTGCTATACCTTCTTGCTGGATTGATCCCTTTATCATTATACCATGCCCATCTCTGTCTTTTATTACAATTTTTATTTTAAAGTCTATTTTATCTACCCCAAAGTGTAGTTATCTCAGTTTTCTTTTGGTTTCCATTTGCATGAAACATCTTTCTCTATCCCTTTACTTTCAGTCTGTGTGTCCCCTTCTATCTGAGGTAGGCTGCAGGTAGATGGATCTTGTTTTTTTTAATTCATTCAGCCACTTTGTCTTTTGATTACAGAATTTTGTCCATTTACATTTAAAGTAATTATAGATAAGGTATGTACTTATTACCAGTTTGTTGTTTACTGGCTCTTTTGTTGTTCCTCTCTGTTTCTTTCTTCTTCTCTTGCTCTCCTTCCTTGTAGTTGATGCCTTTCTTTAGTGTTATGTTTAGGTTCCATTATCTTTTGTATATCTACTATAGGTTTTTGCTTTGTCATTACCATTAAGCTTACATATATCAGTCTATATATGTATCAACATAGACCGATGGCAAGTTAAGTTTGAACACATTCTAAGATTTTACATTTTTTACTCCCCCATACACATGTGACACAATGATGTCACATTTTATATCTTTTATTTTGTGTATCCCTTAATTAATTATTGTAATTTAGTTATTTTTACTAGTTTTACTAGTTTTGTGTTTTAGCCTTCATCTAGCATTATAAATGATTACTACCTTTAATGCATATTTACCTTTGGCGGTTGGATTTTTATT
Source organism: Canis lupus familiaris (assembly GCF_011100685.1). Classification (NCBI taxonomy): domain Eukaryota; kingdom Metazoa; phylum Chordata; class Mammalia; order Carnivora; family Canidae; genus Canis; species Canis lupus. Next base: position 104,486,397 of record NC_049260.1, read on the forward strand.
TTTGTATGTTTTCTTATTACTAATTAGCACTTTTCAATGTAAAGAAATCTGTTTACATTTCTTGTATGGCTGGTTTAGTGGTGGTGAACTCCTTTAGTTTCTCTTGTCTCTCTCCTTTAATTGTGAATGATAGCCTTGCCAGGTAGAATATTGTTAGTTAGAAGTTTTTTGTTTTTGCTCCTTTGAATATATTATGCCATTTCTGGCCTGCAAAATTTCTGCTGAAAAATCAGCTGACATTCTTATGGGCTGGAGAGAGGAGGGTGTTCCTTGTATATAACAGGTTCTTTTTTTCTTGCTGCTTTTAAGATTCTCTCTTTAGCTTTAATTTTTGACATTTTAATTTGACACTTTATGGCTCTCTTATTTTGACTTCATCTTATTTGGAACTCTCTAGGCTTCCTTTATCTGGATGTCTGTTTCTTTTCCTAAGCTAGGGAAGTTTTCAGCCATTATTTCTTCAAATAAGTTGTATGTCCCTTTCTCTCTCTTTTCCTTCTGGGACCCCTATTATGTGAATATTTTTCTACTTGATGTTGTTCTTTCTATAGGTCTCTTAAGCTATCTTCATTTTTAGAAATTCTTTTTTCTTTTTGCTGCTCTGTTGGGTGGCTTCTCTCTCTCTCTCTCTCTCTCTCTCTCTCTCTCTCTCTCTCTTTCGTTTCTACTCTCTTAACTTCCAGGTCACTGAGCCTTTCTTCTACTTCATTTAGTCTGTTGTTGAGCCCCTCTAACATACTTTGAAGTTCAGTTATCATATTCCTTAGCTCCATGACTTCTGTTTGGTGCTTTCTTATATTTTCTGTCTCTCTGCTGAAGTTCTCTCTGTGGTCATTCATTCTTCTGAGATTGGTGAGCATCTTTATAACCATTTCTCTGAACTCTTTATTTAGTAAATTCCTTATCTCCCTTTTATTAAGTTTTTTTCTGCGGCTTTATCTTTTTTCATTTGGAGCATTCCCCTTGTTTCCTCATTTTGTCAGACATTCTGTGTTTGTCTTGTGTATTAGGTAAACCACCAATCTCTCCCAGTCTTGAAGGAGTGGTCATAGGAAAACAAAGAGTGTGTCTCATTCTGCTGTCTACAGCCCCCTGGAGGCAGTAGCCTGCCAGGAACTGTTTCTTTAATTGTTTCAGTTCTGTGGGGCATAGAAACATAAGCCCCCCTGGCCACCAGAGTCAGGTCTTCAAGGAGCATTCCCTATATGGGTTGCATGCACTTATTTGGTTTGGCTGGGTCACAGGGGAGCACATGGTTGTGGCAAGCTCACCCAACAGGTTTGATTGGGCAGGGTCATGTGGTACAATAGTCCAGGGCATGCAGCACTAGCAAGATAGAAGGAGAGTACAGATATGGCACCTTCAAGTGACCCCATCAGCAGAAAGAGTTCCAACACATCCCTGCGCCTTCAGCAGACACTTTACAATTAGCCAATAAATCTCCTTCACACACGGTCTAGGCATTTTCAACCTGCTGCTTTTGCCATGGGTCCCAGGGCAAATGAGGCTGTAAGAGCCTGTTAAGTGCAGTCTCAGTTTCCTCCAGACCTTTGGGTCTCCTGACTATAAGCCATGTTGGTTTTCAAAGCCAGATGTTTTGGAGGCTTGTCTATCTAGTGCAGTTCCCAAGGGTTAGGGTTGCCAGATGTGGGGCTCAAACTCAGGGATATGCCCTATATTTGTGAGATTCCATCTATCTGTGGGTTGCCATGCCCACAGGGGTGGGTTTTTTGGCAAGACTATGTCTCTATCTCACCTTCTCATCTCAATCTGGCCTTTTTACCCTTTGCTGTGAAGGAGCTATTCAGCTTGTTTACAGGTCTTTTTCAAAGAATTTTTCTATATATAACTATAGATTTGGTGTGTCCATGGGAGAAAGTGAGTTCAGGGTTTTCCTATACTGCCATCTTAAACCACCCTCTCCCAAGATTTGATATATAAATTCAACACAATCCCTTCCAAAATCCCAGATGGCTTTTTTTCTTTCCCTGTAAATGTATAGGCTGATTCTAAAATTCACATGAAAATATAAAGGACCTAGAATATCCAAAACAACTTTGAAAAGGAAGAATGAAGTTGGACTCACACCATCTGATTTCAAGACTAATATAAACCTAGGGTGGTCAAGGCAATGTGGAATTGGTATAAGGATAAGTATATCCATTGACTGAGAATCTAGAGGTAAAAAAACAAAGAATCTAGAAGTAGATCCATATATATATATATATATATATATATATATATATATATATATTCAGTCTAGAAGTATACTGTTTTTTGACAAACATACCAAAGTAGGCCAATGAGAAAGATATTCCTCTAGTGAAATGGTACTGGAATGAGTGGATATCCATATGCAAACAAAATTAAAATAAAAATCTAAAAAAACCTTTGATCTTGACCTTGCACCAAATAAAAAAATTTCACTTAAATTGAATAATTGTCTTAAATGTAATACCTAAATCTGTATAAAACATCTAGAGGAAAACACAAGTATAAACCTTTGCAACTTTGAGTTAGGCAAAGATTTCTTAGATATGATACCAAAAGCATAATCCAGAAGAGAAAAAACTGATAAACTGAATTTCATCAAATTACAAAGTTCTGCTATACACGTAAATGTTTCTACATTCCAGATTTTTAGCCACTAATGGGTTCATAATAATAATTTAGATAACACATCAGTTTTGCCCCATGTTCCCATACTTTCATAGTACTGGAAACCATAGTGAGCCATGTTTAATAGGTTAGTTTTCTGAAAAACAAATATTTGGCCTGGAGACATTAGAAGATGCCTCTTTTTTTGTTTGTTTTTATTTATTTTATTTTTTTTATAAATTTATTTTTTATTGGTGTTCAATTTACCAACATACAGAGTAACACCCAGTGCTCATCCCGTCAAGTGCCCCCCTCAGTGCCCGTCACCTATTCACCCCCACCCCCCGCCCTCCTCCCCTAGAAGATGCCTCTTATTTAGCCTCTGTAATTCCCTCAGCTCAGAAAGAGCTGGTTTGAGAACTAACAATATTGAGGTGAAAGATCAGATGTAGCATTGACGGATGGATAGACAGACAGATGGGAAGAGGAAGCGAAGGAGGGCAGAAGAAAGAGAGACAGAGACAGAGATTTATTACTTGTAGGCAAATATGGGAGTCCTGTTTAACATCACTCTTCCTGGCTTTCCTAGGTTTTCTTGAGCAGGAGAGCAGGAGTGGAATTCTAGCTAGTACCTGGGAACTGGACATAGCTATGCTAGAGCAATGCAAGTGACAGTTCTCAATCTTTTTTTTTTAAGATTTTATTCATTTATTTATGAGAGACACAGAGAGAGACGCAGAGACATAGGCAGAAGGAGAAGCAGGTTCCTCACAGGGAGCCTGACGTGGGACTCGATTCCCAGACCTAGGATCATGCCCTGAGTCGAAGGCAGACGCTCAACTGCTGAGCCACCCAGGAGTCCCTGAGAGTTCTCAATTTTGTATATTTCAGAGGTGAAAAGAGAGTTACCAAGGTCCACTGTTCTAGGGAGCGCTATGTTGACTCCATGGTTTTGTATGACAGGTAAGAAGGGAGAAAGATGGCTCCTGCTTTCCAAAGCTCCATTAACAGAATCAGTCTTCTTGATTAAGCTGTAGAACCATGGACAGTCAGGTATTTGGGGGGGCATCTATTATGTTAGTAAGTATACTCTTCATCTTAACCATCACAGAGATACATGCAGAACTGCTAGAAAATGTTTCATGGCTGAAGTATTTCTTCCTGGATTTACTACTAATTTCTTATCTAACCTAATCTGCAGGAATTATTTATGTGATGCTAGTGGTTTTGGGGCTTCTGCTTTCCCATTTTCAAAGTTGGCAAAGCAGATAACCATGCAAGCTGTACCATCTAGAGCTCTCATTTGGTCAGAATCATATTGGCCAGGTCACCGTGTTCCCAGCTGCAATAGGTTGGCAGCTGAAGCAAGCATAATCACTAGGTGACATTATTAAGCACTTATCCTGTGCCAGATACTGGGAGATTCTTACTTAGATTATGGCATTTCATCATCACAATGGCCTAATGAGATTGGTACAAAGGTAATCAGCGGTGGAGCCAGGATTCAAATCCAGGTCTCTCTGATTCCAAAGCTGATGTCCTTTTGAATACACACAAAGCTACACGATTAATTTATTTCAAGCGATCTTTGAAAAGCCCTGTGCTGTAGCCATTAGCTCTAGGTTAAACCCCAAAGTATGTCCAGCCTGTGTGTTATTTACCCCTTGTTATTGGAAGTCTTTTTCAAATATCTTAGGCTACTTTCCTGCCTTATTAATGAATGCACTTTCTGGAATAGATTTGATTTTTTTGTTATGACCGAAAGTCTCACACTATCCCAGATGGAGAATATTGGAGGAAAAGGCAATTAAGCTACAAGTGAACTGATTCTCAGGTACAGTTGACTAAAAGCCACTTCTAGGAATGCATTCTTTTTTTTGGGGGGGGGGTTAGGAATGCATTCTGACATCAGTTTATGCTTCTGTCATTTATCTTTTTCTACAAAGGAGTAACTACAGAGAAAGACAGAGATAGAGATTGCAGTCAGTTTAACAGTTCGGTTTGTCACAAGACTTTGTGATACTAGATTTAGTCTCATAGCTAAACTAAGGCACCGATGACATCATCAGCAGGTAAAACTACAGGAACTATTTGACAAGTTGAATACTTGGCCACCTGATTGTTATGTTCATATAGCACACAAACATTTTGAAGTGAATGTCCCCCCCACACACACACAGTTTCATACAGAGAGGCAAAACTGGGGGTTTTAGCAATAGTCACAGACTACTGTGAAATGCTTGGCTCTCAGTTAGAAGACATGACACACTCATGAGATCATGGTGTGCAGGATTCAGACTCCAGGGATACACATATAAACAGCTGAATCTGAACATATAACTGCACCATGCTGAGTCCATACAGAACAAGCAAGACTTCACTTCTTTTTAAAGGTGGAAAGTTTTTCATTTGGCTCCTGCCAACCAAAGCCAAAGGAGTGTTGGTGTGTTTAGTTTATTTATGAAGCTATGTGCTCCTAACTGCTCTCATCTAGAGACTGCTAAATAGATAAACAAGTCTGCTTATTATGAGACAATTCTGGCAAAGACAGGTTCGAGTCCATCTTCCTGTGGCATCTGCTACTAGGGTCAGCTCCAGGCAGATTTGTGAAGTGAGCAAGGTTGACTTGGTCCTCATATTCCCCTTCTGTACTCCTTTGACTCTATTTTAGCATTCCTCCCTCTCTGGCTTAATTACTTTAAGCCAACATTTATGGTACTTAATTCAACAATTATGGTATCATTTACCAGGCACTGTGCTTGGGTTCTCTGCCCTGGTCCTGTAATATTCATCGCCTTCACAAGTCTTTGAAAATAGAACTTACTTCTTATCATTCCATAGCCTAAGACTATGGAAAACATTTCAGGCTGAGGGGCTGCCTAGTTTCCATAGTAGTCTGCAACTGCCTGAAATCTAGTTTTTTAATTAATGCTTCTAAATGTTACACACACACACACCCTCAACCTTGATTGACTGATTTGAGGGAGATCTATGAGTTCTCTTTATTGTTGTCTTGATGATGGGGCATTAAAGGTTCAAGATCCCTCAACAATAATGTTGAGAATGGGTGACTGTCCAAACATAACCAGAATGGTGTTAGTTTAGAGCAAAAGGAAAGTGTTTGAAAGTACACACTATTTCCTTTCATCATCACTATTGCTACATTTTTTAAAAAGTGGAATGATTCTAATTTCTCCCCAAAGAGAAATTACTTCCTCCGAAGTCTCCATTTTCACAGTGGCTGCCAGAGCTTACTCACATGTCATGGTATATGGAGAGAAGAGCACTCAGGTGGACATCCTGAGACCAGGCTCCAAGACTCCTTTGGTGTGATTAGCTGAAGTACCTTGCTATCTAGGAGAAGAATTGTAGAATAGATGATAGTAAAAAGAGCAGGTGACAAATATTAGAAGACCAGGATTCTAGGCTGACCTCTGCTACTTGGGGAAAATGACTGACCCTTCTTTTTTTTTTTAAGATTTTATTTATTTATTCATGACAGTCGAGAGAGAGAGAGTTAGAGACACAGGCAGAGGGAGAAGCAGGCCCCATGCAGGGAGCCTGATGTGGGACTCGATCCCGGGTCTCCAGGATCACACCCTGGGCTGCAGGCAATGCCAAACCACTGGGCCACAGAGGCTGCCCTGAATGACCCTTCTTGAGTCTCAGTGTCCTTATCTGTCCAGCAAAAGGGTTGGTCTCATGTAAAGTGTGTTCTGATACAAAATGAAAATTCATAACGGCTTCTTGTCATTGCCATGCATGCTCAGCTGTGACAGTTTAAGTGCTTGCTAGGAACAACCCAATGGGTTAGCAAATGCATTGATTCTGGCATGATGTGTTTCACAGAATAACATATTAACATTACCAAAGGGAACCAAATGTGTGGTTAAATGTAGTGGTCTGGCCTGACTAGTCATGGGTCAACCTCTATAAAACCTATGTTTCCTGATATCAGAGTTATGGCTCTGCACTGATTTTTCTTTCTGCTTTGTCAATTTGGCTCAATGTTGGCATAGAAGAAATTGCATGTATCTCCCTGAAAGTCACTGCCAAGGTAGTCTGGCTCTGCTGCTCAGATATATCCCATTCCATCTGCTCTTCCCTGAAACACAGGGCTGGCTACCCAGCTCAGATCCAGGCAACAAAACAGCAAGCAGAAGTCACAGAACTTTCAAGCTGTAGGTTTTTTAAGCTACTCTGAATGCTTCACTGCATCTCTCTTGGCCCCCAATGGATTGGAGTCTCCCAAAAAGGGCAGAATTGGCCATTTGGTTTTAGTTTTGACCCAATTCACAGCTCCAACTTGTTCTTATCAATGTTAGGGGATTCTATCTTTGTGACTTCCTTTCCTTTTCCTCTTCTGACCTAGCCTTGCTACCTGAGGGGTAAGTGGGAAAATGAAAGGGTTCAGGGGTCTCTTCTCAGAAATCTTCATTGATATCCCCACATGACATCTTCTTCACCACAATCCTGGTGTTGGTTAGGGGTGACTATTGGGGCTCTAACAGAACCCAGTGACTGCTTCATTGTAAATACTATCTTGTCATCCTGTCTCCTCTCTTTCCCACAAGGAGACTGTGAAGTCCTTGAAGGCATGTATTATATCTTGTATTTGTCTGCACAACCCCAGGATTTAGCACAATGGCACAAAATAAACACTCAATGTATTTGAGTTATCATCTTAAAGTAATAAAAACCAAAAAAAATAATTTACCAAAAATGTCCATTTGGAGACCTTGTGGAGGCACGTACTATCCTCTCCAATTTCCTCATGTATAAAACAGAAATAATAATAGTGCCTATTTCATAAGCTTCTGGTGTTGAGGATTAATGAGACAAAATTGTCAAGTGCTCAGTTGGCTGAGAGCATGCACTCTATATATAAACTTCCCAAAAATTGATGGGACCTAAGTCAGATCAATGGACCTGGCACACATATCCATGAAAAGGATAGTGGAGAATTTTTTAGTTTTCTTTAATAACAAAAATAATGAAGAATAATGAGGAATTACCTTAATCTGTGAGTCACATACACAGCAACTAAAAGGCACCCAGCTCAGAATGTGCAAAGAGGGAGGCCATCATGGTGGCAGAAGCTTGGAATGTGTCCAAATACAGCAAGTGCTCTATAAGATCACGTTTATTTACTTAAGAATGTATTTATGTGGACCTCCTACTGTTCACAACCTGAGTATGGTATCAGGTATGCATTCTCTGTGTCATCTGAACTCAAATTTGACCAACACTCCCTTTGTGGCTCACACTGAGATTCTTCACTCAAAAGGTAAGAGACTAGGTCCCTCTAAAGCCAAAAGAAACCAAACAGTGCCCCTTTCAAAGTGCAACAGCAACCACAAGCATCCTTCATGAAACATCAGGGTCTAATAAATGGAGATGGTGCCCTACAGCTGTCAGCATGATAGGTGTATGCAAGGGGCCCAGGGGCAGCCTGCCATTTCTGCAAGCATGGGGCTAGAAGCAATTTTCCAGTGCCATATCTGCTAACTGAGAGTGCACACTGACAGTGAATCAGGACTCATTTGGAAACATTCATCTGCTGGGGACTGTGTGCATCAATTCCCTTCCTTCATAATTTATACAGCATTTTGATTGTGGTGTGTGGTGATAAATAACTGAAACGAGTTATAAGTGCTCAGAGATTTAGTCTTATGTCTTCAGCACAGCTTTTTATATTCTCTAAGATAGCCCACATTCAACTTTATATGCAAACCTGAAATGGGATTCAGGAGGAAAAGAAATGGGGGAAAAAGGCAGCCAACAGAACTTTCATTTTGGGAATTGACTATAAGATCATATTCAAAGTGCAGCATTTATGGTCCAACACTGAATACATAAAATATATGACCATTACAAATTCACCTCTCATTGCAAAACCATGTTCTTGTACTGACATATCTTATTGCTAGATTAGAGCTTTTAGCATGATTAAGGCATCTTTCATCTTCTCCTAGATGCAGGCTGGGTACTCCTTCTGGGCTGTATTTCTACCTATCACAATGCCCTATGCCACTTAGAGACATGGCCTACAGAGAACCCAAGTCATTCACCAAAGGGATGAAGCTGCAGCCACTTCAAAGGGGAAGCATCTAATCAGAGGTATGTCATCTGCATGGGTTCGCATGCTCTGCTGAATCCAATCGGTGGGATCAGCCAATGCTATTTTCTGGAATTAACCCAAATAGTTAAATCTAACATCACAAATATTCAGCCAATACAAGCTTTGGCAATACCACAAAGACAGTTTCATGTAAGACATGTTACATGCTGGTTACTAGGAAAAGAATAAATGTATCACATAAATCAGTGATATGGTTACAATGTAAATGTACTTAAACCAGGACATTCATGGAATGACTTTCCAGATTTTTTGGCTCAACCCTCAACCTTAATGTAAGGGTCAAAGACAGATTTTCATGGGTTTTGCAACTCGTAAAATGATGAAGCAGTGCTGCTGCTTCTTTCTTTAATTTTTGAAACACATAGTCCAAATCTTGCATTGCTTTAGATCCTTGCCTTTCACATTCAGTCTGACTTTCCCATTCCTCTCCTCCCACATCTTCAGTCCTTCATATACCCCATATTCTTGACACATGCTTTACTCATTTAAATTCCCCAGTGACTAGCCCAGGGCAAGGCACGTGGAAGGCATTCCACAAATCTTCGTTGAATGAGTATGAATAAATGACAAAATGAGGACGGCACAAGGCTTGGTGACAGCTGTGTTAAATGCACAGGGACACTTTTCACTTACTTCCCACTCTTAGATGTGTTCCGTGCCTTTGTGGATGATGGAGAATTGGCACCTGGATTAGTGTTTGGAGAACCTCGTCTATCCTTACTATACCCACAGAAAGAATAGAAAAAAATATACAACAATGACCATAGAGACAAAAAGCAATTAGTCATTTCATTTAAATACTTCCAATCTCCCTCTCTCTCTCTCTGTCTCTCTCTCTTTCTCTCACTCCCTCCCTGCCTCTCTCTTTCTCCTGTCAAAATAGACCATGATTTTATCCAGTGGTGCCCTTCAAAGGTAAAGAGAGTGGGAACCACTGGTCAAGTTTAAAGAAAGCTATCCTTTTGGCATTCAAAGCTTGAGCTGGTGGATTCCATTAATGATAGCACCATAGCCCAGGCCCCAAGGGAGGTTCCTGTAAAAATATTGTGTAAAAATAACTAGTCTTTAACATAAAATCCTTTATTTTCAGTCTCTAGAGTGTATGTATTACAAGTTCAGTTCTGAAGCTGCTGACTTTTAGTGAAGTATGTGGATGCCAAATGACTTCTAAAAGTCTTTGGGAGATACTATCAGATGAATTAATAAATTCCACTCATAATGTTAACATGGAAAGGCCGTGAATTCAGATATTCTTTCAGGAAAAGCACCACCTGCTTCATGAGTAATTGAATTTAAATCTCCACCTTCAATAACTCCACAGCTTATGTCAAACCTTGGAAACAATTACGAAATAAATCACTAGGAAGGTCTGCTTAATCTCATCAGGTTAATAAACGCAGACAAATTAATCACTTGAAGGTAAACAAAAAGGAATAATTGATTGGAGTCTTCTTGATTACTTTATTCTATTTTCTTTATCAAACTATTTTTACCATTATCTTCAATTCAGCTGCTCTGCCTTGAAATTATTACTTCATCTTCAGATTTCCATGGAAACCAATTCAAAGGCTTTCTCTCCTAGATGATGTGTGGAATTATTTATCCTGATTTCATCAGAAAGATTTTTTTTGTTGTTACTCAGATCTACGTCAGCATAACCTTTTATGAAAAGTGAAGGTAAAAAAGAAAAATGCATATCTTGGCTTTCAATGAGGATAATAGAGCCTTCCAAAGGCACAGAATATTGTCTCAGAGAATGTCAAAGAGCTTTCCGGATACTTATGAAGCTTTTAAGTGCCTCAGAAATAAGTACCTGTAAGTCACTGTATTTATATGTGGAGTGGCATGGGGGTCACAAAAGATATTCTGCCCTGTACTCATCAGCTTTAAATGGCGACGCAGATGTGACTGGAACAAGAGAGAATCATAGGTTCTGGGTGATTGCAAAGGTAATACAGAGGGTGTGGGCACAGACAAGGGCTAATCAGACAGTTAGCAAAAGCCCCAACAGGTAGGATTCCGTGTCTAGGAGGTCCAAAAAGCACTTCTTTGAGGTATAAGACACCAAGGTGAGCTCCAATCTTTCTGCTGGAGACGACAGACATTCTTTTTTTTTTTTTTTTTTTTTTAAATTTTTATTTATTTATGATAGTCACATACAGAGAGAGAGAGAGAGAAGCAGAGACACAGGCAGAGGGAGAAGCAGGCTCCATGCACCAGGAGCCTGACGTGGGATTCGATCCCGGGTCTCCAGGATCGCGCCCTGGGCCAAAGGCAGGCGCCAAACCGCTGTGCCACCCAGGGATCCCGACGACAGACATTCTAGAAAGAGTGAGCACACATTCTATTCTGGAAGAGATATCAGAAGTCTGTCAAGACAAAGCGCTAGGGTTCTCGCACAGTGTGGGGACCATTTCCTTGTGCTGCTACGGACTTGCCATACTGTGGTTACATTCTGAGTGGGGCCTGCAGACTCCATTCTGAAGACTCCATCTATCCATTATGACTTGCTAGCAAAGAATTCCTTCCTTATCCACGCCTGGGACCATACCAGCTACCTTCCTCATCCAGAGCCAAGCTCAGAAACTAAGAGATAATACCAAACAATGGGGCAAAGATTGTAGCTCCAAAGAATTCAAGACTGTCTCCTTCAGCAGGTTGGGGCAGTCTGATGCAAAGGACACAATATGCTATGAATTGCAAAATTCAAGCCGGACCCAATTTTCCTCACTTCCACATCCTGGTCACTGGCCAATAAACGTTCCTCCACCTAGCCCCTCACTCAGAGAGGGTAGAGTGGAAAACTTCACTGGAAGCATTCTGAGACAAAGGCTCTTTTGATTTTGTAAGCTACCAGGCTCAGACTAGGTGGTCATTTAATGCTCCCAGAGTCACCAAGTTCAGGCATCCCTGTTCTTTTCAATGCAAGAACACCCATTCTGACTGCTAAATTCCCAGGTCTGTGCCTTGGGCACAAGAGTCCGTTATAATCTGCATGACAAGTGACCCCGTTAAAGCTCAATTCAGGGCACTGCAGGACATCAGGGAAAGCTGGCAGCTGGCAGAGGCAGCCTTCTTATTGTTAACTGCTGCTTTAGACAGGGGTGGTCTGGGAGCAGTTGTGCTTTAAAAGATAGGAATAAGGACCCCTCTGACCTACTGCCAAACCCTGTAAGTGCAGATCTGAAGAGAAGAAAAACAAAAACTTTATCAGAGAAAAATCACATACAGAAGGTATGGCACCATGATTGGGGGTAAAAGTAATCAAGCAACCCAAAATGTTTGTTCTGGCAAATAGCAGATCCATTTGCAGACATAAAGTGTATCCAAAAGTGGGGTAGGGACCAAGCGGAATTTGTGGCAGGCTTGATCCTAGGAGTTTCATTTTGTAGCTAGACTAAGAACTGTTGTAGAGAAAGGCTTGGTGGACATTGATGGAAAACAGTCATCCGTCCACCTCAAAGTTCCAGCCTCAGCAGCAAAGTCTGAACAAGACACTATATATAATTCTGAAACCTTGAGACCAAAGGACCCTGAGTTTTCTGGAAGTGCCCCATGATAGAGAAAGAGAAGATCCTGCAGCCACAGACTGTCTGGGAGCCTCAGAGATCTGGAAAAACACAGGTCAAGGACCAAAAGATTAAGATGCTGTCAAAGGGGATCCCTGGGTGGCGCAGCGGTTTGGCGCCTGCCTTTGGCTCAGGGCGCGATCCTGGAGACCCGGGATCGAATCCCACATTGGGCTCCCGGTGCATGGAGCCTGCTTCTCCCTCTGCCTATGTCTCTGCCCCCCTCTCTCTCTCTCTCTCACTGTGTGCTTATCATAAATAAATAAAAATTAAAAAAAAAAAAAAAAAAAAAAAATAAGATGCTGTCAAGAATACTGGCCACTGGATCATCTAGCAATCTCAGGGATTTGATAAATGGATGATAATTTGGGGCATATGAGATGGGAGGGGAACTGTATTGGCTCAGAGCTAGTTTCTTTTTTTTTTTTTTTTTTTTTTATTGGTGTTCAATTTACTAACATACAGAATAACACCCAGAGCTAGTTTCCAACCCACAGATCTGAAACAGATTCCTGTTGTCATTATTTTGACCACTTGTCAGATCTCTACTTTGATCTTCTCTTTGGGTTGCAATCTTAAAGGCTGTGGCCTGAAATCCCTGAGATTATAAATCCAGGCTTCCTCTACTCCTCCTGAGTAGCTATTCTCTTCTGAGATGATTCTTTCCTCCCTCCCTCACACCCAACCTCATCAAAGGCCTATGAAAACTATTCCAGGTGAGCTCCTGCTAGGAAAAGTTAATGAGTGCCAGGGCTCCTTCTGTCTGCCTGGCTGGCTGTCCGTCTCCATCTATCAAGTAAGCCACTTTCCACAGGCTCCACTGATGTCTCCAACACCAGAAACTTGGAGGAAAAAATCTGCAGTATTCTGCACATTGTATTCAGGTGGGGAAACTCCGACTAACCCAACTTTTCAGCATTTTCAAAGTGTTTCTGATTGAATAATTTGATGCTGAAATGGCATCCAGTGTTCTTAACACAAGATGGCAATCAGATCCACTCCAATCTGGATTTTTCTCTTAGATCAGAGAGGTACTTGAGGGAGAAGAACCTAGCAGCTTTAAACACACTCAACTCACTTTCTTGATGGGCAGCATAAACTTCTGCATTTGCTATAGTACTTCGTAGGCTCTTTTTGGAATTAATTCATCTCAGACCCATGAAAACTAGTTGCGCTGCTCTACCTACGACAGCACTGAAATTTTAAAAATGGATTTTTGGGATCCCTGGGTGGCGCAGCGGTTTGGCGCCTGCCTTTAGCCCAGGGCGCGATCCTGGAGACCCGGGATCGAGTCCCACGTCAGGCTCCCGGTGCATGGAGCCTGCTTCTCCCTCTGCCTGTGTCTCTGCCTCTCTCTGCCTCTCTCTCTCTCTCTGATTATCATAAATAAATAAAAATTAAAAAAAATAAATAAAAATGGATTTTTCAGGGTTTTAGGAAATTGAATTTCAGAAGAGAGACTCAGGCTGTCATACTCATTGTCTATATATCTTTTATTTGGCCCTGAGCATGGTGCTTGTTTATATCTTATTGTTTATCTGTCTAGCCCGTAAGAGGGCATTCAGAAAATATTCGTTAAACAAATGAAAAGAGCTGCATTTGGGCTCTGTTCAATTATCAATGTCCCCCAATGACTGGTGGGAGATAGGAAGTGGTGACACACGTGTCACACATTTTCCATTCCTAGAGAAGAATGGACTGGGCAAACTGTATTCTAGTTGGATTCTGGTCTAGTTAAAATTGGCTTGTTGGTTGATCATCATGTGGATTACAAAGACAGGTAAGCTTGGAAAGGATTCTCTAGCAAGTGTGCTTGAGTAGTTGGCTAGTGCCCATGAATAACAAGAACCCTACTGCATTTGTATAGCTCTTCATATTTTCCAGTGTGTGTTCTCATAAGCGATAACTGAGATGAAACCCAAGCAATTGTTAAGGGGTTATTCCAAATCTATCTGGGGAAATGGTAGCTAACTGCCCCCTAGAGATGACTCTAGGTTCCTTAAAGCTCACATGATGAGGAAATGCACTTAAAATATATAGATTCTACCAGGGATAGAAACTCATCTGATCTGTTTCCCCAACAGGTGCTTGAGTTTCCCATACAACATATCCACCAAGTGGTCGTCTTTTCGAAAGGCTTTGAAATCATGATCGTTTCCCCATCATGATTGCTTCCCCAAGAAAACCTGCTTTCTTATTTTCGAAGAGGCTCAGATTTCTGAAGTATTTTTGCCCTTGTTCTGTTACTGAGCAAGACAGCTCTTTAAATATCGATTTCCTTTCATTAGAGTTGATGAGGCTTCTTTATCTCATTTTTCTATCTTGCTAGGTTATGTCCTGAGTAGTTTTCTTTCTTTGCTCCAAACTTTTTTCATTTTCCTCTACCTAAAGTGCCTCAATTATTGTTCATACCCCTTTAAGGGTCCTGCTCTTATTATCTATATTTCTGTTAATTATCAAACAAAGAAAGTTCAGTTTGCTAACCTGTGCTTTCAGTTAGCTTCCTTCCTTAGTTTTTCTTTGCTTAACTGTGGATAATGACAGGTTTTCAGGGAAGAGAACAGCTCATCTTTATTGCTAGGAAGTGCAGTGTTAACTGTGATCTCTCAGAGCATTTATTCAAAAATCTCAAGTTCTAATCCTGGCTGCCAGCAAAGCATATAAATTCTTGCTGTCTTAGGATTCTCATCTATAAAGCAAAGGGAATTAAACTGATGAGGTACCATTCACACATACGTTCACAATTACTTTGTAATTGCAGAGCTCATGGAAAAGATAGCCGGGACACTCACATTATCTTGCCCTCTCCCCTTCCATTAACTTTTCACTCTTTCAACTCCTCACAGGGCATTGGAGACTGGAGCAATATGCTTATTGATTACTGTTGCTATTTTGCTCTCTTCACCTCTTGGTGCATGCTTTTTCTGTCCAGTGAAGCCAGTCACAACCCTGAATGCCTCACTGGGATCAAGAAAGAACACAAATTGGTTCCTAAATTACATTATTTTTTCATTTAAACTGGCTATTCACCTATATCTTTCCCAAGAGCTTGGATCTGAGTTATAGACTATCAGAGCACTCTGGAACTGTGTCTTACAGCTATCACATTCACATCTAGTTCTGGTACTGCAAGGTTTGGGGTGATGGAGACCTGAAATATGATGGGAGCCTGGACCGGAATGGTAGTTTGGGGTGGAAAGAAGGAAATGAGGCACGGCATAGCAAAAGAAATGAGAGAACTCGGGGGCTGACTTCATCTGAAGAATGAAAATAAAGTCTACACAAAAGCTGCTGAGAAGGTGTGGAAGCTGAATGGCTGGGAAAACGAAGGTGCCAGTGAAAGACAGACTGGCTGGGAGGGAATCTGGATGAGAGAAGATGATTCAGTTTGGAGCATACTGAGTTGGGGTGTTGATGGACAGTGTCCAGCAGGCACTTAGAGAGACAGCAGGTCTTAAGAAGAAACACAGGGTCAGATGTATAGTCATTGCTCTGAAGTGGAAGTCAAAGATATGAGGATAGGCAGCAAGGCCTGATGGGACAGCACTCCATTGTGATTAACATGCAGATGTTTCTGGCATGGGGGGGGAGTGCAGTGGGGGTGGGCAGCCTATGCCACATCTGCTTATGTCCGCCCCAGTTTATGGGAATTTAAAAGTGTGTTACAAAGTCTTGTATCCCAAGGTCCAAACAAAAGAGCCTGAGCCAGTTGACTTAGTTATGTAGAGTTCAATGCTAAGGTTAACGTGGGAAATGCAGACCTTGTCCCTTGTGTGGGCCAGTGACTCTCCTCATCCCATGGCCGTCACTTGCTTCTCCCCATTTTCTAGCCCAGTCAAATTGCTTACGGATGATAAGGTGAGCTGGGTGCCAAGAGGTGAGGTGAGTGACAACAGCTGACAACCCATTCCCATAACAAATACAGCTCACAAAGTACATTCTGTGCTGCTGGCAGATGAGCAAAACTGAGCTTGCAACCTTGGTTTCAAGGCACCTTGGTGGCTCAGGTGGTTAAGTGTCTGCCTTCTGCTCAGGTCATGATCCCGGGGTCCTGGGATCAAGTCCCCATGCATCAGGCTCCCTGCTCAGCAGTGAATCTCCTTCTCCCTCTCCCTTCCCTCTCCCTGTGTTCTCTCTCTCTTAATCTCTCTCTCATAAATAAATAAAATCTTGGGATCCCTGGGTGGCACAGTGGTTTAGCACCTGCCTTTGGCCCAGGGCGCGATCCTGGAGACCCGGGATCGAGTCCCACGTTGGGCTCCCGGTGCATGGAGCCTGCTTCTCCCTCTGCCTATGTCTCTGCCTCTCTCTCTCTCTGTGTGTGACTATAATAAAATAAATAAAAAATAAAAAATAAATAAATAAAATCTTTTTAAAAAAAGAAACCTTGGTTTCACTTGGAGCTCACCTCTTTTCCTTTTGGCTCCCCTTTACCAAGGACTAATCAAATGTCAGGGACTGTACCTCTGATAACGCTAAAATCTATTTCTATTTTTCATCACGACGTCCTTTCCTGTGCTCGATCTCTGCACTGTGCCTCACTAACTGGCACCCTCAGTCACCTTCTCATAGCATCACAGTTGGTACAAGTATGGCCCAGCTAGTAACATCATCACAGCTGGGTGTAGGAACGGCCTGTCTGGGAACAAATCACAGACTTTGCCCTTAAAGAGCCAAAGTATCCCAGGCTTCCTAAGTTGAGTTCAGTTCATGAGGACAATATTTAGGGAACTATGACCATTACCTTTCCCAAACTGAGGCAAGCTTTCACCTTTAGCTCTGGGTCTGTAGCCATCCACCGAATCACATTTAACCTCTCTGAACCTCTGTTCCCTTGTCTGCCAGGCCCACTTTTCAAAGCCATCCTATGGTTTTGAAAACTATAAAACGTTACACAATTTATTTACTCAAAACACATTTACTATATGTGTGTTTTCTATGTGCCCCTCATCATGCTGGGCCTTGAACAGACAATGACTGTGACAGGGTTCCTGCCCTTGAGTGGCCCAAAGCTAATATAATAGAGAAGGTGAGCATGTTAATAGGTATATGGCACAATGTGCCAAATCGGATGAAGCGTGAAAAAGTGCCAGGGAAATAAATCAAGGAGTAAAACTGCCTATGCCTGGGATAATTGAGGAAGGTAAAGGTAAAGCTGAGTTACCACAAGGACAATTATGATTTTCAGTATGTTTTTAAGATGCATAAATCAGAAAATAAACTCTGGGTTATAAAAACCTTCACAAAATAGAGTGAAATTATGCCTACCCTTACTTTGAAACATCAGAATCACCTGGAAAACTTGTGAAACGATGGCTACACCCCACCCCCAGAATTCCTGATTCAGTGGGTGTAGGCTAGAGCCTAAGAATGCACACTTCTAACAAGTCTCCAGATGATGGTGAGGTTGCTGGTCTATGGAGGACACTTTGGGAACCACTGCCTCACAGGAAGCGTGAGACAGCCACACTTAGTCACCACTAAGTGAGAGATAACAGTCAGCTGTATCCATTGTCCCTGCTTTCCAGACAACACAATTAGAAACTGCTGGAATGAAGTGCCCCCAGTCTAGTGCTCCTGAATCAGGAAAGCAGAGGACGCAAAGGGCTGCAGACATCCATCTCTGGAGAAGCTCCGCCTTTCTGAGGAAGTCGCAATTACTGAAAATACCACAGAGTGGAGCCCAATAGCAGGTGAGACAAACATTAGATCTGACAGCATTAATTGAGCTTGAAGTTCTATTTACTGAAAATGATCTGGCATAATTAAAAATTCACAACTAGAGCCTACTTGATGAATATTATACGTTAGAGAGTCCCCAGAGTAGGCCAGGAAAGTCTCAGTGAATTTTTTAGGAAAAGCCAAAGAAGCCAACTGCTATGGTAGGAATTCATACACAAATAAAAAAGGAAAGTCAGTGAGCTCATTTATTTGGAAGTGATATTCTTCTGCCTTTATACTGCAGAATGATATGAGCCAAGGCTATTGGTGAGGGGTGGGGCCAATCACTTATTCATTTCCTTTTCTCTTGTGAATAATCACTTTGTTTTTACTTCCTGCTAAATCTGTTCTTACAGATTTTCAAGAATGCCCACTCTGCCTGCACATTATATGTTAAATTACTTGAAGATACAAGCAAATTGTATTCATATCCATTCATGAAGTTTCCTATAACTTCTGTCATATAGAAGGTTATCAATACAGAGGCACCTGGGTGGCTCAGTCAAACATCAGACTCTTGATTTTGGCTCAGGTCATGATCTCAGTTGTGAGATCAAGCCCCACACTGGGCTCCGTGCTAGTGTGGAGCCTGCTTGGGATTCTCTCTCCCTCTCCTTCTGCTTCTTCTCCCCCCCATACACACTCTCTTTCACAGAAAATATTTTTAAAAAAGAAGGTGTTCAATGCCTGTTGACCAACAACCATCCTGGTAAATCTGTCTTATGATATATGTTTGCTGAATTAAGTTAACACATATTAATTTAGAGGTTTACTAACAGTTCAAATAACTTATGTCAGACGACACTGTATGACTAGAAACATGGCAGTCTATTGCAGTGCCATTTTTGAGCCTCAGTACCCACAGATATGAAACTCCAATAGGGTAAAGGGAGTGGGATTCAGCAATTTTGGAGAATGGTGCTGCCTAATGAGTGGAGGGCAACTCTGAGGTTGTGCAAAAAGCATGGGTACCGGAATCAGGCAGAGCCAGGTCATCGTCTCTCTAATGGCTAGAGGATCTTGGACAAGTTGGGTCATTGAGGCAGTGCTGGTCCTGCCTAACCAAGGCCTCAGATCTTAACACCGGGGCTTTGGGACTCCAATTCTCTTGCTACATGTTGGTGTTCAAAGGCAGGAACATTCAAAGATATTCTTGCTGCTGAACTTAGCATCTTAAGTGCTTTCTAAAGGAGTGGGTATATTCAAGATTTAAAAGTGTGGCTGTCTCCTTAGACAGCAAGTAGAAGGGCCATGGCAGCAATGGTTTTGATCATGCTTTCTGGGGCAGTAAAGAGAGAAAAGTTCTCTCAAATGAGCTCCAATGAGCTTCTCCTTAATAGTACTGAGCCTGTAAACCGAAGGTTCTTACACATTTCCTTTATATTTAGAAGGACATTTAAAAACTTGAAAATATTTTTATTTTTAAACTGCTCAAATATCACTCATTTGGATATTTGTTTGAGTGCATGCTATTTCTAAGTAGGGTTTCCTTTGCAAACATTATCCATTCTATGATGTGTAGAGACCATTAAATTTCTTTTCTGAATAAAATCCAATCACTTCTTTCTGTTGTGTTAAGATTTGGAAAGCTGAACATTATTTTACTGGGTATGTTTGTGGAAGATTAAAATTCTGATAATTCAGGGAAACAAAAAAATATATTGCTTGTATATCATCCACTAATCACTGTTAAATACTAGGGCTTATATGATTTATACCCATATCCTATTTTCAATGAATAGGAGTGTTTAGTAACAGTCCAGTCCAACCTAAGACACTTAGCTGAGGTTCTTTATTGAATGTACGCCACTCAGTCACGGGAAAGACTCAGAAATAGGGAGTTAGAAGAGCACCTCAAGATAGTAAAGAAAGGTCCTAAGAAAGAAGGGATGTATCCAAGGGAAGTACCCCATGGATGTAACATGAAGTTAATGAGAGAACTTGGCTAGCACCTAGCAAACAGGGCCAGAGCCCCCACAGAGTACAGAACAAGACAGAAAGGCTTGGGGCCAAAAATGAAGTAACATGAATGAGTTGTGGCTTCATTTGCCAAAATAAATAGTACAAGAAAGATGGACAGCCTTTTTCTGTGGGAGGAGAGTATGAAAGAGATGATAGGTTCATTCTGGGTTATGTTTTGTGCGCTGTTGAGACCCCGAGGCTATGAATTTGTTTGACAGTTGGATATATGGATGTAGAGCTTAGCTGGATATATAGATATTTCCGCTGAAGAATGGTCTCTAGAGATCTGGGAATATTCAGAATGTTAATGGTGGTTGAAAACCTTAGAGAGGAAGAGATTACATAAGGAGAGTGTATAGAGTGGGAAGAGCAGAGCCTGGAAAGAAGATTAAGGACAAACTACAGTGAAGAAAGTGGGTTCCTGCAAGCCAAAGAGGAAACTGGATCTAGGGTGAGTGTTACACTCATAAGAGACTCATTTGCTGTTTATAAGACATTCGTGTATCATAGGTTTCCAACTGCTACACGTTGCTTTTCCTTAGTGTGCTTTTCTGATGAGTGCGGTATTTCATCAGTCATGCCATCCTTCATAATGCCAAGAGTATTTGATAGAGAATAAACCTTCTTGGTCACATGCAACCTGATTTCATCAAGTCCTAGAAACGATGATCTGCAGTATACTGAAGGAAGCATCATATACCAAACAAATCTGTAATTATAGGCTTTAGATATATTTTTTCAGTCCAGCCTTATTTATTGCAACAAAGATCAACAAAATAAGAAATTGTTTTAGTGCCTGAGCTAGATAAAGCAACTGTACTCAAGTTTATGCAAATATATCTCCCAAAGAAACAATTCATTAGAATTTCCCAAAGAAACATTTAGTCCACTTTTCATTGTTGTTCCTGTTGTTTGCTTCCTCTATTATATACACAATCAGAAATGGGACTGACTATTCTCCTCAGCCTCAAAACTTCAAGAAAATCTTGGCTCTGTAATAATCAGAATTTGGGTCAGCCATATGCCAAACCCAGTTGTTTTGCACTTGGGAAGGCTGAGGCTTTCTGAGAGTTACGCTCTCATCTCTGCCACTTTTTTGTCAGATAGTCTCTGTGTTTTGAATTAATTGCCCTCTGGTTCTCCCTAACCACTAAACTATCAACTTCCTATTTGACAAATTCTTTAAACCCATCTGAACTGGTGTCCATACATTGCTCTACAGCAAACAGTGAAATGACAGTGCGAGGTCTCACTGTCTGGGAGTACCTCTTGGCTTAGGCGAAATGGAGAAACCATTGAAGAACATAAGAAAGAGGGCAGAATCTTCCCATAGGATCTACTTCCAGCCATTGTGAAATCCTAAATGAAGTAAGGAATAAAGTACTTGTGGCAAATGTCTTCATCAGTGCCTGGGGGCAGAGCCTATGAATGGGAAGAGCCTGCTCTCTTCCTTATGCCCCTCAACCTTTGTAAGAAAATGGCTGCCTTCACTCTGTTATTTACACTGTCTATGAAGGGATACCATGAATGTTAGACCATATTAAACCATTTCCAGATTCGTCTCAATTAGGGATATATGGGTAAGGACACCCCACTGATGAGGTGTAAAGAATGACTCTATGTGAGATAAACAGATAACTTATGCTGGGAAGGGCTAGAACCTTCACTGGAGCTCGAGAATGTCAGTTCATCATCACACCCTTGGGAAGAAGACCAGTTCTTTTTCTATGGCTCATGGGAAGGCAATTCAGCTTTAAAGTTCCAGAAACTCAAAAGGGAGATGAAACCCCAGAGAGAAAGTGTGACCCTCTCACTCTCAAAAAGTTCTGTCATTGTTATTTTCTTTGACTTTCTCTTGGGAGCTTTGGCTCTACTCATCCCTTGCAGGCCTGGGTGGGAGTTTTGTTTAAATTAAGGGGAAGTGTCCTTTACATCCTTTTCCAGGATGTCAAAACTCAACCAGGCCTTGTTGAGGCACATTGTCCAACTGCCCATGGTTCTAGAGAAAGGTCATCCATGGCCTATGCCATACCATGGACTGCAGGGAGCCAACAGCTTGCAGGCCTGTGCTGTCACCCATCCAGTTTTGGTTTCTGGTCACAGTACAGACTCTTTGTTTTCTGGAAAACACCTCCTCTGGAACAGGCTGTCCCCTTCAAAAAATGAGCAGACAGAGCAAAGTCGATTTTTAATTCTGTCAAGTGATGGCCATAAACTGAAAGTCAAGTAAGGCACCAACTAAAACAATCCTAGCATGAGTAATTGCCACAGGTCAGCAGTCCCCATACTGTAAGGTTCTTGTTTTCATGGAAATTTCCTTCTTGCAGTTTTATCGACTGGCTCCAGAGATAAGGGGAAAAACCCCACAACAACAGGAAGGTGCATCCTGCTCTGTGCATCCCCCCTGCTTTCTGATATTTGGAGGCATAGAGAAATAATGATTAAAGATTTATACGGGGGGAAAGCATCAAATCTAGTGTGAAAATGGAGGCTGTGACTAACAGAAACAGAATTTATTCTGGGGAGCACAAAGTCAGAGCCAGGAGCATGGGCCACGGAAAATGCAGATTGGTATTTGACCATCACAGGTGAGGCCACAGCAGTATGTTTTTGTAATTTATGACCTACCACTACCCCAAATTCAAGGTAGCTTGTCCTAAAGGACACCTATAATATGACCCTGGGGAAAAACCAAGATCAATAAAAAATTCTTCAAAAGGAGAAAGACTCATTCTTAAAATCTTGAACAGTGGGGTTCTTGAAATTTAAGTGTTAGAGTTAGCTCTGAGTTTCCTAGCAACCAAGGCCATAAGGGAAACATGCTGGGTAATAGCTTTCTTAACCTGTGACAAAAAGGAAGGGTATCATTTTGTCAGGAGAGTCAAACTGATTCCTGGTGCTGACTCTAAGAAGCACAATTTTTTTTTTCTGGAAACCTAGAAGCATTTTCTACAGGACAGTGTCTTACATAGACTTTTTAAAAGTCAAGTTGAACGGAGGATAATTTCCCTACTGTTAAGTTCACTCATGTTTAGCAGCTGAAGATACCACATTAGAGGGTAAACCAGTGGCAATAACCTGTGGGCAGCTAAGTTAATGTGGTGTAGGTGCAGACTTCCTGGTGATCCGGCTGACAGTAAGGAAAAGGGTGGGAAACTTAGAGGCATCCATCTGGGCATGAGCCTTAGATCAATGGTTCTCCAGACCACCCAGTCACTTGACAACAGAAAGGATTGCTTCCGTTGAGTGGTCTTGTGTGAGTGGGCTTGGGGCTTTCCATATGACTTTCCTTCCCTATGTGGTTTGTCTGCCTGGATCTTGCCCCACATCAGCAGTTGTATCTGCTGTTGACATTCTTTTGGGAGCTAGGGAGACTTGGCCAAGGCTACAGAGAAGCACGTCTCATGATTTCCCTTGGGCCTCTTTCTAATCATTTGTTCAGGATTCCTGGGGCATTGCTCTCTTGTCAAACTGTATCACCAGTTAGCACTGTCTGCTCCTTCTGTTGGCAATTCTCCTTCTATGCTTCCTGTAAGTTCCTCAGGGCAGGGTACTGGCTCTCACTTGAACTACAAATCCAATGATTTGATGCTCTTTGCAGGCTCAGAAGCCAATTTTTTCTTTCTTGCCCATAAGTTACCAAGGGACAGAGGAAGGAAATAGATATCTTTCCCTAATGGCATATTCACTTGTAATCAAAGAGAACATATACAAAAAAGGCACCAGAGTGAATAAGAAAGGTCACTCTTTCAAGACTTCAACCAATTAAAACCCACATTTCTTAATTCTTTAGTCTTTTAATTGTTCCTGGATTAAAAGTACTGAGGTGATTTTTCATCCCAGCCTAGGTTGTCACAAGCTCAATAATTCACTTAGGGAATTCTGCCATCACATATTTGGCCTTGTTTGTCTATGGAGTCGAAAGGAGTAACTCATTACCAAGTAAAAGGTATTAGTTAGATTTTTGTAAAATTACACTCATGAAAGATGGTAGCTCCACCCAGACTGTTGGAAAGAGAATGAAGATCAGAGTTACTTGGCAGATAAGGAGACAATGTAGGCAGTCTGACAAAGTCTTAAAACAGATATTTAGCAAGTCAATGGGGCCTATATCATACCCAATGCATACTGGTCCTCTTACAGTTGTCACCTGAAGAATCTGTATAGATTCCAAGGATGCTGCTGGCATTCACATTTCCAGAGCTCTCCCCTGAGAATTCTGTCCACAGACAGTGAGGAAACACATGAGAAGCATAGTCACACCCCACTTTTGGCCCCAACCACAGATCCAGCTTGGTCAATTAGGACCTCATAATGACCTTCTGATGACTTCTGATGGATTCCCAAAAACATAATTCACCCTCAAAGAACAAAGATGTCTCCTCATCAAGCAGAGTCAAGAGAACATGCTATAACCATTGGATGTAGTGACTGATGTAGCAACATGGAAAGCTCGACTATGTTGAAGAAACAAGCACCATTTTCCCATCTATTCGTTCTGCTATGTTTGTTAAAAGTAAATGTGTTCCTTTCATGTATCCACTATCGTGCTTTGGCATCATCCTCCTTTGATTAGAAATGATGCAGAAGGAAAGAGATTCATGTCAGTGCCTTCAAAGGTCCATTAAATATAATGTTATTTAAAAGCACATTACCTATCTTAACCAGTGTCAGACAACAACCAGGGAAGTGCGGGAGTTTGAAGACTAATGCAGAGTTTTAGGATGCCAAATGAGAATGTAAATCACAAGTCTCACTAATTAAAACTTTGGCCCTTTGATTGCTCCTGGATTAAGTTCACCGGGGTGATTTTTCATCCCTGCCTGGATTGACACAAGCCCAATAATTCACTCTGGCATTATGACATCACTTGTTTGGCTCTGCTTGTGTATGGAGTCAAGAGAAGTATCTCATTAAGGAGTAAGAGGTATTAATTAGACTTTTGTAAATAGTGATCGTGAATGATGCTAGCCCCTGATTTCATCCAGATTGTTGAGAGAGGAGTGCCACGGAGAGTTGGAGAACTGGGATTCTTGTTCCAAGCCATCACACCAGCACCTCAACTAATTTGTATGCCTAGGTTCCCATAAATGCAAAGTGGGGTAGAAACAAGACAGTATCACTACCTGACTTGACAGAATAATGATAGTGATAAATGGGAAATGACAGATTATAATAATTCAATTATTTCATAATTGATATGTAATGATGATCCTACTCTTCTACTCATTATAACAGTCTAGGTCTTCTTGTCCAAGTTCACAGCTCTAATCTACTATTGTTTCAACAACAAGCCACTAACCACCTGCTTGGGGCAAAGCTCTAAGTGATACCAAAATATCTGTTATGTGCTTCCTACTCTGACTTGTAATATTTAATTCTAGGACAGTCATGAGCCCTCTTCCTTATGCCTTGCAGCTCAGTCATGGTACATTTAGGAGCAATAAAGGAATAATTAATTCACAATAATCTGCTTTCTGCATCCTTTATATGCCAATACAAGTCGTCTGTTGTACCCACTATATTCGAGGCTTCCCCTTCTCTGTCAGTCTTGAGCTTCTTTGCCCTGCTGCATGGATGCTTTCTCTCCACCTGTCCTCTCTCTTTGGAGGTCATCTGGAATAGGATTTGAGGACAGGTCTCTTGGGGAACTCAGCACTAGGGGAGGGGAGGAGAGATCTGAATGAACCCTTGGACTGACTACTTTCTCCTGAAAAGAAGCAGGATGATGGAAAGCCAGGGAGCCAGGGCTCATTTGGATGTAGAAGTTCTGCTATGTTTGTTAAAGCAAGCCTCATTACCTTATAGTATTGCTTGGTTTAATGAAGGCCTTTGCTGAATAAACAATCATATCTAGAGGCAATATGAACATTCTCAGCCCATGAAGGACACTCTTCTGTTGAGAGAAGTGGGAATCAATGCAGTGTGATGGCTAAGGGATCAATACTTCTCTGAATGAATTTCATCCTAAGTGACACTCCTTTGGGATAAGGAACAGCCAACTAGAAATCATTCAAGGTTATCAACTGAACAATGGTATCTGTTCAGGTGAAACATTCGGAATTTAAACTGGTGGTCACTTGCTGGGTCGTAGGGCAGTGGTCGTAGGGCAATGGTCGTAACTCTTTGAGGAACCTCCACAATGGAATATTACTCAGCCATTAAAAACAACAAATACCCACCATTTGCTTCGACCTGGATGGAACTGGAGGGTATGATGCTGAGTGAAATAAGTCCATCGTAGAAGGACAAACATTATATGGTCTCATTCATTTGGGGAATATAAATATTAGTGAAAGGGAATAAAGGGAAAGGAGAGAAAATGAGTGAAAATATCAGTGAGGGTGACAAAACATGAGAGACACCTAACTCTGGGAAACGAACAAGGGGTAGTAGAAAGGGAGGTGGGTGGGGGGTTGGGGTGACTGGGTGATGGGCACTGAGGGGGGCACTTGGCGGGATGAGCATTGGGTGTTATGCTATATGTTGGCAAATTGAACTCCAATAAAAAAATAAAAAATAAAATAAATAAACAGGTGGTCACATAAAGAACCACAACGAAAGCTGCGTTGTGTGTAATGTGCCCAAACAGAAGACACCAGCCAGCCTTCCTGATAATCCTCATACAAATCTTCAGTCTAGTTACCAAGCCATCAGCAGATGGCTGTTTGGATTTCAGACAAGCCTCCTGAAACACAAATTCAAGCTGGCTCTGATGACTTTAGTGGACCTCAAAACCAAGGGATGGGTGGGGGAACTTTTCTCACTGACTTCACGAGGGCCCAAAGCAAGATAGTTATAAAAACCCTGGCAAAATGGCAAAATCTCTAAAATAAAATGTAATTGGAAATGTCAGGTCATAATGGTATGAAGCTACGGATTAGAAATCTAAAAGGCAACCAGGGAATGCTAGTACTCATGAAAGAAATCTAGTTTAAAGAGGCAGTGGAGGAAAGGCAAAGCTGAAAGGCCTCTAACCCTCTGAGCTGGGAGAAGACATCATTTCTCTTAGATCTAAGCTACAGTGAATACGGGTGCTCAGGAAAGAGGCAGAAGGCAGAAAACTGACTTCACTGTGTGGGCTTCAGTGACAGCTAGTCAATGCAAAATATGTCTTTAAACAGCATGAGAAATGATGCGTAGGTCAAATGTCCCAGTATGAAAAATGTGCCTTCCTGACCTTCCAGTGCTGATCCTCAGCCTTTCATTTATCTCCTGAGCCTCTGTTCCAAGCCGGGATCAACCCCCCCTCCATCCTTAGTGATGAGATCCAGAACAAAGCTCTAGGTGAGTATCTAAATTCCTGCTTAAATGCCACTATTCTGAAATGTGCTTGGAAAGCCTGGCCCTATATGACATTTTGGTGAAAGATGCCACAATGAGTAAGCAAGGGGTTAGCCAGAAATTGGTACAAGTAAATAATGGCCTGTCCCTAACCACCTCTCCAATAACAAAACTGTTGTAGAGGTATTAGAATCTACAGCTTTTTTTAAGACCCAAATTGCTTAGTTAACCATTCAGGCCTGAGCTACAGCTAATCAATACAAAATGTGTCCTCAAACAGCCTGCAGACCCCAAATTGCTCGCTGCTGGTTATATGAAGCAGGTCATTACAAAGGGCAAATGAAAAAATGTCCTATTTATCTCACTTGGAATTATCAGGAAACAATATAACATTTCAGAAAATTTAAACATCTGATGTACCTCCACAGCATACAATTTCTCATTTGATTGCAGCCTAAGATTCCATTTTTCTAATTCGTTTCTAAAATATGGTGATTAAGAGTGCAAGTCATTGAATTAAGGTGTATTGAACCAGAATATCCCTTGGTCTAAACTCCCCTCTGGTAAAGAGCTAGGGACCAAAGGAAGTTATTTAACCCTTTCAGCCCATGAAGCTACTTCCATGGGGCACCTGGGTGGCTCAGTCAGTTAAGTAGCTGCCTCTTGATTTCAGTGATCTCAGGGTCCTGGGATCGAGCTCTGTGTTGGGCTCCATGCTCAGTGGGGAAGTCGGCTTGAGGATTCTCCCTCTCCCTTTCCCTCTGCCCCTTCTCCCCTCTCAAATAAATAAATCTTAAAAAAAATAAAGCAGGAGGTGACTCTTTTTATTTAAAGGGCCAGTCAACATTTTCAATTTGCAGACTCTGCCATTGCAGCACCAAAGCACCAAAGGCAACATGTAAATAAATGCATGGTCGTGTTCCAATGAAACTTTCTTTACAGATGTTGAAATTTGAATTTCACATAGTTTTGAAATGTCACGAAATATTGTAATTTTTTTCAGCCATTTGAAATAAAAACCATACTTAGCTCACAGGCCATGCAAAGACATGCAATGAACTGGATTTATCCCAGGGGCTGTAATTTGCTGACTCTGATGTAAAACCCCAAATCAGCAAGTTCCCAAAGAAATGGAAAGAGTCTTCAGTTTCCCAAGACATTAACTTCCAAGCAGCAAACTCTGAGAGATTCAGGTGCTTTATTGCTCTGATATCATCTGTTTACCCCAGTGAATGCATGAATTGGAAAAAAAAAGAGATACAACTTTTGTTAGTTATAATCTCCAACAGAGATTTCTCCTCTGCATCTTCCCTTCTCCCTTTCTCAACCTATTGCCTTCACTTTCTCTATGTCTTGGGAAGGGGCTATTTATTTATTTCTTTAAGAGAGAGAAAGAGAGAGCAGGGGGGCGGGTGAGAGGGAGAGAAAGAATCCTCAAGCAGACTCCCTGCTGAGTGCAGAGCCCCGATGTGGGGCTCGATCTCACGACCCTGAGATCACGGCCTGAGCCAAAATCAAGAGTTGGATGCTTACCCAACTTAGCCACCCAGGTGGCCCTCTATTTCATTCTTCCATTTTGTTCAGTGACCATGATTTCTTCTCACAGTGTTCTGAGAGTTTAAGAGTATTTAGAAATCCCTTAGCAGCATTTATTCCTAACCTAGAATCTTCCATTGCTTTGTCTCCTAGAACGACTCACTGTACCTCGAGTCCATTCCAATCCTAAGATAATTCAGTCTCACACAGAGTATTTTAAATTTTTATTCACAGATCCTGTTGGAAATGACAAGCGCATATATGAAAACCTTCCCTGGTCCTCTTTTTATTCAAAAAAAAATTTAAAGCCATTTAAACTCCTCTGCAGAAAAAGGATCCCAGTCTCTAACACACTATCATTTAAAATGCTACCTACCAGCAAAGCCGTTGATAACACCAGCAGTCCTACTCAAGAGGTCATGGTGAAAAGTACTGTCCAAACTGTAAAGTGCCCTCCAAGTGTTAGCTCTAGTTGGTGGTATAGTTACACCAAGCATCAAGTGATTTTTTATGACAACTTGTCAAAGTGAATTTTGGGGAAAGAGCCAGTGTTATTAATTACTGAGCTACTGGAATTGTTCCCCAGGGGCAGATGAAGGAAGGCCTGCTCTCATTGAACAAAGCAAACCTCTGGGTTAGAGACCTGACTGTAGCTCTGTTTCTGCTGAAGAGTAGCCGAGGACAAAGCACAAGTCGCCTGACTTCTGAGTCCCTGTTTTGTAACATGGAAGGGTTTGGAGAGATTCTAACCCTTCCATGTTATGACTTCTAAGGGTTTTGAGCTGGAAATGATGACAAAGGAGAAAAGTGAAGCTTGCTACCTTCTGATAGAAGGAAAATGATCAGAGAAACATTTCAAGCTGCTCCTGTCTCCGGGCATCATGGAAACAGAGTATGCAGTAGTAGCAACCTCTGGCACAGCTTCATAGAACATCACTGCCCAGTTGCTGCCAGTCTTTGCAAAAACGAAATCTAGATCTTACTTATAATTTACAGCAACTTATTATGTGTCTGCAAGGTTAAGCACAGTGCAGTCCCAGACAAGAAAATGTCAATAAGCCTTAAGGTTGTTTTACAGAAAGACGTATCTCTATGGGCTGGAGTACTGGAATGCCTTTGGCCCAGAATAAAAGCCTTCAGGACAAAAAACGACTTCCAACAAATCATTCGAACAGCAACAGTCTCTGAGGATTTTCTCCTTAACTGTTCTTCATCTGGAACTCCAGGCATTTTCTCCTCAGTTCCGTTAAAAGTAAACCTCTTCCCCCTCACTAAATGAATCTTAATAAGTTGCGTGTTTTTTAACAGTTCCAGTCTCCCTGGGTGTCTTGTCTCAGGCTGACAAGGTACACCATGAGCGACCCATATGTGAGGAGAAGGAGGGGGCATTGTGGCTGGCAGGCACAGCTTTCAGACTTGGGTGCTGAAACTCATGGGAGGTCAAACAACAGGAAAAGCATCTGTTTTTAGGTTCGTTTCTTGGGCTGGGGGAGGCAGGGGAAGCTGGTTGTTTATAGAACAATTTATGGTTACAATGTCAGTGGTTGATTACTTGATTTCTTAATCCAGCTCCTAATCACAGATCAAACACAGGTTCCAATAATGAAGTAATTTTCGGCATGATTACAAACAGCCTCCTACTGAGGGCTTTTGCCTTGGAACAAGGAGCTCCCATCCCATGCTCGGTGTAACAGGCAGTGGGACAAGGGATGGCAGCTCTTCTGCCCAGGCAATGCATGCCCAGGGACTAGAACTAACTATGTCCCTTTTCCTGTTAATAGTTGTTTCAGTGTGGTCAGCGTGCTGACAGTGGGAGTGTGTAATACTATCACAGCATTGACCCAGGGCCCCCTGCCTTCCATTTGGGCGCCCGTATTATCTGTGGACAAAACAGCCATTTTACCCCTCCCTGCTTGCTCATCTTTGATAGCTCCTGATTGCCTACCAAATCAGGTCTGCATCTCAGCATGGCATCCAAGATCTTTCATGATGAAACCCAGTCTCACACATTCTCTAAAGGTCAGTGCACTGCCCTTCTTAGACCCTCTGGGCTTGTCCTGGCTTCTGGGTCTTTACAAAGCTGCTCTCCCTGCCTGGGCTGTGCTTCCTCAGATTCTCCTCAGAGCAAACTCCTGCTTCTCTTTGAAAACCTACACTTGTTGCCTTTGTGTCCTGTCGGCTTCTGTCCAGCCCCAGGCAAAATCAATCTTTTCCTCTTGGCTCCACTTTGTTCAGATCTGATTTTATCACGTTAAATCATAAGATCTGTCCACATGTTTATCTTTATTTCTACCTTTTGCAGATCGTGGGCTCCTTGTGGGTATGTGAACTGGGTTTCATCTCTGCATTTCCCATCTCCTTTCCATCCAGGCAGACTGGTACTCGGCAAATATATGTTGAATGAATCTGGATGGCACACAACTGTTTAGTAAGCATTTGGTTTTTTTTGTTTGTTTGTTTGCTTTTTTAAAAAGATTTATTTCAGAGAGACAGAGAGAACATGAGCTGAGGGAGGGACAGAGGGAGAGAGACAAGCAGATTCTCCACAGAGCAGGGAGCCCAATGCAGGGCCCATTCCCAGGATCCTGAGATCATGATCTGAGCCGTAGGCAGACACACTTAATCGATTGAGCCACCCAGGCATTCCTAGTATGCATTTGATTTACAGCAGAGGGAGTCACAGAAAAATCCTCTTTTATAGGAGTATGGAATGACCTCAAAGGGTGGTAGAGTGACTACCTCTTCTTGGCCACACTGTCCTGTTTTTCCTCTCCTTACAGGTAAAAAGACTTCCCAACCACTGATCTGGAGGGCTCTGTGAGCCTATGCTGCAGGAGAGACCATACACAATTTTCAGACAGCAAAGGAAAGCAGGCTCTAGGAACAAAGTGTTTCGGGAAAGGCCAACCCTCTTTAACTGGTGTTTAGGGAAAGATCTCAGAGGTCAGAGTCTGAAAGATAGAGCAGCATGTGAGAACAAAAGCCATTCCCATGCTCGTTTTGAACTTCAGCCCTGCTGTTAAAGAAAGGAAGGAAGATAAAGTAAATGAAGGTTGAACCCAGTTTAAATTATTGGGAGAATCCACATTAAATGTATATATATATATATATATATATATATATATATATATATATATTTTTTTTTTTTTTTTTTTTTACGGCCAGCTGAGTGTTAACTATTTGAATACTCCTAAAGTCATTAAGATTTTGCTTAACCCCAAGGATAGCTTGTGAAGCTAAATAATCCTTCCAGTGTCTCTAAAAGGAGAATTTTCAGGGATGCCTGGGTAGCCCAATTGGTTAAGTATCTGACTCTGGATTTCGGTTCAGGTCATAATCTCGGTTCTGAGATCAAGCCCCATGTCATTGGGCCCTAGGCTTCAGTGCAGAGTCTGCTTGAGATTCTCTCTCTGTTCCTGCTCCTCCCCCAAAATGAATATATAAAAATAAAGGGAGAATGTTCAAAGGGAAGTGAGCTAGCTAATACACAAGCAGAGATTGAACTTTCTTATTTTCCTAAGAGACCAGGATGGTCCCAGCCCCCACTTCCCCAGCCCTGTGTGCACTGCAAACCTCCACCTCCTATGCTTAACACATCACATGTCGGTGCTCAAGGAATGGGTCTGCCGTGAATGTGCAGGTATTATTTACAACCATATTCCCTGAAACAAACTGAGGCAGCCGTCACAACTTTTAGCAATTTAAGGTGTTCTCATATTACCAATTGCTTAAAAATCAGGCTTGTGCCCTTATTCCACATATGCCGGCTGAAAACCTACTGAGTGCCAGGCACTGTGCCTGATGCTGCAGATGCCAAGGTGAATGAGAAAACAGCACAGAGCTCAAGAAGCACATGGTCTAAAAGAGATACAGAGGGTTAGAGAACCTCTCCTCTTCCAGCACCAGACGCAGCTGTTCTCTTAAAGATCAGCAGTGGCTGCCTGCTGGCCAAGTCCAGTGACCTCTTTTGAAGAATCAGACTTCTTGGCAATCATCATCCTGTGACATTTGAGGAAAGACCTGATTTAATTTAAGGAGCGAGCCCTGCCAATATCTAGGGGGAAAAGTTTTCCAGGCCAAGACAGAGGAGCAAAGGCCCTGAGGTAGCAGCCGGTCTGGTATATGTCAAGGAAACCAAGGAGACCGGTGTGATTAAAGAGGAATGGGCACACAGCAGAGTCATAAAATACAAGGTCTGACAGGGAACAGGGGCCAGACTGGGCAAGGCATTGCAGGCCCTGGGGAGGCCTCAGTCTTGGATGGGCGTCACAATAGGGTTTTTTTTTTTTTTAATCTTTATTTATTTGTGATAGTCACAGAGAGAGAGAGAGAATGAGGCAGAGACACAGGCAGAGGGAGAAGCAGGCTCCATGCACCGGGAGCCCGACGTGGGATTCGATCCCGGGTCTCCAGGATCGCGCCCTGGGCCAAAGGCAGGCGCCAAACCGCTGCGCCACCCAGGGATCCCTCACACAATAGGGTTTTGAACAAAGGAGTGATGAGATCTGAATTAGCATTCTAAAAGGATCATCAGTTTGGTTGTTGCGAGAACAGCCTGTAGTGGTGGAAGCAGGGGAAACAACCAGGAGCCTGTTACAGCAACCCATGGAGGAAATCATAGTGGCTTGGATAGGGACAGCAGAGGGGGTCAGATCCCAGC
Source organism: Canis lupus familiaris (assembly GCF_011100685.1). Taxonomy (NCBI): domain Eukaryota; kingdom Metazoa; phylum Chordata; class Mammalia; order Carnivora; family Canidae; genus Canis; species Canis lupus. The sequence continues at coordinate 104,519,869 of NC_049260.1, forward strand.
CGTATTATGCAGGCAGTGTAGATAAAATTCACTAATGGATTTAGATGTGGCCTGGGAGAGAAAAAGAAATGTGAAAGATACGCTGAGGATTTTCGCCAGAGCAACTGAAACGACAGAGGTGCCATTTGTTGAGATGGGAAAGACTGAGAAAGGGACAAGTTTTCAGGAAAAGTCAGGAGATTGCTTTGGAGCAAGGTGAAGTATCAGATCCCGATTAAGTGTCCCAGTGGGGTTTGTGGAGTAGGATAGTGGTCATAGGAGTCTGAGCCCAGGGAAAAGGTGAGGCTGGAGATGGTCATGGGAACCAAGGCTGACCCCAGCCACACAGCACCTTGCCAAACAGGTTCCACATGGTTCAACTGATGCTGTCACCTGGATGGTATGGGAACCAGTCTGCAGCCAGCCTGGCCTCTTCACCATTGTCCTCGGATATCACGCACACTCTGGCCTTTTTTCTTAGGACTCACTTGGCCTGTGAAAGTGGCAATTCTAGTCATGGCAAAATCTCATTAAGAAAATACTACAGTGATGGGTATGATACAGATTCCATTATCCTGATAAGCTATCTTTCACTGAGGTAACACATTTCTGACAGAGTTGCTTTTCTTCTAACATTTGCTAGGATAGGAATGTGAAGATCGAGATAAACACAAAATAGTGTCCTAGATGCCACAGAAGCTTCTTGAGAGATCAACATCAAATCAGATTCACCTGGAGGGGTACCTACTGTCAGGCCACCCACCCTCAAGCTAAATTCTTGGGCTGTTATCTTAGGGGGAGAGGGTAAATTGTAAGGAAAGCAAGAGGATTGCAGTGTTTTGTTTCTTGCAGAAACTAATGAAAGTGTGGGGGGGGGGGGGATAAAAGACCAGATACTAAAACCTGCCCGAAACCTCACCTTATAGCTGCAATCAGTCTGTCTAAGAGGTACATTGTTAGCTCCTCACTAAAGTCATTCACTGGCTGGAAACTTGACATGTACTAATTATTCTCATCACTTCCCTAATGCTGCAAGTAAAATTCACAAAAGTTTAAAAAACCTGGGGAACACAGTGCTCAAAATTATCCATCCAGCTTTAGACACACAGCCTCAAAAACTCCTCTTGTGAGCCTATAGAGGAAAGAGATGGCTAAGCCACTCAGAAAATGAGTGTGTGGCCCCCAGAAAGCTAGGCCCATGCCATGCAGAAGAGGGCTGCCAATTCCTCAGATGGCCATGGCTATCATAAGAGTGATGAAACGGGGACCCCTGGGTGGCTCAGTGGTTGAGCATGTCTGCCTTCGGCCCAGGGTGTGATCCTGGGTGTGATCCTGGAGTCCTAGGATTGAGTCCCACATCGGGCTCCCTGCATGGAGCCTGCTTCTCTCTCTCTGCTTATGTCTCTGCCTCGGTGTGTGTGTGTCTTTCATGAATAAATAAATAAAAATTTTTAAAAAAGAGCAATGAAACGATTTTGTGGCATTGGCCGCTGCTCTTTGTGATTCACGGCCTGCTGGCCCACCCTCATGTTTGTTCTGCTCCTATTCTGAGGCTAGCCTATGCATGTATGCAGCCAGTCTGTCTGTGTGCATGCCTGCCTCTGTGTATTTGCTGCCTGCCTGCCTGCTGGCCCTTTCATCCCCCTAGCGCTCCTGGGGAGAACTAGAGAGTTGGTAAGTGCTCCAGGGTCATTTTCTAGCACACCTCCTTCATTTGACAGATGGAGAAACTGAGGTCCATACAGAAGTAACTTAAGTAGGGTCTCACAGTGAATTTAACAGCAGAGTTGAAATGTGATCCCAGGTTGGCTGATTTGTCAGTTTTCCATCTCTGTCCATCTCTGGCTCAGCCTTTTGCTACTTCCTTGGTCTTTCTTAGTCTATCTTCACATTTCTACTCTTCTCTCTGCCTCTCACACCTACATATAAGTTTGGGTAAATGAATATTAGTTTGGCACATGTCCTACTTTTTAAAATTTATTTATTTATTTCAGAGAGAGCCTGAGAGAAAGAGGAAGAGAGAGAGAGAGAGAGAGAGAGAGAGAGAGAATGAATGAATGTGGGGCGGAACAGATGGAAAGGGAGAGAGAAATTCAAGCATACGCTACACTGAGTGCAGAGCCCAATGCAAGGCTGGATCTCATGACCCATGAGATCATGACTTGAGCCAAAACCAAGAGTCAGGTGCTTAACCGACTATGCCATCCAGGCACCCTGGCATGTGTCCTACTTTTGCACCGTTTTCTCACAATTGATCACATCCTCATAACATAAAGACTTAGCTCCTGTTACTTTACCGCATTGCCTCAGCTCCAAGCTTTGGTCATGTTTTGGTAATATCTCCTTTTGCTAAAAAGGTCAAACTAAGCACCTTTATTATTCCACAGATGTTGCTTTCACCTGTGGGATTATTATAACTAGAAAATATCTCAAGGCTAGTTTCTTAAATTAATTTTTATGACACCTCTTCTACTTCCAAGTTAACCCTGACCTTAGAGTATTTGAAATACAGCCCATATTTCCCCAAGGTAAATTGAGAATCCACTTTTAATTTGATCCATACTTTCCAATGTAACTTGTTGATGGTTAAAAAAAAAAGAGGAAGAAAGAAAGAAGGAAAGAAAGTTGCTTGCTTTCTCACCCCCAATTTAAAAAATAATCCTATAATCTACTGCATATTATATACAAAATTGCTTTCAGCTTGAAAAGTCACAAAAAGAGAGAGAATACTCTCCAGAGGTTTTACAAATCCTGTAGAATGTGACATGTCACTTTCTGTTTTCTTTGAATTTATATGAGAAGGGAAGTGAGCATATCAGGTGTGATGGATATTCTTTCTAGTTTGTTGCATGTTTCAGATTATAAACTCCCAGAAGACAGGGCTACCTTAATCCTCTGCTCAGGGCCTATTTACTGTCTTATGTAAATAGGCAACGAATCTGTGGCTTTGGCCGCAGTTGCTGCTAGAAATGGAGCTGGTGTTGCAAAAAGAAAAAAAGAAACAAAAATCAAGGCTAGCTCCTCACAACAGGTCAGCTGAAAGTTATTCTGATCCAGTCTGATTCCACATTCAAGGAGAAACTCCAGAATATTCCCTCTAAAACCTACTTGTTTTGAAGCTAGGTCACCCCACTCGATCTTCCTTTGAAAACTGGCAAATAGATTCAATGCATATGCATGTAAATTATGCCAAGGCTGCAAAGAGATTTATTTGAGCCAAAGAAAATGAACATACCTGTTCCATCACATGCTATAGCAACTCATAGAATAGTTCCCCCACTAGCCCCTGACCCAACAACCTCAATCTAGTGCAGACTCTTCAAGGAACCAATCATGTACCTTTAGATTAGCATGCACCATATTCCATCATGTTTATTGGTCTCTCCAATTCAACTGTGAGTACCACCAAGGCAAGATCTCTCTCTGATTCACCTCTGTACCTCCAGTGCCTGGCTCAAGTGAACACCCAAGGAGAAGATCAATGCTTCTCAAAGCAAGGGACTAAAATCACACTAAACATGCAACTAAATGGCAATCATTGGCTTCCTCCCATTTTACAAAACCATCTTTACTAGCTCTCCTGTACTGGGGGCACAATCAATATTTCTGAAACATACAGAATCACTAGAGGGAAGCAGTGGAAACCACTTAAGTTAGCATAGGAAGGAGCACATGAAGGGTTTTCAGTTTTCCCACCATGGCCTCCTTTGTCCATTCACCTCCATTTTAACATTGTTGCTTATTAGCATTTTCTCTTTTCCTAATACTCAAATAAATTGTATCTCATCCAAATGTTACATTAGTGTTCTATAGATGTATTTGATACAAAATGGCAGAAATGAAATTTCACTTTATATGGCCTAATAAAATGAAGGGACTAAATTATAAATTGTCATCATCAAATTTTGCCTATTACATCTGTATTACATAGTTTGGGATATCTCTAAATATTTATTTTATGCCCCACTCCCAATCCTATTATAATTTTTACCAACATAATAAAGTACATTTGCCAATGATAACAAGGATGGACCAGATTTAAAGAGAGTCAGGAAAATAGATACAATGCTGTTGATAGCTACAGATGCCTAAATGTTCATTGAAGGACGACATCCATTGTTCTGATCCTTCCACTGCATTTGAAAACACAATTGCCCATCACTACTCAACATAGTATATGTTTTATTGGCACTCAGAAATATTATATTAATTACATGTAACCTTCATTTGGGACCCAAATCATTATGAATCAATTTGATCTTCTACTCTATTTATGAGACCTGGCTTCGTATTTTTAGTGATGATTCAGAAAATCATGTACACTCACAAAGGACAAAATTTGTCCCCATCTAGTTTTTTCGAAGGGCTACACATTCTCCTTCTAGCAGTCTACTTCTTTCTTTCATAACATCTATCACAATCTGGACATGCTTTTGTGATGTGCTAGTTTTGGATAGTCTATAGCTACCACTAAACTGTGAGCTCCCTGAATCCTTGGTGCTACAAATAGTACTGGATTATGGGAGATGCTCAGTAAATAATACATCTGTAAAGATTGAATGGATTAATCAATTAATAGTAAATACTCAACTACAGTACAAGAGAATCACCCAAGTTGGAGGTTCCCTCCTGGTGTCCCCAAATCTATTGAAGGCCATCACCTCTTTCCTTCAGTCTCAATATGATTCACTGCCAACCAACCTAAGATTGCAGGCTATGAAAAACTGTCAACAAGACTACTCATTGCCAACATATGAAACACCTCCTCCATGAGAAGGGGAAATCAGAGGTCTTGTGCTTTAATAGATTGTCGTAGGGTAGAAGGTTGAGATAGATAGAGGACCATCCCCTAGTTATTTTGCCTTCACTCTGCATTCAGATTAGAAATCAAATGCTCAGGTACTCACAATAAACTGCAGTTCATATGGATTGAATTTCAAATCAAACTCAAGAGTATTATTTTATTTATAAATATTTTACTAGCATTGTGAAAGAGACATTGAAGGTACTCATATAAAAAGGAATCAATGAAGCTTGCAGAACTTTCCTGGTAGATGGTTTAACATTAGATTTTATGATCACTGAGTGTGAAGTCAGATGGCTCTTCAATGGCATAACACTATATCGTTTTCAGAGGGTCTTCATCATACAGCTCCCTCCTCTCATCCTGTTTCATTTTCTCGTAAAAGATAACAGCATTCACAATTATCAGTAATTAATTTTTTGAGGCTCTCTTGGTTTATTTCACCCCTATGAATTTCAGAAAATCTTCTGTGTTTCCTATGTAACCAGAAAGCAACTCTCATTAATTAGTCAAAAAAGGCTATTTGTGCAAAAGAATATCACAGTGACCCCTTTCCTCTGCATAGGTTCAGAAAGTAGGCTATCATCTGAAAGGTGCCCATGAGTCAAAAGATGGCCCCTGGCTAAAGCATCACATAATGCTCATTTCTTCCCTGCAGCTTTTATTCTGTTTCATGCAAACAAGCTGCACTGGGCTTAGGGGTCTCCATTTTGTCTCATGCATCATCTATGACATTGTCAGATCAACTCTATGGAAAAAAATCGGGGGAAAGACTACGTACAGGCTCTTTATAAGTCTTCTGTGCATTTCCATTTTCATATAGAAAATCAGTAATGGTCATTGAAAAGTCCATTTAAGCCAGTTTAGGATGAATCTGACATTCTATGGCTGTACATGATGCAGCCTTCTTTTAGGGCTCCTGACAAATGAACAAAAAATCCCAGAAAAGAGAAGGTAAACTGTGCCCCGTGGCGAGCAGAAATCAAGTCAGAAATTGTAGAGGCCGTGCGAGGAAACACCAATGTGCTGCCAAATGCCATTTACACATGGTCTCTAGCATACCTGTGGCCAAAAGTATGAAAGTTTGAAAAGTTTTCAAACCACATAAGGCCCTGATGAAGCCCCTTATAATTCCGGTGTCTGGCTGATGAGGCAATTCTGAGTGTCTGGAAAATCAATGGAGCAAATTGGACAATGAGCCAATGAAAGTGAAGGGACAGGGAGCCCCGTGGTGCCACCGCGACAGTCATTTTTTTCCTATTGCAATTTTAGGATTTCAAAGAAGAGCCATTTGCCAAGTAGGAAATATTTCAACTCTGGATGGGGAAAGAAATAATCTAGTAATTTCTAACTTGTGAAATAGTGTTCTCCATTTTAGGTGCGCATAAGATCTCTGGTGATATACAGCTGTGCTACAAATGCCCTGGATAAGACAGTGAGACCAAACTAATGAGAAATATTGCAGAAAAAAAATCTAGAATAGTGAAATAGAGAGATAAGGCAGAGGCAACAAATATACCTAGAAAAGGATTCAAGAAAGTGAGAACCTAAAATAAGACTTTGGAATCTTTTGATGGAGAATGAGCTCCAGCTGTAATCAAGAATGAGCATTAGAGCAGGGATGTATACGTTTAACTGTGGATCCCCAGCCTATATCCACAATCTCCCTTTCTGCATTTATTTCAAGTGAACCTTGCGTCTTAGGCTCCATTTGCAATCCAGCCACTCTCTCTGCTATGGGACCTTCTGCTCTCAGCTGGCTCCAAACCCTCCAAAGCAAAATGTGCTTTACCTATTGTTAAGGGATTTTGCTCACCTTCATTGACAAAGTTCTTTGAGAATAATGAATTAAAGTGCTGTGAACAGAAGTAGCATCAAGGATTAAACAGCAGAAGCCAGCCGACAAGTAAGCAACAAACAGCAGTTAGCCTAGGCAACTGCAAATCAAGGGAACAGACAGGATGCAGTTGACCTGGGTTCTTGTCTCAAGTCTGCAGCTAACTGTGCGTACTTCGGTAAGTCATTGTATTGGAGGGCATCTATTTCTTCACCTGCATAACATTATGGCCTCTGAAACTGGAGCCATACAGGAATTACCTGGGCTGTTTTCCTCACCTTTTTCCATAAGCTCCTTTTCTTCTTATATGTCCAAATCCTGTGATTGGAAATTACATAGGTACTTCCTGAGGTTTCCAAACCATCTTGGAACCTCTTCTCCTTCAGACTCCCTTACCACAAAATCAGGATTTTTAAGAGATGGCACTCCTAATTGAGCCTTAGCAATGTGCTGCAAAAGATGGCCCAGTAATGGCTAGAACCATCCTGAGTGGCCTTTTAAGAGTTAACGTGCTTTTCTTGGCTCTTAACTCACTAGTAGACAACACCTGTGTCATGTCGTTCTGAAGCCAACTTAGAATGCCTTCCTTAATTTTAGTGGTATTTGAGTCTTTTTGAAGATTTCCTGTGGGCAAGCTGAAAAGATAGTGAACTTTCAGATATTCACATTTAAGAAGCTGAGGGTGGTATCTGTGGTGTTAAATTGCTGCCCTAGCTGGCAGAGGTTAAAACAAGAAGCAGGGGTGGTGGAAGAGGAGGAGGGCGGGGGGTGGGGGTGAATGGGTGACAGGAACTGAGGGGGGCACTTGACGGGATGAGCACTGGGTGTTATTCTGTATGTTGGTAAATTGAACACCAATAAAAAATAAATTTATTATAAAAAATAATAAAATAAATCAAATAAAATAAGTAAAAAAAAACAAGAAGCAATGTTTTAACTTCTTGTGACATTTACAAGAATTGTAAAGCTGGCTTTTGCTGGAAAACTTATACTTAATCTAAGCAATTCTGATTATACTAGAAAATTTCCCTACATATCCACTTTATAAAATTATACAGAATGTTGGAAAGAAGTCTTGGTCCATGTCTCTGAAAACAACTAATTATACCAATTTAGAGCTAGAAAGAACCTTAGGGATCATCTACCTTGAACACTGGTTTTATAGACAAGAAAACAGACACAGAGAGAGGAAGTCATCTGTCCAAGGTCATATAGGTCTTCTGGCTCCCAGTCCGGGCTTCTTTCCTCTACAGAAGTGGGCAAAGCCAAATGCCACCACCATTACTAACTTTCAATGCTTGTGATTTTCTTTCAATAGGTAATTTGTCTTGAGTAACAAAAATGCTTTGAGTAATTAAATAAAATATTCCTAAGAGGCCCACGGACATTCTATGACAGGGGAGAGGGCGAACCTGCCAAATTCTAATGCTGACAAGGATAAGAAAAGTATGGAACAGAAGTCTAATAAGAGGGTATATTGAGTTCTATTTCAGGACTAGTTCAGGGAAGGTGGTCCCAATGAGAGAGTACCCAGAAGCAGCAAAATGAGAATTAGTACGAAATCCACTATGAAATAGAGGAATCCAAAGGGCCCCAGGCAACGTATTAGTGAGGTCTGTACAAAACTGACACAAGCAAAGAGTAAAATTCACCATGATCACTCCCCACCCATCCCATCATCCTCCATCCACTTTGTTTTTTCTTCACAGCACTTATCCCTCTCTAAGATTAGATTGTTAATTTACTTGTATACTTGTTTATTTTCAGTTTCCCTCCAACATGTGCATATAGTCCTTAAGAAACACAAGAGCAGTAGGGCGCCTGGGTGATTGTGTTGGTTAAGCGTCCGACTCTTCATCTCAGCTCAGCTCAGGTCTCAAACTCAGGGTTGTGTGTTCAAGTAGCACATTGGGTTCCACCCTGGGTGTGGAACCTACTTAAAAAAAAAAAGACACACAAAAACAGGGACATTGTCTGTCTTATAGTCCCCGGTGCCTAGACCAGTGCCTAAAACATGTAAGTACTCAGTAGATGCATGCTGAATGAATAAATCTGATCAAGGTAAAAGAAGTCAGATTATGGTTGATGCAAACCACAAGAACAGACATCCAAAACTATAAATTCATGTATGGTTTTACTATTCTTACTTCCAGTCACAACAAGAGTAGTATACCAGTGTCTATAACTACTGTAGGTCAAAAAAATAACACCGGTCAATATACACACCATTATTATGAGAGATCTCATGCTATATGAGTCCCAAAGGCATGAGGTGCTGGTGTAATGAAAGGCAGTGGTGGCATCTACATATCCATAGCAGGAGTTCTGGGACATTAAAGTAGATTTTCGGGATTACAAATGCCACAAGCATCTTTGGGAATTAAGAATAATCATGGAGGGCAGCCCGGGTCGCTCAGTGGTTTGGCGCTGCCTTCAGTCCAGGGTGTGATCCCGGGGACCCAGAATCGAGACCCGCTTCGGGCTCCCTGCATAAAGCCTGCTTCTCCCTCTGCCTGTGTCTCTGCCTCTCTCTTTCTCTCTCTCTCTCTATGAATAAATAAATAAAATCTTAAAAAAAAAGAATAATCATGGAGAGAACTTTGAAACTGACAACTGGGACCAAGAACGCTTGGATTTAAGACTTGCAAACAAAGGACCATGCTAAATTTTGGAAGAGGAGGCTGGCATACACCGATGAAGGCAAAGAATTCACCTGATGTCAGAGACCATTACAATTTGGAGGATAACATGGCCTCTGAAGACTCCATAGGGCAGTAACTCAACTGGAGGGATGGGACTTAATTTTGAAAATGGGGTCACCCTTCTTCAAAAGGAATACTGTTCCCTATGCTAAAGTGACAAGCTGGGTCAGCTTGCGATAAGAATCGCTCATTTACAAAGCATTCTCTGACAAAGAATTACAAAGAATACTATATGCATTAACCAGGATTTGTCTATCCCCTTGCTCTAATTAAATTTTAGAGTTAGACATATCATTCTTACTCTTGCCTGAAACACTGAAAGCCAACTAGAAATGTAAAATCCCAAAGTAATTCAATATTTACTAAATTTAAAGGAAGTAATCAGTTTCTAATTCGAATTTATGCACATTCTTTTCCCACTTTAGCATTGTCTTATTTCCCTTAAGTCTCTTTCTCTTTGGTCATTAAGGTTGTCTGCAAGGTTATAGTCATTGAATAGTTTGTCACATGCTGCAGATATTTCTAGACCAAATTAAATTCTCAATGTACTTGCATACAACTAAAGAAAAATGTATTAGGTACTTAAATGTATTAGGTACTTTATATGTTCTATATTCACAGCCCATTGGTCCACAGAGAGCATGGCATCTACTAGGTGTTTAGTAAATATCTATAGAATGAATCAAAGAAAAAATTTATCTACCCTCTGATGGAATTTTGTTCACATATTCAAAAATCTCAGGCCCATGTGACCCAGCATGTGTCTATGTATCTATGTATGCATGTACTCTCAAAATTCCTACATGCTCATCCTTCAGGTTGAATACATTATTCTTCCTCTTGGCATGTGTGTCTGTGTGACAAAATATTGAAGATTAACCATAAAAATTGTCCTTAGAAAGACACTTTTAATTAACATTTCCCTCAAACATGCCAACCTTCCAGCACCTAAAAATTGAACTCAATCTTCATTAGGGAAGCTGTTTCCTTCTCCCTAGAAAACATATACTTTTAAAGTTTGAGCTCTAATTTATATCTCCAAGTTCATAATCGCAGAAAAGTCACAGTTTACTTGTCACGCTTTCCCTGGAAAATTCATTTTGAACCATTTTCCTAACCAAGGCTACTTTCAAGTCTGCTTAGACTAATGTCCAGCACTTCTTCCTTGTTTTCAACTGTTAATACTTCTTGAAGCTAGATTCTCCCATCTTTATTCCTGAGGCAGGATGACAAAAGCCAGACTACACTTCAGCCTCCTAGGATATCCTGCCCTGGAGATGCTCAGCAGGCAATTGGAAATTGGAGTTAGCCTGGAGCTCCGGAATGAGTTAAGGATTGGAGAGGTCAATTTGGGAATCATTATTGTAGAGGTGAAAGGTGAAGCTATATGAGGAGATGAAGTTACCCAGAATGAGAACATAGCAAGAGAAGAGAAGCAGATCAATGATAGGACCTTGGGAATTGCTCCATTTAAACACTTGAGGGGGAGGGAGAGGCTCTGTGTGTGTGTGTGTGTGTGTGTGTGCACGTGCGCGCGCAAAAGAGATCCTAATAAAGGAAACTTAAGAAGCATCCAGAAGAGAGGAGGTGATCCAAGATAAATTATGAATGCTTTTGAGCTAGTGAAGATGCGCAAAAATGCCAGAATGTCCAAAGAGTTCAAGACTGAGGCCAGAGAAGCCCTTGAATTTTGAAACACAGTGGTCACAAAGAATCTTTAGGAAAGCAGCCTTCCAATGTCATTCTTGCAGATTGTGTGTGCCCACATGCAGATGTGTATAAGTGTATGTGCGTGTACCCCAAACTACCATAAGATTAAATATTAGGCGATGAATAAGACTGTACTGGGTGTGCCAGATAATGGTAGTAATAATCACTACCGCTTACTGATGACTTATAAAGTGCTGGGAACAGTTCCGAGCACTTGATAGGCCTGATCTCAATTTAGTTTTTGCAACAAATATATAAAGTGGCTACATTTTACATGTGAAGAAACTGAAAGCCCACAGAAGTTAAAGAAATTACTCAGGGTCACGGAGCAAGAAAGTGGTAGCACCAGGATTGGCCTGGAGGATGGAGTGACTCGAAAAGCACTGAAATAATACCTCCACTGTGCTGATGTTAGCTGGGTCCTCTGCATGAGGAGGAAAGAGCTGATATTGGTTGACTGTCTTCCATTGTCAAGTGCTTTGCATAGGACATCTCTTTTCACACATATACCATCAACGCTATGGCTATGTTTAGGGTAACCTTATGAAGGCACATTTTTTAAAAATCTGATTCAGCTTTTTAGAAAAGAAGCTGAAGCCATAGGATTCTAAAACATCCCATTATAATTCAAATGTATTTACTGTAATAGCTCCTGATGGTTTGAAAGTAAAAAAAAAAAAAAAGTGTGGCATCACTGATTTGGTGGTTGTTCCTGACATCCAAATTATTGACAATCCAGCTCATTTGAAAAGTGAAGGCATTTGACAGGTGGTCTAAAGGCCTCCTTCATCCTTGAGTTTCTGCAATTCTCATGGGTTTGTCTAATGACAATAATTTTAAAGGTATGGAATATGAAGTAGAATGGGAATGCAGCAGCAGAACTGGCTGGTATGTCAGCACCCTTTTATTCCTTAAATTTATAGAGGCCTACTGTTAAAATTTTATAAAAATAGTTTTTGGTAGTTCAAACCATTGATTGCTAACTTAAACAGAAACTTGGAGACTAGTACAAAATGATACACTTAAAATCCAGCCAAATCACTTGCTTATAAGCAACTGCAGACCTTATAATATGGCTGGCTGTAGGAAAAAGAGAGAGAGAGAGAGAGTGACATTCTGGCAATTAATGTTTTTGTTGTCTATAGAAAAACAAATGAGGTTCTGGTCTGAAACAATTAGTATCACTGTTAATTGTGCATGTGTGTAGCTATAATACAAGGCACTTGGGATGGCTTCCACTGATTGTTCCCTTCTTTCTCTGGATTACAGAATCCATTCAGACAACTAAATAATAGCAAGCATTTATGCAAATTGTTAATTATGAGGCAGGGATCGTCATAATCTTGTATATTTCTCAAACTGCATGTGCAACAGGGATTACCAAATGAATTGTTGCTTTATTATTTTACTAGTGGTTGAAAAATATACTAGCTTTGCAAAGAGTTTTCATACATCATTTAGCCCACCAGCATTAAAAATGGCCCCAGTGACATTTATCAAAGCTGTTTCTTCTCTATCTCCCCATCTGTACCTCTCTTCCTTTCTCACAAACTAAGAGCAGGTATAAATTGCTCTGACAAATAACTTCTGATCAAACTGATCAGCACCATAATAAAAATAGAGCATGTCAAGATTCACTTTGTTATATAGAAAAACCAGTATAGATACATGGTTCTATAGTGCAGTAAATTTTAAAGCAAAACAAAAACAAAATTCTCAACATTTCCCCCATTAAAGCAATTCCTAGGGATATTAGCCCATATGCTATTGACCATTATCGTAAGGGTCATCTACTCTTTTATTTTACAGATGAAGGAATCAATGTTCACAGCAGAGATGGAACTTGCACAGAGTCACCCCACTAGTAGTGGCAGAATCTAATACTCTTGCCACAATGATACATCCAGTTTACAATATTTAAATGCCCTCCCATACTAATATTTTGTGATTAGGGGTCTATGTGTGTCTATACCATTTATCCCAATGAATTGTAATCTGACTACAGAATTACAGACTGAATTTGCTATTCCCAGCTGTCCAATCCACTGAGGCCCTAATGAGAACATGGAAGCCCAGCTACTGAAAGCCAAACTGGGCATTGAAGAAATCGCCCGTTTATTGTATTGAATGAGAATCTGCCCTAGTGGGAGGAATCCTGAGGTTACCACATTTGTTCCCTAACCTATTTGGCCAGGGAGTATAGAATAGGATTTAGGTGGACAGGAAGAGAAAGCAAAGACAATGGTAAATATCTCTGGTGCCGAGAAGCCTATAATAATCCAAATACAGTACTGGTGAGCATCATGATCTTAGAAAACCATGTGTCAAGCAACTAGCACACACATTTACAGAATAGCTAATGCCTCTCACTAGGGCTCTTTAGCACTAGGAGCAATACAAGGGTACTGCAAAGGTGCTGTCCTGGATCATTCTTGATACCCCCTCTGCCCCCACAGTTAGGAACTTTCCTGTGTTTGGTTAGATTTGCTCTGCCACAGAGTTCCTGTCATAAAGGCCCCTCACCTATAAGATTATTCTACCTTGCAAGTTGATATATTTGCACACTTTAAAAGCCCTGATATTTCCAAATAATTTATTTTCCTTCAATGAAATGCTGACCTAGTTGTTCCCCTAAACCACCAACCAGCCTAGCAACAGGCAGGAGTGCCTGAAACACTGTGAAAAACATTGTGCTGATGGTGGGGTGTTCTCTACAAAACCCTCTACTGTGTCATCCTATTTCAGCAAAAAAGAAAAAGGAGCTAATTACCAAATGCCCAACTGTCTGGGGTGCTGGCCCTGGACATTCATCCCACTTCTGTACTTGGTCAGCATTACAGACCTGAGATTACATGCCTGGGTATTTTCAGCTATTTTAAACTTAAAAAAAAAAAACCCAGGAAAGAAGTTGTCCAAGCCAAAATCTAACTATTCATTGTACTGAAATCAAACCAATAGGCAACTGTAGAATCTGTTTATTTTAACTTACATTGGTTCAGTTGAACTAAAAATACATTGTCACTTACCTTGCTGCATCTAGAATCTGAAAAATCCTCCACCTGTTAAAGGAACAGTAAAACCAGGTGCTAACAAGAGCTTGGTAAGAAAGGAGTTAAAATAATAAAAGTTTTCCATTTTGCTTTGCTAGCGTATATTTTTCCAGCATCCCAAACTACAAGGGAACAACTCATGGACAGCTCCTCCACTTTGCTCCCTAGTCGCTCCTCTCAAGGAGTGGGGGATTTTGAATCAGGGGGCTCAGGTAGGCAAGGCAGTGTGAGAGACAGACCTCTGGAGGGTTATGGGCTGATAATGATAGATCTACTGCTAGGTCATGCTTGTTCCTTGCCCCTTCACTAAAGTGATCACAATCTAAGCAAAACACAAAAGTCAATAGACCGAAAACCAAACCAAACCAAATGCTATGGTCTCACTAAAATGGAAACACTTGATTGAAAAGACCTAGGAGGAATTTACAGGATCTTAAAAGATGATATTATCAGTGACATATGAAGCACAATAGCAAAAAGAAAAGAATGATTAGACTTTGCTGACTAATGTTCTTCAAGAAGATGAAAACTCAAAGTGCACAAAGTGATACATAAATCATTACTCTAGTCCCTTCCACCCAAATGCAAGACATCCACCAAAGTAAGCAATGTTTCTCCATGAATAAAAAAAAAAGGCTTAGCTGCTTTCTTAATATATGTCTTAGGAGTCACAAAATACTAATTCTATTACATGAATTTCTGATATTAGCAGGGCCTGGAAATTTATACACAGGTCAATTGCTATTTTGAGGGTTCAAGTGGACTCAAATTAGCTTTTCATTGTGTATTAAGCCAGAACAAGGGATATTACAATGTAATAACACATCTGTGCCCAAAGCAAGTTATATAGCTTGTACATTATCTTGAGACAAGTGCTTGTGCACATCGGATATGTCTGGATGCTTTAGAAGTGAGTTAAGAGAGACTTTTGATCGCATAACCAGGAGCAGAACCTTTGCCTCATCATTTAAGAAGCAGTGTAAGATTCTTATCATCAGTTCCTGGCTAAGCCCCCCTTCCCTGGTTCTATGAGTTGTTAAGAGTGTGGAATAAGTTAATGTTACAAGAAACAAAGTGATGTACTTGGTGAGCTTGACAAAAGCTCTGTTAGACAAAACACCCTCATGGCTGACTTACCAACCAGGGCCCAATGTGCTCCTCTTCCATTCCAGCCACAAGAAAGAAGTAATGTAGAGTGTTCTGACCTACCCCATGCCTTAGTTTCCCCACACAGTGAAGAGAGGCTATGCACTCAGCCTCATGAACAAAAAATAACACAACTTTGTGTGAAAAATTTAAAAAAAGCCCAACAACCAGGAAACATAAAGCTATATGTTGGTTATTAGTACTAGAAAATTCCAAATATGTAGCATGTTCCAGAACCAAAATTTTCATTCTGCTGCACTAATAGAAATCCTCAAATAATAGAACAATGTACATAATTGATTTACATGTGGACAGGACCAAAGTTAACTCTAATCAGGGGAACTATTATCTCTTGAGATTTTTAAAAGATTTCTTTGTAAACTTCTTAACCTAGGGAAGTCTGCCTGATGATTGTACTGAGGAAACTTATGGGAGTTCATTGCCTTACCTGGGAATCCAGGTTGCCAGAAGTAGAATATTCAGTGGTGATCCAGGAATCAAATCCATCAATCAAATCCATCAATCAAAAGGATGGGCATTCATCAGAAGTGAATCAAAGGCCATGGAAAGAAAAGTTAAAAAAAAAAAAAAGGAAAGACATACCAATTAGAAAAAAATGAATTAACTTTATGAACCAATTTTACTCATCATGCAAACACACACTCTCTTTGGGAAGGTACTTAAATGGATTATTTTAAAAAGGCTCTTTAAAAAAAGATTTATTTTAGAGAGAGAGAGAGCAGAGAGTATGAGCAGGGGGAAGGGGAAGAGGGAGACAGCAAGAGAGACTCTTAAGCAGACTCCCCAGTGAGTGTAGAGGCCAAAGACACAGAGCTTCAATCCTAAGAACCTGAGAGCATGACCTGAGAGTCAAAATCAAGAGTCAGATGCTTAACTAATTGAGCCACTCAGATGCCTCTAAAAGGGCTTTTTAATAAAAAGAAAAGGGTAATTGTATAATGTGACAGAGATGCTAGATATCATGACAATAGCAATCATATTACAATATATAAATACATTAAGTTAACACGTGTACACCTCAAATTTATGCAAGGTTATATGTCAAATATATTTACCAAAAAATCACCCCACAAAACACTTGGTATTTCCTATGTGCCAGACAATAAATATCGAGGTTGCAGCAGTGAATAGAACAGACACAAATCCCTGCCTTCAGGAAAGTTACAATCCCATGGAAGATTTTTTAAGCCGTCTTTGTGGAAAAGACCTCCACAGAAATATACTGTATGTTATTAGCCTTAGAGTTTATTTTATTTTTTATTTATGTACAGAGAACATATCCAATGGCATCAGATTCAACAACTGTATTAGAAATAATTCTCTTTTTGATTGGAAGAGCTGTCGTTACTAGCATTCACGAATTCTCCTTGTGGAAAGCCCCCCTAAAGGCTGTAAGACAGACTTCCTTTCAGCTGGGCCATTTGCTGTCCACAGAACTCCACGTGCTTGCACTTTGCAAGGCTGTAAAAACAAGAAGTCTCTAAATGGCAGCTTTGTAATACTGCAGTATCATAGAGTTTTTCTCACTGGAGGCTATAGTGTTCTCTCACAGCTAGCCTGGGTGACACTCTGAGATCGGATTCATCATGCCTCAGCAGGTCACATCCTGGGAAAGCAGCAGCAGTTGGTGAACAAAAGGAGCTTTTTGGTGGTTATCATGCCCATGACCCAGACACTGGGAAGAGAAGAAGCAATAGAGGGAAGCCTGGGTGGCTCAGCGGTTGAGCATCTGCCTTTGGCTCAGATCGTGATCCCAGAGTCCTGGAATCGAGTCCCACATCGGGCTCCCCACAGGGAGTCTGCTTCTCCCTCTGCCTGTGTCTCTGTCTCTCTCTCTCTCATAAATAAATAAATAAATTTTTTAAAAGAAGCAATAGACTGTAACCATCCTCTTGGCTGGGGTTTGAGAAGACTCGAGTAAATATTCCTCAAGTGACAGCTACTACCTAAATGTCCAATTAGCAGGGAAAGGAAAAGATGAAAATGGAGGGAATAAATATATATCATTGGAAAAATGGGAACTGGGGGAGACAAGGGGCCCCAGAAACCCAGATGGTGATTCATGCTAACTAGAAACCTCCAATGATAACACCAACCCTCTGGGATTTATATCTTCAGGGTAGGTGTCTAGGGCTTCAGAAATCTAAAAAAAAAAAAAAAAAAAAAAAAAAAAAAAAAAAAAAAAAAAAAAAACCTATCTATCTATTCACTGTGATATTAAGGATCCAAATTGATACCTGGAAAAAATGGAATACTGCAAAAATCTGAAAGCCCAGGCCAGAAAATTAAGATCCCTGGTTTCTAAATCCTGGTTTTACCAATGACTCATTTGATCATGGGCAAAGTGTCTTCTGTAATTCTCTAATAGTTTTTGCCTTTTATTTTGGTGCCAAGCTAGTTAAGAGTATAGCAGTCTCTAGTCACTTTCTCAGTATAACGTGCCATTAGGAGTTCAGACAGCCCAGAGCCCAGCATTCTGAGCTGATGCTTAAATGAGAATATGGCCAAAACAATAATAGCCGGGCTGAAATGCAGCTGATCATCATTCTGTCTAGGGAAACAGCTTTGTTTACGTGAAATATAGAATGGCTGCTTCTTTAGGATGGAAAAGTTATACAAGGAAACTTAATTGAAAATCTAATTGATGCACAATTGACCCCCCCCCCCCC
The DNA here is from genome assembly GCF_011100685.1 of Canis lupus familiaris. Taxonomy (NCBI): domain Eukaryota; kingdom Metazoa; phylum Chordata; class Mammalia; order Carnivora; family Canidae; genus Canis; species Canis lupus. The sequence continues at coordinate 104,537,787 of NC_049260.1, forward strand.
CATTTCCCTTTCTGCTCATCTGCCAGAAGCTTGGGTTGTTGGTGATTGCTGTCAATCAGCAGAAAGATCCACACTCTCTCAGATAAAGGCGACACAGATGCTCAGATTTTGCAAAGAGTGGTTTGGAAAACAACAACAACAACCATACTGACATTGTCTTGGTCTGATTGCAAATCTGTGGCAGATAAGACACTCTGTGGGAACCAATTACCTATCACTGTTCCAGAGCTGCCGAGCAAATGACCCATTCACCCTCTCTAGTTTGTAACACTGGATTGGTTTTCTCCCCCTCTCACCAACTCCCACATCCCGAGTTGCTGTGCCCTTGATTTGCCACCTTCTCCCAATGTAGAATGACCCTCTGCCTTCATCCCAGTGTGATCTAGTATACTGTGGCTCAGTTACCTACCACCTCCTTTTGTGCCTCAGGCCACGCCCTCATTTGGTCTTTGAAGGCCAAATACAGTATATCCTAGTGAAAAAAAAGCTTATTTGGCATGCTAAATTGGGTCACCTAAATGGGAAGGAGTCCCATGCTCACCCTTGGGGGTAGGGGGGGTAGAAGTAGAAAAGCCAGGGGAAAGGCCTGAATGCTTCTTAAGGCCCTAGGCAAGAAAGCTAGTTATCTTCTTTCCTTGGATTAAAATGCTTGGCCTTGGCCTTTTGCTTACACACAAGCCTGAGAGGTGGTGTGGGGCCATGGAATAAGCCCAGGCAGCACACGGACTGGGTTCTAGTCTGGGCTCTTTCATTTACTGACTGCATGACACGCTAAAGTACTTCAAGCTCTCAGCCTTGACGCCTTCATGTACGAAATGGGGACAAGTATAGTGCCCCCACCAGTAACTACATTCAATCTACTGAACAACCAATATAGCACTGGCCAATCAGAGCAGAAAGCACCTGAAAATATCTGTGTAGAAAGGCCCATGTAAGGATTAGAAGAGATCATGGATGGAAAATTCTATAGCAGAGCACAAGATCCAGAGACCAGACTCAAAAACTTTTTTAAAAAGATTTTTATTTATTTATTTGAAAGAGAGAGAGCCAGTGTGTGTGTGTGTGTGTGTGTGTGTGAGAGAGAGAGAGAGAGAGAGAGAGAGAGAGAGAGAGAGAGATAGAGCATGAGTGAGGAGAGAGAGGGAGAGAGAGAAGCAGGCTCCTTGCTGAGCAGAGAGCCCAACACGGGTCTCCATCCCAGGACCCTGAGATCATGACCTGAGCCAAAGGCAGACACCTAACTGACTGAGCCACCCAATAACTTTTATGCATGATTATGTTTATCTAGGGAAGAGACAAGTAAGGAAATTTCCAGAAGTACAGTGAGTCTATGGAAGGCCAGTGTCCGGGATCACAGCCCCCTGTCACTGAGCCATCTTGTTACCTTGGGAACAGAACCTGCTATTCAAAGCCCGTGCTCCAAGACACCTACATATAAAAGGCCATCTGGAAAATAACCACAGTTATTGACGGGGGGTGGGGGGTGGGGTAGTGTGTGTATTCCCCAACATCTTCCTCTGGCGGGCTTCTACTAAGTGCACCAGAAACTATACATATTCCAAGAGAAGGAGCTCTCCTGGTCTGCCTAAGGATACTGGAATCCCAAACATCTTTTCCAACTTTTATTTTAGGAGTATTTGTTTTACCCCTGAAAGTCAGCCTCTGGCACAACCATGAGGTTTCCCGAGTTTGTCTTGACTGCTCCTTCCACAGTGTCCCCTCCCCCCAAGATTTCAAAGCTGGCTTCCAGATTCATTTTCCTAATTTCTCTGCCAGTTGACAAGGATTTCAATCCTATTCTTGCCTTTGGGCAACAGTATTAAGACTACAGAGTCTTCCAGACCCACGGAAATGACCTAATGGTTCAGTCCTATGACATTTAGAAAGGATACATTTCTTTTAAATTTATTTACTTACTTTAGAGAGAGAGAGAATGCAGTAAGGAGGGGCAGAGGGAGAGGAAGAGAGAACCCCAAGCTGACTCCACACTGAATGTGACACGGGGCTGGATCCCATGACCCTAAGATCACAACCCAAACCAAAACGAAAAGCCATATGCTCAACCACCTGAGCCACCCAGACACTCCAAGAGGACACATTTTTGATAAGGATTTGTCCCTTCCATCTAATACCACCCAAGTACAATACATACAATATACAATACATGCCCAGAGCTGTCTTAGCTGTATCAAAAACCCTTTGGGTAGTAGCTGCTGGTTTCTTATTCCATGCAATCAATGTGGGTGGGAAAAGATACATGCAGCACAAGGTAACAAAGATGCCTGGAGTGAAAGTCAAAAGGCTGTCCTCATGACAACTCTGCTGTGTGACCCTGGGCAAGGCCATCCTCCCATGGTGTAGATGGCTCTCCATTTCCCTAGCTACACAGGGAAGGAGTTGGACTAAGTGCTTTCCCAAAGGCCTCTGTTTATTATAACATTTTAAGACTTTCTAAGGAATTTGACTCAGGAACAATCCTATTAAGTATAGCCTGAGTTCTTAAAAAAGGAGGCACAGAGAGAAATGCTCTTGAGTTGTTCTAAGAAACCCTGGGACCAAAGGCAATGGACAACTTTGTCTTCAGTGGCCCATTCTTCCCATTCCTCATCAGACCTCCCATTGGCTCCTCAGAAAAGTACACAAGGGCATGCCAGAGCAATTCTTCCCAGTGCCCAGTGTGCAAGGCAGGAGTCACCTAACTTGGGTGCAATAAGCCAGTTTCGGGGAGTGGCGCTGAAGATGGCTTAAATGTGGTAACAGAGGTTATGTTTGGACTGGGCAGTAAACCTAAAAAAAGTAACCAACATGGGCATATGAGCCATCTGGGCTGGCAAATCCTTTGAGTACCATCTGTACTGAGAGCATGGATCACCTTCTATCCCACGGTTAGATCTCAAGTGGCTGATAAATTATATTGACAAGTCTTTCAGCGATCCTCAACCACATACCACTCAGAGAGGTCTTTGGGTGATCTTTTTGGGACCACTGGTATCACAGGGGCAGGGACTTGCTGCAGATCACAGAACACATCGGTGGCAGAGCCAGGGGCAGGACCCCAAGCCTACGAGATCCTTTCCCTGGGAGCACACTACCCACCCTACGTCAGCCAGAGAACTACTGCCTGGGGGCAGCCAGCAAGCCAGCATCAGTACCTCCAAACACAACCACACAACCCTTCAGCACAACCCAAAGAGCAATGGCTGCAAAAGACCAGGAAATCAACCATAAAACCCCTCAAGGATGTTAAATTCTTCTCTTGAGGTAGCTGTTAAATTGTTAACACATTTTCCTAAGCTGCTCTCTCACGTTCTGTTTTCTGCTTAAAGGCACTTTTACCACATCACGTGGTGACAATCAGTGATTCTTACGTTCTTTTCATTTGAGAAATAACGCCTAATACCTGGATCCTGTATTGCCAAAAAAAAAACAAAAAACAAAAAACAAAAAACAAACCCGCCAACTGCATTTGGGAGACAAAGGGGATCTGATGAGGAAGACTGCTAAAACAAGGCTTTTCAAAAAGAGTGTTTTCTTGCCTGTTGGTGAGCTGGTCAGTCCTAGGTTAGGATGCTTTCTCCAGGCGATTTGTCCCTTGTCTGCAGCTCATTACTGAAATGGTCCCCTCTCCCCCACTTATACCCACTGGTTTGTAGTGAAAATTCTCCCATTTTGGCATCATAAGAGTGCCCTCTAGTGATGATCTAATTAAGAATCTGGAGATGGAGGGATTCCTGTTTGGGTGGGAAATAGATTTAACTAAATTTGTCCTTGGTTGTGTCAAGATATATTCTTCCTGAAAGACTCTCTAAAGCACATACTTAACAATTTAGTCTTGCAAAAAGCAGTGAAAGGAGTATTTTGCCATTGAACAAACAAAGCAAAATATCCCCCCACCCGCTCCCATAAAAGAAAATCTGGCTTGTTCTCCCTCCTGAAAAGTATTCCTACTCATGATATGGGGATGCCGTCTGAATTATAAAATAAGGTGTACAGACACAGGCCGACTCCATCATTTGAAAATTGACAGCAATTTTCCATTGTGTTTTAGAGTTCCCCAGGTGCAAACACCTGCCTTTGTATGAATGGTTCCAGCAATGCATTTCCTCAATTTGATCATATATATGCTTTTTCTTTGAAGGAAGGCCAGACCAGTAAGAAACCCTTAGAAATTCTGGGGGAGGGGGTATAATGGGGCTTACTTTCTCTTAATAAGGGCCTAAAAAAGTTTCACTTCTAATATAAATATATGTGTTGCTCGTTTAATCTCATTTTGTTTCCATTTTTCAGATTTTGGGGTCTAGAAGGTTCCACAATGAATACTAGTTCAGCACTAGTTCAAATCGGCAGGGAAGACTTCCATAATATCTTTTACATTCAGCTCTGTAAGGGGCTACTGCTCTATTGAACCCCATGTATTTTATGTTAACACAGACAAAGGATGGCAAGCTGCCAACATGAGATATAACTGCTTTGTTCACATTGTGACAGCATGAAAAAGTCCCTAACAAGGAATGATTTAGCAAGTGCTAAACTAAGGATCGAGGTCATTCTCCAGAAATATTCAACCAAGTCACTAACAGGATCAGAGAGTAGAGACATGTGGAATGGTATATTCTGGATCATTCTGGACCCAAATATCACCCACTCTTGGCAAGGAGCTTCCATCTCTGCTGAAGTCAAAGTATGGCAGGAACCACTGGATTTGGCCTGAAACTTCCCTCAAGCCAGCCCCAAACAGAGAGTGAAGTAGCAGGGTAGAGGAGTGATGTGCTAGAGTACAGGGGTGCACAGGCTCTGGAGTCAATAGAATTGTCTTTATACCCCAGTTCCTCCACTTCTCTTTGGTCACTTCCAACCTGTCAGTTTCATTTTTCTCAAAAAAAACTGTGATCTCCAATAACACCTCATAGAGGGCACAAATCAGGTGCTCGATTCAACCTGCTAAATGTAATATAACCAACAGTTTTGATGAAAACTGCCTCTTGTTATCCAGATATTCCCAAAGATCTAAGTGTGTGGGGTCTAGCAAACGAAGCATCTGTATAATGGACTTCACTGTTAAAAATCAGTGCTAAGTAAGTGAAATAAGTCAGAGAAAGACAAATACCATATGATTTTACTTATATATGGAATTTAAGAAACAAAACAAATGAGCTAAGGGAGAGATAAAGAGACAAAGCAAGGAACAGACTCTTAACTTTAGAGAACACACTGAGGGTCACCAGAGGGGAGGGTGGTGAGGGATGGGGGAAATAAGGGATGGGGGTAAGGCGGGCACTTGTCCAGGTGAGCACAGGGTGTTGGATGAAAGTGCTGGATCACTATATTGTACACCCGAAACTAATGTAACACTGTATGTTAACTCACTAGAATAAAAATTTAAAAATTTAAAATAAATAAAAATAAAAGTAAGCATAGCTCTTAACCTATTAATGGATGTGCTGCTTTTTGAAAAATCATGAGCCGTTCAACATTTTCCTGGGCTGTGGACATCTTTCAAGGCAAAGACACAGAACCATTGTTAGGGCAAAACCTTTGTTTTCAAGAGGAGATGGATCTCTTTTTATTGCAGGATTCTTAGTTTCAGGTCTTACCTGAAGTGTCAAAACCAGGTACCAAAAAGACCCTGTGTGCTTCTGCCCCAAAAGAATACAAAATATAGAGAAGTTTGCCAATTGTCGGGAGGAGTACACAGGGTATCTTTTCTAGAACTATTTAAGTGGCAAACTATAAAAATCATACTATTAGCCAGTGTTTAATGAGTGCTTTCTATACGCCAGAAGCCATGCACTTGACAAGAAGTATCTCACTTTATGCTGAACAAAAGTCTATACTTACGCGTAGATAATGGGGCCTCCAAGGTGCTCACCCAACTAATAACTCACATCCAGAGTTGGAGGATGCCAGCACTCAAGCTCATTAGCCACTAAAATAGGCTGTACCTGTGAAATAGGCATCCTTATTCTCATCTTACAGGTAAATCAGGTGAGGCCCAGAGAATAACCTGCTTGGGGTCAGTAGCTAGTAAGTGAAGGTGCAGAGGTGGGAATCCCCAATATGCCCTGACTTTGCATCTTACACCTTCCGTAAGGCGCTGATGATGGGAAGGTGACTGTATATAAGCTAGACAGCGAGCTGGGTGGCACTCCAGTTCCTGTACAAGCCTGTAAACTGCCCTGAAGTGATTCCTTGCGTGCCTCTTTTTAAGTTTCTTGTGGGACCGTTTTTCATTTTGAATTCCAGGATAAACTTGCAGGCTATAAGTGCCAAGTACTTGAATCCACGAGGAAGAGAGGTCATAGCTCATTTGAAGATGAAACCCTGGTGTAAGTCTTCACAGTGGCTAGGCTGCTCCCCTCGGACATAAATCAGGTGGTGCTGGTGGGCTAGGAGCCCACAGGGAAAAGGAAGTTGGCAGGCAGATCAGGCCTCTTGCTCTAGAGCAGAAGTGAGTGCTATTTCTTGCCCTTATACTTGTATTTTTTATCTATAAGAAAATGTGATTAAATTTGATGTAGACAGAATCCAGAAAGTCCAAGGTGACCAAGGGAGGGAAAACCCAGGAAGAGACTACACTACATGCCTCATTCCAAGAAAGCCCATGTAATTATGGTGGGAAGAGGAAAGTTGTTGCCCTGAGAAAGAATCATGCTCACTGGATGATGGAGTCCATCCTCGGGCATAGTGAGCCAGGCTGTTCACAATTTGACATAGCTGAAAAACCTGTCAAAGTTGGAAGGTACTCTTACAGAACATCAAACCCAACCTCTGCATTTTATAGGCCCTGAGAGAGAAAGGACTTATTCAAGGTCACACAGTTCATACTGCCACGGTGCTGCTGCTCCCCTAGGACATATAACAGATGGCTATGGGTAGGCTCGAGGGAAGGGAGTAAAGAAGCCAGTTGGGAACCAGCAGCAGAAGATCCAAGCATGAGGACTGGGCTTTTTGTTTAAAGGGAACAATAATCTTGCAAGATGCTCTTTCCTATCTCCTTGTACAGGTGAGGAAACTGAACCTTAGAGACAGGAAGCCACCTGCTGAAGGTCCTGTAGCTATTTAGACAATGGGACTTGGCTGATCTGACTCCAACGCCTCAGTGCTTTTCACCCTATGTTTTGGCTTCCTGCTTTCTCTGTGGCCATATGCCAAAGAGAAAGGAGGTCCCTTTAAGTCCCAAGTGAGTTGAGATGTGCTCATTTTTTTTTGCAACCGTAAGTGAAGTGAGGTGGGTTCACATCTGCAAACCGACATCCAACAAAACTTTATCCAGTGCCTGGTTCTTGGCTTCCCAGGAGGACCTCTGGACTGTCCTTGGCTTGGCCTTGGGACCCAAGACACACAGGGAGCCATCAGAATAACCTCTCTATTTCTTCATAAACACTGGCAGTTTTGTAACCCCCAACTCCCCCAACACAAGAACTGGTGATACCTCCTCAGGCCACTGAGGCTCCCTGCCTGGGATCTAAGGAGCCATTGACCATGGCACCTAAGCTGTCAGCTAAGTGGGATCATGCTTTGGGAGTTTCTTGTGCCAAAGGGCAAGGGAGACAGTGAACTCTGAATGTAGCACTAGGCCTCGCTCATCTCCATACACAACTCCTCTCAGCCCCACTATGGGAGCCCTGTAGCAGCAGACTGGTGTCTCTTCCTTCAAAAATCTGATAGGCACTGAAGTAGTAGGGGTAGTCCCCAGGAGTAAGAAGAAGAATCTGGAACTACTTATTTGAAGCAGGACTTGCTGAATTGTTAATCACCCAAAGGCACATCATTAGGCTGCTTGCTCATTCCTCCTGATCAAAACAGGGGTGAGGAGGTGGGCAGTGTCTATCCTATAGGCAGCAGACAAATCACCAGGCCACTGGGTTCGTGAAGACTGAATCCTGGTTTCTTACTAACATACATTCTGATCAATTTCTAACTTCAGTTAGCAGTTGCCCTTCACACTCTGGTTTTAAGCTACTCTGCCCTCAGCCCCTCATCTGTTAGGTAATGATCTGGAAACCCCCATGAGTTACTGCTGTAAGGGAAGCCCAATGTAAAGGAATCTTTCTTGGAAGAAACCCTCTGAATCTACCAGGAATGTTATTTTAGATCTTGGATGGAGATCTCTCCCCAAAACAAGAGCACATCTGTCTTTGATTCACATTTTATTTTTCACTCCTCCAACACATATCTAAATTTTTAACAGCTTTGTCGAGATGCAATTCACATACCACACAATCTACTTAAAGTGGACAAATCACTGGTTGTTAGTATATTCACAGATTTGTGTTGTCATTACCACAACTTTAGAACATTTTCATTCCCTCAAAAAGAAAGCCAGTACTCTGTGACTATCATTGCCATATCCTCCATCACTTTCAGGCCTCGACCACCAGTGATCTATTTTGTTTCTACGGATTTTCCTATTTTGGATCTTTCAAGTAAATGAAATCATATAATATGTTTTATCATATACCTGGTTTCTTTGACTTAGCATAATTTCTCAAGGTTCCTCCTTTTTACAACATGGATCAGTACTGTGTTCCTTTTCGTGGCCAAATAGTATCTCATTGCATGGATATCCACACTATAAAAAAAATGCATCCAAACAATTTCATCCTCATGCACTAGGCAAGTCTACAGATCTGTCCTGAGCACCAGCTGTGGTGGATCTATTACTAGCATCACGGGGGTACATGGAGATGAATGAGAATATGCAATAGACACATCCAATCATTCAATCAATAAACATCTACTGAATGTCTTTGGTGTGCCAAGAATATGTTAAGGCACTTGGAACCCAAGGATGAACAAGACATGGCCGCTGCCTTCCATGAGCAAACAGTGGGGGCAGTGCGGAAGGTTATGCATTATATACAATAGCTCCATAGGACCTACAAGTTCTGGTAAGCCCATTTTCCACTCAGGAAGAGTTCACAGCCCAGGATTGGGTTCCTGATTCCACAAATATTCAGGAGTGAAACCAGCCTAAGAGAGAGCAGCAGCCAGGATCCAGGTGGTTTTTTTGTTTGCTTTGCATTGTTTTTATTGGCATGAAATTCACATAACACAAAATTAACCATTTTATTTTTTATTTTTATTTTTTTAAAGATTTTATTTATTTATTCATGATAGTCACAGAGAGAGAGAGAGGCAGAGAGACACAGGCAGAGGGAGAAGCAGGCTCCATGCACTGGGAGCCCGATGTGGGACTCGATCCCGGGTCTCCAGGATCGCGCCCTGGGCCAAAGGCAGGCGCCAAACCGCTGCGCCACCCAGGGATCCCTTTTTTTTTTTTTTTTTAAATTAACCATTTTAAAGTATAGAAGTCAGTGGCACTTGGTATATTCACATGTTGCACAACCACTGCTGCTATCTGTTCCAAAATAACTTTCATCACCTTAAAAGGAAACTCGTACCCATTAAGTGGTCACTCCTTTCTCCCCACCTCCCTCAGCTCTGGCAACCACCAATGTGCTCTTTTTCTCTCTGGATTCGCCTATTTGGATAGTTCATATGAATGGAATCATACAATACATGCCTTTTTAGTCTGGCTTCTTTCACTTGGCATAAAGTTTTTGAGGTTCATCCATATCGTAGCATGGATCGACACTTCAAACTTTTCATGGCTGAACCACAGCCCATTGTACAAATACATCACATTTTGTTTATCCATTCATCCGCTGATGAGTATTTGTGTTGACTCTACTTTTTCATTATCATGATTAATGTTGCCGTGAACATTCATTTACAAGTGTTTGTGCGGACATATGTTTTCATTTCTCTTAGGTATATACCTAAAAGTGGAATTGCTGGATCATATAGTAATTCTATGTTTAACTTTTTGAGGAACTGCCAAACTATTTTCCACAGCAGCTGCAGCATTTTACATTCCTACCAGCAAATTGCAAGGGTTCCAATTTCTCCCAGAGATTCCATTTTATTTCTTACTCCAGAGAAGAGTTCCACTAAATTGGAGACACCCAATTAGCACAAATGATTGACCCTAGTGCTGGCCATTTGGGGCTGGGCTTCTTAATTAATGCTTAGGCTGGTGGGAGAAACAAAGCAAATGAGGGCAGAGAGAAGAGCTCCTCCCCACCCCCAGCTCTGGGAGTGCCTCTGCACATGCTCACAGCCTAAAGGGAAAGTGGGCAGGTTGGCAGGATCACTGTGGAACTGTCCTCTGACCCACATCAGTGAGATTCACAGCATCTTGCTCAGCACAGAAGTGGGAGAACATTCTCAGCTATAAGCCAAACCCAGCAAAACTCAGGAGATGATTTTATGAAAGAAATGACATGAAATCAATTACGAGTCTGGCAGTAAGGGAAAGAACAGCATGGCCTTCTCTATTAGACAAGAAATTGGAAGAAGTGTCAATGGCTTGTGAGGGCACTTAGATCCTGTGATATTTAGCACTGGCTCCTGTCCCCTGGAATAAAGATCTGACATAAATCTAGGAAATAAATAATGATGATGAATGTCTAGCTCTAAAGATGACAACATATATCACTAAAACTTGCCCTTAGGGCCTGTCTCTCTCCTCCAGTGATCAGACAGCTTGGCAAACAGTGAATCCACTCTTCCTCCAGCCTGTATCACTCCCTGGGCAGGTCAGCTCCATGCTGAAGTGGCATTAAATCTTTCAAGCCATACGATGCCATTTTCCTGAGCCGAGACTGAGTATCAAGATAACACACTACTGTGTGGGAAGAGCTAAGGCATGATTCCAAAGCCCCCTCCTCAAAGCCTCGGGGTTCACATTCTTAGGGAAGAGGAAGCCCAGGGAAAAGATCTTAATGATTCTAAATACCTCCCAAATCATTGGGTTTTCAGTAACCTAAGGTTTAAGTGGATGGGTTTCAAACACTTTTAGAAACAGAACCCTCTTTTCAAACAAGATCCTCCAATACCTCCACCGTATAGAACAGATAAAAACTGAGCTGCTCTCTTTGAAGAGGAGATGGAGTAAAGGCAAAGGGGAGAAGAGCAGAGCTGCCATGTACTGCTCCACAGGATGAGCACTGTACAATTCCAGGAAACACCATTCATGCAGAGCAGCAGTCTCTCAAAGTGTGGCGTGAGGACACTGGTGGTCTCCAAGACCCATCTCCAGAGGTCCCCGAGGTCCTCCCTTTTCCAGATATATGTTTGTGGGAGGTTGGATCTTCTTCACATACTTCAATCCAAATAATATATTAAAACAGTTGGAATGCAGAAGCTGATTGAGAATCCATCTGTCTTCTGTGAAGCCAGATATCAAAGAGATTCACAAAATATAAAATATTGCCACTAATGTTTTTTGCTTTTGAAATCAATTTTTCATAAAAATATGTTACTATATGGTAGGTGCCTTCTTGTTATTTTAAATGAGTTAACACCTGGTTTTGAAATTTTCTCAGTTTTATTTTTTTATTTTTTAAAAAGATTTTATTAATTTATTCATGAGAGACACAGAGAGAGGGAGGCAGAGACATAGGCAGAAGGAGATGCAGGCTCCCTGCTGGGAGAACAATGTGGGACTCAATCCCAGGATCTTGGGATCACGCCCTGAGCCAAAGGCAGACGCTCAACCGCTGAGCCACCCAGGGGTCCCGAAATTTTCTGTTTTAAAATCAAATATAGTAAATAGCAATAACTAGATTCCATATAAATAAAAGCTCTTCAGAGTCCCCAGGGATTTATAGGAGCATAAAGGAGTCCTGATACCGTGAAGTTTGGGAACCACTGACCTCCAATACAATGTGAATGGGAGATGTGCAAAGCCCTGAGGCCCCCAGGGCTGCACTACAGAGTTGGCCTGGTCCCTGCTAGTCTGCTCCCACACCTCCCTTCCTCTGAGGAAACTTTTGGGCCACCTCCTCAGAACACTGTGGGTCCAGCTGATCAGGCCAGCCCCCTCACTTTAGAAACCAGGAAACTAGGGAAGTCAGGGTTAGGGATCTGTACGTTAAAAACAGCCGGGATTACAGCTGGGTCTTTCCTGACACTGGGCTGCCACTAACCTAACAATAAGCAGCTACCAGTTGCTGAGCTCTCTGTGCTGGGCACTTTATCAAATCCATGTCGAACTACTCCCAGGCCTCACTTCCACACTGCAAGCGCTTGTGGCCTGTCAGGCTCCAGGTTTGCTAAAGCAACGGAGAGAAAAGCAGGCACCAGGCTGCCCTCCCTCCCCCAGCATACTCACCTCTGAATCTGGCCAGCGCTGGCCTCCTCAGTACAAAGGATTTGAGCTGGCACCGATTTCCTCAGCACATCTTGATAAGCAGCATGCAACCCACCAGAGGGGGGATTTTTGAAAAGCCAAGAATCATTTAATTTAATCAGGTGCCTGTACGGTTTGAGAAAGACCCACAAGGCAACAACCGAGAAGTTAAGCGCAGCATCTTGGTGTTTTGCCACGTGGTGACTCCACAGAATGTGCCTTTGGGCCTCTTGCCCTCCTACCCTATGTACGCTCCCTATTCTTTGAAAAGACTCCAGGGAAGGGGCGCACCGAATATACCATTGGGCTGACCCTTGTACCACCAGAGGGGCAGCAGCAGGGCACCCAGTACCTGAGAGGGGATCCTACCCCCCCACTGATTCTTCCTCCTCACCAAAAGTGGCAGAGCTGTGAGGGTCCATGGAAACCGGTTAGCCAGGGTCCTAAACTAGAGGAGCACAGCACAATCCCCTGGCAAGCTATTTAAAACAGGCAGGGCCTCCGGGCCCTGCTCCAAGGGAAATCCTGCTTTACTGGGTCACGGATGGATGGCTAGGGCACACACTGCTGGGGAATCAGTGAAGACCAAAATCTCTCACTTAGCAGATGAGGAAACTGAGAGAGGGAAAGCTTTACCTAGTACACAAAGAGTTCAAAAAACAGCTGGCAGGAGCATCCAGCTATCCTGACCCCTAATCTAGTGCTTTTCCCACAATTCCAGGCTATCTATGCTCAATTGAAGGGGCAAACTACTGCACATGTGTGCGTGCATGTGGGCGGGAAGCAGATATTGAGGCACATTTAGAAATAACCAAGCCATTTTTATTTGATTCACGCTTTTCATTTCACATTCTCTCCCTCTTCTTCCAACTTGATCACTGGATCCAAGCCTCTCACTATATTTATAGATGAGGAACCTGTGGGCCATAGTGGATTAACGTCTGATTCTTGCCTTGGGTCTAATTTAGGATCCATATCTCTGTGCTTTTTGGCCTGTGCTCTTTCCACTACATGTTGACCCTTAAGCCCCATCCAAAGAGAAATATATTATTATAGATTGTATTTCATTATTATTCCTCCTACAGACAGACAAATTCTGTTAGAAGCCGATACACTCCCTGGCTCTATAGCACCAGCCTGCCCTGGGAGCTGCTCTGACTGCTTATTTCCAATGTAAGCCCATATTTCAGGGCCGCCCTGGAAATATTAGTAAAGCCAGCTCTGCTAATCTAGACAAATGACAGCAAAACTGAAGGGTAGTATTGGGATGAAATAAATTATTTGCATAGGTGGGACTTCTCTTTTAATTTTACTATTTTAAGATTACAAATTGTTTTCTGACCTTTATGTATAATTAAATATAGATGTTCTCAGAACTTAATGTCAGTTTAAATTTCAGCCCTTGGAAAGTAATTTGTTTGTATGTTCAGTGAACAAACCATTTCTTATCGGTTTCAAAGACCCAGGCTCATGCATCATGAATCAAGGTTGCCTTTACCAAAGCTATAAAGGTCAGGCAAAGTGGGCTTGCAACTCAAGTTTAGCCACTCTTTCAAATAGAAAAATAAAGCTTTCAGTTCTCTGCCTTAAGTACACAAATTGTTTTCATTTCTTTAGGCATGTGAATGATTCACTTGTGCCCTCTCCACACACAAAAACCAGGTAAGTAGTGTTACTGAGCCATTAGGAGGAATCTGAACAATTCCCTCTACTCTCAGGGCCTCAGTTTCCTCTTATGTATCAGGATCTCTTGTCTGCTATTAGCTTTAGATATTGACAGGCAATCCCCAGAGGTGATTTTAAAATGACACTGATTTGACCTAGAAAGTAGTTGATAAGGCTTGGGGTCCTTTAGGTTAAGCAATCAGCAGGGAAATTAGACCCATTGGTCCTAAGGCAAACTTCTCCCTCTGGCCTCTCCCTCATTCCTCATCCAGAGAGATGGCAGCTCTTCCAGTCCCTTTCTCAATAGCTGCAAGATGATTCTCACTTCTTTAGACACCCTTATAGTTCCAGAAATTTATTCTCCCCATGCATTCACCAGTCTCTTAGTGCTTCCTTAGTAAATCTGCATGTATACTAGGGCTCATAAAGGGAATACTGCTCATTGTCAATACACAACCAAGATATTTTATTGATTGGAAATAAGAGGAGGTTGTTAAATAGGCTGTGTAGGATGATGCTAGTGCCCTGATCCCCATAAGTAAACTAATCAGCCCACACTTTCTGATAGGGCAGAAATCTAGACTAACTAGGATTTGCTTCACTTCCCTGTTAAAGTTACCTAAGGAGAATTCCAGAAGTTATCCTATAGGTACTTACTAATGGGATCTCTGTTTTATCTTTCGTTGGCATCTACAGAAGCTCTCCTTTTTAAAATATATTGAAACTCTGGTTCGATTTGCCTGAATCCCTGCAACTACTAACATTCCAGTATGGCAATTCCTAACCAGAAAACACAATGAATGAGAAATGTTTGGGTCCAAAGCCTTCCTTATCTCCATAGTTGGATCTTCCTTCCATATTAGAAAGACTAGCTAAGATTTATCAGAGTGTGGAGACTTCTAGAAGAGTGTCAGCAGTGGCTCTGGAACTAAGGTCACAGACTCAAGCCAAAACTAAGTGCTTTATGATATATTTTTTGTTTAATTCTAACAACATAACCTTAAGATAGGGATGCCTGGGTGGCTCAGTGGTTGAGCGTCTGCTTTTGGCTCAGGGCGTGATCCTGGTCCTGGGATTGAGTCCCACATCCGGATCCCTGCCAAGAGCCTGATTCTCCCTCTATGTCTCTGCCTCTTTCTCTCCATGTCTTTCATGAATAATAATAATAATAAAACCTTAAGGTAAAGTATTATTATTTCCGTTTTACTGGTAAGGCACAGAAAGCTGAAACTATTTACCCAAGGTCAAATCTAGTGAATGGCATAGCTGAGTGGAGATTTGAACCCAGTCATTTGTTTTTAGAGCCCATGATTTTTATCTATGCTTTAAGGTAGTATGTTAGAAAAGCAAAAGCCTACGAATCTTTAAACCTGGGTTCTAGTCTCAGCCTTACTATTGACCCTTTAACTCTGCCAATTGGTTAGATACGCAGATGGCAGAGAGATGGTGGTGATGGAATAGTCCAAGATGACATGGAGGTTTGTATCTTGAAAAAAAAGAGAGTATTTCATTAACAGAAAGAAGGGATATGATGATGAGTTTGGTTTTAGATTAGTAGGTGACATTGGAAGGTTGGCAACACATGCTTATGGGAATATCCAAACGGCCTTTGAACCAGAACTTGGGACACAGGTCTGGGCTGGAGGCACCAAAGCTTCCCTCATAGCAGTGATGCTCAATGAGATCTTGAGATGAATGTAGACAGAAAGGCAAAGGGCAGAGAACTGAGCCTAGGAGAAATCCCAGTTAGATGTATGGACAAAGAAAACCTTCAAACAAACAAACGAAAACATGGAGAAAATAGCACAATGTCAATCAAACCAAAAGAAGGCAAGATTGAAAAGTGGGAGGTGAGTGAGGTGACAGAGGTGGTGAAAAGCAGCTGAAAGACAAGTCATTCCCTCTTTTGAACCCTCGGGCTCTTTCCCCTCTCTGAAGACATTTCTCTCCCGCCATGGGATCCCAAGGTAAGGGTGAAGTTCCACTTTTCCCCGGATGCCCTGAATGTAAGTAAAAACTCAGTGTTCTTCTGCTGGACTGAGTCATACTGCACTGACTAGTTTAAGCAGCCGCAGTCCTATAGACTACCTCTCCTCAGGCAAAGGCAACAGGCAGCCTGAAAGCATAACAACAGGAGAAAAGCAGCTGCCATCCAAAGCATACTTTTTATGAAGGAATAATGCCACATTGGTCCTTTCAACCAAACCTGGATACCATCATTAGCTGTGTCTTCAGTGAATGAGAACAGAAAGAATAGTGACAGAAGACCGGGAAAGACACAGTATGTAGGTGGAGATTAGCTCTACTGGGTGTATTTTTTCCAGAGAGAACATTGGTGGGGAGATGGTGAGAGGTGGGGGAAAGGAGGAGAGGCCCGAGAAAATATGAGAACAACAAAAAGTAACTAAATAAAAAGGCAATTTCATGATCATTTCAATTTTGGAAACACAATTGTAGTGTTTTCTTGATTTTTTCCAAACACACTTGAAAGATGTAAATACAAGAGCCGAAAAAAAGAGAGAGAGATCTTTTTTTTTTAAAAGATTTATTTATTTATTTATCATAGACAGAGAGAGAGAGAGAGAGAGAGAGAGAGAGAGAGAGGCAGAGACACAGGAGGAGGGAGAAGCAGGCTCCATGCCGGGAGCCTGACGTGGGACTCGATCCTGGGACTCCAGGATCGCGCCCCGGGCCAAAGGCAGGCGCTAAACTGCTGAGCCACCCAGGGATCCCCAAGAGAGAGAGATCTTATCAATGTCTTGAATCAGTTGTCAACCGAGCCACTCCTCATACACAGCTGTCATTCAATGCTTCAGTGTCCCAGGAGGGAGGCCTGTGTGTGCCCAGAATGGTCATTGTTACACTGAAGGGGGATGGCATCAAGGCAACAGAAATAAAGCAGGCTAGGAGGTGGGCTCCAAAAGCCAGACATCTGCTAGAGAGCCCACTGCGCAAGAGGTCAAAACAGAGGTCAAGAACATGTAAAGACTCCAGGAAGTTCCAAAGGTAAGGGTAGGATATCAAGTAGCAGAATCCAGGCTGTGACAAGGAATTCAAGCAGTTAATCATGCATTCAGGATCAGGCAGGTTGAAAAGGTCCAAGCACACAAGCAATCTGGAATAAAAGTATGTGAGGGGAGTTCTGGACACCAAGCATCAGAGCTTAAACAGGAAGCCTCTTCCCATGGCTTCTTCCTCTGTTGATGCATTCTATGGAAGTCCAAATGGAATTCGGGTATGGCTGTGATTGGGCCTAAGGACACAGCGGAGAAGGAGCAGCTGGAGCTGGGCAGTGGGGGTCCCATGGCTTTTTCTGTTAATTCAGGATTGAATACCACTCACCATCTCCCAAAAAAGAAGGCTTTGAAGCACTTCAACTATGTTCTGAGCAACCACACACCACATTAGAGGTCACACATGGTCTCAGTTTCCCTTCTGTGAAACAGGTAAGGAAGTGGGAATTAGATGAGAAGGTCATTGATGGTGTCTGACATTTGATCTATTCAATCCAAAGATAGGAGAATAACCCCATTAATACCAGGTCTGATGCTTAAAGTCTCCTAAGTCAGATACATGGCATCAGATTTCACCATGGGAATGAAAACACACACAGGCAGCTTCTATTAGCTTATTTGCACAACTTTTCCTATTTTTTTGGTTAAACAGTCTTTGAGTAATATCTACTCTAGTTTGCTTAGCCTGTAAATTAATAAAATATTAAGAGTATTTGCAATACTCTTAAAGTAGCTGACTGTATTCCTAACAATATGCTGTAGATTGCAGGGTGCCCCCAACAGAGACGGTGTGTGGTAGTGCAGACTCCAGCAGCGTTCACTGAAAATCACCTCCCATCCTACAATACTGATGATGTTGCATGTTCTTCTTCTTCTTATGCATACACATTGCCCAGCCTGGCCCCAGCCACCAAGTAGGCCCACCCTTGATATAGCTGAGAGAATGAATAAATGAATACACAAATGAACGAATGACCAAACAAACCTAAGATGGAAGAGTGGTATCAGATGACGGGTCTGAGTAGCTTAGATTAATACAGGATTCCTCCTCACCCTTCCTGAAAATAAAAGCAGAAGACTCACTTTGTAAAGGAAACAAAACGGACCCACATGTCCAAATTGGTAAGGGGCAAAGAACACAGAAAGAGTTGAGTTTAAGAATATGAGAAGGAGACAAGGCCCTTGAAATACAATTTGGGCCAAATGAGAACAAACCTAAATGCACAGAGTTGGATATCTGAGCTGGAAGGCACCACAGAGCTCATCTGACTTGACTCTCTCATTTTACAGATGGAAACACTGAGGCCCAGAATGGAGATGCCACTTGACAAAGGTCAAGTTGCTAGTCTCTGAGGGCAGCCATGCAAAAGAATCAGACTGAGGCTAATCTGGGCTCCAGGAAGCTGCACAAACCAAGAAACAGAGTGAAAAAAAAAAATGGCTCCAGAGCTAATCTTCTCTATCCATGCCTGGGCCTGAGAGTTCCTTCTCCATAAGCCATTTGGCCCCTTCCATACCCTGACATCTGCTATAAAACTGTTGCTGGCGCTTTGAAGAGGAGACACGCATTGCTGTCATGACAACTTGTTGAGCAGGGTTGGGGTTCATGGGGAGTGAAACAACAGCTAGCAGCTGGGTGGTAGCAAACATGCGCTAAGCTCTTTTTGTCTCCATTTTTCAATGGGAGTCTTCCCTGTGGCTCCCGGCTCCTTCCACCTGTAGCAAGAAGTGGGCGGTGGGCAGATGGGCAGGAACCACAGCACACGGGCTTGGCCCTCCAAGTCGATCCTCCATCATCAATTCAGCCTACACACCGGTTTGACCGACTTCCTAATCGAATCAACCAATTGTTTCTCTGAATCGTTTCAGTAAATCTCTGAGGTCAGTTCTGGGAAGAGAGTCAAACCAGCAGAAGGGGCAAGCACAGCTGTTTGGGCATTTCTCTGGCTGGAACATACCCTGTCCCCCTAGGGTAGATGGAAGGCCCCAGACCTGGGCTAGGGAAGTGCCAGCTGTGGTGGCCAGCAGATTAGGCACGGAATAGCTGCTGGAGCCTCCTGCTGGGTCCCCGAGATAGAGTTCCTGGAAGTAGACCTTGGTGCCCTAGGCAAGACGCCAGCAGCATTGGAGCAGGACCTTAGTGTTGGCTCCCATGGCCAGTGTCTGTCCTGTTCTCAGACTCACTGAGCTAGTTCTGTTCCCACCTGAACCAGCAGCCTCAGTGAGTTAGCACTCCTGGAACCCTCATCGCACACAGAGGAGTCGGTCTATACTGTGTTTTCTGGCTTGCTCTTCCTTCCTTGCATGTTTCTCTTGCCTCTCCAGCTGGAGTTATCACTTGAGCTTGTGAGTTATCACTCACACTGGGTCTTGCTCACTCTGCCAGATAGCCCCTGGGAGGGGGTGGGGACCTTGTGGGTATATGGGTTCACCTCAAATGGACCAAACATTGGCATGCTTTTGCCTGAGTCACAGACGCCCTCCCAAGGTCAAAGAAAGTGGTCTTCCTGCCTCTTGCTTTTCTCGTGATGTTGTCAGATCTGGATGGGTCCGTGATCAGACTCCTCAGGGGAAGGGTACAAATGCTTCCCTGGGGCAGGATGCATGGCTGTGAGGAAAGAATGGAACCAGTCTGCAGACAACAATAAGGGGACCTCTCCATTTGGATCTCAACAATTAATCTACTGTGTGACATCTCTTAGGAAACGAAACAAAATGCCATTATTGCTATGACATCGAAGCCGTGTTGAAAAATGATTTTGTAGAGCAAATAACTATCTTATGCCTTATTGAATAACCAGCAGTTTATGAAAACAACATTTCATGAATATGATCACAGGTTCCCAAGTGTAGATGCAGCAATGGCAAGTCACTGTTCTCCTGACCTCACTCTGAAGCTTGTGCCACGTTTTCCCTACTCTGGGCCCTAGAGAAGCAGGGAGCCCGCACCCAAGTGCATCCTGCCAGGCCCAAGAGACTTGATATGAGGTAGCATGGGGAAGGGTTGGAGTTCTAGCAAGGCCAACGTTAAGCTCAACACCAGATCCTGCAGAGGGTGGAAAAAGCCTCCCATTGGGAGTCAGGACACCTGGATTTCCGTCTTGTCTTTGCTACTGACCAGCAATGCAACAAGTCACTTTATCATGGGGAGTCTCTGCAACTCAGGACGCTCATCCAGAAAATGTGGATAATTGCACTTGCCGCCCCCAACCTGTCTGGGTTGGGACAGAACAAGGTAACTGTGAAAGCTTCCTAAACAAGAGGTCACTAGATGCACAGAAGGGGTTATCACCATTGTTCTATCCTGAAGAGGAAGCTGCCAGAGCCAGTGGAGTTTTCTTAAGCATATTTAAGGCAAGGTTGCCTGATAGGTGTGCCAGGAAGTCCCTGAAGGGATTTTGGGGTCATTGGTGGGGTTGACACTGGATGCACTCCAAGATCCTTTTAAGCTCTAACTCTGTGAGTTGGTGATGTACAGGCTTCTCATGAGTTTCTTGCGGTGACCAGGTGTTTGAGTTGAATGATCATTCTCCAAGCTTTGGAGTTTTTAAATTTTTACCAGGTTTTTTCTAATTATAAAATTAATACATACTCTCTGTAGAAAACTTGGGTCATATAGGAAGAATAAAGTAGGAAAAAAATCACCATTAGTCTTCTGTCTTACAGATGGCTGTTTATGTGAGATATTTATAGCTAGTCATTTTTTCCTGTGCATTTTTTCAAAATTGAGCTATTTTACAAAATGAGAGTATGATTAGTTTTGTATTCTGAGAGGATTCTGAAAAAATATTATACCTAAAAAACACTGTCCTATAACCTAAAGAACTTAAATATTCCCTAAGAACAGGGTTTTTGATAAATAGTTAATAATGTTCTAGCCTATGATTCAGTTAATAAACACTTTTAGACATTCCAAGTCCTTTATCCTTTAGTTTTTTTCTATTAGAAGTAATGCTTCAAAAATATCCTGATATTTGTATCTGATTGTTATTTTGGTGAAATTCCTAGTAGCAAAGCTATAGAGCCAATGCATATAAATGTTTTTAATGCTCTTGATCACACTGCCAGCATGTTCTCGAGAAAGGCTGTGAGTAATCTATGACTCCTACCAGCAGTGTATGAAGAAATCCATTCCACTGCATCCTCTTCAACCCTGGGAAGTTTTATTTTAACATTTCTCATCCAATTTTATGTAAAAATAATTTCCATTGTTAGATTTAATTTACAATGAATTGACTACTAGGTGAAGTTGATTTTTTGTCTTTTGTTTATTAGCTATTATTTGTACATAATCCATCATGAATTGCCTTTTTTATTAGCCCCTTTTAGAACCTACAATTCACACCGTTCTGCAGATGTAATCATTTCTGAGTCATCAATATCGAAGAAGAACAGGGGTGTTTTGAATGAGCCAAACCCCATCAGAAGCTCCTAGAGCTTCTCTGCCTGCAAACCACTTAAAATGTGTTTGTGTTGGGGGGGGGGCGTTGGATAAAGAGGTGGTGTGTACTGAAATCCATCAGTGATTTGTGTTTCCCTGCATTTGTTTCTCCTGCTCTGCTTCTTGTATAAGAGCTAATAAGTTGCAAAACTGACAAAAGACTAGGAAAGAAGAGAAGAAAGGGCATGGTTAATCTCTTAACTAGGATTGAGGAATGGATGGGGTTTGCCTTTTAGAAATGGGGAAAAAAATACGATTTTTTCTAAGTCATGCAGTTCCCAGTATGTACCACTTGATGGCAATCCTCCATTGGTGCAAAAGTAAGCACTCCCAAGGCTAGGGAAACTGAGGAAGCCACTGTTGAATGTGAGAGACGGGCACATGAAGGCGGCCAACAGTTAAATACAGGTGGCCTTTAGACAGCACTGAGAACAAGGAGATGAGACATAAAGATTCTGTGTTATAGACAATGACATTTTGTGGACATTGGCTAAGGAGGATCAGAAAGGAGGGCAATGCATTTCTTCAAGGCTACTTTGCTTCTTCCTTCTTCTGCTCTACTTTAAGTATTGTTTGATTGACTTCTTTGTACCCGAAAAGCCAAAACTCTCTGCTTTGGGCTTGTAACTGTAAGTACTGCAGGCTTCTCAGGGGCCGCAGTGGGGAGGATGCTGCATAGTAGGGACTGAAGCTGGGCTGTTAAGGGCGTTAGCCAAAGCAGGGAACTAAAATTCCTTGGAGCAGAGAATGGAAAGTGGATTTACAAGGCCCTTTAAGTCATGTTCCAATCCCAAAGGCAGCCTAGTATAATAGAAATGGCCCAGGTTTGGAAGCAGGCAGCCTCTGATTCATTCCAGCTTGGATGCTTATAGGTGTGTGCTCTTGAGCCAGTGACCACACCTCTCTGAGCCTCCATGGCTTCCCCTCACAGCATACAAGAAAGATTATTATAGTTACAATGATGATGATGGTGACGATGGCCCAATTCCACCCAGGATGCAAAAAGCAGAACATATAATAGAGGTTGAGAGCCTCAGATTTGGGTCCAACGGTCCTAGATCCTAACACAGGCCCACAATCTATTAGCTGTGAGTTACCTTCATTAAGTCCTCCCTCTTCTCTGTCAAAGAGGATAGTAATACCTATTCCACAGGATGTTAGAAGTATCGAAGGAGAAAACATCCATAAGGTACACAGCACATAGTACATGGTCAGTCATTGATAGGTGCAATGTGTAGTGGTAGTAACATTATAATATAAAGGTTCTCTCCCTGTCTTCAGTGAGCACAGTCAAGAGAAAGGACTTGCACATTCAGTGCTAAGATGGAGTGGTCTTGTGTGGTCAGTCAATACATGGAACCAGGCAGATCTGAGCAAGAGTGAGCCTGTGCAGGAGCTAGTACAGGACCCAAAGCTGAGATGGAATCCATTTCCAACCATGTGCCCTTAGCTACAATGTGCTTTGTTTTGTTTTATTTTCAAAGGTTCAAGGTTGAGACATAAATTTGTTCATGGATTCAGCTGCTTCTCTTGAAGTCACTAGAATAGCCAAAGATCAAATCTGAAAGGGAACCTGTGAAGCCAAACTCTCTTGGAAATTGAGACCCAGACATACGCAATGACTTGCCCCAAGTCACAGAGAATTGCACTGAAGGAAATAGATTCCAGGCCCCAAGGTTATCAAGAGGGGCCCTTCGCATGGCAGTCCACCATATGGCTGGTCCTTTATAGAGCCTATTACATAAAGGCCAAACAAGGATGCTCCCAAATTTGGGTGAGCCACTGTTGCATATCCTCATCTAGTTTCAAAGTAAGCAGCCAAAATTTGCTCCAATGGCAGGTGCAAACATGGGTTTTATTTGTGCTTCTATTCATTCAAAGCTTGACTCTCATTAGTTTATGTGCCAATTTAAGGAAACAATTACTTGGTTAATCCTAACTTCACATATGGACATCTGGTTTTCCATAACACTAAATAATTTTCTGAATTCTATGAAGCCTTGGTCAATACTTAAAATCACACACATTTCTCACATTCCACTTAAAAGATTCAGGGGAACAAGGCAAGCCCTCCAGAGTTCTGTCTAGACATAATGGTAACATTTCAAGTAAATGCCACCAGATATACAGCAATGCCTATTTGAGGATAGAGATCCAGGTTTAGGTAGATGCTAGGGAAGACCTCAGAGCTACTGCTGACAGGAAGCTCAGCATCAGTGTGGGGATGCATGGCATAGTGTCACAAAAAAGCCAGGTTCCAGAACAGTGTAGTTCTAGGACTCATTTTGTATCCCACACTCCTTGTGGGAGAAAATGACAAGCTGAAGTATGACTGAATGGAAGGGACTTGAAGGGTGAGCAGTGAGAAGATGTGTCATGCTGAGGAGTGGCTGAAGAACAAGGGCAATTTCTTAGCAACTATCAAGATGACAATGGTGAATGGTAATCATCGTAACCATTATTTATTGTCCACTGATATATCAGGCACAGTGTGAAATGCTCACATCACCTCACTTCGCACCTGTGACAGAGGATGAAGGAAGTGGGGCTCGCCAATAGATTTTAACCTGATTTGTTTAAGCCACTTAGTCAGGAAGTGGTAGAGCCAGAATTCAAACCCTGGCCACCTGACACCAAAGCTTGGTTCCTGTCCACTGCACTCATTGCAGCATTATTTTTAGAAAGAATCATCAGGGCTTCCACCTATTAGATGCTTTCTATGTATATGCACCAAGTGTTTTTCCCAAGCATTTTCCATGCCTGATTTCATCGAACCCTCCTAAACAGCCATATGAAGCAACCAAAGCTCAGATAGGTCAAGCCATTCACTCAAGTTCCCCCAGCTAAGAGGCTGCAGAGTCTGATTCCAGAGCTGAACACAGCTCTTCTCCTTTGCTCAAGAGGAAGCATTGGGGATAATGAGCTGAATAACCCCAGAGATTTGAAGGACTGTATTATGATGAGGGAGAAGATTCATCCATTCTCATGGTACCCCAGGGCACTTGGTATTGCTACTCCAATCTGGTTTCGATGACTTGAGCTAACCTGGCTCCAATAATTGCTAAGCAGATGCTTCGGCGTCAGTTGGGTATCTGGCTTCCCAGGCTACAGTGCTGTGGTTCCGCCTTCCTGAATGACTCCACCAGTTCAGCCAATCAAATAACCTAGCAGTCTAACACTTGGATGGCTGGATTGTTTTTGCACTCCACTGACTTGTTTGACTACACAGAATACACTGATGGGCTGCCTCCAGGTTATGTAAACACTCCCACCACCACCCTGCCACAACAACCAAGAGCTCTCTCTGTAAGCCCCAAACCTCAAAAGCCCAAAAGTCAAAAATCTACTTCTACCATGTGCCCACCACACATTCGGATCAAAGAAATGAGTGAATGGAGAGCAAGCAACATATAGAAACTCATCCACAGTTTAAAATCACTTAAAATTTGCCATAAAACTGCTTTGGCCATCCTATTCTAAATATACCTTGGAAACAGTTTTCAAGCACATGTGACGTTCTATAATCAGTGAGGATGAACCAGATACTCTGACAAACCAGTGGAGTCAAAGACAAAAATCATTAGTGCTCAGTGGCCTTACACGGTATGACGAGAAGAGAACTGCCTCAGCCAAATGCTTTTACCTTTACCCACATACTTGATGTTGACTCAACCAAAACTTAGATGGAAGCAAAGCTCCAGATGAGAGCAGAGTTAGCATCTCTCTCAAAATCTGTAGTGTCTCAAACCATCACAGAGATGGTGGGGGAAATCCTGAGGGTCCTAGTTTAAAGGATGACAACCTCTTTTTAGAACCCTTTAGAAAGTAACAAAGAATAAGGAGTGAACACATTATCACCTTCTACTCAGGCGGGTGGTTCTCAAATCTGGTTGCACAGTAGAATCATCTGGAAAGTTTTTCAAGAACTAACGCCCAGGTCTGACCCACAAGATTTCAATGTAATTGCTCTGTGTAAGGCTTGAGCACCATTTTTTCCTATCAGTTCTGGTGTTAATAGTTCTTGGTAGAAATATTAAAATATTCTCTTTTTAAAAGATTTTATTTATTTATTTGAGAGAGAGAGAGAGAGAGAGCGCAAGCGCACAAACAGGTAGCGGCAAGCAGAGGGAGAGGGAGAAGCAGGCTCTCTACTAAGCAGGGAGCCCGATGTGGGGCTTGATCCTGGGATCATGACCTGAGCAGAAGGCAGCCACTTAACTTCCTGAGCCATCCAGGTGCCCCTAAAATATTCTTAATAGAATCTTAGCTTAACTTTCAATTTTTTATAAAAGGCATTGAATGTGCAGTGTTAAGAATGACAGACACAGGGATGCCTGGATGGCTTTGTGGATGAGTATCTGCCTTCGGCTCAGGACATGACCCCGGGGTACTGGGATTGAGTCCCACATTGAGCTCCCTGCAGGGAGCCTACTTCTCCCTCTGTCTATATCTCTGCCTCTCTCTGTGTGTCTCTCATGAATAAATAAATAAAATCTTCTTTTAAAAAAAGAATGACACACATGAGTAAGAATTTGAAAGCAAGCTACCTGTCTCCTGTGACCTATCATCAGCTGGCCCTCCTCCTAGAGCATTGGCTACAGTGCAAAAATGTTTTGCCCATTTCCCTGAAGCAAAGGGGTCTAAGCCAAAAACACTGCCTCCAGTGACCCAGGATCCTGCAGGTACATGACTTTTAGGAACAGGAATACCATTAAATGCAAACCTGTAGAGCTCACTAGAAGGTCATAGAACCAATACCTCATTTAGTTAAAAGACTGAATATATTCTGACCTAAAGCTCTGGCCTCCTCATAACCAAGCCCCACCTCTGCCTTGAAGGATGCCTCTCTCTCCCAGAATGTTTTGTGAAGGACGGTAGAATTCAGCCAGAAGAACAACCTCCCACCCTATTTTCTGAAATCTACAGGCACAGGCACCCCCAAAGAAATGCACCATAAGACGTGCCCTTGCCACCACAGAGAAGGCTATTCAGGATTTGAGCTAGCCGTGTCCCGGGAGGTATCATGGCTAATGAGTAACAAAGAGCTCATTTGGATTTCCTATTTCTCCTCCTGGAGTGTTTGGTTTTCTAATTCACCAGAGGAAACAAGAATCAACCTTTGTAACCACGGGAAGCTAAGTCTTTGGTCATTCAAGAAACACGACTGCCTGCTTTGGGCCAGACCCTGCACTTTGCACTGGAGACATGCAGAGGACACGGCCCCTGTCTTCAAGAAGCTCACAGTCCAGCAACGGAGACAGCTTTATTTTTTTTTTTTTTAATTTTTTTTTATTTATTCATGATAGGCACACAGTGAGAGAGAGAGAGGCAGAGACACAGGCAGAGGGAGAAGCAGGCTCCATGCACCAGGAGCCTGACGTGGGATTTGATCCCGGGTCTCCAGGATCGCGCCCTGGGCCAAAGGCAGGCGCCAAACCGCTGCGCCACCCAGGGATCCCCGGAGACAGCTTTATAAACGATGACACATCATGTAATAAGGGCTAAGGTGGGGGGAGGTCTCCCAGCTCCAGCTCGGAGATCAGGAAAAGTTTCCTGGAGGAGGTGATGCCTAAAGGGAACAGCCCCCTTCCTCCCACTAGGGAGGTTTAAGGACAAAACCTGGGCCTGGGAGGGCTTAGATCCGTAATATGACTTCGTCCACCTGCCTCTCCTCTGTAACTGAGGAAGTTCATCAATGCTCTACTTAGAAGGCATAGGAAAGAAGCAGCCATCTCCCTGGTAGAGAAATAAATGTGCCTCGAAAGAACTGAGGTGGTTTACCTGCGCGAGGGGAGTAGCAAGAAGACCAGGCCCTCTTTTCCTCACCTTTCCCTACCAGCAGCAATTGCAGCCTGGCCCTGCCCCTCCGGGAGAAGAATCTGAGGCTCCTCCTGCATCTGGGAGGGACTTCAGCACTGGACGGAGAGAACCCAACTTCTCCTCCTGGCTCAGCCTGCATGACCATGAGCCAGTCTCTTCCCCTGTCTGGACAATAGTTTTTGCCTTTGTACAAGGAGGAGATGGGCTCAGGGCTCTCCAAGACCTCTCCCGGTGCCCATGCCTTTGGATTCTTGGCCTGCCCGATATCAGCAGACACGGGATGAAAACAAAGACCTGCCTTTCGGCATGGTCACCTCTGTCCTCTCTTTTTGTGGAGGCTGCAGCCACCAGAGGATGCTGATCCTCTGGGCTCCATACCCTCCAAATTAGAGGCCAACATTCTGCTGACTTTACCACTAGGGTAAGGAAACAGCAGGCCTGCCAAGGTTGAAAAATAAAGCCACGTGGAAGATCTGCCATTCATGACCAAAGTTCTACAGTATTTTCTCTAGTTAAAAAAAAAAAGAAAAAATAGGGGAGAGCAGGTTGACATTTTTCCAAATAATGCCATTGCTTCTTTGCCACCATGCCCATGAATCAGACATCATATATTTTCTTCCAGAGCACCTGGGTGGCTCAGTGGTTGAGCGTCTGTCTTTGGCTCAGGTCTTGGTCCCGGGGTCCTGGGATCGAGTCTTGTAGTAGGCACTTTGCAGAGAGCCTGCTTCTCCCTCTGCCTATGTCTCTGTCTCTGTCTCTCTCTCTGTCTCTCATGAATAAATACATAAAATCTTAATATATATATTATATATATATTTTCTTCCTTCCCCAACATAGCCCCATGTGTAGGAGCAGAGCCCAGTGTCAGTAAGAGCGTTAAGGGGGAACTACCCAATGACACAGCTAAGCAGTGGATCCAACCTCCAATCAGAAAAAAAGCAATTTCAAATCGTCTAGCCATGACTGCCTTCCTCTTTTCTCTGGAAAGACCCTTTGATTTCTTTCTTTCCTTTCAACTTCTTTGGCTTTTCAGGCCAAGCTTGAACACATCAGTGATACTCAGGAGTCTGTTAGGTATTCGCCTCTTAAGCCTCACTCAGAAAAGGATTGTTGGTAATGGGACCAAAATAAGTCTTCTTGGGTTTAACTCCTCTCTCCCCCAAAACGGTTGTCCTTGACTGCCACCACTGTGCCCCCAAGTAAGGGAAGGTGGCTACATACCGACCTTTGGGAACCAAGGAGGAGCCATCCTGGAGGACACACACTTGACTCTTGGAAAATGCTGATGGGCCCTGGGTGGGGGAGTGGGGATAAGGGTGGAGCTGAGTACTGATGGATCACAGTGGCAGTGATGAACCTTCCTACAGCTAGCTGCGCTTGATTTAGTCCATTCCCTGGGAACCCACCCTCCACAGTAGGCCTCTCATCTCTCGCCTCAGGCTCCCCAAATACACCAAACGTGTGCATGCTTTTCTTGACCCATTTCTCCCTGCTTGGAATAGCATTCCCATCTGACCCAGCTCAAATATCGCCTCCTCAGAGCAGCCTTTCCTGACCCTCTCCACTCCCAAGCACAAGCAACATGTCCTTCCTTTGGGTTCTCCAGGCACACTTTGTTCTTGCTGCTATCATGGTGCTTATTACATTGGGGCCACTCCTGAGAGACCGTGAGCTTCTTTTTTTTTAAGATTTTATTTTTTTATTTACTCATGAGAAACACAGAGAGGCACAGACATAGGTAGAGGGAGAAGCAGGGTCCCTGCAGGGAGCCTGATGCAGGACTCGATCCCAGGACCCCAGGATCACAACCTGAGCCGAAGGCAGACGCTCAACCACTTGAGCCACCCAGGTATCCCAAGACCATGAGCTTCTTGAGGACAGGGCCCACAGCTGATATTGGGCCACCTCACTTTGGGTTCAGCCTATCAAAAGCTTCAGAACCTGCATCGAAAGGGGGGTACGAGGTCCTAAAAGCTGTAAAATGCAAACATCTCTAAAAATTAAACATGGACCCACAGGCACACTTGATCTTGGGACTTTGGGGAGGGATGTGTTCTGGCCATGTGAGACAATTGGATAGATAGGGGACTGGGTGTAGAAAGAGCTATTCTCTTCACTCAACTCACCAGATGTTTTGGCAAGAGGCTCAAGGACTTGTTAGCTAAGGGTGCCGCTAGGGCGTATTCGTGCTAGGTGGACAGCTGACTACCAGCAATGGACTGGTGGGGACAGTTTCAGATGGGGTGACTGTCTATAGTCACCGTAACCTGGTGGGGGGAGTGCTACTAGTTACAGTTGCTTAGCTGTAAATAAAGTATCCCCTGGAAGGAAGCATTTTAATTTGAAGCAATTCTATCAGAAGCATATGAGAAACCTTTCAAGGCAAGTGGCAGTGTTAAAGGGACCCTCCATACTATTAAGAAAAAGGCTTTCAGAGGAGCTAATAACGTTTTAGCATGCAGCCCTGAACACGAGCGAGGCCCGTTGGGATCCTGGTCAGTGAGTTTCAGAAACAAAGCAATTTAACCAAGGCAGGGGCTGGGGAGGCCACACTGCCCAGCTTCCTTCTTGAAGCTTCCTGTGAAACACCAGGACCCAACAGCCTCTTCGCTGCCAGCCTCCCACCACAATCTGCAGGGACCAGGCCTTATCTCCAAACTGGATGTGTATCCAACCTGGGCCTATGGTCTTGTAACACCCTCCTCCAATTCTGGTGCCTGGAACAGGTCCTTGGACCTGGAAGGTTCTCAAGAGATGCTAACTGGCTTGAAATTTTGGAGGAGGTGTTTTGTTTCTTAGAAAGAGATATACCACTGACCCAAAAGACCCAAAGAAAGCCTGCAAGCCACCTTGTATCAAACCAACAGGAAACAGAATTAGGAGTAAGCAAGTAAACCAAAAGCCACAAAATCTATTTTTAGACCTATAACAATATATGGGCAGCACAGTAGTACTGCAAGCTTTGTTTTTATCTACAGATATCTGTTTGGGGTTTCTTTGGCTCCAGTGCTTGGTGTCTGTGGTGTGATGGGCCGAGGGTCTGAGAATTGGGTAGAATCACTTGAATGTGTATGCCCAGTTCCCCAAAGAGGCATACCACAATCTGTGGAAGGAAAAGGAGCTCTCAAAAGGCTATGATTTAATAAGAACCCAGGAAAAAAAACCCTGTCCCCAAATTTCCACCCCCACCCTTCAACCTGCAGCTAATACCTAAAATCATACCATTAATGCATCAAGCCTTTGGCTCTAAGTATTCATCCATAAGTTTCAAGGCTTAATATAGATCTCTTGCAATTTGTATCCACTGACAGCAGGGAGTATCTAATAAGCCACAAACGCCAGGTTGCACTATCTTTTGCTACCCAGTTCCCGGAGGGCATGGCAACCAGCTCTGAGCAGGCTGTGGAAGAGACAATGGGTGGACCAGAGGATGAGGCCCAGGACACAGACAGTAGTCTGAGTGTAACGGAGACAAATTGCAGGCACCCAGGGCCTTGTAGAGCAAGTCAGAAGGAGCAATCATAGGCCAAGGACTTGCTTTGAAAATGCTCTACATAGTTGGTCTTTCTTTCTTTTCTTTCTTTCCACTCTATTTGGTTTCTTTTTTCTTAAGACTTTTTTTGGTTTTTTTATTCACGAGAGACACACAGAGAGAGGCAGGAGACATAAGCAGAGGGAGAACAAGCTCTCTGCGGGGAGCCTGATGCGAGACTCAATCCTGGACCCCAGGATCATGCCTTGAGCCAAAGACAGATGCTCAACCTGACCACTAAGCCACCCAGGTGCCACTCTACATGGTTTCTTAATTCACAGTCTACTCATCCACAGCTCAGCCCAACCTCTGAGTACACAAAGAAAGATCTGGGTGGACAGCTGCCATTCGAGATCCATCCCATCCCCAAAGAATCGTTAGGAAAAGTGTGCCCCACTAATCGATGGGGGGTGTTTCCTGTGGCAACAGATGCTTGTATCCCCCACTTTTCAATGAGATAATCTGATTTTCAGCTGCACCATCAAAAAAAGAGCGAGCCCCTTGAGTTACCATTGTTATTAAAACTAAACTCCCCTTGATCCCTTCTCAGGACTGCACCTGGAAAGGCAGATGCAGGATGTTGCCCCCTCTCAGGGCTGCCCCTGGTTCCTAGGGATCTGAGTGCAAAGCCCAGACCAGGGTCATCACACATTCCAAATGCAAAGAATGCAATATACAGCCTGACAGGGCAGGGGAGAGAGGGGGGACCAGCTGCCCCCCACCCCCAATGGGGCTGCTCTCCTATGTAATCCCCTTCTTAACCAAGGGGCCCTTCCTCCCTTCCTCTTGTGGGCCTGGAAAAGGAAGGATAGAAACCATGCTCCTGTGGGATACCACCTTGAAATACCATTATTTCTCCCTGCTGTCTCTCCCAGGATTGTCCCAAGAGCAAGATTTTGTTCCTGAGCTATTTCTCATTTATTAATCAGAAAGAAGGAAACATCCCCGTGAAACTGGCAGACCTCCTGCAACACATCTCCAGAGTGACTCATGGGTCTGTATGTTAGCAGAAGTGCCCCCTACCTCAGCCCCAAGTGACAGAGTTTGGGTGACAGTGGCCACCCTCCATTAGGCACCTCTCCTGTGCCAGGCACTGGCTCGGCCTTTGAATGAGCTCCTTTAATCTCTTGGCAACTCTCCTAGTGTCACCATTCTACAAATGAAGAAATTGAGGCTTCGTGGGATTGGGTGACCTGCCCAGATCACCCAGTTAAGACATTCTTGAGCTGGGATCCAAACCCAAGTCTGCCTGAAACCAGAGCCAGTGTTCTACATGAAACCGGATGGAGCGTCTGGCGTCCACTTTCCAGCACTTCCCCCGCTAACCCCCAAGTGGCAGAGCTGTTAAAGAACAGACACCAGATTCAGCCACTTATTCCCCTGGGAATCACACTGCCTGGCTTTGAAGGATCTTCTTACAGAGATGCCCTTCAGAGATGAGATGGTGCACTGAATTAGTGTCAGAGCCCCTTACTCCCGGATCCCAATTTCCCTCAAAACAAATCTTTCCACCAAAGTCAAATCAGCTCAACACTGTGCTTTTACTGATAGAACAAAGTGAAAGTAGTGTCTCTACCCAGCTTCCTGCTGCTGGCTGGCAGCCTCTCCAGCCCTAGGAACCAGTTAAGAGTGGAGGCCAGTGTGGAGAGAGGGCTATACCTAAGACATTATGCCTTAAATGGATATTTGTCCTCTCTTATCAGTACTGATGTGCAAAGAAGGAGAGGAGGAAAGATAGTAACAGGAAGCACGAAACCTTCTGGGACACAGGTCTAGGCTTCCAGAGCTCTAGCTGAGTGGCAGACCCAGGCAGCAAAGCCAGGCTATGCCCTTTGTGAGGACAGCTTTCGTTTGCGGAAATAAAGCAGCCAGAGGAGAAAAGCTCTGCCTAACTGGACACAGAATGGCCACCCATCTTGGACTGCACGCTGTCCCTGTGGCTTATGCTTCCAATCACTGCCCGTCTTTTTCACAGGGCTGGATGACTGCAACTTTTGGAAGCGCACACTAAGCTTTTTCTGAGGCCAGTTCTTATTAGACATCAAGGGGTATAATTCAGTTTAAGGAGAAGCATCTGGAGGGAAGAGTACCATGGTGTTATTTGTATAAAAATAAAGAGAACACGGGCCAAGAGGGCAGTGAGCATGCCACGGACCCAGGAAACTAAGCGCCAGGAAATGTGTTTTGCACTGGAGAGCCAGGCAGGACTAGGGTGAGATAAGGGAGGTACTCGCCTTGGGTGTACAATTCAAGGGGGCGTCAAAACAGTCAGTAATCAAGATACTTTTTAAAATAAACATTTCTATTTCAGAATAGTTTCCGATTTACAGAAAAATTGTGAATACAGAAAGCTTCCAGACACTGCATACCCAGTTTCCCTATTATGAACACCTTAGATCAGTAAGATGCCTTTGTCACAGTCAATGAGCTAATATTCATATGCTAGCATTAACTGAAGCCTATAGGTCATTCAGGCTTCCCTTAGTGTTGACTTCTTTCTGTTCCAGGATCCCACCTTACACTAGGTTGTCAGTCTCCTTAGGCTCCTTCTTGGCTGTGATGGTTCCTCAAACTTTCCTTGCATTTGATGACCTTGACAACTGTGAAGGGTACTAGCCAGGTGTTTTGTAGATACTCCTCTATTTGACTTTTCTTGATGTTTTACTCCTGCTTAGACTGAGGCTATGGATTAATGGGGGAAAGACCACAGAGGTCAAGTGCCATTCTTATCACATCATAGCAAGGGTACATGCTATCAACCTGATTTATGACTACTGGATTTAGTCTTGATCACCTGGATGAGGTAGTGTTTGCAAAGTTCCTCTACAGTAAGGTTGTTCTTTTTTCTCTTTTCACACTGTACTCTTTGGGAGGAACTCACTCTTCATCATTCATACCTAAGGAGCATAGAGTTAGGCTCCACCTCCTTAAGGGCAGGGATTTTTTTTCAAAGATTTTATTTATTCATACATGAGAGACACAGAGAGAGAGACAGACAGAAGGAGGCTCCCTCCAGGGAGCCTGATATGGGACTCAATCCCAGGACCCCAGGATTCCGACCTGAGCCAAAGGCAGAAGCTCAACCGCTGAACCACCTGGGTGTCCTGGGGCAGGGGATCTACACAAATTGGAATTTTCCTGCATGGCAGGTTTATCTCTTCTCATCCATTTACTTACTCACTTGTTTATATCAATATGGACTCAGATAATTATATTATACTTCGAGTTTTACTCCACTGCTACTTTATTTTGTTTCTCAAATTTTTCCAGCTTTGGCCATTGGTAGCTCCTTCAGCTGGCTCCTATGCCATGCCCCCATCAAAGATTTGCTTTTTGTTTTGTCTTTCTGGCTTTTAGCACTTCTTTTCTTTTTGGCAGTATAAGATGCTCCAGACTCCTCTTGTATATTTTCTGCCCCAGATCTACAATCAACCATGTCTTCAAGGAACCCTGATTGCTTTCACTGGGGAACAGTATTAGCGACTAAGATATGGGGGCTAGATGGATCACGAATGTTTTATTTTTATTTTTTTTTAATTTTTATTTATTTATGATAGTCACACACACACACACACAGAGAGGCAGAGACATAGGCAGAGGGAGAAGCAGGCTCCATGCACCGGGACCCCGACGTGGGATTTGATCCTGGGTCTCCAGGATCACGCCCTGGGCCAAAGGCAGGCGCTAAACCGCTGTGCCACCCAGGGATCCTGGATCACGAATGTTTTAATGCGATACTTAATAAAATCAAATCAGCAAACTCTGGCCTGTCAGGCCGTCTGTCTGTTTTTGTAAATAAAGGTTGGCCAGAACAAGGGATGGCACACAGGTGGATCAAGTGAGGCAGGGGTGTCCAAATGCAGATTTGGAGGTTGTCTTTATTTCAAAATTTGACATTTTGCTCATGATGGATTTCTCTGCATTAATTTTGAGTCTTTAAAACATATCATTAAGATATACTTCATTTTGATTATTGAGATTTTTGATAACCCCTTCAGTTTCACACCGAGGCATGTGCCTCATTCATCTCCCCTTACTCTGGGCCCTGCTAGCAAGCAGTCTGGCTTAAGGTCAGTGACCCAGCTGAACTTGTGATTGCTTCTTGAGAAAAGGTACAGCTTAATGCCTGCATCTGGCTGGTCACCAGACTCTCCAGTGGAGCTGTGTATTAAAATTACAGATTTCTAGACCTCGCTTCGGCCCTCTTAAATCATACTTTCTGGAAGAGGGTTTAGGAACCTGCTTTTCCACAAGGAGCTCATGACAATCATCCAGTGTGATACCAGTTCTGATGTGATGAAAGCATGGTCTAAAATTCTGATGCTCACCTTTGTGCTTAATGATGACATTTGTTTTATAATTTCACATAATATTAATGGAGCAGGGAGGGAGTATACGCGTGCCTCCACCTGGGATCTGGGTTTTTATTTTATTTTTTTTTAAGATTTTATTTATTTATTCATGAGAGATACACAGAGAGAGGCAGAGACCTAGGCAGAGGGAGAAGCAGGTTCCCTACAGGGAGCCCAATGCAGGACTTGATCCCAGGACCCTGAGCCAAAGGCAGACCCTCAACAACTGAGCCACCCAGGTGCCCCTATGATCTAGGTTTTTAAAGTGGTTGTACAATACAGATCCTGAGCATATATGTCTGGGCTTCTTATAAGTTCCATTTTGGGTTTCCAAAAGTTGGGCTCAGTCTGGGGCCTGAGCATCTTCCCTTCCTCTCTCACTTACCAAGTTGTGGGGCAATGGCTGCTCACTGTGGACTTTATCTTCATCAGCCCACAAATCTTTGCTAAACTCTCTCGCTGACTTATTTGTCCTTTGAGCATTCACTCTGCCCTCGCACCTCCTTTTACCCCTCATTCTTGCTCCACTCTATGGCTCCTGCCCCTCTTTTTCTCTTTGCTCTTGCAGGCATTCTTTTCTCAAGGCTGCTCGCACTCCTGGGTGTGCTCCTGCCTGGGCTTTCTCTACCCCTCTAGTGCTCTTTCTCTGCCTCTTCCACACACTCCCTCATGCTGTCTAGCTCCCATGCACGATGGTGATGTTGCTTTCTTTCTCGCTCTCTTATGCTCGCTTCTTCCTCCCCTCCCTTTCATGTTGCTCTCTCTCTCTTACACTCTTGCTCTCCCATTCCCTTTTGCTTGTGTACCTGTGTGTCTCCTTCAGAGCCAAAGAGTCATTTCCCTAAACACATAGGGTGCCCCAGAGCAGAATTAGAGCACCTACATGAGGAAAACAAAAAAGGTTTCTTGGGGTTTTTTTTGTTTGTTTGTTTTTTTTTCCATCCACAACGTGAAAATGCCACTGGGTCCCAGGCTCTCAACAGTGATCTCAGAAAAGTCTTAAAATCCTTGGGGCAAAAGGTGGTATAAGGACAGAGATGTGCAATCTAGCATTGTCTGTGATAGACAAAGTAGGCGGCCTCATTAGAAGCAATCAAAATTAGCAAAGGGGAAAACCACTTCACAAGGAGTGTTCTCTGGGAAGCCCTAACAGCTGGGGTTATGTGAGACTAATTGTCAAACTCACCCTTAGCAGCAGGAAGCTGAGGCTAAGGGCGGAAGATGTTTAACTCACCTTAAATGAGATAGCAGCAAAAGAACTTCCTCCAGTAGAAAGCCAGAGTCTCTAAGAAGCAGCCAGCAGAGAGGAGAGCCCCAAGTAGAGCTGCTAGAGGATTTCAAAAACAAGCCTCAAGGATCGAGTCACTGGGTAAGCCTTTAATTTCTGGCACCAAGACAGGCTAGGAGGCTCACTTAATTACCTCTGGAAGCTTCTCTCTCAGCCACTCTCTGCCAGGAAGCAGAGAAGCATGGTTTGTGGTACTTGGGCAGATGCTAGGTGGGAAATGGGTGTGGAGAGACTGCAGAATGGGTGGAGGGACATCTCTGGACAGCAAAATGGGGAGGAAGGGGAGGGAGGCCCAGATGGAGGCTGGCTTATTAGGGACATACGCGCGCGTGCGTATATGTGTGTGTGTGTGTTCCCTTCTCCCCTCCATAAATGAAAAGTTAGCTAATGACACAGTTTTAGGAAGGGGAGATTTAGGCAATGCTCCAGTATTTTTTATGATACTTATAAAAGTCTTTTTGAGACAAACACATGCCAGAGGCCAAAATAAGACTTGGGCTACTCAGAAACTTTCCCCTTTGTTTGGAATATATATCTTTTAAGAGAGATTTAGCCAGTATGTTTGTGGTTCATTTATAGGAATCTGTCTACCTGTAGCAACATAAAAAAAAATCATTCAATTTCCAAAATGCAGTCTGATTTATAGTAAGCTCTTCCTTCTAGGAACAGAAAGGACTGATTCAGTGGGAGCCACTAAATCTCCTGCCCTGTGAATAGGAGGCAAAATTCATTCTTCTCCAAATGAACAAGCAGGAGAAAACAAAATATCCTTGAGCATGAAACCTTCAGAAATGTCCATTTATTAAAATCCAGAAATGGGTCTTCAAGAACACGTTTCAAATTTAATCTCATGGATGCAGTTAAAACTAAAAATGTTAAAACTAGTCCTACAACTTGATATTTTCAATAAAAAATAATGGCCACTTACTCAAAACTGTCTTAGTAAAGCAGGAACTATGTATGTATAAACCAAAATGAGTGTGAAGCCCTACTTCAGGGTCACTCCTTCTCCATGTAGCTTCCTGATATAACTTTAGTGAATAACTGGATTATTCTGATCCCTCCTTCCTCCACAGGACTCCCGAGATTGGTGTATCTCCAAGTTTGGTTTAAAGACCAATCACATCAGAATAATGTGAGGTGCTTGTTCAAGAGTTGTTTCTCTGGTTCCACCATCATTCTGATTCTGGAGGAGTGGGGCTCAGGAATCTGAATTTGAACAGACACTCCATCTGATTCTATTTTTTTAATTTTATTTATTTATTTATTCATGAAAGACAGAGAGAGAGAGAGAGAGGCAGGCAGAGGGAGAAGTAGGCTCCATGCAAGGAGCCTGACATGGGACTCAATCCAGGGTCTCCAGGATCACGCCCTGGGCTGAAGGCAGGCACTAAACTGCTGAGCCACCTGGGCTGCCCACTCCATCTGATTCTAATGCAAGGTAAAGTGTAAGGAGCACTGACTTACAGCAAGACCTGACAGAGAAGGTGCATTTGAATTACAGACAGCTCTTGGGTATCTACTTCTAGAATTAATATGAGAGGTTGCCAAAATGCGTTAGTCTTCCCTCCTCCCTTTTCTGATCTTATAAGCTATGGCAAAGTTGCTTGAGGCAGGGACATGGTTTCTTTTTTCTAAGATTTTATTTATTAATTCATGAGAGACACAGAGGGATGCAGAGGC
The DNA here is from genome assembly GCF_011100685.1 of Canis lupus familiaris. Taxonomy (NCBI): domain Eukaryota; kingdom Metazoa; phylum Chordata; class Mammalia; order Carnivora; family Canidae; genus Canis; species Canis lupus. The sequence continues at coordinate 104,575,778 of NC_049260.1, forward strand.
AGAGGGAAAAGCAGGCTCTCTGCAGGGAGCCCAATGGGAGACTCAATCCCAGGATCCCAGAATCATGCCTTGAGCCAAAGGCAGATGCTCAACCACTGAGCCACCCAGGTGCTCAGACAAGGTTTCTTTTTTTTTAATTTTTATTTATTTATGATAGTCACAGAGAGAGAGAGAGAGAGAGAGAGAGGCAGAGACACAGGCAGAGGGAGAAGCAGGCTCCATGCACCGGGAGCCTGACGTGGGATTTGATCCCGGGTCTCCAGGATCACGCCCTGGGCCAAAGGCAGGCGCCAAACCGCTGCGCCACCCAGGGATCCCCCAGACAAGGTTTCTTATAAAAGATGACATAACTGTCCTTGTGTCCTCCCATGATGAATGGAAAAAGAAAACATGATACATGTATGTATGTGTATATATATATCACATTTTCTTTTATATATATGTGTGTAGATATCTATATCCATCTATCTATATAGATAGATGGATATAGATATATATAGATATCTACACACACACACACACACACACACACACATACACTAGAATACTAGCCAGCCATAAAAAATAAGGAAGTCCTGCCATTTGCAACATGGATGGACCTTCAGGGCATTAAGCTAAGGGAAATGAGTCAGACAGAGACAGACAAATACCATATGACTTCACTTACATGTAGAATCTTAAAAAAAAAAAAAACTCATAGAAACAGAGGTCAGATCTGTGGTTGCCAGAGGTGAGGGCTGTAGGGGGTAGGGGGATGGGGTAAAGGTGGTTCAAAGGTACAAACTTCCAGTTAGAAGCTGAGTAAGTTCTGGGGACATAATGTACAGCATAGTGACTATAGTCCACAAACTGGATTGTATATTTGCAAGTTTCTGAGAGAACAGATCTTAAAAGATCTTATCACAAGAAATAAAGACTGTAACCATGCAAAGTGATAGGTGTTAGGTGTTAGCTTATTGTGGTGATCATTTCACTATATATATATAATCCTTATGTACACCTTAAATTTATACGATGTTGTATATCAATTGTATCTCCAATAAAACTGGAGAAAAATTTTTAAAAATTTTAAAAAGTATAGCAACCAAAGAGACCCACCTAGAAATCCTGAACCCTACACAGGGGAAAAAAACCTCCCTCAACAGTGACTATGTCAAAAACTTGCTGAGGGGACACCTGGGTGGCTCAGTGGTTGAGAGTCTGCCTTTGGCTCAGGGTGTGATCCTGGGGTCCTGGGATGGAGTCCTGCATTGGGCTCCCCGCAGGGAGCCTGCTTCTCCCTCTGCTTGTGTCTCTGCCTCTTTCTGTGTGTCTCTCATGAATAAATAAATAAAATCTTTTTTTAAAGCTTGCTGAGGAAAGGCTCCCCCGCCCTTGGCTCTCATGGCCCCACCAGGCAAAGTGGCTAACATACAGGGCCTTCACATACACTTGCCATATCCTAAAAGCATTTTAGTCAATGTGTCTTCCTAAATGTTTGTCCTTCTTCCTGCTTCTTGCTTGAGTACTGAGCCAGCCAGTCTCCCTCCTTCCTGCTCTGCAGCTGACTCGCCAGCACTGCCCCCTCCTCACACAGCCTGGTCTACGGGAGGGCTCTGTACTGTCCCACTTCAAGGAAGCAGCCGGCCAGACTATACCTGAGTGCTGACAAACTGGGCCTCTCCAGCTGCAGAAACCACCAGAAACTTCAAAGGGTCATGTTTTCCCTGAGGGTTATCTGGAATATAACTCCCAAGACTAAAGTTCCTCTCTTGGAATGTGGCAGGATGGGAAGGAAATGCAAAGAAGCTGACCTGCAAACCCTATTCCTGGGCTTTTCCCCATAATTTGTTTACAGGGACTTTAGAAGATCCAGCCCTCCCTTCACTCAAGAGTTTCAAGGCCCTTTCTCTTCCAGCCACCAGACAAAGAAAATAACGTGAAGTATGACGGACAAGCACCAACAGGACAATTTCTACGCTGGCCACAGTGAGACTATTGCTCTTCCCAGATTGCTCGCTGTTCTCTGAGAAGTCAACCCTACAATAATCAGAGTATATTTCTCGTATTTGGGAATGTATTTCTGATGCTTTTGGAAAACCCTCACTATCCAGAATTCACCTTCCTGAACTCCTCAGATTTCTGGAACAGCTCATAATCTGAAAGAAACAGATTAAAAAGCAAGTAATTTGGCTGGCTGGGGTGGGATGGAAAGTGGGGAGTGATTGCTTAATGGGTACGGGGTTCCCTTTTGGGGTGATACAAATGCTCTGAATGAGACAGTGCTGATAATTTCACAAAATTGAGAGCATACTACATGCTACAGCACAGTATAATTTAAAATGGTGAATTTTATGTTATGTGGATTTTATCACAATAAAAATAGCAAATGATCTGGTAAAGAGGAAGCTCGTTCTGAGTCCTGAGCCACATAGAAATAGAACCACTACTATACAAAATCTTCAACAACGGAAAAAGCCAAAATCCCAATGCTCAGTAACAACAGCCCACATTTATGGATTCCTGTGGGCCAGGCACTGTGCTATAAGTTTCCTGTCATATTTTACTGGATTTTCACACACCAGTCCTCTGAGGGAAATTCTGTGAGAAAACTGAGGCTCAGAGAAGTTAAGTGATGGGCTCAAGATCACACAGCTCAGAAGGAAAGACTTGGCTCCAACTCATGGCCATCAGCCATCTAAGGGCACACCCTTCAAGGGAGCATCTGACCCGAGGGTTTGCTCATTTTTTTTAAATTGAGGCATAGCTAATACACAATGTTACACTAGTTTCAGGCATACAACATAGTGATTTAGCAAATCTATAGGTTATGCTGGGCTCACCCCAAGTGTGGCTGCCATCTGTCAGTATACAGCACTAATACAGGGCCATTGACTATAGTCCCTATAACACTCAGGTTCTTTAAATGAAAACTGAGGTGTATAGTATGAAGGCCTTGAAATGGCACACACCACAAATGCAGTGGGGTGGGGTGAAGAAGGAAGGAGAACACGTACTCTAAGTAAATATAAGTTTTAGAAAGGAAAGTGCATGCGTGTGTGTGTGTGTGTGGGGAGAGAGAGAGAGAGAGAGCACAAGCATGAATGTGAGAGGGAATGACATCTGTTTGATTCCATGGAGTTGGGCAGGGTTGGTAAATGTCCATCTTCTCACTCTGCTTTTAACACACAGAACTCATTCACTCTTGAAGCCTGGACATCCTTTACTTCTAAGTGTGTCTGTGTGAGGGGAAAAGCCAATCTGAGGCCCAGGCCAAAGGCACTGGCTTTCTAATAAAATGTTCCACATGTAACCAATAGAAATAAACTAATAAAACTTTGGTAACTAACAATACTTGCAATTATTCCATTTGGGGTGATGTGGTTGGTATTCAATTCAGCTTAACTAAAATAAAAGAGGACACTGTTTTCTTTAAATAAGATATGAGGGGGAAAAGAAACCATTTTCTAGCTAAGAATATTCCATCTTATACAAAAAAAAAAGAGAAGGGAAAAAAACCCCTTTGCTTCTGCATTAGAGCTGGGAACCCTGCAGAGCCCAGGCTAACAGACCCTAGAAACTTTCAGAAAGATGCAGGAAAAGAAGCAAAATTACCCTTTACCTGTCTGAGCACAATTCACTAAATGAAAGCCCTCCACAGAGAAAGTACATCTGTTCTCCCTGGTGTGGTATGGTCTGCAAACTTCCAGAATGAAAAGAACTTGTGCTTCTTTGGGACTGAAAGGACCCTGGGAAGTAAGTGGTCGGAAGTCAATAGGCCTGCTGCTGCTGTGGGAGGGGACAGGCTGCCAATGGGATCCCACTGCGAGAGAAGCCCCAGGAGCCGGCCCTGGCAGGGGGCGAGCCAGCACCAGAGCATTCTGGAAAGCCAATCCTAGAAGTGGGCACGAAGTTCTTTGACCCTGAAAGCGTGGATCCCAGGCTCTGCCATTTCTCAGGCCAATCATCCTCCACCAGCCTCTCTACCTCCCCGTGCGCAGAGGCAGATAATGAAGTGCCTGTTCTGGCTCATGCTGTTGCTTTACAAAGGGAGTTTTTCTGTAATTGGTCCATGCAAGGCGAGTTATTGCGTCTTCTGAACTGTTGGGTCCCGGATGGCAATCCCAAAGCACAATGGCTACAATCACCACCTTTGGAGACAGTATATTCATAGCTACTTCCTGCAGAATGACAGGCAAGTCAGAAATGGGAGAGCGATGTGTGCACTGGACTTAATGAAAGGCGGGTCTGAGTCTTCATTAAAGATACCACTGCTTTTATTGCTTATGAGTCCACATGGCAATTCTATCTCACCTTCATTTCCCGGTCTATACAATGGGGGTCATTATCCATACATCATGGGGGTATTGGTGAAGACTGAACAGAAGAATGAACGCAAAGTGCTGGCTGGCACATGGTAAGCTCTCCAGGAACATTCACTATTACTGATATAAAATGATAATTTGTCATTATTATTCAGCATTTTAAACAAGCTTGCCTCTTCTGAAGAATGGGCATAACTCTATTTATCAGACGAGTTCTACATAATCCAACAAGTTACTTAATAGACAGTTTTTATTAGGAGTCCCCCTGGGTCCTTTTTAGAAGTAAGAAGGGGATAAATAATGCCAAATCTGAAATACTTTTCTACAACAGCCTTAATCATCTCACCTAAAAGGTAGAGTGGTACATGTCCCAAGAGGGGTGACAGTGTTCCCGAGGATCCAGAGGGAAAGAGGTCTAGGAGGGAGGCCATAAAGAAATAGGGCTGTGGACATACTGGTCTATACTGGCATCGTGTCAGCTCCTGGTGGCTCTTTCCAGAAGACTGGTGTAAAACAGCACTTACCCGTGGGCCCCTGTCACAAACAGAACCCAAGAAGTAAAGAAAAAGGGTTCTGATTCTTAATCTTTGCGGAAACGTCAGGGCACAGGGAGTCACCTGCAGTGTGATAGCAGAAGAGCCCCAGGAGGAATCAAACTCAAGTATTTATGAGCTACAACATGGTTAAGAACCTGAAGTCGGAGTGACTGGGTTTGAGTCTGAGGTCTGTCACTCACTAACATGTGTCTTAACCCCTCTGAGCCTCCTTTTACTCCTCGATAAAAGGATGATTACAATAGTAATACTGTCCTCATGAGGTTGTTGGGAAGACTCAGTGAGAATTACGAAAAGCAGCTCTAAGTTACTGGGCCTGCAGACATTAGCTCGAGGCTTGAACACACAAACAGCCCAGAAAAGCAGAAAGAACAGTGGACTCGGAGCCATGAGTTCAAATCTTGACAAGTGGATGGTGCGGCCAAGGGGCAGAAATGACAGGGCATGGCTAATTCCTCATTTGTGACCCAGTAAAAGCATAGTTTCTATTTCCCATGATTAAAGTTCTAAGAATCAGGGGGCACCTGGGTGGTTCAGTGGTTCACCTGAGCCGTCTGCCTTCGGCTCAGATTGTGATCCCAGTGTCCTGGGATCGAGTCCCACATTGGGCTTCCCCACAGGGAGCCTGCTTCTACCTCTGCCTATGTCTCTGCCTCTCTCTGTGTGTCTCTCATGAATAAATAAAATCTTTTAAAAAATTTCTAAGAATCAATGGAGCTAATGCACGTGGAAGTACTTGGTGAAATACAAGCTTTCTGTGCAAATGTAAGTGGCATTCCCACTGGGCATTCTCAGAGAGAGGGAAACATGTTTAGCTCACAAATGCTTGTATTTTAATCCTTCTGAGGCTCTTTTGCTATCATGCTGGGGTGCAGGGAAGCAGAACCCAGTTCGACCCCAGCTATCCTCTCTGAGGAGCTGTGATCTGGTCTGAAATCTTTCTGGGTCCCACCCTGTACAGAAACTTTTAGAGGAACCTTCTGTTTTTAAAGGTCCTTGCCACCAAGCCATCAGTTCAAGAATCAGCTTGCAGCTGTGACACATCTAATCTCGCTTGCTGTGAACCATGCTAGGGCCATGACAGTGTGACCGAGGGTTTGGAGCTGACTGTCACAGCTAATGTCTCAGCTCACAAGACTTGGCAGCTGCCTGTGTCACCCCCGTCCACTTGGCAGATGAAGTGGTATAGAGGGTTGTCATCCATCACCAAATAGAAAGCAATCTCTCCGGATAGAGATAAAACAATCAATACGTTTGGATTTCAATCAGAGAGAATATGTTTTCCTGGACCAGGTCTTAATCAATGTAGGCTCTGCCAGATAGTGTGTTGGTGTGGAATGTGAGCTGTGGGGGAACCAATATAACTTGTCACTGAAACAGATTTCATAGAGGAAGTATACTTCTGAATACATTCTTGCTTCCTACCTCCTCATAGACTCTGTGACACAATTCTTTAGCATGGTTACCTGACTCGCTGGACTGCCAGCATTTCAGCATGAGGAAAGAATGGACTTACCCCAAAAAAGGGATGGCACAGTTCTATTTATGGTAGAGTCTTCTGAATTCAGAGCTAAAAGGGACCTAAAGATCTTCCAACCCAGTTTGCTCCTTCTATAAAAGGAACTGAGGCCACAAGAGGGCAAGTGACCCACCCAAGGTCACATAGCCTGTTGTTGATGGTGGAGCTGGGGTTTAAATCCAAGAAACACCATTGTGGAATAGGACATAATGCAGGAAACCAGCATTTTTTTTAAAAAAAAATTTTATTTATTTGAGACAGAGAGAACATGAGCTGGGGTGGAGGAAAAGAGTAGAGGGAGAGACAGAAACAGACTCCTTGCAAGGAGTCTGATGCAGGGCTCCATCCCAGGACCCCAGGATCATGACCTGAGCTGAAGGCAGATGCTTCACTGACTGAGCCCTCCAGGCGCCCCAGAAACCAACAACTAAAGGCACCTAAGCAACTACTGATGTTCTCGTAGACACGGTAAAAGAACACAGCGTGCTTCTTATTCTAGATGATTGCTAAACCCTCTCCACTGATGGCAGTCCAAGAATTGATGATGTGACATTGGCATTCCCTCTCAGACACCAAATCCCTGTGCTATGAAATGCAGAATCTGGAGGAGGCACATGTTGTCCATAAACCCCAAAGCAGCCAGTTGAAAAGCAGAAATCTCAATTGACCTCCTATTTCACACGTCCTGAAGGAAAACATCCCTCCTTACTTAATTACCTGTTGAATTCTGCCGGTACAGAAATCCCCACCCCCCAAGTCCCCACTACCCACCGAATACGGGCTTTTTCCTTCCTTCAAAAGCCACAGGTGCGATTTCAGGAGATGTCCGCCTATGATTTATAAAAAACAACAGTAATTGTTGGGGGTGCTTTTTAGTGGCGTTCCTGCCAATTCTACTTCTTGTGGGCATTTCCTCCCAAACCTAATGCAGAAGAAACAAGCCAGAGAAGACCCAATGTCTCCCATTTTCATTCTGCCAGTCCTGACTTGCTCAGGCCTAGAAGAGGAAAGAGGTTCTGGTCTGGCCTATTTCAGTTCAAGATCCTCTCACTTCAAGAATTTCAGCAAACATGTCCTTGAGAACTACCCAGTACTAAGCACTGTGTGGAAGCTATGGCTGCAATACAGCTCCTCTGTCCTAAAGGAGCTTGCAGGCTGGGGAGGGACAGATGCGTACTTCATACTAGAATTTTCTGCAGAACACAATGTCTTCTATGGGAGGTACAAATGAGAGAGGTATTAAAGGAATGATGATTCCAGTTGGGAGGCAATGGGAAACGTCTCGAGGACAATAGAATGTCATCACTAAGCTTTAAAGGGTGACTCAGACTTGGAGAGGCCCATGAGTTAATGCAGTGATGATCTTCCTTTAATACTAGTTACTGTTTATTAAGCAGCAAACCACATCCTAGATTTTAAAATAATGCTAGCTAACATTTCTGGAGTGCTACACATATATTTCACATTGTCTCACATCACCATCATAGCTACCTCATGTCAACCGGCAGGTACTGTTATTCTCTTGTTAAAGTCAAGGAAACTAAAGGCCCCAGGATGTCCAGCTAGTCAGTGGCACAGCTGGGAGTTCACCTGATTCTAGAGCTAAGCAGTTTCCTAACAGCGTGCTCTGCATATTCTGAGAAATGCTTAGAATCACTTGTTAAAACCACTGATCCTGAGCCCCAGCCTGGACCCAAGAACCAGAATCCCTGGGTATGTCAGATCCAGGAATCTCTATTTTAAGCAAGATCCCCAGGTAAAAAAAAAAAAAAAAAAAAAGCAACTAAAGTTTGAAAGCCATCGCAATAGAGCATCTGTTTGGACAAAGAGAGCCGGCATCGAAGAGCCAAACACATCAACAGCAGTCACTACTCCTGGTAAATGAATTGTTTCATCATTAATTTACTAAGTCCTTTAGATTTTGCCCTGATATGCTTGATGTCATGTCTAAGAAAGGCAGCACTAAAAGGCAGACCATCTGGAACTTGAGTAGGGGAGAAAGAGTGATAAATGGATAGCAGCCACTAGAAAGGAAAGCAGATCAGGTTGCAAGAGGCAGTGGCCAGGGCAGACACTGCCAGGAAGTGGAATGCAGGGGCCTCAGCAGTCTAATCCTGGCCCTGCCACGAAGCAGGCCATCTGACCCAGAGCAAAATGCAGCCTTCTAGAGTTCACTCCCCTCTTGGAAAAGAACATTACCTTGGAGCACTGTAGGGATCAGATAATAGTGAGGTAGACAATGTGTCAATAAACACTGTAGCAATGACAGCCTAGGACTGGCAGCCAGTCACCTAGGGGTCTTACCTGATTCAGTGCAACTGGGATGGGGCTTTGGACTCTGCCTTTCTCCCACGATCTCATGTGATACTCACATGGTTGGTCAATGGACTACATTTTGAGTAGCAAGGGTCTAGCCCAGTCTATCATGAATACATAGACCTTAATGGGCTATAAGGAGCCCCTTTGTCCATATTGGCTGGAAAATGAGCAGTTCCGAGACAGAGAACATTCTGTGGTGATGTGGTTGCTGTGTACACATCACCAACTTTTGTGTAAATCTCATGCCAGGGAATGCACTCAATTCTAACATGATCCTGCATGTTGTGAAGTCTTGCTTCCATATCTCAGGAGAGACCTTTGTTGGGCACTTGTCATGTGTCAGGGACATGGTAAAGTGCTTTCATGTGGATTACCCAATTTCATCCTCTCAATAACAGTATGCAGGAGATAACTGTGTGTTACCATTTTATAACTGACAACAATGACGCTCTGAGAAGTGAAGTAACTTGCCCGTGTCACACAACTGGAAAATGACAGAGCCAGGACTGGAACTCAAATCTGTCTGACCTCAACAGTCTGATTACCATGGCCCTCCACTGTAGTCAATGCAAAATCAGCAGGTTGGAGGCAGGTAGAAAAGGCCAAGACTGGGAAGGTGGCCTCCCTTAAACAGAATGCCAATGGAGCTAACTACTCTAGCAGACTTCAAGATGGCCTAGAACTTGGGTCCTCACGGAACAATGCTGCCACTGTGGTAGCACCTGCCACTCCTCCCAATTGCCCTCTGATAACCCTCCATGCCAGATGTGCTGTTCTGCACCACTTAGCATACTTAATCTCATTTAATCCTTGCTGTTCCCCTTTTATTCACATTTTTCAGATGATGAAACAATCATAGAGAGTTAAGGAACTTGTCCAATTTGCCCAAGATAACACACCTAATAAGCAGAGAGCTTGTATTCAAAAGTACTCCTGCCTAAACACAAAGCCTTTTTTTAAAAACCATGATGTGGTGGTGTTTCCCCTTAAATGAGTAGACCCAGACAGGCTCTCCTGGAGATGAAACATCTTCCTCTTTATCCAGAGGGCTTTGGTAATGACCCAAGGCATCCACACCTACAGTGGACTCCACTGGGTCCACCTTCAAGGTGAATGTGGCTTTTTGTTATAAGAGATGCCAAATCCTTTATCACACCCACCATACCTGTGAAACTTAGACTCCAGTTCGAGGACATAAATAATTTTAAAAATATAAAGAACATGTACTGGTCAATCCTATAAGGAAAATAGAAACAAATAAAATCCTTACTATCCCAATCTTCACAAATATCCTGAGAAGCAAGTATGACTAACCCCATTTAACAGATGTAGAATATGAGGACCAGGACATTCATTAGCCCAACAACTGAGCTAGGCATGCCCAGGATTCTGTCACCAAAACTGGAATTTCTTCCACGGGAGTTGACTGACCATCCAGAACAAGGCATAGCACTTTAGATTCCTTATCATGTTCAACCTTCCATTTCTCTCACTTTCATTAGGCTTGTCCTTTGGTGTGATTCTGGTTTTTGTGGACCTTTATTCTAGAACATTCTAAGTTTTCTTTCTGAGAAGAAATGTGCACACACATAAATCCAAGCCACAGGCTTCTTCTAAGTGCTCCTTAATATTTTACTTTTCATCAAAATTCTAGGCAATAAGCAACATTCAAATTTGATCCTTTTATGTGATGTGATTAAAAGTCCTGAATAGCATCTGTATGAATCATCAAGCCTTGTGAAAGCTTTTCTATAATAGCATTCCCCCTTTGAATAATGTGCTGATCCATTGATTAAATCAGTTCGAAAGGTTGAATCAGTGAGGTAAAATTGGCAGGCAGGAAGGTATTACCAGACACTAATTCACCTTCCTCAGAGTAAGCTCTATAAATGCGTAGCAATAGAATAGCTTTGCAATCTTCAGGGAAGTCTACGGTGCTGAAATGAAACCCATCAGACAAAAAATACCTTTTCCCAACCACGAATTACCCTGTGCTTTATGAGCAACAGGTAAACAAGTAACTTTTGAAAGCAGAAAGACAATAACATTTTCCATTCAGCAAAGGTTTTATTTCACAAAGGCCTGCAGACTTGGTACTTTAGAATGGTTAGTTTGTCCTCATTCTTTTTAATCCTTGGAACATTGAATGTGTGAGCTTCAGGAGGGGAGAACTCAGCACACATCATCGAAATAGACCAGCTTCCACCCGTAACAGGAAAGTGGCTCAAGGGGAAAAGTGTGCTTATCAATTGTGTTCTGGAGACATCTACTGCAGCTTTACCAGCCGCTGATTTCTGCCAGACACTTAGAGCTCTTGAATGTCCTGTCTACTTTCAAACTACAAAAACTATTCTTTAGTGATGCCACAAGAGACAAATACCATCCACTCCTGAAAAGCTTTGGCCTTGGTAGACAATTCCTAGCAAACGATAGGCACATCCTCAAAACTTCAGAGAGACAAAATGCACTCCAGGTGCCCCAAATAAAGGTGAGTGCAAAGAGGAAAGAGGTGATCAATAGCTGAGTGGGTCAGAACTTGCAATGACTCTGAGCAGCTAAACTTCCTAAGTCTCAGTGTCCTAGGACTTAGACAGCCAATCCTATCTTCAGCGATATGTGCTGAGACTCACCTTTTCCATTGCTCTTCTATGACTAGTGTAGCTCATGTATGATATGTTTTCTTGATCCTTCCCAAAAGAGTTGTCGATATCATTGCTACCTTGATGTCGGCGTAGTACTAAGTGTTTTGCATTTATTATTTCATTGAATCCTCACAAAATCTTTGGAAGACAGGAAAAATCATTGCAAAACAGTAGTAGTTATCATTTCCTGAGAGCCACCGTGTTTATGCCAGGCACCCTGGCAAACACTCGACACATTATCTCATTTCCTTCTTACTACAACTCTGTCATTAACCCCATTTTGCAGATGAGGAAACTAGTGATCGGAGACATTATATAATCTCCCCAAGGTCACTGCTAATCTAAGTAGCAAAATCAGAACCGAAACATAGGTCATCCAGATTCCAATGTCCACACCTTTCCCTGCTACTGGATTTTAACTTTTTTGAGGGCAAAAACTGTGTTCAGTTCATCTCTTCATCACTCACAGCACCTAACAGGCTCTGACACATAGAGAATCAATAACTATTTGGATTGCCTCTCTGAGTTTATGCCAATATCATCTCTCTAGCTCACTCTTACCTCTGTAAAGATAATTCATAAACTTACATGAACAGCCTGCACCTTTGCCTCTTCTTGGCTCCAAATCACAATGCCACTAAACTGGGAGAGCTCTTCCAAGTGGTCTTCAATTCTCCTAAGCCAACTGGCTTCCTCCCAAGTGGTGGTGGTCATTCTGACTCCCCTTGCAGGCAAAGGAATGGACTGTAAGTCTTTCACTTCTTTGAGTCTGCCATTTTGTAATTCCCTTTAGCTGCATTTGAGAAATACTCACACACTACTGGTAGGTGCTTAAATTGGTAAAGATTTTCTGAAAGGCAGTTTGGTTAATATAACAAAAGCCATAAAAGTATGTATGCCTTTTGACATGCTGTTCTGTGTTAATTATAATAACAACAAATATGAAAATATCTTAAAAGACCAATAATAAGGAAATAGTAAATTGTGGAAGAACTATGATGTAGCCATTAAAAATATTATTTACACAGAATATTTAATGATTGGTAAGTGGTCAGAGTGTGATGTTTAGTGAATAAGATGGTCCTGGAGTTGAGAGTCTAGGAGGGGAGACAGATATTAGACCAACAACTATAAACCTAATAATTATAAAGAAAATTAGGACCATGTGTATGCATAGTATATATCCTAACACAGTGCATGGCATATAGTAGGTGTTCATGAAATATTTGTTGAGTTAAATAAAGAATGAATGAATGAGCACAAGTAAACAAAGAGTGTAGGAAAGTAAATCAAATGGAGCTGTCTGGCTTGTGAGACTGCAGGGGATTTTTATTATCTTCATATTTTCCGGGCTTTTAAATTTGTTTTCTCCTGTATTACTTTTAATATCTGAAAAAATATCTTTCTGAAGAGATAGATATTATCTATAAAGGAGGGGGAGGGGCCAAACTTGTTAGTGTGAAGGGAAAATGGGAGTGAGAAATCTAAGAACTGTCTGGAGGACCTGGGGGTATTTTTCAGATTAGAAGTCTTTTTCCATAGAATGACAAGAGGCAGCTGTTGAAACTCCTTTGTACTCTGCATATAACTTTAAAAAGAAAGACAACTTTTAATTCTTCAGTTAGTCCCAAAAGAAAAAAAAATGAGAAGCAGATCACAAAAATGGGTCTCTTGTCCCTCATTCAATGAAGGATCAGATCTCAAGGTCTAATTTGGTTGCTTGGACTTGGGCCCCATGTTACCCTGCTCACACTGGAAGCCTTTGGCGTGTAAAACTGGCAAAAGCCTTGGGGAAAATACTGCCACCAAATCGTCTTTGAAGTAGCTTTTACAATGAGACTTCAAGATATTTTATTTGCCTAAAAATAAAGTGTGGAATGGGTTCACAATTTGTAATTTATGTGAGCCTTTGGCATATATTTGACATCTTCATTTTGATCTCTTCTTTGATGTGATGTATAAATTGATTTTCTTTTCCACTCTCATTGTTCTTGGATTTGTAAAACAGAACCCTTTATTTTCAGAAAAGCAATTAGCATGAAATGTGACTTATGGTGTCCTAAACTATGTGTTCTATAAATGGCAAATGGTTGTAATTACTATAAGATGAAAGTCATATATTGGATACATTCTTGTAATTATTATAAAGAAATGGCATGGTCATGGTCTCAAATCAAATTAAAGAGGCATAAAATTCAATTTCATTTTCTCAAGATCTGTGTAAAAGTTGAGCACATACAAAATATGGTTTCAAATGTAACACACTGGCACAGAAGCAGTCCCTGCACAGACATCGTGAAATGACATATTTCTAGAATTTACCATGCTATCTTGAGGCCAAGTGTGTGTTCTCCTATGACCACCACTTTCTGAATCAGAAAAGTGCTAAAATCTGGTTCAGCAGATCCCCAAACTCTCTTTTTCATTTCCTCTATAAGGAAATACAACACCACCACCTCAGAAAGATGCAAGAAGAAAAATATAGTACTGGCAGGGCCATTTCCGATGCAAAGAAATAACAGTTTAAGCCTTTCACACTTATATCCCATACGTATATTTATACCATACATTTATAATTCAAAAGTCAACATTAATCTAACCCACTAGGATGGCTATACTAAAAAAGAAAGGCAATAACAAGTACTGGCAAAAATGTAGAGCAATTGGAGCCCTTGAGCATTGCTGGTGGGAATGTAATATGTTTTCCATGTGCATGCACTATGGAAAACAGTCTGACAGTTCCTCAAAGAGTTACACATAAATCACCATATGACCCAGCAACTCCACCCCAGGTATATACCCGAGAGAAATGAAAGCACATGTCCATCCAAAGACCTGTGCATGAATGTTCATAGCAACACTATTCATAATAGCCGAAAAGTGGAAATAACTCAAATATCCATCAATGGATAAACAGATGAAGAAAATGTGGTATACTCATATGGTGGAATATTATTACAGTCATAAAAAGAAATAAAGGACCAATACATGCTATAACATAGATGAACCTTGAAAACATTTAGCTAAATGAAAAAAAGCAAGACACAAAAGACCACATATTGTATGATTCTGGTTATATGCAATGTTCAATTTAGGCAAATTCATAGAGATAGAAAATGGATTAGTGGCTGCCAGGGGTTAGGGAGGAAGAAATGGGGAGTGCCATGGATACAGCCTTTCTTTTTGGGATGTTAAAATGTTCTGGATTGGTGGTGACTATGACACAACTCTGTGAATATACTAAAAACCACTCAATTGTACCTTTCAAAGAGTGAATTATATGTCATGTGAAATACATCTCAATAAAGCTGTTACTTTTTAAAACTCAGTATTAAACTGAGAAGCTGAAAATAAAGATGATTATTCAAATAACACCCATGTCAAAAGTTGAAAATTCATTAATTCAACAGCACATTATTCAAAGGGGAAAATGTTGATGGTCTAATGTGTGCCAGACCCTATTGTTGGTACTGGGAATACAGAAATGAGCATAACAACATCCCTGTCTTGATTCAAGAGACATTCTAATGACCCAGCTTTACACATTTTGGCAGATGGGTGTGACTTTAGGTTTGGATGAACTCCCAAGGAGAAGGTTTTGGGGGTTGGGAGAGGAGCTCCTGGGCCTCCTTGTTCACTTACAAAACTGTGCTATTTTCTCTCTTCTGTTCTTCACCCCATTCATTTATTTTTAGCACCAAGTGCAAATAGTCCTGCTTCAAGAAAAATAGCTCCTACAGACAGTGGCTCAAAACTGCTGTGAAGCCAAATTCCAAGGACACCTTATCTGTTTGGGGGAAGCCATAGAATGAGACACTAAAGGCATGGACAATTGAACTTGCAGTCGCTTTCAAGCACCTTCAATGAACTGATCAGCATGAGCCGTAGCTACAGGAATCACAACTCATTTTACTTAAACATGGGTTATAGAACTCTCTAGGACTGCTCCTGTGTAAAGGAAGTTTCTCCCACAAAGTAGCATTATCTTCATGGCCCATTTCTGCACCATAGACTACACAAGGGAGTAGTCGTTCAAGGCCCTACCTTTGGAGTCAGGGGCATCCTGTCCATCCAGCCTTCCAATATACCAGTCATTCCCTATAGACACCATGCTAGTTCTCTTCTTATATGATCCAAAACATCCATCCCATTCTCTCCATGTTACTTCTTAAGGCCCAGTAGAAGTCTGACCTCCTCCAGGAAACTTTCCATAGCTCTCCAGCGCATTTTAGCCTTGGTCTGTGCCATGTAGGACATCTCAAGGATTCTAGCTCAACAGTGGCCTTCCTGAGGACATGGATTACCTATTTGGCACCTTTCCTTTACCTCCTTTAGCACAGCAGAAGGCATGGAACAGATTCAGGGCCAGCACTGATTCTGTAAGCTTATTCTAACTCAGATAAATGAAAGGGCCATTGGGGATTTCCTTTCCGAAGTGAAATTACTAAAAAGATTTCCTTACGGGACACATAAAAAAAAAAGTGGAGCATAGTGTCTTCTTCTTTCCTAAGTAAACAGAGCTTGAATAACACTGATATCTTCACTGACACACCATCTGCTGAGGCCACATCATTCCATTATTATTTTTCAGAGGGGGAGGGGCGAGGGTCAGAGGGGGGGAGAGAGAGAATCTGAAGCAGGCTCCATGCCCAACTCGGGGCTCAATCTCACAACCCTGAGATCATGACTTAAGCCAAAATCAAGAGTCAGATGCTTAATCAACTGAGCCACCCAGTTGCCCCACATCACATCATTATTTAAATGAAAGGCCGATTGAGCTCAGATTCACGGCACCAAATCACAAGGCTTCACACTGTCCTCGTGACATTTTCTATTTTAGCTTTTCCATTTTAATAACTTTGAGGTTAGTTGTGATAGAAATCATCTCTATCGTGCTTTGGCTAATAAAGCAAGTGACTTTTTCTGTCAGCTAACACATGCTTCAATGATACCAGCCACAGTATGGGGCTCTCTCATTTTCATTTGTCACAGGTCCTAAAAGAAAAAGTCCTGGGATTTTGTTGCTGCCCTAAACTTTCATATACTCACATTTAGCTACTGATTACATATAGATTGGCTAATGACTAACCTCCGAGTCATTAAAATGTGAAGGCACACATGATGCGCCTTAAGAATGCCCTACATGCCATGAAATTGTTAATCTCATCAATGTGAATATTAGGCACTTAAAAAAAAGATTTTATTTATTTATTAATGAGAGAGAGAGAGAGAGAGAGAGAGAGGGAGGCAGAGACACGGGCGGAGGGAGAAGCAGGCTCCATGCAGGGCATGCAGGGAGCCCGACGTGGGACTTGAGTCCAGGACTCCAGGATCATGCCCTGGGCCGAAGGTGGCGCTAAACCGCTGGGCCACCGGGGCTGCCCGAATATTAGGCACTTTTGATAAAAATAAGATATGAAAGATAAGGTTTTTTCAGGTGTGTTTTACAATGGTATGATCAATGGATTTGAACACAAATAATGTGTGTTCATATTATTGGAGGAAAGACAGAATAGGTCAAATTGAGAAAATTTTGGAAAAGGAGACATTGTTGGAAGACATACTGCTGAAAAGAGAACTGTCTGAAGACTATGTATTTTAGCCCCAGGAGCTAATCTAAAAGATCTCAGAAAGTATATTAATGTGAAAAATAAGACAATTACTTTTGAAGACAAATCTGCAGCACCTACATCTTCTGATCTCCAGAACTCAGGCAAAAGAGAAAAAGAAAAACAAATTTGCAGAGCCTTTACCAGTGATCTGCTGTTTGGTGCTTACACAACTAAGAGATGACACTGCCACATTAGGAGTCCATTCTGTCTATTTCAACTTGCTTTGCCCTCTCTCTTTGTAGAAGTAGGGATAACAGTGGTTAGAGGCCCGCTCCCATCCATCCTCTCTCCTACCTACCCTACAAACTTCAGCTAGAGTCAGATGCATCCTATCACTCTGCTGCCTAGAAATCTAGTGGTTCCCACCCATCAGCCTGGCATTCACACCAACCATCCCACCTCATCAGCCTAATCTTCCATGATCCTCTTACTCTTCCATCCAACCCAGGCAGTATATTCACTAGGCTATCCCACAAACCTGCCAATTGTGATGCCATGTGTGCACAGCTTGTGCCATCTTCTCCAACTGAAAGAAACTCTCTGCTTATTAAAATGCCACCCAACATTTTCTCAGGTCCAGTTTAACTCTCTGACCACTCTAGCCCATTCTCTCCAGTAAATTCCTGCCCCCTTTTTTCTTCCTTGACAGTCACATACTCATTTACATGACAAACCACTTAACACCAGTGGTCTTCAAAGGGAGGTGATTTTGCATCCCAGGGGAAATGGGGCATGGCAAAGTCTATAGACATTTTTAGTTGTCATAACTGGAGAGGGCTGCTACTGGCATCTAGTGGTTTGAGGCCCCAGATGCTGCTAAATGTCTTACAATGTGGACACTCTACAATGTCCACAGGACAACCTCTTGTTGAATTATCTCACCCAGAATGTCAATAGCATCAAGGTTGAGAAACTCCAATTTACATACACAGAAGTGTCATCTACTCAACTGGACTGGAAGCTCCCTGAGCAAGAACATTTTAATTTAGCACCTAGCACAATGCTGAGTACCTATGATAGCATTCTTTGATAAATACATGTTGAGCATATGCCACCATGTATTTGGTTGAGTAAAGAGAAGAAAATTTCATCTAAAATGATGGGTTTGGGGATCCCTGGGTGGCACAGCGGTTTAGCGCCTGCCTTTGGCCCAGGGCGCGATCCTGGAGACCTGGGATCGAATCCCACGTCGGGCTCCCGGTGCATGGAGCCTGCTTCTCCCTCTGCCTGTGTCTCTGCCTCTCTTTCTCTCTCTGTGTGACTATCATAAATAAATAAATAAACACATATTTAAAAAATAAAATAAAATAAAATGATGGGTTTGATTTTATCCTACCTTTTTCTGGGGATCCCTGGGTGGCGCAGCGGTTTAGCGCCTGCCTTTGGCCCAGGGCGCGATCCTGGAGACCCGGGATCGAATCCCACGTCGGGCTCTCGGTGCATGGAGCCTGCTTCTCCCTCTGCCTATGTCTCTGCCTCTCTCTCTCTCTCTGTGTGACTATCATAAATAAATAAAAATTAAAAAAAAAAAGAAATTATCCTACCTTTTTCTCTAATGGGGTTTAAATATCACTTTTAAGGACTGTCATTCTAGACTAATGTTTAGTGTCCTTTCTTCTTAAGTGCTTGCTGAGATAAATGACTCTTGGTAAGGAAATGGGTACAGCAATAGTTATAGGACTTGTCTAAAATTGTCAATTATGATAAACTAGAGAGAACAAAAGTCTCAACCATCCATTTTCCACTCAGTTGTGGCTGAGCAGATTATAGACAATTAATTCACCCACTTGACAGACATGTAGTAAACTCCTATTGTATATAGCAAGCACTGAGCTAGGCTCAGTTCTCAAGCTTTAGCATGATGCATGCATTGCTAAAAGCGATGTCATTGTCATGGCATACATTTTCCCATGGAAGCAATGCTGTAATCTTGACTGGAGGCTCAGCATTAAGTATACCATAGATATAACTATGCATGTAACATAAAGGTGACCATAGCCAAATCATAAGGTATTCTCTATAACAAATTCACATAGAATACTGTTCTCCAAGTTCTTTAAATAGATAATGGCCTCTGGATTCAATGATATATGTATTTAACATACAAAATACAACTCCACTGAATTATAGAGTCAACTTGAATGTAATACAGTAGCTATAAAAATAGATACCAAGGGGGTGCCTCAGTGACTCAGTTGGTTAAGCATCTGCCCTTGGCTCAAGTCATAATCCCAGAGTCCTGGGATCAAGCTCTATGTTGGGTTCCCTGCTCAGCAAGGTGTCTGCTTCTCCTTCTCCTTCTGCAGCTCCCCTTGCTCATTCTCTTTCTCTCTCTCTCAAAAAAAAGAATAAAATATTTTTAAAAATGTATAACAAATACTGGGTTGAGAAATAAATGTATTTACCTTCTATGAACTTGGAAGGATGTGAAGAGTGGTGTGCAATGTTGAATTTAAAGTTCTTGATCTTTTTTAAGTCATCTTAAGGAAGCTGGAGTGACCTTTACTTGCTCTCCAGAATCTTCTTGACACTTGACAGCTATCAGAATATTTCATACTTCCAGAAAACGTATATAAAATCTTCCACATATGGAAGATTAGGCTGATGAAGTGGGCTGGTTGGTGTGAATGCCAGGCTGATGGGTGGGAATCACTGGATTTATGGGCAGCAGAATAAGAGGATGCATCTGACTCTTGTTTGTGGAATAGGCTGGAGGGAGCATGGACAGGAGAAGAGCTGTAACCCCCTTCATCCCAGCTTTTACAAAGAGAGAAGGTAAAATCAATGTATGAAGCAGGGATCATCAGCACTACTTTTCTTTTCTTTTTTTTTTTCAAAACCTGCGTCAAAACACTTTTCAAAAAATCATAGAAATAAGGGTAAGATAATATCCTGGAGCCGAAAGATGAATTCAGAGAGAATTGCTGTGTGGGTGGGGAATTCAGCAGCTGCCAAGTGGCCCAGCAGCACAGGGTGAAGTAAAAGAGCACAGGAACTGCCAGCAGGGAAAGTGGGGGGAGGGGAGGATGGGGGGAATTAGATAGGAAAAACCTGCTGGAGTTCAGATGGAGATCTGCATTGTGAGTAGCTGGGCACTGCCTATGATTTTGCAGCAGTTCGATCCATTCTGAAAACAAGAGACTCCTTTGAAACCTGCTTCACACCTCATTGATGATACTTTACATCCTTTCCCCAAACCCATGAGGACCATCTAGTAAATGAAGCTGCTCTAAAGTAGATTAAATGTGCAGGCTGCATCCTCACAGTTAAACCCCATCTAATCTAAGAATTAGTGAAAACTCATAATTTTCACTAGATACAAATATCACATTACAATCATTTCAAGGAAAAGGCCCAAAAGAATACGGTGGAACTGTCAGACACTGATTTCTTAGAGGATAGTTTTAAATTGGATCAAAACCTCTATAGTCTTTTAAAAAGCTCATTAAGATCTGAGCCACAAAATAAACTTGAAAGAAAAGAAGGCAAAGCTTCTTTTAATTAATGGAGGTAAATGCAATATTTGCAGAAGTCGATTTGGAGATTCATTTGGGATTGTTTCCACAAGCTCTCTGATCATCCACACTGGTCCCTCCCCACCCCCCTCCAATCCACTACCCCCCCACCCCGCTGCCACATCCAGCACACACAATGATGACAATAGCTGTAATTTTTTAAGCCATTACCTTGTACCTGGTTTGCACTAAGAGCTTTACGTGGATGAATTCCTTTATTCCATCCAGGTACTCTATCTTCCGTCTACAGATGAGGGAACTGAGACTCAGAGAGGTAGTGGAAAGCTCAGTCACACAGCTAACACATGACAAGGTCACATTGCCAACCCAGGCAGTCGGACTACTGAGCTCACTGCTGTAGTTCTACCCATTAGCCACCCAATTTCACTGGTACCCCTTCCCCAGATGGCCCCTCCATATCTGACAGCTGTACCTCTTATAGGAGTGGATGCGGTTCCCTGTATAGCTGCATATTTTCCCAAAAAGAGTTCTTGTGCCTGTCTGCCTTCTCCCTCACTGCCCTTAAAATGGATCCCCTTTTCCCAAACCCTTGGGAAGTGTGACCATTATCCATTTGGAGAAAGGATTCCCCCTTTGGTTCACTGAGAAGCGTGACTTTCACATAGTTCAAATTATCTCTGGGCCCAAACTATCCTTTAACACAAAATTTTCCTCCTGTTTCCCTTCATCTTGGCTAAAAACAATGTCTCTGATGTCAGCCCATGATAGCTACCATTTATAGAGTACTTTCCTCATGCCAGGCACTTTGCATACATCCTATCACTAAAACTTTTTGACCATTCTACCAAGTAGGCACTAGCCTTATTTCTATCATTCAAGTGAGAAAATTGAGACTTGGCTAGATTCAGTAATTTGCCCAAGGTAACACAGCAAGGATGTGCTGCAGACAGGATTATAGCCTGGACTGTAAAACCAACATTGACAGGCCATTCCACTTTACTGAACCTTTATGTACTCATCTACAAAATGGAGGAAATAAGAGTTGCTATCTGATAGAGTTGTTATAAGGATGAACTAAGATCATACATGCAAAGACTCAGCACAGTACCTGCACAAAAGAAGCTTTTTAATGGATATTTCCCTTTCTTTGTTGAGGAGTAGTCTTCATGGGATGGGCCGCTACTCCCAGGCCTCCAGGCCCAAGATGACTGGAGAGAGATCCAGGCAATAGAGGCAGGCTTTGAACTTCTCTCTTGGGAGAAGATGCTCAGATGGCTTTGGGTTTCTTTTCTGCACCAAGGTTTTGTATCTACCTTATGCCTACAATCAAGCCAATCACTCCACTGTCTAGAAGAGGCAACACACAGAGGTGCGTGTCATGTAGCTAAACTCATTAGCAAAGACACTGCTCTGGACCATGCCTAGTTACAAAGTCTCTCACGTATGTGTTTTTTTTTTTTCCAAAAATGAGAAAGGATGGGATTGTTTTCCTATTAGGTCACTGAGGAGCCCAAGCTTCCTTCAGGAGACAAGGATGGTGTTAAAGTGGGAGGCCTGGGTGGCTCAGTGGTTAAGCATCTGCCTTCGGCTCAGGGTGTGATCCTGGAGTCCCGGGATGGAGTCCGACATCAGGCTCCCTGCATGGAGCCTGCTTCTCCCTTTGCCTATGTCTGTGTCTCTCATGAATAAACAAATAAAATCTTTTTTAAAAGGATGGTTAAAATGAAAAAATATGGAAAGTAATCCATTTGGCTTGAAACATGCAAAGCTACAAAGAAATGGAATAATTTCATATGTTCTAATGTCACGTTCAAGATGTATACAGGTGGGATGAGCACTGGGTGCTATACTATATGTTGGCAAATAGAACTCCAATAAAATAATATACAAAAAAAAGAATTACTACAGATGTAAGTAAAAAAGAGAGGTGACCAATTCTTCCTGGGAGAGAATTAGAGAACACTTCATAGAAGACAGCTGAATCTTCAGTGATAAAATGAAGATAGGTAGAGGTGCATGCGGGTTGGGGAGGACTTTTCAGGCAAAAGAAAAGCACAAAACCACAAAGGTATGTGAAGAAGACATTCTCAATAATGATGAGAGCAGTGAGGGTTTAAGGGGAGGGGTGGTCGGACAAGTGACCAAGATCAGATGAAGAGCCTTATAAACCATGCCAAGGAGTAGAACACGCAGACTATGGTTTCAAAGGTGTTCTGCAGATGGGTTTTGGTGCATCCTATGCTGAAAAATGTAAGTGTGGTCAGAAAGGGTGATTCCAAGATGAAATCCATTTGGGATGGCAAATATACAAAGTTAAGCATGATTTTAACTGGACGATTTCTCTGGACATTCAATATGAACCTCCAAGAGGAGAAGAGCATAATATATTGGCTTTCCCAAAGCTACTTGACCACAGCCCCATTTTTCACAGAGCGTCCTGTAAAACCAGGGTGCAATGGAATTTACTTTGGGAAACGTGGGTTGAACAGTTTTAAAAGGGTCTTGAAAGATCTCTCTGTCAGCAGCATGAAAACAGCCTTGTGCAGTAAAGTAGAATCAGAGAGACATATTATGAAGCTGTTGAAATACTCTAAGACATGCTCAAGTCAAGGAGTCACTGGCATGAAAAGAAGAGAGGTCATCTTTGAGAAACAGTCATCAAATGGAATCCATAGAGCTTGAGGGATTGATTTAGATGAGTGGGTGAGGGGAAAGATGTGCCCAAGTTCCCAGCTTGGTAGAGCATATGGAAGACAGTATCATTATTAAACCATGATAAGGAATATATAGAGAAGTGCAGAATTGGGGTGGAGTAATAGTAGGTGCTGGATTCCATTTTGGATTGTGTGGGAGTTTGAGATACCTATGGGATATCTGAAATTTAACAAGTCCAGCAGGTAGTTGGATGGATGAGCATGAAGCTCAAGAGAAAGGTCAGGCCTGCAGAGGTAGATTTTGGAGTTGTCATCATATAGATAGTACATCCATGAGAATGAATGAGATTGCCCAATTAAAGAAAGAGAGTGGTCAGCATTAGTGCCAAATGCTATGAAGACAGGCTGAATATGTGTTGATTAGGGTTAAGTTTGACAGTCTGGTCATTAATGACCTAGGGGAAAGTAGTTCCATGGGAGACGTTGGAAAAGAAGCCAGATTTCAGGGAACCAATGAATAATGGAAGGTGAGCCTCTGGAGAAGGAAGATCTAGCTAATAGTCACTAAAAAAAACCCTGAAGAAACAGAAGGTATTTATCTTAAAAAGAAAATATGGGGGAGGAGGGTCATGACAGGTGATGTCAAAAAGGCAAAAGAGTTATTCTGTGTTTCCCAAGAAGGGACCAACTTCAATTGCATGTTAGACTGACCTGGGTTCTTGTCCATTTTGTGTGACCTTGGGCAAATTATGTCAGTGTTCTGAGCCTTGGTTTCTGAATCCAAAAAACAATGAGGTACCTCATAGTACCTCATGGGGTACCATGAGGATTAAATTAGTTACTAAAGTAGCATATGGGTGAATGCATGTATTCCACTGCTTAGCATGTAGTAAGTGCACCAAAAGGGTTCCATCTCCCTTTCCAAATCACAGGGATAATGAAATAATGCCAGTAGTGGTTTGCAAACTCAGTCTTGACATAGACGTCTATGATGCGTAGGGAGAGCATCTGGAAATCTCTCTTGAAATTTTCTTTTGTCAGGAACCTGAAACCTGCGCTGTCTCCTTCTGAAGCCTCAGATCTTGTTTGCTACTGTCATTCATGGCCACCTGAAGCAGTCATATGAAGCAGCCAGAGACACTTTCCCCTTCATCTCCACCCCCACTCACCCAACCCAGGCCCTGGAGTTCCTGGCAGAACACAATCCCTCCACAATAGCTTTCTTTCACCTAGGTGCACACCTGAGCCTCCCGAGGGGATTCCCATGGAGCCACCAAGACAGAGAATTTCAGTCTGGAATTGCTGGTCTCCAGGAACACCTCCTTCAGTCCCCACAAGCTCTGCCTTCAGAAATCCTCTCCAGGAAGGCTGGCCAGGGAGAGCAGAAGAAGGTCTGGGTCATTGCAAAGGGTCCCGGGAATGAAGCCTTGAATGGTAGGAAGATGAGAGCTTCTTTTCTTGGGGCCTCCTAAAAGCCTCCTCTTCACCTTTTTCCACACTGGGAAGTTACAAAGGCAAGCAATCCCTCCTAACATGTACAAAAGGCAGGATTACCAAAAATGGTCTTTGAGAAAGCTGGAAATATTAGCTGGAAAAAAGGCACTAAATGGAGGCAATCCAAATCATTGATCAATAGTTCTGAAGGAATTTGGTACATGTATTCTGAGCATTGAGGCCACCAGACACACTTCTCACCCTTGTCACAATGAAGAATGGGACTCTATTCCTAAATTGCAAGAGGATGAGTGAAGCAGAGCAGGAAAATGTCCCCAAAATTCAATGAGACCCTCTAAGTCAGGGGTTTCCCACATTGGCTGTGCATTCAAATCATCTGGGGAGCTTTTAAAATTACAAATGCCCAGACCCCCACCCTAGACCAAATCAGAATCTTACAAGATGGGGCATGACTCAGCACTTTTGAAAAGCTCCCTGAGTGGTTCAGATATGCATTCAGAGCTGGCAACACTGCCCCCAATGTATGTAAGACACCCAAGCTCAGAGTCGAGGACGAGAAAGCCCTTTTTCTCTTCCCACAGCAGGCACCAACCACACCACTGAAGGAAAACACATTTGCTTGGGCTGGCATCATACCAAGAAACGATCCCACAAATCCCCGCCATTTGCAACACTGTTAGACCTTGAGGGCATTCTGCTCACTGAGATAAGTCAGACAGAGAAAGACAAACACTATATGATCTCACATATGTGTGTTATCAGAAAAAGCAAAACTCATAAAGAAACAGAGCCTGGAATTATGTTTACCAGGGGCTGGGAGTGGGGGAAATGGTGAGATACTGGTCAAAGGGTACAAATTTCCAGTTACAGGATGAATGAATTCTGGGGCTGTAATGTATATAGAGCAAGGTGGCTATAGTTTGCAACACTGTATTGTATACTGGAAAGTTGCTAAGAGAGTAGATCATAAATGTTCTCATCACACACACACACACACACACACACACATACGCACAATAATTATGCAAGGTGATAGATGTGTTAACCTTATCACGCTAATCATTTCACTATATATATGTATTAAATCATCACGTTGAACAACTTAAACTTACACAAGGGTATATGGCAATTATATCTCAATAAATCTGGGGAAAAAAAGAACAACAACACCCACAGACAACAACAACCACACAGACTATCAAACAAGATCCTAAAGAAATGACCACATGGCATTTGAAATGTTTACATAATAGACTCTGCCACCCACCAGGCACCAGACATCCCCCTGGGGAACGCTCTCTGCAGTATCTGTCCTTTTCCAATTCACCACCTCTCCAGTTCAGTTCAGAAAAGGGAACATCTTAGCCTTTCAACATCTGATATAAACCTTCTCATTCAGTTATGCTTTTCAATTTTAAGCTGCATTTGAGTCTTTTCAACTTAATTGAGGCAGAAGAAAATGATTAAATGTTCTATCAAAATCAAATGTTACTGTGTGGCTCTCTACATCACTCCCAGAGAGCCCTTGCAGGGTGACTCCATCGTCCAAGACTTCAGGCTGATGCTGAGGCCCAAATGTGGCCCTCAGAAGTGTTCAGAAGACAGAAGTATGAAGAACTGAAGCATGAAATTGCTTTGAAATGATGAAACAAGGATGTGTTTTTCTTCCCAATCAAATCTCTGGAAATCCTAACAGCAGGTTTACTCAACGCCTTTGAAATCTACTCTGTAGCATTGTTTTTTCATACCTTGGTCTCCTGTTCAGCATATCACTCTCTAATGCAGCCCACTTACATTTAAATCACTTACAAAGAGCCACATTAACATTGATGGCCACTTGGAAGATGGCTTCTGACAGGAGTGCTGAATTGAACTGAAGGGTAGAAACACTTTCTGCCAGCTCTGAATCCCTCACTGTCCAAACAGCAATGCCATGTTGGAGGGCAACATTCTGGGCAGTCCAGCCCCGGGGAGTAGGTTGGGTTTACCCCTCACCCCAGAGGTAGGAGAACCACTGAAAAAGAGACAGGGAAAGTGAAGAGTTTGTTTTCTTATTTGTGGTTACTATGGGATTATAATGTTATTTGGTCCACTAATGCCCAACTGAGGGAGTACCACAGAGTTCTGTTTAGCACAGAGGAAAGGACAGTGCACTGGGAGCCAGAAGACATCTATATGATTTTGAGAGATACAGACCTGTGATTATGCCCAAGATCTATGGCACGACTTATGAGCTGTGTGACCAGAGACAAGTCACCAAACCTCTCGATGCCTGTCAGTCCCTCTCTGTAAGATGGGAATGACAATGGTTTCTACCTCATGAGGTTGTTCTGAGGATCAAGGGAGTTAATACAAGCAGTTAATACAATACAGTGACTGGCATGTGGGCATCGCTCTGTAAAGTTTAACTATCCATACTGGTTCCAGCTGCAAAACAAAAGGTGTACTAAATGACTCTTAAGTCAGTGACTGTGTTTTGTTTATCTGTCATTTAGTGTCTCTGGCAGATGTCGAAATGGACACGGCAGCGTGACGAGAATGTCCTAGGCCCATCTGCTTGCTTTTCCAGTAAAATCCTGGATTCATGGCATAATTGGGGAATGAGTCATTCTGGTTAACCAAGTTTTCCAGATTACAAAGGTTTAGTACTTCAGACTTTCTCAGGAGTCACCAGCTGTCCCCCCATCCACCCACCCCCCCACCCCGCTTGCTGATTCTCCTCCCTGCTACCCTGCCATCCTCACAGCTGTGCCTTAATCCTTATCATTCTCTTCTTCACTCTCTCTGCTTCCTGTCTTTCTTTTGAATACTTTCTTGTGCATTTTGCCTTTTCTTCTTGGAATCAGATATTGCCTCTGCTTGGACCCTCCCCCCAGTTTGGCTCGTCCTAAGCGTCTACTCATTTGCAAGCCCTGGCTGAAACATGCACTTGATTCTTCCCTGTCAGAGCACTCATCACCACTGAAATGACGTTCCCAGAAATATTTTTGAATGAATGGATATTATTCATCTGTTCATTCATTCATTCATTCATTCATTCATTCATTCATTCAATTCATCCTTTTGATTTTCCAAGGCATTCTCTTCTTTTTGGTCGTAAAACTAATTATAGGGCATCTTGCATAATCCTTTGAGTCAGGGGACACCTGGGTGGCTTAATGGATGAGTATCTGGCATTGGCTCAGGGTGTGATCCTGGCATCCCAGGATTGAGTCCCACACTGGGCTCCCCACAAGGAGTCTGCTTCTCCCTTTGCCTATGTCTCTGCCTCTATCTCTTTGTCTCTCATGAATAAATAAATAAAATACTAAAAATAAATATTTTTAAAAATCCTTCGAGTCAGTATTTGGCCTTTCTTCATGCTGTTTGCATAATCATTCTTTGCACCACAAATTAATTAAGAAAATAGATACATATCTCTAAAAATATCACTGCTCTGGATACCTGAGGGCTTTGAATGAGTGGCTGAGAATAAACTTCATAATGTATATTGATCTTTTTAATTTGGTTACATATTTTTTAAAAACACTCTTCAAAGCAAATCTTATGTTAAGATATATTCAAGTCCAAAGACATGGAAAGGTGACTAACACTTGTCATTATCTAAGTATTTTTGGTAATTTTTAAATTTAATTTAATTTTTTATTATTATTTTTGGTAATTATTCAGGGAACTACTTTAGGAAAAATGAGGTTTTTCTTGGTTCTTTTTTTAAGGACTCATGCCATAAGTTTATTTACAAACATATTGGGTATGTTGAATTCAAGAGTTTGAGCCATTTTTCAAAGAGATTGTACCTCTTTTTTAAAATGCTCCTTTTCACAGCTGTTTAATGGATTAATTAAAACATCCTTATTTCTCAAGCAGTTGGTATCTTATATTTAAAAAGGTGCAGCAAATCCAGATTCAAAGTACAGTCACCATAATTAGTAACTGCCACTTGTTTCCTACTGAAAATGCCCTATTCTTCCCTGGGCCCTCCTCACAGACCCTGTGGCTCCTACAGACCACAGAGGTTGTGAACCTCTGGATGCTCTGTCCCAGCATAGTGCTACTGGAAGTTCCGTGAAAGGCACAGAGACCCAAGATGGAAGGAAGCAGGAAAAATGAATGGGGAGTGCACACCAAAACCATTTGAGAGAAACTTATTTTGGTGACAGCTTCATGGAGATATGATATCATCCATACACCACATAATCCACCCTTTCGAGGTGAACAATTCAGTGTTTTTGGTGTATTCACCCAGTTGTGCAACCACTGCCACCGATTTTGAAACATTTTCAACACTCTGAAAGGAAACTGCATCTTCTGTAGCTGATCATCTCTCAGTCTCCATCCTTCCCCTATCACCTGGCAACCGCTGATCTGCTTCTGTCTCTTTGAATTTGTCTATTCTAGGCATTTCATATAAATGGCATCGTGGCATATGTGGTCTTTTGTGTCTGCCTTCTTTCATTTAGCATGTCTTCAAGGTTCATCCATGCTAAAAAAAAAAGGTTCATCCACGTTGTAGCATGGATCAATCCTTTATTCTTTTTTACCGCTGAACAATGATGCCATTGTGTGGAAGTACGCAGCTCATGTTGTTTATTCATTCATCAGCTGAAGGACATTTGGATTGTTTCCACCTTTGGGCTGATTATTTGTTTTCAAGGTATAGATACTGACTTCTCAATTAGGACCCCAAATCACATCCACAACAACTTCATGGGCAATCTTTCTACATGCCAGGCCCTATGCTAGATGCTGGGTTTACATGCAAGAATCATACATAGTCCTTGCCTTCAGAAAGAGCCTTCAGAGAGAGAGTTTAAGATTGAAATTGTGTGTGTGTGTGTGTGTGTGTGAGAGAGAGAGACAGAGAGACAGAGAGACAGAGAGAGAGAGAGAGAGAATTTCCTTCTATAATGGTCCCTATCTTCCTTTATCTCACTAGGCCTGCTAGGGAATTGATGAAAGGTTTCTATTTGGTAGGAGAAGGCTTTATCCTACATATTTACATAGAGACATCTGGCTAGACTTCTGTCTTGGTCTTCTTACATTCTATGATATATTGTACCCTAAAGCATGGAACATAGATGTTAATTCAAGCACCTTTAGAGTCAGGGTGAAAACGTTTGATGTTTGACAATTAAACATTTCTCAGAGCAAGTAGCAACGTTGCCAAGAGTACGCCAAGGAAAGGGCCTGAGAGAAAGCTAGCAAAAAGCAATCTAAATCCAACTTTGTCATGTTAAGTTATTCCTTTTGGAATTTCAATTACTTAATTATAATCCTGGAATTGTGTTTGATTCATTTTTGACAAGACCATATGTGTCTGTGTTGCCAGATTCTAGTAAAATAGATATTCCGTGCCATGTTTCAACACTCTGCCATTTGTAAAATTAGCAATTTCAAGGAAGCAAAAGGCTACTTGCCATTTTGCTGGATCAGCACCTCATTTGGTTTGCTTGCATATGCTGTGAGTAGAAGTAAAGAACGCACGATTTTGTCTCTAGATAAATAAATTTGAATGTAAAATAGATGCAAAGCTGTGTCTTGAGAGACAGGGTTCATTTACATCTCAAACTAGCTTTCAGATCAGAAATGTGGTGCTTGGGCTTCCTTCTGCTCTGGAAATGTGTTTTAAAGACAAGGAAGCTTGCCCACCAAGGGAGGAGGACAGCACCCACTGCATCTCATTTCAAGAATGATGTCAAGGGCATCTGGGTAGCTCAGTGGGTTAAGCATCAGACTCTTGATTTGGGCTCAGGTCATGATCTCAGGGTCATGAGATCAAGCCCCGCACTGGGGCTCTGTGCTCAACGTGGAGTCTGCTTGAGATTCTCTCTTTCTCCCTCTGCCCCTCCTGGCCAGTGCATGTGTGCTTTCCCTGTCTCTCAAATAAATAAAGAAAACCTTTAAAGGACAATTTCAGTTATGTGACTACTCTTTCTTAAGTTTCTCATAATCATATTTATGTGGAGCTTTAGGCTTTCAAAATACTTTGACATGTATCTCCTTATTTAATCTTTACAATGATCCAGTAACACATAATGGGAAAAGATGATGATGTACACTGTACAGATGCAAAGTTGCAATTCCAGAACCTGCCTGTAGTCACAAACGTCTCATATATGGTAAAGCTGGCCCATCTTCCAACACTTAGCACAGGGTCCTTTCCACTGGCCCCAACAGAAGTCTCAGTTTGTTATTCCCTAAAAACCTGCAGGTGGTAGACTTCACAGGGGACAAAGAGAAAGGAAATGACACTGGAAGAAACGTAAATATGTCTTCAGCTTCTCCTCCCCTTTCCTCTCCTCTCTAGCTAGGACCATCCCATCCTTCTACCCCACTGAGGCTGGGAGGGAGGGGATGCTGATGGTGCCTTTCCATATGTGTGTCAAAGCCATCCCTTCCATTCTTCTTACCTCTCCTTGACTGCACCACTGGGGGTTGAAGCAACATGGACTGATTGAAAACCTCCCTGCAAAGCACACCTGTGTGTCCCCATTGCCAGGGCTACTTAGGCAGATCCGGCTGGCTGCAGAGGAGCCCAGCCCACAGTAGCCCTGCCCCAGGAAAAGCTGTGATCCTCTGTCAAATTTACAAGTGCCTTTCCTTTCTTGCTAAACTTCCAAATAGTACAGAGTAAGGGCCTGGAAGTCAGAGAGACCTGGAACTGAGTCTCAGTCCTAGAACTTCCTAGCTATGCAATGTCGATCAACTTGATGTCTGAGTTTTTATTTTCTCACCCCAAACATGGGGATAATATCTTCCACTTCACAGGATACTTGTGAGGATGATGCGAAATCAGGTAAGTAAAGCCATTAACACAGTGCCTGGAATGTGGTGCTTACTGACCACTGGCAGATATTATCTTAAATAAACTCACAAAGCTCAATAATATTTCTTAAGCATGTTCAGGGGGAAGGGGGGGTGGGGACAGACTCGGGTCAAGTGTGAGCTACAGTACTGGGAATCTTCTCCAACTTCCCCGTATGCTAGGCAGATACTGCCTGCCAGCGGACCTACAAATCACATCTAACTTGTTTCTGTTCTTACAAAAGCTCATTAATGATGAATATTTCCTATCCCACCTACTGAATTCCTTCTATCACCTGGATACCATTTTCCCCCTTTTTAATGCCTGCTTGAAGTACCCACCATATGTTTCCAGTAAAGGGGGAACAACTGTGTCCTGATTGTGCTGAAAGTGGCAATCACACACGGATTGGTAATTTTTTTAAAGGTTTTATTTATTTATTCATGATAGACACAGAGAGAGAGAGGCAGAGACACAGGCAGAGGGAGAAGCAGGCCCCCTATGGGGAGCCTGATGTGGGACTCGATCCCAGGACCCTGGGATCATGACCGAGCCAAAGGCAGAAGCTCAACCACTGAGCCACCCAGGTGCCCCCAGATTGGTAAATTTAACTGAGAGTGCCCTCTGCACAGCTTTTGTTTGTACTTTCAGTGCCCATTGCATAAAATGCAATCCTCAACTTTGAACAGCAGTGCGGCTTTGAAATAAACAAAGGCCCACTCATGAAATAAGCCTTCACTGAGCCATCTTCTTCTGAGGCATCCAGCCAGATGGTCACAATTAAAGTCAATAGGCTTCCCATGGCAAGTAGAGAACTGGACTCTGGCAACTTGCCTTCAACTATTTGCTTCATGGATGGCAAAAAGGCTACAGATGCAGGCCCAGCCCAGGTTCCTACAAGGGACAAGAGATGCAACGACTCTTTGGAGTCAATTACCTCCCATGTTTTCCATGGGGGGTGAACCTCTGGCACACCTCCTTATTCTTTTTCAGACACATTAAGGAACTGAGAGCTTACCATAAACCCCAAGTGGTAAAATCACAGAAGAGGAAAATAAAGGGCAGAGGTGGGAAGGGGTGGGTTTGTAGATGAACTGCATTATGTTCATTGAGCCAGAAAACCTTAGCATGCCCTGAGTAGCCCACCTGCTTGTCCTTAAAGAGTGGATCCTGGGAAAGTAAATGCATCCCAACTGAAGGAGGGTATGGGGTTGAATTCAAAGGAATAAAAGTAACTCCAGTTCCAAGAAGTCTGTGGTCCACTAATGCTATAAAGTCCAAAGATTCATTAATCTGTCATGTCCTCTCTCCTTGACTGCCATGGGTACTGGGTGGATGCAGAGAACTACGTAATTGATGGAAAAAAGTATGCTAACCTTAAAGCCAAGTCCTCCAGATGGAAGCCATAGTACCAAACCCCTTCTTTTTTCCAAGTCAGAGGAAAGCTGAAGCCTTCAGACGGTTTAACTGCAGCTGATTACCCTACCACCCTGTAAAAGGTGCTTGCCAAGAACACCAGCACCATTAGAATTCTGGGCTCCTTCTTCTGTCTGCAACCTGGAAAGGAATGGAATTCCATCTAATATCTGTGTAAAAGTACAGCTGTTATTTGTGAGACTCCTGAGTGAAAATAAGAGTCCTTTCTTTCTCTCCAGCACAGTGGTGGAGTGCCTCCACGTGCACGTGCCTGTGACCGACCACACGTGTGGATGCATTAGGAGAGGGAGGAGATGGAGAAAAAGAGGCAAGTCCTCATTCATTCCTCCAAAACGCTGATCCTAGTATTGCATTCTGGTTGGCCTTCTAGAGGAAAGGCCCAGGAAGGGAAGGGCCAGAAGGTTGGAACAAGTTCGTCCCCTTCCTCCCCAAGGCTGGATGCTCTGGGGAAGGCACTGCCCAGGCACATACAAGGAAGGAAGCGAAAGCAATGCTTAATGCAGATTACAGTCTGGGATCTCCCAATGATGTGGCGTTATCATAGAAGTCAAGGGCTTTAGGAACTGAGAGTCTCATCCATCACCCATTCTCCCGACCAGAAAACAGGTCTGGCACTTCCAGGGGTTCTTGGCTGAATAGCTAGCAGGGACTGGTGCTTTCCTCTTTGCAAGTAACTGTTCCCCATGCCGTGCTGCATCTCTGTAGTTAATGATTTTTAGCATTTTGCTCTTCTTTATATTTTTGAAGGTGTAGTTGTTTGTGTGTTACTGATTCAAGCTTCGCAGCACACTGATGTATTCCAGTATTGTCCTATCCATGCTACTTTATAAAAGTATCCCCTGAAGCATGTCAAAACATATAGTTAGTTATTTTAAAGGGAAAAATGGTTCAGTAAATCTCTGCAGAATACATCATATGAGTTAGCATAATAAAAATTTGATTCTGTTAAAATAAAATTGTTTTGGAAGACAAGCGTTTGGCTTGAGGCTGATATCAAGTCCAAGGAGGACAGGTCTCCAGATCTTCTAACAGGGCTGCCACTGTCCAGTCCCAGTGTCCTGAGCACCCGCACCCGCAAAGCATTCAGGGAACAGAGTTACAGATCATCATGGTAGCAATTGCCCAAGGATTTTGTAATTATCTGCTTACTTCTTTTCTTCCCCAGCTGACTATGATCTTTTCAAGGGCAAGAATTCCTTCATCTTTGTGTCCTTCACACCCGAGCAAGGAGCCTAAGTCAGAGTAAGCATTCAGTATATGTTGGTTAAATAAAGTATTAGAGCAGGAGTACACGGGTGGTTCAGGCGGTTAAGGGTCTGCCTTCGGCTCAGGTCATGATTTCAGGGTCCCGGGATCGAGCCCCATCTCCCCCTCCTTCTGCTCATGCTCTCTCTCTTTCTCAAAGAAATAAAATCTTTAAAAAGAATAAATTATTAGAGCAGTATCTCTCAAGGACCCATCCCCCCCAGGTGCTGAATTATGAGCAATTTATGTCCTTGAGCCGAAGGACTTTTTGTTGCTTTAAGTAGCCCATCAAGAAGTAACACACCACCTCGATTCTTTGTAGTGAACAGTGAAATTTTAAGAATCTTTAAGATGAAGATGAGGAGCACCTAGCTGGCTCAGTTTGTAGGTCACGTGACTCTTGATCGCAGGATCATGATTTCAAGCTGCACATTGGACACAGATTAGTTTTGTTTTTAAAAAAAGATGAAGATAAAAAAAGTAAAAAGATGAAGATCAACATCCTTAATAAGAGGTGAATTTGTATGCCTTGAAAGTCCCTTCAGAGAAACTAGTGGTGAGCATTTGGAATAATTACAAGTGTTTCTGGAAATGTTTATCTGATTGAAAATATTTCTAATTACACACTTGTTAGAAAGGTGAGGTGCTATGGAGTAGGACAGTGTGGTCTCATGAAGCTCTTAAACACTGATTTCTGAGCCACTTTATTTCATCCCAAATATTTTCAGTGTCAAACTCTATGCAAAACATGGTGCCCTCTTTCACTTTTGAGCTGAGAATCTGCTTCTGCCACTGACTGGTTCTGGGACCAGTATGTATGCCAGGATAACCTCTTTGTGAGCCTCCCTTCCTTCATTTGTGATGTGAGGATCATATCACTATGCATCCAGGACTGTGGAAATGACTAAATGAGATAATATGTGTGGAAGCCTAGTGCATTTCAAAAGTTCTTGATAAATCTATGCTATTGGGGTGCCTGGTTGGCTCAGATGGTTAAGCATCTGCCTTCAGCTCAGGTCATGATCTCAGGGTCCTGGGATCGAGCCCCAAGTTGCGGGTCCCTGCTCAGTGGAGAGTCTGCTTCTCCCTCTCCCACTGCCTCCACCTCTGGCTTATGCTCATTCTCTCTCTCTCTAATGAATAAATAAAATCTAAAAATCAATCAATCTACACTAATATTCTATCTAGTTCTCTTCTGAAGACCTTAAAGGTTACGCTGATCTCCTTATCTGCTGGCAGAAGTTGAAATGAAAGGTGTAGTAAAGATAAAGGTAAGGTGGAGAATAAGAGAGAACCAATTCTCAAGAGTCCAGAAGATGCCATAACAGTGCTCCAGAGCATCTCACTGCCACCATCCCCTATACTGACTCCTGCCTGACATGCCTGCCTCAACCCCCCAAAACTGCTCTGTGGTGCAGAATTCCATCCCACCATGGTATGCAATCATGGGCTCCAGAAGAACTACACAGCCAGCTGCATCACTGGAAATATCCCAATGCCACAGACAGAAGGGCCACAAGAACTCAGTTGCTTTCTGAATACTGTTCCTGACTCCTGAGTCTGGTGTTTCAAGTCCCTGCCACTGCAGCCTGGTTCACACCTCCCGGAGAAATGAACCCACCGGAAAGACATCCAATGGTTACAAATGTTCTCCTATTTTCCTGCTCTACTCCATTTGCAACTTATTCATTCTACCTCCCCTCTCTTGTGCTGGGTTCATCTGATATTCTGATTAGTTTCACCACCTTGAAAATTGAATATTGATTATGAGATAAAGTATGGAAAGCAATATTAACATTTTTGATTTGAAAAGAAAGGACTTGTTAGAATTGTCCTCTGATGGATTACACGGTTAACTTCCAACAGCTCGAACCCCCAGGTCAGCAGGATTTCAGTGCCAAGTGGCTTCTATCTGCTTCCTTCCTCCCTTGGTCCAACATAGGAAGAAAGCTTGAGGTGGCCTTCTCTTAGGTCTCTTGCATGCAACAGACCTCCACTCTCCCAGAGAGCTTCTGCTGCTTGCACTCGAGGACACAGCATTTGTTAAAGCTCTTAGCATGGTAGTTGGAAGGAAAACATTCAATGTGTGCATCCTCAAAGGATTGAAACAAAGTATGGTTCTGGGATGCTCTATGGAACTACCTTGACAAGCCAGGAATCCAACTCTTTTTAAAATCGATACCTAAGGGACCCAATTAAACATGTGTTTTTTGTTTTTATTAATAACAAAAATAGTGCATCAGAGAAATACAGGATGCGATGTTTTTCCTCTCTAGGGTAAATATTAATGCTAAGCTGTAGGGTAGATGGTGGAGCTTTTATAGAGGCTTAAACGGTTTATAGATTTTAATTGCAACCTGTTCTGAAAGAATACAATTAAACATTGCTTATAATACGAAACACTTGCAAAACTCGTAATTAGAGAAATCTTCTCTTTAATGGGGGTGTGTATGGAAGGCTGGTGATGATGATGAGTAAAGCCATACATGGTAGCAGAAAGCAATCGTGATGCTGTATAGCTAATGGAAAACTCACTAAGTGAGCAGAAACACAAAACCTCAGACACGTAAAAAGAACGAAAGTCATTTATGTCATCAGCTTACAGCTTTTGCCTAAAGACCAGGCAGCATGATGATGGCAACATACCTCAGTAAGTTTGTGTCACACTAGCTGTATAGCTGTCTTTGATGTGAAGGGAAAACCAGACGCATCTCATCTCCATGCTCACATGTTATGCTCCCACAGCAAGGCTGCTTGCCTTCTCATTAGTTACACAGATGAGGGCGAGCCTGGAAAGTAGTAACACCTCTCTGGGAAGACAGACCTTCATTCCAAAATCAACTTCAGAGATTCGAAAAACAGAGCAGACCAGCTGTTCCCTCTCTAAGAAGACTTGTTGCTAAATTAACATCTCCACAGACGGTGGTAAGAAGTGAAAAGTCACTCTGATGCTCCCCGGCCAAGCGAACAATAGGGACAGCAGGAATGCACCACAAAGAATTCGCCTTCACACAAAAACACTAAACTGAGCCATTGTGACGTTTCCTGGCTCCTGAGACGGAAGGAAGAAGTGGAAGGAAGAGGATCTTCAGTGCCATGACAATGACCACAAAGGACTGAAGAGGACCAAGTCAGGGAGGGGAGATCAGAGAGTTGAAGGGGATTCAGACACTCTTCTCTCTCTCTAGCCAACATATGGAGTTTGGGATCTCCCTAGAGGATACAGCCTTACTAATAAACCCAACCTCCCCACTCCCATTCATTCCTTCCTCGGGAACGTGGCCATGTGGCCCTGCACACCGGAGCTGCTTGACACGAGCCATGAGAAGAAAGCTGGGTGGAAGGGACGTCTAGAGGAAGCTGGGCCAGGCCCATGGTCAGCCCTGCCCAGTTATGGCCATTCTGTCCAGCTCTACTAGGCCCAAGGCTCTCTCAACTTGGTTAGTTGGCCAGTCAGCTTTTCTCCTCAGTCTCCCCTTCACTGGGCCCTACAAGCTAGAGCTTCTTCTTCAGTCTTCCTGGTCTCCCAGGAAACTGTTCCCTTTGACCTGCTCTCCTGGCTTCCTGCTCTAGCCCTGGGTCTCCAGCTCTGCCAGGTCTGCAAGATACCCCCCAATGGACACCCCTCCAAGGGACGCACCCCCACAGAAGTTCACAAACGTGGTGCATACAAATGGGGTAGGAAGTCAGGCAGCTTTGCTTTAGAATTCTGAGAATTCCTTAGAATTACTAGTTGGTGTCTTGGAAAAGTGAATCCCGAGCCTCAGTTTCCCCATCTGCAACATGGGTATAAAAATAGGGCTCTACCTCACAGAACTACCAGTGGTATTAAATGAGGTCACGGTTTGTAAACACTTTGACAATGCCTGTCACATAGTAAGTACTCGGAAAATGGGAGCTTCCCTTCATCATCAAGCATGACTTTAACGCATGCTCCCCTGTAAGAAGAGACAACCTCAGAACACAGGGCTCCTGCTGGCCAACTGTGTTACTGCCATAGTGGATCACAAAACTCTAGGCCATTATTTTTATTCTTAAATCAAAACCATATTGAGAATTTATACATGAAAATCAATGGCAAACTAAAATAATTGGTTTTATTTACACCTTTGAGCTTTTCTCTGTTAAAAATGTGACTTCAGTGAATAAACATGGCTAAAGGACTAGTGACAGATGGTTTTCTTACTCAAGCTTCTTCCCTGAGCTCAATCATTCAGTGGGCATTGCTAACATTCCAGCATAGCCACAGAATCACAATGGCCTGAGGTCGACTCCCACCACCCACTGCCTCAAACCCTGCACTGAGCAAGCGCACAGATCCCTGAAAACTGACCACCACCTGGTCCAAAGGAAACACATGAACCAGAGGCTGGAAGCCCAAGAGCTCTTCTTGGCCAGAGCCCATGAGTCATTATACTACATAATGTTGACATCTCTAGCTGTGCCCACTGATGTTCTCCTGCCTAAGCCATTCACAAGACAGAGTCAGAGGCTCTGTTGTTCTTTTCTTTTTTAAAGATTTTATTTAGGGATCCCTGGGTGGCGCAGCGGTTTGGCGCCTGCCTTTGGCCCAGGGCGCGATCCTGGAGACCCGGGATCGAATCCCACGTCGGGCTCCCGGTGCGTGGAGCCTGCTTCTCCCTCTGCCTGTGTCTCTGCCTCTCTCTCTCTCACTGTGTGCCTATCATAAATAAATAAAAATTTAAAAAATGTTTAAAAAAAAAAAAAAAAAAAAAAAAATAAAGATTTTATTTATTCATTCATGAGAGACACAGAGAGAGAGAGGCAGAGACACAGGCAGAGGGAGAAGCAGGCTCCATGCAGGGAGCCTGACGTGGGACTCGATCCCAGGTCTTCAGGATCATGCCCTGGGCCGAAGGTGGTGCTAATCCGCTGAGCCACCCAGGCTGCCCATCTGTTGTTCTATTGGAGTGGTAGTATGGCTATTCAAATGGATTCCTTTATTTTTTTCAAGACTTCTTATTTGCATATAGTTGACACAATGTTACATTAGTTTCAGGCATACAACACCGTGATTCAACATCTCTATGTATTATACTGTGCTCACCACAGTGTAGCTGCATGTATCTGCACACAAAGCTATTACAATACCATTGGCTATATTCCCTATGCAGTGCTTTTTAACCCCGTGACTTATTCATTCCAAAACTGGAAGCCTGTACCTCGCACTCTCCTTCATCCATTTTGCCCATCCCCCCTTCCCTCTAGCAATCATCATTCTGTTCTCTATATTATGTTATTATTTATTTATTCATTTGTTTTGTTCTTTGGTTACACATATGAGTGAAATCATATAGTATTTGTCTCTCTTTGATTGACTTATTTCACTTAGCATCATATCCTCTAGGTCCATCCATGTTGTTGCAAACGGCATGATTTCATTCTTTTATATGGCTGAGTAATATTCCATCACACACACATTTTCCTTATCCATTTGTCTTTTATTAGATATTTATATTGCTTCCATAGCTTGGATATTGAAACTAATTCTGCAATAATTATAGGAGTACATATATCTTTTCAAGTTTGTGTTTTTGTTTTCTTTGGGTAAATACCCAATAGTGGAATTGCTGGATCATATGGCATTTCTATTTCTTTTTTTTTATAGCTTCTTTTTGAGAAAGAGAGCACATAAGTGCAGGGTGGGACAGGAGGGGCAAAGGGAGAAGGAGAGAGGGAATCTCAAACAGGCTCCACACTCAACATGGAGCCCAATGCAGGGGTTTGATCTCATTACCCAGAGATCATGACCTGAGCTGAAATCAACAGTCAGATGCTTAACCAACTGAACCACCCAGGTGCCCCCTGGTATTTCTATTTCTAATTTTTAGAAGAACCTCCATACTGTTTTCCACAGTGGCCATACCAAAATTGAATCTTCTGTAAAACAGCTTGTTAAGTAGCCAGATTTCTACTCTGTATCCAAGCCTCATTGAAGTGGAAGTCCACCAGTAGAGTGTATAAAAAGGAAGCCCTCTTTATACACATAGTACATAGCTGCTTTATACATACCGTACATAACTACTGATTGTCAAAGATGTTCAGTGTGCCTCCCTGAGGACAACAGAATGAGAAAGAGGGAAAAAGGGCAAAAAGCACCAGGCCCAATTCTATAAGGAAGATTCTGATATAAAACCTCAGGCTGTAACCTCAGGCTCAATGGATTATGTATCTAATGAACTTGGAGTGCCAGTTCCATACACATGTGGCCACCTTTCAGCTTGACCTGTTGGCTATCCACAGAAGCATGGGGTACACCTGGAGAAAATCAAATGTTAAGAAGTACATCTCCCCTAACACCAATCCTGTAAGTCTAAAAGCAAGTGGTGGGTAAGAGTAGGAGGTTCTGAGATCCTCTCAGAAAGACTTAGTTAAATACCTCTTCTCATGACCTCCTTGCCTTCTTCCTTCCCCTTGTGGCAGGCCATTCTCTCACCACCACCACCCCTCAACTCACCTGTGGCTTTACAGCCTAGGATCCCTCCCTGACAGACACTCATATTGGTATGTCTACATAGCTCAGCTAAACACACATCTTTCATCCCAGGAGACCAAACCTGCAGATCTTGCCCACCCCTGTCTCCAGCCCCATGCCTACCTCACCCCTACTGAAACAGCATTTCATTAAGGCCACAGGCCAGGCAGAGGATAGACCCAAGGATCAGAACCTCAGCATTTTTAGCCTCTGAACTGATAAATTTCCATCCCCACCACCACAATTCAAAACCAGGCATTATGTTTAGGTGTCTATATAACTGCACATTTTGTAAAGCAGATGAAATTTAATATCTTACATGCATTCAAATCAAGCTCCAATACACAAACACCTATTAAAGGCCATCTTGGTCGAACAGACTGAATGGACTGGGGCTTGTTCATTATACAGTATTTTGCCTTCCAACAGGATATTGTATCTATATCAGCAAAGCAATTTTAATATGAGTATCATCCCTGTAGATCTCCAAGGCTCCTTCCACCCTGGATATTCTAAGATTTTCCATTTCTCTACAGAAATTGCCTTTTTTGGAAGAACGGGGTGTTAAGGTGATATTTGCTGAGATGAGACTGCCACATTCAGAACCAACATCTCAGAATTATGGTACACCTAATAAGAGCAATTTAATACATTTTACAAAAAGAAACTAATCATCCATTCTCACCTCCTTGCAGAGAAAGTTCTGACGGAAGAAAGAAAAATAAGAGGACATGTAAATGCTTCTAACCAGTGGTGCCACTACTTTTAAATTCTTCCCAATCCCTCAAAGACACAAGGTGATCCCTTTAAAATGCCACAAAAGCCTCATCTCATTTGTCCTACAGGAACCTATATGATTTCCTCCTTTGTAAATTAGTCTGCACACGCAAACACACACAGAGTTTGGGGATGTGAGTAGTGACGATAATCTGAAGATTATTCCCAAACTATCCATCCCTCTGACATTCCACCAGACAGGCAGCTAAATGTCCTAGAGCAGAGATTGGCAAGTAGTAAATATTGAAGCTTTCCAGGGCATATGAACAATGTCGCAAGTACCAAACTCTGCCATTGTAGAGCAAAGGCAGCCATAGACAACATTCAGCTGAATGAGCATGGTTGGGTTCCAATAATGATTGATGGATACAGAAATATGAATTTCATATGATTTCCCTATCCCACAAGAACAGTATTCTTAATTTTTTTCAACCATTTAAAAACATGAAAATCATTGTTAGCTCACAGGCAGGCTGGATTTGACATTTGGGCCATGGTTTACTGCCTCCTGTCCTAGAGGAACAGTATGTACTAGCATTCTATACTATTCTTAATTGAGCAAGTCAAGGAAATAACAACCGTGATGATGACATCTGAGTCCAAGGATTATGTACAACTATTTAAATAGAGTCTCTTATTACACCCTCACAGCTAACCTATGATATTGTGACTACTGTGGTCCCCATGTGTAAAATGGGGAAATGGACACAAGAAAGTGAAAGGACTTCTCCAAGGCGGCACAGCTACCAAGTAGTAGAGCACAGACTGGAACCATATGTGACTGACTCCAAGGCCCACACTGCTTATCACCACCACATGTTCTCTAGCATGGGACTGCCAGCTCCACACTAATTCAACTACCCCAAGAGTATGAATTTCTGTCCCAGGAAAATGTAAGTACAATGACCCTAAATGCAAACACTATCAAGTACATGAACTAGTGGGCCTGAGACAGCCATGATTCAGTCAAAGTCTAAAAAGCAGAAATTTGATTTTCAGTGAGTTTTCTTTTTTTTTTCTTTTTTTTTTTTTTTTCAGTGAGTTTTCAAACAAGCATATAACATGCTTGATCCTTGGGGCGCCTGGGTGGCTCAGTTGGTTAAGCATCCGATTCTTGGTTTCGGCTCAGGTCATGATCTCAGGGTCATGAGATCCAGCCCCATGTTAGGCTCTGCACTGGGCATGGAGTCTGCTTGAGATTCTCTCTCTCTCCCTCTGCCCATCCTCCCTTCCTCTGTAAAAAAATTTTTTTGTTTAATAAATTAAAAAATAAAGTGCTTGATTCTTTTCATATCTGACTGAGATAAAATAATCTAGGCAGCCTAAAGAGAAAAGGTGCCAGACAGGCACAGGTGAGTGGAGACGAGTTCCAACAGGGTGTGGGACAAGGAAGAATGAGTGGACAGTGGCAGGGCTCATGCTTCTAGATACTTGCTTCTCTCTTTACTCAATTTCTATAGCTCTTGATTGAGCTCATGTCAGAGCAGATAAAATTGCTAAATGTGGCAAAATTGAAAATGTAAACACCTTAAAAGACACGAAATGATTCAAGAAGCAGCTGATAAATCCTTTGCTGTGAGGGGCAAGAACAGTGGGAATAGAAAAATCATGGGCATGATTTTGGCTGAAATCCAGGCAGTGCTAAAGGACACTAAAAACGTGACTCAAGATGGATGGTTCTGGGCATCAGAGCAAAACAACACTAGCACTAAAAGGCTGATGGGAAGGTAATGTCATGGCAGAGAGTATCTTTGTTTGCACTCCCTTAAGAAGGCTGGAAGAAACTTGGCTCTTTAGATTCAATTTCCTAGTGTTTGTATTTTGCTCCCAGAGGGAAGGTTCCTGAGTCCTCTTATGCAATTGCACTTGAAGCTCCCTAGCCTACAAGACACTTCAAGCTTGGCTGGCTTGGTGCAATCACTTTTAGTAGAGAAGGGTCCCTTACAGCCCTTCTGGAAACCTTACCCTTGTGGCAGAGAATGGCTTTCCCTAAATCCTTGTCTCCGGAGATCAGGCAGGTGAATTAAGATCACTATCTGAATAAGACACAGGATGAACAAAAACAAGAGAAATATACAAAACAGGAGATATTCCACTCAAGCCCCCAACTAATCTCCAAAAACCTCTTTCAAATTTCCAAATGTCACACTCCACACTTAAATAAACATGCCTTTCTTCCAGACAGGGAAAAAAAGCATCCAATTTGTTTTGATATTTTCAAATGTTCCCATGATATAAGTGAGGCCTGTAATGGAAAATTATGGGGCAAAGGAGATTTTTATCTTGCAACTCTACAATTCCCCACAGTCCAAGCATCCACGTGCCTGGGAGGGCAGTCACTCTACTTCCCAGGGCTCAT
Organism: Canis lupus familiaris; assembly: GCF_011100685.1. NCBI lineage: Eukaryota > Metazoa > Chordata > Mammalia > Carnivora > Canidae > Canis > Canis lupus. The sequence continues at coordinate 104,619,432 of NC_049260.1, forward strand.
TGCTCTATTTTCTCCTAAATCCTAGCACCAGGAAAGCCTATGTTGTCAAAGACACCAAAGCAAGAAAGCCTTTTGGAAGCAACTTCTACTTTACAACTCAGAACTCCAGGGTCCCATGATTGCTTTGAGGGTCAAGAGCCAACTCCTATCCCCTAAAATAAGGAAGCTAACAGTATAGTGTTAATTCAAATCTGGCTGCCCAGGGTAAAAATCCTCAAAATACAAACACTAGAAAATTGAATCTAAAGAGCTAAGAGATGCTAAATGACTGGCTCAGAATTCATATGAATAGAGCTGGCCTGCTGGTGGTCCTCAGATCAGCATACTGGACCACAGCTTTCCCTGTAGTGACCGTGCTCGGGCAAGGGTAGAAGATGAGAATCACACCACCACCTCCAGGCAAGACTGCGTTGGTGGCAGTTACAGCTACTCACGGATTTCACAAATAGGGTTTCTCATGCATCAAATGCAGGAAGGAGAAGGTGGGACCCAGGTATCCGATTTCAAACAAACTCTATAGCTGATTCTGATTCACATGGCCCATAAGGAACACTCTTCACCTTACTCAATCAAAATCTCGGAGAGTGGATCCCAGGAATCTGTAGACATTCATTCAACACATATATTTTCAACCCTGAATATGTGGCAGGCATTGTGGTTGGTGTCAGGAATATCCTGGTTCCTGCCTTACTGAGCTTGCGCGTGACCTGCATGGGGGCAGCCATCTTAAGGGCAGCCATCTTAAAGTATATCTCTAATTCCACATTTTGACTAAGGGCCTGAGGAACAAAAACCTCCCACAAATAGGTAAATAATTGGAGTCTCTTCTTACAGTTTCCTTTCCTTTCTTTCCTGTACATGTTCTTATTGCTTGGATTACTATTCTAAGAAAGGCCTCGTCCAAGCAACAGTCTAAACTTTATGATCCTATCACATGCCCCATAAACCACCTCGATGCTTCATTTCCATTATACGAGTTTCTCTGGGACAGAAATACATATTATAACGAGCAACACAAAACAAACCAACAATGCCTTCCTGACCTGTGTTGAAAAATAATACCTTACCAGCTTTAATACAAATGCATTGTTCTTTGTAAAAAGTAAATGACTGTATGAAATTGTCTGAAACACAGATAGAGTTTGAGTTAAGCCTCTGCCTTCAAGAGACCAAGCAGCCTGAATCATAAATTGGAGCTAAGGAAAGAGGTATTTGTCCCCCAACTTGCAACCCTATTTTATGATTGCAGTTCCAATACTGGTGCCAAGAGACACCAGACAACATTTGTGGAAGTGCTGTCCATGGATTACCCACATAAAAATTACACTGGGATGCTTCTTTTAAAAAAAGATTTTATTTATTTATTCATGAGAGACACACAGAGAGAGGCAGAGACATAGGCAGAAGGAGAAGCAGGCTTCCTGTGGGGATCCTGGAACCCCAGGATCACGCCCTGAGCCAAAGGCAGATGCTCAACCACTGAGCCACCCAGGCGTCCCTCTGGGATAGTTTTTAAATGTGCATGTTCCCAGGCTTTACTTAAGCATTCTGTAATAGATTAACTCCATTAGTGTCCACAGTTAATGGCCTCTCTATAGCCTTGCCCTTTGCCCTGTAACTTTGTAGACCCCTCCTACTCTGTGAGCAAAGCCATATGACTTGCTTTGGCCAATGGGATGTTAGCAAATGGAAAGCAAGCAGAGACTTGAAAAGCTCATGTGCATTTCCACTAGCTCTCTTATATGATTGACTTGCTTGCTTAGACCTGTGTCACATCCTAAGTATAAGCCTGGGTTAATGCTCTCAAGATTGAGAGGCCACATGGAGTAGATACAAGTCATCCCGGCTGAGGCCATCCTAGAAAAGCCAACCCCTAGCAGACCCATCAGCTAACTGCAACTGAGTTCAGCTATGATCAGAGAAGCCTGGCCTGGATAAGCAGGTCCATCCAGCTAACTTTCCCACCAGTGGCGCTTAAGGGTTCCAATCTCTCCAATCCTCACCAACACTTGTTATTTTCAAGGTTTTTTGGTTTGTTTTTGTTTTTTTTGCCATCCTAATGGGCGTGAAGTGTAATCTTGTTTTACATTTCCCCAATCAATCATGTTGAGCATCTTTTCGTGTGCTTATTAGCAGTCTGTGTATCTTTTCTAGGAGAAGGATTTCTTCGAGTATTTTACTCATTTTTAATTGAGTTATTTGTTGTTGTTTCCATAGGATTTTATATGGAATAAATGGAGCAAAGTTTCTTAGACAAGAAGAGAAATCTAGGGGTATCTGGGTGGCTCAGTCAGTTGAACATCTGCCTTCAGCTCAGGTCATGATTCAGGGGTCCTGGGATTGAGCCCCACATTGAGCTCCCCGCTGAGCAGGGAGCCTGCTTCTCCCTCTCCTCCCCACTCATGCTCTCTCTCGCTATCTCTGTCTCTCTCAAATAAATAAATACAATTTTATTTTAAAAAGAAGAGAATTCTAAATTAAAGAGGTAACTAATCATGAATGCCTTGCACTTTTTTTCTGTTAAAAAAGCCCTAGTTTATCAATGCTGTATGCATTCTTTCCTCCTAACCCCATCTTAGAGGGAGGCCTCAAGTCCACAGCTAACCTTCTCTCTGGCTTCCATTCTCTCCTGCTTTCTCCAAAATCTTTATCAATTATCCACCATTCTTTCCCCATTTATTAGCTGCCTCTTTACTGATTCATTCATTTCTCCTAAAATATGTGCTCAAACTTCCCCATCCTACAGATAATTTCCTAAGATCTGTTTTTGTCCTCAAGATTCTGCCATCATTCTACACACTCAGCATCTCCCAAAAACCATTCAATTCAGTTTTCAAACCACTACCACATGATTTCCACCCCTAACAGTCTATTTGACCTGCTTCCTATTCCTCAATAGCTTCTTCAATCGCTAAATGGAAGGCACATTTTTCGATCTATCTGATGTGGCCATTCTGGAGCACCTGACAATGCCAACCACCTCTTCCTTATTGAAATTCATTTCCCCTGTGATTCTGATTCTGGTGATCATTCTTGGTTCTCTTCAACTGCTTCCTCTTGGTTCTGGTTGTTTTCTGCATTTCTTCTACCCAGAATATGCATGTAGATATTCCTCAGGGTTCTGTCCTTGTTCTTCTTCAAGCTTCAGACCCATGTATCTATCTGCTTCCTGGACACTGACACTGAGAAGACTCTGAGAAAGCTGAACCATAACAAAACCAGACTCACTTTCCTTCCTTCTCTAAATCCATGCCATTGCCCAGGCTCCCTATCTCATTGAAGAGCAGCAGTGGGATCCGCTATATCCTACCAGATGGAAAACCATGTCTTCATTGTCGACTCTCCTTCACCCTTGCCCTGACCGCATCAGATTGGTCATATGTCCTGGTGAGCCAGCCTCTCTCTTACATGTGCCTCCTATTCTCCATTACAATGGCCTTAGTTCAAATCCTCCCTACCTTTTTCCCATCGCAAAAGCTTCACAAGTGATTATTCTTAGCCTTTGATCTCTCCTCCCTTTAAGTAATCCTCTACATTATCCAGAGAATAAATGAATAAGTAAGTGAATAAATAAGGTACAATGAAAATGTGTTTCCTCTATATTCAAAAACCTTCAAAGCTCCGTTTTCCATAATGTCCAACTGACATGCAAGTCCGAGGGTTGATGTGGTATGTGGAAAGAGCCTGGGCATCATGGTCGGAAAGAGATCTGTTTGATTCTAGATCTGCTACTTGCTAGGTGTGATACTGGTCAGTTTACTTCATTTCTTTGCACCTGCTTCCTCAGGATGATGGTGAGAATCAAGGAGTCACCTTATACACATTTAGTACTCAATACTTTACAGAACCTGGTATATATAGATAACAATTTTCTTTCCCTTTCCTAATGAGTACATTCCCAATCTATATTTACAGGCTTACTCCCTAGGAAGTCTCAGCAAACTATGCTCTGGACACATGCAACATTCATCCTTTCCCCAGCCATGGCAAATACTTTCTTTCCTCTGCTTATGCTATTACCCTAGCCTGGAACAATTTCTGTCATCACTTTCAGTCTGATTTCAAAACCCAAATCAAATGCCACTGCCTTCATGAAGCTTTTCTAATACCCTCAATTCTTCATGTATACTTCATTTGGGGCAGTTCCTGTTGCTTGCCTTGACTTATGTCTACTTATCTGTTCACCTGCCATATCTGTTCACTTGGCTGTGAACTTAAGTGTACAGACTGTTTCTTAAACATATACTTATTTACTTTTTAAAGAAAATTTATTTACTTATTTTAGAGAGAGGGGAAGAGCAGAGGGAAAGGAAAAGAATCTCAAGCAGACTCCCTGCTGAGTGTAGAGTCAAACACAGGGCTTGATCCTAAAACCCTGAGATCATGACCTGAGCTGAAACCAAGTGTTAGACGCTTAATGGACTGCATCACGCAGGCACCCCTTAAACATATTTTTATACCTAGCACTTAACACTCAAAAACACTTAGAACAAACTGTTATTTTCACATTGGAACAAAATGAAGAAAAACTATGTATGAGGACAGTCAGGATTTAAAATCCAAAGGACAAATATGTAAAGCATATTTTAGAATCTAATGAAATATGTGTTTTCATACTCAGTAACAAAGTAATAAAATAATAATAACAGCCACTTGTATAGTGCTTATTCTGTTGTAAACACCATTTTATGTATTTTACATATATTAACTTACCTAATCTTCACAGCAGGCCTGGAAGGCAGGTGCAATTATTATTTCAATTCCACAAAAGAGGAAACGGAAGTTCAGAGAGATTAAGTAACTTGCCTGATATGACACAGCCTATAAAAAATAGAGCTGAGAGTCAAAGCCAGGGAGTCTGGCTCTAGAATCCATGCTCTTAATCTGCCACAATGCTCCAAACTTTTACATTGTGATTAACTTTGTAGCATGCTCATGCTAAAATGGCAGAACACATGGATCTTAATCTTAGCAGGATTAGTGATGTGTCTTTGGGCAAATAACTTCACTTCTCTGAGGCTCGGTTTCCCCATATGTCAAATGAGAAGATCATATCCAATGATCTGCTTGGTCCATCTCAGTGTCAACATTCTATGATACACTGATAGGTATGCTTGATCTGCCTGATGTCTCTTTCAATAGCTCGTAAACTCCTCAAAGGCAGGTCCTGTGTTAGTTGAATTTGTATCGCCTCGGTGATTGCCTAGGACTGAGGGAGATGAGGACATTGGTGAGTGATGGGATAAAGGCTACAAGGAATCTTTCTGGAGCCATGAAGATGTTCTAAAATTGACCAAAGAGATGACTACAAAACTCTGCTCATAAACCAAAAGCCATTGAATTGTACATCTTAAATGGGCATATTATGTTATTTTTATATATCTCAGTAAAGCTGCTACCAAAAAGAACTGTATCCCTAGGGACACCTGGATGGCTCAGCAGTTGAGCATCTGCCTTCGGCTCAAGGCATGATCCCAGAGTTCTGGGATTGAGTCCCACATCGGGCTCCCCACGGGGAGCCTGCTTCTTCCTCTGCCTATGTCTCTGCCTCTTTCTCTGTGTGTCTCTCATGAATAAATAAATAAAATATTTTTAACAAAGAGCTATATCCCTAGAGTCCAGCACATAATGTTGCTCAACAAATGTTTTTTGAGTATTGAAGGATTGTACTATAGGGCTTTCAACCTTCAGATTTGAAGAGTCTACTGATAAAATGGCATGTTATATACTTACCAGGTCTTTGCATGCAAACTGGCACCTTTTAGAAAGCGTGTTCTACTTGGCAACTTAAATAACCCCTTTGCCAGCTTCCTTTCTTCTTGCCATAGACTTATCAAATTTGCTCTTCACACAGTTATTACCTCTTAGATTAATGGGGGCTCGATTACAGAGGTTTAACTATATTTCTTTTTTTTTTTTTTTAGGTTTAACTATATTTCTGATCACAGTGTTCACTGTTATGCTGCCCATGAGCACATTAAACTAGCCTCCAAGATTCAAAGGTTATTGACTGCTTTGAGTTCTTCAAGTGAGAGACCTACCGGGAAAAGACGGTGTCACTACTGTAATTAGTACTTCAGGTACAAAATTAGTTATTTGAACCAAACGAGTAGGTAGTCCTTGTCAGCACTGTTTTCCACCTCAAAGGACATAAACGAAGCCTGTGAGTTCCTGGGAAAACAGTCTGTGGTTTGTGCAAGAATCTTCACTGGATGGCAGTTTTCTTAAGATATTTACTGGCTTATCTAATTAATGTTGGAGGAAAAATACTTCAACTTGGAGACCAAATGGTAAGCCACTATAGTTGAGAAAACCCAACTCCAAAGCCAAAAACTTTGGAGTTCATTGCCAACAAAGAATTATGAAGCTTCCAGACCCTAGGAAGGCCAGCCACCAGCTGGGTTCTGTACCTTAGTACAAAGAGGTCCATCAGGCTGAGAGACAGGCAACAGAAGCAGCATGGATTCAGGGCTTTAATCGGCAGTGATCAGAGAATAAAATGAAAAGTAAAATAAGATCACAGTAGGCCAAATTAAGGGAGCAGTGGAGGCCACAAAGTTAAAACTTGGAACATGTAATCAAGATGATTAAAAACTCGAGTGGCTCCACTTGGTTACTTGTCAGCCCATCAGCTCACTGTTCATTCTCCACCATTACAGTCAATTGTTCTGATATTTAAGAATGCTTCATTCTAGAATCCCAACTACAGTCAAACTTGTATTAGGGCATTTGAACAGGATTTGTGTCTCCATCCACCCTCCCGTCAATAAGCCAATATGCCATATAGAGACCTAGATTTGAGTCATGCCAGCATACAAAGGGTCTGGGTGGCTTCTGCTTGCTCACTTGCAAGTAAGAGGCAAGAGAGATCATGTATAGTAATCAGGACATGAAATACCACGTAGATTCACAGAACCTGAAAAGTCACCTAGCCCATAGTTGGAGGTAGCTTGCAACCACTCCGAACAATCTAATCAGCCTACTGGAGGAAGAATAGGCTTGGGGTCAGTGCAACAGTCTTCCAGGGAGCCCTGATTGAAAGCAAAGAGCCTAGGGGCACCTAGGTGGCTCAGTCAGTTGATTTCAGTTCGGGTCATGATCTCAGGGTTGTGGTATCGAGCCCTGCTTCAGGCTCCATGCTGGATGTGGAACCTGCCTGGATTCTCTCTCTCCTCTTGCCCCTACCCCTGCTCACTCTCTCTCTCTCAAAAACAAACAGACAAACAAAAAGGCAAAGCGCCTATATGCTTTGCCAAGCAACCCAGCTTGAAAAATTCTGATAAGTTATCTTCTGACCATGTTGGTTCTCTTCATTCATCCAGTCAAGATTTATGGAGTCCCTACCACAGGCCTCAGAACTTTGAGCATGAGTCCTAAAACAAAATCTACGTGGAACCAGCAGTATGTGAATCGACACAATTCACCAATTATCAATAAATTCCTTTCTATGTCAGGCACTGTGCTGGCAGACATGCAAATGAATTAAAAGGTACATGCAGTCAAAAGTGGTTAATTGCAAAGATCCAGTAGCCACAGTGCTTGACTTCAAATCAGATCCCTGTTGTCACTTACTGCCTTTGTAACCTTGGGCAAGCTACCTCAGTCTTAGTTCTTCTCTCTGGGAAATGGGCATGATAATCATCCTTTCCTCCTACAGGTGTGGTGAGAAGGAAATGAGTTTGCTTATGTTCATGTATATAAAACACTGCCTGTCACACAGCAAGGGCCACATGCACTATAGCTATATGTGGAATTTTCCAACCATTTTTATGTCATGAACTTCTTCAAGAAACTGATGAAAACTAGCCACACATCTAATTTTTAGCACCTTATGGATTCCTCAAGGTCCCACAGACTTTTTTTTTTTTTTTTGGTCCCACAGACTTTAATGAAGAATGTCTGATTTCATGGGAAAAGCCCCCCAAAAGTTAATAATCCCAATACTCATGTGACCCCAACCCCCAGTTTTAAGAGTTGTATTGGGATTGAAAACCTCTTTGATTCTCAAGAGATGAAGCAGAGTGCCAGTTAAGAATAGGGGCTGTAGAGTAGGGGAGCTCCAGACTCCAGGCCTGACACTGACACTCACTAGTTGTGTAAGCCCCAATCTCCTCCTCCGCAAAACAGAATATCACCAGTATCTACCCCTAGAAGATTGTAGGGAGAGGCAATACGTGCAACACTTTGGCGTGTGCCCAGTAAACGCTCCATAATTGTCACTGATACTAAGGATATCTACTAGGATAGGCAATAATTCCCACCAAAACAAAGAATGATGGTCAGTAATGCTTCTGCATTAGGATTAAAACAAGCACCTGGACGTCTTTTCTTTTGAAAATAACAAGCTAAAGTTTCCTACTTACAACTAAATCTCCATTCACCTCTAATGGGAACATGGGCCAAACTTGGTCCAGGCTCACTGTCGAAGAGGTTGATGTCCGGTGACTTTCTCAGTAAATCAAAGACAGTCTGTTTTCTGTATTAGCAGAGCTAATGCAACATGCTAAGAGAAATAGGTAGGTGTGACCAATTGGGAGTTTCTTTCCATACCACCAGGCTGCTGTATGTCTCACCACATCCTTTGTCACCCAAATCAGCAGTGAAAAGCACTGTCAGCCAGCCCCCAGCGCATTCAGCCGATAGGTTGCTTAATTAAATATGCTACTGAATGGGCTATAGAATTCTATTGCTTATTCTGACAGGTGAAAGACAGAAGGGACAATTTCCTGGGTTTTTATTTAAGAAGTATTTTCAATGTATCCTCCACAAAGAGTGTCTCAGGCTGCATTAATTTTTATAAGATTTTTTTTTCTAAACCCAACTTTACACAGAATGAGGTGGTTGCTGAAAACAAGCCTAAAGTCAGTAATGCTCCTATTGTCCTCGCACTGAGAACCAACTTGCAAAGAGGGGATTAGGCTATTAGGAATGATTTGGACAACGATGCAAAGAGGTGTTGGGAAACTGCCTCTCTTTCTACCATTCTCGGTGTTGATGCCTTTTGGACTAGGAGTGGGGAAGCATCCTTCACTACCAGGTGGGAGTATGGCATCTGTAGCCAGTAACAAGTTATTAATATCCTGGATTTTTAGGTTCACAGAATATTAGTAAACGATGACTCGCTTCACCTGGGATTCACCCAGCTTTGAAAAACCAATGCTGGAGCCAAAAAATAAGACACGAAACAATGCAACAGTCTGGCAAAAAGTACAGCAGGCCTGGCTGCACGGGTCTTGCTGGAACACTGAGCTAGGTGCTCACCAGGGCCAGCTGGGGCCCAGGCACCAACAGTAGGCACCAATGTATGTGATGTGTCCAAAATACAATGCTAAGAGGACTCAGAGCTGGCCCCACAGTCCCCTGGGAGCTGACCTTTCTGAAATAAATGTCAAAAAAAGACAAGGCCCCCAAAGCATTCTCTTTTAGACCAGTTTGAAAATTGGGAAGAAATCCTCCCTCCTATTTTCCCACCTGGAGACAGAATCATAGTTGACATGCTCCAGGTCACCTGTGTTCTCAAAGTCAAGCACTTGACCTGACAAAGGAACTTACAAATGAGCCTTCTCCAACCCCTGCCCCCTTTCTCTCTTCTTTAGTTTAAGCTGCTGAATATGTGATAACACAATCCTTAATGCTGGGATCGCAACAAAACACACTGATAGAGCCCACCCAGTAGCTTAGCAACTGTTTTTTTTTTTTTTTTGAGAAGTAGAGAAAAGGAAAAAAGCTTTGTCAAAGTGAATGTCACGCCATTGTACTTCTTTCCACTTCAGGGGGATAGGGTCGAGGAGGGGCCTTGGCCAAATGGTAATTGTAAGCTGTGAAGCCTTTCATTCTGCAGTGGTGTAGGGGAGGAGGCTCTGAGGCAGAAGGGGGTGGCTCCTCCCTTCCCTTACAAGGCATCCTGCACACTGGCAGTCTTAGAAGGCACTTTGAGCCTCCCCAGTTTGTGGTCTATTGAAAGTAAGAAGGCTACATCTCTCAGAGCCAGGCATTTAGGAAAAGATTTAAGAGAGTCCAATTCCACCACTTTGAAGATCCCTTGCTTCCTTCCTATTGTCTTTGTACAAAACAGGCAGATGAAAGATTTCAACAGACAGGGTCCAAACCGAGGTGACTACCCTTTCCTTAAGGTCAAGAAAGTTGAACACTGCCACAGATCTAGCCTAAAGCTAGGGTACATGGGGAGGGAAGGGGAACCAGAGGACCGGGAAGGATCCCCATAGATCTCTGAACCCAAGAGTTTAGTAAAGAAAGGAAGAATGGAAAAGTGGCCTTCCTTGCGGGCATCTGGAGAAGTCCATGTAACACAGGAAAATGGTGCACAGAAAGCAGGCTGAAGATCAGAACACAAGCCTAGCATGCGGAGCTATCCGGGGGGGTGAGGGCAAAGGGAGCTGCAGATGAGCACTATCATAAATCAGTGCATCAGACTACATCCATGGCGCTGTGTGAGGATGAGTGCCTGCTCTGATCACTGAGGAATATTTGGAGTAGCAGGGCATGATCGCTGGCCTGTGATCTGCCGTAAGTCAGAGGAAGGGCCTGAGCTGCTCTTCCCTTCAGTCAGAACAGAGTGGTCATTAGGCTGGAGGTAGGGCGGACAGTGTTGGTGTGACTGCCTAGAGGGCAAGACTCTTATTCTCACTCCACCCCCACAGGGATCTGGAACACTAAGGGTATGCTGTTTCTACGGGCCACATCCCAGGGCACTCGGTGTCACTGCAAGCAGGGAACAGTAGCATCTTTTTTGGCCTCAGTCCCCCTTAACAAATTAGGGTTTGATTATGAAATTCAGATCTCCTCCTTGTCAAAGTGACTTGACTGATAATTCTTGTCACCTCCCTCCCCAAGAAACCTCACTGATAAAGATATATAAAATTCCTTTTAAATAAAGGACCATTTCTTACTTGTAATGAGTACAAGTCCACTCATCAGGGAAATGCAAATGAAAACTAGAATGAGATATCACCTCACACCTGTCAGATTGGCTAAAATCGACACCATAAGAAACAACAGGTGTTGGTGACGATACGGAGAAAGGGGAGCCCTCTTGAACTGTTGGTGGGAACGAGAACTGGTATGGCCACTCTGGAAAACAGTATGGAGGTTCCTCAAAAAATTAAAAGTAAAACTACCCCATGAGCCAGCAATCACACTGCTATTTACCCAAAGAATACAAAAACACTAATTCAAAGAGATACATGAACCCTTATGTTTATATATATACATACAAACATATACATACATATATATATGTATACATATACATGAACCCTTATGTTTATATATATACATATAAATATAAATACACACACACACACACACACACACGCGGAGCTATCCAAAGGGGTGAGGGCAAAGGGAGAGGGGGCACTCATGAGTGAGTGGGCACTCATCCTCACACAACGCCATGGATGTAGTCCGATGCACTGATTTATGATAGTGCTCATCTGCAGCACATGGACAGAACTACAAGGGGTAATGCTGAGCCAAATAAGTCAGTCAGAGAGAAACAAATACCATATGATCTCACTCATAGTGGAATTTAAGAAACAAAACAAACAAGCAACATAAAAGAGAGAAAGAGAGACAAACCAAGAAATACTCTTAACTCTAGAGAACAAACTGATGGTCACCAGAGAGGAGGTGGGTGGGAGATGGGAGAAATAGAGGATAAAAATAAAATAAAATGATTTTTAAAATAAGTGAAAGTCAAAAGTAGTTTGTTTTTCTTTATGAAATCTAGTTTCTCCAATGAAATTATATAGTTCCTGCTTCCTATTCCCATTCTTTGGAGACAAGAGGAGGGATCTTGAGTGGCTCCTCACCCAGACCCTCCAACCCTCTAGGAGCTCAGTTCTCAGAGTTCAGCACTGGGGCTGGAGAAAGCCAAAATGAAGATTCTAAAAGAGTCATGTTTTATGAATACAACAGCTAACAGGTAAAAAACACATGCTATGTGCCAAGCAATCTTCTAGCACTTGACAATACAACCCATTTAATCTTCATAAGAAGCTGAGGAGATGGGTACTATTATTGGGCATTTTACAGATGAGGGAACTGGGCCAGGAAGAGTTTAAGTGACTTGCCCAAGGTCACAAAGTTAATAAGTGATAAAGATCAAAATACCAAGAGTTCAGCTCCAGAGTCTATATACTTATGTCATGGTAACTCAGAAGAGCTGGCTCTGTCCAGTAGGCCAAAGTGACTTCTGTCTCCCTTCTCCCCACTGGTCCAGAGTTATCTCTACCTCCATCCCTGCTCATGGTCTTAGAGAGGATCTTGTACAAACGCCCCTCATGCTCTAGCTAGAGGGAAGGGATCCTGGCAGCTCCTCAAGCTCTGTCTGGGCTCCTGATATGTGCTATATCACTTTCAAATATATCCAGATTATTACCCCAATACTTCACCTGAACCGTCTTAATGAAATATGAGTGGATATTAACTAAGCTGTAAAATCCATAAAACTGCTGCTTTACAAGAGACATTTACTTATGAATCAGCAGTTGGGTTAATTCATTATTTAGTAGGCTTGTTATTTATAGCATATTACAGCTTGGTAAATTATTTATATGTGCTTGTTTCTGTGCATGATTTTCCCTTAAGAGAGGGAAAATGTTTATCAACCACACACAGAGAGGTTGTTTCAGTTAGAGGCCTGTTGTTAAAATAGCTTGGGCTACTTTCTCTGTCTTTACTTCCTGCTCAGGTCCAAGGGCCGACAGAACTGTAACCAGACCAGTCAGTCCGTCAGCCATTGTGGGGGAGCAATGGTCACTGGAGGAAAGCATTTCCCAGTGGATGTGGGTTATCGAATAAAGGTGCTGTAGGTTAATCAGTTTGGTACTACTAAGTTAAAGTCAAAGTTTCAAAGCTGCAAGACTTCTAAAAGCCTTTAATATACCAACAAGTCTCTTAAATTTCCAAGAGGAGGGCATGTAATGAATTATTTGATGACAGAGTCCTTTTTATGCATGAAACTCATGGGACTGGAATCTACATTAGGAACGTTCCCCTAGAATATAAAAAATAGGGCAGTCCAGGTGGCTCAGCAGTTTAGCGCCGCCTTCGGCCCAGGGCGTGACCCTGGAGACCCAGGATCGAGTCCCACATCGGGATCCGTGCATGTAGCCTGATTCTCCCTCTGCCTATGTCCCTGCCCCTCTCTCTCTCTCTCTCTCTCTCTCTCTCTCTCTGTGTGTGTGTGTGTATCTCTCATAAATAAATAAATAAATAAATAAATAAATAAATAAATAAATTTTTAAAAAATAGTGAAAGGGACCATAGGGGAAAGGAGAGAAAATGAGTGGGAAAAATCAGAGAGGGTGACAAAACATGAGAGACTCCTAACTCTGGGAAACAAACAAGGGGTAGTGGAGGGGAGGTGGGTGGGGGGATAGGGTGACTGGGTGATGGGCACGGAGAGGAGCATTTGACGAGATGAGCACTGAGTATTATACTATATGTTGGCAAATCAAACTCCAATAAAAAATATATATATACCAAAAAAAAAAAAAAGAGAGAGAGAAACATTCCCCTAGGGGCTCCTGGGTGGCTCAGTCAGTTAAATGTCTGAATCTTGGTTTTGGTTCAAGTTGTGATCTCAGGTCCTGGGTTCTAGCCCTGTGTTGAGCTCAGCAGGGAATCTGCTTGAGATTCTTCCCCCACCCCCCAACATCCCCCCCACTCGCTCTCAAACTCTCTCTCTCTCTCAAATAATATTTTTTTTAAAAAAAGGAAAGAAAAATTCCCTTAAGAAGAAGTATTCCTCATGCTCAAAGAGAATTTCCACTTGGTAAACAAGAGGGACTGAACTCTGCCATCTTGTCCTTCTGGGAGAAACCAAAATGGAAACAGTCAACACAGACCAATCTACTGACAAAACACATAAGCAATCTAGTGTGGTGACACCTAAGATCTGCACCACAACATTCAACATACTCTTGTATTGCTTTTGTTTGTTAATCGCTTTTTGTCTTCCTTCTGCTCTCTAAAATGACAATGCTTCAATACAGCAGCTACTGCCTTTGCCCCTTCTGGTCCTCTCCTCACAGCGCATGCCTAACACCAGTCCCAGCAGACGTGAGAATAAGCAGCAGATATTAAGTAGCAGTAAGAAGTGGGGCACCTGGGTGGTTCAGTCAGTTGAGCATCTGCCTTCAGCTCAGGTCATGATTCTGGGGTCCTGAGATCAAGCCCCACATCAGGCTCCTTACTCAATGGGGAGTCGGCTTCTCCCTCTTCCTCTGTGGCTCCCCCTGATTGTGCTCCCTCTCTTTCTCTCTCTCTGTCAAATAAATAAATTTTTAAAAAAGTAACAGTAAGTAGCAACCATCTATTTCAGGTCTCAGCAGTCTGGGCTGATATTTCTTCCAGGGAAAGTTGAAAGGCAGACAATATATCATGGGGTGAAGTCCATAAAGTTAAATGGTGGCAGGGGTCAAAAGAAAAAAGGGTAAAGGAATTAAAGGTGGTGGGACCCTTGGGGCCAGGCTTCCAGGGCCTGAGCACTCAGTGCTATGAACAGTGTGTCAGGTAAAGTGGGCAGCTGGCACACCTACCAGAAAGCCCGGCCTCCACTGTCTGGTCATATGAGTATTTTTTTTTTAACTCTTAAGTTTTTTTTTGTTTTGTTTTGTTTTTTTACTCAATGATTTGTTCTCCAACTGGAACCGCATTCAGAGTAAGGTTTTCATTGAAAAAGTCAATGCTTTTCTTTTAAATGTGAATTTTAAAGATTTGCTGCATTCATAAGTCCAATTTTATTCCATTCAGCAGTGTCAACATTTTTCCCATTTGAAGGACATCTGATTTTATCAAAATTCATAAGACTATAGAGTCCACTTACCAGAAACTCATTTTATAGCAATCGTTGCTGAAATCCATCTCTCAATAGAGGGATACCTATCACCTATAAAAAAGTTTTTCAATTGTTAAAGAACCATAGACAGCTAAAACAATTACTCAGAGTAATTGAAATACACTTCCTAATCTGAATATGTTGCTTTCTATTGAGACCTTTGAAAAATGTTAGCATAGCTCTCTGGGTGGAAAGAATTCTGATGTGGACCCCAGTTCTGCTTCTTCTTCTTCTTCTTCTTCTTCTTCTTCTTCTTCTTCTTTTTTTTAAGATTTTATCCACTTATTCATGGGAGATACAGAGAGAGAGAGAGAGAGGCAGAGACACAGGCAGAGGAAGAAGCAGGCTCCATGCAGGGAGCCCGATGTGGGACTTGATTCCGGGTCTCCAGGGTCACACCCTGGGCCAAAGGTGGCACTAAACCGCTGAGCCACCCAGGCTGCCCTGTTTTGTTTTGTTTTGTTTTTTAAGATTTTTTATTTACTCATGAGAGACACACAGAGAGAGAGGCAGAGACACAGGCAGAGGGAGAAGGAGGCTCCATGCAGGGAGCCCGATGTGGGACTCGATCCCAGGACCCCTGGGATCACAACCTGAGCCAAAGGCAGACGCTCAACCACTGAGCCACCCAGGTGCCCCCAGCTCTGCCATTTCGAAAACTGTGTGACTCAAAGCGAGTATCTTCTTCTCTGGGCCTGTTTCCTCTTTCTGTCAGATCAGAGCATTGGACTAAAAGGTGTCTGAAATCCCAGTTTTCTATGATGACCTTGAAATACTGAGAGAGAAAGGAGGAAACCAATAGGACACTGAGTTATAAAGGCCTGTGCTTAATGACATCAGTCCACAACAGAGGCATCATATACCAACAGGGCTGGTTAAGACCTCTTCAAAGGAAACACATTGCAAGGAATCTTTGGCCTAGAGCTCCTCTGCTATATGTCGAGGTGGCACCTCAGCGCCCCTGTAGTACCTCTGTCAATAGAGGTGGGGCCCTCCCATTACACAAAGCACACACATCACTGCCCCCCAACATTCTCAGGAACATGACTGCTAATGGTTAAAGTGAATGCTGAGCTGAGATAGGTTTAGATTCAAAATTTTGCTCTGTCAACTTACTACACATGTGACCTTGGACGAGGCCCTCTATCTCTCTAGAGATTCAGCCTTCCAATTTGTAAGATTCAATGACATAATACATAGTTAAGCACTCAGTAGAGGAACTGACCCCTAAACACTCAAGAGCTATCTGCTCTATTATTCTCACCATGTTATTGACCAAAGCATCTTAGCCATCTCCCCATACAACTAAGCAAATCTACTCACTGTCTTTCCAAAGCTTCTGATACTTAACCAACCCTATACCTTTGCTCGAGCTGTACCGACAGCCTGAACTATTTGTCCTCCATGAATTATTCCTGACCACTTCAACTAGCAAGGACTGTTTTTTTCCTTTAAACACACAATCCTCTAAGACTTAAGCATTAATCACAAAACTGTCTTGTGGTTGGACACATAAACTACCAACTGGAAATGGCTTCACTTTTCATGTGTGACTACTATGATGGCAAAGGCTGGATTGCTGTCCTCCAGCTCCTCCTTCAGTGCCTAGCATAGAAGAAAGATCCAGTAAATATGTTGGGCTATTTGTCTATGGACAAACTAGCTCCATCTATCTTTACAGGAAAGGTTCCACTAGAAGTTTCTTTGGGCCTCTGCTGTCCAATATGATAGCTAGTAGCCACATATGGATGGCTATTGGGCACTTGAAATGTGGCCAGTCCAAAACAAGATGTGCTATAAGTATAAACTGCATAAATGGTATCGAAGGCTTAGTACAAAAAAAAGGGATGTAAGATATCTCTTATATTACTTACATATTGAAATGATGATATTTTGGATATATTAGGTTAAATAAAATAGAGTATTAAAATCAAAATCAATTTCACATGTCTCTTTTTTCACGTTTCTTTTTACATTTAAAAAATCTTATTTACATATATATTTTTGAGTAAACTCTTCACTCAATGTGGGGCTCAAGTCATATGCTCTAGTCACCAAGCCAGCCAGGTACCCCTCTTTTTACAATTTTTAATGTGACTAGTAGAAAATTTAAAATTATATGTGTGGCACCCATTATATTTCTATTGCATAGCACTGCTGGGGCCTTTTGAAAATATAAAGCATGTGAACACACTGGTAATTAGGTGCACTAATTATTTTACCACTGAGCCATCCAGTTCTTTTCAGAGAACACCTATCACAACCTGCTGGTGTTTGAATTTCATGTCTATTCTGATCCAGCACTGTAGGTGTGAACTGTTCGCGGGTCCTTGGAGAATGGGAGCTCCCAATGCGTGTGCCAGATGGGAACCTGTCTGCGGAGTGCTTGGTAAAGGGATATGCTATGGTCAGGCCATCTTTTTCCTGCTTGGAATGTTTTCGTTATTAATTAAGAAGCCCGAAAGCTCCCTGGTGAAATACTAAAATAAAATACGGTCAAGTAGTTTATGCGTGCAAGTGAAGAGGGTGGCAAAGGAACAAAGTGAGTGATCAGTGTTGGATGATGATATTGACTTTAAGGCAGTAACTGGAGAACTAGAAATCACTCAGGAGCTCTTGGTATATTCACAAAGACCATTTGGACGCCAACCATGCCTACAAAAGCATCCTTCCTAATCAGAACCTCGTCTTTGTCACAGCATTATTCAGGCCTAGAAATTGGATGCTGTGTGCATGCAACTTCTCCAGGTGCCATGGTGGCTGCAAAAGACATCAGATAGAGCTCCAACATTCAAAGGTCATATGCTTCTGAGCTTCCTGTGGTCCACAGTGTCAGGGAAGGCTTCATGGGGGAATCAAGGCTGGAGTTGACCTTGAAGGTCATAGCACATTAGATAAGACACCATTCGTTATGGCACAAGATGCTACACCAAAGGACAAGAAAATTGAGGAGAGGGAAAACAAGGATGTTCATCTTGGGACATATCGTGGGAAGAGAGGAAGTGGTAAAGAAGAAATGTAGCTGCGAGACTTTGGATGTGTTTCAATTTCCTTATCAACAAAGAGGGATGATATCCACACTATCTTATCGTGAATCTTAAATGAGTTACTGCACATGAAAGCACCCAACATCATACTTGATCTGTTGGAGACACTCCAACATCATTCCCTCCCTCTGTCATCTTTCATATTGGGCTTAGATCTCTTGGTCTGACCCAGACACCTGGATTTATACCTGCCACCACTGCTGAACCCTAAATTCTAGCCTATGATGTTCCTAACCTTGATGTCATCTCTCTCTCTCTTGCTAATAGAGAGGATTTCAGGTGCTTGTTAACCCATGAAGAGTCAGTTCAACTCAGTAAAGATGAAGGTAGCTGAATAAACCTCCCACGGAAAATGAAGAGCCATGATTTTCATCAAAACTGATAGCAAAATGACCAATTAGTCTCAGCAAGTGAGTATTCTCTCTCTGAACCCAAATTTCAGGCTGGGCTGACCGACACTAATACACCATTTGCTCAGCCAATCCAACTTACCCTAGGAGACTCCATTCTAAATTTATTTCCTAGGGATTTCAGTATAAAGTACAATTCTGCCTTGGCGAAGTATTGCAAGATCTGCAAGCAAGCACTTCACACATCCTCTATTTTAAATCATCTATAGAAAATAGACAGGCAGGAGCATTTGGGGGGGTTGTTTCTTTTAAAGTCAGAATCACTCTTGCTTTATTTCTGTAACACACCTTCTTATCACCCCTACCTGCTACCTCACATGGTTCAGAACAGATGGCAGCAGTGCTGCTCATTCTTGGAGGTGGGGGGTAGGTAGTGGATATGTTATGTACAGTCACAAAGTGATACTAAGACAACCTGGGCACAGAATAAGCTAAACTCAGTATAGGCAACTGGGTAGAAATGAAATAAAAACCATGCAGATCTGCTCGGGCCTGCCAATGTGAGGTGGTAGGAGTCTGGGTGGCGACAAGGACATGAAGATCTTCCCTCAGAGATCACCTGTCAAATCACTTCAGATGAAAGAATAAATTTTCAGAAATCATTAAAAAGCGAGGGACTTTTAGTAAAAACAATGATTATCTGAGAGAGGGCATACAGATACTATCTGGGGCAGGGAGGACCCTTCTCGGGTAGATGGAAATATCACATATGTCTAAATCTATATCTTGATCTGGGTAGTATTCACACAAATGAACATATGTAAAAATTCAGCACGCTAATGCACTGTAGATTTATGCAATTATTACTGTATATCAGTAATATCTCATTTAAAGTTTTTTTTTAATTATTAAATGAGCCCCAGTGCAGGCCTAAAGGAAGACTCCAGCCTTGTTGCTGCCAGCCATGTCTGCTGGCACAGACCTTTCAGAAAGCAATTTGCCACCATGTATCAAGAACCTTAAAATAGATTCAGAACCTTTGCTGCAGTAATCCCATTTCCGGTGTCTCTCCTAAGGAAATAATCTGAAACACGAGAGAAACTATGGGCAGGCTGATGGTCAGGCAGATAACCGAATAGGAGATATACTCACTTATGAGAAACTAAGCTTTGGTTGTGAATGTTAGGTTTAAAAAGCAAGCTATAACACCTCGTTTGTACATTTTAACTTGTCCTGACAAAAGAAACAGAGAGAACAAAAGAGGAAAAACACCCTAAAATTACAACAATGTTTAGGTCATGATAATGGAATCACAGGTGATTGCTCTTATGAGTCTCTGTTCCAAGGTTGTCTTAGAATCACTTTGTGCACAACATATCTACTGTCTGTGTTTTCTATGAAATGTAATTATATTATTTTCCCCAAAAAATCAGGGGATAGGGAACCTAAGGGTCTCAGGATGGCTCCACTCTCAACAAGTGCACCAGGTATCAAGCCAGAGAGATGAACATTAGCTTAACAAAATGATACTCTCAAGGTAATATCATACCCTACCTGGACTCTCTTATATTAGTACCATGCTTTAAATATTTTCGACAGCACTTTTACATAAATACATCAAAATTCGAGACAGACACAATGATCAAAATGCAGATGTAAAGAAGCCTCTGGATCTCCCAGATCACACAGGCCTCTCTAGGCTGGATATGAGACCAGGAGCCCAGTGACTAAAAATCAGTAATGAGCACAAAGGTAAGGCTTTGGCTGACCAGCTTTGTCCTTCAAATCCCTGTATTTCCTAAGAAATTTTGAGCTGGTCTTGATTTATTCTGGTAGGTGAGAGATTCAGAGGCAAAAAGTTGAAACTCACATTTTTTTCCACTGCCTATAATAAAAGCAAGCATCTTCAGGTGTTTCTCATCATTCCTTGCTACTTCCTGCATTTCAAACCAAGATTTTGAAATTCCCGTCACTTCTCAGAACTTCTTGAGATTTTTCTCCTTTCCACCTGCATGAAGTTTGAGGATGATTTCACGTTTCCCCTCTAGGTTTTTCATTAGCTAAAGCCATTAGAAAGAGCCTGAACCCTGTCTTTATGAGGCCTGCTTCAAAGTGGGCTGTCACTGGGGTTGATGGTCCGGTTACAAGATTGAAGACTTGGACTCTGTAAAGAACTCTGCTCTTGAAAAGTCATTAGTCTCTTCAACAAATGGTGTTGGGAAAATTGGACAGCAACATGCAAAAGAAAGAAGCCGGACCACTTTCTTATACCATACACAAAAATAAATTCAAAATAGATTAGAGACCTAAACGTAAGACCTAAAACCACAAAAATCCTAGAATAGAACACAGGCAGTAACCTCTTTGACATTGTCCATAGCAACTTTTTAAAGATTTGTTCCCTGAGGCAAGGGAAACAAAAGCAAAAATCAACGATTGGGACTACATCAAAATAAAAAGCTTCTGCACAGTGAAGGAAACAATCCACAAAACTAAAAGGCAACCTGCAGAATGGAAGAGGAGTTTTGCAAATGACATATGATAAAGGGTTAGTATCTAAAATACATAAAGAACTGATACAACTCAACACCCAAAACCCAAATAAACCAATTAAAACATGGGCAGCAGACATGAACAGACATTTCTCCAAAGAAGACATCCAGATGGCCAACAGAAACATGAAAAGATGTTCATCATCATTTACCATCAGGAAATCCAAGTCAAAACCACAATGAGATATCACCTCACACCTGTCAAAATAGCTAAAATTAAAAATACAAAAAACAAGTGTTGGCAAAGATGTGGAGAAAAGTGAACCTTCTTGCACTGTTGCTGGGAACAAAAACTGGTACAGCTACTGTGGAAAACAGTATGAAGGATCCTCAAAATGTTAAAAATAAAACTGCCCTACAATCCAGCAATTACACTACCTGAATTTACCCAAAGCATACAAAAACACTAATTCAAAGGGATACATGCACTCCAATATTCATAACAGCATCATTTACAATAGCCAAATTATGCAAACAGCTCAAGTGTCCATTGACTGATGAATGATATCTATTACATACACACACACACACACACACACACACAATGGTATACATACATGTGTATGTATACACACACAATAAAATATCATTCAGCCATAAAAAGAATGAAATGTTGCCAGTTGTAATGAGGTGGATGGAGCTAGAGCATATTATGCTAAGCAAAATAAGTCAGAGAAAGACAAATACCATATGATTTCATTCATATGTGGAATTTAAGAAACAAAACAAACAAGCAAAGGAAGAAAAGAGAAAAATCAAGGAACAGACTCAACCCTAGAGAACAAACTGATGGTTACCAGAAGGGAGGTGGGTGGGATTGGGGAGGCATGAAATAGAGGAAGAGGATGAAGGAGGGCACTTGTGATGAGCACCGGATGATGAATAGAAGTGATAAATCACTATATTATATACCTGAAACTGATATAACACTGTATGTTAACTAACTAGAATTACAATTTTTAAAAAAGTCATTAGTGAGGTCCCGGGCCCATGGTTTTACACCCAATACAGAAATTCCCAGGGCATTTTATCTCCAGTGAATACATAAATTCCATTAATCCGCTTATACTTTTCTCAGACTGTGCAAGGGAATGATTACGTGTGCAGAATACAACCAGTAGAAGGTAGTGGAGGGAAGAGGAGGATGCTGGGGGTTATATTGTTTTATTCTAAAGATTTTGAAGAACAGGTGTCAAGAAATTGTCTCAGGATTTTCATCTTTCCAGAACTTTTCTTCCTTTTAGGTCTCTGAAACCTTGCGCTAAACCTAGTGACCGATCAATAATTTCAGTACACAGGATTAAGGCCCAAATCACAAACACGAGGAAGAAGACATTTTCCAGAATCTGACAAAAAGGCCAGGAAACAACTCTGAAATACCTTGATGTTATTATATAGAGGCAGACAAAATGCCACCAACCGACTTCATTAGAAACAAGACACTTTGCTAACCTGGACATCAGTTTCTTCATCTGTAAAATGAAGGGTTCCAACAGAAGAACCTTTCAGTTTCCAGATTCTCTGGTACACAAGGGGAGCATGATAGGGGATTCAAGAGAAAGGCTCTCCTTAGGAAGCCAATCTGCCAGGTCCTCCTTTGTGAGGCCTACCCACTGAGACATTCCATAGCACACAGGCCTTGTCCAACTATATTCTGGATGCTGCTCCTCAGTTCTCAGAATGGAGAGGCTTCAGAAATGGTTCTCATCCACTAAAATGTACCCAACAGCTGTACTTGAGGGCTGGGAGGAACATACACGTTCTGTTCCAAGGGCACACAAAGGGGTCAGGCCCGTCTTAGGCAGAAGCCACCCAAGGCAACAATGCTTCTCTTCACATGAGCTTTCCCACCTGTCAACAGATGCTTAAAGCAACAGGATGAATATGGAACAGCTGAGTTGGACACCAAAGTAGGCAGAGCAAGGCAGCTGTTCCTTGCCTTTGAGTATAAAAAGCATGGCAGTCATGTTGAAAAGGGCCTGGTGGCATATAAATTTGATCACTTTGCACATTCTCTTCTCTCCACACATTTTAGGACTTGAGTTATTTAACTGAAGAAATTGTAGAACAACTGAAAGCTTTATGTATGGTGAGGCCAAAGCAGACATAATTATAGGAGACAAAGGATAATAATGTGTTACCACGGGGAGGGGAGGGCAAGCCAGAGGATCATTGCCCTTCAGAATCAAACTTCAATGGAAAGACTGGATTTGATCAAATGGTTCAGAAAAAGTTCATCTTCCCAGCAGAACTTCAGTACTAATCAATTGAAGATCACTTCTTTGAATGTTTAAATAAAGGCTAATACAATTCTTGCTTAAATTGATAAAATGGATTTTAAGCTCCTGACATGGCGATTTGGAATGCATTGTGATCATGAAGGGGATCAGAATACACCACCCCAAAATACATCACTTTGATTCAAGGATTATATTGAGCAGAAGGCAACTGAGACACAGCAGCACAGGAGGAAGTCTCTGCCCTTCCCCTTTCTGCTTAAAAGCAGGGCATCAATTTCCCACTGTGAAGGTGTTCTCTCTCTACACTCCCATACCAGGAAGAGGAGACAAGTATCAACACTGGAGACAAAGTCAGCACTGAGGTGGGTCTGCACAACACACCTTACCAAAATAATCTTTATCCTGCTTAGTTTCCCCCAAATATTTACCATCCCAGAATTTACCACCCCTAGATGTCCAACCCACTTTTCCTTTGTCTTATCACTTCTCCACAAATATATCACCCTTTGTTAAAATGGCACATATGCCCCTGAGTTTAACCACTTCATTGGGTCTTTATTTCTTTTCTACAAAGGCCCCCATGCATGTAAAAAATAAAATACTAACATCAAATAAAATTTGCATGCCTCTGCTCCTGTTAGTCTATCTTCTGGTCAGACTAATTTGCAGGTTCCAGGAACAGAACCTAAGAGGGTAAAAGAAAAACCTGTTTCCCTCCCCTATAATTACAAAGATAATTTTTATTTTACATTCTAAAGCTTCTAAAAGTTCTAACAATAAACCCTGCTAGACATCAATTCTGAAAAAAAATTAGTATGATTAGGATATTTATCACTGACTTCTACTATTTCTGACATTTACATCTTGTGTTTTGTATCCACCATGTTTGACAATTTTATCAAAAGCTAAAATCTTAATGAATAAGCTAAGTATGGACATTTAATCCAAAGTACACAGAGCCATACAGTTTATGCTAAATTTTTACTTAGTGTAAAAATAATTTTCATCCCTTATATTTTATATTTTATCACTGTGAGCTGAAAAAGGTGACATTAATTCCCTTTTATATATTTTGCCTTTTAAGTAGTTTTTTTCATTATAAGATGGTGAAGTATACATGTGTTCACTATAGAAAATAAAATATAGGAAAAAATTAGTAAAAAAAAAAAAAAACAGCCACAATTCACCACCAAATCATATCCACTGCTAGCCTCTTGGGAAATATCTTTCTTTTTTTAAATAATAAATTTATTTTTTATTGGTGTTCAATTTGCCAACATACAGAATAACACCCAGTGCTCATCCCGTCAAGTGCCCCCTTCAGTGCCCGTCCCATTCACCCCCACCTCCCGCCCTCCTCCCCTTCTACCACCCCTAGTTCGGGGAAATATCTTTCCATTCTATTTCTCAATGTATAAGGTTTGTTGTTGTGGTTTTTGTTAACAGCTTTATCGAGATATAATTCCCATTAACATACAACTTACCCATATAAGATGTGCCACTCAGAACTCGCAGAGATTAAATAGACAGTACAGAGGATGTAGTTAGTAGCACCATCATAATGATGCACAGTGACAGATGGTAGCTATACCTGTGAGCCTAACACAATGTGCAGACTTGTCAAATCACTGTGCTGTACACCTGAAACTAATGTGTCCTCTGTAATTCCATAAAAAGTAAATGAATTTAAAAATAAAATAAAATAAAATATACCATTCAACATTCTTTAGTATATTCATGGATATGTGCAACCCTCACTACAGCCAATATTAATACATTCACATCATGCCTAAAAGAAACCCTGCACCCCTTACACATCAACCCCACACACACACACACACACATCCTAAGCAACTACTAATCTAATTTCTGTCTCTGTAGATTTGCCTGTTGTTGTATTGGTTTAAGTTTCTAATGATACTATATATTTTTATAGGGGGTTTTCAGCTCACATTATAACATGTGCATTTTCTTTTTTTTTATTTATTCATAAGAGACAGAGAGAGAGAGAGAGAGAGAGAGAGAGGCAGAGACACAGGCAGAGGGAGAAGCAGGCTCCATGCAGGGAGACCGACATGGGACACGATCCCGGGTCTCCAGGATCACACCCTGGGCCTAAGGCAGCACTAAACCGCTGAGCCACCTGGGTTGCCCACATGTGCATTTTCTAATGTTAATTACCAAGTTTTTGTTTAAAAAGTCATGATTGCCTAATAGTCCATCAAGTGGATTTATAGTAATATATTCAATTAGTTGTTATTGGACATTTAGATACTTTCCACTTCTCTTTGTTCTGATCAGTTTAAGTTGCACTGGCCCTTGCACAAAAGCAATCGGTCAGAGATTCATTCATATGAATTCAAGTCCCAGCCTGTGACATTAAGGCAACACCAGCCTTCCCACCAGCCTCTATTTCTCCCTCTCTGTCAGAGTTTACTGCTCAGCTAGAATTCTGCCCAAGGAACCCTTGGCATAAGTGGCTAACCTTGTCAAGGGGAAACTAGAGCTCCAAAGTGCTCCATGTGACAAGCTGTCAGATGCCAGATGCCTGGTGTCCTGTTATCATCCCAATCTGATCACTCTCACACACAGAATACCATTCCTCCATTCCGCTTTGCAATCTGATGCCCTCGGGCTGCAGCCAGAAGCACACAGCAATCAGAAAACCTGCAAGAATCTAGTCCTCACTCCGGAAGGAAGTAGGCAAGAGGCTTCCAGGAACATTCACAGGAAGGGAAGTTGCACATTCCACTCTCACTGAATATGAAAATTAATGGAACAAAAAAGAGCAAATCTGGAGGGGGCATGAGTTTTCAGGTCATCATCTGCAGTAATCTAAAACCGACAGTGACCACCATTAAGGACATAATAATACTAACTGCAGGAAACACTTATTGAGCAGTAACATGCTTTTATAGGCACTATCTCATTTAATCCTCACAACACAAATTTGAAAGTACACATTTCTATTATCTATTCCCACCAGGCAGAGAAAGACCTTGAGGCTCCAGGCTCAGTAACCAGCCCAAGGTCATGCAGCCTACTGTGTCCCTCCCCCTAACCCCCCAAAAAGGGGCAGAGGTAGAATTCAAATCCAGGCCTTCCCCATCCCAAAGTTAGAGCCCTCTGATTCATTTAAATACCACCTAGTTGTTACAAAAGAGAAGGGAAAAGGCACTATCACCTATTTATTAGAACACCTGCTATATCCCAAGACCCAGGGACCATATTCTCTTATACACGAAGACCCAATACCCCTGTGACTTAAAGCTATCTCCATTTCGGAGTTCAACAAACCAAGACTTTGAGAGATTAACAGATTTGTCTCAGACTTTATAGCTACCTACGATGGACTTCCTGATTCCAACAAAAAAAAATCTTACTGCTAAATCCAAGCTTAAATAAAAACGCCTTCATCGATAAAGTCAGGGCCCATGGTGACAACATTATTTGAAGACGCAAGTCTCAGGAAATTGCTCTTTGGTCACACTGAAGGAAAACAGGTTACACCTGGCTCAGGGGGCAATAAGTTGTGAATACTTGGTTTCCAAATGTAAGATAAACTCAATGGAAATGATATAATTTTCTTCACAATTTGAGAATTGCACATCACACATAAATGTGCACTTTATCAAAGCTTTGTAGTTCACCTTTATGCTTAACAGACCTCTCGGGAAGCAGAAAAATATGACAATTATGCAAATAGCAGTGTTGAGCCAATTACATGGAAAAGTGGGTGTACTTAAAAGAAAAAAAAAAAGGTTTCACAAAACGTAAGCTTCCTTCCCTAACAATGGAGAGCTTAAATTCGAAGACATTTTTGGCAAACAGGAGGGCATAGGTGGCTCTTGCTCTCTCTCTAGGTGTTATTAGCACCAGAGGGCTCCTCATCCTTTGTTTTCTGCTTTTAATAACCCAAGTGCTTTCTAATGATATTTTAAGTGAGTTGCTAGAATGTTCAGGATTCATCTTCCGTGTTGAGCTCCACAGAGATGATTTTCAGCAGGCAAATAAAAATAAGCATTTAAAATATTTCTTTGCTCATCAAATGGTGAAGAAATCCATTCCTTTTAGCCTGCTCCATGCTTGAAAAGGTTAGTGTGGCTTTTGGAAAATACCAGGTTGTGCATTCCGTACATTGTTAATGATTCCCGGGATGCACTGACACTTGCAAGTACATCTTAACCTTTTTAAAATGGGGCCTCCATTGTCTTACCTTAATAAGCAGTTTGTTCACCTTATGTCTTACAAAGGCCACTGTGGTGGAAAATACATATGAGATGTAAAGCTGCACAAAGGAGCAGAGGAACAGGAAGAGGGTGGGGCGCAGCTTACATCAGACACAACCTGCAGAGGGCGCCCACCCCATCTCGGACCGCAGCCCAGGAAGGACAGCTGCTGGCTTCTGACACCCAATGATTACGCCTCAGCTCCCTAGCTTCTTGAAGTCCTCATCTAACATAGCTGTGTGAATTTCATTCTTGGATATCTATGTGTCTCCTGGTAGCCACCAAGTTCCAAGTTCGCCAAGTAGCCCCTGTGGCTTTGCCAACCAGACTGATAAGAAACCTGCTATATTCATTTGACTCTTCCACTCTGATGCCTCCTACGGTCTGGTAGCAAGGGCCCTGACCTGCCCCTGTCTTTCCAATTCTAGATCTTGGTAATCCCTACACATTCTTCAGCACGGCTCCAGAGTCCCCTGTGTTGGGTTACCTGTACCTTCCTCCAGACTCCCATGACACTTGACTTCTTTCAGGAGCTTGAAACATTTGTTGAGCATCAACCATCTGTGAGCCTGATGCTGGGCTACATAGTAACAAATACTGAATGGCACAGTCCTTGTCCTCAATGAGCTCAAGACCATGTTGGTTGCACTTCTGTAGAGCAGAGATCTTTCTGCATAAATTGCTATTTGTCCCTGGCTGACTCTCATGCCTGACTGACTCTCCAGGGTCCTGGCCACCAACTACTTGGAGGTGGCTAAGGGAGGGGTCATGCATCCTCGAGGGGGAGGATGGGAAGAGAATTTATGAAGATCATTCTGGAAGAAAAGCCCATTTTGGAACTTCTCTGGTCAACCTTCTCAACCTCTGGGCAGAGAAATTTTCCTTTCCAGCCTCCCTCACCTCGACACGGATTCCACATACTTTACAGTAAGTGGCTAGCATCTGAGCTAGCAGCTAGCACATTGCATGGCACATCCCACGCCCTCCCTATTACTTGCCAGATGAACAAATAAATAAAGGAAAGTGATGGGTTGGTTAGGGGCAAGTCTTGATTATTAGACTGAGGAATTTGAACTTGGTCATGCATCATTTTTCATGAGAGAAGTCAGAGGAAATAAAGTCTCTAAAAGGAAATGTATATTCATTTGTGTTTCCTATAGAATTAAAATTTCTAGCTCCTACAGTCTAAAACAAGATATTAAAAACTCTATTGGACAATCTGTTTGTGTGAAATGAGGAGCCATTTAGGATTCATCAGAGCAAAGAGGTTTACTTGAGCCTTGAGGTGGAGAGAAATGGTATTATAAATCCATTTTAAAAAGAAAAGCCAAAAACGCCTAGAAAGCATTTTGCAGTACAAGAGAAAAGCAATTTACTTGTTACTGCTTCAATTTCTTAAATCATCTGGCTTCATAGATCAACACTAACTCTCTTTAAATCTACCAAATGAAATTCCATCCAATGACTCATTACCCAGGGCAAGCTGCAAATTGTGATTTGTGATTCCAGTAGTCCCTCCAGGAAATGCCGGAAAAAAAGATTGTCTGGAAAACAACAAAGCCCTGCATGTGTGTAAATAGATGCAATTCACACGCCTTCCTGATTCTGCTCCATTATGCCCAGAATTGGGAAGACGAATCCAAAATGGCCCCGTGACTTCTCCGACAGGTGTTCCTAACTGAATATTGACTCTTGGCCACTGTGTGGCCACAAAATGCAGGAAAGTTGGCAGAATGCAGAAAGTCTGGCTTCACTGTCATTGAGTTCCAGATAGTATCCTGAATCCCTAACTCAAATGGGAACCCTTTACAGCACTTTCATCTGGGTAAGTTTTTGTTGATCCCTTCATTCACACTTCTCTCGTACATCTGGGCAAACCATCCTTTACAGAGGGACATTAAGGGAAAAAAAACTAAAAAACTCAGATATAATCTCTCATTCAAACTGGTCTACACTATTTTAGAACTGTAACTGCAGGGGCCCATAGGGAATACAGAGAGTTCTTGGTTTGACCCCATTTCCCAGAATCATCCTCTCATCTCAAAAATGGCTTGCCTTACTCTGTGGAGTATTTGATTCAGTCTTACTTTGTATGAATTTATTGTTTAATTAATGGCTTTACTGACAACAATTAACATGAGTATGCATATATACGTGGTATCCATGATTTTTCTCCTACAAAAAACCTGTGTTCTTTATGGCACTGGCACACTTATAGTCATCAAGCTGTTATCTGATCTAACACAGCAAATTTTGCAGTAATTATGTTTTCATGGCTGTATTCTTCCACACTGAAACAAAAGCATCATTTTAATGATCAAAAATTCTTTAACCATCTTACTCTTCTGTGAACACTTGTGCCACTTCACTGGATTCTGTAAAGCCTACAGCAAAGCTTCACAATACACTTTTCCTCTCTCCCCCGATATAATACGTGTCCCCCTCTGCTCTCTCCACCATTTTCTTGTCAGGCAGAGTCATCAGTTCTGTTCTTAAAAATGTCACTCATCCAATGAGATCCTAAGAACTATCCCCTGGTTTCTGTTTATCCAAAAGCATGTAGGTCATTAGCGACATTCTTGGTTTTGCCAGATGATGTTTACAGACAAGAGAGCTATGATATCCCCAAGTGATAGGCCTGGATTGAAGGGGTAATCTAAGGGGGCTTTGGCTCCTAGGATCCGGAATTATAAATTATAATATGTGAACTGAAATTGGACTCCGCTTGGCAACACTGAGCTTAATATCTTATCATTTTAACTTGGATTTTATTTTTTCCCACTAACAAAAGACTTACAAATCCCAAAATCACAGATAGTACCTTCAAAAGGATGCAGAAAGGCTTTTTTCCCTGCATCAAACTTAGACGTGGAAAAAGTGATTATGGATTTCTAAAACATTAGCTGAAAAATGTAGTTGTAGGTGATAATTTAAGGATAAAGAGCATCCCACCTCCTACCACCATTAAATCTGTTGCCTAAAGTAAGCAAGAATTGTTCAAAAAATAATAGGAGGATAAAGAAACAGATCCCCTCAGAAGTGTGATAGCATCTTTAGATGAGAGCCTCTGTAGGACTAATGAGAACAGCTGAAGAGCTGTGAACGGGGCTTAGTCCTTTTGTTCCTGACCATGACACATGTCTTAGTTCTTTGGGGGTTTTTTTAAAGATTTTTTAAAAAGTCATCTCTATACCCAATGTGGGGCTCTAACTCACAAGCCTGAGATCAAGAGTCACGTGCTCCACAAACTGAGCCAGCCAGGTGCCCCAAGTGTCTCTTAATTCCTATCAACATTATACCCCACAAAGATCCAATCTGTTTAATAGTTGGATTTAGTGGGGTGGGGGAAGGATTCAAAATAATGAGATAAATAATGCAAGTTCCCAGGGGCACCTGGGTGGCTCAGCGGTTGACTGTCTGCCTTAGGCTCACTGTGTGATCCTGGGGTACTGGAATTGAGTCCCACATCAAGCTCCCTGCAGGAAGTCTGCTTCTCCCTCTGCCTATGTCTCTGTCTCTCTCTGTGTGTCTCTCATGAATAAATAAAATCTTAAAAAAATAATGCAGGTTCCCAAAAATCCAAATGTTTTGAATCGAGACCAACTTTGTGGCTCTTCCCTCCCTTCCTGTTCCGTCTCCTCCTCCTTTAGGTTGCGTGTGTCTCTCTGCCTCCCTTTCTCTCTCTTAAAAAAAGTACTCAACACATTTTTCATTAGTATTATTGGAATTTTAAACGTGTGTACATTGCAAGGGCACTGGGAGGATTAAATGAAATTGGGTGTGCAAAAATGCCTAGTGCAGTGCCTGACACATTTGGGGTGCTCGTGAAATATATCAATTTTACTCTCCTTTTCTCCTTCCCTTGCCTTTTCCTCCTCTCCACATCCCCATCCTCTCATTCCCCCTCCTGTCTTCCTACTTTGCTCTTTCTATAACCATTGTGCCCTTATCTGGCCATGACTGGGAACTGAAGCCAATTCTAATATATACAGGTAGGCACTGAAATGCATGTATGCACTTAAATCTAGCTGTATGCCCCCTGTTCTCAATAATAAAATGCTTATGTTGAACAATTTATATTTCTCTCTTGTATTTAATGTAAACTGTGTTTGTTTTTTATGGACTTCACAGGGATGGTTCATAAAAATCCCAAAGCAATTTTAAAACTGCAGTGGGTCAGTGGAAGGAGATAGGCTTACAGAGCTTCATTGTTTTTTTAAGTGCAACAAAGTTGCTCTTAGGTACTAGTTATAAATGATGTGAAAGCCCTAACAGGGGAAATAAAATCACCTGGTCTCACACACTCACCAGATTTCATACTTTGAAAGAAATTCAGTTCCTAAGTTAATTTTACAAGAAATAATGAGCTAGTACTCTTATGTAGACCCATGATAGAAATTTGTGATTTACCAGCTTTCAGAGAGTTCCAAGGAAGCCTGTTAGATTTATTGCTCATTTCTCCAAAGGTCTCCAATGAGACTGCTCTTTTTTTTTTTTTTTTTTTTGAGACTGCTCTTCTTATCTGAAATTTGTAACCCCCTACCCCGAATCAAGAAAGTATCTATAATCAGCATAAATATTGCTTGGTTGTTCCATCCTTGAGCCTTCATATATCCCACAAATACTTCTCCAGCATCCCCTCCGTGGGATACCCTTGCATCTTGTGGTTATTCTTTTTTTAAAAAAAGATTTTATTTATTTATTCATGACAGACACAGAGAGGAGAGAGAGAGAAACAGACAGACAGAGGGAGAAGCAGGCTCCATGCAGGGAGCCTGACGTGGAACTCGATCCCGGGTCTCCAGGATCAGGGCCAGGGCTGAAGGCAGTGCTAAACCGCTGAGCCACCTGGGCTGCCCTCTTGTGGATATTCTTAATGGGTATCAAACTGGGCAGCAGAGGGACCTTTGATCTTTCTGTAGGGAGCAACCACAGGCACGATACTGATTATGGAGTTCAAGGGCATAGAGGCATTGCTGGCTATGAAGTTCATTACCAGGACTAGACAAGGATCCTTCCTGCTGGCAATGAAGCTCTCAATAAAATTAAGAGCAAACTGAAGCTAATTCCTAGCGAATATTTTACCCAAAGAAAAAAACACCAATTCAAAAAATATATGCACCTCTATGTTCTAGCGGCACCTCTATGTTTTACCAGCATTTACCAATGCTGTTTGGCAGCATTATTTACCACAGCCAAGATGGGGCAACAAACTAAGTCCCTATCAACAGATGAAAGGATGAAGGAGATGCAAGATGTATATATAATGGAATATTATATGTGTATCTAATGGACTATTCACCACAAAAAAAGAGTAAGATCTTGCCATGTATGACCATGTGGCTGGAACTAGAGAACATTATGCTAAGTTAATTAAGTCAGATAGAAAAAGGCAAATATATGATTTCACTTCTATGTGGAATCTTAAAAAAAAACAAAACCAACAAACAAAACAGTAGAAACAGACCCATAAATACAAAAAAAGAAACTGATGAGTGCCAGAGGGTTGGGAAAAATGGGTAAAAGAGGAATTTTTTTTTTAAAAAAAAGCAAACTAAAGGAGCATTGTCTGCAACAGTCAACTTGATGATTGATCCACCACATGAAATGCAGAGCACCCACATAGATGATTCTCAGAAGCAGGCTTACGTTTAACTTGATACTCAAACAGCCAACTGAAAAGCGAAAAAGGCAAGCAACCATGTGTCAGGTTTTATTAAAATAAAAAAGACAGCTTTACTGATTTTTTTTCCACAACGCAGTTTTTTAAAAATGAAATCAGCCTGTTCTCATAATCAATAGACTTACCATCATAGGTTCCACCTTTTGTCTAGTATTTTCATAGAAATAGGTTGGTGAAACTGCTGACCACACTGACACTCCCAACCAGGGGAAGATGAAAGGAAGGATGAAGTCCTTGTAGCTCTTAGAGTCTCCAAAGATTGCAGATGAAAGACACGGGGTCAGACACCAGCTATGAAGACATGTGATCAAACACAAATGATTAAAGGCTGGGAAAACTCGACCCAACGCATTTAGAGGTTTTGTTTTTATGAAGAGGCAAAACCAGAAACACTTGAGAAATCTGGTCACTACATCAACCAGTTTTGGCTGAACACACTAACCCAACCTGCTACTTACCAGCAGCCATTCAGCGTTCTTGGCCATTCCATGCAACAGCCCAGGGTGGCCAATGCTTTCCGACAAGGTGGCCCTGACTCTCTATGGGGACCACATGGGCTCAGTTTTGGTTTTGTCACTATTATAGGAAGCCTAACTTCAGCACATTCATTTTTCACACTGTGGTTTTATTTATTTACTTACCATGTTCTGCAGATTGGTCCCTAAACACCAAACAGCTTGCAAGCAAGTACCTTTAAATATGTTAAGTCTAACTCCTACTACCAACTCATTGTGGAGCTGCGATGACTTTTCATTACCATTTCTAATTAAATGTGTCCCAAACTATCAGGAAAAAATTTTCCTTTTTATTTCCAGCAACCATAAGAGAGCAGGACAGAGAAAAAACAGTGCTTTAAGGCTGGCCTGCCCCCTGTCCCCTCTTCCCACTAGTTATGATGGCTCTGCGAATGAAGACAGAAGCCTCCCCATACAAACATGCAGATAACTCTGAACACCCTCATTGGTAATCAGTGCATCTGACAGAGACAGGCACTGCAGGATTTGGATCCTGGTGACTCTATTCCCGAGGGTCTTGTCACATTCGGGATGATTAAACCTGCCCTGTCCTTACCGGCAATTCATTATAGACTTGGCACTGGAGGGAAATCTCCAGCTCCATTTCAAGTCTGTAGATCTATAGCTAATGATTTAACAGCAATGCACTTACAAGGAATGAACATAAAGAAACTATTCTATTTATCTAAGGAGCAGAACCACCACACATTGGCACAAGGATCCTCTGCCTTACACTTACAGCTGTTTCTATATACACTGAGCAGTGCAGCCTTCTTGGCACCATTCCATTCCAGGCAGACCCCACTGGCAGTGGCCATTTTTGACATCTATGGATGGCGGGTGTGTGGGGGGGGTATCTCCACCTCCTACTTGATTCACATTGCCTTGCTCATTTTATAAGACATGTGACTGTTTTTCTACCACAAACACATTCTTCATAATGATTATATCCATTAAAAGCCCCGAATGCTACCTGAACTGATGTCTACCACTACTTTCCCGTGTCTTTCAAATAAACATGCTAAGAATTCCTTCAAAAACAAATAACGTATCATATAAAAATAAGTCACTTATGGATTTTCATGGCTGAATATTCTTACTAAACACTATACCCCTCACATGGGTTTTGGTGTTTTCTCTTTAGTGTTTTGCAAAGCAACGAGATTAATAAAGGTAAAATGAGGGCTTCCCTTCTCCCCAGTTCCTGAAAGGAAGTTTACTCATCTACATATATGTGTACAACTGCCCCAATTTGGGCATCAATATGATGCTTTTTTTTTTAATCTAAGACAGTGGGTATACATGGACCCATAAGCCAAACCCACAAACAGATTGAAGAACATGTTGGCAAATCAACAGCTCCTCAATCAGTAGTATGAAGTGGCTATCACAAAAACTACTTAATTGCACATTAATAGAAATATATTATCTAGAACAATGGGGGTGATGGTGGTATTCTGATTTGGACTGATCAGTACACCCATGGAATGCTATCCTCAGTTCTAGTTGCCATGATCTTACAAGGAACAGTGAAAACTAGACAAAACAAACAACATAAGGAAGTGCCTGGAAACCATAGATATATGACAAAAGTTTGGACAGGTTCTTTTGCTTGGGAAAGTCATCCTGAGGAAGGCACGCAAACTTCTTATATTCAAAGGACTACAGAGCAGAAGAGATGGGAAACTTCTTTCCAGTTACTTTTGAGGGCAGGAACTAAACCAATAAAATGAATTGGGGGAAAGTTACATAGAGATAAATTGCCACTCAATGTGAGGAATAACTGCCTTACAATCCCAGCTGAGCAGGCTCATGAAATTGTACATTTGCTACTACCAAGATGTTTAAAGGAGATTGTTCAAACACTGTTTATCAGGATCCCTGTGGAGAGTTCACATTATCTTCTAGAAATGGTACTTTTCATTTTTGGAAGGGGGGGGCAGTGTCCTCAACTCCACTTGGAAGATACTGAAAGCTCTGATTTTTCTCTCCAGACACCTAGATTTTTCAGGGATGCCATGAATTAAGCAGGTTAAGAACCCCTGCATTAGGAGACTGAAAAACAGGGTTCAAGGCCTCTTCCATCCTGGATATTCCATGATCCTTCGGGACTCTGAGTTTTGATCTGCAGGTACAATAATGATAATGACATTTCTCATCTAGCCAAGTATGTCAATTCTGAACCCAAGGACTAGATCTAAATTTTACTAAAGGTCTGCCTTCTTTTTTTATAATAAATTTATTTTTTATTGGTGTTCAATTTGCCAACATACAGAATAACACCCAGTGCTCATCCCGTCAAGTGCCCCCCTCAGTGCCCGTCACCCATTCACCCCTACCCCCCGCCCTCCTCCCCTTCCACCACCCCTAGTTCATTTCCCAGAGTTAGGAGTCTTTATGTTCTGTCTCCCTTTCTGATATTTCCCACACACTTCTTCTCCCTTCCCTTATATTCTCTTTCACTATTATTTATATTCCCCAAATGAATGAGAACATATAATGTTTGTCCTTCTCTGATTGACTTACTTCACTCAGCATAATACCCTCCAGTTCCATCCACAATGAAGCAAATGGTGGGTATTTGTCATTTCTAATGGCTGAGTAATATTCCATTGTATACATAAACCACTTCTTCTCTATATCCATCTTTCGATGGACACCGAGGCTCCTTCCACAGTTTGGCTATTGTGGACATTGCTGCCTTCTTCAGCCAATTATTCCCTTCTCTTCCTCTCTCCTTTCTCTTAGTACCACTAATGCCTCGATCTTCCTCTCCACTTCCAGGTGGGGTACTCAGCCAGGGTAGTTGTCCCCGGTGGGGTGGGGGACACTGATTCCCCAACCAACCACTCTTTACTCTTCTGACCCCTGTCTACACCACACAGACTCCAAAAGTGGAATGAGCACCCACCTGCCTAATGCAGATCAAACATAAACATGCCCTTGACAATACTGTGGAACTACAGACAGATATTTATAGGATGAGTCTCAATTACTGATTAATCTAATCCTAAGGGTAAAAATTATGTATGTGAAGAAATTTCAAGGATATTCTTCAAATTAAGGTCAATTTAGTTCAATTCAATAAGCATTTAATAGGCATCTACTATGTGCTGAACACTGTCTTTGAATGCTGAGAATACAAAGGAAAATAAAGTACAGGGCTTGCATGTAAATGAGCTATGAAAATAGAATATTCTGGGCGCTATAATAGCTTCTCTAGGGTTTAAACCCCAGTTCCTGGGAGAAAAATAAATACAAATTATACAAAAGTGCATATATAATTATAATATATACAATTTTAAGTATATGTAATAATATTTTACCTATATAGACATATATATTGATAGATGTAGATATAAATACAGATACAGATATGTACAGGTTGATTTAAAGGATTAGTCTCAATTACTGATTAATCTAAATCTGAGGATAAAAATTATATAAAGAACTTTCAAGGACATTTTCCCAATTAAAAGTCATTTTAGGGGTGCTTGGTTGGCTCAGTCAGTAGAGTATGCGACTCTTAATCTCAGGATCACAAGGTCAAGCCTTATGTTGGGCATGGAGCCTACTTAAAATTAAAAATTTTTAAAGTCAATTTAGTTTAAATAAAAAAAATATATGTGTGTATGTGGGCAGCCCGGGTGGCTCAGCGGTTTAGTGCTGCCTTCGGCCCGGGGCGTGATCCTGGAGACCCGGGATCAAGTCCCACATTGGGCTTCCTGCATGGAGCCTGCTTCTCCCTCTGCCTGTGTCTTTGC
This sequence comes from Canis lupus familiaris, assembly GCF_011100685.1. Lineage (NCBI taxonomy): Eukaryota > Metazoa > Chordata > Mammalia > Carnivora > Canidae > Canis > Canis lupus. Next base: position 104,656,675 of record NC_049260.1, read on the forward strand.
CTCTGTGTGCGTGTGTGTGTGTGTGTGTGTGTGTGTGTGTCTCATGAATAAATAAAATCTTTAAATATACATATATGTATCTATGTAAAATAGGAAGCTGATATTTCAAATTTTCAATTTCTCTCTGTATATGAAGCAGACAACTAGCCATAAGCCAAGAAAAAAAAATATAACTTGCCATCAGATTAATTGTAAAGAAAATGAGATAGAAATCCCCTAAAATTCCACATCTAGAAAAAGCTCTAGGAAAGGTTTCCAAACTTAGTGACTGGCACACAGAAAGGGCACAAGAATTCTGTTGAATGAATGTGACTAATGGAACAACCCTAAGATCTACTCAGAAGAAGGAGGCAACCCTTTAAAATGTCTTGGATATCAGAAGTTACTACACAGCCCTAGATTAAGAGGTTACTAAGTCTGCATAGAAAGAATCCAGAAACACCCAGCGCAGTAACTTCAGTGAGCTTCTTGAAATACTCCTTCCAGTTCCAAGACTGTGATTTTATATATAGAATTAGATGTCTTATTTGGCAGTTTCAAAACTCTCTATAGTTCCTTCCTTGGGCCCACATTCGGATACCAAAAGACTCTTATTAAAGATGTTATTCATAAAGTTTATTTTCACAGGGGTGCTTGGGTGGCTCAGTAAGTTAAGTGTCTGCCTTTGGCTCAGGTCTTGATCCCAGGGTCCTGGGATCGAGCCCTGGGTTGGGTTCCCTGCTTAGTGAGGAGTTTGCTTCTCCCTCTACTCTGCCCCTCCTCCGTGCTCATGTTCTCTCTCTCTTTCTCAAATGAATAAATTTTTTAAAAGTTTATTTTCCAAGTCCCCAGCAGATTAAAAGTCACAAAATGAAGAATCTTTTACAAAAACTGTGTTCTAGGCCAAAACTACGTTTGGCAAGCTTTTCCTGTAAAAGTCCAGATAGTAAATATTTTTAGGCTTTCTGGGCCATATGGTCTCTATTCTAAGTACTCAAATCTGCGTTTATTTCAAGAAAGCAGCATAGGTAACATATAAAAACATAGATGTGGTTTGTGTTCTAATAATCCTTTATATATGGACAATGAAATTCAAATTTCATATAATTTTTATATGACATGAAATCTTTTGATTTTTGTCATCTAAATATAAATGTAAAACTCATTCTTAACTTATGTGTCATAGAAAAGAAACAAAATGGCTGACCTCTGCTCTGTGACTTAGAAACTAAAATTGCACATTTGGCCCTTGGAAGCAAAACATTTCCATTATCTGTTAGATTCACTCAAGTGGAAGATCTCATTCTCCAGGGATACCCAATAAACAGGACAACAAAACTGCCTTAGTAGGATTCTTATACTAAGCTTATCTCGTGTCATTTGTTCATGGGATATAATACAATTGAAAGCTGAAATGAGAGTCTGATGATCTTGAATAGCAGTGTAGACAATTTGGTCATTAAGTCAGCAACTGGAGCATTGCTCAGCCTGGTGCAGAAATCAGGATGAGGCAAGAAAGTTTTCCTTAAAACAGATCACAACAGGGGGATCCCTGGATGGCTCAGCAGTTTAGCGCCTGCCTTTGGCCCAGGGCGCAATCCTGGAGTCCGGGGATCAAGTCCCACGTTGGGCTTCCAGCATGGAGCCTGCATCTCCCTCCTCCTATGTCTCTGCCTCTTTCTTTCTCTCTCTCTCTCTCTCTCTCCCTCTCATAAATAAATAGATCTTAAAAAAAAAAAAACAGATCACAACAGAGACAGCAGGATATGGCCACCATTACCATTGATCCTCCATCTCTGTCTAGGAATAGTACTTGAAGGGAATGTATTTTGTCAAGCAACCATCAAGTCATCCTGGTCCCCCCCTCCCCCATTTACCAGGATTTACGGAGGTCAATACTTTTCCTTCTGCTGATGTGGCATTTGGAGATTCCATTTGCAGAGCAGTGGTGCTTAGTTAAACTCTCTCTTGCTAATCTGATTGAATGAGGGTGGCTGCAAATGCCATTCTAGATCACACCAGTTCTCTGCTCCTAGGGAAATCTGACAGTACAAAAAAAGCAAAAAAGGAATAAAAGGAATAAAGGAATAAAGAGACTAAGCCCAGCACTTCCTAAAGATCACCAGCCCACCTGCCACAGAAGCCCATTTCAGTCCAGGAAACCAATCTGTATTAGGTAACAGAGAAAGTCTCTGACTTTGGTAATAACTGTCCATCAGAAGCAAGAAAGGCTCATGGGTGAAGCTAGAAGTACTAAAGCTGTGCTGCCTAACAGTGTGTCAATCTTGCCAGTATAAACAGATCTCAGCACACTATAGTGATGGGATTTCTAACCAGATGAAATTAAATAGGAATAAATATAAGGTCTTGACTTGGGTCAACAGAACTACCTTCACGAGTGAAGCAAAGGAATTTAGAAGGAATGTGGACACATATGGCTTTAGAGGAATCTTTGGTATGACCAGATCGTCAATAGAACAAGCAAGGTCTTAGGCTGCATTGTTAAATCATGATAGAGTTTACAGGAAGATGATCAGTACAAGTGAGACCTTATCTGAACATCTTTAAGAGCTATATGGAAGAACCAGAGCTTATTCTATCAGAAGGACCAAAAGGGAGAGGAAAAATTGAAAATATGTTATTGAAGCAAATGTTTGTGCAACTACTTATCCCATGCCTTTCTCTAATTCAAGTTAACCAACCACACTCTGTCTGGCAAGGAAAAGAATGCCCTCCTGCTGTTATCTTGAAGGCATCCTTTCATTCTTCCTTGCTTCTTCTCTACTTCATTAGAAGGGATGTCAATGGAAAAGGACTCGAACCAGACTACAGAGAGTGGGAGTAGGGTGTCACACAAAGCTCTGACAGGCTGGCATTCTGCAGAACAATGAGACTTCTTTTGTGCAGTTCCAAGAAGCCCCGCCAGCACTGATAGATGGGAACAATTGGGAAGAAAGTTTCAACTCAATGTATGAAATGGGTTCTGAGACCTTCGTTTCTGAGAGCATCATGCATAGGCAAGGATGACAACTTGGTTGTAGAAGCAGCTGGAACATCAGATGGTGGTGGGTGGGTGGAGGAGATGACTTTTAAGAGCTCTTCCAGCCCAAGATTCCAGCAACTATGCAAATGGAATGCTGTCAACACTGTGCTCCTCCCAGAGCAGGCTAAGAAGGCAGTACACTAAGCCATTCATGTTGAAGATACCAGTACCATACTTCACATGAGATCACAAAGATCACCTGTCCCCACTCCACCACCTTTGGAAGAACTATGGTCTGTCTAATAATAAAAAACAAAGCACCAACAAGCAGGGCTTCCAGTCAGCCTTCCTCAGTACTGCCTCCATACCTGAAGATGTGGCCCTCCAGGGAAGCTGGGATGGTGGGGAGTCAATCACAGGACACTGTTTGGTACCAGCACATACCCAACACCTACACAACTGGAAACATGAAGAAAATCGCTTTCCAGATCCTTTCTGCTCAAAGAATTAGTGTCCTTTAGAATTCCTAGCCCTCTTCCACAAGGTAGTGTCTTCTACTTCCCTGGCACTTGGCCTCAGTGGCATTCAACATACATTGATCTGGCTGTCACGGGGCCATTTTCATAGATGTGTGCCATGGACTCTTGGGGTTGCATCTGGGAGGTCTGTTCACTCCCAAAACATAAGTGGTCCACAATGTACAGCTTGTAATCAATCACTCAACGGGCACTATCAAGAAAAATTCTATGCAGATCCCAAGAGCATCCTGGCTGAAGCCTGTAACTGAAATCCAACAGCATTCTGGTAGGTAACCCAAACGTGGTGTGAACACGGAGGTTTCCAACTCTGGAAACAGCACCAATATTCCAACAACTACAAGGGTCAATCACAAGCAAGTGGACAGACAGGCCATCTGTGATTAGAAAGATGCATACAGATTCCCCTCTTCTTTTGAAAGAACACCAACGAATGTAACTGCATTTCACACTCTTAAAGGTGTCTAGGTTCCCTTATGGCATATCTTAAAAGGAGAAAGATAGAAATCCCCATGTCCTTGAGCTAGTCAGGCAAAGTGGGAAAAATGAATGTGCGTGGGTATGGGGAATCTGAGTAACCAGATAAAATTCAGATGCATTGGTTTGGAGAGGCCTTCTTTCTCCTTCTTCATTAAGGATTGATAAACCTCAGTGAGGCATTGAAACAAAAAACAAACAAAGATAAAAATCTCCTTTCAGTATCTGCTTTTCTCTTTGTTATAATTTGTAATAAATTCCTTCTGGTGATTTTGATTGCAGAAATAATTTGTGCTTTTATTCCTTCAGGCAACACAGCATACTAACTCTCCAATTTTCCCACTGACAAATGCAAAGACACAGTCAAAAACCTGGATGCAAGGAGAAGGCATTCCAGCTACACATACTATACTGTGTGGCTTCCAAGGAGCAAGACAAAGAATTGTATATGGAAAAAATCAAGAGGGGAGGTTGCCAGTCAAACACAACTGTCTTTTCAAATCCAAATCATTATAATCACAGAAGCCTCCATGAGATCACAGGGGTTATGCTAATAATATCAGACAATCATTCCTACCTATGGGGACCATGCTGTACTGCCAATATTAGCACTGAAAAGACAATACTTTTCAGCATTCTCCCTCAGTGGAACCCATTTATTCTATAAAGTAAAATATCTGAAAAAGGCAGAGATGTTGCAATGGGGAACACTGACTTTATAAATCACTTACGTGGTAACACTACGAATGTCAGCAGATCTGCTGTATCTAATACACAAATAATAAGGTTTGATACAATTGCGTGTATTGTACCTACTTCCTGTCATACAAGGACACTTAATTATCTACTAAATTAACTTTTTAAAAAGATTTTTATTTATTTATTCATGAGAGACACAGAGAGAGACAGAGCAAGGCAGAGACACAGGCAGAGGGAGAAGCAGGCTCTACGCAGGGAGCCACCCAAGCTGCCACCAAATTAACTTTGTATACAAAACTACATATTATGTGGCACCTGGGTAGCTCAGTCGGTTAAGCCTCTGACTTCAGCTCTGGTCATGATTTCGGGGTCTTGGGATTGAGCCCCGCATTGGCGTCCCTGCTCAGTGGGGAGTCTGCTTGTCTCTCTCTCTCTGCCCTCTGCTCCTCCCCCAGCTTGTGCGTGCTCTCTCTCTCCCTCTCTCTCTCAAATGAATAAATAAAACTTAAAAAAAACCCCTACCTATCAGGGGCAGCCCGGGTGGCTCAGTGGTTTAGTGCCGCCTTCAGCCCAGGGCATGATCCTGAAGACCTGGGATCGAGTCCCATGTCAGGTTCCCTGCTTGGAGCCTGCTTCTCCCTCTGCCTCTCTCTCTCTGTCTCTGTCTGTGTCTCTCATGAATAAATAAAAAGAATTTTAAAAAACCTACCTATCAGAAAACTTTTATAGTGATATTCAGAAACTAGAAGTAGTGCTGTTGAACCATACAAACATTTTAGAAGCCTATGAACCATGTGTCTTCCCATTTGCAGAGATGTATGAAACAGCAAGGTGCTATAGAAATCTTGTAGTTCAACCCTCTTATTTTGCAGTAAAAGATCTCAAGGTCCAGGGAAGTGATTCTACTTGACCAAGGTCACACAGCATGTCCATGGAAAAATAAGTTAGAACCTAGGTCAACTGCCTCTTAGCAGCAAGCTCTCTCTCCAGACACACACACAATGGCTCCTTACTTTCTACATCAAAACAGGTTGATTTTTGGCATCTCAGAAACTGTCACATTTCAGTGGGATTTTATGTTCGGGGAAGGGTATGATGTACAGTTTTTATAATATTCTCTAAAGTATCATAAAAATATATTGCAAGAAAGACCTTCATTTTCTTTGAATCCATTTTCTAACCAATGTATTATTATGTAAAAAATGCGAAGCTCTGGGGAGCCAACTTTCCCCACTCTTAATTCTTCTTGAAATTTACCTTTGGCCCAGAACTTTTCTCTGGCCACCAGATGCAGCTGCCAACATATTTTTGCATTCTTTCTTTCTCTAAGAAGCAAAGAGTCAGAAACAATGATGGCAGACAGACAATGTGACATGCCAGTTCCAGGCAGGCAATCTGAGCTCCAGTTTGTGTGGCTTTTGGAGACCTCAATTTCTGCATCTCTAAAATGAGGGGAACACCTATCAATCAGTTACTCACTGTCCTGGGACCTAGTATTCCTAAATTTGATTTATGCACATCACTGGCAAGTGGGGTGAAAGGGTTGGGGGTGATGTGTTAAAGGGGAAAAGCCTCTAAGAGCTCAGGTGGGAAATCTACACATAGAAATGTATGGATACAGGGATCCCTGGGTGGCGCTGCGGTTTAGCGCCTGCCTTTGGCCCAGGGCGCGATCCTGGAGACCCGGGATCGAATCCCACGTCGGGCTCCCGGTGCATGGAGCCTGCTTCTCCCTCTGCCTGTGTCTCTGCCTCTCTCTCTCTCTCTCTCTCTCTGTGTGACTATCATAAATAAGTAAAAAAATTAAAAAAAAAAAAAAAAGAAAAAAAAAAAAGAAATGTATGGATACAATTCACTTTAAATATAAAACTGAAAAAATATATAAAACTGAAGTCTAGATAAGAAACAGCTATATTTCTACATCTATCTATCTATCTATCTATCTATCTATCTATCTATATACTTCCACATGGTATGCACCAGCGTGGAATACAGCCTGATGTATTCTCTCCCCAGAGATAAACAGAAGTAGCCTGGCTTGGTTTGGTTTTCTGTACATAGCTACTTCCAGGCACTGCATGTTGAAAATCAGGGTTGTGGGGTTTTTTCACTTTCTTTAATCCTGTACAAAAGATCATTGCTCTGCTGCTTGCCTAATGCTCGCTCTCTGCCATCTATGGTCCTCTTCAAACTACACAATAGGAGGTCAATATTTGGTAAAATTAAAAGCCATTAATCTATGTGGAGATAAATAGAAGACTTACAAAATCTGTGTTAAAGATACAATATCATTTAAAAAAAAAAGAAATCACATCACTGACCCATGGAGTGTCTCTACATAGCTTTCAGGGAGAGATAGGTTGAAAAGAGGCAGCAGAAAAAAATACTTTCCTATCAATTATTGATGTCAATAGTTACCTGTTTATCAAAGGATGAGGATAATGAGGATGGGGAAGAGAATATACCTTGTGGTTTTAAAACCCAAAGTAATCAGGTAGCATAAAGACATTGATAATTGGCTATCTGTGATAGAATAAAATTTTCTTCATGTCACAATATCATTCGATGTCGATTTATTCCATAACCTTGAGAGGCATGTTTCTCCATGAGCACATCTGCAGTAGAAACACAAGGCCTTCCCTGAGCACCTCATGGGCCTTTCTATTAGATTGTATTTATCAGGGAATCTATTTCTAGCCAGCATTAGACATACCTAGACTTCATATTCGTCAGTTAACAAATGAGTTTGGCAGCTTCACAATAGAAACCTAGAGTCTAGGGACGCCTGGGTGGCTCAGCGGTTGAGCATCTGCCTTCGGCTCAGGGCATGATGCCATCCAGGGAGTCCCACATCGGGGAGACCCAGGATTGAGTCCCACATCAAGTTCCCTGCATGGAGCCTGTTTCTCTCTCTCTGCGTCTCTCTCTGCCTGTGTCTCTGTCTCTCTTTCTGTGCCTTTCATGAATAAATAAATAAAATCTTTTTAAAAAAAGAAACCTGGACTCTATTAACAAGCAAAACAAAAATGAATCTAAGACAATATAAGACTCTCCCAAACATTAGGGAAATTATATATTTAATAGCTGGTGTAAATGTACTTCTATGCTGAAAAAAAAAAGAATATAATATTATTAACCATATCCAATGCGTGTAATTCTCTGATGCTCCTAGGATCTCTGCACATATCAAGAAGCTAAAGTTGTTTCCATATGATACTAAGGAACACATTTCAAACCAGGGGGTGAGAAAGAGAGAAACAAAATTTAGTTCTAATCAAATTTCTCTTTTCTATTCTATTCAAGAGTAACCAAAATGCAATCAAGAGCCTCCAGAATTGACTTGAGAAATAAATATCCTTCCTTTCTACAGAGACACACTTTGCAATGAGCCCTTTAAAAAAAAGTAAATGTTAGAGGGGCATCTGGTTAGCTCAGTCAGTTAAGCATCTGCCTTCAGCTCAGGTCATGATCCCTGGGATCCTGGGATTGAGCCCCATGTTAGGATCCCCACTCAGTGGGGAGGCTGCTTCTCCCTCTCCCTTTCCTCCTCCTCTCCTGGCTCATGCATTCTCTCTCTCTAGCTCATTTGCTCTCTCTCTCTTTCTCCAATAAAAATAAAATCTTTTTAAAAAAATTAAAATAGGGATGCCTGGGTGGCTTAGCAGTTGAGTGTCTGCCTTTGGCTCAGATCATGATCCTGGGGTCTGGGATCAAGTCCCCCATCGGGGTCCTTGCAGGGAGCCTGCTTCTCCTTCTCCCCAAGTCTCTGCCTCTCTCTCTCTCTCTCTCTCTCTCTCTCTCTCTGTGTGTGTGTGTCATGAATAAATAAATAAAATCGTTTAAAAAATTAAAATAAAATAAGTAAATGTTAGAAAGATCAAGGTCTCTGGCTTCAACAAGGCACATACATGAGTTTGGTTCAAGTCACTTATGTGAGTTTGGGAAAGTGGCTGAACCTCTCAACCTCAGGGTTGTTTTGAGAATTGAACTAATCCATGCCCGGGAAGGATCTAACACATAGTAAGAACATCACTGACACTACTGTCCTCCTGTTGGATGTTACTAATGTGGGTGATGGAAACAATTTCCCTAACGAGACACAGTTAAATATCACTCCATAAATTGTCTGGTTTCACAGATCTATATCATGCATTTGCAACAAGGGCAATATCACCCACAAGGGGAAGAAACCTGGTTCCTAGAGAGGATGAGAGACAATCTTAGATCTTACAGTGGTTTGTGGTATTCATAGTCTGCTCCTATCCCACTTACTTTCCCCCCCTCCCAATCTCATTCTTGGTATTTCATTTCTATTGTTAGGGATCAGTTATATCAAATTTAACTTCCTCTTCACTGGAATGATCATGAAAAAAAGTTGAGAAACACTGATCTGTGGCCTTTGCATTGTTGAAAAGATAAACTCTTAGACACTGTCATCCTATTTCCTTACACTGGCACCCCACTCACACTGCAGTGGTAAGCAGCAAGGGGCAGGAGTAACTAGAGGGGTGTTAACACTATGTACAATAATGTATGGTATAAACACACAACATTTTCTGGTTTTAACATAATAATAGTAAATTCCATTTGTTAGCATCTACCTTTATAAATTTTTGCATATCCCTCTTCCCAGCTTCTGATTTCCCTATTTTTTAAATTTATTCATGAGAGAAACAGAGACACAAGCAGGGGAGAAGCAGGCTTCCCACAGGGACCCGGATGCGGAACTCGATCCCAGGACCCTGGGATCATGATCTGAGCCGAAGGCCAGCACTCAGCTGCTGAGCCACCCAGGCATCCCCTGATTTCCCTATTTTTAATCCATTTCAGAAAGACAGTACCAATACACTACTTTCCTTTTCAGCCAGGTTTTGGATAAGCAGTACTATATCAAAGCATTCTTGGAATGGATGCAGATTACATATGAAGCGTCATTCCTGCCTATTTGCATTGATATCCATCCATAGAAATTCATCAAGTTTCCAGGGGTGACCTCCTAGATATAAATCCACCCAGCTATCTCTAATGAATCTGTATATGTCAGAGTCCTCTCCTATTTTGTCATCATCTAATGAGCCTGAGGACCCATCCCAGTATAGGATTTGGATTATGGCCCTGTAGTTACCTAGGGCCATTCTATAAAATGGATAAATGGATGCCACCACTGGTTCAGTCCCTTAAGTGTTAGAGTTGTGATTAAAGTGGGAGAGGGGTTCCAATTGGGAAGCCCACACACAGCTGATAGCCCTAGGCTCTGCCACCTGTTCAAGGTCTTCCCTGCAATCCCAGAAACACTATGTAACTTCAACTCAAGATTTATTTAGTCTTTCATTTATAGCCAGCCTCTGATAATTTGTAGTCCTGGGGGACAAGATGACCATGGATAACCGAAATCCACAATTTCCTAACACACCATAGCCAAGAATGTCGGCCCTATCCGCCTTTAACTATTTTCATTTGCAAGAGCAGTAAATAGAAATTAAATCTGTCTCTACCCATCTGTCCCCCTCCAATCCTACACAGACTTTGTATTTGGAACTTAGAAAGGTGCAAGGTAAGCATCCAGACAATAGGAAGCAAAATGAGGCAGAATATTCCCCAATAAAAACAATCAGACTCTGAATAAGAGCTGGACCTTCTGTTACCCAGAAACACCCAGTCTTCTAGAAACATCACGTTTTCTAAAATGTTATGGTGTGATCGTAAGTGAATTGTGTCCTGGGCGTGAAAGTATTGTGAGCCTGTGTTGGGACTCTGGGAGGCATGACCCAGAAGCTCAAGAACCGCTAAGGAGCTTAGGTGCATCGAAAGCACAAATAAAACCACATTACCATCCTGCCTACTTGGGAAGGGGACCAGCAGCCTGGTTTAACAGCATTCTGGAATCTGTGCCATTCTCACAGCTTTCTTTCCATCGCTAGTCGCAACACTACTCTTTGCTGAGATTTTTTTTTTTCTAAGATTGCCATCTTCACAGTCTTACAATATCAGGCTTTTTAGAGATGGATATCTTGTTTAAGGAGGTTCAGACTTAATTACTTCTCATCTGTCTGAAAGGATTTGGGTACTAACCTATTCATGTCAGTGTGAGTGAAAGAGTAAAATGTAGCTGCAGTGGCCGAGTGCTGTGCAAAAGAAAACTGGGTTTCTAGTCCCACTTTCTGTCTCTGACACACAAGTTCTTGAGAAAGCGTCTGCATTTCAATGTCTTTACCCATGAAACTGAGGTAATAATCTCAGCCCCATTAGGCAAAGTAAAGTGAGATAGATGTAAAAACATTTTAAAGATTATCAACTAGGGCACCAGAATGGCTCAGTTAGTTAAGCATTGGCCTCTTAGTTTCAGCTCAGGTCCTGACCTCAGGGTGATGAGATTGAGCCCTGTGTAGGGCTCTGAGCTCAGCATGGAGCTTGCTTGTCCCTCTCCCTCTGCCCCCCCCAAAAAAATAAATAAATAAAATATTTTTAAAAATAAAGAGCATAACCCATTATATGTGTGTAACATATTTAATGACCCATGATTCTACAAGTTTGGGTCCCCCCTCCAAAATTCATATGTTGAAACGTAACCCCCAGTGTGACGGTATTTAGAGGTGGGACCTTTGGGAGGTGATTGAATCATGAAAGTGGAGCTCTCATGAATGGGATTAGTGCCCTGTTAAAAGGGACCTCAGAGAGCTCTCTCCTCTCTCCTGCCATATGAGGGGATGGTGAGCAGACAGCCATCTAAAGAAATAGGTTTTCATCAGACTCCGAATCTGCCAAGACCTTAATCTTGGACTTCTCAGCTTCCAGAACTGTGAGGACAAACGTCTATTGATTGTAAGCCACCTAGTCTGTGGTGTTTGCATCATAGCTGCCTGAACAGACTAACACAAAAACGTAATGAACTTGTGATCCCTTCTAAACTATTATGATATGACATAAATAAAAATAATTTTAATGTGCACAGGAAACCTCCATTTTTAAATGGAACAAGCAAGACTTTTATAGTACAGAAACTCTTTAAAAATATCCACCTACGGATGCCTGGGTGGCTCAAAGGCTCAGCGTCTGATCTGGGATCGAGTCCTTGCTTGTGTCTCTGCCTCTCTCTGTGTCTCCCATGAATAGATAAATAAATATTTTTAAAAATCCACCTAAAAGTGCTCATTATGGAAAAAAATAACCTTGCTTTGTCATGCCTTTTACAAACCTTTAACATTCATTCTGGACTCAACTGACTAAAATTAACAGCTAGAATTATTTTGATTTGTTCTAACACAGATGAACAGATTTTCAAATCTGTCAACCTCACCTATACTCTCCCTCATTCCTGGCAACTAAGAAGGAGATTGCTCATTCCATCTGGACTTATGATAATTTCCAAAATGCTTAAACAGCCATCTTTATATTTCCCATGGTTAGTTCAAGAAATGGCACACTTAATGTACTTTGCCTTCTCATTCAAATGTATTTGAACTGAGTCTTTCAATGTCCATGTGGGGATGCCTGGGTGGCAGAGTCAGTTGAGTATCCAACCTTGGTTTTGGCTCAAGTCATGATCTCAGGGTTGTAAGAGTGAGTCCCGTACTGGGCTCCCTGTTCAGCATGGAGTCTGTTTAGGATTCTCTCTCCCTCTCCTTCTGCCCCTCCTCACACTTGCTCTCTCTAAATAAATGAATAAATAAAATCTTTTTTTTAAAAAGTGCCCATGTAGAAGAAGGGGCAGTTCAAGATGTAGCATTGGAAGACATTGAACTCACCTTCCCCCAGAGACACGCCAAATCTATAGCTAATTATAGAACAATTCTCTCTGAAAAAGACTAGAAAACTAGCTGAACAATCTCTCTACAACAAGGGAGAAAAGGGCAGCACTGAGACAGCTAGGCAAGGCAGAGACACAGTCTCACCAAAAACCCACCTCCAGTACAGTGACCCATAAGCAGGAAGAATCTCACAAACCCAGAGCATATCCCTGAAACACGAAGGGTTCAAGCCCCTCATCAGGAAACCCAAACCCTGGGACCTACACTGGATAAAACAGCCCCAAAACATCTGACTTTTAAAGCCAAGGCTTACATCCAGGAGACTCAAAGACCTGTAGGAAACTAAGATTCCACTCTTAAAGGAATCACGCACAGATTCAGTCTCCACAAAAGCAGCAGGTCGAAATGTACATAAACCATATGTGAAGGAGATTCATTGGCTAATTGTAAAGGTTTTGCTAGAAGGGCAGGGGTTTATTGGAACTCCTTCCTGCAATGGAGGCACTGAATTTTTCTGCTCTTCTACCTTGCCATCACCAGCACTGGAGAGGGTGATCCTTTACTCTCTCTCTACCTTGCTAGAGTCACATGCTCTGTTCTGGCATTCACCCAGAGACCCACCTCACTAAATTCAGCAAGCAAGTTTGCCTTGGCTCAATGCTTCTTTGTGGCTCCAACAAAGCCAGTGGAGGCCCAGGGTCCACACAGGGGATGCCCCTTGAATACCTGGCTTTGGTGCCCAGGATACCACCCCCAGGACACTGCACAGGCAGCAGACTGAAACACACTCTTAGTCTTCCTACAACCACTCTTTCAAGACTGAGAGAAATAGCTGTTTCACTTAATACACAGAAACAAACACAGAGTGAAGCAAAATGAGGAAACAAAGGACTGTGTTCAAAATGAAAAAACAGACAAAACCCCAGGAAAAAAACTTTATGAAATACAGAAAGTAAGTGAGGTCAAAATAATGGTCATAAAGATGCTCACAGAGCAGAATGAATGTACACAGAAAGAAGTTAAACAAAGAGATAGAAAATAGAAGAAAACAGACAACACAGAGCTGAAGAACACAGTAACTGAACTGAAAAATACACTAGAGGGGTTCAATAACAGAACAGATGAAGCAGAAGAATGGATTAGTGGAACTAACCCACCCAGAGCATAAGAAGGAAAAAAGAACTCTAATAAATGAAAGAAACAAAAAAACAAAACAAAAAAAAAAAAAAACAAGCAAAGGGGGGAAAAAAGGAGAGAGAAACCAAAAAAAAAAAAAAAAAAAAAAGATGCTTGGCTATAGAGAACAAACTGATGGTTACTGGGGGTGGTGGTGCAGGAGGGAATGGTTACAATGGTAATGGGGATTAAGTGATGCCTTTGTTGTGAGGAGCAGTGGGTGATGTATGGAATTGTTGAATCACTATATTGTACACCTGTAACAAATATAACACTGTATGTAAACTATACTGGAATTTAAAATAAAATAAAAGGAACAAACAAGGCCCAAAGTTAGTAAAAGGAAGGAAATAATAAAGATGAGAGTGGAGAGAAATGAAAATAGAGACTAAAAAGACAATTAAAAGATCAATGAAACTAATAGCTGGCTCTTTTAAAGATAAGCAAAATTGATCAATGGTTAGCTAGACTCACTAAGAAAAATTAAAAGAGCTCAAATAAATGAAATCAGAAATGAAAGACGAGAAATTATAACTGACACTAAAGAAATACAGAGAATCATAAGATTCTACTATAAATAATTATACACCAACAAAATGGACAATCTATAAGATTGGATAAATTAGACACACACTCTTCCAAAACTGAATCATAAGGAAAAGGAAAATCTGAAAAGATCAATTACTAGCAAGGAGATAATCAGTAATCAAAAACCTCCAAACAAGCAGAAGTCCAGGACCAGACAGCTTCACTGATGAGTTCTACCAAACATTCAAAGATTTTTAACATCTATCCTTCTCAAACACTTCAAAAAATTGAAGAATAGGGAATGCTTCCAAACCAATTTTTTATGAGGCCTGCAAAATACCCTGATAACCAAAATCAGACAAGGATACCACACAAAAAAATTACAGGCCAATATCCCAGAACAACATAGATACAAAAATCACCAACAAAATATTAGCAAACTGAATTCAACAATACATTAAGATCGTACACCATGATTTAGTGGGATTTATTCCAAAGATGGGAGGATCAATCAATCAACATGATACACCACATTAGCAAAAAGAAGGATAAAAATCATGCTATCATCTCAATAGATGCAGAAAAGCAGCTGACAAAATTCAATATCCGTTCATAATAACAAGTCTCAACAAGGTGGGTATAGAGGGAACATACATCAACATAATAAATACTATATATGACAAATCCACGGTAATTATTATACTCAATGGTTGAGAGCTGAAAGCCTTTCCTTTAAGATCAGGAACAAGACAAAGATATCCACTCTCACTACTTCTTTTCAACATATTACTGTAAGTCCTAGCAAGAGCAATTAGGCAAGGAAAATGAATAAAGGGCTTTCAATTAGGAATGGAAGAAGTAAAACTATCACTGTTTGTGAACAACATGATTTTATACATGCAAAACCTTAAAGATTACACACACACACACACACACACACACAAACTGTTAGAACTAGTAAGTCAATTCAGTGAAGTTGCAGGATACAAAATCAATATGCAAAAATAGGTTGAGTTTTTATACATAACAAACTATCGGAAAGAGAAATTAAGAAAACATTCCCATTTACAATTGTACCAAAAAGAATAAAACACCTAGGAATAAATTTAGCCAAGAAGGTGAAAGACCTGTACACTGAAAACTGTAAGACATTGATAAAAGAAATTGAAGAGGACACAAATAAATTGAAAGACATTCCATGCTCATGGATTGGAAGAATTAATATTATTAAAATGCCCATATTAGCCAAAGCAACCTACAGATTCAATGCAGTCCCTATCAAAATCCCAATGGCATTTTTCACAGAGATAAAACAATCCTCACATTCATATAAAACCACAAAGATCCTGAAAAGCCAAAGCAATCTTGAGAAAGAACAAAGCTGAAGGCCTCACACTTCCTGATTTCAAACTATAATACAAAGCTATACTAATCAAAACAGTATGGTACTGGCCTAAAACCAGATATATATGTCAATGATATAGAATAGAGAGCCCAGATATAAACCTACGTATATACAGTCAATTAATTTACAACAAAGAAGGCAAGAATGTACAATAGGAAAAGGACAGTTTCTTCAATAAGTTGTGTTGGGAAAACTGGATGGCACATGCAAAAGAATGAAACCAGACCACTATTTTCCTTCCACTACACACAAAAATAAACTCAAAATGGATTAAAACTTGAACATGAGCCCAGAAACCATAAAACTCTTAGAGAAAACAGGCAGTAGCTCCTTGATAAATTACTCGAGATAGATAGATAGATGATAGATAGATAGATAGATAGATAGATAGATAGATAATAGACAGACAGATAGACAGATGATAGATTTTATCTGACTCCAAAGGCAATGGCAAGAAAAGCAAAAAATACACAAATGCGACTACAACAAACTATTACAAAGCTTATGCACAGTGAAGGAAACCACCAAAGAAACAAAAAGGCAACCTACTAAATGGAAGAAGATATTTGAAAAATCATATATCCAATAAGGGATTAATATTTTAAAAATTTAAAGTTCATAGAACTCAATAGAAAAAAAAAACCATGCATTTTAAAAATGGGCAAGGGATCTGAATGACATTTTTCCAAAGAATACATATAGATGACCAACAGGCATATGAAAAAAAAAAGTTCAGGGGTGCCTGGATGGCTGAGTTGGTTAAGTGGCTGACTCTTGGCTTCTGCTCAGGACATGATCTCAAGGTCGTAAGATCGAGCCCCACATGGGGCTCCAAGCTCATTGAAGAGTCTACTTCTCTCTCTCTTCATCTCCCTCTACCTCTCCCCTTACTCATGCTTGCAGGTGTATGTGCACGTTCTCTCTCTCTCCCTCTCTCTCTCTCTCTCTCAAATAAATCTTTTTATTAAAAAAAATTTTGATGAAAAAATGCACCACTAATCATCAAGGAAATGCAAATCAAAACCATAATGAGCTATCATCTCACACTTGTCAGAATGGCTATTATCAAAAGATAAGAAATAACAAGTGTTGGTGAAGATGTGGAAAAAAAAGAACCCTCGTGTACTGTTGATGGGAATGCTAATTGGTGCAGCCATTATGGAAAATAATATGGAGGTTCCTAAAAAAAAAAAAATAGAAATAGAACTACCATGTGATCCCGTAATTCCACTTCTGTGTATTTATCCAAAAGAAACAAAACCACTCATTTGAAAAGGAATGTGCAACCTTATCACTGCAGCAATAATAGCCAAGATATGGAAACAACCAGTGTCCATCAATGGATGAATGAATAAAGACGATGTGATATATACACAGACACACACACAATGGAATACTATTCAGGCACAAAAAAATGAAATCTTGCCATTCATGACAACATGGATGGACTTTGAAGTTATTATGCTAAGTAAGTAAGACAAAGAGAAACAATGCCATATGATTTCACTTTTATGTGGAATCTAAAAAACTAAACAAATGAATAGCAAAGCAAAACTCACAGATGCAGAAAGCAGATTGGTGGTTATCAGAGGGGAAGGGGGTTGGGAAATGGGAAGAAGGGGTCAAGAGGTACAAACTTCCATTCATTAAATAAATAAGTCATGGGGATGTAAGATACAGCACAGTGACTACAGTCAAGAATATCATATTGGGCATTATGTAACTTTATACTAAGGCCCTCCAGGACTCACAATGATTATAAGAGCTGCCATTGATTGAGGTTCTACAATGTCCACTATGTGAAGCATCACACTGGTGCTTTAGATACTGGTCTTCTTTCATTTCTACAACAAGCCTTCAAGGTAGGCATTATGCCTATTTTAAGATTAATGACATTGAGACTCAGAGAAATTAAATGACTTAGTATTTCATTTTCTTAATTGCTTAAGGAGCCCAGATGGTAAGTTCCATGAGAAATCAGTCTGTTCTGTTCACCAACATATCCCCAGTGCTTAATGTAGTACCTGGAAAATAGGAGGAATGCCATAAAGCTTTGATTACTGACTGATGTGATGAGGTGGCACCATAAACAAATGGCTATATCAATGTTCAAAATCCAATAGAGCTGGAGGATTGGAGAAGAAATAATGTACTGAAGTATAACAACTGAGTTTTAAAAATAATAAAAATGATAAGGAGTTCCCAGTCATTTACTAACTAGAAATTTGTGAAGTAGTTGGATTGGCTTCAACTCCTCCCAGGCACTGCATGGCCCAAATCTTGAGACCCATACCAGTTACCAAATAGAATTTGTTTGAAACAGCTTAAAGTGATGTTTAATGCTCCTTGCTTATAGAGAGAAGCATATTCTGGAACAAAGCATTTCCTTTCCATTCCAGGTAACTAGGATGCAGTGCCCTGAGTTGGTCAGTGCTCTCCTTATTGCTAATTATAATGCTCACAGAATCTTAGAAACAACCATCAAAGACAGGCCATTAGAGTTCTCACGTAAATTCAAACTTGATATGTATGAAATTATGAATCGAAAATAGACCCTTAAAAAAAGAAAATAGAACCTTCACCTCCTTAGACCACCCCATTTAATAATTAAACCTGAATCAGTACACATCCCTAGAAGAATGTATTTATTTGTCCTATTTAGAGATTACGTTGCTATTGATCGTACCTTATGATCGAAAGTGAAGCCTACATAATGTGTGAATGATCACTGGACTGAAAACACTACACAGATCATATGGGATTAAATTTATCATATTTCCTTAAGATTTTTAAAAATTAATCACATTTTTTGAAAAGTTGTATTTTTTCCCCAATAAAGACCAAATCAAATGCTACTGCCAACAATGAGGTTTCCTGTGAGGTAATTACTATTAGTAAACTAATATTACTCCAGTAAAGTAACCACAATCCTGCTGGTAGCCAGGCAAAAAGATGTAACAACATTAAACAAAGCTATTGTGGGAAACTCATTATAAAAGAAAAACGATATCCCCAAAATAAACACTCAAGCTGCGTCAAATCAGATACCAAATTATTTGGAAATGAAATTATCTTTGAGAGGATATTTACTATAAGCAGTCAAGATTTAAACAAATAAAATTATAGGAGAAAAAAGACCCAATTTTCTCCTAAGGATTTATCATGGTTAAACAGGCAATCTCCTGCAGCTCAAGAATTCAAGGCTATAACTCCAGGAGTTGCTCTCAAGACAGAGGACTAAAGGATATAAACACAAGAAGGTTAATACTGTGTATTGAGAGAAAATCTAAATACTTAACTGAATAAAAGCTGATTGTGAGCTGAGTACTCAAGGTAGAAATAAAACAGCCACTCTTTTTGGGCCAAACAAATTCTTAACAGAAAAAAAAAAAAAAAAGAATGATCTAGGCCATACTTGCCTACTGGGTATTTCTACCCCAAAATGTTAATACTTCACAGGGGGACACATTCAAGTCCCAGGTGAAGAAGTGATTTTGTGGAGGCCATACACAGCTAGTAAAACGCAGATCTGGACAAGAATAACAAAAGCCCCATGAAGGCAGGGACTTTATATTGTTTTGTTCATTAGAATGAAGACCAAAACAGAGTACATGCTCAAAAAAATATCTGTTGAAGGAAGAAGGGGAGGGAAGGAAGAAAGAAGAATGAATTCAGTTGAACTCAAAAAAGTATTGTAAGATGTCCTGCTCAGAATTATAGGAGTGTACGTGGCGTTGTACCTGGTGCCAGAAGTTTGCAGTTTATTTGGGGTAAATAAGATGTACCCAAGAACGGTGTGACTGAACTACAAATGTTATATGCTGAGGGCCAAATAAGTGGTGTGGGCGTCAGCCCTGCAGGTAGGTTGATAAACTGCTGTGGTCAGGGAATTTTTGATCGCAAAACAAGAAGGACTAGGCGCCACTAAAGACATTAATATGACTGGAGTTCCAAGCCCACTGACCACCTAATGCAACAGGATCTCTTCACAGTTTCCCAAGTACACTCAGTTTGTGTTGTTTCCTGCACTTCCATCAAAGCACTAGGTGGTAGGCAGGAACTGGGGGCTGATCTCCTCTGAAGAGAAAAGAGACATTCTCAAAAATGAGAATTCATTCAACCCAGTGCTGTACGTGATGGCATCTATCCATGTCTGGGAAGCTGGGAGTCTTTTTTTTTTTTTTTTTAATTTTTATTTATTTATGATAGTTACACACACAGAGAGAGAGAGAGAGGCGCAGAGACACAGGCAGAAGGAGAAGCAGGCTCCATGCACCGGGAGCCTGACGTGGGATTCGATCCCGGGTCTCCAGGATCGCGCCCTGGGCCAAAGGCAGGCGCTAAACCGCTGCGCCACCCAGGGATCCCCCGGGAAGCTGGGAGTCTTAATGTGGATGTTTACTGCATATGTAGGATGAGAAGATGCAAGATGGTCACAGACTAGTGAAGAAAAATTGGTAGGTGGTACAGAAGAACCAAAGCACAGCCAAGAAATGTAGGAGATGATGGAGAAAAGGTAAGCACTTCCTCTAGTGAACAAGCTGAGCCATTCTCTCCCTTGTTCCATAACAACAATTTGGAGAGAAGCCAGTACACCCTACACCCACCTCCACCGGGGATAGCTAGGACTGCCCCTAGCACATATGCTACCTTTATGTAGAAGACCAAAAGATACCCTCTCCAGGCACACCCTCCTCTGGGATGATATAGTCCCCTTCCAAAGCACAGAGCTTGGTGCGCGAAGCACGGGCTGCATTTCAGCTCCCATGCATTTCCTCTGCTAGGCATCTTTATACAATGCTCAATTGCACACCCAAATATGCCGACCATGGCAATCACCCATTCTGTCTTTGACCTGCTGTATTAGAAGGCACTTCCTTTCACAAGGTCCAAATCCACCTCCCACTGGGACGTGTCAAGTTCTTTCCAGCCAGATGGGAAATATCGAAGTGCCTTTCCCAGGGAAAGTGTCCTCAAACACAGACACTGCTTCTATGCCCCTTCTCAATCAGGCTGTGGCACATAGCTATCTCCATGGAAAGAAACCCAAACAGCCCCAAAGCCACAGCCGAACCACAGTGTCACTGACAGCATGCTTACAGCAGAGTTATCATGAAGGGACTGAAAATACCAAGATCATGACAAATTTATCAACACTCTAAAGGAAGCAGTCAAAACATGAAATGGTGGGGGGAGAAGTAGCCAAATATGCAAGACACATGCACTCGAAAGAACCCCAGAGTCTGAACAACAAGGAAATGGAAGAGGAGGGCACTTGATGGGATGAGCACTGGGTGTTACACTATGTGTTGGCAAATTGAAAAACAAACAAGGAAATGGAGAACTGAAGGAAGGCTGAAAGGAAAGAAGGAGAGAGTGCAGTGAAATGATAAAGCATTCCAGAGATGTAGGCTCAAGGATGAGGACTAGAACTGCTTAGGAAAAGAAAAGGCAGGTGAGGAGGAAGAAGATGCGGGGGAGGAAAGAAGGCAGTAGGGGAGAGAAACACAGCTTATATCCATACACATATCTGGTTGTCAGGTTTGGGTGTTAGACTTCACCAGTGAACGTGACTCTGGAGACATCAAACCTAACACCTTATTAACTCTCCATTTATCATATTCATGGAAACAGTAGCTCTGTCTGAGGCATCTGTGGGGGTGGGGAAGGGGTGGGTAGTTTGTTGATTTTTTTCCCCAAGGCAAGTCCACATAGAATATGGTCTGCAAAATCTGGCTTGAATGATGTTCTTGGTCGTGGGCATATGAGTATATGAGGGGCATATTGTCAGTCCGTAGTTGATTAGTTTCATAATGCTTCAGCTGGGCTTTTCCCAAGTCTACTGCATTTGGATTTTCTTCTGGTATTTCATGTTCATAATATGCCATTTAATTTGCCACAGCACATTTGACCAGATGGCCTCCTCTTTCATTCCCACTATGCCAAATCTGCCCACTCTTTGTACATCCTTTCTCCTGCCAACCATCACAGAATAAATCTTTTCACATAAAGCAGTAGTACTTTCTTCTACTGACTCTGTTCCATGGAAGGCTGGATAATTCTGATAACTTTCTGTTCATCTAAATGAGGAGTAGGTGTGTGAGGGCCAAGGGAAAAAAGGAGCAGCTTCCAACAAACAGTAATGCTCAATGAATAGAATTCATTTCTGTGATAGCTTGTTCCTGTATGCATTTCTATTTCTTTATTTATTACAAAATAGGATATAGGTAGATAAAAATAAAAATAAATCACCCGTAATCCCATGATCCTAATATACCATTTTCATTTCCCTGAGCTCCATTGCTAGAGTTCCACATGCATTATGTTTGAACAAGGTTGAAATATTAGCCCAGATATAAAAGCACATCTCACTGTTTTCCATTTGCCATTATGAACATTTCCCATGTTGCTACACAGTAGTCATAGTGATTATTTTAACAGATGTATAATATTCCAAGGAGTATGTGTATCCCTATAAATGACTGGATATTTTCTATTGCTTCCCTTTCCTTCCTTATTAGGGTTGATGCTATAAATTTAAATTTGTAGAATTTAATATAAGTTTAAATATTCACATATTCAATATAGACTTTTCCCCCCACTTTAAAGATATGGTAGAAGGAAGTAAATTTTATCAAATTTCCCTTCTAAAGCAGAATAATTTTAGCTGCAACATATGAAAACACCAGGGTAACCACCTCTCTCCAGCATGAAGAAATCTCGTTTTCTTAAAGTTTGATAATTCAAAAGGTATGAAATGCTGTCTTGTCATCATCTATGCTGTACCTCTTTAAAGAGCCCCATTTCAACTGCTTCCCCATAGTTCATTCACTAGTTGTATCCCCTGTTATGTGAATTGTCTGTTAAAGTTCTTTTCCATTAATTTTGGTGGGTGTCTTAAGACAAATATTTCCCAAATCTATTTTCCTTTTTATTCTAAATATTTTTTTTACACTCACGAGTCTTTATTTCTTCTTTTTTTTAATTTTTATTTATTTATGATAGTCACACACAGAGAGAGAGAGAGAGGCAGAGACACAGGCAGAGGGAGAAGCAGGCTCCATGCACCGGGAGCCCGACGTGGGATTCGATCCCGGGTCTCCAGGATCGCGCCCTGGGCCAAAGGCAGGCGCCAAACCGCTGCGCCACCCAGGGATCCCTATTTCTTCTTTTTAAAGTTTATTTTAGTCACCTGTACCCACAACATGGGGCTCGAACTCACCACCTGTGATCAAGAGTCGCATGCTCTTCTGATTGAGCCATCTGGGCATTTCCTTAAGTCTTTATTTGTTAAGTAATCAAAATCTATATATTTTTTCCTTCATTATTTCTTCAGTTCAGAACTTTATCACGTAACAAATGGTTTCTCAAATGAATTTTCCACTGTTTTTTATTCTGTAATTTGATTTTTAAAATAAGTTTATTCTTTAATAATTGAATCATATGCCGTTTGAAATCGATTTTCATATAATATATCTGGTTAAGGGCTTATGTATATTTATTTGGTGGCCAGTTTTCCCCAAGCCAACAGTTAAATAGCACTTCCTTTCCTTATTTTTTTGTGATGTCCAGTTCATCACATATTCAATTCATATATATGAATATAAATAGAACACACAAACATTTATTTTCATTTTTTCTATATTTTTTCAGCCTTATTGAGGTAGAATTAAATAAAATTGCAAGATATTTAAAATGCACATCATGATCTGATATAACATATACATTATGAAACTATTCCTCCCATCTAGTTAATTAACACATCCATCATCTCACAGATTTATCTCTCTTTTTCGGGGGGTGAGAATATTTCAATTCTATTCACTTAGCAAATTTCAATTTTACAATACACTGTTATCACTTTTCATATCTATATACCATTTTTTCTGTTCCAGTAGCCATACTATTTTGGGACCAGAGTCATGCTGTTTTAATGAATATTGTCCTTTATTGTGTATTTATCAGCTTTCTTCCTTTGTATGGTTAATTACAAGTGTACTGGAGGCGTTTCCTCACAAATTTTGACACAACAGGAGCAAGCACAGTCTAAGAAATGGTCACAGAATAGTGAGATAAGGACATTGGCTTCAGAATCAAATCCCTGCTCTGCCATTTCCTCGCTCTGTGACCTTGAGAAAACTATTTAGCCTCTTTGATCCATAGCTTCTTTATACCTCATATTCACATCATCCAATACTGTAGCTACTGGCCATATTGGCAATTTACATCTTAACTCATCACAATCATACAGAATTAAATCATCAGTTCCTTGGTTGCACTAGAAACATTTCAAGGGCTCAATATTCAAATGGCCTAAAGGCTGCTGGAGTTATGCTGGTATTATAGAACACTTCCATCATCTTGGAAATTTCTATCGGACAGACCTGCATAGGGTTGACATGATGACTAAAGAAGGTACTTCATGGAAAGCACTTAGCACACAACCTGGTACACAGTAAACACTTTATGGTAACTTGTAGTAGTAAAAGTGTGAAACACAATTGTTTTCAAATAAATATTAAAGTAAATACTACTAGTAAAATGGAAATTGTCTTCATCAAGAAGTTGTATTCACAGGGCATCTGGGTGGCTCAGTCGGTCAGGCATCTGCCTTCGACTCAGGTCATGATCTCAAGGTCCTGGGATTGAGCCCTGTGTCGGGTTCCCTGCTCAACAGGAAATCTATTCCTCCCTCTCCCTCGGTCCCTAACCCCTGCTTATTTTCTCTCTTTCTCTCTCTCAAATAGATAAATAAAATCTAAAAAAAAAAAAAGAAGTTATATTCGCACCTCATAGTAGACCACTTATAAATCAGCAGCTGAGGAAGCAGAAGAAATAGATCAGTTTCATCAAGCTGGAGATACATGGCCTCAATCCTATATGAAAATTCCAAAGGTGCTCTGATTCTTCAGGATTGAGATTTGGCACCTCAGTGAAATAATCCCTACCAGAAAAGAGGTAATATATGTGGAAATATGTCAACTCTGCTCTCCTGGAGCATTCACTAGTCTAGAATTTGATGTCCTGAGTGGAATCCCCACTAAAGGGTATATCTTGAGGGTCTGAGCAATCAGTGCCAGTTGTCAATATAATTAGTACGTGAATGAAATGGAAATTTATAATTACAGATCAGTGTCTTTTACATTTTATCAAAATCATTCCTCCAAAATTTGATAAGCTCTTGGTGGAACCCAACATTCCTTAAGTTATCCATTTGCCAACAAATGGGTTTAAGCTCTAGCCACTATCTTCTCTTGCCTCTCAACACCTGTCTAGGGCTCACTTCTCACCATGATCAATTGGTATATGGTAAAGATGTGAACACATGCCATTATTATTCTGGGCACAAAACCTGCAACTCCTGAGCGGAAGTGGGAGAGACCTTCAAACAACCCACATCAGTCATCCTTCACTGGTGCAGAGGACTGAGAATTGGTTATAATCTTACACAAGAAATTGTTTTATCTCCGTGATATGCTTACTTTATAACTGGAAATTTGTGCCTCTTAATCCCCTTTGCCTATTTCACCCATCCCCTTGGGCAACCACTCTATGGAAAAGTCTATTTGTTTTTGTTGTTATAGTTTCTTGTTTTTTTTATGTACTGCACAGAGAATATAGTCAATAATACTGTAGAAATGTTATATGGTGACAGATGGAGACTACACTTCTGGTGAGCACTGTGTAATGTATAGGATTGTTAAATCACTGTGTTGGTACACCTGAAACTAATATAACACCAATGTCAACTATACTTTAATAGTGAAAAAATAAAATAAAAAGAAAAGAAATCAGTTCAAAATCCCATTTAGATAAGGTCCTTGTACTAGATTTTGGAAGTCAGGCTTTTAACTAAATTTCCATTTGCTTAAACCATTTTACATGGAAAACATGCCAAGGAATAGCCTGTCTTCTATGAGCTTTTTTAAACCTTAGGATATTAAAGCAGGATGAGAGATCTAGTGGGAACTGAGATCCCCCAGCTTCCAGATCAGGACAGCAAGTAGGAAGAGAGGGGAAGTGACTTACCCAAAGTCATAGCTAATTAGTGGCAGAGTCACTAGAACCCATGTGCACTCATTCCCAGCAGAGTATTTCTGAAACAAATTAAGTGCCTCAGGAGTATTTTGCACACATACTAACAAGTCTTATAATTTAACAAAATCCTTCAATATGATCACATAATCTCCGTGGGTGTGCTTATTATTTAATAAATTTAATATTCACAACTCAAAATGTTCGTGGAGAAGCTGCTATGGACTGAATGTTTGTATCCTCACCCCCCAATTCACATGCCAATATGGTAGCATATTGAGTCTCCAAAGAGCCTGCCTTTCCAAAGGAAGCAGAGTCCTGCAAAAAGTCTTCAGGCAACTGCATATGGGCCCTGTGAAGTTTATTAACTTGTTTTTCACCAAAGTGTAAATGTTGTAGATCCAAATAACAGCAGTTGGGGGGGAAGAAAAGGAAGAGAGAATGCTAGATCAAAATATTCATTACCACAATGACATTGTAAAGAACTTAGGGAACATTTATTCATAAGTTTATAGATTAGATAGATAGATAGATAGATATCTCCTCATCTCCAATGCCATGGTATTTGACAGTGGGGCTTTTGATAGGTGATTTGGTTATGAATGAGATTAGCATCCTTATAAAAGGGACCCCAGAGAGCTCCCACATCCCTTCTACCAGGTGGGTGCACAGCAAGAAGACAGCTGGCCATGAACCAGGAAGCAGGTTCTCACCAGGCACCTGATGGGCCTTGATTTCACACTTAACAGTTTCCAGAACTGTGAGAAATAAATATCTGTTGTTTATAAGACCCCTCCCCATCCCCAACCTCCAATCTATAGTGTTCTGTTATAGTAGTTCGAATGCTCTCGGCAGAGGCTGACTCTCTGTCCTTTTGGGATACTAAGAAACTACCTAAATTGCTGTGTTTTTGAAAGTAGGAAAAAAAATCAATGTGAGATTGGCGCAGAATTATGTTACACAAAGAGGCTTCACAACAAGATATTTTAAACAATAATAAAAAAAAAAGATGGCCATGAAACAATCAATAAAATGCTATCTGGACCGGCTGATCAAACAAAGCTCTGCAGAAGCCCAGAGATTCCTTCCCAGAGTCCTCAAGAGTAAAGGTGATGCACTGCCGAGTCCCACAGTTAAGTCATGTGAACATCAGGCCATCTTCCAACTCAGCTCATCAGCTCCTGCAATCTTCCAAACTGCATTAAGGCCAATTAAATGTTTAGAAGATTTAAAAAATCAGTAAGAAGGGGATAAAGTTCTGGCAGTGGCAAGCACTGAGACATGTAGCATGGAAATGGTGTGACTGGTACTCAGTGACAAGTCTATGTATGCTGCTATTGCAAAACCACAGAGTCACAGTGGCATGCTCCCAATCATTCTTTCTGTTGTACTTGTGATAGAAGTTTGCTGCTCTTCTATTTCCACACATCCTCTTAAATTGCTCCCAAGGAAGACAGGAAACAGTTACTCTGTGAGTGACAATGAGAGGTTCTGGGTCCTCATTCATGCATCCAAATATGTTATTCCAGACTTCTTGTTCCCAACAATTTCCCCTTGCTATCAGACCTCTGGTTATAAGAAGATATTAAAACACTTTGGGGAGCCTGGGTGGTTCAGTCAGTTAAGCGACTGCCTTCAGCTCAAGTCATGATCCCAGGGTCCTGGGATCTAGCCCCACGTGGGGCTCCCTGTTCAGTGAGGAGCCTGCTTCTGCTTCTCCCTCTGTCACTCCCTCTGCTTGTGTGTTCTCTCTCTCTCTCTCTCTCTCTCTATCTCTCTCCCTCTCTCAAATAAATCTAATCTTTTAAAAATAAAACACTTTAGAAATAGAAGCCTCAGTGGCAAACTTCATTACACCGCATCTGACTGAAGCATCCATTCACACTCATGGAAACTATATGCCCAGCATACACTTAATTTCAAAACGCATTTCTTGGATGAACAAGAAAGGGAGAGAATGAATGTATGAATGGCTTTCATGACATAAGCAGCCATCAGTTAAACCAACATATGAACTGGTTAAGAACAGAAGTGTCCACCTACTTAATGATCAAGAACAAGAATTTGGTTTAGGACTCGAAGAGAACAGACCTGGATCCAGGGTGAAATTGTGAGCAGCCCCCAGTTCAGGCTCCTGCAAGATGAATTCAAAACTTCACTGTCCTAACATCAGACAAATCCTCCCCGCACACACAAGTGATGAAACATTGTCTTTATGCATTTGACAGCTTTCTACAGCTCCCTCTTACCTCCTGAGAGTAGCCCCTACACAACAAATTTCTCCTAAAGCAGCCAGAGGCTTTGTACACGGCTCTCTGCCAGGTTTATCAATAACCTTGAAGCTGCAGAATTGCCCTAGATCCGAGAGGGCATTTCCCCAGCATTCTTGCACCGGCCTTGGGAACTCTCTGTGTGTACTTTGAGACAAACAAGTGATCCATAAAAAACGGCAAGAATTTATCTCAGAGCTGCCCCTGCAAAAAGGAATACTTTGAGTCAATAAACAGAACCATCAATGCAACTTTATTTCAGTGTTGAAACACTCTCCTGAGGGTGCAAGGGAAGCCAAAGTGATTGGTCATGGTAAAACCCTCCACACCAACAGCCCAGAGTGCCAGATAGCAGAAGTTGGAGGCGCTGATGGGAACTCGCTCAAGGCCCAGATCAAACACTTCTCCCTCGTGCTACCAAAGACAGGACAAGGCTCCCTTCAAGAGGCCTTGGAACCCCACCTGTGCTTCCACCCCCTCAAAGCGGCTATGTGAGAATGGAAAACCCAAATCCCAGCGCAATCTGGGGCCAGCACAATATCCGGGCCAGGGACCCTGCCAAAGGCCTCCCTGGACTTGGCTGGCTGTTCCACCACGTGGGAGAGGCTCTCCCACACCCCCTCTTTCAGAAGAGAAACTCACGGTAGAGCATGGACAGCAGAAAGTCAGGAATGTTCTTTCTCTATGCTTCTGCCATCGCAGGGAGGGCCATGGATAACAAAGGAGCAGTCCAAGAGTCCAAGGAAATAAGATCCACTTCCTAGAGACAAGAAGGCTGTTGGCTACTCTCTACCAAGAAGCCCGACTCACTAGCAAAGCAATGAAACTGCAGGGGCTGCCAAAGCCTGGGGCAGGAGGCAGGTGGCTGGGGTAGGAGGAGTTTGGGCTGCACAATATGGTCCATGCAGGTGGCATGGTAATAGCAGAACTACGAGGTCTTAACATGTCCCTGAGAGAAGTGAGTGGGGCGGTGGGGAGAAAAAAATTGATTTTAAATGTTGGGTTTACTTTTGTGCTCCCTTCAGTCCAAGGTTCAAGTTTAGCATTTAAAGGGTTTGAGGACCCTTAGTTCCATTCTGAAGATGGAGCCCTGGTATCACTGTGCCCAGCCCTGCTGGAGAGGAAATGCACAGTCTCAAAGTCCCCCATCTGCAAAGGCTAGCAGGCTGGCGTGAGAAAAAAGTCAGGAACCAGCCAGCTGTTTCCTTTCTCTCCCTCCATCTGTGTCAGCAGCACCCAAGATGTCTGAGCATTTTGTTATGGGCTAGGGAACTGGTTAGCTAGCAATTAGCACAGACCTTTCTGCAAAGCTCCTCCTGGGGGGCCCTTGATGAATGGCAGAGGAGACCTTGCATGAATTCATTTTCATTAGCTGATAAAAACGAGGATGTAACACATCTGTAGAAAGACACACTTAAGGCCAAAGTCTACAGTCCAAGGCTTGGATGAGAAGTGGATGTTTTATTTTAAAATCCACTACACTTTTAAGACCACACAAATTTTGGGAGGGAGGCAGGGGAGGGTTGATGGGAACGAGGAGATACTTGGTTTTACACCAACATTCTGTTCTCTGTTAGTCCACAAAACAAAAGAAAAAACAGCTTCTTTGGAAAAGATGCTATCACTGAAAGTTTTGCCACTTGGTCATTTCAATTCAGGGGATATAAAAACAACCACAGTCCTACAAGGAGGGGCTCCAGTAATGAGAAAATCCTGAAATGCCTCTTTTCCAAAAGGCAGGTCTATAATCATGTCCTGTGACAAATATGGGCTTGTTTAGGTAATCCTCCAGAGCACCCCCAGCCCCTTTGTGGTGAAAATATCAAGGCACAAAGGGGACTGGGGGATGGGTAATTTATGTGAGAATGGAAGGCTTAATCCCCTGCCACTTTAGGCAAACTTCATTAACCTCTGGGATACCAGTCCCCATTTACTGATGCGCTGAGACCCATCCAGAGTTCCACAGGCATCAGGTGCTAAATGACTTGGCATCTGGATCCCTAACTTTCCTTTCTTCCTTCAATAGTTCTTTGAGTTGTACAACTTTCAATGAGGCTATTTGTGATCTGGAGACAGAATAACAGCTTATTTTCAAGTAATCTGCATCTTGGAGTGGGGGGGAAGATGTTTACATTTAGGAGTGCCCTCCCTTGGCAAGTTTTCGTTTTGAGGCTTGATTGCTTTTGGTCCCAAAAAAGAAAAATCAGTCACGGGATAGAAAGGTTCTGGGAAGAATGCATGGGTGAGGAAAAGAGGGCTAGATGGCCGGAGCACAGTCCTGAAGGAATACCTACTCCTTTGTTCCTTTGGGAGGAAGGTGAGAGACAGCCTCAAGGGACAGAAGAGTGAGTGGCTGCTGAGGAATCGGCTGGCTCCACCCCCACCAGCGGGGGCCTGGTAGGGCCTTCATTTTAACCCTTGGTTGACCTTGGCAAAGGGAAATCACACTCTTGGCCAGCATAACTGTTCCAGCACAGATAACACCTTGCAGTGGGAAATGCCGAGGAGGGAAACAGTTTTTGTAGTTTTGTTCTCAAAATCTGCAGCGAGAATATATGCAAGCAAATATAATATTTCCCCCACATCAAGGACATGAGTTCTAAAAGAATAATATTTAGCCTGTTTTATTGGCTGCCGTTCAAGGACCTGGAAACATTTACTAGCAAATGTAATTACTTTGCATTTTTAGAGCTGAGGAACTAGAGCTAGCAAAGCTAAAAAAAATTTTTTTTTTAAATTTTTGAAGTTGTGTAATCCAAGACACAAGCAGTCTGTCTTCAACACACATCCACCAAGATCTGGGAAAGCCCCTGCGTCAGGACAGTCCACAGAGGACAATTCACACCCAGGAACTATTTATTAAATACCTCCTGTTTGCTAAGCACTTCCACATACATTATCTTACTGGAGCCTCGCAATAAACCCAATGAGGAAGGTGCGTTTCAGTACTTCCATTTTTACCAAGGGAGAAATACAAGGCTCTGGGTGTGGCAATTCAGTACCTGTGTTTGTACTTACTGTTTCTAAAATGTCTACCCAAATACTTGCCCTTTTAATCTTCACAACACATTTTCATATTATATACACCAGGTATTGGCAACATTTGTAACATGTAAAATAAGGAGGTTAAGCTCAGAAATGTGAAGTAACTGAAGATCGTACTATCAACCGGTAGCAGGTCTGGGGCTTAAATTACGTCTTCCAACACTAACTCCTCAGATCTGATGGTCACTTTGGATCAGAACCTTTTTCATCCTGGCCATTTGGCTCAACCAGTGCTCCCTAAAAGGATCAGCTTGATATAGAAGGAAGGTTGTTCATGCAACAAACCTGCACTCTTCGGGCACTGTGCAGGACACCAGGAGAGAGTCAGGTCCAAACTACATACTTGCTTTTCTCAAGTATCTGCCAGTCTAATGGCAACTGTGTTCTAGAAGCTCATTGAGTAAGCTGCACCTTGGCAAGAGAGTAAGAGAGGCGTTGACAAAGCCCCATGGTACCAATAGTGACAAAGTCACCAATTCCATATGTGGAAGGAGAGACAGTTAGAGAGGCTTCTTGGAGGAGGTAGCCCTCAAATTGAGTAGGAGATGGAATTCAAGACATTCCAAGATAAGGGAATCATGGGAGTAAGAATATTTGAAAGACATTTGGTGGTGGTGGGCGGGGAGTTGGGAGAGCTGGCAAATAGCCATTAGGGAGTAGGATATAAAGCCCTTTCTAGCAAGATACATTCTTCTAAGTAATAAGCAGTTGTAAAATTACTGCTGCTACCAAGACTGTAGCAATTGGTTCGGCTCATATTCAATGTGAACTTTAAAATGAAGAGACATTCTATGCTACACAAAGAATGTATTTGCTTTTTTTGAATACTCGAAGACAGTGAATTACAGCAAATGCCAATGAAATGCTCCTAAATGATGCTAGAAAGCCAAATAGAATCTCAAAGATTGAACAAAATATTAATTTAAAGAAAATAAGATCATTTGGAATATAAATCAAAGATAATCAACCCATCACATTGTCAAAATCTGAAACATTTTCAATAAGGTACCACATCCTAGATACCACATACAATCAGACAATTTTCTTGGATATTACAGCTTTAATACAGAGCACCACAAAATGCTTCCCTGGCACCCTGAACCAGTTCCAATCCTGAAATAAAAGCCAGAAAATCAGTAATTATGCCTGAGAAAGCAACATTTGAAAACCCCATTTCCAAGATGAAGAATGTCATAAAAAGAAATTAAACAAACTTCACCAAAGCCAGCAATGCCCCAGTTGCTTCAAGCTCCCCAAACAGATTGCTTGACAAAAAAAAAAAAAAAAACCACAAATCATGAGAATTACTAATTATATGCATTTAAGGAATGAACATCTATGTTTAATTAGCAAATTGGAATGGAAAACCCAGTTTCAAGGGCCTTTAGCCTCTTCTCGCTAAGCAGGAGAATAGTGTTCTTTGGTCCAGGCTTAAACCACATGCAAAGTAGCTAATAGTGCAATCCCTCTTGAGGGATGACTCCGAGTAACTAGACTCCTGCTAAGGCAAGCCCAGGTTTGCAATGGCCTCTGCATAACAGTCATTGCCCCTTGAAGAAATCCTGTGTATCATAAAGAAGAATGTCTGTTCTAAAGAACAACACAGGGATCCCTGGGTGGCGCAGTGGTTTAGCGCCTGCCTTTGGCCCAGGGCGCGATCCTGGAGACCCGGGATCGAATCCCACGTCAGGCTCCCAGTGCATGGAGCCTGCTTCTCCCTCTGCCTGTGTCTCTGCCTCTCTCTCTCTCTCTCTGTGACTATCATAAATAAATAAAAATTAAAAAAAAAAATAAAATAAAGAACAACACATTTTCAGAGATGGTATGTATAGCAAGTGTGGTTATCTCTCAACTCCTGGAAACATATTGTTTGGGTCTTATTTGAAATTCTATCACATTCTGGTAAGTATGACAAGAAATTGACACCCTCTCAGGACCTGATTGAAAACCTGTACTATTCAACCACAAAGAGGTGGTTAAAACAAAGGGAGCACAGGATTTCCCTCCAGGAGACTTAACCAGACCTGTCATGGTTGAAATCAGAGGAATTCGAATTTTCAGGCTAGAAGGAATGGGAGAGATCAGCTTTCGAGTTCAGCTCAATCTTCAATTTTTTCTTAACCATTACACATGAACTGAACACTTTGGAACAAGCCTCTGCTCTGGGCACTGGAAATACAAACGTATGACTCAGACATATTGTGGTGGTCCAGCTGTAATATACACAAATATTGAATCATTACAGTGTACACCTGAAACTAATATAATGTTATGTGTCAATTATGCTTCAATTTAAAAAAAGAAAAGATTAAAAAGAAAACCTATCTGCTATAGCAGCTCACACTCACGGGGAAACAAGTTAAGAAAAAGCAAAAGGATCTACCAGGCCATGAAACTCTTTTTCCATCCTTTGGAAGCTGAGCACCTACAATGGTCACTACTGCTCTTTTGGCACTTCTCCACATCCTGTTCTTGCATATTAGAACACAATACTTCAAAACTTATACTGAGCTTGACTTCAGGGACCACTTTAGTCCAATCTTGTACCTGAATGCAAGAACCCTTCTTCAGAAAGAGTGCCAAGCGGTTGGTAGCCAGCTTCTGCTAGAACAGTGTAGGTGTGAGCCAAAACTTCTCCAGGATTTGCCAAAATTTCTCCAGGACTTGCCACTACATCACAGATGTTAACAAAATGTTTATTCACGGATATATTTCTTTCTCTCAAGCACACCTTCACACCTTCTTTTTCCCTTCCGCATCCTTCCGCCTCCCTCTACCCTAAAATTAAAATAAACGTGGTAAAGAAGCTTAGAGAGAAGAATCTCATCTGAGAAGACATGTTGTAAATTTAGTAGAGAATCTGTTTCATCAACTTTTCGCGTGCTCAAATCCATGGTGTGGGGAGCAGTTTCCAGTGGGGAGGAGCTTCTGTGCTGAGTCAAAGCAAAGGGCATGAAACCCACCAAGTCCTGAGGGTACCAAAGTAGGCTCAGCGGGGGAGAAAGGAAGAGATGGGTGTAGTCAGTGATGGATGTGGTCAGAGGTTGTGGTCATTGGAGTGGAAGCCACTGACACAAAGTATAAGATCAAATGTTCAGGGATCCCTGGGTGGCGCAGCGGTTTGGCGCCTGCCTTTGGCCCAGGGCGCGATCCTGGAGACCCGGGATCGAATCCCACGTCGGGCTCCCGGTGCATGGAGCCTGCTTCTCCCTCTGCCTGTGTCTCTGCCTCTCTCTCTCTCTCTCTCTCTCTCTCTCTCTCTGACTATCATAAATAAATAAAAAAAAATTAAAAAAAAAAAAAGATCAAATGTTCATTAGGCATGGTGACTAAGGGTGACCCGTACTGGACTGTATACTTGAAAGTTCTGTAGAGAGTAGCTCTTAAACATTCTCACCACCAAAAATAAAAATAAATAAATAAAAAGGTAACTGTGAGGTGACAGATGTATTAACTTATCTCACTGTGGCCTTCTTTCACAATATATCCCTGTATCAAATCATCACGTTGCACGCCTTACGCTCACACAACGTTATATGTCAATTCTATCTCAGTAAAGCCAGAAAAAAATAAAAATAAGAAATGAGAAAGATCAAATGTATGACTGTGCTAGTGGGTGCGTGAGTGGAGGAGCATGGAGCAGAGGCGCTTATCAACAAATCTAGCAGAGTAGAGAGACAGTGAGGTATTAGAGCCATCTTCAGTGTGCAAGTAAGTAGGTGATGAGTGGGAAGAAAGACTATGATCAGTTATACAAAGGTTTTTAATTTCTCCCCCACTAACATAAGGAGTTCAGGTGCATAGGCAACAACTCCTCTTACCCCATCCACCTGTTAAGAGGACATTACTTTTGGCCTAGAGAGTAATAATAGCAGCAAGCGTTCAGTGAATACTTACTGTGTACCTGGCATTAGGTTGTGTGCTTTACAGAGATTATTTCATTTAATCCTCAAAACAACCTTATGGTCAGTAGTATCAATATTACTATCGTTATTCTTGTAACACAGGAAGAAGATACTGAGCCTTGGGGGAACGAGTACCATGTCCAAAGTCACTTAGCTATTAAATGGGAGAATTACATTTGAATCCATGTAGTCTGACTCCAGGACCATAGCATCAAACTTTCAGCTCCACAAAAAAATATAGAAATATAAAAATGGAAGGGTGCTGGTTTCAATGCAGGCTTTCACAGCCATTATCAGGACCAGAGCTGTTTCCAAGTTGAACCATCAGAATGGTTTGGTGAGCTTAGAGTACCCTGAGCTCATATGCATGTAATGTATTTATGACTTTTGATTTTTTAATTCTGTAATTACTTCCTGGTCACTGATAATCAAATATTGATCAAGTTCATTTTTGTGGTTACAGATGTTGAAAGTGCAGAGATCCTGGGTAAGTACTGATGAGCCTCCCCTCCACTACGCTACTGGGTGAGGCTGTTACACAGTTCTAATGCCAATCACAAGAGCGAGGGAGGGAAGCTGAAGGTCACTGGCTTTCAAAGCCAGAGAAATCAAGGAGTACTCCTGCCTGGGTTTTGGCCAGCAGTCATCAGGAAAGTTATCTAAAGGGTCTAGTGCATTTATTTTTACCTAATTATAGCTATCAACTGGCATTTTCAAAGGGCTTCAATTATGTAGTCAGCAGCCTGGGAACTCACAGCATCTGATACAAATAAATTGCATACATTACTATGGACCCTTCTTAGTCAAGGCTTCAGTAATAGAGAAATTCCAGAACCATTTGCAGAAGAGCACATTTCTGCTGGAGCAGTAATCCTTAACCTACTTTAGTTCATGGGTCCAAGGAGAATGTGATGAAAAGTTCCCAGTTCTTTGCTCAGAAAATGCACATATATACATACATGAATGATTTTATATATAATCTCGGGCAGGGTGAGTATAAAAACTTCCTGAGGCACATTCAGAGACCCCTGCTTAGGGGTTACTAATCCCGGACTGAAGTCCATGAGTAGGGCAGGAACATGATAACCTAGTGCATCCCCTCACCTAATTTTTAACAAAAATGTTGTTAATTGAAAGAACAAAGTGTTCTGTCAATATGACTTAGCATCATCATGTTCAATATGGTCTTTAAAAGCAAAATAACATTTTGTCATGCAGTATCACTTCAAAAATATTTTTGTTAAAAATGCCCCATCAGGTTATAATATTCTTGACCTCCCTTGTATTTCTGATAGTGGACAGTCTTGCTAATCAAAATGTGGTCCATGGATGAGCAGCACTGGCATTGCCTGAAAACCTGGTAGACACACAGAATCCCAGGTCTCATCCCAGAAGTACTGGATCCGAGTCTGCATTTTATAGGACTCTCAGGTGATGTATATACATGTTCCATTGGAAAGGCATTTGTACATAGCAAAGACATCAAGGCATAAAGATGCAGTGAGATGTGGTAGAATGAAGACCTTAGCTCTGAGGCCAAGTTCTCATGATCTTGGGCAAATCCTTCTACTTCTCTGGGGATTCTTTCCCAACTCTATCCATATCTCATAGGGCTTTTGTGCCTAACTCATAGTCATCACTTAACAAATGGTACTTAATGTTCTTACAGTTAAGATTTTGATATGTCTTAACAAATATCCTATGACAGTGTTTAGTAAACTCAAAACCCTTGTAGACATTAACAAAAGGAAATGAATGGGAGCAGTGTGCAATTGATCTAAATGGTACGAGTGCACCAGATGGCTCCCATGGCTGATGCATGCAAAATCAGGGGTCTGTGGCTCTACTGACCATCTCTCAGACATATGCCTCAGGGCATAGAGGGGAGGACTCAAACAAAGGCCAGACTATAAGCTCAAATGCCAGCTGGACAGCATTGTCTGTGAAGCCCAACAGAGTTCTTCCCAGGCTGGGAGATACCCAGGGGCTGGGTGGCAGTGGAGAAAGAGGAGGGGGCATCGCACCAAGATGGTTGGATGAAGCCAAGGAAGACAAGAATGGAGAAGAATAAAGATGGCACTGAGGCCCATCAAATGCTGTCACAGACGGTGTCCATTTATTACAGGCAACCAGGTTGCTGTGTTCCCTAACTACAGAGTCCTGAGACTAATTTCGAAATAGTAAAGGACTGGGCCAGGGCCAGAATCCAGGCCTTTTGACTCCAATTCCTGTGCTCTTTCTACTTCATGGCGTAAGTTTCATTCAGCACTCACCAATGACCTAGGCCCTCTATGTAACATGCTGGGAATTTGTATAACATGGGGCTGTTGAAATTCACTTGTGGCCCCCAGCAGGCCAACACTGAGGTGCTTCTGAGGGAATCACAGTTTATACTTATTAAGTCTGTTTTGAGGCTATGGCATCACAACACAGTCCCAGTCACTTCCAAATCACAAGAAAAGATAGACCTATTTTTGTAATGGAAAAGATGACTGGGAAAGCCACATACCTCATCTTCAAAGATGATACAGTTTCCAAAGGGATAATAGAAGAGGCTGAAGGGCAGAAGTCCAGTTTCATGTGAGAAGCAAAATATTGCCATCCAAACTAAGGCAATGTGTATTTTTAAATTTCACTTCAAGTGTAGCCAACTTTATTTTTTTTAAAGATTTTATTTATTTATTCATGAAAGACACACACACACACAGAGGCAGAGACACAGGCAGAGGGGGAAGCAGGCTCCATGCAGGGAGCCAGACGTGGGACTCGATCCCTGGACTCCAGGATCACGCCCTGGCTTGAGGCAGGAGCTAAACCGCTGAGCCACCCAGGGATTCCCCTAGCCAACTTTATTTTACCTATAAAATCAGAACACCTCTTCCTTCTTCTTCTTCTTGTCACTCTCAGTTCAAATTCCGTCTCTGATCCCAAGGGTTTCACTACTCCAATAAACTAGGAAGTTACAATTTTTCTCCTCCAACCCATTACCTTTTACTGTCACTTAAATTTAGCACAGAGAGCATGCCACCAAGAAGAGAATAGCAATTGCATTATTTTTTTTTAAATGTTCTCATTAATCTGACCATGTAGAGAGAAGAAATTCTTATTTTATTAAATGCAATGGCTCCTCATTTTTCTAGTCTCATTGGAGAAAAAGTGTTCCATTGTGATAACTTAAAGGTATTTCTCAATGATTTTTCAATTCTAAGTACTTCCACGGAAATCATTCGAAAATGTCATACAGTCCTCTCACTTCTTTAATGTATCATGTATATAGTGATATATATGAAGTATAATAATAACAATTTAGCTTTTTCATTCATATATATGTGTATGTAATGTATATACACACACACTTTATTTAGCACCTTTATATGTGGCAGGCATTTGAGGAGGACTTTATACACATTTTGTCTTAGGGCCTTTAGGAATATCTATTACTGCACTAGGTTATAAAAATGTGATGCTCGGTAATATCAACATGGAAACAACTCTGGAATCTGGTCATATTTGTTAGATTCACCTGTTTCCTCCTTCTGCTATCCATGATCCCTTCTTCTTACTGACACTTGACTGTTGTTTCCAATCTCCAGGTCTTACCAATAAACTGAGAGTGATTCTGCATGCCTACAGTGTATAGTGCATGAGCTTGATGGAAACTATTTACACAACTCAGGTGTCTCTTTTGCTTCTATAGGAGAATCATTCTAATGTTGTCACCTGGCAGATCCCAAAGGTAAATAATTGGAGGAGCAACAAACATTAAGAATGGAAAGACTGATTGCCTTGAAGGAGAAGGATAATGTTAAATTCAATGTTTGCTCATATTAGGAACTCAATGAATATTTTATGTTAGGAATTTGGAGCAAGTTGTAAACAGAGGGCTGCTACATCATAGGTAACTGGAGAGTCAATGTACCATGTGAGAAAGCCAGACAGACCGTGTAACCACACCCAAAGCAAGTACTGATAAGTCAAGTTTCAGAAGGATTTCTGCAGGATGTGGTCTATCAAAAAAGATAACATCTTATAATTCTACTCCCAGGGGGAGAAAAAGTTTTTGAAATGAGCTCAAAAATTTTAAATGAGGTGAAATCAAGGAGTAACCTTAGAAACAAGTTGTTTTCAGATCAGTTATTGGTACAGAGAAATACTATTGATTTTTGTAAGTTGATATTTAATCACATAACACTGCTGTATTTTCTAATTAGTTTTCTTTTTTGTATATTGTTTCTTCTGTTGGTGATCATGTCAACTGCTAATAATAATAGTTTTATTCCTTTCCTTTCAATCCATGTACCTCTGACTACTTTTCCTTTCCTTAAGTGATAATTCATTGTCAGAACCCCATCATTAAAAGAAATAATAAAGTTCTTTCAGCGGAAGTAAAATAATACCAGATGGAATACTGGGGATATGAAAAGGAACAAAGAGCACTGGAATTGATAAATATGTATATAAACATTAAATATTTGTTTCTTTTTTAAAAAAATTTCTTTCAGGGGCACCTGGCTGGCTCAGTAGGTTAAGCAACTGACTCTTGATTTTAGCACAGGTCCTGATCTTAGGGTCCTCGCATTGAGCCTCATGTTAGGCTCCGTGCTCAGCAGAGTCTGCTTCAGGATTCTCCCACTCCCTCTGCCCTCCCCCCTGCTCTCTCTTTCTCTAAAATGAATAATTTTTTTAAAAAAAATAAAAAAACTCTTTCAAAGATAACTGTTTAGAGCAAAAATAATAACATTGTATTATATGCTGTATAACATATGCAGAAAAAATTATTTAAAAAAGCAGAAGCTGGGGCACCTGAGTGGCTCAGTTGGTTAAGCATCTGGCTTTGGCTCGGGTCATGATCCCAGGGTTCTGGGATAAAGTCTCGTATCATCATCGGGCTCCCTGCTCAGTGGGAAGCCTTCTTCTCCTTCTGCCCCTCCCCCACTGGTGCTTGCATTTCTCTCTCTCTCTTTCTGAAATAAATAAATAAAATCTTTTAAAAATAAAAACAAAAGCAGAGGCTGAGACATGGGAAATTAATACATACTGTTGTAATGTTTCATAGTACATGTGAAATGGTATAATATTATTTCAAGGTAGAAAAAAAAACAAGGTAGAATGTTAAAAGTTAGAGAGATGCTATAATAGGCAGCCTATAAGATGCCTTGTTTTCTGTGTGCCTTTGGGTAATTCCCTCTCTTTAAATGTGGGATGGATCTAGCAGTGACTTACTTTCAACAAAGAGAACAGAGTAATGGTGCTCAGATGTCACTTCCAAACTTGAAGTGCCAAAAAGATTCTGGCTTCTCTCTTGTTCACCCTCTCTTGTTATCTCTCACTTATTCTGATGAAAGCAGTTGCCATGTGGTAAAGTGCTCCATATGGAGGTCCATAGGGCAAGGAAATGAGAGTGACTTTTGACCAACAGTCAGTGAGGATCTGAGGTTCTCAGCCCAAACATAATACAAAGAGATGAATCTTGCTAATAACCACATGAGTCAGCTTAGAAGAATATCCTTTCTCAGTTGAACATTCAGATGAGGGGACTATAGCCTCAGCTTGATTGTAATCTTGTGAAAGACCTTGAGCCAAAGGATCCAGCTAAGTCATGCCTAAATTTCTAACTCACATAAACTAATGAGGCTGAATATTTTTTTTTTGTTTGTTGGCCATTTCATTTTATACTTTTGTACAGGACTTAGTCATCCTTCACATATTTTTTCTTTTTTCTTTTTGTTTCTCCCCAGATGTTGTTCTCTGTGTATTCTGTACATTCTAACTTGAATTTAAACAAAGTCTTTGGGGAAAAAAACCCTTTCCTTTATAGTTAGCACTTTCTAAATGGCTTGTTGAGTAAGTGATTTTCTGCCTTGAGGTCATGGAGACACTCTCCCATATTATCTTCAAAGGATTTTTCAGATACGTTTTTCATCTCTAGGTTTCTAATAAATCTGGAAGTGATGTTCTTGTTTGTATGATAAGGTAGTAATCTGAGAAATTTTTTCCACCATATGGATCTCGAGTTGTCCTACTACCTTTACTGAAAAGTCTATCCACTCACCACTGATGTTCCA
Source organism: Canis lupus familiaris (assembly GCF_011100685.1). Taxonomy (NCBI): domain Eukaryota; kingdom Metazoa; phylum Chordata; class Mammalia; order Carnivora; family Canidae; genus Canis; species Canis lupus. The sequence continues at coordinate 104,697,526 of NC_049260.1, forward strand.
TGTCTTCTCTAGGGAATGTCAAAATCCATGGATTCCTGTATCTATTTCTCAAATTCTGTTTTACTGTTCTAGACAACTACTCTAGTGTTATGATACAGACTTATTTATTATAGCTTGACATCTAAAAGGGCAAATTCACTCATTTTGCTGTTGTTCAAGAAGATCTTGTCTCTTTTTGGCTCTCTCCATTACTCTATAACTTTAAAAATCAGTTTAACAGGTCCCACAAAAACAAAGGGATTTTGATTGCAATTACATTGGATCTGTGGATCAATATGGAAAGAAGTGCCAGTTTATAATATCAAGTCCTCTAATCCATGTATGTAGTCTCCCTCCACTTAGGTAGGTCATCTTAATGTTTCTCCATAAAATTTTACAAACTTCAGTGAGGTCTTGCATAGCTTTTGTTACTTTTCCTAAGCATTTATTGTTTATTGATGATGCCATGCCAAATGGCATCTTTTTCAAATTTTATTGTTTCTATGTAGAAATGGAATTGATTTTTATATTAACTTTATATCCAACAGCTTTGCTTGACTTTTATAAATTCTAAACATTTATTTGAAGATTCTTGTGGATTTTCTCTTACACAATTGTACTTGTGCAAAATAGCAGGTTTTTTCCTTTCTTCTTAATTCTCATATCTTTTTATTTTTCATGTTTTAGTGTGCTGTCTAGGATTTCCAGTAAATTATTAAAGAAGAGCTGAATGTAGACAGCCTTGCCTTGTCACTTTCTGAAATCTCCTGTAATAACTCCAAGTTTAGCAGCCAAACCAAGTCATCAAAATTCTGGGATAACAGGCAGAGCTGTGACATACCCATGCTATTCCTCACTAGACAGTGAGTCTTCCATTTTACCTGTAATATGACCTGTTAACTCTCCACCACCTACCTCAGCAACAGTGAAATACTCTGGCTAAGGAATTCCATAAGTTTTTATAACCGGGTCCCAGTTAATGTTGTTGAGGCAGAACAGGTCACCATAAGTAAAGATTTAGAGTATGGTTATTGTGCTGCCACCACCAAAGCCAGCTCACCTCGACTCCACATATCCTCTGCTTGAAGTCTAAATTACAGTGAGGCTGCTGCAGGGTAATGTTGGGAACTACCAACAGTAGCCTTTTCAGGAAATGGTTCTGGGTCAAATCAATAGCTACATATAAAAGAATGAACTTGGACTCCTATCTCACACTATACACAAAAATTAACTCAAAATGGATCAAAGACTTAAATGAAAGAGTTAAAATGATAAAACTCTTAAAGAAAATGTAATTGTAAATCTTTGTGGCCTTCGGTAGGCAATGGCTTCTTGGATGTGTCATCAAAACCACAAACAACAAAAGGAAAAATAGATAAACCATATATTATCAAAATTAAAAACTTTTGTGCTTCAAAGAATATCATCAAGAAAGTGAAAAGACAAGTCACAGAATGGAAAAAAGTTTTGCACATTCTACAACTCATAAAGAGTTTTATCTAGAACTTATAAAAAACCATTACAACTCACTACTAAAAAGTCAAATAATCCAATTAAAAATGAACTCTGGGAAACGAACTAGGGGTGGTAGAAGGGGAAGAGGGCGGGGGGTGGGAGTGAATGGGTGACGGGCACTGGGTGTTATTCTGTATGTTAGTAAATTGAACACCAATAAAAAAATAAATTAAAAAAAATATCCAAAAAAAAATGAACAAAGATTCTGAATAGATATTTCTCTAAGGAAAATATAAAATGGCCAATGAGCAGATAAAGATATGATCAATATAATTAGTCATTAGGAAATGCAAGCCAAAGTGACTATGGCATACCTCTTCACACCCACTAGAATGGCTATGATGAAAAAGACCAATAATAACAAGTGTTGGCAAGGATATTGAGAACCTGGAACACTCATGCATTGCTGGTGGAAATATAAAATGGTGGCTACACCATTTGGAAAATAGCCTGGCAATTCTGCAAATGATTAAACACAGGATTACCATGTGACGAAGCAATTCCATTTCAATGTATATACCCAAAAGAAATGAAGGCATATGCCCACATAGAGTTGTACACAACTGTTCATAGAACTGCTATTCACAAAAGTCAAAAAGCAGATACAACCCAAATGTCCATCAACTGATAAAGAGATAAATAATATGTGGTACATCCATACAATGGATTTTATTTTTATTTTATTTTATCCAACAGTAAAATATAAAGTACTAACTGATGTTACAACAGAGATAAACCAAGAAACTAGTCACAAAGGACCACATATCATATTATTCCATTTCTGTTAAATGTCTATAATATGCAAATCTGTAGAGACAGAAACTAGACTGATTAGTGGTTGCCAAGGCTAGGAAGAAGGCAAGACTGGAGGTGAAAGCTGAGGAGTGTGGGGTTTCTTTTGAGAGTAATAAAAATATTCTAAAATAATAGACTTGTCAAATCACTGTACTGAACACTTGAAACTAATGAAACACTGTATCAACTATATTTCAGTTTTTAAAAATTCTAAAACTGACCATGGTTTTGGATGCACAATTTTGTGAATACACCAAAAACTATCGAATTGTACCCTTTAAATGGATGAATTACATGGTATGTGAATTAATCAAACAATGGTTTTTTTTAAAAGGAGAATTTAGGAGAGATCTTAATAGTCCTATCAAAGTAGCTGAGTTATATGTGGATTGGTTTGTGCCCCTGCTTTCCTAAATTAGAAATCATGGAAATGTTTCAAGCCAGGCCCACAGAAGAACCCCACCCAGAATCCCAGGTTTGGGACTAGGCCCTGGCAAAGCCTATAGTGTGTTGGACCCCAACCAGCATGGAACCAGTCACCAGGCTGTCTTTTCTGATTAGAAACAACAAGTAGCCATGAGGTGTTAAGCCAGGTTAACATATAAATGTGATTTTCTGCCTGAGCAAATACTGCTCTAATTAAGTAAAATACTTCTAAATGATTATGAAAACAGGGCTACTACTGAGTGGTCTTAAAACATGGAAATGCCAGGATTTTGATGCCTAAAGGTTTTCCAAAGTAAGTTGTACAGGCTCTTGTTTCCTGAATCCAGGCAGAGAGGGTTCTCGACTGTCAACCCTGCATAGATCTGATTTATCTCATGGCCCAGTGGCGACACACTGGTATATTTCCCACAGCTAAAGGGGAATTATCAATGTAAGACCATATATTAAGTCTAAACACAAAGAGGTAAGCAAATGCAGTGTCTTTACTAAGAATCATTGATTTAAACTTTTTTAAACACAACTGAAGTTAAGTTAAATTTTTTGCTAACTACATTTATGAAAAGAGAATGCTTTGCTGAGGCTGAGGAAGGTAGGGAGAGGGAGCACTCGTCGTAAAGTCATTCCTCAAACCATAACAAATTGAAAACTGTGGTTTAATATATAACCCAGATGGTCACTTTTGTAATGATTTTAAGTTTACAGTATCTTCCCTTTTTTTCTAGGGCATTATATTTCACTCAGCAATAGCTCATATCCTGGTTTCCCACCAGGCACTTTTCAAAGGCAGAAATGTACATTACTTCATCTGGTGGCTCAGTCCTGGTATACGGAGCATTACATCAGCAGAGATGATTTCTTGTAACCACCTCTGGTCGTTACAGATCCTCAGGGAGGTAGGATTTCACGCAGCCTAATTTCATCACCACCAAGAATGGTCATCACTTGTATAGTGATACCACCTCCTATCACTTGTATAGTGATACCACCTCCTACAGAGGTGGTAGTAAATGAGGACATCAGAAACCCTCACCCATCCCACCCATCCCACGCAAACAGCAAACAGCATTCCTAAGTGGACAGAAAATGACGATGTGATCTTGAGTGCCTGATATATTCACATTCACTCCACAATTTGCCATCCTGGGATCCTGAAAGCCTTCAAATTTGGACCTACGCCTTATAGCAGTAGACTTCTTTGAACTCTTGTGAAAGCGGGTTGCTATGAATCTGGACTTTCACCAGCACTTCTTGGAATTTTGGTCAGGATTAAGCTACAAATGCAGACAAATCTAAGGATCCATTTTAGTAAAACACCTTCTGCTTTGTTGCTGGGGCTAACCATCTCAGAACTAATTCGCGTAAAAAAAAAAAAAAGAACTAATTCGTGTTCGCCAGTTTTGTGTGGCCAACATGTTATATCAAAGAACGTCACCTTGAAAAGCATCACCATGAAAAAGAAAAGGAGGAGCAAATAAGAAGCCAAGATCTGGGCTCCTTTATCTTGTTTCAGGCAATGTGCAAGGCAACTTATAGGAGCTCTTTCAAGGAAACACACACACACACACACACACACACACACATTCCTTTGAATCACTATCAAGGAACACCCTGATGACACATATTATGGAGAATGTGGATTTTGTTAATGCCTTCATAAATCCTATCAATGTACAGTCGTATCAGAAAGGAGAAGGATAGGACATTTTCTGCACAGCACATGTAAAGCAGAAAAGTGCAATGCATAGAGTCAGAGGCCAGTTGGTTCCAGAGCAGGAAGTAAAATCCTGGCCCTGTGTTGCTTTGTTCCGGGGCCTAGCCCACACAGGGATGGTTTTAGGTTTCCAGCAGCAGTGGTTCTTTGCCTTTGATCCATGTGCCTCTGTAAATACAAGCTTCTGATGGACACAGGAAAAAATACTTCTAGGAATCCTGTAGCATGACGTGTATTAAAAGTCTCACAGGGGAAATATTTGCCAGTATTTTCCCAGTAACCTGGTCCTACAGGCACTTATAAGGCCATTCCTAACTAATTTCCTTCCCACTGCTCCCGGACCCCTATTAGACTCCCATGATCCATTCTGCTCTTACCAAAAATTCAGCAGGTATAGAGACAAGTTTTAAGGGGGATTTCATTTCACAAGTCTCTGGTGCAAACTTTTGAGTTAGGTATGTCAGCAAAGTAACACCTGCCCAACGGGCCTGTCAAAGAATTACCTCCAAAAAGGGCTTAAGCAAAGATCTCATCAACATTCCTTGGAGTGAATGGACCTCATCGTCTTTGCAACTGTGATTCCCTCAGCCTGATACTTTCGGCTTGTCCATGGCTAGTTCCTTCGAATTATTCTCTGGGATTTCAGCTCAAACGTAACCTCCGTAGAATAGCCTTTCCTGAGCATCCTTCTTAAGAAGTCCTGTCCTCCTCCCACAGCAAAACCCCTTTTCAAATACTCCTGTAGTTATGTCCACAGGCTATGAGACAGACCCTGGCTTCTGCCCTTCACTAGTGTGACCATAGCCAAGTCCCTTAATTATGTCTCCTGACCTTCCTCTGGGTGATCGCCATTGCAAAGTCACCATGAAATGTAAAAGACAACAAACTCTAGATTAAGTATTGGGGAGGGAGGCACCTCGGTGGCTCAGTGGTTGAGTGCTTGCCTTCAGCTCCGTTGTGATCCTGGGGATCAAGTCCCACATTGAGCTCCTTGCGGGAAGCCTGTTTCTCCCTCGGCTTGTGTCTCTGCCTCTGTGTGTCTCTCATGAATAAATAAATTAAATCTTAAAAAAAAGAATGGGGGGTGCCGAGTGTCCGACTCTTGATTTTGGCTCAGGTCATGATCTCAGGGTCATGAGATTGAGCCCCTACTTGAGATTCTCCCTCTCCCTCTGTTAGGCCCAGGTTAGGCTTTCTGCTGACACTGGAGCTAATACTCTCCCTCTCCCAGACCAGTCAATTCAACTCAGTAAAATGCAGAGTTTAATAAATGCAAGCTGTGCCCATATTTCCTCCCTGCCCCACCGTGCGTGGTGCTGGAAAGGTGTTTACAGCCAACAAAAGGGGTCAGGGTCATCTGTGGTGTGTGGCTCAAAACATGACCCTCTAAAATTGCACTAACATTTCTCTTGGGACCTTCTTGGCAAATTCAAATGTTCATCCTGTGCTCCTCAATCAGACGAACACCATCCCTTCCATTGACCCACTATGGAAACTCCTCACCCATGGCTTTCCCCGTGGCCTCTATGTCTGGTTTGCCTGGTGGACCTCTACTCCTCACTAACCTTCAAGGACATCCTCCAAATCTCACTCCTCCAACCCTATGCCAGGCCCTGCATGAGAATCTAAAGATACAGCAATTAAAACTACCCCCGTGGTCCCTGATTTGGGATGGAGGAACATGTTACATGTAAAAAGCCTGTTCCACCAAGTCAAACATGATTATGTGCCATCCTGGTAAATGATGGCTGACGGACCATCTTCTCCTTCTGCCTCTACCCCTCGGTCAGGCTCCACACTGCCTGCTCTGGAATGTTGTCCTTTTGCCCGCCCTTGTAAACTGTGGCTTAAGTTTTCATTCAATTGTCTCAACTGAATTCAATAAAACTCACTAACTAAACATCTTATCTGAGATAAAATGTGAACTTTTGCTTCAGGAGTAAAAATAGACCTTCAAAGACCTTCAAATTTACCCCCCTTCTGCTCTCCCAAAGGGAGAAAACAATTAAGGTGCTCTCCCATTGCTAACATGGACTCCCTGACAGTATGCTTTCCGCATGATCTCATCACGTTAACAACTTGCATACAAATGCTTAAATTAACCAGGGAGTTATGGAACCCACTGACAATTACTACCCTAACAAACATACCTGAGCAAGGCAAAGCTGGACCCTCATATGACAAGTATCACATCAATGAAATAGACTTATGTCTCTGAAGTCAGTGTGTGTTCAGAACTGAGGGAAATCACACTGTAAAATTTCAGCCTAACCACCAAATGTTATTTAGAGTGGTTAATGTTTGTGAAGTGGTTTACTTACAATCCTGTGTTTGGCTCCCTCCCTGCCCCTGCACTTAAACTAAGTGAAATTAACAGCATAGAGTTCTGTAGATGGAAACTTTCTACTCATCCACAAAAGAGAAACACATAGGAGCTATCCTTTCCAGGCAGCCAATTCACCAACACTGGCCCTGGCCGGGGACCAGCACCTAAAGACAGTTCGATTTCTTGGTGTGACCCAATCTTTGTCTTCTCCACCTCAAGGGACATTCAAAGGGCTAGCAGAGCTGGGCCTGCTCTCCTAAACCCAGAGCTGCCACCAACTCCACTCACAAAAGGGACCAAACAAGTGCACAGGGGTTTTCTTCCTTCCCATTACATTTTTTAAGAAGATTTTATTTATTTATTCATGAGAGACACACACACACACACACAGAGAGGCAGAGACACAGGCAGAGGGAGAAGCAGGCTCCATGCAGGGAGCCCGATGTGGGACTCGATTCCGGGTCTCCAGGATCAGGCCCTTGGCTGAAGGCGGCGCTAAACTGCTGAGCCACCCAGGCTGCCCCTATTACATTTTTTTAAGTGTTAACATTTATAAACATTTATATGCCAGCTTAAAACAATGATCAACTTTTGAAAAATAACAATGTCTCATCCAATTTTTCGAAAGAAAGATGGATTTGAAAGGGGAAAATTGCAACACACCGAGAAGCAGCCAAGTGTAATGAGTCCTGAGGCTCTCCTGTAGCTAGGCTGAGGTGCGGACAGATTACCCAAAGCTAGAGCTAATCCTCACATTAGCCATTGGACCGTTGTCAGCCTTGCCCTTTGGGGCCAGCCCCGGCTCCTCCCTGGCCTGGTGCTCCCGCTGGTAATGCAGAAAGCACTGCTATTGGCTATCAGCCCACTGGTGACCCTCAGCAGTCTCCATTACCATAAACGCTGAGGCTCAGTATAACACAGTCCTCAGGGCTTGAGCTATGGCAACAACTTGCAGGTGAAATCACCCAGCGACCTGGTATTTCTAAGATCCTGGTGATTCAGTCTCCCTTATGTAGTCGAGCTGCATTCAGCAGTAAAATGATGTCCCAGAAAGATGAAATATGGCCATGGACAAGAGGTACTAGGACAAGGTGAAGAGAATTTGCTTTGCACTTGAGAGGCCCGAGTTCTAGTAGCAGCCCTGCTGGGAACTATCTATGTGACCTTCTCCTCTCTGAGCCTCTCTGCAGAAGCAGCAGGCTGGACTAGGTCAATTTTCAAACTTTGTAGGAGCAGTAATCTGTCACATGAAACCGCATCTGTAAGCCCAACAGAGGAAGCAAAGAAACCATGTCTTTCCAATGGTATTAACTTTCACTGTTTAGCAGAAGCCAGTACATCTTCTTCATTTTAAGATGCATTTTTTTAGTCATAGTTCGCATTTAGAATAGTAATTGGTCTTAGAAAGGTGGTGTCCTTTCTTTTAATATTTCCGAAGTGCCAACAGTAAATTGATGCTAGTTAGAACTAATGGCATCTTAATATCAAAGATGATGATGCTTTGGAGATCCCCAAACCTCATGTCCCTTCTCCAAACAGTTGAAATCCAGGGAACATGGTTTGAAAACTACTGGACCAGAATGTTTCCAAGGGCATTGGAAATATGACATTTCATGGTTTGAATACCATATGTGACTATTAGAAATGGTGGCAAAGTCCAAGCCTATTCCGGTAAGTGACCATGCTGGAAGATGTTTCCTTTATGCCTAAAAAGACCAGTTCTGAAGGCCATTCTCCAGCTGGGGGTTCCCAAAAGGTTAAAGCCATCCCTACATAGTTGGAAATGCTGTGTCTTCCCAAGGTGACTTCTCCAAAGGCTCTTATTTTGAGCCTTCATTTATTAAATGGAGTCATATGTCTCTATAGGAGAGAATACTTCTTTCAGTGTTAAGGTGAGAAAAAGTTTAGCAGAGCCCTGGGCCTGCCTGACCATGGGCAAATGGGGAAGCCCTTTACTGTACGCAAAGCACTTTAACGTCCATGACCTCCTCTGATGCCTCATCAAAGCCCAAGAGGTAGAGAAGGCAGGCACTGTCCTTCCCCCATCTTAGAAAGAAGCAACTGAAAGATCAAACAGGTGAACTAAATTGCCCAAAGCTGCCTAGCTAGCCAATGGCAGAGTTAGGATTTGAACTGCTTCATCAGGACTCAAAGTCCACATCATCTGCTATCATATATGTCTGCTCACAGACCTTACAACATAGAGTCCCAGAGTAATTCCAGCTCTGCCTGGGATCAGGTTCATTTTAACAGAGGGGCTTCATGTGGTAGTAATTTACATGCCATTCTCTCTGCCAGGAGTGGAGGGCCTTAATTTCTTAGGTCTGTATCTCCCCTTTGAAATCGTCAGGAGCTCTGAAGATTGTCCAGACTGTCCATTCTGGAAGAGCCAGATGACAGACACACAGACAGCCCTGGCAGCTCGATTCAGCCGAGGCATGATGGTGGCATGGAGGCAGACTTGCCAGAGGTGCATGAAAGGCTAGGACACTTGGTGCTGAGAGCCAGTAATTTTTTTCAACAGGCCACAAACAGCCATAATTTTCCAGATAGGAGGCATTTTGCCCCACATCCTTGAAGAAAGCCTTCAGAACTACAGTTCAATTGAAGCCCATCAGTTGCCTCCTTGGAATCCCGTTGGGTAAGATATGGTCTCTCTTATTGGGTGGTCTTCAGTGAAGCCCTGATGGCTGCCCTGTTTACTCTGAAAAAAGCCCCACTCCTTGCTGACAGCCAGCCAAACACTCACCCTCAGTTTCATGGTCCCTCTTCTGGATGCAAATGACAAGGTGCCTCAGGACAAATGACTTGCCAGAAGGCAAGAAAGTATTGCAAACTAGTCCTATCACACCCTCAGATTGGCCCTAAGTCCATGCTGCTTCTTTATGCAGCCAGTTCTTAATTTTTATGCTACCAGATGGGAACGATGTAGAGAACTATCTAGAAAAGGATATAATAAAGAGATAATTCGTATGGGATGGTGGGCCACATTGGGTGATGTTTTATAAAATTTCTTTCTCAATTATGTTTTCTTTAAGGGATCGTGGAAATAACTTGCCATTCCTGGTTTGGCAGTGGCAGGGAGTCTTGCAGATGTGTCTAAGAGGAGTCAATTTCCACGATAAACTTTTTCACAGAGGGGCTTCTAAGAACCCGGAGATCAGCAGCATGGAGTTCTAAAATCCTAAACCACACCCTCCGAAGATTTTTTCTGAAATACAATTGAGGTCTCAGGTTAGTTGTTTCTTAAGCCTTATAGTAGCTGACAAACTAAAGAAAAAGTGAACCGACTGTGAAGGGGGATTTTGTGAGGCGTCCCCCCTCACACTATCCTCTCCCCAGCCCACCCATAATGCACGCAAAGGTACAGTTTTTACAACTTTGATTTTCCATTAGCAAATTCCTTTAAGTCAAAGGCACTTCACTTCCCCCTAACTCTTGAGTTTTCAACAGTCATTTGAAATCTAAGCAGAACCAGAGGCTAGGACGTGATTGTAGTGCTGCCCGCTGGGAGACACTTCATGGGCAGAGTTCGGTCCCCAGAAGCACTTCTTCTCATTGAACAGAATCAAAGCTGCCTGAACACATCAGAAAACCCAACTGACCCTCTAAGATCTCCTTGGATTGATCTTCCCAGCACTGCTCCCTAGAGAAAGCCAGCAGTAAGCATAAGTCAGCATACAGAAAACCCTGGAAAGAGGAATGAAGAACAACCCCATCAATGAGATGCTCAATTAAAAAGGTAGAGAACAAGTTCTAGCAAATGTCGACATGGCTCAGGGTTCTCCCCTGAATGCAACCATGATCCAGAGGTGGGGATGGGGGGTGCGGTGGGAGAGTGGAGGGCAGCTCTGGCTGAAGACTGTAAAGTGGCACTGGAGCTAAGAATACCTGACATAGATCCTCACCCCCATCCTCGCATCCATCCACCAAAAACATAGGATGCCTTCCTCATCTCCCTCATCTCTCCACCTCCTAGAGTCTGGCCATCTCAGATAGAGTAAGTCTCAACAAGCACAGGTGGGCTTCTTTGTTAAGGCCGAAACAAAATGACTAATCCTGGAAGTGGGACGTTGTGCCACTGCCACCTAGGCACTGTGGTAGGACCAGGTAACACCTACACCCACCTGGGAAGGCTTCAGTTTCAGCAAGGCTTACATTTCCCTGAGAATGTACACACACTAACCATCTACCGAACTCTGGCTGAAAGCAAGGCAAGAGAAATCAGAAAAAGGAAATGACAGATAATCTTTTAGGCATAGGATTTATAACAAATTGCTATCCCAGGTACACTAAAATCCTCAGTAATTCAAATGAAAGGAAAAAAAAAAGAATGTGAGCAGGGGATTTTGGACTGACCAGGCCCAGAACAGCAAATATTTTGACTAGAATACATTGAGGCAATTCATTGCCAGATACTCTGAAACAATGGATATCAAGTTATTGGGGTTTTACAATAAATGATGTGAAGAAGCCTATCTGACTGTCTGGTCCAAGAGCCAATAGTCTTAGCATGTTGAATGCCTGACCAGCTAGTTAACTGACTGGATGAACAAATGGATGGATGGATGAATGGATGAATGGATGGATGGGTGGATGCAAGGAAGGATCTGCAGGCAGCCTTCCTAAGACTGGTCCACCACCACTCAGCCCTTGGCTCCTCAAACCTGACTTTGTTTTGCCCCTGCCTCTGCTCCCAACTAATATAAAGACAAACCTAGCAACAGATGGGGTTGTTGCTTTATCTTCATAGAAGGCTACAAGGATGAACATGATCAGAAATATATTTGAGAAATATCATACTGGTTATGGTGTGTATAGAGAATGGAGTGAAGGGGACAGAGCCAGGGAGATTAGATGAAAGTTACTGCCATAGTTCCTCCCCACCCCCCAAAAAGAGAAAGGCTTCAGCTAAAGTGGTTGGCAACCAGAACAGAGATGAGTAGTCAGAGCTGGGACAGAAGAGATAGGGTCAACAAAACTTGATGATGGACTAAATTTTGGAGATGAGGCAGAGACCAGAGTCTAAATCCTTGCTACCTGAAGGGCAGTATACAGACCAATGGTATTAGCATCACCTGAAAGCTTGTTAAAAATGCAGAATCTTAGGTCTACCCCAAACCTACCGGATCAGAATATGCATTTTCACAAGCTCCCCAAGTGACCTGCACACAGTAAAGTTTGAAAATGTTGTTTTAGAGAACATTCAAGATCCCTGGAAAGCTGGCTACAGCGCCACCCAGTGAAAGACAAAACTAGGTTTAGCTTCTGGAAGGTTGGAATTATGATGCTTGAAAGTGATTTCGCTTATTCAACAAACATGAACCGACTACTATAAATAGCAGCTCTAAGACAGACATGAAAGACAGCTCCTGGCCTTAAAAGACTCTTACATGGTAAAACAAACTTTTTAAAAAGACACTTATATTATAGCATGATGAGTACCACATTTGAGGTATTCACAGGCTACAAGTTTGGTACACTATTCAAAAGACGGTTCAGCTTCCTACATTCATCCTGAGGTCAAGAGCCAGCCAGAACCCCACCTGGGCAGGCTCAAGTTGAATGGGTAAGGTCTCCCTTCAAGTTACTCAGCCAATGAGAAGCCCACATCATCCTTCAGCCAGACATGTCAATTACTTAGGACCCTAGGGCTTCTTTCCTTCAAATCATGTACTTGCAGGCAGGAGGCAGGAGAATATTTTATGGAATGAATAATTTGGTTCAGATGCTTATGAGCAATCATTTCCATCATCTGCCTTACAGGTCAAATCTCTGAAAGGAGTAAAGTCAGAAAGCTATAGACATAAAGCATCAGCAGCATTTTAACAGTTAAACAATCTTTCAAAAACTTATTAGGCAGATTTGGAGAGTATTACCTTGGCTCAGCTAAAAAGGCTTTTCTCCATTCACCAGTACTCACTAATTCTGGCGGCCTCCATTTATAACACCCCCCCCCCAAATTCACTTCATTACGAACAAGTGAGAAAAAGCCATTCAACCCACTGGGCCATAAAATACTGAAATCAGACCAGTATTTCAATGGCTCCTTTCTATTGGAAGAGCAATACTTTCCTCTTCACTCTAACACCATCTTTTCCATCTGTTTACTGATGCCAATAAACCTGTTATTTGGTCTACATATTTTGCTCCCTCAGTGATTCATTTCTTGACCATATATTGATACTTACCAAACTACAGACTACTTTCTTTGAGAACAAGGTATTTCTCAATAGAACTTCAAGTGGTTCTAAGGCATGATCTAATTATCAGTCCTGCAATTCTTTAAAAAAAAAAAAGATTTTATTTTGGGGGCGTTTGGGTGGAACAGGCAGTTAAGCGTCTGCCTTTGGCTCAGGTCATGATTCCAGGGTCCTGGGATCGAGTCCCACATCAGGCTCCCTGCTCCATGGGGAATCTCTGTTTCTCCTTCTCCCCCTCCCCCTCCACCCTACTCCCACTCTATCTCTCACTCTCTCTTAAATAAAATCTTTTAAAAAAAGATTTCATTTTTTATTTGTTTAATATTTATTTATTTATTCATGAGAGACACACAGAGAGGCAGAGACACTGGCAGAGGGAGAGGCAGGCTTCCCACAGGGGGCCTCATGCGGCACTTGATCCCAGGACCCTGGGATCATGACCTGAGCCAAAGGCAGATGCTCAACCACTGAGCCACCCAGGTGCCCCAAAGATTTTATTTATTTTTTTTTATTTTTTTTTTAAAGATTTTATTTTTAAATCATCTCTACACCTAATGTAAGGCTCAAACTCACAATTAAGAGGTTGGGAGTTGCGTGACCTACTGACTGAGCCAGCTAGGTGCCTCTAGTCCCGCAGCTTCATGAGTTCAGGGACAGTGTTAATTTCCACTTTGCCATTAAGGAGCCTGACGCAAAGAGCACTTTAGGGGCTTTGTCCAAAATCAATGTGCTGAGCTGGGAATGGAACCCTTATTCCAAGGTGTAGTACCATCTACCGTAGGCCCTCCCGCTATGAAAGAGCATTCCTAAATAGATTACTCAGGTGTACAATAACAAATCTCTAGGCATCAGGAAATGTCTGTGGAGCTCCATAAAATTTTTGCAGTGCCTGGATTTCTGCAAAAAAAAATTAATTTTCCCCTCCAGCATCCAACATTAGTTTGAATATCTTGCAAAGATGATAAGACTCCTTATGGTAACTATTCCCCAGTTAAAATTCATAACTGGGTAAAAACCTGGTTCTTCAGCTATCCCGCATCATCAGAGGCAAGCTAAAATAGCTAATATCCTTCAAATATGGCACATTAGCTGAACTTCATCTCTTCCCAACATATCCAACTCAAATTAGAAATCAAGGATATTGATGGGACACAATGAAAGAAAGCACTAATAATTGCAAGCATTAACTAATATATGCAAAAATCAAATAATACCAATGTTTGGGGACCGTTAAAACATTTCAAGGTGAAGCAAAGAGCAAAAGTAGCTACAAAATCATAGAAGTTGATACGTTTTAGGTTTTATATAAGCATGTTTGAAACAGTGGATGAATCATCAAGAGATACCCTCAAATGTGTTCCTATAAGATTGGGGGGAAATCTGGGCAGAATCAATCCTCAATGAGCCTGAGATTTAAAATTCAGACCTAGGGACACCAATAATGTAGCAATAGTCTTTCTTATTAGGGGAAAATAGGTTAAAAGTTACTTTTAAGTGAAGCAACACAGTCTGATATTAACAACACTCTCTCACTCCCCAGGATCCACACCTTCCAGTCACACATTTCTTTCTATTCTTCCTCCCAAATACATCCTGAAACCATGCACCTTTCACATGCCCCAAGTCCAGTCACCACTCCATCTGCCCTAGACTTCTGCAGCCTTCTAACTGGGTTCCCTGCTGCATTCTCAGCCCTCTCCCGTCCCTTCTTCACACAGCAGCCAAGGCAACTAGTTAAAACACAAATCAGATCACGTTACTCCTTTGCTTGACTCCCCATGCCCTCTGACAGCGTTCAGGATAAAGTCCCAGATATGTTCCATGCCCTACAAGGCTCCACGTGACCTGGCTTCTATCTAGTTCCGAAGTCTTGGACCCAGCCCCTGAGTACAATCCCTACACCCTCTTGTAGCTGTGCTTTTACTTGGGCTGTGTCATAAGGTTTTCCCCTGTGCCTTGTCTGGCTGTGGGGCTTTGGGGACCCAGCCTGGGTGTCACTTCCATCAGAAGAGCTTTTGAGGAACCCTCCTCTCCATCTTCACAGCAGCATTGCTCAACTTTATCACAAGGCCAATCACCCTATTTGCTTACTGGTTGCCCCTCACTAGTCTGAGAACTCTCCAAAGTTAGTGCCTCTGGCACTGCCAGCTTTGTCATCCCAACACCTGACCCAGTGCCATTCAGTACATACTGAATGAATTGTTAATGAACAGATTCCAACCTCATCAAAATAGGTTGTGTTATCGGTTCTACATCTTAGTGTGAGACAGTGTTTTGATTCTGTTCATGCTGAGCTTGTGGTAGCAGACAGAAATTTCCAGATCCCACATTATTCCAACTCTTCAAAACCAAATGCCTACATCAGGAAAGGAGAGATGGATGCAACCAAAATAAGAAAAGATGGGGGCATATTTAATAAAAAATATTTGGACTTCAAGAATCTGATCCCTGGAAATAAAGAAAACAGGGCCACTACAACTCTCAATGTATAGAGAAGTTGACTTAGTAATTGGGAATGGCTGTGCTAAAATCAGCTGAGCACAACACATAGCTCCGATACCTTAAACAGCCAACCCAGATCATTCGAGCAAACAGAAACAGGTGAGCTACATCTACTTCCAGTTCTGGGCAGGAGAGAGTATACATATTTCTCTCTATTCCTCCAACTAATTATAGATCTGTATATATATACATTAAAATAAGCATTAGAAGGCACTAAGAGGTAGAGAGAAAGATATACCATGCACTCATGGACACATGAGTGGGAACAAAGCATAAGTGGCTATGTTAACATTAGATAAAACAGACTTTGGAACAAAGAAAATAACCAAAACCAAAGAGAGGACATTACATAATGCTAAAAGTCAGTTGACCCAGAACACGTAGCAATCCCAAATCTGTCTGTAACAAACAACAGAGCTGCAAAATATATAATGCCAAAACTGATGGAACTGAAAGGAGAAAGAGACAAATCTGTAATTATGGTTGGGGACCCTACCACCTCTCTCTCAATAACTGGGAGAAAAACTAGACAGAAAATCAACAAGGACACAAAATCTCCACAACACCTTCAACCAACAAGACCTAATCAACATTGACCCAAGAGCAGGATCTAATGAACTCCACCCAACAACAGAATTCTCAAGTGCACTCCTAAATTATTGATGTTTAAGGACAATAATGTACTGCTTGGTTTGTAAAATACAGATGTAAATTTTATAACAATAACAGCACAAAAAAGAAGAAGGAATAGATTAAGGGAAACGCTTCTAAATCTAACTACAATGTATTACAAATATGAAGTTGATTCTGAAAGTTACAATGTATAGATTAAGCCCTAGAGCATACACTAAAAAAAAAACAACAAATTACAGTAAAAAAATATTTAAAGGAATTAAAATGATATATTAAGAAACAGTTGCCTAGTACAGCAGAAAGCAGTGAAGGAGGAAAAGAGAAACAACAACAAAAAGATATGAGATATACAGAAAATAAAAACGAAATGACAGTCTTGGATTGAGCTATCAATAAAATTAATGGATGAAACAAACTAATCAAAATGCATAGACAGGGTACTTGGCTGGCAGAGTCAGTAGAGTGTGCAACTCTCAATCTTGGGGTCATGAGTTCGAGCCCCATGTTGGGTGTAGAGATTGCTTTAAAAAAAAAAAAAGCACAGACTGTCAGATGGATTTAAAAAAACAAAAACAAAAACAAGATCCAGGACACCTGTGTGGCCTGGGTGGCTCAGTGGTTGAGTATCTGCCTTTGGCTCAGGGTATCATCCTAGGCCTGGGATCAAGTTCCGCATCAGGCTCCCTGTGAGGAGGCTGCTTCTTCCTTTGCCTATGTCTCTGCCTTTCTCTCTGTGTCACTCATGAATAAATAAATAAAATCTTTAAAAATAAAAATAATAAAAAAATTAAAAAAACAAGATCCAACTATATGTAGTTCACAGAAAACACACATTACATTCAAAGATAGAAACAATCTGAACAAAAAGGAGAAAAATATATTATGGAAACAGGAACCATAAGAAATATGGAATGACTATACTAATATCACAGAAAATCGATGTTAATAAATGTTACTAGAGATAAAGAAAAAATTTTTACAATGATAAAAGGAACAACACATCAGGAAAACATAACAATCATAAATATACATGCAATTGATAACAGAGCCTAAAAACACATGAAGCAAAAACTGACAGAATTAGAAAGAGAGAGGTGCCCGGGTGGCTCAGTCAGTTAAGCATCTGATTCCTGATTTCAGCTCAGGTCATGATCTCAGGGTCGTGAGATCGACCCCCATGTCAGGCTCTATGCTCAGTACAGAGTCTGCTTGAGATTCTTTCTCTCTTTCTGCCTCTCCCCTTGCTTGTGCGCTTGCGCTCTCTCTCTAGAGATGATAGATAATAGAGAGATGATAGATAGATAGATAGATAGATAGATAGATAGATAGATAGATGATAGATAGATATATAGATATAGATATAATCTTTAAAAAAACAAAGATTTAGAAAGAGAAATAGAAAATTCAATAATGATAGCTGGAGACTTCAATGCCCCAATTTCAATAATGGCTGGAATAAGTAGAAAAACATCAATAAAGACACAGAAGTCTTGAGCAGTACAATAAACCAAGACATAGCAGTCATCTAAGTACATTGTCTCTCATACACACCATAAAACACTTCTCAATATATTTTAAAAGACTGAATCATGTAGTGTATGTTCTCTGACTACAGTGAATGAAATTACAAATCATTTAAAGAGGATATTTGGGAAATTCATAAATATGTGGGAATCAGACCATGCACTCTTAAATAAACAATGGTCCAAAGAAGAAGCACAAGGGAAATTAGGAAATCTTTGAGATAAATTAAAATAAGACAAAACATAGCAAAACTTATAGGATGCAACCAAAGCAGTTCTTAGAGAATATTTTATAGCTGTGAATGTAAAAAAAAAAATGAGAAAGATCTCAATCAATAACTTAATTTTCGACCACAAGACACTGGAAAAGAAAAAGCACACTAAACCCAAAGTAAGCAGAAGAAAAGAAATATTACAGATTGCCATGGGAATTGAGAGTTGAAAAGAATGGAAAAAATCAATGAAGCTAAAACTTGGTCCTTTGAAAAAAAAAACAACAAAATTGACAAACCTTAACCTAGGCTGACCAAGAAAATAGAAGACTCAGTTACTAAAATCAAGAATGAAAGAGGGGACATTAGAACCATCCTTTAAAACTACAATGAGCAGTGTCTGGCTGGCTAAGTCAGTAGAGCATGAGACTCTTGATCTCAGGGTTGTAAAATTCGAGCCTCATGTTGGTGTAGAGATTATTTAAAATAAAATCTTTTTTAAAATGACTAATCTAGGGATCCCTGGGTGGCGCAGCGGTTTGGCGCCTGCCTTTGGCCCAGGGCGCGATCCTGGAGACCCAGGATCGATTCCCACGTCGGGCTCCCGGTGCATGGAGCCTGCTTCTCCCTCTGCCTGTGTCTCTGCCTCTCTGTCTCTCTCTCTCTCTGTGACTATCATAAAATCAATAAAAATTTAAAAAAAATAAAATAAAATAAAATAAAATGACTAATCTATAGATGAATGAAATAGAATTAAGAATCCAAAAATGATGGGCAGCCCAGGTGGCTCAGCGGTTTAGCGCCGCCTTCAGTCCAAGGTGTGATCCTGGAGACCCGGGATTGAGTCCCACGTCGGGCTCCTTCCTTGGAGCCTGTTTCTCCCTCTACCTGTCTCTCTCTCTCTCTCTCTCTCTCTCTCTCTCTCTCTGTCTCTCATGAATAAATAAATAAAATCTTTAAAAAAAAAAGAGTCCAAAAATGAATCCATACACTGATGGTCAATGATTTTCAAGAAAAGTACCAAGGTGATTCAATAAAGAAAAAGAAGTCTTCAATGAGTGATAATGGGACAAGTGATATCCACATGAAGAAGAAAGAAGTTGGGCCCCCTTCTTACAATATGCACAAAAATAATTCAAAATAGCTCATGGACCTTACTTTAAGACATAAAGCTATAAGACTTTCCGAAGAAAATATAAGGGTAAATCTTTGAGGTCTCAGGTTAGGCAAGGCCTTCATAAGAGACAAAACAAAGAATAGTTAAATTAGATTTCATGAAAATTTAAAACTTTTGTGCTTCAAGGAACATGATGAAGAGAGCAAAAAGACAACTCACTGAATGAGAGGAAAATATTTGCAATAAATAAATCTGATGGGAGACCTGTATCTAGAATCTATAAAGAACACCTAACTCAATACTAATGAGCAAAAAAAATTTTTTAAGATTTTATTTATTTATTCATGAGACACACACACACAGAGAGAGAGAGAGAGAGAGAGAGGCAGAGACACAGGCAGAGCGAGAAGCAGGCTCCATGCAGGGATCCCAATGCGGGACTCGATCCCAGGTCTCCAGGATTATGCCCTGGGCCGAAGGCAGCGCTAAACCACTGAGCCACCCAGGCTGCCTGCTAAAAGACATTTTTTTTTGTTTAATGGCAAAGATCTGAATAGATATTTCTCCAAAACAGACATTCAAATGGGCAATACCACATGAAAAGATGCTCAACATCATAACCTTTGAGGAAAATGCAAATCAAAACCACAATAAGGTTACATTTCACACCCGTAAGGTGGCTAGGGGGTGGAAACAACAGACAGTGACTGCTAATGGGTAGAATTTGCCACCAGTGATAGTCTCACAACTTTCTGAATATAGTAAAAGCCACTGGACTGTGCACCTTAAAAGGGTAAATATTATGATGCATGAACTGTAACTAAGAAAATAATTTTGAAATGTATCATAGACTTAAAAGTAAAAGTTAAAACTATAAAACCTTTAGAAAAAATACTGGAAAAAATCTCATGATCTGGCGCTAGGCAAAGAATTCTCAAACTTGACACCAAATCATGATTCATAAAAGGAAAAATTGATAGATTGGACCTGATCAAAATCAGAAATTTTGGGACGCCTGGGTGGCTCAGTAGTTCAGTGTCTGCCTTTGGCTCAGGGTGTGATCCTGGTCCCGGGATCGAGTCCCACATTGGGCTCCCTGTGAGGAGCTTGCCTCTCCCTCTGTCTATGTCTCTGCCTCTTTCTCTGTGTCTCTCATGAATAAATGGAATCTTTAAAAAAAAAATCAGAAATTTTACTGTGTCGGGGCCCCTGGGTGGCTCAGTCGTTTAAGCATCCGACTCTTGATTTCAGTTCAGGTCATGGCCTCAGGGTCTTGAGATCAAGCCCTCCTGCTCTGTCCCTACATTGGGCTCCACACTAGGTGTGGATTCTGCTTAAGATTCTCTCTTGCCCTCTCCCTGTGCCCCACTCCTCCCCACTCACAGGTGCATGTGTGTGCTCTCTCTCAAAAAAAGAAATTTTGCTCTGTCAAATGCCATGTGAAGAAGATGAAAGGCAGGCAATGGACTCAGAGAAAATATTTGCAAACAATGCATCTGACAAAAGACTAATATACAGAATATATAAATAACACTCAAAACTCAGCAGTTAAAGAAAAAAGAATCCCATCAGAAAATGGGCAAATGGCATGAACAGGCATTCCACCAAAAAGGATACACAGAAGGCTAGTTAGCATGTGAAGGAATGCTGAACTTCATCAGCTATCAAGGAAAGGTAAATTAAAGCCACAATGAGATATTACTACACACCTATCAGAATGGCTAAAATAAAAAATAGTGACAATACCAAATGCTGACAAGGATGGGGAGAAATTGGATCACCCATGCATAGTTGCTGGGAATGTGAAAAAATATATAGCCCTTCTGCAAAAACAGTTTGGCAGTTTCTCATAAAACTAAACAAGTAATTGTCAAAGGACCCAGCAGTTGCATTCTTAAGCATTTATCCTAGAGCAATGAACAGAGATCATTCTACAAAAGCCTATACACAAATGTTCATAAAAGCTTTATTTGCAATAGCCAAAATCTAGAATCAGCCCAGATGTCTTCCAACAGGTGAGTGGTTAAACAAACTGGGGTTCATACTTACCATGAAAGATTCTTCAGCAATAAAAAAGAACGAACTGTTGGTACAAGCAACAGCTTGGATGAATCTTGAGTGAATGATGCTGAATCATGAGAGGCACCCCAAACCAGCTCTCACCCTTAATCCAGCAGAACCATGGTGTCCCACAATTCCAAGTTGACAGCCACCAGTGGCCCCCAGACCTATGTGGCAATTTGCATGGCACCACTGCCTCCCTCTTGGGCCCTGAAGCAGATGTGGGTGCAACTGATTGTCCCCAAAGTTATATCTGGAGAGGGAGGTCTAAATCATTAAAAGGCAACCTGTCATTTAATTATGGCAATAATTTATCTTTTTTTCCCCCAATGGTATTTCTCTCCCTTAGACCCAACTTAAGCTTCTGACATTTTAGTTGGAACTCCTACCATTTTTGTGAATATTTCTACCTGCTTGAAGTTGTGGGAGAACGTTTGTCTTCTTCCCTCTGTATTTCTTGTACTAAGCCAAATTTGAAGATCAAGAGCCAAATAATATAGCTGTGCAGACCTCCAGCTTTGTGGAACTCAGATCTCTGCATCTTACCAGGCTCACTACATACAAGAGCTCCTCTCATTAACCAGAAAGAGCTGCATCTCAGAGTCAGACCCCAGCAAATCAGAAGAGCTGGATTTTCGTGGCCCCTGGCTTATCTACTGTCATCATGTAAATCTGACCCAGCCATAGGTCACAACCTGAGACTCCATACTCTGTCCCTAGATGCTGGAACCATAAGCTGTCTACAATGAATAATGGTTACATCACCATGCTTGAAAAGCAAAACAAAATATGACATTCAATGGGGAGCGTCACAGTCTTGCTCATTCCATTCCAATCATACTATTTAAAAGGGGGGAGAGGGATCCCTGGGTGGCTCAGCAGGTTAGAGCCTGCCTTTTGCCCAGGGAGTGATCCTGGAGTCCTGGGATCGAGTCCCACGTTGGGCTCCCTGCAAGGAGCCTGCTTCTGCCTCTCTCTCTCTCTCTCTCCCTATCTCTCATGAATAAAAAAAGTCTTTAAAATTAAATTAAATTAAATTAAAATTAAATAAAAATAAAAGGGGAGAGACTGTCAGTGTAACTGCTCACTTCCAATGCGTGCAGATCCCATATGCAGCCTTTAACTTAGCATTCAGCAGAACTCTAGAAAATCATGAACCACTTTCCTACAATAGAGATAGATGAGGTGCCTGCGACACGAGACTCCCTCCTTGAGATGAGCTTAGCTCATTTGGCTTCACTGAACAGTCTAGCTAAGCCACATATATACCTTTAGCTCCTCCATGTCAAAAGTATACCCCCTCTGGGGGGATGGGGTAACTGGGTGATGGGCACTAAGGAGGGCACTTAATGGGATGAGCACTGGGCGTTATACTATATGTTGGCAAATTGATAAAATAATAATAATAATAAAAATTTTTAAGTATATCCCCTCTCATACAGGAGAAACTGCTGGAAACCCAAGTGTGATTTCAATCTCTTCCTTTTTTTTTTAAATCTCTTCCTAATGTATCTTGTGACATCCAGGTCTCTAAGGCCCTCAGTAATAATTTTTCAAAGCCATCTGGAATAAATAGAAGTCTCACTCAAAGCTGCATGTATGCAAATTTCCACACTTTAAGTGGATTCTGTCCTTAAGTGCATAAACCAAAAAGCATGGAAGCAATTGGATTAGAAAAGCAAGGTTTTTTTTAACCCCCCTCTAATTGGCATTAAGTCACCAAACATTGTCAAACACATATCACTTGCTTAATTACTTTGTGTGCACATGTGTATATCTTTATAACTTCATAAACATATAAATGAGAGAGAGATATGCAGATTTAATATACACCCATATGGTGATAAATACAAAAGCTGCCAGAAGATTGTAAAATGCTATACTAATGCTAAAATGATATCTTTTTTATCTTTTGCTTTGCTTCCAAGTTACAGAGAACAAACTAAGAGTGGGAGATGCTAAGCATGGATCCTTACCTAAAAGGAGAAATATGCACAGGCCATTTTGTTCAATAATGCAAAAATACTTTTAAAAATACCTTGCTTCAGATCCATAGTCACATACTAGAGTGTCTTTCGCTAATCTTATGGTGTGTTTATTATGCATTAAATCGTTTCTACATATCCATGAAAATTTGTATGGAAGCAATTTTTCATAAACAACCTACTATGCATCATTCACCCCAATATGCTTCATTTCAACATTGCTTTTATGAGTTGGAGTTGACCTATTATGCTCCTGGAACATACTGTACCACCCTCAGCAAAACCAATCATGAAAATCATAAGTATTTTTGCCTCTAGTGTATCTAGTAAATAAGCTCCATTTCCCAACCTTCAGGATGTCATGCCAGTTAACATTCTACTTAGCAAAGTCTCAGCTGTGAGGTATCTGCCAAGGTGGCCACCATTCCAAGGTCACACTGGCCTCTGGTAATAGTAGGCGTCTCTCTACCATTCTTCCAATGCCGTCAACCGAATTTCCTGGCCACCCACATTAATGTCTGCCAGGCTGGTAGGCCCATGCCAATTTACATATGCTCTTTTCTTTCTTTTTTTTAAAGATTTTATTTATTTATTCATGAGAGACACACAGAGAGAGAGGCAGAGACATAGGCAGAGGAAGAAGCAGGCTCCCTGAGGGGACCCCTATGCAGAACTCGATCCCAGGACCTTGGGATCACGCCCTGAGCTGAAGGCAGATGCTCAGCCACTGAGCCACCCAGGCATGCCATATATATTCTCTTTTCCAAAGCCACCTCTTCCAAAAGAGAGAGAGGGGTCAGTCCTCTCTTCATGATGGGCCCTGGAGATGAGAGCAGGCTTCAGGATTCATCACTTGGTTTTGAGCAAAAGTATCTTATTTGACTGGCTTTTCATGTTTCATGACTACATGAACTGATCTGGCTGAACTCACTCACACTCCCCTCCAAAGGCTGTGTCTACACAGACCAAATGCAGTGAAAAAAAGCAATGGTCATTTATAGAAACAGGCCGTGGTCTGAACAGTGCAACTTAACATTGCTAATGAACCAAGTGCCAACATTCCAGAAGGACTAAGATGCTTTGGCCTCTTACAAATCTTATCAAGTGTGTGCACCATATTTTAAGTCCACATAGGGCATAAATTAAAATACAGTTAAGGTCTTCATTTTCCTTATCTGAAAAAAATCTTTCCTCTAACATAACTCCTTTCTTTTTTTTTATTTCCCCTAAAACATCATTCTTCTGTGTAAATCAGTGTTGAAAGCATTTGCAGTATCTTAGATATCTACTTATTTTTATTGGTGGAGATCTAAATCTTTATTTAAGAATGGGCAAAAGGAGTTGCAGAATTCACCCTCAAAGAGTAATTTTTACTAAACTTTCTAAAAGATGCTTTGAAAAAAAAAATCAGCTAACAGGTCTCCATTTTACTTAGCTTATGTAGTAGACATGGCCAAAAAATAGGCAGAGGCTTTTGGAGATTTGTCTGAAAATGCAGCAGAGAATAAAACATATCAGACAGGCCATGTGCCCTGATTTTAATTGCCAGCTCCAATATTGACTGGCTGGGAAGATTCAGGCCCAATTCTCTGTTGTTTCATCTTTAAATGGGTTTTTAAAACATCTGTCTTACAGGGTTGTTTTGAGGATTAAATGAGAAAATATATGCTTTGCCCCAGGCATAGGGCCTGGCTTAATAAATACCCCCAAATATTAATAGGTCTTCAGGGAAAGTCAAGCCAAGCTTCCGGAGTCAAACCATCACTTTCCAGTACTTCTCTTTGTCAAGGTCTTGGAGTTCTACAATCTTGCATGTCAATTAAGAAACCTGATGTGGTTGTTGAAGGACTGGCAATACTTCCAAATATATCAGACTACTAATGTTCCTTCTCATGCACTCAGAGCCTGATCTCTTGTTCCTGCCTGACTGGTTACAACATCCAATGACTAAACACTGCATGGTCAGATAGTATGGACTGTAAGATATTTACTCACGGAAGTTTTTCCAGACTAACTTCACAGCTTAGTATATGGTCTATTTTTACAAGCGTTCCATATGTGCTTGACAATGTGCATTCTTCTAACTGGGTGCAGGTCCACTGTACTGAGCTTGTTAACCAAATCTTCTGTATCCTTACCCATTTTTTTTGTTTGTTTCATCTGTCAATTTCTGAAAGAGGTTAGCAGATTTTACAATTTCTCCTTGTCAATAGCCCTGTCAATTTTTGCTCTATGTATTTTTTTTAAAGATTTATTTATTTATTCATTCAGAGAGAGCGAGAGAGAGGCAGAGACACAGGCAGAGGGAGAAGCAGGCTCCATGCAGGAATCCTGACGTGGGACTCGATCCCAGGTCCCCAGGATCACACCCCGGGCTGCAGGCAGTGCTAAACCGCTGCGCCACCGGGGCTGCCCTGCTCTGTGTATTTTTAAATGATATTAAGTACATACGAGTTTAGGATTGCTATCTGAAAAGTGGAACTTTTTGCCAATATTCAGTGATCTTTTTTATCCTCAATAAAGGTATTGACAGTCTATTTGTCTGATTTCAGTTTAAGTACTTCAGCTTCATTCTAGTTAGTATTTGCATAGTATATCTATTCCAAACCTACCTGTATCTTTATGTGTTAGCTTTGTCTCTTATACACAGCACGTAGCTGGATTTTGTTTTCTTATCCAATATGATAATCTATGTCTTTCAACTAGTGAGTTTAGTCAACTTCTATTTATTATAACAACTGAGAAGCTGACTGCCAAGATCAAAGGACCTTTTTAAAGTATCTCTTTGTTTCCTGGCTATCACCTGGTCATCCTAGTCAATTTGTAAACACTCTTTGCTAGCAGTCATTCTCTTGTATGAAGTTAGCAAAAGTCCAATGATCTCCATCAGTGAACTGGAGCTGGTACTATACTGAAGACTTGTCTTTATTAGTACAGTTATGGGAAAAAGTCAATTAATGCAAGGAATGGTGCACACAGGCCTAATCCATTTGATGTAAATCAATGCATTACACATTTCAATTGCTCTGTATTCCTTCAGAAAAGTGCATGGAAGTGATTCATTAGAACTAAACTCTTCACAAGAAACAGACCGATTCTCTTAGGCTCACTAGGGCATCTTTGCTGGTAAAATTTAAAAAGCAATCAAACTGAATAAGAAGTCTCTTTTGCAGACATTTACATGGGGGAAGAACATGATTCTTGACAATTCAGAGTAAATGAAGTGCAAATTATTCTCTTATACTATATCCCCGGAATGAAACTTAAATTGTGACTAAAAAAGAATCCACAGTTTAATCAGAAAAATATATTTATTGGTAATTCCCAAGCTTCTATTTGATACATTTATATCATAGGATAACAAGTTCATAACTACTGCTAAGTTATAAATATGGAATATATGCAGAATTTGCATGTATTGAATTTTATTTTGAATTTGCAAGTGTGCCTATATTTGAATATTTATAATATTCCAGAAAAAGCACAGTGGAATGTGCAAGACAGATTTATTTAGTGTAATGCTCTGAAATGTGTCAAAGTCTTCAACACTGTTCTTTAGAGGCAAAACGGCAGAAATAACAAATGGGATGCAATAAGACCAACAGAATAATCTGTGAAGTCCAATACCCAGTAAAACAGGAAAAGCTCTTTTGCCAATAAATATTTTACTAAAGTTAGACAAATATTTCTGTAAGCTTACAATGGCATTGTATTAGGAGATATATACCATTAGTTGGATTCTTCATTATGCTTTACTAGAAAAGAGAATAATCCCATCCATACTCTTTTGTCCCCATAAACTCAGTGACTAAATATCTTATTTTGTCATAGAATGTTGCTGTTAGCTTTTCCACTGTGAAGCACGTTCTTTTTACCGTCAAAATAACTGGTACCTAGAATGGAGTTTCGACAGTTAAATTATGCACCTCACTGTATAAGTAGTCCCTCAGATACCCAGAGCAGTTGAGAAATGAAGTGTTCTAATCAACTTAATGCATAATTTAGAAATTTAATTTGAAAATATATTAATAAACTTAATTTAATTTATAGTTAATTGAGGGGCTCTTATGCTCTTATGAAGGAAAACTGCTCTGTGAGGAGGCTGCCCCAGTAAAGTGGACTCCCTTTCTTTCCTGGATGAGGGCAACACAAGCACCAACTGACCTAAGTTCTCAGTTGTGGTTGTTTAGAAAGGCCCCCAAGACTTGACTCTGATCCAGACTACTAGCTCTGGTGTCCATTCACGTGGATAGAGGCTCATGAAGATTCAAAGCCCAGGCTGTCTTGCGTGGGTCTGGCTGAGCAGAACAAGTCTTATTATTTCCAACTGCGTACCATTATTAATTTCCTGCTCCATTTAACTTTTAAACAGAGAAGAAACGATAGCAATATACTCAAATATCTCTATAATGGAGTGGTGTAAGGGTTCCATGGTTTCTTTGGCGTATGATAACAGCACTCATCAAAAAAAAAAAAAAATCAACAGCCAATTCCTGACTTATCACCTCTGCCTTTCAGTCTGAGAGTTTATTTAGCTGAGAGTTTATTATGTTTTCCTCAATAAGAACTCCCCAGATACTGGGGCATCTGGGGGCTCAGTCGGTTAAGCGGCTAACCAGCTCAGGTCATGATCTCAGGGTCCTGGAATCGAGCCCCACCTCAGGATCCCCACTTAGCATGGAGTCTGCTTGTCCCTGCTCCTCCCTCTCTCCCACTCCTCTTCCTCCCCCTGTGCTCATGCTCTCTCTCTTGCAAATAAATAAATTTTTAAAAAATTAAAAGAACTCCCTGGATATCAAGAGGCTAAGGAAATAGCCAGCCATGGTCTTCAGGAACCAAAAAGTGGACATGAGTATAATTTATCACAGCCACGAAACGACATCATTTTAAAAACTGTTAGTGTTGACTTTTATTATAAAAGCAGTGCAGGGGATCCCTGGGTGGCTCAGCGGTTTGGCGCCTGCCTTCGGCCCAGGGCGTGATCCTGGAGTCCTGGGATCGAGTCCCACATTGGGCTCCCTGCATGGAGCCTGCTTTTCCCTCTTCCTGTGTCTCTGCCTCTCTCTCTCTGTGTCTCTCATGAATAAATAAATAAAATATTTTTTAAAAAGCAGGGCATATTCATAAAGGAAATGCAAATCCTTCGGAGAAGCAGAATAAGAATAAATCACTAACTGATCTACTAATATCCTGGTATTTTTCTTTCATGCTAAGATTTGGAGGAATGGGAAGATGTTATGTGTGTCTGCGTCTCACTCTCCCCACTCTCTCTCAATAACATAGTTATAGTTACACTGTGTTCATAATTGTCTCTCTCTTTTTCCCTTAGCTTTAAATCACTAGCAATTTTCCATACACCCTGAAAGGGCATTTAAATTATTTTGTAATAGCCCTTCAAGTGGATGCACTGAGATTCCTTGAACCATTCTCCTCTACGTGGATGTCCACATTTTTTCAATTTGTTGCACTTATAAAGAATTCCAGCTAGCCTGCTCGTACTATTAAATCACCCTATATCCCACCCCATGGCATTTCTCACAATTTCAAGTCATTAACTGTTTGTTTCATATCTATCTTTCCCACTCCATGAAGGCAGAGACCACAATAGTGTCCCCAGCACATAGCACATTGATAAGGGACACTCAGTAAATATTTGTTGAATTAAAAAGTGAAGAAATAAATGAGTGAGGAAATGAAAAACATGCATAGGATTATGGCTTTCAGTAAAATCTCGGAAAAGAAACAATGGGTCAAAGAAAAAATGTTTCTAATGTTCTCTGTTTATGTTGTCTAATTTATTTCCAAAAGAATTGTTCAAGTTTACACACTCACTTACAATGTATGCAATGTATGAGAATTACGGGATTTACCACACCCTCATCAGCACTGGCTACTAGCTTTTTTTCTTTCATGGTGGTGGTGATGTATGTTGACGGTTTTTTAGTTTTTGGTTTTCCTTTTTAAATCAGGGCTAGACGGGCAGAAAAGGTTTTCCTACACTTAATGACTTAAAGTTGCATTCCTCTAGTACCAGTGGGACTAGATGGGTTTTCCTTGTCTATAAAGTCGTTGTGAGTCCCATGATGAAACTTGTCTGGTCATACCCTTTGTTTTTCTCATCAATTTGTAGGAGTACCTTCTACAGAAAGGATGTCATCATTTTGTCTGTTTTATTTGTCGTGCCTATTGTCATTAGTTTGACATATGCCTTTTCATTTTGGCTACTTTTTGACAGATGAACAGTTCTCGTTTTTATGTAATCATAACTGTCTATCTTTTCCTCTATTCAAACATCCTTCTCCTTGGCTGAGTCCCACGTGTGAATTGCAGCTATCATTTAAATAATAATGCCAATTGTTAAAGCAGATTAACTGGGTTCAAAGACTCCCACATATACATCTAAGCCCTAATCTGCCCCAGAGTGTTTTTCCCCTCCCTTCAAGCCCTGGCCACTACATGTCCAGGCAACAGAGACCAGTCACATCTCTTTCATACAGTGCCCTCCCCACACAAACTAGATCTCCTTCTCGACCTCTCTGATTTGGTCGCTGATACCATCTCCACTCCACACTAGAAATCAGGAGGTGCATTCAACTGGATTCCAGACTTCATCTCCTTTCGTATTTTTTACATTCCTCCCATCCATATGCTTCTCCCACTCACTGGGGTTCACCTTCCTTATTGCCATTCCAGGACCTTGACCATGAGGTCTCACCCCATCTACCTCCCTACCTCACCCTTCCCCAACCATGACCTTCTCAGTTCTGGCCAGCCCTGACTAGGTGAGGACACTGAACCTCAACGATGCCAAGAGGATGCCATGCCCACCTGCAATGCCTCTGTTCTTCTAAAATACAACCCACACATTCCCAGATGTCTTCCTGAATACATCTCTCCTTTTTCTGGCCTGTTCCTTCCCTCATTTCTTATGAAGGAACAGGCCTGAGAAAACATCTTGGTTAAATCTCCCATTCTTCAGAGGGGGGATGGGCCTGCCCCAAATCACAAGCACCCCCCACCCCCACTCTGATCCACAGTTCTGCACTTTGCCCTCTAATCTTTATGGACTTGAGGCTGAAGATGATGACACATTGGCTTTTCTGGCTTTGTCGTGGCTCTAATCTCCCCCAACTGCTAGCACTGTGCAGAGGTCATGATACTCCAGAGTTTGCTGATTAGACACAAACTTCCACATAAACAGATGAACTTTTCTCTGTGTTTTACTATATCCCCTCAAAGGTGTGACATTTTAAAGACATTCTTGATATTCAAGTAATTTCCAAACAAAATTCGTCTCCTTTATTGAACATCTAAAATACCGAGTTATTTTGTTCTGCTGTAAGCTCTGAGAGAGCAAGAATGACGTGCCTTCCCTGGAAGATAATGGGCAGTTTCACAAAATTTTGTTTAATGAATAACGATGGAAAAGATGACTAATCTTTAATGTCATTTCATACTACCAAAGTTGACGACAGATATCTATAAAAGACAAGCTCTGACATTCTTCTTGCCAAATAACACCACTGCTCTAAAATTACTATTGAGAAATGCTAATTTTGAAGAGCCTTTTTATACTACCCTGAGAACTGAGAGGGGTTTTTAAAATCTATATTTATTTATTTGAGAGGAAGAGAGAGAGAATGGGGGGGCAGAGGGAAAGAGAGTAGCAGACTCCCCATTGTTCAGGGATCGCAGGGCTTGATCCCAGGACCCTGGATCCATGCAACCATGCTAACAAATTCTGCTCAAGTTTAACAGATGTGATGGGGGGTTTTCCCCTTCTCCTGTGAAACAGGTGGGAGAATACAGCAGCTCCTCTCAAAGGCAGCTGAAGAAGTGCACACTGGGCTATGGTGCTGCACCTATGAGAGCCAAGGGGGGTGGTTCTAAAGCCTGGAGGGCCACAGAGCATCATCACTGCAAGTCGGGCCTGTCATGCTGCCTCACTGCCAAATCCAAAACAAGGAAGGAATCGGAGCATGGACACATGAGGCATGAGTGGGCACAGGCGCCACAGAGTTCCTGTGAAGACACAGCTCGTTCAAGATAGAGCCACCTTTTTTAAAGAAAGGGAAAGAAAAAATAGAGCTTTTCTTCATATAAATGCCTTTTAGTAACTGGATTTTAGATGACAATTAATTACTCTTCCGTATGGCTGCTGGAAAATGTAGAGACCCTACAAGTCTAGGATGCAACAGGACCCTCACAATCAGATTCTTTGACTAGTACAGCTACAGAACTTGGTCTGTGCCCCCGCACCCTCCAGCTGCCCTGTGCATGCCAGCCAGCACGGTACCTGGCAAAGAAAAATGAGGCCAGCACACGTTCCCTGTGACCAATTCGGAATTCCTCCCACAGACC
Source organism: Canis lupus familiaris (assembly GCF_011100685.1). NCBI lineage: Eukaryota > Metazoa > Chordata > Mammalia > Carnivora > Canidae > Canis > Canis lupus. Next base: position 104,728,896 of record NC_049260.1, read on the forward strand.
AAGTGGTGCTCTGGAGTTGGCTACAAACAAGGAATTTGGCCTTAGAAAAGCTTGCAGAATTTGGGAGTTTTAACAGCTGGTAAGCAAGAATGTTTTGATACATTTTGAAAAATGGTCTTAGAAATTCTAGAATGAGCAGGACCTGTCTCTGACCCCAAACAACATATTGGCAGACAGATGCATGAAATGCAATTTCTAGTTTATTCTTCTTTTCTTTTTTTTTAAGAAATATTATTCTCAATAAACAACTTGAACCTTTTGCCAGCCAAGCATTCTGTCTTTGTCCTCGCCAGGCAACGTGCTCGTAGTCATTTCTATTCAGCAGCTATATATCACCCGAGCACTCTGCCATCCTCTGAGGCAGGGAAGCATGACAAAAGTAGCACTGGGAGCAGGATTCAGGGTCTTGGCTTGCAGCCGCAATGGCCTCTCATACCCCCTGTAACGTGGATAGATGGCTGTGAGTCAGAAGGTGGCCCCTGTTGCTACTCAGCACTCCTCCCATTGCTTATTCACCAGGTCCCCAAGTGTCCTGCCATCCTGTATGGCTTTAGAGTGATTTCCAACATGGCAGTGAGAGGCCTTTCTGCAACCTAGCCAGGAGACCCACTCCTCCACTCCCAGAGCACAGAAAGCCTCAGGGTGCCAGAAATCTGTTCTCCCCGGGGCCGTGGCAACCTTGGTCCTATCCTGTGTCCCAACTCACCCGTGTAACATTACTGAACCCAGTGACCATGCAGGTGGTAACAATATCGGTTCACATTAATCCAGTGTTCACTTTGTGGGCATTGCTAACATGAAATGCCTCACGGTGCTCGTGTCAGTACCCTGTGCCTCAAGGTGCCATCAACAGAGCAGACAGAACTGCAATATGATTTCCATGGGGCCACCCCAGAGATCCATGACCTTGGCAAAGTCTGTCGGCACCTTTGGGATTTGCTCTCATCTGATAAATGGGGATACTTTTGTTCACTCCTCCCTCTCCCCAAAGATACTGCAAGTTTGTGGTGAAATAGCAGAGATAAGGGAATGTGAAAGCTCATCAGCAACCGGAACGCACTCTCCATACATACAAGGCTTGGATAGCTCCAGTCCAAGGTCACATAGCTCGTTTGTGGCTGGCCTGCAGTGAAGGCCCGGGTGTCACAACTCCCTGGCCAAAGAGACAGAGCCTGCTATTCCCCCCAGTTCAGCAGAACACACAGACCACCAGCTGGCATGGTAGGCCACTCCACACGGGAACTCTGCATGGCTGACTCTCATCTCCTGAGACCAACTCCTCACCCCACGTATCACCACTGCCCTTGCATCTACATTCTCACCACACACGCTCTCGCACACATTCTAACTCACATACACTTAATGTATATCTTCTCTCTTCTAGATTATCAGAACTCACTGAACTGGTCCTTCTGAAGGCAGGGATGTATCAGCACCCTGGGGAAATTCTGGAACCCTCAAGCTACCACTATTCTTCAAGATGAAGATTTCTGGAGGTGGGCAGAAATTAGTGAAATAAAAAGATACAATCGGGGTAGCAATGTTTCTCTAGCAATTTTTTTAAATTTGTGCGAATGGTGTAAGATCCATTAACTGACTGTTTAAAAAGTGGTTCTTCTTTGATTAGACTAGATGGCACTGTGGTATCACCCTTTTACGAGCAAGTAAAATCCCATTTCGTGTCAGATAATGTTGCTTCAATTTGGGACAATCTAAGAGGATGAACCTCCACTTGAAGGGTCTTGATTATCTTATGAAACATTTCTGAAGGGGTCTGGCAGAGAATAGTGGCCACCAAATACATAATCTGGGCCATGTTTATAAGGTCTGTTTAGAGACCGTGTCACACCCTGACCTACATGTCCCGAAGGATTTGAAAAGGAACATGTGCCCTGTGGGGCTCTAGACATGGCCATGACTTCCACAGTGGCCAACATCTCATTTTTATTTCACCAGCACAGTCATGGATGTGGGATTCTATTTTTGCTCTAAAGAGCTTTTTTTTAAAAAGAAAAATATAACCATCCCTCACTACACCTACAAGCTCCATCAGCAAGTGAGATTGTTTTCAATATTGCTGAATTGTTTGGGATCTTGCTAAACACCAGTATCTTATGATGACAATGACTTCTACAATTCTTACAATGGACTGAAGTGGCAACCTTCCTGGAGCGAAGGTTCTCTTCAGATGGAAAAAAGAAATCTGTTAGGGCTGTAAAGGCAGTGAAAGTTCAACAGATTCTGCCAGAATCCCAGCATTCAGGAAAAAATACTGTGAAGCCAGGAGAAAGGAGAGTGAGCCGGGGTGATGTCTCTTCAAATTTCAGTGGTGACCAGGGAGAGTCAGAGGGCTCCATTTGCCTGGTCTAGAAAGAAGAAACTGCACTGGGTCTCACATTCCAGGAGCCTCTGCAAAGCACCTCCTCCTTCAAGGCACAGAGTACCCTGCCTGGGGGTGGGGGTGGGAATTGGGAGCCCATCCAGTAAGTAGCTGCTGTAAACAGCAAACTCCAGGACCCCTATGGTCACCTGATGGGGAGGCAGGGAGCACATCCCTGTCCTTGCCTGCCCAAAGACCCTGGCCAGAGAGGCCCCGTGGGGCAATTAGACTTATTCAGGCCATTGCCTGAACTCCCTGCCCCGGCCGATTTGTTTTATTTTTTTAAGATTTTATTTATTTATTCATTAGAGACACAGAGAGAGGTAGAGACATAGGCAGAGGGAGCAGCAGGCTCCCCATGGGGACCCCAATGAGGGACTCAATCCCAGGACCCCGAAATCAAGCCCTGAGCACACAGGTGTCCCCCAGATTTGTTTTAGGGACAGTGGCATAATGGGAGCCCAACACGCCCTTCTCCCCCTCCCCCTTTTACTGCACTCCGTGACCTCCAGCAACTGGGCATTGCGGCTGGATGAAGGAAATGCCCTAGCTTTGAAACCAACCGGCTACAGGCTCTTCATAAATCACCATTTCCCGAATTGGCCCCGGGTTCCCGGCGCGTGGGCTGCCAGCCTCGCATGCTGGAGCTCAGCTTTTGTACATCTGGAGAGGTTTTTCAAGACCGAAACCTACATGGGGTCAGGGCAGCGTCCCAGCTTGCCCTTTGGCACTCAGGGTGTCCCTCGCACTCGCAAAGCGCGGCAGATGCCTGGAGTGCAGCCAGTAGTGGAGGGCGCAAGCTGGGTACCACAAGTGCTCTCCAGGTGTCCCCAAACAGGGGCAGAGGGGACTTGCCCCTCGCCCATACATCACTTTGCATTTACAAGCACCCAGGGAGAACAGAGCCAGAGGAGAGAAAGGAGGACAGTGGCAAAAGTCAAGCAAAAAAGAGAAAAATCAGAAAGGGTAAAGGAGACAGAATGAGAGGCAAAGTGAGAGAAAGAAGAAGGCAAGAGGGAGCGGCCAGGAGCCCACAAGATTAGGAGCAAGAGAAAAAGAGGAAGGCAAATAGAGGAAGTGAGAAAAGGAGGGGGGAGAATGCGGGAGCGGGATAGGGAAGAGAGGGCAGAAAGGCGGCTTCGGAAGCGGGGTGCAGAGAAAAGAAGAGAGAAGACAAGAGGGACTCAGGGTTCTTTCCGGCGCTGCAGTGCGGAGTCCCCGTGCGGTACCCTGTTCCAGCAGCGGCCGGGGGGCGCTCGTTCTGGACCTCCCGGCCGCTCCCCACCTCACGCACTCTCAAGCCGAGGCCACTCACCGGCACTCACAGGCCAACCCGCCGACGGACAGCCGAGCCGTCCCGGGCCGCAGCGGACAGGCTTCCCGCGGCCGCCAGGGCGCCGTGAGCGCGCGCGCCAAGGAGTCTGGCGCCCGCTTAGTCCCGGCGCGCCCGCCTGGCCGGGAGGTGCGCGCGGGGCGCCGGCAGCGGCCAGCCGGGACCCCCGCCCCCGCCCTCCGCCCGCCCAGGCCCTGGTCGGCTCCCGCGCTCCAGGGCCCCCCTCGGCCGCGGGCGTGCACTCACCTGGACGGTCTCAGTCTGGCGTCGCGCTTGCCGTCCACCACGGCGGGCACGCAGCTGGTGAGCTCGGTCCAGTCGGCGTGCAGCCCGCAGCTCCAGCCCGTGGAGAACCTGGAGAAGAGCCAGGTCTCCCGCTTACCCGGCCGGTGGCAAGTGCATTTCTTCTGACCCACGCGGCACTCGCACGGTTGCTCCAGCTGGATGTTGCGCACAAGGTGGCGGCCGAAAGTGGTGCCTCCGGTCTTCTGAATGTGCAGGAACACGATCAGGTCATCGCCCTTGATGTCGAAGTCTACCTTGCGCAGGAGGTCGCCGCGGCTGAAATTGTAACGGGGCACGAACCTGGAGGAGCTTTCATCCTCCGAGCGGTATGGGTCCGGCATCGGGGAGCTGAACGCCTGCAGGCGGAGGAGCTGGCATTCTGTGCCGGGGCACACGTACTGGAGGACGATCACCGCAAATAGGAAGAGCATCACCAAAGCCAGCAGCAGCTTGTTGGATTTCTCATCCATGTTCCCGACGCTGGGGGAAACCCAAGCTCGTTACGTCAATCCCGCAGCTCAGCCCGCGCTCGCCGTGCGCCCGCACCGCCCCCCTCCCCCCGGCGCCGCCGTTGCGCCCCTTTCCTCCCTCCCCTCCACACCGAGTACTCCGCGGCGGCGGCGCCCTTCCCCGCTTCCTTCCTTCCCGGCAGGCTCAGCGCTGTGTCTCCTGCCGCACACCCCCCTCCCCCCGACTTTTTCCCGCTGGCCGCCTGCCCTCTCCACCCGCTGGAGCTCTCCAGAGCTGCGTCGCGGGGTTTCGTACCCACCGGACGCCGCCCGCCCCGGTCGCCCCACTCCCCAACTAACACCCCGGGTCCGAGCCCCCGCACGTCTCGCTCCACTCTCGGTGGTTCCCATCCTCATCCTGCTTCGCCCACCGGACCCCCCCCCCGGCGCTCGTGCCCCCAATCCCCTGGGCGCGCATGCCGCAGCCTCCCCGCCTGCCCGACTCGCGGGGTCCCTCCCCTTGCGCCCCGAAGCCCTGCTCTTGCCTGCGCCCAGTTGCCCACCTTGAAGGCCGCCTCGAGGGAGCTCCGAGCCGGGCGTTTGGAGTTCCCCCGGGGGGACAAGTCCGCCGGCAGCCGGACTAGAGAGCGGAGACGCTGCGCTGCCGGTGCCCGCGGAACCGGGGGAAGGGAGCCGCAGCGTGGCCAAACGCGCGCCGCGCCCCTCCGGAGCCCCCGAGCCCAGCCGCCACCGGCCAGCTGGAACTTTGCGCCTTTTCCTCCCCCTCGCGGCTGCCTTCCCTCCCCGCACGGCTCCTGCGCGCCCCGGCCCGGGAGCGCGAGTCCCTCTTTCGCCTAAAACGTACCTGGCTAGGGGGCCGAAAATCTTGGAGAAGATCGCACCGAGCACGTGCTTCAGCGAATGGCCCAGGGCGGCCAGGCCCCGAGTGAGCAGGGCCCGGCAGAGGGAGCCCAGGTCCCAGCGTCTCCTGAGGTCGTGCATCCGCCTGCGGCGGCCTCGGGGCAGCAGCGCGAAGAGAGGGGTGCGCGCGGCTCCCGCCGGGGAGGAAGACGCCTTTAGGGGCTCGTCCAGGAGCGGCTGGGAGTTGAAGCCGCGAGACACACCCCTAGGAGGGCCCGCGCGGACTGAGGCGGCGACTGATCCAGGCCGGCTCCCTGCCAATTCGGCCTCTACTCTGGAATGCCGGCGGGGACAGGTGGTGCGGGCGGGCGCTCCTCGCTCCGGTTGCAGCGGCGGCCCGAGCGCTTGGGCTGCACACGCAGGCAGTGCCATTCCCCCCTTCAGGCAACTCAGGGTACTAAGGATAGGCAGCGAGCTTGAATTTATGTAATAATGCCTCACGCCTAACAGCTCGAGCCACTTCACAAGCAGAGGACCTGGGTTTTCTCCTGTCTTGGGGAACGGAGGTCACTCCAGTGAGCACATCACTCCACTTTGGCTGGTAATTTCAACCTCCCCTAAAATAGCAAAGGCGCAAATTGGACCTTTTCCTTCTCTCTTTGCCAATTTCCATTCTCCAGCGGAACCGGGGGCATTTTCTGAAAAGGTAAGTCAGCATGAAGGAAAATCATGAGAAAAATAAAAACAACAACAAAAAAAATACAAAAAACAAAAACGCTACAGAATGGAAACTGAGCTTTTTCAGAGCAGAGACTTACCCTTACTCCTCTTTCCTTGCTGAATCCTCGGCATCTAGCCCCGTGCCTACAGCAAGGCTTCACTCCTCTACGGTTTACTGAAGGAAAGATACATGACTGCACACTACATCAGAGTAGAGCCATCTAATCCAAGATGATGTGGTAAATGAGGAAACCGAGGCCCAGAGAGGAAAAGATATTTGCTCAGGATCACACAGCAGAGTTCTGGATTTTGGACCCAGAAAACCAGGCACCATTTTCCGACAGTGACACCACCTACTCTGATAAATAGGCAGACCACCCTTGAGTCCTGATGTTAAAAGGCTCTTTGTGGCTGCAGGGACCACAGACATAAAAATGAGCAAGGGGAGAGGGCCTGTCCCTTCAGGACGATGTCCCTGGGAACTCAGGATTCAGACTGTTCTAATTGATCGGGGGGGCTTGCTGTCTATCAGGAACTGACGTCTCTGTGATCAAATGCCCCCTCCATCCAGCCCCACTGCTACAGAAGGGGCACAGGGGGCAGCAGCATTTCGAAGCAGCACTGTCAGGGCCAAGGGAGAGGGGACAGTGAGACGAGTGTGGGAGTGAGGGCATGTTCCTCAGGGACAGGCTCACCCATTATTTCCCTCAGAACATTTGATCCCTCTGTGCAGTGAAGCAACAAGCACTGATCTGAGAATCTATCACTTCCTTGCTGGGCAGCCCTGAGATAATCACTAGCCCCTCCTGAGCCTCAGTGTCCTCTTCTGTAAAATAGGACCAATTCCTCCTTCACCACCTGGGTCATTGTGAGGATGACCCTTGAGCAATTTTACTTGCTGTATTTACCTGCTGCTCTAAGCTCCGAGGTCCCCACTGAGTCAGTCATACGCCAATTAAGGAAGGAGTCCTTCTCAGGCAGTCTCTCAGCTGTGCCCCCTGCCCTTACTTTCCCCCATACTTCTCCAGTCCTGGCTGGACTTCCGTGTGCCCCCAAACCTACTGGGGACAGCAGAGGACCCTATGTCTGGCTCCAGGCAGGGAAGACTTGGAGGAATCCTGCCATTCAGGCATTCCACCTGTCTCAGGGTTCCAGGGGGACACTCTAACAAATAAACTTGTGTAAGGAGCAGCAGCAACTTGTAAGGTAGACATCTCAGCTTCCTCCAGACCTCCCCTGTTCACCAGGCTTGTGGGACATGCCTGCTCCCCCTGAGAATAGGTGACGATGTGAGCCAGGGGACCGGGAAACTGTGAAGGTGGCCGGGGAGCTCAGCTTGCCAGCTATCTGCTGCCTTCTCCTTGGGTACCCACAGCAGCCAGCCACTTCAGGCCAGCAGGTGGCTCTCCTCATGGTGCCATATGAAGAACCCTCTGGCCTCGCACTTTTATAATGGCATTCTGTGGGTCCCTAGAAAAACAATTTGGGAATGGGTGGGTCACACGTTCAGGTCCCCCAGCAACTAGTTGGAGTTTCTGGAATTGGACCCAGGGAAAGTGTTTTGGGTAGAGATGCCAGGAAGAAAGGTAACCAATAGAGGGGAAAGTTGGGATTTACTCATGCACATGCGTGAGAACACATGCACACATGCATTGGTGCACGCACACATATGCACACACAGGTAACAGTCTGACTCCCTGAGGAGAGAGGGAGTCAGATTGGTAGTTGCAGAGCCAAAGGAGGGATGGTGCCGAGAAGCCTAGTTTCCAAAGATCTAGTCTGATTCCACACAATAGCTCACTGGAGGATATTTGCATTTACAAGCCTTTCCTCCACCCACCTCAGGCTGTAAGAAAAAGAAATTAATCTCTCTTCCAATATCTGAGATCCTGAAGTGGAAGGAAGTGTCTTTGAGGGGGGGGGGGGGTGGTGCCACAAGTCTCAGAGAACCCCCCTTGGGGGCAAAGAGGCTCCCTGCTAAGAAGAGAAAAATCTTCCTCTGTGTGTGTGTGTGTGTGTGTGTGTGTGTGTGTCCGGAGCTGTGTTCTGCTGAGGCCAGGCCTGGGCCTTGGCAGGAAGTTCCAAGGCCTCTTGCAGTCCTGGGCTAAGCCCACCTCCCAGAAGCCCCGTCCTCTCAGGAACTGAATAACAAAGATCCTAATACATTAGAATCAGCCCTATTTGGGAACTTGGGCAGAGGTAGCTGAGGGGGGTGGCAAAACGAGGGAGAGAACTGGCTGCCTTACCAGCTCTTTGGTTTTGCCTCTCTGTATTTCTTAGACCAGCCTGACATTCTACGTGTGTGCATGTATTTGGGATTCAGTACTTGACAGGTAAGGAGGACTCTGCAGGCTGAGCCAGGTTCCGGTTGTCTCCACAGTGTGCTTTGATTTTAATTATTTTTCCAGAACTGTCCTTCCACGGTTTTCACAAAAGTTTGAGGATTCTGGGAGCATAAAGGTCAGCCTTAGTGCATACTAAGTAGTGTACTTCCAGACATCCGTTGGGTTGCTGGAGTCTGAGAGGGCAGTAGGGAGAGTGGGCAGAACGTGGGCCCTGGAGTTCAGAGACCTGGGTTCCAGTCTCGGCTCTGCCACTCATGAGCAAGGAAGCCACTTGCTCGTTCTTGGATTCAGCTAGCTCCCCATTTTGTAAGAAGACAGAGTTGATGTTGCGATTCAAAGGGCACTTTTCCGCTCCTAACTTCTAAGTCACGTGATTTCTGGTCTTCCTCAAGGGCCAAAGTGCTGCCAAACCCTCTTTGCCCGTCACAGTGGGGCGGAGTGGGGAGGGGGAGCCAGTGATCTGGTCCTGGATTTCTTCTATTTGTTTGTGAGGTCCCACAGGGCAGCCAGCAGCTGGACTTGTTCTGGGACCTATGTCACAAGGGGCGACAGCAGGGTCTCCTGCTCAAATTAGAACAAAAACAGTGAAAATTTCATGTTGAAGAAAGTGCTGGCACTCTTCAAAGAGAGCCTAATACAATAGAAATGTGCTTTTTCCCTTATCCTGAGCATTCTCTTCCGCCCTGTCTTTCCAGCTGTCTCCCTTTTTTTTTTTTCTCAAAAACGTTCATACTCTCAATAATAGGCGATTCTTGTCACAAAGACTGAAGGCATGCAAACTATCAAGGCAGTTTGTTTCTGTTTTTATGCGTCTCGCCAAACTGAGTGAACGGCAGTACTTAATGAACAAGCCGTTCAGAAATTTAAGCTCTAATATTATAAACTGGTTGGGTATGTTGGATACATCACTGTCAACAGCCAACCTCTCCCCCCACCCACCCACAAAACACTGATTTTTCTTTGTTTAGCCTTACAGAAAATGGGGCTCAAGGAATGAAGAGAGGAGGATAATGCTGAGGTGCTGTGTAAACATTTGGGGTGCTATGTGAATGTGTATTGCAGAGGCAAAATGAGCACTGGATGGAGGTCATCACAGACGCCGAGCATGCAAACCAATGATCACCTGTTCTCTGAGGAGGGGCCCCCATTATTTTTCTGAAGGTGGAATTCCCACTTGTCACTAAGTGGAAGAGTCCACTCACGCCGGCTAGGCCTTGGAAACTAGGGAAGCCAAGGCTTGGCAACCACAGGCCGCAGGCTCCACTCAGCCATTTTACTTATGTGCACCTCATTTGGCATTCTTATAAGACAGCCTGACTAGGTACCTTCAGAAAGCTGGTTTAGGGATGCCTGGCTGGCTCAGTGGTTGAGCGTCTGCCTTCATCTCAGGGCGTGATCCCGGGATCCTGGGATTGAGTCCCGTATCAGACTCCCCGCAAGGAGCCTGCTTCTTCCTCTGCCTATGTCTCTGCCTCTCTTTCTGTGTGTCTCTCATGAATAAATAAATAAAACTTTTTTTTAAAAAAAGCTAGTTTAAGGGTATAGGAAAGAGGAATGCAATCTTAAGCGAGCTTTCTATTAAAAAGGACAAAGCAGGGATCCCTGGGTGGCGCAGCGGTTTGGCGCCTGCCTTTGGCCCAGGGCGTGATCCTGGAGACACGGGATCGAATCCCATATCGGGCTCCCGATGCATGGAGCCTGCTTCTCCCTCTGCCTGTGTCTCTGCCTCTCTCTCTCTCTCTGTGACTATCATAAGTAAATAAATAAAAATTTAAAAAAAAAATAAAAAATAAAAAATAAAAAAATAAAAAGGACAAAGCAGAGGTTTGGAGAGGATGTTGCCCTGGAATTGAATCAGGGCCTCAGTTTTGTCATCCAGGAAAATGGGACTAAATACAGCCCCCTTACTGGGTTGTCATTCATTGAGAGCACTTAGTCTAGTGTCTAGAAGAGTAGATCTTCCATAAATGTTCGTTTCCCTTGCTTTTTAACTCTGAGTATCTTTGATTTGAGCTCTTTGTAATATTTTCCACATAATAACATACACAGATTTAGTTTTGTATTTTTTTTAATTCTCTTAAAGATTTAATTTATTTATTTGAGTGGAGGCAGAGAAGCAGAGGGAGAGAGAAAAGCATGCTCCCCAGTGAGCAGGGGGCCTGACAATGCAAGGCTTGATCCCAGGATCCCAGGATCATGACCCAAGCCAAAGGCAGACACTTAACCAACTGAGCCACCCAGGTGCCCTAACCTGCACAAATTTAATGACAGGCCTTGAGTGGAGGGTGATAGGTCTAATTGTGACCCAGACTGGCTTTGCCACCCCATCTCATTTCTTTATATGCTCCTTTATCTTACCCTACCTCTCTCTACCTCTCCAGTGCTCTCCTGACCTGTATCCTATGGAGGAGGAAAGCTTCTGATCCATTTAATCACACTGAGGAGTGGGAAACATATCTGAGACCCCTCCCAGGAGATACAAGGGATGAGGAGGATAGCAATGCTTAGCCCTAATGAATGATCCCTCCAATGAGATACCACGAACTACATAATATGGGATGCTACATGCAGTTGCCCCTTGAGTAACGTGAGAGTTAGAGGTGATGACCTCATTCAAAGTCAAAACTCCACATATAAGGGGCATGTGGGTGGCAGTAGTTGAGCATCTGTCTTGGGTTCAGAGAATGATCCCGGTATCCTGGGACTGAGTCCCTTATTGGTCTCCCTGCAGGAATCCTGCTTCTCCCTCTGTCTATGTCTCTGCTTCTCTATATATCTCTCGTGAATAAATAAACAAAATCTTTAAAATAAATCCATATATAATATATATCTCCCTCAAAACTACTAAGAGCCTACTGTTGACCAGAAGCCTCACCAATAATATAAACAGTTGATTAACGCATATTTTGTATGTTGTATGTATTTTTAAAAAGACTTTATGTTTTTTTAAAAGATTTTATTTATTCATGAGAGAGATAGAGAGAGGCAGAGACACAGGCAGAGGGAGAAGCAGGCTCCACGCAGGGAGCCCGACATGGGACTATCCTGGGTCTCCAGGATCACGCCCTGGGCTGAAGATGGCGCTATACCACTGAGCCACCCAGGCTGCCCAGATTTTATGTTTTCAAGTAATCTCTACACACAATGTGGGGCTCAAACTCACAGCCCCGAGATTAAGAGTTGCCTGCTCTGCTGACTGAGCCAGCCAGGTGCTCCTGTTATATGTATTATACTGTATTTATACAACAAATTAAGCTGGAGAAAAGAAAATGTTATGAAAAAAATCATATGGGGGTGCCTGGCTCAATCAGTTAAGCGTGTACCTTCTGCTCAGGTCGTGATCCCAGGGTTCTGGGATCGAACCCCATGTTGGGCTCCCTTCTTGGTGGGGAGCTTGCTTCTCCCTCTGCCTGTGTCACTGCCTTTCTCTCTGTATCTCTCATGAATAAATAAATAAAATCTTTGAAAAAAAGAAAGAATAATATGGAAGAGAAAATATATTTATTGTACTGTAAACAATTTGCATATAAGCGGCCCTCCACAGTTCAAACACACATTGTTCTGGGGCCAGCTGTAGAACAGGGCAGGGAGGAGATGCTTGGGATGCAGAAGGGGAGCAAAGAAACAAATTTTAGGTGGGTGGAAAACTAAGTGGAGAGGTGAGTGGAGAACCAGTTCCACTCTACACTATTGACACTAATTTTTAGCTCCATTCCCTTCAAAACTTAACAGTTGATCTGGCCAGAGCAGTTTCAATTTGATCAGCTGGTCAAACCACAGCAGTCAGATAGAAAAATAAGGTCAGTTTTGTGTTCACCCTGTAGGAACCAGAGCTGGGCAAACCCATCCATCTGCTGAGCCCCGGGCCTGCAGTACCAGTTCACAGGGGCAGGGTAGGAAGACCACCAAGCTGGATGCCAAGAAAACAATGTTGGAGTGTCAGTTCTGCCCCTAGCTCACTGTGTGACCCTGGGCTAGTTGCTTGATGTCTCTGGGATTTAGTTGCTGACCTTGGTAAAACGAGGGGCTGCATTTGATGACCCTGAAGGCCCATCCCAGTGGGAGCTTTCTGTGATCTAAGCCGTGCTAGCTAATGAGAAGAGCTGGGGAGGGACACCACTCTCTAGCCTGTGTGTTGGCAAAAACATACGACCAAAGATGACCCTCCAGCTACTCACTGAGTCGAAAAAGCAGAAGGATTTAAGTAAGGAACAAACTTCCTTAGATCATGTGGGTGAGACAGAAATGTGCAAATAAGCCTTCTGGGCTTCTCCTGCCTTGGATGGTGACGTCAAAACTGAAAGACTGGAGGACAGTGTTGAAACTGACTTCCAGCTGACACAAAAGCCATAGGTAGGTTTTAATAATGATAATTAAAACAAGAATAGCCTTGCCTGTCCCTCAGTCTCCCACTTGTTTCTGTGCTCTGGGATCTTGGCAAGAGAAGAACACACCCATTGCTGATCTTCTGACTGATCTCCATGGGAGTTCTAGTTTTGAATAATAAAATCAAGAGCTAAAAATTATATCTCAGATCAACACAAAGGATTTGAAGAAAGCTAGCCTCGAGGTCAAAGTTGCTCCCAGGAAAAGGATTTCTTTGTCACTCAAACAGCTCTGACAGGGAATAAACCAGGAAAAGAGAAAATTAGTTTAGAGAAATCATACATGTCACGGACTAAATGAAAATTAATTTTTCATAAGACAGAGCCAGACTAGAGGCTACTAAAGCCCTTAAATTGGGCTTGATAGAAAAAACTAAAAGGATTTACTTTGTATGCACATATTTTCAAAATCCACATTTCACCAAAATGCATTAAAATGCTGAAAGCTACATTAGAGCAGCAGGTGGAGGGAGATGTTTAAACTTGTTAAAATACACTTTGTACACTCATCTCCACTGCAAAAAATCACCTTTATGGCTCTTGGCTTATAGAAGATTTACTGAAAGCAGGAGGCAATATTCAAATACTCAATGAAAAGAGACAAAATGTGGTTTGGTAGGGCCGAATGAAGCATTAGAAATGTAATGGGGTAGCTGAGGGGAGGGCTACATGTTGTCCAGGATGCTAACTCTGATGCTCTGTACAGTGATCAGGGATGGCTGGCATTGGTGATGTCTCCTATAGGTTACCCTGGAATGCTTAGTGAATATTACCAATAACAGCCCACATATTGAATGCCTATTGTGTGATTGTGTGCCAGGCACTTGACTAAACACTTTCCATGCCCTCCCTCAATTTACATTCCCAGTAACCCAATGAAGCAGCTATTTCTATTGATCTTAATTTACAGATAAGTGAACTGGGGTTCAGAGTTATAGTCACACAGCTAGGAGGTAGTAGAGCTGGGATTTGAACACAAATCTGTTTGAGGGCACAGCCTGAAATAATTCTGATGCCCCAATGCTCCTCGCCCAGCTCCAGGATGTCTGGGCATGAGCTGGAGAGTATGAGACACCCTGTCCCAAAATGAATATCAAGAGATTTAGATAATCCTCATCCTAGGAGGGAGAGTTTGGTGGAGAGAGATTGGGGGTAGAGGGTACATATACACATGCGCAAGTGCTGTGAGAGCACTGAAGGCAATAGAGGGTAGGGGACCAGAACCTGAATATTAGTAAAGAGGGAAGCAGAGATGGAGACACTGCTGACTGGGCAACTCAATACATACACAACCTTGGGACTGTACCCACATCATCTGATACTGTTATTTTTTTAGAAATGTCATAAGCCACTTTGTCTACTTTACTAAGCAATAACTTTCTGGAAGGCTGGAACCTTGGCTTCTTCACTTTTTAAAATTCCCCACAGTGCCCAATAACAATAATATTTGGTCTAAGTCTTCTCAGTTTACCAAATACTTTCACAGACACTGACTGGACCTTCCCAATAGCTCGGCAAGACAGCTATTGTTGCCCTCACTTTATATATGAGGAAACGGAGTCTCTGAGGGCTGAGGGAACTCAGCTAGGACACACAGCTTTGCGTGGAGTGTTCTCTGCTAATCACTCCCTTCATCCCCCCAAGCACACATGCCAAATGAGGTAATGGCAAGGCACCTCACGAAGGATTTGGCACAGAGTAGGTGCTCAAGAGACATTAGTTTTCCCCATACCTGAAAATTTATGACCAAAAAAAATGTTGCTTTCTGCCCACTAGATCTGGGTTTCTGCCCATCCTACCAGGTACCCCAATATCTTCATGTTCTCTGAGAACTTGTCGTTAGTGCAAAGAAATCCAGCTAACATGCACGAGCTTGAGGACAGCGAGTGGCTGACTGGTCTGTGGCACTGCACTGAAAGCAGCAAAAGCTCAGAGGACCCTCCACAGCGGGCTGAACTCTTCAGATAAGTTTTCCTAGCCAACACTGAAAGGGCCTGGAAAAGTCAATCAATCCCCTCTCCCCTCCTTTTTGTCTTGATCCCAGAAAGAGGAAGTTAGGCTCACAGAAATTGTTTTTTTTTTTCATTCTTCCTTGTGCCCAGTGCACCCAGTCCCCAACGTGTCGATGAGATTGTATAAAAAGTGTCCTTGCTCTCCCCAACTACAAATCCCACCCTCAGTCTGCAGCTCCAAGAGCATGACATTGTGGGGTCTTTTCATCAAGAGAGCAGTGTGTAGTGTTACAAGCACAGTACAGTCTGTGTTCACATCCACATCCCCGTTGGAGAACAAATAGTTGATTTTTTTAGACCAAGTCTGTAAGCTGCTTTTTGCAGGGAGAAGAGAGAGCAGGACAGACACTGTTTAAGTAAAATAAAAGACACTCTGCATTTCACCCTACATGTTTCCCTAGTTCCAAGATTTTTTTTAAAATTTTTATTTATTTATGATAGTCACACACACACAGAGAGAGAGAGAGAGAGGCAGAGACACAGGCAGAGGGAGAAGCAGGCTCCATGCACCGGGAGCCCGACGTGGGATTCGATCCCAGGTCTCCAGGATCGCGCCCTGGGCCAAAGGCAGGCGCCAAACCACTGCGCCACCCAGGGATCCCTAGTTCCAAGATTTTGCCAGCAGTTTGGTAGCAAGTCGAAGCAGAAACTGACATTTGGTGTTCCAGAGTCTTCTAGCACATAGCCAGATAATGAATTACCAAATGAACAGTTTCTGGCCTTCTTATCAAGGACAAATCATAGGCCATCTGAGATTCTAGGATGCTGTGGCAAACAACAACAATGCCAACAACAGGACAACACAAGTCCGGAATGCAGGACAAGACTATTTTCCTTGTTGGCTGCAATCTGGAAATATGGCTAGATGTGATTTCTCATCCACTTAGATGCTTACATCATGATATCCTCAACAGAGACATTTCATGTTGCATATCAGCTGAAAAATTCTTTATTCAACAATAAATTCGTCAAAAACTTGATAGAGCCAGATTTGGTCAAACGATGAGGGATAATTAGTAAGATGTAAAAAAATTCACTCCAAAGACATTCTTTTATTCTCCCCAGCTCTTTTGTGCTCTATTATACTAGAGTTTGCAGCCTAATACTTACATAAAAACTGAAGGTAGAAGATTCAGGCTGAATTGTGCACACAACCACACGTCCCCATACCTCCACAACAGATCTGAAATGAGAAGGCAGGGGTCCCTCTTAGGAATACTGATGGACCTTTTTTTTATGTAGAATAATGTAAGAACTCCACCCTCCTAAAGCCAAAGCAACAAGAGGACTCTGAGCAGGTCTTTTTCCTGCCTCCCCCTTCTCAGAAGTCTGCTGCAAAGGCTCCTGGTCAGGGTTGTGGGTTGCTCTTTTATCTCTGTAACCTGAATGCCTTTGCTGAGCAGACCACAGGTCAGGTGTCAGGCTCCCTCTCTCCGGTATTTAGTGCATTCCCAGTCAAGTCCAGACTCGAGTCAGCTGCTTCCATTGTAAGTCTTATGCAATTGGATGGCTGGCTTGCCCTTCATGTCTTGAGGATTGGACTCTCCTGTGCGTGGACTGGATTCTACTTTCTGTGTCCATGATGTGTGCATCAAGGTTATTCACATAGTCTATACAGGGAGATCATATTGACAGCAAGCTGGAACCCACATAATAAAGTCTGTGGCTTAAAGGTAGACTGAGCCAAGCCCCTGGGAGGAGACTGAGTCACCCTAAGCCACCTCTGGGGAACTTTGAGAACTGTCCAAGTGGACTCTGTCTGGGACACAGTGTCTTCCTTCCCTGTCGACCCCACTCTCCCAATCTCCCCACCCCTGCCTAAAAGTGCCTTGCGGCACCTACAGGGGAAGAAAGTAACCCTAGGAATGCTCATTTCCACCAAGGTGTGAGGGGCGCAGACAATTCCCCTCCCTGACGCTCAGCTTACAAGGAATGAATGAACTGTAATACAATGACTTCTACCAGCCTAATAATCAATATGACCATTGGAGGAGCAGGCCACCATCTTGAAAAGAGTTTCCTCCCTGGAGTCAGACCAAGATTTGGATCTCAGTTCTGCTCCTTCCTGGCTGTGCGGCCTTAGGCTAGTACTTAGCTTTCTAGAGCCTGTTTCTTCTTCTGTACAATGGGAATGATACTAATCAACTATCTCGGGGATCCCTGGGTGGCTCAGCGGTTTAGCTCCTGCCTTTGGCCCAGGGCATGATCCTGGAGTCCCGGGATCGAGTCCCGCGTCGGGCTCCCGGCACGGAGCCTGCTTCTCCCTCCTCCTGTGTCTCTGCCTCTCTCTCTCTCTGTGTCTATCATAAATAAATAAATAAATCTTTAAAAAAAATTTTTTTTTAAAAATCAACTATCTCATAGAACGTGTGAGAAATGGGAGAGATGATGTATGTCAGGCACCTTCTACAGGGCCTGGGAAAGAAGAGGTATCCACAAATGGTAGCCATTGTCATTGAACAAGGCAAGAAAGATGGTTGGGTCTTGCTTAGTGTCCTTCACATCCTGGGTGAATGTCTACATGTAATCCAGATGAGAATTACTCTTCTCAAATAAGTCACTGGTCTATACATATGCTTTACTATTTCTTCTACCTTCATGTTTTTAATTACCCAAATAATTGATGACTGAAAACTCTATAAAAGTTTTCCGAATGTCATAGAAAACACAAAAGTTCTCTTGACCTCCATACAATCTCTTTCCCTTCCCCTGAGGTGATTACTCTTTTCAATTTGTTTTGTAGTTTGGAGGGCTTTTTTTTGGTAAGCAAGTTCACATATGAATATGCATTTATAAAAATACAGTGTTGGAGCACCTGGATGGCTCAGTTGGTTAAGCATCTGCCTTTGGCTCAGGTCATGATCCCTGGGATCTTTGAGCCCGTTCTCTTTCTCCCTCTCACTCTGTTCCTCCCCCGCCCCCATGCACACTCTCTCAAAGAAGTAAATAAGTAAAACCTTTCAAAAAATTGTTGGGTGTGTGGGTCTGAAAAAACAAAATGTATGTTTTAATATTTTATTGGAGTGTTTATGGAAATATGCATATATGGAAAAGTGAACACAGGATAAGTATACAGCGTGATGAATTTTCACAAACTGAACACACAAATAAACAGCACTTATATCAAAAAACATTACCATTACCCCAAAAGCCCCTTTTCTGCTCCTTTGCAGTCAAGAAACTCCCAACAATGGCCACTATTCGGGCTCATACCAGCATAGATTAGCTGTGTCTGCTTTTGTACTTCGTGCAAATCGACACAGTGTATTTGTTTTATATTGCTGTGTAACAAATTCCCACGAGCTCTGTGGGTTTAAATAACACAAATTTATCATCTCACAGTTTCCTGGATCAAAAGTCCAGGCAAGTTCATGTGACTGGACTCTCTAAAGCCTCAAATCAAGGTGTCAGCCAGGCTTGGGGTCTCATCAGGGCTCAGGCTTGTCTTCGAAGCTCACTGATTATTGGCGGAATTCATTTTCTTGCAGCTGTGGGACTGAGGCCCCTATTTTCTTGCTGGCTGGATGACCAGGAGTCGTTCTCAGGAACTAGAGGCCATTCACATTCCTTGCCATGAGGCCTCTTCCACCTTAAAGCCGGCAATAGAGAACTTCTCTTATGTCAGACTCCTTCATGCTTCTACTCTCTGACTTCCTCTTCCGCAAACAGCCAAAGAACATGCTCTGCTTTTAAAGAACACGTTGGATGAGTTTAGGCCCACCTGCGTAATCTATCTTAAGGGTTGCTGATTTGGGAGTTTAATGGAATCTACAAAATTTCTTTACAACATTACCTAGATTTGTGTTGACTGAATAAATAGGGAAGGTATGTACACCAGGCTCCAGGAATCTTGGAGGGCTATTTTAGAATTTTGTCTACCACATGTAGTGTTTACTCTTTTATGTCTGGATTCTTTCACTCAACATTATGTTTGTGAAATTCATCCATATTGTGAGGAACAGGTCTTTGGTGAACATATGTACATATAAGAAATAAACTTTCTTTGTAGTTATAAGGAGCTAAGATTTTGTAGTGCTTTTACCACAGAATAACCCAGCCTGTCCTGACTGCCACAGAAATCTGGAAGTAGAGTTGCTATGACCAAGGGCCACAACTACAGCAATATTGCCCTCCACTGAGGCAATCTCATGAATATTGTATGAGAGTACCTTGTTGGCCACATCCTTACCAAGACATATTATGATAAGCTTCTGGGTATATATGAACTTTGGTCCACCTGGGATTTATTTTGGACACCTGTAAAATACAGATTTTACCCTGCCTAAGAATCTAGGAGAACATGCCTAGTTCCCCTGCCTACTTGAACTGCTAACATTAATACCAAGCAATGTGGATATCCCTTACTGTGCTCTATTTTCCCATGGAACTTATCATTCTCAAATATTCCATGTTTTTATACATTTATAATGGTTATTGTTTCCTTTCTATCTGTACCCACTAGGATATAAGCTTCTGCATGGCAAGGATCTTTATTCATGTATTGATATGTTCCCAAAGGCTTAGAAGGGTGTCTGCCACGTAGCAGATGCTTCAAAATATCTGCCAAATGGACAAATAAATGCTAATCCAAGTTGTAAACTTCAGATAGTTATTATTACTAATAAAATTAAATTATTTTTACAGTTATAGTGATCATTTTCAAATAAAACAACCAGGACACTGCAAAAAAATGTTTTCTGAAGTTAAATGTGGGAAAAGATTTAATTATGCATTTATATCCATTGAGACTCCTCTACCTCATTTTTTATTTTACTTTACATGGTTGTATTTGACTTTTTAAGAATACCCTAAATTCTTTCTGGCTATGCCTATAAAATCGAGAATTGAGGAAATTCTCCAAAAATTGAGAGAAATGAGCAAAATGCTCTCTTCATAGAGCACTGTACCATATCAAAACAATAAACATTTGTTCCTGTAAATTCTGTCCTGAAATATCTTCCCTTCTTACCACAACTAATGAACATGCTGTTCCTCCCTCAAGACTGGAGTCAGGTGGGGTCTCTAGCAGAGCTGTCAAAGAGAACTTCCTGGAACAATGGAAATGTTCTTTATCAATGTTCTCTGATACCATAGCCACTAACAACCTGAAGCTACTGACCACCTGAAATGTGGCTAGTGGGACTGAGAAATTGTCTTTTAATCCAACTTAATTAAAATTATTGTTATTCAATTTAATTTTAAGTTAAATTTCAATGGCCACATGTGGCTAATGGCTATCGTGTTGGGTAGCAAAGCTCTGGAGGAAAGAGATGGAATCCATTTTGGATCCTTTGATTGTGACAGCTAGAGGAATCCTGAAACTCATAGGTGGAAGAAGAAGAAGCCAGGTCTGGTCTCTTTCTTCAAAACCCCTTCCTCCAAGTGATGAAAAAGGAACAGTGTTCTCTTACCCTTTCTCTTCAAGGAAGGGAGCTTGGCCTAGGGGACAGAAAGATTAATGTTCTTACAGTCATTGGACATCACCTTGACTTGTTCTTGCATGTGGTCATTGGTTTGGGCTGTGCCTACACCGGCTCACTGACTCAAGCTGGATCTCTAAAAGTAAAATGAGAATGGTGGAGACATGGATTTCACAGCTTACATACAGTTTCTCTGCTTCTGCTGTGCTTTGTGCAGCCCACCCTGGGGGCACGTGCAGAGAGGCACTCAATCTACCTGCCAGAGGATTGGACATTTCAGAGGAGGTGGTAATTACTGAAGCAGGTAATGGATCATAAGGAAGTAAAGTCTAGATAGGTTATCCAATAAAGAAAATAACCAGACCCAGGCTTTCAAAAGAGCAAAGAAAAAAGAATATTACCCTACTTTGAGTTACTTCTTGGAGCAGAGAATATGTGGCTCCACTGTGCTGTTATGAAATTAATTTGAAGTTGAGAAACTGTAATATATTACAGCTATCAGTCTCTCTGGACGGTTTTACAATCAACATGTAAGATATGAAAAAAGAAAGATGCCAATAACATATTAATGTGGTATTCGGTGTTCAATCTTCTTTATGCAGCAGAATATTACAGTTGAGCAAAAAATGATCAAAAAGTTCGTTCTCTTTTATACAAAGAAACAGAAGAAGATAACTTGAACTTTAAATTATCCTATTTGTCACTTCCCATTGATTGAGACTTGTTCATTAAGATAAATTCCAAGCCTGACTATCATTTTTATCTTTTGAGCACTCCAGAATATATGCCTCCCAAATGCCTTGATTTCTTTCTTTCTTTCATTTTTCCTTTCACTTTTTTTCTATATTTGCAACTGCTAAGGAAGAATGAGAGAGTCTATTCCATGGTGTTTCCCTTCATGTTTGAGTTCTTCTAGAAATATATGTACCTGCAGCTCAACACCTGATGTCCGTCTGCAGATAGACCCAAGCCAAATCAGAAATACCCCCTTTCCCTCTTTCACATGTCACATTGGTATAAGAAGGATGTTTGTGGGGCCTGGCTGGCTCAGTCAGTAGAGCATGCAACTCTTGATCTTGGGATCGTGAGTTCAAGACCCACATCGGGTGTAGAAATTACTAGAATAAATAAATAAACTTTAAAAAAACATAAAATGTGCCTTAAAAAAAGAAGGGTGTGTGGTTTCTTTCAGATAGAAGAGAACCCAAACTCAGTTCTATCATAAATTGGCTGTGGGATGTTGGAGAAGTCATTGGTGCTAATTCTCAGCTTCATGTCTGTTGCAAGGGAGATACTAATGAAGAGGACAGGAGGGCTAAATGAGCTTGTTTTCTATCTTTTGGCTGGTTCTCACTATCTTCTCCTGACTTAGTTTCCTTTCCCTCCCAACATGTCCTGGTTCTGTTCAGTGAGTTATTTCAGCCCTCTCCTAGAACTATTGCTGAGATTACATGGCCATTCCTTGTAACTGGCGGATAGCAGGTGCTCAAAAACAGGAGTTCACTCCTCCCTGCCCCTTATTCTCAGCAAAGCAGCTGGAGCTGGATATTAAACAGCAGTCCCTTGCTCTTCCTCCTGCCCTTTGTTGCCAGGGATAAAGTGAAGGGACAGCCAGAAGCACTCATGATTCCAACATATTTACAATGATTACCCAGGTCCAAATGGACCTGTGAAAAGTGAAAAGTCAGAAGTTTGTGTTTAGTTGCTTCACATCACTCCCCACCCCCTGTGGACCTACACTTCCCCACTGCCCCTACTCATGGGTTCCCTCCTAAAGTCCACACGCAACCCCTTCATTTACACTACAGCGTTAAGTGGTAATCTTCCTTGCCCCACATACATTTCCACACGGATCAGAATCTTCAGTTAAAACAGATTGCTTGGAGTCTAAAATCTTGGGCATTCAAAGATACAGATGCAGTGAAATGCTGGGACACCTGCACCCCAATGTTTATAGCAGCAATGTCCACAATAACCAAACTGTGGAGGGAGCCTCAGTGTTCATCGAAGGATGAATGGATAAAGAAGATGTGGTCCACGGGACACCTGGGTGGTTCAGTAGTTTAGTGCCTGCCTTCGGCCCAGGGCATGACCCTGGAGTCCCAGGAGAGAGTCCCACGTCGGGCTCCCTGCATGGAGCCTGCTTCTTCCTCTGCTTGTGTCTCTGCCTCTGTGTGAGTGTGTGTGTGTGTGTGTGTGTGTCTCATGAATAAATAAATAAAATCTTTTTTAAAAAAAGATGTAGTTTATATATATATAATGGAATATTACTCAGCCATCAGAAAGGACGAATCCCCACCATTTGCCTTAACTGGTTGGAACTGGAGGGTATTATGCTGAGTGAAGCAAGTCAATCGGAGAAGGACAGTCATTATATGGTTTCACTCATAGGGGGAATATAAGAAATAGTGAAAGGGACTTTTTTTAATTTTTATTTATTTATGATAGTCACAGAGAGGGAGAGAGAGAGAGAGAGGCAGAGACATAGGCAGAGGGAGAAGCAGGCTCCATGCACCGGGAGCCTGATGTGGGATTCGATCCTGGGTCTCCAGGATCGCGCCCTGGGCCAAAGGCAGGCGCCAAACCACTGCGCCACGCAGGGATCCCAGTGAAAGGGATTATAAGGGAAAGGAGGGGAACTGAGTGGGAAAAATTAGACAGGGTGACAAACCATGAGAGACTCCTAACGCTGGGAAATGAACAAGGGGTAGTGGAAGGGGAAGTGGGCGGGGCTTTGGGGTAACTGGGTGATGGGCACTGAGGGGGGCACGTGACAGGATGACAGTATGCCACTGGATGGTATACTATATGTTGGCAAATAGAACTTCAATAAAAAATATATTAAAAAATAAAATAAAATCTTGGGCATTGAGCAATGGGAGAATATCCTCCATTTCAAATGAATGTTCAAAGGAACTCTTTTCTGGAGTTCTGGAAATAAAGCATGTAATTACATGACCACGGGGGTGAGCCAACACCACAATGCGTTCTTGAACCACAGCACAGCCAACTATTTTCCCAATGGAGATTGCCCAAGTATTACCCACATGAAAGAAATCCTCGTAGGTCTCTGTCAGTTTGAACAAGTGGGGGCAGCAGAGAGCAGTCTGCCAGAGCTGCAAGAGCAGAATCAGCAGCATGTTTGGATAAAACGCTGCAGTTGGGGGACTCTGAGTGGCTCAGTGATTGAGCATCTCCCTTTGGCTCAGGTCGTGATCCCGGGATTCCGGATCGAGTCTCACATAGGGCTTTTTGCATGGAGCCTGCTTCTCCCTCTGCCTCTCTCTCTCTCTTTCTGTGTGTGTCTTTCATGAATAAATAAATACAATCTTTTTAAAAAATGCTGCAGTTGGAAGAGAGGTTTTTGAAAAGGCAGGTTGGAAATGGGAGAAAGGTTGATGCCAAGAGAACAAACAGAACCAGAGGAATAAGTCTAGGCTTGAACAGACAGCTTTGGTGCTGGGGGCAAAGAACGATGAAGAGGTCTGGATCTCCAAATAAAGTCTCTAGGCAGGAAGCAAATGATTCTTCAAGAGACTAGAGCAGCCCTCCCCAACCTTTTGTAGGTTATGAAATAGCCCAGGTTTGAAAACCTGATGAAATCCGAGGGACTTCTCTGGAGAAAAGTAAACACAAACATATATTTTACAGTCTTGAGCTCTCACTCCTAACCTATGCACGGGCTCCAGGTCCAAAATTAATCTATATTCTCAGAGACAGTAAAAATGGAGCCATTTCGTCATTCATGTTTCTTGTCCTCTTAAATGTACAGACCTTGGATTCCTTTCTCATTCAGAAAGAGGACTGGGTGTGTCTTCAGAATGACTGGTATTTGTATTCATTCTAGACCATCCCAAAGTAGCTTTGGGCTCTGGAGTTCATTAAGGATCCACATAAAAGATTTGGAAGTCCCCCTAATGCTCTCTACCTCCATGCACTGGCTAACATATTGACATATTCATAATGGCTAAGGACTTGGCATTCCTTACCCAAACATGGTCTCACAACAATAAACAGTTAACTCTTATTTAGCCCATTTTATAAACAACAAAAATGGTGTTAGGACACGTAGGTGGCTCAGTTGGGTAAGCATCTGCTCAAGTCATCCTGGGATCAAGCAGGGAAAAGGGCTCTCTGCTCAGCAGGGAGTCTGCTTTTTCCTCTCCTTGTACCCCTTCCCCCACTCATGTTCTCTCTCTCTCTCTCTCTCTCTCTCTCTCTCAAATAAATAAATAAAAATCTTTTTATAAAAAAACCTGGGGTTAAACCACTTGCCAGGTTCATAGAACCAGTCAGTTACAGTGCTAGGATGGGCATCAAGCACACTCTGAGCCTGAAGTCTGGGTAATCAACATTGCCTATGCTGATTATCCAATCCCGCTCAATCCTCAGAGCTTTTAGAACAACACTTAAATATTGTTCTATGTAGGCACATTGTTCAGAAAGTTAGTTTCAAGTCTTTTTTTAATTCTTAAAAAAAAAATTTAAGTAGGCTCCACTTCCAGCATAAGGCTCCAGCTCACATCTGTGAGATCAAGACCTGAGCTGAGATTGAGTTGGACGCTTAGCTGACCGAGCCACCAGGGACCCCAAGTCTTCACTTTTCTAATGTGTAGTGAAGTTCCCAATCATTGGGATCCTTATCCAATATTTGATTAGGCAGGTCACATTCCCACCTGGGGATTAGAGGGACATGTGGGGCTTGTTTTTTCTATACCCTTAGTTCACTTGGTGCTTCTTTAAACACCTGACCCCCAGATAACTGCACAGGTTTGTGAATAAAAAAAATTTCTGCACCAGAAATCTATATAACTTGTTGAAGTCTGTAAAGACAAGTTGCTTTCTTCCCTTTTATTGTTATGTTCTCTTAGATTTTTAGGTGATAAGATGTGCATGTCAAAAAAGAGAATACGCTTTACAGAAAAAAAGGAGAGCCCCTCCCCCCCACCTAGTGTGGACAACTTCTTCCTCACTTAATGATGGAAATTTGGATTTATTAGATTGTGTGAAAAGATAGCAACAAAACATGGGTCGAATACCTGCTGTAGGGACACCTGGGTGGCTCAGAGGTTAAGCATCTGCCTTTGGCTCAGGGCATGATCCTGGAGTCCCGGGATCGAGTCCCACATCGGGATCCCTGCATGGAGCCTGCTTCTCCCTCTGCCTATGTCTCTGCCTCTCTCTCTCTGTGTCTCTCATGAATAAATAAATAAAATCTTAAAAAAAAAGAATACCTGATGTATTAGTTGGCCCATTTAAAAAACAATAATAAATTCTTTAAATAATTATTTAAAAAGATTATGTTTGTTAACTCGCTTTTTGAACGACCCCACAGAACACAAACAGATATGATCACAAATAGGCATCTTACATAATAATGAAGTCTGACACTATCATACAAATAACAGGTTCCTGTGGGTTAATTTAACTTGCATTTATACAAAAAATTCCGCTACCTTCCCTATTGTTCAATCTGCTGTCATCTTATATATACGGGCTTTTCACTAGCTTTGTAAATAAGTTGGATCAAAGCGTCCTACAGTAAAATGGAAAAAATTAAAAATGATGTTTCTCAACTTCCCTATAATGGCATGGCATTATGGCTGAGATCCATGAAATATTCAAAGTGCTGGGGTTTGCTCTACTTCCCATATTAAAACATATTTGTCGAAGTCTTTTATTTATTTCTTATTTATTTCTTACAGCTGCCTCAAATAATGAGAGTGCCCAGTCACCCACTCTAATATTTTAGCTCTAACATATACTTTCTCCAGCAAAAAAAAAGAAAGAAATTTTAATTAACACAATTCCCCTGCATTCCTCAAAAGAAAATGGTAGTCTTCCAACGACACTCTCTGTGCTACTATGCGACACAGGAAGCACTACCTGTCTAGGGGAGTTGCTTCCTGCAAAACAGCACAGTCCTGAAGAAGGGGAAGGGAAAGGGAAGAGAAGAGAAGAAAGAAGTGAAGAAGGAAGACCGAAGAAGGGTAGAAAAGGAGGAGGAGAAGGAGGGGTGCGGGAGAAAATTCTTGAGAGCAGCCTTGATATTGAACTTTGAATGAACTGAGTTGAAATGAGAAACAATGAGTAACTAATTCCCCTAAGTGATTTAGTTTTCAACCAGAAGATATTGAGTCACCTTAAAGGGGCAAGGTTTCATAATTTCCTCCATCCGTGGAAATGGGGGCTCACGAGCAGGTTGAGATCCATCACAGAGAAAGAAAGTTACATTTCTGCACAGACGAATTAAATGAAATCACAAATCTGCTGGAAGGTGCCAATCCCCACGAAATTTCCAAGTGGCATTTAAATGCTTGCATGTCTTTTGGGAAGTTTCTCTTAATCTATAGCTGACTCCATGGAATAGTGATTTCACAATACATTATCGACCATAACATAAAAGGAAGTGTGCCATGGTCAAATAAATGTAGGAAAAGCTGAGTTAAATAAAAGAAATAGGTACTTGCAATTGCAGGGCTTCTTAAAAAAATTTTTTTAGGCTTCTTAAAATCTTTAGTGCTGATCAGCATTGTACATATCCCATAGGAGGATATAACACATTACAAAGGGTTTCCCAAACATACATGTAAGGGAGTGTGTTGTTCACAAAACTCCTATTAAGGAGCTTATTTGTTTTTTTTTTTTTTTAAGTAATCTCTACAACCAGCATAGGGCTCAAACTCACAACCCTGAGATCGAGAGTCACATGCTCTTCGCACTAAGCCAGACAGGCACCCCAACATCTTTTAACATCTCATTGATCTAGTGTTCCCTGAAAGAGTTTGGGAAGTATGACTCAATAAATGAAGGTGCTTTCCACGGTATCTGGGCCAAGGATACAGAAGAGAAAAGATGGGAGTCCCTAAAGTTTGGGCAGAGGAACTACAAGGACAAACTTGCCCTACTTCCTAAGTTTACCTTGGCTAGCCCTGGGCTGGTCATAGTAAGAACTACCTCTGGGTTTCTCTGAGGGTAGTGAAGAAACCTCTGTGCCTCACATAAGTACAGCTTCTTTTCAAGCTTCAGATCTGGATGTGAACAGGAATTAGGCTAGTCTAGCCCAACTTCTGGACCAAATTCAGAGGACAAACAGCTGGAGCCTTCGAAACCACCAGGGCACCCCAGTCATGTGCATGATGTCCAAAGATGGCAGCCTAGAATTTGTCATAGCTGCTAGGCATCTCACCAAGAATCAGTGACCAAAAGGCAAGGGGGAGGGAGAGAAACAGAGCCAATGAAAATGGCAAGGGAAAGATTTTTCAGTTCTACAGTTGAGAGACATGGCTTTTGGAATTTTTATTTTACTTTTACCAAAATGATGATGCTAAGGTTCAAGATTTCAACATGGTTCTAGATGTTGGCTAAGAGATCAAAAACAGAAGAATCTTGATATTTATAATAGAATCTTGCCACGTTTCTATAACCTTAACTTACCCACAGATTATCTGCAAAGTGACATTTTAGTCCAAAGCCATTTTATTGTGCCTTTTCATGAATGTGGAATGTCCCGCTTTCCTGGAACTGCTAAGTTTCTGTCAAAACTCCAAAAGACAGGAAGTTTGGTAATGGAGCATTAGGTTAGTGAAACGTAGTCTTTCTGCCCTACTTCTGAATCTCTTTGCTGTTTTTCCATGTAATCATCTTTGACGTTTAATTGAATGCCCATGTTTTTTACTAAACAACTCATTTGAGCCCTTGGTGGTCACTTAAGACCCACTTCATTGCCATCTGGCACTCATCCGAAGCCAAGATTATGTAGTTAATGCATGGTTCAGTTCTGTCTGCTCTAGTCATCTATTGATCTTGTGGTTCTTGGAGAAGTGGCATTTTATTCATATTTTAAAGTCCTTAGGTTATAATGAAGGTTCTTTGGCTTCTCATGGTTTCATAGCTGTGAAATCAATTATGACTTCAGTAGCACCGACAATGTACTATATTTGTGAAAAGAAAATTGAAAAATTATTACCTGATAGATGAGAAATGATTTCGACATTTAAAAGCAGAAAATGCTTCTCCATATCTCTTCTAAATGATGTCTGATGTTGACATTAGCATTTATGTAATTCATCCAATTGTAGGAGCCTCTATGTACTAATTCTTAATAGCAGTAAAACCTAGTACAAAGAGGAATAATATGCCTTCAGAAGGTTTTATTCCAGTATCCTTCTAGGCCAATCATATCAACTCTAAAATAATTAACTTATTTTGCTGTAGTTCTGCTACAAGAAACCTTGAGGAAGAAGTAATGAGGCACTTAGAACTAAAGCCGAAATGGATAGGGCAATAGGCCTTAGTCCAAAGGTTTGCATTCATTCAGGAAATGCTTAAAAGGGCAAGATTAAAGATTGAAAGGTTAAAAAAGATGATTGGAAGGTTTCAGGGATTTTGGTTTGTTTTGTTTTTTATTTTTGTTTTTGTTTTGTAATGAGGGCCAAATTTTCCCTTAATTATCCATAGGCAATTTTGTTTTTTTTAAACAATATATTTTTTAAGATTTTATTTATTTATTCATTCATGAGAGACACACACATACACAGAGAGAGAGGGGTGGGAGCAGGCAGAGGGAGAAGCAGGCTCCATGCAAGGAGCCCGATATGGGACTCGATCTCGGGTTTCCAGGATCACACCCCAGGCTGCAGGCGGCACTAAACCACTGCGCCACCAGGGCTGCCCCATAGGCAATTTTGATAAAGAGAAAATATAAGGCTTATGTTCGGGGCAATCTTAACAGAAAATTGTAATCTACCTCCCTATGATGAGAACAGAGGAAAAGGTTATTCTGCCTCCATTTCCCCACAGTTATTGGCTTTTGAAGGTTGAAGGCAAAAGCCTTCAAAATGTCTACACATGGAAGTGAGTACATGTTTAGAAGCCATGTCTCTATGGAAAAGACCTGGATAGCAGAACCACCTCCTATCAGGTGGGTCAGAAGACAGAGCGTGGTCTGTGTTTACTGAGCTCACCAACCTGTGTCTGCACCAGGAGAGCTCTGTGGGGTGTTGCTAGGATGTTCTCTTGCTCTGGTCACCTTGCCAAGTTGAAAACAGGGCAATGAGCATTGCAGGTGGTGGGAATCACCCACGCAAAAGAAAGGAACTGTGGAAGAATGTGTTCTGGAAATATTAAGAGACATTCATTCAGTGAGACAGAGTATGTGACTCAAAGGGTCCCATAAGTAGTCTGGGACAATATTTGATTTTATTTTAAGGATTTTATTGATTGATTGATTGAGAAAGAGAGAGAGAGCAGGGAGAGGGGCAGAGAGAGAGAGGGAGAAAGAGAATCTCAAGCAGACTCTGCACTCAGCATGCAGAGACCGATGTGGGGCTTTATCACACGACCCTGAGATTATGACTTGAGTCAAAATCAAGAGTTGGCCGCTTAATCAAGGCACTTCCATCTGGAACCGTAGTTTAAAGAGCTTCTCATGCCATACTGAGTTTGACGTAATTTTGGAGAAAGATAAATCCCAGAGTAGTGAGAATAGTCTTGGGGGAAGATTGGCAAGATGTCCTTTTTCTTCTTTCCCTGGGGATTCCAATTCATCAGTACAGACTTAGATCAAGCACTACCACCATACAATCTGTATGAGAGCCTCTGCACAATCCCATCATTATACACACACACACACACATACACAATCAGTTAAAACTCCATTTCACCTGTATTTGTCATTACCCTGATACCTAGCACAATCTAGCGAATAAAATCATATATATGTCTGCTTCCTTAACTGGAACATGCCATCTGCTCAGTGTGTTTTATTCATCTCTGTACATTGCCGGGCACATAGTAGGATTCGATGTAGGTTTTTGGAATGGAAGAAATTGCTGTTCTCTTTTCTGCAGACAACTTTGCAGGCACAGAGTTTGATCCTGCTCCTACAAAGAGGGTGTGGTGTTAAGATTTTCCTCCTTAACACATTGGGAGGATATCACACATGCTGCTCACAACCACTAATTTCTATTCAATCACGGTTTGTGCAAAACCCACTAAGGGAGAGTTACATTTGTTATTTGTTTACAGTACATTAAAAATAGTGATTTGGTGTTCAAAATCCACTGTACTTTTGACTTATTTACTTCTATTTTTTAAAGATTTTATTTATTTATTTATTCATGAAAGACACAGAGGGAGAGACAGAGACAAAGGCTGAGAGAGTAGCGGGCTCCCTGCAGGGAGCCTGTTGCAGGACTCGATCCCAGGATCCCAGGACCCCAGGATCATGACCTGAGCCTAAGGCAGATGCTCAATCACTGAGCCACCCAGGTGCCCGATTTATTTACTTCTAAAAGAGAAGTCAAGAGATATTTTTTTCCTCTTTAACTAATGGGTACAGCAAGCCAACAAAAATACATTGAAAGACATGTGCATTCAATTTTCATTTGTCTTAGATCAAAATTAGATGTTTCTCCTCCATTATCTCATAAACATACGAGATTTATGAAAGAAACTGAAGCGAGTGTCATTAAAACTGATTACCGTAAGTGAAGAGTGAAGCGCATGTGGGGATGCACTCGTGATTATGATGTTAGGAAAAGTAATTTAATGATCAGTGGAATAATGTCATTTTGTGGTGTTGCTAAAGACTAACAGCAGAAGCCCTTGGTGAAATCGCACCTGCTGATCCAAAATAGGCCCCGAATCATGACCAAGAGGATGTTTATCTTTTATTTCACCCACTGATACAGCCCCCACGGGGACAGTGTCCTCGGGCTGCGCCAGTCAGAGAGGCCACACTGCTCCAGACCTCGGTGACACCTGAGCCCTCCTGTCTTATGCAGAAACCAGGAGAAAGAAGGGAGCACACAACAGGAAGGAGAATAAACATTCTCTCAGGGAGGAGTGGCTCTGTGTGGCATACATTTCCACAAATGCTCCCAGCCCTAGCTCCAGTAACTGCTTGCTCCTTCCTTTGCTGGGTGTATCCTTGATCGACCCTGTCCCACTTGCTTTGGGGCTGGACCCCTCGGTGATGTACCTCCTTCTTGCAGAGCACCACTGTCTTATAGCTCTAGTAGATCCCCATTTCTCAGAGCTTCTCAACTTCAAAAAATCTTCCAACTGGCACTGCCCCTCCTCTATCTTTCCATTCCCCACAAAACTAATGGGAAACACACCTTTCCTCACTGTCCCCCGGCCCCTTCCTCCTGAGTTTGGATCTGATCTCTGCACTGGCCTGTGCTCAAATCCTCCCACTGGCCTTCTCCTGGCATGTGTTCAAATAACATAACTGGTCATCCCTGTCATAAATGCCACTGCCTCTTCTAGGTTCTCTGGCACTGCTGGAGAAGCATCTGCTGACTTTGTGAAATTCTCTCCCCAGTTGGTATCCCCAATATTGACGGCTGGCTGGCCTCTGTTTACTCTCTAACCAACCCCTTCTCCATTTCCTGCCACCTGCATGTGGTATCTTCAAGATTGTCCTCACCTCTCCTCTCCTCCTCACGGGTGCCTGCTTTTCCCATGACTTAGGTGACTTCCCCTTCTGGGGCTGACTCTAACATCTGGGACTCCAGCCCTCTCTGCCGTGCTGTCCCTTGCCCCCTAGCTCCCGCTGGCACACAGACAAAATTCCCTTTCCACCACATGCCACACCATGGTTCATGTAATGTGAGGCATTTCACCACTATGGTCCACGTCAGAGCGTCAGACAGAACGAGGCTGGACCTCCAGCTCTGCCATAGACTTCCTGTCTGAACTCTGACAGATTTCTTAAGTAGCCTGAGCTTTACTCTCCCCATCTATAGAACCAAAGATATTAACTCATCCTGGCCTCATGAGCTCATTGGGAGAATTACAAGAATTCGTGTAAATCACTTGGTGCATAATAATTATTCCTTAAGCTTTAGCTGTTAACATACTCAGTGCACATTTATTGAATGAAGGAATAAACTATGGGTATGCTTCAGGCACCGTAGCAGGATGATGAGAAGGGAACATGAGGTCTGAAGACCTTCGAGCCCTCTCATATCCCACAATATGGAGTGCAAGTACCCCTCCAGGTGAGCCAATGCAACCCGATGAAGATGCCTAATCTTTGCAAAATATTGCTTTTAAAAAGAATATTTGCTGCTACAGAAAGCATACAAGTAGCAGCTGTCTTTCGGCTCAAGCTGTTTATCCACTGTAGCTTAGTGTATACAAACCCCATCGTGAGGTTATTCCAATTTTTGCTGATTACTTAAATAGAATACAATTACCTTCAGTGAAAATTGCGCAAACAAAATGCGCCATCAAAGAAGAAAAGCACCACTTGATTTTCCTGAAATCAAAGCATCCTCTCTTCCCTAGCCTAGCCAGGTTATCATCTGAGATATAACAGGCTTTTTCTGCGAAGTAACTTTCTCACCAAATCAAGCAGTCATCTCCCTAAAGGATCCACCCCCACCCCCACCCCCGGTGTGGGAGAAATCAGTACTTTGATTAGCAATTTCTCTTTGCTTCATTGACTGCTCTGGTTTCTTCTTCCCTGAGCCTCTTTCTTAAACAACCTTTTTATTTTGCAGTGATTGTTTATCTATGGAGAATTTAGAGAGTTCTCATATACCTGTCATCCAGTTGTCCCTAATGTTAGCATCTTACATAACAATGATTAAGTTTGTCAAAACTAGGAAGTTAACATTGGTAAATTATTATTAATTAAGCCATGGACTTTATTCAGATTTCCCTAGTTTTTCTGCTAATGTCTTTTTTTTCTACTCCAGGATCCAAGCCAGTATACCATATTGCATTTAGTCATCATGTCATTTTAATAAATATTCCACTGATATTGAATAATGCCAAATAATTACTGTCAAGTGTTCTCTGCTCCATTATAGTATATAAAACCTGTGAAGTTCAAAGTGAGATGGGGAAAGCTGGCCAAAATAGACTTTAGGCCAGTCAGCCGAATAAGCAAATCTCATTGGGAAAATTTGTTCCACATAGTGTCAAAGAGAAATGTTAAAATGCTTTGTTTCTTCCTCTCCTCCCCCAGAACTTTCTCTTGTTTTGTCTCTCCAGCGAGGCTACGCTTCTGGTGGCACTTCCACATGGATTTGTGGGTTGAATTTTACAGCTACCCCATTGCATGAAACTGGAAGACACAAAGAATTGTGTTCATCTTCCATGAAAACACAATTTGTTGTTATGTTGATTTGCCAGTTCTACCCCACTTGCGAATATCTGGGCAGCTAGGCCTGGGTATCTGTATTTTCACACACACATACACCCCTGATGATGTGGATGCACAACAGGGTCTGGGACCTGGGTTAAACTAGCCACACACTTCCTTGGGTTCAGAGGCAAAAGTGCCCTAGAAGGTGCCCTCTAACAGGAGGCCAAGAAAAGGGATTAGTCTAGTTGTGGAAGCAGATCTGGTGCCTCTTGGGCCCCCAAGACCATATTATTAAGGGACAACTCCATATGTCCTAGTCTTCTGTTGCATTCCACCTGGGCATGCAGTGAGGAAATGCACATGTAGCTCTCCATAGTCCAAGCACTGGCTTCCTGTGCATTCTATTTAAAGTAATTTGGGGGAAAGTAGCTAAAGAAAATAAATAATATAGATGAAAGTTTAATAAAGACATTAGGATTTTGGTAAATGATAACTTATCTCTGTTATATTTGAAATTTCTGCATTGATTACACTTCATCCCTCACCTGGGAGTGCAGAAAAATTAAAATGAAATTATTTCACATGATACAGTAACTCAATCTGCTTACTTTACCTGAATTCTACCTTTTAAGAAATCCTCTTAAACATATACCAAGAGCCAAAACATAATAAGAAAATATTAAAAGAAAGAAAGAAAAGAAAAAAAAAGAAAATATTAATAGGGCAACCCAGGTGGCTCAGCGGTTTAGCGCTGCCTTCAGCCCAGGGCGTAATCCTGGGGACCAGGGATTGAGTCTCATGTTGGGCTCTCTGCATGGAGCCTGCTTCTCCCTCTGCCTATGTCTCTGCCTGCCTCTCTCTCTCTCTCTCTCTCTCTGTCTCATGAATGAATAAATAAAATCTTTTTTTAGAAAAAGAAAATATTAATAAGTTGAGCTTGTCTGTTATTGTTGCAACATTCTCCATTTAATTCATAAGGCCTCAGAGCTGAAATAACCTCAGAGATCAGATAATCAAAACAGATTATAGGGGTGCCTGGGTGGCTCAGTCTGTTAAGCATCTGACTTTGGCTCAGGTCATGATCCCAGGGCCCTGGGAGCCAGCCCTGTGTCGATCAAACAAGGAGTCTGCCTCTCCCCACTCCTCCACCCCCTGCTGTCTCTTAAATTAAAAAATAAGATATTTTTTTTAAAAAAGAAGATTATAGATCAAATAATTCTATTACATGGGAGGAGATTGAAAAAAGCCAAAATGCAAGCAAAAGGCAACAGCGTGTGACAATGTGAGAGAACTGATAATTAGTCAATTCGTATCACAATTTTTTGAAGCACCCATCGTTTGTAAATTTTCCAGGTGAAGAAATTAGCGCTGAAATGCACACATAGCTAGCAGGTGAAATAGGAATTCAACCCAGGGCTGGAGCCTCCACTGTCATGCTCCAGAGATGCTCAGCGTATGCAGTCATGAAAATGGACAGATATCCTTATATCCTGCAGGTAGGGAAATAAATTGATATGACCAACCATGCAAGCAACTTAGCATATATGTAATGTCTTTTCAAAGTTTATACTCTTTGGCCTGGTAATTCACTGTCCAGAATCTTATTCTAGGATAATAATTAGAAATTTGGAAAAAGGGGATGCTTGGGTCGCTCAGTTGGTTAAACATCTGACTCTTAATTTCAGCTCAGGTCATGATCTCAGGGCTGTGGGATCAAGCCCCATGTCAGGCTTGAAGCTCGATGGGGAGTCTGCTTGAGATTCTCTCTCTCCCTCCCCCCACTCCCACGGTCTCTCTTTTTCTCCTGGGATGCAGCCCTGCATCAGGCTCTCTGCTCAGCAGGGAGCCTGCTTCTCCCTTTCCTACCTGCCGCTCACACACTCATGCTCTCTCTCTCTCTGTCAAATAAATAAATAAAATCTTTTATAAAAATAAAATAAATAGCGTCTTTTAAAAAGAGAGAAATTTGGAAATAGGTTTATTTGAAGAAATACTCATTGAAATAGTACTTAAATTTTTTTGTAAACATTCAAAATTAGATAATGAATGAAATAAATGATGGTTCTTTATATGCCATCATGTCATGCAAGCATTAAAAATGGTGTTTTAATGACACAGGAAACTATAATATTGTAAGTGAAAAAAAAGCCTGATCAAAATACTGTGTGTGCATAATGATCCCAATTTTGTTAAAAGAAAAATATGTGCCTATGTAAAGAAACGTAAGATGGAAAGGAAATATATCAAAATAGTTTAAAGTGTCTTAAAAATGAAAAAAAGCATTCAAATGATTCTTTTTGTGCCTTTCTGAATTTTGAATTCACTTCAGTGGGAAATGAACTACTTTCATAATCAGAAAGAATACAGTGCTATTTTTTAAAAGAAATGAAAAAGTCAGATTACAAAGATAAATACATAACATAGAGAATGCTATGATATGTTGAGTGAAAACACAGAAAAATCGCACACAAAGTAGACTTTATGAAAATGCATACATAAATAATTGTAACACTGCAAAGGAAGGGCCAGAATGAAAATACAGCAAAATAGTTAAAGTATTTGATTTACAGGGCAAAAATAAAGTGGATTTCATCTACCCCTTTTTATTTTAAAAATTCCATTAATTAACAGGATATTAAAAATTATGTTTGGAAATTCCTCCATCTTCCCCAACCCCACCCCAAGAAATCCCATGACAACCTAGGTTACTGTGTGGGTAAGAGCCTGCAAGTTCTGTAATCAGACATGCATGCACTCCAATCTTGGCTCTGAAATTTACTAGCTGTGTGTCCTTAGGCAATCAGCTTAACTTCTCTGAGAAATAACATTGCTCCTAGCTCCTCAGATTATTATGAACAGGAAGAGAGATGACAGATGCTAGTTGCCTGTCATGTAAACTGTCCAAACCACTAAAAGAGCTTCTTGGCCTTTAGGGTAGGGAATAAGATGCGTTTGGAGCTTTCACTTCAGTATCTTCAGCTTCACTCTTGGTTCCGCTTCACCAGGCCTCAGAAAAGTGAGGGTAAAGTCGGCAGGTCTTCTGGACCCTGTGTGTCACATAAGGAAAACACCCCACAGTGTGAAAGGGAAAAGTTGGAGGAAAATGTGTTCTTCCAGTCCTGCTAATGATCTAACCCACACTGGATATCTCTGTAGGTGGTAGATCTCCTGCCAGAGAATTTCCACTTTGGTCAGTGTGCTCAACCTCTGGTTATCAAACTTCAACTCAAAGATGTGTTTGTTTGACTGTTTTATCAATGCCTGTCCCTCTTTTATATAAGCACATCTTTAAGGAATAGTGATGGGTACTCAGGTCATGGACAGGGACATGCACAGACACACACAAGGATGCACTCCATTGTCTTCCTGCTGGCCTTCCCTGCTATCTGATGACCTGTAACTAAATTCAATCCTTTGGGTCAACTTCACACTCTCATAAAATGGAGTATTTACTCATATTCAATCTCATGTCAATGCCATGAATTCGTTACGGACTTCCTCGAATCAGATACCT
This sequence comes from Canis lupus familiaris, assembly GCF_011100685.1. NCBI lineage: Eukaryota > Metazoa > Chordata > Mammalia > Carnivora > Canidae > Canis > Canis lupus. Next base: position 104,765,702 of record NC_049260.1, read on the forward strand.
GGGAACAGTGATGCCTGGATGGCTCAGCGGTTGAGTATCTGCCTTCAGCTCAGGGTGTGATATCTGTCCCACAATGGGCTCCCTGCGAGGAGCCTGCTTCTCCCTCTGCCTATGTATCTGCCTTTCTCCGTGTCTCATGAATAAATAAATAAATAATCTTTAAAAAATTTTTAAAAAGATACCTGGGAACAAGGTCTACTGTAAAGTAGATTTTGAAGATAAAGGATAATTTCAAAATTGGGGACTCTTTACTGAGAGAAGCCTAAGCATAGAGTCAAATGTGGAAAGGCAACGGACTCAAGGAGGCTCCCCAGGGATGTGGTGAAGAGCCCTCATCCTGGTTTTCACTGCTCTAAAGGAGCCCAAAGCTTCAGGCCTGCACTCCTTGTCGAGACCATCACCCTAGTTTTAGAATCAGCGGAAACAAATCATTCAAGGTCTGGGTCAGTCACATATGAACTTCCACACGGAATCCACACTATAGCTGTGGGGCCACAAACAATATTACCTGAGATGACATCTTCCACCAACAGGTGATGCAGTGATTAAGTAAGATGCTAGCAATATTGAACAGTGCAGAACTTGGCACAAAAAAGTCCTCAATAAGTGGAATAATTATTGCCTTACCTTCCTTCTTAAAAGATTTTATTTATTTATTCATGAGAGACACACAGAGAGAGGTAGAGACATAGGTAGAGGGAGAAGCAGGCTCTGTTTGGGGAGACCGATGCAGGACTCCATCCCAGGATCCCGGGATCATGATCTGAGCTGAAGGCAGATGCTCAACTGCTGAGCCACCCAGGTGTCCCTATTTCTCTACTCTTTGAGGTCATTCTTATTCCTAAAGATTCCTCTGGTTCCCAAATTACACGCTGTCTTGGAAAATGAAGAGACAAACCTCTCTCTGACCTGTGGAAGTTGACAGCACATAGGAATACTAGCAGTAGCAATTCCTGTTTCCATGTGCCCTAGACTTTCCAAAACAGCACTTATCTTAGCTTGCATAACTCTCACATTCAGAGTAAGGTCAAGGGAAGGCACTCCTGGGGGCTGGTGGAGCTGGACACTGCAAGCTTCATATGAACCATGACAAAAATTCATTACCAGACTCCCATTAAGTTTGAGAAGGTATTCATAGCAGTCCCCTAAATGTCACCAACCGTCTGTTCATATAACCCCTAAGTCCCTCACAAACTGCTCACCACCCCGAAGAAAATTTCTGAGACTCTCTGGGGAGAGGGTCACATGCTGTGGCAACAGTGTACTGTTTGCAGTGAGGGTGAGCATAGGGGTGGCTCACAGCTCCATGGACAACCCATTCCTTTCCACGGAGAAGGTAATAATGGGGATATTTATAAATACAGTTCCAGCTGCCCTGGGAGACTGGAGAGGAAGTGCTTTGCCCTCCACATGCTGAGGAACCCCTCCCGCAGCACGGGAGATGTGGCAACCGGGCCCCTCTTGACTAGACGGCAAGAACGGAGCTGCTCATACCCGTGACCCAAGATCCTTATGAAATCCCAGGGAGAGACCTGTGTCCCACAGATGGCCACAGTCTTTCTCTCCCTTCCTATGGGGATAGATTTTAATCACAACAATGATAAGGCTATTTGACAAATGTTTAAATCACGATCAGCTGCACAGAGGATATGCAATTGTAGTTAATTGGAAATTTTATATTAGAAGTGGGCAATGCATTCATATTTTTAAGGGACAATGCCACAGATAATCTTCACTTACCTGCCTCTCTGGATTCTGCCCTTACTAAGACTTTCTAAGACCAGGTAAAGTGGTATAAGAAGAAACACACCTGACCTAAGGGGCCAATAGTCCACTAGAGGCTTGACCAGGTTTTCACTGTATGCCACTGATTGCTTCCGGCCCAGGTTCCCATCAGATCTGGACTGATCTGCAGTGCCATGTGTGTCTGCTATTCCTCCAGCAGAGGCAGAAGATGCTGGTTCCCACCTCCCACAATCTCCAAATATGTATTTGTGGCCTTCACTTCTCATAGGGAGAAATAAATTTTCTAAATTTTTTACCTTAACAACAGAGATAACTTCATTCCTGGCCTGGAGACCCCTACAGCTTGCCACAAACAATCTGTCCTCGATGCATCCATTGATATAACTGCAAGCTCTGCCCTGGAACACTGGGTGATGAACTTGGCAGAACCACAGATTTCCTTGATCATGCTTGTATTCATGTGAATAATAAAAATCTACAAGCAGGAACATTATAACAACAGAAATCATTGGAAAGACATGAGCATCTTATAAAACACACAAAAAAAAGAGCAATAAACACACTTCACAAAAACAGAAACAAGAGAGACTCAGGAGAACTCAGTAGTAGGTCTTCTCAATAGTGTTCTCTGTAATAAAAGAGCATTAATGAGACTTAGCAGGCTATATTGCTCAGACCTACTTCCAACTTACAAAATTAATATGACATATGCTGAGATGAATTCAACTAAGGTAAGTGACAAATATCGAACCAAGTAGCTGTGGCCAGGGACTGAGTGATATAGAAAACCGAAGGGAAGGGCCCAGAAAAGAGATGTCTGCTGGAGGGACCAATCAGCCTGAGATGACTGCCTTCCACTCTGTAGCATCCAAACACATTACAGATGTATTTTGACGAGTTCCCGTATGTAGCATTCTCTGTGTAAGCACAAGCGCATGTATTATAAGCAATGAAAACAATCCCATGTCCAAGCCAAGGCCAAACTGAAAGGCAAGGCACCCAAAATACTGATGTCATGAGGCCTCCTTGAGTGGAGGTCTTTTAGGTAAAGTTCATGGCTTCTGTAGAACTGCTATAATTCTTTGAGATTCAAAAACCTATGGACTAGGGGTACCTGGCTGGCTCAGTCAGTAGGGTGTGCCACTCCTGATCTTGGGGTCATGAGGTTCAGCCCTAAGTTGGGTGTAGAGATTACTTAAAAAAACCCTCTGGGGGCACCTGGGTGGCTCCAATGACTAAGTGTCTGCCTTCGGCTCAGGTCATGATCCTGGGGTCCTGGGATCAAGCCTGAGGTTGGGCTTCCTACTCAGTGGGAGAGTCTGCTTCTTTCTCAACCCCTGCCCCTCCCCTTGCTATACTATCTTTCTCACTCTTTAAATAAATAAATAAAATCTTTTTAAAAAAACCATATAGACTAAAGGTTAACCTTAAACACCACCAGTGCAAAATATTATATATCACCTAGAGGGTCAGGGGAAAACAAGTATGTAGAAGCTATAAGTGGCATTTCCCATTTCCTCTTGTAGCAACATTCTTCCCCTTGGGTTCTACAATCCAAAAATATTTGAGGGGAAGACTCATTTGTAATCACTGGAGGTTCAATTCACACCTCTAACTCCTGGTTCCCAAATCCATCTGATACCAGAATGGTGTCTACAACAGGCCCTCTTGGAATCTGTAAGACCCTTGTGTCTGACTGATGGTGTGGATTGAGAAAATCAGTGAATCTCATGGGCATTAAGCCACTGCAGTTCTCTGGTCAAGTTGATAAGAAGCACTACAGGGACACCTGGGTGGCTCAACAGTTGAATGTCTGCCTACGGCTTGGTGCGTGATCCTGGGATCTGGGATCGAGTCCCGCGTTGGGCTCCTTACATGGAGCCTGCTTCTCCCTCTGCTTGTGTTTCTGTCTCTCTCTCTCTCTCTATGTCTCTCATGAATAAATAAATATTTTTTAAAAAAGAAGCACTACTGGTTTTATGAACATTTCAAATTGATAAGAAGTAAATATGAATGTGAAGGAAGAGGCAAGAGAAGCTCAGAAATCCAACCTAAATCCAAACTATTAGACAGCCTGCCTGGAAGGAGTCACTAATCCTTACACAATGATATGGACTCAGGGGACAAACCCAAATCCTGAGGCATCTAGAGAAGATCATTCCAATTGCCATTATATGTAACATACATATATACACGTCGCATTCAAGAAAAGCCATTAAATGACTCCCACACCAACCATCCTACAACCCACTAAGGGCTGTAGTGATGTTTGTGTTAGTTATAAGCCAATAAATGCATGAGTACAATGAATCCTGTCCAGTAACAACCCATCAAATTACATCCAAATTATCCCATCAGCTGAGTCAGGGCTTGAGGTAAATTTGAAGTAATTCAAGAGTAGATAAGAGTACAGGAAAAAAAAAGACAAATTACATGTCAGAATCATGAGGGATCCCACCCGAAATTCTTTCCTTTTAGCAATTGACAAGCACCCTGAAATGGCTCAGGAATGTAGAGATATCCAGGTGCCTCCCAGTGGCAGCTCCATAGACCCTTGCTTGCACTTAAGAGGCAAAGAGAGTCCTCATGGCTTCTACTTGATCTCCCTATCATGATGGCCTTTGTTGCATGGGTTCGGAAGCTAAGGTGTATGTTAACAAATGCTCAATATACACATTTTGTTTCTATTATGCCTTAGATTATATCAATGAACTATAGATTACAATAAATATGGAAATTACTTGGAGAAACTGCAAACTTCCCCCAGATAAGTGATTGTAAATGTGCTTTGGGTCTCATATTCCTCAATAGCTGGATATGTGTAAATAGAACTTCAATCCAGAAAAATCTGTAAGTACCAACAATTGCATGTTTTGTAGGGAATTCCAGTTTAAAAGCCCAAGACCTAGATATAGTATACTCAATTTCTATATCCCTCAGTACCATAAATTCTAGGAACTGTGCATAATATCCTTTTCCTTGCAAAACAAGGGAAAAAAGGAAAGAAAAAGTGAAAAAGGGAATTTTAAAAATGCAGAAAAAATAAAAGTGAAAATTTAAAAATTGTTTTATTTATTTATTCATGAGAGACACAGAGACAAGGCAGAGATGTAGGCAGAGAGAGGAGGCAGGTTCTCTGCAGGGAGCCCAATGTGGGGTTCGATACCAGAACTCAGGGATCACATCCTGAGCCAAAGGCAGATGCTCAACCACTGAGCCACCCAGGCATCCTCAAAATGACAATTTTTCAGCCTCTTTCAATAAACTTCATTGCAGATTGTGTGCCTGCATCCAAATTCTGTGCATGAATTAAATCATGTCTGCCAACTTCCCAAATTTAACATTTCATGCTCTACAAACTCTCAATACAGAGAATATGAGGAACTTAAAAAAAATGAAAGCCCTCAATTTAAAGCAAAATGACCAGTATAGATTTCTTCACATATAAAGTGAGACTATCAAAGACATATATTCACAAGTTAAGAAACGTATCTAATTTGAACAATTGATATTTTGAATTTCATAATCTGTCCCACAAAATGATTCTTTTTTTTAAAAGATTCTATTTTTAAGTCATCTATGCACCCAACGCGGGACTTGAACTTACAACCCTGAGATCCAGAGTCACATACTCTACCCACTGATTCAGTCAGGAGCCCAAAAATGATTCTTTACTTAGACTAGATGGCAAAATCTTCAGCGAGTTCAAAAGAAAGAAGGGAAGAACATGAACTGTTTTGGAACTCATCTTCAGTATTTTAAAATGTTTTCAAAGTGTAGGATTTTTCAGCATTTTTAATATTAAGGATCTTCAATCTAGCTAAGTTCATCTCCAAATAGCACTAATGTGACTCCACAGTGGTAATACAAAGTCACATTACCACAGCATGAATAAAGTGGGAAGTAAAGTCTCCTAAAAATGACTACTGCTATTATGCTTCTGTGTTCTTTTCCAGACTTTTCTACACATATATAAGCTTTTTATTAAAATGGGATCATACTATACGAGCTGTTCTACAACTTCCTGTCTTTGCTTGATATTCCTTAAATATTTTTCTGTAACTGGAGATAGAGATTTGCCTCATTATTAACTGCAATGTGGTTTTCCTTTGTCTGGCTGCCTATGAAATTTATTGCCCTGTACCTGTCAAAGTATGGCTGTCAGCAGCTGGAGCCCAAGAAGTACCAATCTCTGCTCACCATAATCCAGCAAGTTTGGTATTTTAGAACACCAAAGCAATTTCTGATGTTGAAGGCAAAGTATTCTACCGGTCTTTGGCAACATCTTCAACCTCACCTCAGTCTCTAGTTGTCACCTTCTCTTTCTGAGCCTTCAGATTTTTCCTTTTGAGGGAGGGGGAGGAGGAGAGAGAGAATATCAAGCAGGCTCCATGCCCAGTGCAGAGCCCGATGCAGGACTCAATCCCACCACTCTGAGATCACGACCTGAGCCGAAACCAAAAGTCCAATGCTTTAACCAACCGAGCCACCCAGGTGCCCCAACTCTTCAGATATTTTTGAAACCTAAATTACTGTGTTCCTATCATCCACTTCTCTAGTCGCCTTCTCCCATAAATCTCAATTATTCTCTTACCCTGAAGTGTTTTACTGTACGTACCAGATACCCTGAATTGAAAGAAACACGGCCAATTTATTTCTTAAAATATCATCTGTTTTTTTTTTTCTTTAGTCTCCTTCTCCACAGTTAGGAGGGAGGATACTTCTTCCCACTCCCAGTGCCTCCCTTCTCTCTACAAATTGAGGAGGCTGGTAAGCACTTAACACATGTACTTAGGATTGCAAAACTGCCACCAACTGCATGATTTTAACATGCCCAGACAATACGTCATTCACCTTATTTATTCAAAGCAATCCGATAAATATTTCATAGTGACCCGAGCCGGCCAGGGGCCCTATAAATCATGCTGCCCTGCCCACAACCCAGACTGAGTCCCGTGGTTCTGATCTGGCTATCAACCCCAGAGTTTAATGATCTGAGTTCTGTGCCTCAAACATGTTCCTTCATATTTTTATCATGGGAGTGCTATCTGCCTGGTTTCTGATTTAGGTTTCTGGCCTAGGCCGTGGCCATGGCAATGGGCTTATTCTCGTCTCTATGAATAGAGCACAGGGGCCACAATACAGGTAATAACACCAAGACTCCAGGCCCCAGCCTGGGGCAGCCTGCCCTGGAGGGCCTGCTTTGTTTGAAAGATAACTAGGAAGCCATTTATTGCATACAACATACCATTTTAGTGCCATCTGATAATCCATCTGTCTTTACTTTGAAGCGTTCACAGTTGAGTGAAATCAAACTATAAAGTGTCCGTACAGCTCTAATACAGATAAGAATGTATGTGTTTAGTATTTTCTCTATTCTCTTAGATATGTCTGCATAATCTTCATCTCCATCATAAATAGTGGTCAAAAGACACCATTAAGCCTGTGCCTTTACTGGGCTTTTCCAGTTTTATCAGTTATCTTTGAGAAAGGTAGTTACTGGGCACCTGGGTGGTTCAGTCAGTTAAGCGTCTGCCTTCGGCTCAGGTCATGATCTCAGGATCCTGGGATCAAGTCCTATGTGGTGCTTCCTGCTCAGTGATGGTCTGCTTCTCTCTCTCCCTCTGCCCCTCCTCTTGCTTGTTCTCTCTATCTTTCTCTCTCTGTCTCACTCTCTCTCTCATAAATAAATCAAAAATATTTTTTTAAAGGTAGTTACTATGCTTCATGGTTCTAGAAAAGTTCTCACTAGGAAAGACCTGCAAGTGGTTTCATTTTTCAGTGAACATACACCCTTTACTTGCTCCAATAAAGTGGTTCTGGTAAAAAAAAAAAATCAACTACTTTTGTGAACAGTCTGCTCTGGAAGCCAGGCAGCCAGGCAGCCAATTAATTAGCCTTCCATAGAAAGTGTAAGAGCTTTCAGTTGCACCTGGACAAGAGCTGGGTTATTAGATGGTAAATAGGGAATCACTGCAAAACAGGAAAAATCCTGGAATACAACTGTTAGGGTACTTGGTCTCAGATTGGCATATATAGTCCAGAGCAGAGAACAGGATAGGTCCACAAAGGGGAATTGAAATAAGATGCTCCACCTGCTTTCTGGCAATAAACCAGACATGTCCTTGGCTGGCCTGTTAATACCTATTTCCTTTTGGAATAGAGAAAAAAGTCCTAATGCTTCGAAGAAATGCTAGAATCAGTCTATTTCAACAGCCTTACTTGACATGGGTGTGAAACACATCCATCTAAGCTAGTGTACTTTCTCTGGTAAGACTGCCTCTCAAAAAAAGTCACATGGTTCATATAATCCACAGCATCATTAGAAAGCAATACCAATTCAAAGGTTTTTCTTTGTCGTTATTTTTTTTAAGTAGGCTCCACGTTCAGCATGGAGTCCAACATAAGGCTTAAACTCATAACCCTGAAATCAAGACCTGAGCTGAGATCCAGAGTCAGTTGCTTAACTAACTGAGCCATCCAGGCACCTCCAAAGGTTTCTCTTTTTAGATATGAGTCTTCTGGAAGCATATCTTTTATTTCCTGAAACTAAATAGCACTAACTTACATTTAACTCAGGCCGAATCACCAGAGAATTCACATTTGTATATGCATAATGTACATATGATGTAAATGGATTTCTATCTTCCTGTCTTTGCCTTAACTTGACGTTTGGGTTTGGCTGTACTTCTCTGTAAGCACTAACTAGCAGGACATGCTGGGTTGATGGGAGGAAATACCACATACTACAGCAGTCTGAGGCATGACAGCCTGGGCCTGTCAAGATGGCATGTCACTGCATACCAAGCACAAAGAGGCTCTAAATAAAATTTGATTTCCTTTTCATGATCACTTTATGGCAGACAGAGTCCCCTCATCTCTTTTTGTGCCACTGAATCAAACCTTATCTCAAGACTATTCTAGAAACTCCTCTGGAGGAGAATGAGATCAAGAATCTGTATAAGTAGCTTAAGACAAAGAGAAAGGAACGTACTCCAAAGTGGGTAACCATCCCAAGCATGCATAATGCAAAAGCGAACTCAGGGTTCCAGCTTTTTCAATAGTATCATATACTCCAAATCCAAAAGCCATAAATAGAATCTAACGGAAGTACAAGGAAAACAGCATCATGTGAACTTGCCTGAGTGCGGAAGCACGTGTATTTGGAACTAGGAATCCTCTGTTGAGCAGCCATAAAGAGTATAATCACCCCCCCCCACTGCCCTCACTCTTAATTCCCACGCCTGCAGCCCCAGAGAAGACTGTACACACAGAGAAATGAAATTATAGCCCAGTGTCTCTGGGGGAGCTGTATGCCCCATCACCAAGGGCACGGTAGGCTGACCATTTTGAAAGCTGAGTTTTTATATGTCAGCATGTACCTATATTCATTTCAACTTCCTGAAGCATTTATGAACATAAGTTAGTCATGTTTCAGCCACAGTATGGGAGATAAGACAGCCAGGAGATCTCATAGGTAGGTTGTGAGGAATAACTAATGAAAAAGTACTTTGCAAAATATGTTCCTAATGCTCTATAAGATACTTTACTTGACCATTAGCCTACTTTATCCAAGCTCCCTGGAAGTAAAGGCAAATGCTACACGTCATCAGCACAGCCTCCAGTTATGGATTAGGTTAGATAAAACAAACTCACTTTGGTCAGAGCTGTCTCATCCCACATGAAACCAGGTCATTAAACTTTTCTAGAGGACACCCAGTTCTTGGGGTCTCATGACCCCCATTTACCGTTCAAAAATGAACTTTGTAGTAAGGTAAAAGCAGATTTAATCCATTCATTTCTTCTGGAAAAACACTACTAACAACATCTTGATTTCTTTTTTCTTCATAAAGAAGGCAACTTATTACCAGATACTCAAGCCAAGGGTAGTCTAATAAAGAGGCAGGGCAGTTGGAATTATAAATAAAGGCCTCTTACTTGCAATTCATTTTCAATCCTGAAGCCCAGAAACTAAGGCCACTTTGAAACACTGGGATACAACAGATAATGGGGACTAAACTATGAATATGAAGCTGACATCAGAGGAAAAAAAACAAATAAACAGGAAATGACACAGGCCTGGAGTTTCTGAAAAACAACCAAACCTTCTTGAAAAGCTAAAGCTACAACATGAATAAAATAAGCATCCTCTGTCTTAAGGAGATTTATAATCAAAAGGAGATGACAAATAAGTAGGATCTCTAGGACAAAGCCTTCTGTAAAATCTTATAGGAAGAAACTGTCACCATTCGCTTCCCAAACTCCCATTTGAAATCACATATACTCCGATGAAATGTTACAATGTCTGGAATTTGCTTGAAAATAATCCCATGGTGCTAGGAAGGGGAAAGTGGCAGAGATCAAACCTGAATGACCATGGGTTGATACTTATTGTACATAGATTATGGGAGCTGGAAGTTTCCTCATACTACTTGTCATTTGAACATTTCCATGATAAGTTTATGAATTGCAATCCGCCTTGTAGAGCAACCTTAAATGCAGGTCATCATGAACAATAAGTGCTTTCTCACACTTGGTTTTCTCTAGAGAGCAGGAAGCTAAACCAACCTGTACGCTCAGCATTGGAAGGTGGACCCAGGCAGGAGGGGTCAGAAAGGCTCTGGAGGCATGGCTCAATAGACTCATCATCATCTGGCCAGGAGCTAGCTAAGGACATTTTATTCCTGACAGGAGACCTCAGACCAAGGATCCCATACAGGGTTATGAAAGCACCTAGATGTGAGTAACACAAGCAAAGCTAGCGGCTCTGTAACAGTCTCTCCAGAGACATCCATCCCCAGTTACCAACATAAAACAGAATCATCCTGTGCAACTAACACCACACAGTGGAAGCTGGCATTAGAGGAAATAAGGTTATGTTCCATGGAACCCATCTGAGGCCACAACTGTTCTGGAAGTCACAAAGTAAAAGCAAGCATGTACCCATTTCATGCTTTAGCTCACTCTTTGTACTGACTCCGAATCTTGCTAATATCAGGAATCAAAAAACCACAAACAGATTTAGAGCTGATTTCTCCCCCTAAAGCCAATCCCATCCAGCTTTTCTCTTCCTTTTTTTTTCTACTGCAGATGTTGAAAAGCTAAACATATCATTGCCAGAGCATCTTGCAGCTATTTGTGGCCATGTGTGAAATGTATTGTCTGGGGCTGCAGCACCTAGATTTAAGGGAGGAACCATCAGATCGATATGCCAAGGAAGACAAAGCTGAATGATCCTTCACATTACCTGCTATGAAACATATATGTTTACATCATTGTTAAGTTACGTTTTCAGTTATGTGCAGCCACATACCCTCTTACCAGGGTCAGGAAGAGAATCACTGTGTCTCTGAGCAGAGGAGAATCCAAAAGGGATATGCATGCTGATAAATATTTATCAGTCAGTTCTCTCAAAGGCAAAGAGAAAAGACCTGATGTGTAGTATCTGCCAATTTCTGTGGAGTAAACACACTCACTGTGGCCAAGTTGAAGCTACCAGTGGGTGTCATTAAGTGTGGAGTTGGGAAGAAAGGCACATACACATCTCCTACCAGGACAAACCTGCTCCAGCCCACCAAGGTATATGTTGTTTCTGAACTTCCCAGGAAACCAGGCTTAAGCAGATTGCTTAGAAACTGCTTATAAGCCCGTAGAGAAATGATACCAGAAGGGGCCCTGTGGCTCAGGGGAGGGGGATGGAAAGATGGAGAGAAATGGGAAAAGCCAAGTAATTTTGACTCCTAAATTTCCTCAGGGAACAAGAGGTCTGGAAGTCAACAATCTGGGAAGCAAATGTTTTGTGCTACTTGGTGATTGCCCTTGACTCTTAAATTTGTAACATGGAACCCTAAATAAAGTGCAGGCACCTCCACCTTTAACACTTGTTTAACGCTTAAGAGTCTATGTGCTATTTTCACACAGGCTATCTCACAGAATCCCCACAATCATCCAGGGACAAAGAAAGGATTTTGTGTGGGGGTTTTACAGATTAGGAAACTGAAGCACAGACATTAAATAGCATGTTCAAGGTGAGGCAGCTTCAGAATTTACCCCTTCTGGGAATAAAAATCTGTGATGCCTCTTCTCATGACAATCCCAAACCAGTTTAGGGCAGAGTCACAGATACAGAAAAGGTTTCTCTTAGTGGACTTGGAATTCCGATCTCTGAAAAGATGGTGGTTCATTATAAAAACAAATATAGCAGTGTTGTTTGTTTGTTTGTTTGTTTTCCCTGTATGGAAATCCTGTCCCTAACACAAACAAGAACAATACCCACAGGGATGGTGTGTGAAAAGTATTATAAGTTCTTACATTTATTCCTCAGATTGGAGTTTTCAGAATAACAGCTCAGGTTCCTGGCACTTCAGTTGCACTTGAGTTGCACTTACAGGTAACCACTTACAAAATGAAAACGGCAAATGAAAATTAGAAGCTTCTAAAAGAGGAATCTGAAAATCCTACAGAAAAGACAATCATTTTCCATAATGGTCATAATTATCAGTAAAGGAGAGCCTCTGCTTAGCAAACTTCTCATTTCCTACTTGTATTTGTCCCTGCTAAACTCCAGCCTCTCCCTCAGAATAATGTCATCCCAAATGGGAAAAAAATAATTACAGGCATTAGAGCAAATTCCAAGTGGCCCATATGACTAAGTGAAAAATGTCTGGTAAGTACCAGACACTGGAGTGATTTCAGAATCTAACCCTGTCTCTTTGCCACAAGACCCTAAATGCCCCCAGTTAGAGGGGAGGGGAGCTTTCATAGATAAGAATTCACCTCAATGGTGCAACTGCTATTACCTCAACACTTGAGCGGGTAACCAGTCTCTTGAGAAAAGCCAAGTTCTGAGGTGCCATAAGGGAAGGTTAAGAGGAGGGAGAAAGAAAGAAGAGAGAGAAAGAGGCAGAATAGGGAAAGGTAGTCTTGGGGGTAACACTGAATGGAGAGTGCCAATAAATACTCAAGGTGAAGGTAGACATAAAGGTGAACTATGAAAGTTAGGAGGAATTATCCAAACCCAAAGTGGTCTATTATGTAATGGTGCTCATGCACTAGGCTGTTCCATGTGAAGGGGTTGCAGAATAATGGGCATGTATGTTTGAACAGAGTGGAAAGCTATCTGCCTTCAAACCACACAGAGGCTTGTGGAATTAAGAACAATACTAGGGACATTTTGTTGCTGCCCTAGGTCTTCTGGGTAGACTCTGCTCAAGGAATACACGTCATGTACCAGAATACCCGCTATTACCAGAGGACCTGCTGATGGCCCGAGCCATCTCCGAAGCTGCTTGTCCCCACCATGCCCTGGGCCCAGAGCCTGGTAGCAGCAGTAAAAAATGAGGTATAGGAAGCAATTGCTGCATCACATACTTTCACTACCACCAGGTACTCTTTCCTAATGCAAATCAACCTTCTCTGCACCAAAAAGGCTGGAAGCAAAGATGAGTGGCATGTTAGTATAAAAACTCCCAATGCCTTTCTTTCTTTGGTAGAGCCCTAAAGCCTTAAGTCTGCAGATGAGCTCTCCAAATTGCTTTTCTGGAGCTTCCAAGACTGCAGAATGAATGTATAACTTGTTTAAAAAGTTTTAAGTGGATGGGACGCTTGAGTGGCTCAACGGTTGGGCGCCTGCCTTAGGCTCTGGTTGCGATCCCGGATTCTGAGATCGAGTCCCGCATTGGGCTCCCTGTAGGGAACCTACTTCTTCCTCTGACTGGGTCTTTGCCTCTCTCTCTCTCTCTCTCTCTCATGAATAAATAAATCTTTAAAAAAAGTTTTAAGTGGAGCAAGTCTTCTGTCAGGTAGAAATAGGAAGGACTGAGAATTTTAGGCAGGAATCTGAAGAGACCTAGTTACTGTCAAGAATTTGTTAAATATATTGCTCAAAACATGCAAGTATTACACCCTTGATAATACAGATGGATTTAGTGGGTGGGGAATAATATCCCTTGAGCTATATCCCAAGGATCAGAAAAACTGATCTCAAAGGTGTAGTAGCTCAATGGTCACATAGGATTTTAATCAAGAGAAGCAGAGGCCTGGTGACACTGAAGTGAAGAATCCATGCCAGTTATCAATGTATTGTCTCGTAGCTCCAAATTTGTCTATAAATACACCCTTGGAGGGGCAGCCCGGGTGGCTCAGCGGTTTAGCGCCGCCTTCAGCCCAGGGCGTGATCCTGGAGACCCGGGATCGAGTCCCGCGTCGGGTTCCCTGCGTGGAGCCTGCTTCTCTGTCTCTGCCTCTGTGTGTGTGTGTCTCATGAATGAATGAATAGAATCTTAAAAAAAAAAAAAAAATACACGCTCGGAGGTAACAAGCGAGGATTTCTCCTTTAAGGCGAGCACAAAGCGGACTTGGCCAGTAGAGGGCGCTGGAGAGACATTGCAGGAGAAAAGGGTTTCTTGGAGAAAAGGGTTTCTTGGCTGTTTCCGGCCATCGCGCAGTGTAGGTCAGCGGTGTGGATGTGAGGAAGTTTGGAGAAGAGGTCTGCTAATAGACGACTCCGACTAAGCGCAGGACCTGAAGATGTCTATCAGCTTCTTCCTCCGGCCATCTGACTGCTTGCTCAATGAGTTTAGGAACAAATTGGCTATGGTGGCGGGCACAGAGGCTGCGCATGGGCTAGCCGACATCGACTTTCCCTTAACCGGCTGATGACGGACGTCAACTCTAGGCCCGGATATGGCACCATTTCGCGGTAGGCCCAGCCAGCCACCATCGGCAGGTTGATTGGACCTCTTCCACTATAAAGGGGGCAAATACGTACCTACTAAAATAAGAATGTTTTCTGGGACTGTGTTTGTCTTCCTTGCCAGTAATGCTTTGCTTCTGCCAGCACCACCACCATACATGGACTCTCAGAAGGCCTTATCTAGCGTCATGGCAGTCCACACAGCCTTGCCTCTGATCAGGGAACTCATCTCACAGCAAGGAAGTGCACCACTGGCCTTTTACCCCTGGAAATAACTGGGCTTATGACATCCTCCGTTCCCCACGAGCAGCTGGCCTAATGGAATGGCATACCAAAGACTCTGTCGCAGTGCCAATTGGAGAAAGAAAATGCCTTCCTAGGATGGAATTAAGTCTCATAAAATGCAGTGCATGCTTTAAACCACAGGCCACAATGTGGTGCCATGTCCCCCACGCCCAGAATACCCTGTACAGGCATCTGGAGAGCTGGGGAGGGCCAGAGGGGCTTCTTTCACTATTGTACCTAATAACACACTTCTTGAATTCTGGCTTTCCATTCCAGGAATTTTGAGCTCTAGTGATTTGGAGATACTAGTTCCTGAGGGAGGAATGCTTTCACCACACACGTGTTTCCACTGAACTGAAGTTGAGATTGCCACCTGGACATTTCAGTCTCCTTGTGCCACTGAACAAACTGGCATAAAGAATGGTTAGTCCATTAACTGGAGCGATTGATCCCCGCTACCAAGGAGAAATCTACTTACAGCTACACACTAGGAAGACTTTGTATCAACAACAACAACAACAAAAAAAAAAAAAACAGAAATGTCTGGACCTACGTAAGGAGAGATTTTATTTGAAGAGACTATTGCAATAGGGGGAGGGGACTATTGCCATAGAGAGAATCTTCCAACCATAAGGTCTGCGAGTGTCTCAAAGGTCAGGTGGAAAGGGGTTTTCTTCTATCAGAGGGAGTAAATAAGGCTAGAAAGAAGTGAATGTGGGAGAGTGGGAAGAGCATGTAGTACATAATTGGACAAATGATCAGGGAATGTCTTTCTGTTTGCAGTGAGCTGATTTTTGGGAGGGATTGTTAAGGAAAGGGCCTTTGGCATTCTGATGCTCACTCAGACTTAGAGTGAGTCACAGTTCAGGGACCTGTGGGGGAGGGAAGAAACTGGATTAAAATTTCGTCAAGCCTAAAGATAACTGGTGTTGTTCAGGTTGATCTAAGGGAACAAACAGTTGAGTTCAACTGATGAGACGAAGAATGGGAATTTGAAAGGTCTCTGTCTGGCCTCATCATAGGGAAACAAGGTGGTCATGCACAAGTCTTGCCTAAGTCATGCACAGAGGAGAGATTCTTTGCAATAAGCCATTCACTAGAACATAGAAGAGTGGAGGGGGTTCTTTCTCCCCCTCAGTTTTACTGAGATATGATTAATCTATAACATTGAATAAGTTTCGGGCAGCCCGGGTGGCTCAGCGGTTTAGTGCCACCTTCAGCCCAGGGTGTGATCCTGGAGACCAGGGATCGAGTACCACGTCGGGCTCCCTGCATGGAGCCTGCTTCTCCCTCTGCCTGTGTCTTTGCCTCTCTCTCTCTCTCTCTCTCTCTCTCTCTCTCTCAGAAATAAATAAAATCTTAAAAAAAGAATAAGTTTCAGGTGTGCAAGGAGTTGATTTTATACATGTACATATTGCAAGATGACTACCACCATAGCATTAGTTAACCTCTATCCTGTCAAATAATTACCATTTCTTTTTTGTGGAGAGAACATTTTAGATCTCCACTCTTAACAACTTTCCAGCACATAATACAGCTTTAATAGCTGTAATCACTATGCTGTTCATTAGACCCCCCAGATTTTTTTAATCTTATAATTAGAAGCTTATATGCTTTGACCAATATTTCTTCCACCCACCAGCCCTTAGTAACGACCATCTCTCTAGTTCTTTCTCCCACTTCCACTTTTAAGGATCATTGTGATTATGTTGGGCCTACTCAGATAATCCAGGGTAATCTCCCATGTCAAGGTCAGCTGATTAGCAAGTTTGCCATGTACCATAAGATAATTCATAGGTTCTGGGAGTTGGCACAGGGACATCTTCAAGGGGGGCATGTATTCCACTGCCTACACTTGGGGTTGGGATGAGCTTCATTCATTCGAAGAAAAAAAATGTGTCTTTTGGTGAGGACACAGTATTGTTATCTTTGGAATGCAAAAGGGTGTTTGTCTTATGGTTGGAGGATGGGTGTTTATGTGGCAGTAGGAGCATGTTCTCTAATGTTATGTCTTTTGTCATGTCTGTCCTGGGCAACACTGTCCAATTGCCAGCCATTCTCCAGCTAAATGTTGTTTAGCTGGAAAGGCATCATTTATACTTTGGCCAGCTTCTCAGGTACCTGGTGTTGGCTCTCGTGAGGATGGATTGTGAGTGGAATCCAGCATTGCTGTGAAAAAGTAATCAGCGTAGATAAGCACAATGTGTTATCTCAAAATTTCACATGACATCTATGCATCTATCTTCATCTGAGAACCTGTTGACATACCTAATGAGACCATTATACAATTTGTAGATATTACTGGACATGTGATAAGGAAGGTGATAATACAAAGAGCGAATTCCTAGTGGGCAAAGAGTTGATCAGTGCTCATTTCCTTCACATCAGTTACTTGCCATGAAGATGACCATGCTGGGGCAGGTGAGGGAGTAGGTCATATCTGAATAGGAAAATGCAGAGTTACATGTATATTCAACAGTGGCCTTTTAGGCTGAATTAGTTTCTAAACATTCTTTTTAATTTTTAAAAATTTATTCATGAGAGACACAGAGAGAGGCAAAGATATTGGCAGAGGGAGAAGCAGACTCCCTGCAGGGAGCCTGATATGGGACTCAATCCCAGGGCTTCCAGGATCATGCCCTGAGCCATAGGCAGACACTCAACCACTGAGCCACCCAGGCACCCTATTCCAAGACTTAGTTTGCCTATTTGTCCTGCAGAATATTTTGTGGTTTGTGGTAGATAAGTTGGTACAGATTTTGTAAACAAACCAGAGATGAGCAACATTATATTAATTTTTAAAGAATTTCACAAAGCTATGAGTGAACTGTAAAATCTCTTAATATGTTCTCAATATGGACACGGATGCCACCTTTACTCCTTCACACTGGATTTGTTTCACTAGGATGCCATTTCGCAAGGCACATGTATGGGCTGTCACTTAACCCCTTTCCAGACATTCAGGATTCTGTTCTCTTTAGCATAAGTAATAATCTCTCTGGATACAAGAGACCACTAATCAGTATATCCTTTCACATTAATTGAATGTAAGTGAGCAATTTAAAGATGCTCAGTCAGCTCTTTAGTGATCACATAGCTTGGGCATGGGTTTGGTCACCACTCTTGATGGCTCACTTCATCTTGAGGACGTAGTTTAGGATGCTGCTTTAGTGCCACTGTGTGTTGTCATATAAGGATAAGGCAGTCTATATGTTATGCTATCACTAAGCCCATCCCCTTGCTTGAGATGCCCCCTTTTCCATATGTCTGAGTTTTGTGACACGCTCAAGGCTCAGCTCAGTTGTCAAGTGTGTCTTTAAGCTTCTTCTCATCAACCAGGACCACAGCAAATCCCTTCTCAGAAATTTTATGCCTTTCCACGTCTAGTTGCTCCCTTTGGTACTGTATAGTTTCCTGAGTTATGTTGTCTTATCTACATCATAGACTCAAAGGATTGTTAATTGACTGAGTTGATTGATGACGGTCTGGTCTAGGCTGGTAGCCCTGGGAATGAATGAAAAGAAAGAGAGAGATGATTGATTGTATATGTGGTAGTTGAGGAAGAGGGCTGAGCTAGAGTAATGCTATTATTTCAAGGTTGGTAACCCCCATCCACCTGCTGTCTGCTAGTATAGATGTAGCACTCAGCTAATTCTTGTTGAACTTCGTTGTATTCACTTCAACTGGCACCTTTTCTCTATTGTTTTGGAATTTATCCAAAGTCCCATGTGTTGAGGCTTGCCCTTTTCAGATGTTGCAGGGAATAGTATCCATATAAGTCCGCCACCCCATGCTCCCTATTCTCCACCTGCATCCTATATGGCTAAATTGTGTTCACAACTACCCCCTTCCTTGCTCGTATTCTCTGCTCTACAATACCTCTCAATGCCCTAACTTCTTCTCTGACTTCTCCTATCACTGCATTTCTGCCCTAGGCTAAAATTTGGGAGAGAAAAACATCTGACCCTATGAAGCCTGGAGTATTGTATCTATCCAGGGCTTTTTCCTTTACCTCTAGGAACATTCCCAAATTATGTCTTTCTAATGGGGGAATTTCAAGCACTAGCAGAAAAATAGTCTACAGAAGAGTGAACTTTCTCTTTAAAGGGCAAGACAGGGGTGCCTGGGTGGCTCAGCTGGTTAAGTGGCTGCCTTTGGCTCAGGTCATAACACTGGGGTCCTGGGATCAAGCCCCACATCAGGCTCCCTTCTCAGCAGGGAGTCTGCTTCTCCCTCTCCCTCTGCCCCTCCCCCTGCTCATGTGCATGCTCTCTTGCTCTCTTAAATAAATAAAGAAAATCTTTAAAAATAAAGGACAAGACAGTAAATATTTTAGGCTTTCCAGGACTTCTCACAACTGCTAGACCAGGCTGCTGTAGTCAGAGAATATGTAAATGAATTGGTTTGGCTGTGTTCCAGTAATATTTACAAAAATGGAGCAAGCTATATATAGCCCATTGACCACACTTTGCTGAATTCTGGGGCACAGACTTGTTTTTGACATTCCCAATATTTCTCAAATCATAACACAAAAACAATGGCCATTTTCCTTGATCTATCCATCTACCCACCAACCTACCTGCCTGCCCATCTTGCATTTCTGGAGCAGGAAATTTTGTCATATGCAGAAACAGCAAGGAAGTATGCATTTCCATTGAGAACACTGGTTATGAATGTTACAGGTGCTGTCGTCTCAGAGAGAGCTACCGAGGCACCTTCCAGAGACCCCAGGGGTTGATGACTCATAGGTGTAGAATTAGAGATAGGAAATTAGGAGTGTCTGTCAGATGCAAAGACTCTATTCTTGGAAACCTGCTTAATTTTATGCAGGAAGTTTTATGCTGCAAAAGTGGTTTAGAACAATGATACTTTTTGCAATAATGAAACCGAAGCTAGCTGCCTGAGAGTTTTATTAAGTAGCCCAAGGAACAATTTCCTTAGGCAGTGTTTTTTTTTAAGTAAACTCTATGCCCAACATGGGGCCTGAACTCATGACCCCAAGATCAAGAGTCCCATGCTCTAGGGACTGAGCCAACTGGGTGCCCCTGTTGGGTGTTTTTGTTGTTGTTCTTAATACTGTCCAATTGAATTTTTATTCCTAAGACTCTTTTGTTTGTCTTATGATAATATAGGATTATAACACAAAACATAGTGTGCTTTAACAAACTGGCTTTTTAAATAGCTCGTGCTTTTCTTCAGGTACACTAAGTTTGTGGATTTACATATAACACGTGACATTTTAGTTTGATGTTATCACATTGCATGGGCTGTAGTTCCCAGTTGCTTAATCAAACAACAATCCAGGTGTTGCTGTGAAGGTATGTTGGAGACATGGCTAACATCTATGATCAGTTTAGTTTAAGTAAATGAGAGGACACTTGATAATGTGGGTGGGCCTTGTTCAATCAGTTGAAGGCCTTAAGAGCAAATATGTTTGCCAAAGAAGAAATTTTGCCTCAAGATTGCAGCAGTCTCCAGCCTGCCAGCTGGCCCTGTGGATTGCAGACTCCACACTACAACACTGACTCCTGCCCGAATTTCTAGGTGCCCAGCCTGCTGTACAGAGTTCAGAATTAATAACACATTCAGCTTAAAAGAGTAGCTTGACTAGTGGTAATCTCAAGTATGAAATTTTCAGATTTTTTTTGAGCAGAGTACTTGGCTTATTTCTGATGCAGGTGAATCTCAGGACAGGGGTAGATTCTGGGATGTGGGGGCGGGTGTCAGGCATGGACCAGGGCTAGAAGTCCACCTTGCAGGCAGGAAAGGCCTCATCCTGCATGGACATAGTGCTGTTGCAGCCCAGCACCATGATACCCAGTGCGTGGTGCCAGATGTGAGTCTCCCTGTACCACTCATGCATCACCACTGAGTCAGAGTGGCGACCCAGGGTCACCTGGAGCTCACTATCTCATAGTTGCTTGCCAGCCATGGAACCTTTCAGTAGGGCAAATAATCCACTCTGCTAGGTTACAGAAAAATACTTGGCTAAGAATTCTCTTGTGAAAGGAGCACCTGGGTGGCTCAGTCAGTTAAGCATCTGCCTTTGGCTCAGGTCATGGGTCTTGGGATCAAGCCCCACATCAGGATCCCTGCTCAGTGAGAAGTCTGCTTCTCCCTCTCCCTCTGTCCCTTCTCCCTTTGCTAGTGCGCGCTCTCTCTCTCTTTCAAATAAGTGAATAAAATCTTTTAAAAAAAGAATTCTTACTGACTGGAGTCAACATAGACAGAAATTTAACTAGGTTGATAAAGGGTGAATTAGACACTAAAGAGTGATGGTGTGGTGCAAACTCTGTCACTGACACCCATGAACCTGTTTGAACTGCAATCACTCCATAAAACCATCTAGAGGTTCTTATTGTTATCTACATAGCAGATGAAACATTAAAATAAGAGGTGCTTTCTTGCTATCTTAGCTGTCTCTTCCCAGTCACGCAGTCACGCAGAAGACTAAGTCACACAGTCACGCAGAAGACTAAGGGTGCCATGGCAGGAGGCCTATAGCATGTGGATACCTGTCAAGAGGGCCGGGCATCAGAAGGGCCAAGAAATACAAACCTGGGAGGGCCATAAGATCAAAGGGAATCAGGGTATGGGTATCCAGAGCCCTGGAATTCATGGTGTCCAGGTTGAGATGGCATCAGGTAAGTCATCACTAGACCAGGTAGCAGCTGTAAGGTTACGAGGGACCACACATTCCGGTTCTGTGGCTGGGTTAGTGCACCCCCAGATATACTCACAATCACAGCTCACATTGTTAACCCACCTCAACAACTGGAAACAGCAAGAAAGCCCCTTCCCCGGCAATGTACGTCTTATACCGTCTACTAAAAAGCTCAACATGTGCTCACTGTAAAGAAGGAATGCCTGAAAGTGTTCTGTCCATTGCTGCAGAGCATGTACTGAAGGGTAGATTTGGAGCTGAGAGGCAATATGTTGGTAACTGGCACAGCCTATCCCTTTGGTTACGCAGCTTCCATCTGCATCCCTCTACATACATTTGAACTCTTATAACAGCAAAACAACGATTTCCAACTACTGGATACACCTTTTTTTTTAATGTTTTCACAGTTCTCTCAAATTAGATGACTCAAAGTCCCAAGTCATTGGTATCCATCATGAGCTTTATTAATTACTCAACTGCAGGAAGGCACCCATTGAATATTATTACCTAAAGGCTAAATTGTAAAGTTAACCTCCAATAACTTGTGCATAAAATATAGGAAGCAGGATAGAGAAAAAGAGTAGTGAGTATAGACAAACAGACACATACATAGAATAGAGAAAATCTGCAAAGCTATTGGAGCCCTTGTTTCTATAACTGGTCTCAAGGTATTCTTCAATGACCACTTTCAAATTTCCCTCATCATTGGCCAAAACCATAGGTGCTTTGGGTTCTTTACCTGGTGGAGAGACCAAAACCATTTCCCCAGTGTCTGAGTCCTAAATCGGTCTGCTTTTTTGTTGTTGTTGTTGTTGTTGTTGTTGGGACAAAATGGTTTTTCATTGACTTTACTATGAGTAGGCAGAGTAAGGGCCCCACAAAGATGTTCATATTCTAACTCCTGGATCCTGTAAATCTATTATTATAAAACAAATGGGAATTAAGGTTGCTAATCAACTGACTTGAAAGTAGAGAGATTGTCCTGGATTATCTGCTTGGGCCAAGTGATTGTTGTGGATTACCAGATTGGGCCAGTCTCACCATGATTCTTTTTTTTTTTTTAATTTTTTAATTTATTTATGATAGGCACACAGAGAGAGAGACAGGCAGAGACACAGGCA
This sequence comes from Canis lupus familiaris, assembly GCF_011100685.1. Lineage (NCBI taxonomy): Eukaryota > Metazoa > Chordata > Mammalia > Carnivora > Canidae > Canis > Canis lupus. Next base: position 104,788,212 of record NC_049260.1, read on the forward strand.
GAGGAAGAAGCAGGCTCCATGCACCGGGAGCCCGACGTGGGATTCGATCCCAGGTCTCCAGGATCGCGCCCTGGGCCAAAGGCAGGCGCTAAACCACTGCGCCACCCAGGGATCCCACCATGATTCTTAAAAGTGTAAGAAGGAGGCAGAAAAGGGAGAGCCAGAGATGGTAGTGTGAGGACTCAGCCTGATACTGCTGGTTTAGAAGGTAGAGGAACGAAGCCATGAGCCAAAGAATGTGGGGAATTCCCTAGAAGCTAGGAAAGGCAAGGAAATAGATTGTGCCTTCAGAGCATCCAGAAGGACTGTAGCTCTGCCAACATCTTGATTTTAGCCCAATAATACCCATCCTGTACTCCTGACTTCCAGAACTGTAAGATAGGAAAGTTGTGTTTTAAGCCATTAGGTTTGTGGTAATTTGTTTTAGAAGCAAAAGAAAACTAATACACTGTCAAAGAAAGTTTTCACATCCATGGATTATTTAGAAACGTGACCTGGGCAGGGGGGGCACCTGGGTGGCTCAGTCACTTAAGCATCTGCTTTCAGCTCAGATGATGATCTCAAGGCCCTGGGATTGAGTCCTGCTCAGCGGGGAGTCTGCTTTGCTCTCTCCTTCTGTTGCTCCCTCCTACTTGTTTGTGCACATTCAAGTACTCTCTCTCTAACAAATAAAATCTTTAAAAATATAATAAAAACAGAAACCTGACCTGGGGGCACCTGGGTGGCTCAGTTGGTTGTGCATCCAACTCTTGATTTCTGCCCAGGTCATGATCTCAGGGTTGTGAGATCAAGTCCATGTCAGGCTTCACACTGGACATGGAGCCTGCTTAAGATTCTCTTTCCCTCTGACCCTCCCCCCCAACAAATAAATAAATACTATCTTAAAAAAAAACCACCTGATCTGTAAATTAGAGAACTAGTTAAAATTCATTAATAAGTAACAGCTACTGAGTCACTTAAGAATTATTCTATTTTTTTATTGAAACAACAGTATAGCAGGCAAATAGTGTATACAGCACTTGGACTTTCTTCTCACAGGACAATTATGGATTCCAGCCATGCCATCTGTCCAGGAGGACAGATCTTCCCTGTCACAGATATCCCGACCCTCTTCTTCACCTTTTGACTTAGCCTGCATTCTGGAAGTGCTACGTGCTAACAAGTAGCATATTCAGGATGTCTAATACTCTACACTCCACACCACACATTTCTAAATCTCAAAACTACTGTCATCTTCATTTTCCTTTCCAAGCAAAATCAGTTTCGCTCACTCTTTACTAAAACTCTTGCTTTCATGCCTATGTGACTGAGCTCCAACTGAACTCTTCTAGAGAAGAGAATCCCAAAATTGCGAAACCAAACTGTAATTCCTCTCCTCCAAGTGTAACTCCAGCCTTATCCTTCAACCACTGCAACTGCTGAAGTACTATGCAAGTTGAACACATTTCTCATCATTGCATCTGTGGCACTTTCTTTCATGAGACTGATTAATTCCATCTAGAAAGCGCCCCTTCTCGCATCTGCCTCAGTAATCTCCAGGTCTCATTCAGACCTCCTTCTTGATACACCGTGTTGTGAACAATAGAATTCCTTAACTTTCCAATCTGGTTTTCCCTTTTGAGGGCATTTTCTAATCTTCTTACACTACTGTGTTCCAGCTTACCTCTTTAGGGATCTCTGGAATTAAAAGCATCAACAAGCTGTTGGATGAATACAACCATAACAAAAGCATACTCCATACACAAGGGGGGACACACCTGTGCTAGTAAAGGTAGAACCAAAAATTCAGTCCCTCTGTGTCCTGTGAGAGAGCCTTTTAGCATGAGTAATCTATAAGTAATATATTCCTAACAAAGGTACAAGGTGTTACAGGTTCACTGCCTCAGAGGCGAGAAAACGCTAGGTGACAGAGATGGCACCTACATACTATCAGAACTCCAAATCCCTAAATCGCATGGAGTTCCGACAGAATATGACCACCTCGGGATCCATGAGGCTTTAATCCCTGAAGCAGATCATCTCCAGGCACAAATTTTATGACACTGTATTAAACAGGCACAAGTTTTATAACATAGTATCAATAGGTGCAAGTTTTAGGACATTGTACAAAATCAGTAATGAGTAAGACTTACAAATCCTACAAGGCCACTTTAAAGTGTACGCTATTTATTCCTTAAAGGAATAAAGCCAACTTTGCTAAAAGATATGGAGAAATAAAAGAAATCCAGAATTAGTCTTACAATGTTGAATGCAGAGGATTGTTCAAGGATTCAGATAAAGTCTGAATGAGACCTTTGAGGCAAAGCAAGTGTCTCTCTGAGAAGACCAGAATGACCAAGAACAGCTTGCTAGGAAACAGGAAAAAATGGGTCAGTTTCTTAAGGGCAAATAAGTTCTCCATCCTTACGGTTTGAGCTTGAAGGTTATATACTTTCATGTCCCTTTGACATTGAGGAAAAGGAAGAGTTTAAGAAACAATTTGGAGACTTGACCCAGTGTTATAGTCTCATTTGCGTATTTGCAAAGGATTCATTGAGTTACCCGCTTAATTTACTATTTATTGATAGGACCACAGCAACTGTTTTTTTGTTTTGTTTTGTTTTTTGTTTTTTGATTGCTAGAACCTAGGCAATTGGTGTTCTTGTTTTTGTGGGTTTTTTGGTCAGGACTTCAGAAACTAACTTTTTTCATCAAATCACTGGGTATGATCAGAAAAGTGATTTCTGTGTGTGTGTGTTATGTTTTTATAAGTTTCTGAAGGAAAGGCATTCGTGAATATAAGAAACAAAAAGCATAATGAAACCCCTTTAGAAATATAAATCATTCCAATATACAACAGCAAAATCCACCAAGATATTCTGACACACTACAGTAGCTCTCCAAATTTCTCAAGCATTAGACAATCTCTATCAAATTGCTGTTCCAACCTGTCCCCACCAGAGTTTCTGTATTACTAGGTATGTGTTGGGACCTAAGAATCAAGAATCTGCATTTCTAAAGAGGTTTCTCCATGCTCCTAATGCTGCTGGTTCAAGGGCTGCATTTAAAATCCACTACACTAAAAAAATAAATAAATAAATAAATAAATAAATAAATAAATAAATAAATAAATAAAATAAAATAATAAAATAAAATAAAATAAAATCCACTACACTAAAAATAAAGTAAAATAAAAATAAAATAAAATCCACTGCACTAGAATATGGAGAGCACAATTGTAGTCTACTAGAAAAGAACGTTTATCAGGTGGAACTGTGGTATTGAAGTGTCTGTATTAGGGTTAGGAATGGAGATTTTTCCAAGTGTTTCTGCTTGAACTCTCGTCCTGAATGCCAACTACCTCTTCATCTTTGGCTAGAGTTCAGAGTTTTTCTTCCATGGAGGAAGTGGTAGCCAATGAGGCAATCAAGCAGATGTGTAAAACCAGGAGTCCATCCCACTTATTTCTCCTGAGGGATCTCCCCTGTTTCTGTGCTCGGAGACTGGGAGTTCTCTTCCCTTTTCAACAGCTCTTCGAATATCTCATTGTGCATGTAAAAGAAGATGTACCCGGTGCAAAGTCTGGCCTCCTGCATCAGAGCTTCTTGGATACTTGATACCTGGAGATCATTGTATGTGAACCACACTTGCCTCTCAAAGTCATAGGCATCACTGATATAATGGCCTGAATTTGGGGTCTTCCCCAGATGGCTGACAACACCAATGAGCCGATAGGCATAGCGATCATTCACCTTCGCATTTCTTTTTGATTTCTTGGCTTTAATTTCTGTCTTCTCCGTATCTAAAACTTTCTTGTTTCCAGGGTTTTTAGTGGAACACGATGCACCTTGGGAATTTACTCTGGCCTGCTGGGGACCTAGGTTTGTGGGTCTCCTGAGGTTCTGCATGTACCACTGAGCATCTGGCTTCAAAAGGATCTGAAGCAGTGCCTGCTGAAGGGCTTGTTCGTAGATCCTCATTGCTTCATGCTGCTGTCTCCGTTCAGCTGCTTTTTGGAATTCTGTTTTTTTTGAAATTCTGGGTTTTTTACCTTCAAAAAAGTCTTCAAGGATCTTAGCAACACTCTCAAAATCTACAAACATGTCAGTTTTGTCGTATTTCTTTTGCTTTAGATTTTCAGATGCTTCTTGAAGATAGGCTTCAGCAAGGCGTATTTCTGGACTACTGGTGGGTTTACCATCTTTGTCATGGATCAGAGAAGGGGACACTGCTTCCAGATCCATCATTAAGCCAGCAGCAAATAGCTCTTTTTCAATGAGTGCTCCATTTCCTAAGTTCAGCAATTTGGACTCTGTTATATTCTGTTCAGAGCTTTTGCCCAGGTCCTTTTTCTGTTGTACTCTGCTGGACCCGTCATAGAAAATCTGGCATTTCTGTGGTTCGGACCCTTTGTCTGGTCCAGCATGCGGAACTGGGGAATCACTGGATGCCGAGGCCAACTTTGATGAAGCTGCTGATGGACAGATGGTGCCAGCACTCATCTTCTGAAAGAGTTTTAGGATTTGGAAGTCCCTATTATGCGCATTCTTGCTCACGGGAAAAGGTGGTTTCGTACTTTCATTACAATGAGATGATAACTTTAGATACTTGGAAATAACAACTTCCTGATCATCCTTCCTTAGCGACCAAAACTCGTTGAAGATATAACGTTTCAGGTGAACAATAAGAACCCTGGGGAGCCTACTGAATTTGTGCACTGCAACAGAACTCCTGTGCTGACATTTCTCACATCTGTACTCAAGTTCTTCTGCTCCAAAGAAGAGATCAAAGGCTGACTGAATAGACAAAGGAAGTGCTTTCATTCCCCGGGGTAGATTGATGGATAGATAATTACTCACTTCCGTCTTCAAAATTACCTGACCACATGCTTGACAAATAATAGAGCGCAGCAACTCAAACTCAAAATTAGTGATGATGGGACAAATGAGTACTCTGGTGGTAGCACTGCCAGCAAAGACCTGTTGAGCTGAATTGTCCTGCTCAGATTCAATTTTCATTTTCCAAAGTGTGTTTATTTTCCCCATGTTCTCTTTCATCTGATCCAAAAAGTGACCTAAAAACTCATGAGCATCATTTTGTATATTGCCAGAGAATATCTCTGCAACTGTTGAAATGGCCTTTTTAATATTTACAAGTAACCTCTCCTTGATTTTTATGTTATAAATATTTTTCAAAACAAACAGTTGTGCCAAGCACATCCTAAGAGCATCAAGGGGAATTTTACCCCACGGGAAATCCTGGCTGAATAAATCATCAGCAAATGATGGAATGGAAAATAAAGACTGTAAAACAGCATTCATGTAACAGGTGTTTCCCAAATTGGGGAGGCCTTGCCATAGTTTCTCTGGGTAGAAGTTGAAGGTCATCTTGAGTTTGTCCCACTCTGGGTCATCTGCATTATACCTTGGTTCCAACAGAAATGTCAAATATATTTTCTCAGAGAGCATCTGAAGAAGACTTTTGCCATCTAGGTAAGGCTCTCCAGGAGAAATGGACTTGAGTAAGGGCTCAAATTCTAATTTCTGATTCTTTTTTAAAAGTTTTAACCTCAGTTTTTTCTTCTCGTCATGACTTACATACCTCAAGGGGTTTGTCTGGGATTTCTTCTTTCTTACAGAGTTACTCTGTATTTTCCCACTCATCTCTGAGCCAGATGATAGCATCTTTTTCTTCTTCCCATCTCCACTCTCTGGTAAATCTTTCCAACTAAGTCTTGATGACTTTGATGTAAACAAAGGCATCTTCTGAAGGTCAGGTGTTCCACTTCCTTCTCTTGTCTCAAAAGATCCACTACCTGGCTTCTTGCACGCTCTGTGGAAGGAGTTTTTGTTAATTTCCTTTGGTGTTGTCATGCTGGCAAAGATACCTCCATCCTTAACAGGTCTCATGGATGGCTGAGTATTATTTTGATGGACTTTATCCAGGAACATCTTCAACTCTTTAGCATCTTTGGAAGATAATCTTTCAATAAACAAGAAGTTATTATTTTGGAAAGTTAAGTGCAGGTGATTTTGCTTTTTTCCATAGGATCTAAGGACCACATTTTTAATATTATTACTTAGCTGAAAAGTTAGATATTCTCCATTGGTGAAATAGACCACCAGTCTAATCTTCTTCTTTCCTTCCACTGTTTCAATGTATGCTTCTCTGGAGCTAGACATCCCCTTCTTCTTGCTCCATATTTGAACAAAACCATGTACCATTAGAGTAGCCATACTTTCTTTACAAATAAAATGCAAGTATCCTGAATTATTGACAATCTCAAAGTTCCAGTTTGTTTTGCAAGCTCACTTTTGGAGACAGCACCTAGAGATATTCCTTAGTTTTCTATAAGAAAGGTCCTGTTTCTAGTGTTGGTTTTATACTATTGCCTCTTCAGGTTCTGAATGTCCAGTTATTTAGTGATAAAACCAATACTTCAAAAGCTGTACATGATTACACGAGGGAAGAGTCTTGATTTCCAAGGCAAGGCAGCTACTGGAAAAGAAAATCAAGAAAAATTATTTAAGCTATCATAGAATGCTTGGATAGAACTCAAATTCTACTCATACACTAAACCTCCTTTCCAATACTAGATTCTATTCTGATTAATTTCCCCACTTCAACTGAAATTATTAAACACTTGAAAGACTTTAAATACATAACTGAAGAGCAAAATGAACAGTGTCTCAAGTGTAGGCATATAACGTGCTAATCTTCTTGTCATAGAATGACCCCACAGAACAATCGTAATAAGTGAGTAAGAGAGTGGAGTAGTAGGCAGCCCTCAAACCAGTAACAGGTAAATAGCTCTTAATGTCCAGAAATATACAGGACTTCATACACAGGCCACTAAATGTAAATCAACCTACCTCTTTCCAAATCCAGTTATGTTCCTTTCTTGTATGTGGCACAGTGTGAAGTCCACACATCTTACCTCATGTGGATACCTAACCTACCACTGCTTAAAGCAAGTATCAAAGAATTGGCTGTCTCCAGCTCCAACAAGCCAAGATGACCTGGTATGCTCTAAGCAATCCTGATTCTTATGAGTGTGGGGTAATTGAAAATTTGAAGCCATGTGAAGTAAGACCATAAAAAACAATTTTGAAAGTTGGTTAAAATTATGATAGAGACTAAGTTCAAGACTGTGTTTACTATGCTTTACTATTGGACAAGCAAATGCAGGTAGTATAAACAATTTTCAAGAAACAGAATATGATGAGTGGAAAGTTTCCCATGGGCTCCAATGTTGGTTTCACTGTTCCTATGGAGGCATGCCCAAAGTTTCAAGGTTCGTATAATAATCCATGCAGAGTAAAGAATGTCCCAGGATAAAAAAATAAACAAACCAATGGTTTGTGCCCTTTTGGCCATTATACCAAGGGTGAAACCAAGTCAGCATTAAGGGTCGTTATTAACACACATAAATTTCTTACTAAGTCCCAATTACCGTTTTTTTCTACCTTTCTTTTTTAAAAAGATTTTTATTTATTTATACATGAGAGACCGAGGAGAGAGACAGAGAGAGAGAGAGAGAGAGAGAGAGAGAGAGAGAGAGAGAGAGGCAAAGACACAAGCAGAGAGAGAAGCAGGCTCCATGCAGGGAGCCTGACATGGGACTAGATCCTGGGTCTCCAGGATCGGGCCCTGGGCTGAGGGCGGCGCTAAACCGCTGAGCCCCTGGGGCTGCCCTTTTTTAACTTTCTATTTCTTAATGCATCATCATATGGCTTAGAGGAAAACTGGTAATGCTTGACATGGATGAGTTATGTACTAGACAACACCATCTCCTGGATCATTAGTGCTGCCTTCGTCATACCTGTAACTATGTTTACATTCACCTATCTAAAGTAGAATCACCAGTAGATCTCTGGGTCAACTGGGCTGAGGAGAACTTTCATGAAATTCTGTGGTATAATTGGATCACCAACCCAGGCAATGGGAAAATCACATATAACATCTTCTAGTAGGCCTTAGGTCTCATTACTCTTTTCCAGAAAATACTATCTGAACACCTTTAGAACATGTCTAGCCATCCATGGACAAGTACAAGGCATTTTCATTGAGGGTTATTTACGGGATCTGGACAGTGAGTGTGAGATCTGTGTTCCAGACTACATGAAATAAAGACTGTAAAGTAACCATTTTTATAATCAGTCTAACACAGTCTTTCTGATCGGCTAGAATTGCTTCCACTTTCTCCTCCAATTGATTATGTCTTATGATTATTACTGACATGAAATGCCTGACACGCACTTCCCTCAAGCTAAATTAGGTCAATTTCTTGAAATAATCTCATCTCTCTACTCCACAGGTGCCTTGCCTACTAAAACCACGAATGAAACAGGTATTACAATAATTTAGGTGTTACCGAATTTACCCGACTCAGGTCATTTTTGGCCTGAGAACTTCACAGCCATCCATTCTGAACCTTAGTCGAAGAACTCTCCAAACAAGCTCTGAGGCTTTGCAAACACATTTCTCATGAAGGCATCCTAGCACCTTTGAATTAGTTTCAAAAAGTGATAAATCTATAACCCTAATTCTTTACATATTAACACTTCCAAACACACACTGCCTGCTTTGGAACAAGCCAGATACCTCAGGAGATGCTGCTCAGGATCCTGTAGGGCCCCTGACATCATCCTAGCTAGCAGAAGGTAAGTAAAAGCAAACAGTCAGACAGCAAATCACTGATGTAGGAAAAGAGAAGTCCCCATCAGGTTACGAGGAACGGCACCAGGACAGTGCACTAAGATCACCACAACCTACGTATAAGAAGTCAAAGTAGAACTGAAAACTTAACCTACCACTAAGTGCCCTAAAATATTACAGGAAAAGATCAATTTTTAAAAAGCCCCACCATGGGCAATTCTACTTGTCATTCTGTATCAATTGCAAATTACACATGATCAAAAAATACAGCCAAACGTCCCAGCTTCCCAAAAATGTCTTGAACATCCTATGTGAACACTCACTAAGCTTATGAGATTGTGTTCAAGGCAAGGACAAACTCTTGAGTACTAAGTAAAGAAACCACTCCCCAAACCCTAAATGTTCTAAGATGACATTAAAATTGACTTTAGGTATAGTACTAACAACCAAGACATCATCTATTGGCAATGAATGTTTCTCTCTAAAATAGAATGGATCCTCCCAATACCCATCAGTATCTGCCCATTGGTACTGAGCACTGTACATGTATGTCTAAGAAAAGACAAGGGTTAGTGAACCTCCTGATAAATATTTACCATTAGACCAAGCCGAGACCTTATTCTATGAGGTATCAGAAATCAATGTGCTGTTGCCCCCCCCCACCTTACTTCTTCCATACTTAGTTCTCCACAGTACGCACCAGTGACTCCAAAGAAGTTACATTAGTAAAAAAAAAAAAAAAAAAAGTTGTATTAGTGACTAGCATCCCACTGACACCATGGTCAACTCCAGAGTATTGGGCTCACTGATAAAAGTAAACCTAAGAATTTCTTGTTCATTGTATGTAAGCTAGAGAGGCCCCTATGGCCAGTTTTGGCCACAGGGTCCACATAATCTGAAATAGCTCTCCATAACTCAAAACTAGCAAGGAAAGATCAGTTATACTTAATCACTAAAAATTAAAATTTTCTGAATAACTCAATAGGGGACCAATCTTTAAGCAAATAGGTTAGCACTTAGCACTACAAATGTTTGTATCAGAAGGCATATGCCAAAATTGATGGGAGGCTGTATTTTCTCCTACACAAATACTCTTCTTAAATCTTGTCTGTGTTATTAACTTGTTCAGCAAACCTTATCTTTATGGATAATGCTAAAGGAAACTTCTGCTTGGTCCCTGCCCAAATTATCAAAAACTCAACATTGATGGAGAATAAGTTAGTGAGATTTTTGTTTTATTAAGTATTTATCTATCAAGCTCTATTCAGTGAAGTAGGGATTGCACTCATCCATGCACAAAAGTGCATATGCATCCAAGTGAGAGAATGATCATATTTATCATAGTGGAAATGGGGCCATAAAAACATTCAAGCACAACAGCAGATTCAAAGTTGTCTGTATTATTTATAGTTCAATGTCCTACTGTAGATGCTAAGTAAGAGTTTAACTATTTCCTCTACACACACACACACACAAAACCAAAATCTTCATATCTTCACTGTGCCTCTTTCAACCACTTGAGAGAACCTACAACCCCAGAACAACTTCCAAGCTGCATTCAAAAATTTTGCAATCCCAGTTGATCTGTATTTATCAATAATTGTTGTCTGTTCTTTCTAATGAAATAATCTAAAACCCTCATGGAATTTCTACTCTCTGCCTTCAAGAGTGCAGTTAAGAGACATCTGTTTCCAAAAATGATGTCTCCACTCATCATGCTTTGTTCACAGTTCAATGTGCGTATATTTCATTCCAAAATAAAGGCATCTTCTTTGAGCCCACTGACGAGGGAAAGTGCAGATTAGGAGCCATCTTGTTGATGGACAGCTGAGGAGTCTAACCACTGCTCATTTTCCCCAGCTAGCACATCTCAAGTTGAAATCCTCTTTGTGATTCTGCCTTGTCCCTGAAAGGCTTTTAGGGCTTCTTTGCTCATTTTTAGAAGATTTTAAACAAAAATGTATCTGTTTTCCATGTCTCCACTGAAGAGTGCTATGTGACTCCTCTATGCAGGTGAAACTGGGCTTTGGCAATAGTGATATTCCAGCTCCATTCCAAAGCTGTGAAAGCCAAAGTGTTTTTCTCTCATTTTGCCCACAGACTCAGTCCATTCCATTTGATTGGTTACCTACTAGTGGTACAACACACAAGGCTAGCTGATCTCAAAGCACGGCCAAAAACTCATAGAGCTGCACTATTCTTGTCAGATTGGAGGCATCATCTCTAGTGTCAAGAAGATGGCTATGAGGTTAAAAACTCCTGATAGAAATGTCTGCTTCATAGTTCACTTATTAATTCACTTTACATTGATCTCTTTGGTCACTGAACTTACTGAGCATCTGCTCTATGCTGCAGATTATGCTTCTTGAGTGTCTGCTTTATGCCATATATTGTGGCCAGGGCTCTCAGGGACACAAAGGATGTGAGTATTCACTGTACCTAAGCAATTTAGATTGTAAACATCATCCTGTACACATTATAATTGAAAAGGGCCTTGCTTCTGGTAGGGACAAAGGATCTGGGAAAATATCTTTTCACTGCCATTTTCTAGAGCTTAATACAAAGTCAGGGTGGGAGCAGTGTTTTGTGAAAAAGAGGATCTTCTGGAGTAGAGATTTCCCAAGCCTTCCTTCAAAGAAATTGGCCCTGGATAAAAAGGCCTGCAAGTCTAAGAAGCTCAGTTAATAATTGCATATTAAGATAACTTTAGGAGGATTTATGAGGTTTTTGGTGTATTTGCCCTCTGTGTCCTGTATTTCTACTTCCCACCATTCATGCTTTCATTATTTCAAGAGCAAAAAAGCCTGAAAACCAATGAGAATACATCCTTCAAATTTTTTTTTCATCCTTCAAATTTTAATATGCATTTCTCATTCCCAAAGCATTCATTACAAAAGGAGAAAATGTGGAGGTATTTATAACCTGGAAGCAGAAGAATAAACCCTAGAAGGTTCTTTTGGCTCATGGTTATGAGAAAGAAACATCTTTATTGTCAGATCTTTTCCACTGACATCTTATTACACTTGTGATTGCCTATATACACTCAAGTGCATGTTTATTTCACTGAATAGGTGGTGGGGGGTGAGGTAAAGAAGGTTTGGTACAGGTGGTGGGTTTTAGTTACCATTTTATTTCATAACTTCTTAAGTTTGAAAACATGTGGAGTGAGAGGTGCCTGGGTGGCTCAGTCAGCTAAGGATCCGACTCTTGGTTTCAACTCAGGTCATGATTTCAGGGTTGTGAAATGGAGCCCCACACTGGGTTCCACACTCAAAATGGAGTCTGCTTAAGATTCTCCCTCCCTTTGCCCTTCCCTTCCTTCTCTAAAATAAATAAATAAATCTTTTTTTAAAAAAAGAAAACATGTAGAATGAGTGAACAAAGACACATCTAGCATATGGTGAGAAATCCTGGTTACCCTAGCAAGCCTCACTAGATAGAAATGAAGGACCCATGAGTAGTGTGCTAGCCTCTGTATGTAGTAAGTAAGACAAGGCCAGACAATTACCACAGCGGTTTCTGATCATTTCTTAGTAGTCTAATAGTCCCAAGCAAGATCCCTAAAAAGCCAAACAACTCCAACTCACATTTATTTTAAACTAAACATAGATTAGTGACCACAGATAAGCCAATTTCACTATTGGGGCTGATTAAACTAACTGGAAAATGATCTTGTAAGATTCATGGGAGACTATGATGCTAAGTAGGATATACCTAATCATCACATTGAATTTTCCAAGAAAGTACAAGTAAAAAATATTCTCTCCACCAATTAGATGATGTGCATTGAATCTGGGCTTGGAAACTATGTCCACTGTACAAAGCATACTGGAGGGTGAGTAGATGAATCTGCTGGGTTTGGCAAATGGGAAGAGGGGATCCTTAAAACTCAACAGGCATTCATCTGTCCATTCAGTCCTTAAATAAATATGTATGACATACTAGCAAGCACTGTGTCAAACTCTAGGAAGAAAAAAAAAACTCATGGTCTCATAAGACTCCCATTCTAGCAGGAAGATAGAAAATGTACACACCAAAAATACATAACGGCAGTAACTCCTAAAGAAAACATAAAGGTAGGGGCACAAGGTATGCTAGTGGCAGTGGGGCCATGCTCACTGCCTTCTGAAGAGTGGTGGCAGGTGTGACTGAGGAAAATGACATAGTGCAGCAGAATTGGAAGTGAAGGAGCAAAGAGACAGATGTGGGATGCTCAATGCTCCAGGCAGGAGGGAAGAGTGAGTCCAAAGGCCTACGCGTGGGAGTGTGCTCAGCATGTTAGGAACCCAGGGTGGCCGGAGAACAGGGAAGAGATGTAAAGGGAAAGGTGGTGTGCAAGTTTTATAAAAGAGCAGAATGAATGGACTAGAACCCTTGCAGAGCAGCACAAAAGGCCAACTTAAGGCCAGTCGTCACAATTGTACAGCGAGGCCAGTCTGCAGATTTGGGTTTTTCTCCAGCTGTATTCGGCTTGTCCAGCTACCACGGTGCAGACATGCGACAGGCAGAACCTTGGATGTAATTTGGCTCTCAAGTCGGCCATTCGTGAGTCGCCACATAAAAGATATAAGGCAGCTGAAGGTGTATAGGAGGGAGGAATTACAAATATGGACCAGAGCAGGTGAAATGGGGACAGAGAAGAGACAAATGGAAAGGCCTGATCCCATGAACTACTGGGGGTGGGGCGGGGGGGGGGGGTGGGAGCCTCAGAAGACCAAGAGTTCAGCCCTCATTTCAGACGCTGTAATTCTGCCCCCTGCTTCTAAGCAGCTGTCAACTGCTTGTAGACTTCCTCCTATTCTCTGGCCTTCCTTTCTGTTCTATTCATTCCCACCCTGGCCCCAAAGTGGGAAGTAACTAATGGGAATGTGGGGGGGAAGCTGCATGTTAGGGGTGTGAGGACGGGGTTCGAGGCAGGCACAGTCAGATTGGGGAGTGGGATTGGAGAGGGGAGCTGTCCCCTCTCTTTTTCACCCTCCCAGGTCTGGGTTAAAGGTCAGCACATCAAGAGGCATGTTGCCTCTAGAGCATTAGCAATTAAATCCTGTCATTATGTTTGGTCCCAGCTTCAGTGTGCATGGCTTTTCAAAATGATTGGATCAGGGCAGACTTTGCTCCTTTCTCTGGTTTAAAGGTGCATTTCTGCACTCAGCAAATGTCCAGGTCATTGTATAGCAGAGAAATGCCATTATTTTGCCTCTTGACATACACTGCACATAAATCTCTCCATAGGAGGCCCTGACCAAAATGGGAAGAATTCTCCAGACTAGCAAATTGTTCCCAGGAACTATTCAGGCTCTGAACCTTTTCTGAGAGACATTTGGCAGGGCATTTTTTTTTTCTTTCATTCTCTGAGTGATTATGTTAGTGCTATTAATAAGACATAGCTGATTAGGAAAACAGCATGCAGATTATTTTCTAGAAGTTAAATATGATTTCATTAAGAAAGAGTGGTCTCTCATGAGAAACTTCATGCTTGTTATATGGAAATTATGATAAACGAGGCTTTCTGGAAATTAATTCCTTTTCCCCTACTGTAACTCTCCTAGTATTTGGCAGCCCTTTCTGTGAAGTATTGGGTCCACTTAGTTTATTCACTTACTAACCAAAATATTTATTGATACCTAGTAAGCTGTGGACAAGACCCAAAGATGAAGCAATAAACTGTCCCTGATCACAGATCAGGTGGAAGACAAATATACAAAACATGGCAGCACAAAGGAAAACATATTAAGTAAGAGAAGAATAATTTAGTTAGTGGTACCTACGAGTCCCCTTGTTTTCTTTATATATATATATGTATTTTATTTTAATTCGGTTTGCTGACATATAGTATAACTGCTACCTCGGCTGCTTGTAGCAGGCATTTCCTCTGCCTGGATTCCCTAATAACTGCCCTTCTTTTTGTCTTGGTTCTGCCCTGCCTTTTAAGATCCTGCTGAGTCTTGTTTCATTCAGAAGGTGGCCAGGCCTGATTTTTCCTACCTCCAAATTCACAAAGCAGTCACTTTTTGCAAGACTTGTCACTTACCTTGTACTACCTTGGACCGCTGCTTCTATGACCCGGCCACAAAGTCAATAGGTGGCAGGAAACAATAACTTTGTTTTCGATCCATGTGGAGTGAAGCTTGCCTTTGCCAAAGGAAATCAGAAAGCCTGACAAGCAGGAGTCCATTAAGGATGGGGGTCCAAAGGATTCTAACTTTCCTTGAGACTACAGTGTCCAAAGTCTTAAAATAAGGTCTGGCTGGGCAGGAAAGGGTGAAGTGAAATGGGTTGGTACTGTTGCCGGGACAGCAAGCTGCCCAGGACAGAAGACCAGGTTAAGGGAGACAGGAGAGTGCACAGGTAGAGACCACTATCTGTCTATCAATCACACTTAAAATGCATGCACACAGGGGTGCCAGGCTGGCTCCAGTGGGAGAATGTGGAACTCTTGATCTCAGGGTTGTGAGTTCAAGCTCCATGCTGGGCGTAAAGGTTACTTAAAAAAAAAAAGAATAAAAAAGGAACAACAACAAAATAAGATGCATACACACATTAAGGAGGGCACTTTTCCTGAGGAGCACCAGTGATGAATGAAGTGTTGAATCACTCTACTGTACACCTGAAATTCATATTACACTGGATGTTGACAAACTGGAATTTAAATAAAAACTTAAAAAAATAAAATGTGTACACACATACACAAAAAAAACACACAAAACCCCAAAATGCATACCCACCTTGATGAAGCAATTCTATTAAGGTTTTGTCCTAGAGGCACAACAAAAAATTTGTGGAAATGTTTTTAACAATCAGGATCTTTTAACTTACATAATTTAAAAAATTTATTTTATTGGAGCTCAATTTGCCAACATATAGCATATCACCCAGTGCTCATCCCACCAAGTGCCCCCCTCAGTGCCCGTCACTCAGTCACCCCAACTCCCCGCCCACCTCCTTTTCCACTACCCCTTGTTCGTTTCTCAGAGTTATGAGTCTCTCATGTTCTGTCATCCTCACTGATATTTCCCACTCATGTTCTCTCCTTTCCCCTTTAATCTTATATAATTTGTAAAAGAATCCATAAAATGAGAATTTTCTTCTTGCAGTATTGGCCAATGTGCAAAATTGGTAACAAGAACCACAGTATATGGGATCCCTGGGTGGCGCAGCGGTTTGGCGCCTGCCTTTGGCCCAGGGCGCGATCCTGGAGACCCGGGATCGAATCCCACGTTGGGCTCCCGGTGCATGGAGCC
Organism: Canis lupus familiaris; assembly: GCF_011100685.1. Taxonomy (NCBI): domain Eukaryota; kingdom Metazoa; phylum Chordata; class Mammalia; order Carnivora; family Canidae; genus Canis; species Canis lupus. Next base: position 104,804,090 of record NC_049260.1, read on the forward strand.
TGCTTCTCCCTCTGCCTGTGTCTCTGCCTCTCTCTCTCTCTCTCTCTCTCTGTGACTATCACAAATAAATAAAAAATTAAAAAAAAGAACCATAGTATATAACAATTTCCATGCATGTGGAGAATTTTGATAATTATCAAAGATTACTGGAAGTAAGGAAATTCATTCATAGGGAGCACCATGACATTTCCCCTACTCCTGCCCCCAAGGCAAGTGTGGGGGTGGGGACTTAGACTGGGGAGGTATTCCCAAGAAAAACGTGTCATTGCATCTCACACCCTGGCTGCACGCTTACTGAGCAGCTAAAATGTTCAAGTCCAAGCTCCTGTACAAGAGCATGAGACACTCAGGGAAAACTTGGCACATTTACCCTGGAGGTGGGTGGAGAGTGGGAGTGAGGGTGCAAAGAAACTGGTGCCTGACTCAAACTGAAAGGTCATGACACAGGAAGAAATGGTCCCAATGACAGGGGAAGAGGAGGAGACAGTGGAATCCAGTTGCACTCCCGCTATGTGGAGATGAAATGGTACACGGTTTGATGGACTAAGTGGAGGATGACTACACCATAACCTCAGGAGGAAAATCATCTCAAAGAAGTGTTTGCCACAAAAAGGCAACCCTCCTAGAAAGAGGCTCCTGGATCCACTGTGGGAGAATAGGAAATAAGGGGAGGATCACAAAACATGAGCCAGATCCCCCTGATACTTCCCAGCATAGCCAAATTCCAGTCCCCCAGGAAGCTTGGAGGAAATCCTTTTAGGATGCTGATGGAGTGGATTCCGCTGCAGCGGCTCCACCAGGGATGTTTTTGCCCCCACATGACACAAGGGGGAGCTACAGCATCTTCCTTTCCAAGGTAAAGAGGGCAGTGATTCAAAGCATCTTTACCTTATTTAAAGGATCTGTGTGACACAGTAAGGCCTAATGAAAACTGTGTGGGAATCTGATATAGCCACTTTTGTGGGGAAAATGAACTTGAAAATTATTAAATACAACAAGTTCTAGGATGAAAATCTCTCACAATGGCTTCCAAACATCAGTCTGTCTTACCTGAGAGATCAGGTCCCTCAACAGGAGAAATGCCAAGTTGCCTTGATGTGTTCATTATGATTTTTTTAACCTGTTTTGAAATATCTCTAAGAATGGATTTCCCAAAACCTAAATTATATCTCTAACCCCTAAAAAAGTGATTCTCATTCATCTCCCTACCAAGTGCTTCCTCCTCCTGCATACCAGATCTGTTTCCTCCTTGTTGCTTTAAAAAAAAAAAAAAAGAAAAGTGTGTGTGTATGACAGCCAGCGAGATGGGGGTTGGGGGGTGGGGGGGAAGACTGATAAAGAGGAGTCCAAAATTTTAAAAAGTCAGTACTTCTAGCTATCTGGAGCTTTACAGATCCTGCTGCCAGGGTCTTTACCCTACTGTTTGACATGAAACAGGGGTTTGCTCTCAGCTTAGTCATCTTGGAAGAAAAGGAGTATACAAAGCACAAGTAAGAAAATGAGCAGCTCTGGACTTGCATCCTCGAACAATTCAACAAACCACCTCACTCCTCCCTCATTTTCCTACTGATATTTTAGTTATGTTTATGTGGTGCTAGTGGAGGCTACCCTGAAAGTAGAGAAAGCAGAAAACACAAGAAGCTTTTCTCTAAGTTGCAAGGTACATTTATTAAAAAGCATAGACAAGGAAACATGCCACCTTGCTTCAGAGGGCCCTGGACCTTCAAAAATAGGGCACTGAACCTTACCCAGTGATTGCTTCCATGCTCCCCCCGCCCCCAGGACTACGGCAAAAGGGGAAAGTCTTTACTTGTCCTGAATGAACTCTTTTTTTTTTTGGTTTTTATTCAAATTTCAGTTAGCTAACATCCAGTATTATATTAGTTTCAGGTGTATGATATATGATTCAACAAATCAATACATCACCTGGTGCTTATCACAAGTACCCTTCTTACTCCCCACCACCTGTTTCCCCCATCCCCCTGCCCCCCTCCTCTCTGGTAACCACCAGTTTGTTCTCTATAGAGTCTGTTTCTTGGTTTGTCTCTCTTTTGCCCTTTGCTCATTTGTTTTGTGTCTTAAATTCCACACATTAAGAAATCATTATGTTATTTGTCTTTCTCTGATTGACTTGAGCGTTATACTCTCTAGCTCCATCCATGTCATTGCAAATGGCAAGCTTTCATTCTTTTTATGGCTGAATAATATTCCATGTGTATATATACCACTTCTTTATCCATTCATCAATCAGCAGACACTTGGGCTGCTTCTGTATCTTGGCTATTGTCGATAATGCTGCTCTAAACACAGAGGTGCATGTATCCCTTTGAATTAGTGTTTTTGTATTCTTTGGGTAAATAGCCAGTAGGGTGATTACTGGGTCGTGGGGTAGTTCTATTTTTAACTTTTTGAGGAACCTCCATACTGTCAGAGTGGCTGCACTAGTTTGCATTCCCGCCAGCAGTGCACGGGAGTTCCCTTCTGTCCACATACTCACCAACACCTGTACATGTCCTGAATGAACTCTTAAAGAAGAAAGGAAGTCATGAGTAGCCAAGCAGCAGTGGCCTTTAGTATGAAAGACCAGGTTACCATTCAACCTCTCAAAATGTATAACCAATGATCAGGGCCTAGCTCAAATGTTACCTTCCCTTGTGAATTTGCCCATCACTCTCCCAACCTAGTCATAGCCATCTTCCCTCAATTCTTGCTTCTTATGTCTGTGAACTTTAGAATACATAAGCACATGGAGGGTTGTAGGACATGTGTATTCCCCCAGTATGCAGATGCTGAAAATCAAAATTATGTACCCCACACAGTCTACTGACTACATTAACATGAGCCTACCACTCCACTATTTTCATGGATATGACTATACTATTTGAAAAGACTCTTGCCCAGGCAGATACAAATTGCAAATAGCTTCAGTGTTCATTCCAGCAACTCTTCAATGGAAAGCATCAACTGACAGTTTGTACCCTAAGACTTTTTTACCTTTTGCATCCAAATCCCTGTTCTGCCATGCCCACCTATACCCATCCCTAATCAAGTCCCCCACTCCCATTAGGACAGACTTCAAAGTATCAAGATCCCACTCTTTCCCTTCCTCTCCTAAAATACGCTTAGACTCTGTCAATATGGAGTTATCCCTTATAGTGGTGAGTGATAAACTCAGCTGGATTTTTCCTGACAGCAGGTTATTCTGGTGAAAATCTGGGGATCCAGTACTCAACATGTCCATTTGATGAATGTGAAATCAAGTCATTAATTCGTGGGGTGAAACGATGGGTTGGATTTAGGCAGGCAGAGGGCAAGTGTAAAAAGAGTTCTTACTTTGGGGTTGACTTTGAAGTCCCTGAAAGGGATTTGCATTTGATTGGTTTTTATGTCCCTATTTTCATACTTGCACTTTTATAGGTTTTACTTTACCATGGCTTTACTAGACACGTGAAAGCATATGTGACAGAGCCCATGTACCCTAGTGCCTTGGCTCAGACCTCAGTGGAACAGTTGCTTTCTTTTCTTTAGAGTCTATATATTTCTGCTTGATACATTAAATACCTTTGGAATTTGGGGAATCACCTATGCTTACTTCTCTAAGGAGCTGCTGGACAACGGTGCAGTCTTCTGCTAGATGTGTCATTCATGATACAGGTTACAGAGACTGCAAAAAGGAAAGAAAAATAGGTTCATGACAGTAGATCAATCAGTAATACATTGTAATACTCAGTGTCTCCTGACAAAGGTGGAAATTCATGAGAATTTCCTTGGGAACTTGTAATTTCCTCATTGAAAGAGCCCATGAGTATTGGGCATTTTCTACTACAGCTATTTTCAGCAATTTCCAGTGCATTTTTCATCTGTGCCGAGGAGTGGCATCTTTAATGATTTCCACACACTAAGGGGCAGGGGTATTCTTATACAGAATCAGAAAATTTGTCTCATGAAATATTTGTCCAAGCTCCTCATTTCCAAATGAGAAAACTAAGCCCATGGATAACTTGCTCAAGAACACAAATCCCCTAGTGTTCTTTATTATTTTTTTTCCCTAGTGTTCTTTAAATATCAGTATATACACTGTCAAACAACACAACCTCATTACTAAGCTCTAAATGCAGATTCTTTATTGATCACCTGGGTGGTATTTCTCCAAGACACAAGGAGTGTCTGTTTATGTGAAAACAAACAAAGCACAGATAGAAGGAACCAATTACCTTCTCAACCTACAGATACTTAAGCTGGTTACTTACTTAACTGGCTGAGGGCTTGAAAAACATGCACAGAGACTACAGGGACCAGGAGAATGAGTTATGGGAAAAGTTGGATTACTTTGGAATGAAAAAAACGAGGCCAATACTCAAGAATACTGAGTATGTCCTCACTAATGCACTAATGTGGGTTGCAGCCAAGTATCTGGCTTTCAGTGGTGTGGTTTTCTGATTACAAAAAGAGAGTTAGAAATGAAGGCCAGCTACCAGAGGGAGATGTGTATTCTTCTGAGATGCCAACTTTCAACTCTGGCTATAGCCACAAGGCGATTAATGATGGCTAATTGAGGCAGTACAGGCAAACCAACTTAATTTACATTAAGAAATCAAGGATGGCAGCAATAATGCAGATAAAGTGCTCATATGTGTTTTATCAGTTTCATATTTTCCATCTATTTCTGGAATAGCCCAGCTATGTAAATGATGACCCCCACCCCCAAATCAAATTCATGGCTACTCTTAATTACTTCTAATATTCTCTATTTTTCTAACTAATGCTTTTTCTTTTGTTCCCCTCTATCACCCAAGACTATTTACACATGCTTGAAAACAGGAGTTTCCATTTCTGTCTAGCTATTACCTAGAATCTAGGTGATACTGACCTATCTCCTCTGTTACTCTTACAACAATCTTAGCTTCTGCACTTTTCTCCTCCACTCTAGCCCTTTTCCAGGCTGAGGGTCTAAAAAGCTTTTTAAAGAGTATGCAACATTTTGTGCCTCTAGCTATTCCTCAATTCAACTCAACTGAAGCCTCAGAAGCATGTGATTTTGCCATCTGGTTTCTTAAAGGGGCAATGCCTTTTAGCTGTTACAGAAAGTAAAACAGAATGAAATCTTTCATAATTTTTATTTTTCTCAACTGAGTTCTTTATGGTCATTTAGGTCCTTGCTATATTGTAATGTTAAGTGGCTCAATGCATTAGGAATTAAAACACTGCAGGATACCCAGGGTGGCATTTTTAGCTACTCATTTATACCAGAGCATAAAAGAACAGCAAAATATAGGTATAATTTTTTGAAAATAAGAAGCAATATTAAGAAAAAAGAAAAGTACAGAAAACCATGCTATTTACGTAAAAGAATAATAATATGAATTATTTGGTCTCTGTTTCACCATTGGCCAACTCTGAAAACTGGGAGCTAATCCTGTCCCTTCACTGACCCTATTTCACTTAGCACAGCACTGTGCAATAGAACTTTCTGTGGAGACAGAAAGGTACTATATCTGTGCGGTCTACTATGGTAGCTACCAGCCACATGAAGCTATTGAACACCTGAATGTCGCTAATCAAACTGAGGTCCTGGATTTTCCATTGTATTTAATTTAAATCTTAATTGCTACAAATGGCTATAGCTATAATTAGCTATCATATTGGACACAGATCTATGAAATAAGGTGATTGGAAGCATAACATAATACCTTGCCAGTTATGGGAATTCTACTGTGATATTTACTACTGTTTGGCACACACTATAGGTTGGCTGACCCCAGCCCCATCCACAACATTTCCCTTCCTGACCCTTTTTCCAAAGAGTCGAGGACATTTGACATAGCTGCCAATAGAGAGCAGTAGAAGTCTATACTGAGTTTGTGTACCTGATTTAAAAAAAGAGAGAGATAGCTGGAAAGACCAGTTTTGCCACTCAACATTCACTCCTTTCCTTTCCACCAACTGAATACAAATATGACAACTAGAATAAGGAAGCCTTCCTATCTCGTAGGTCAATAGTATGAAGATGAACTCCACAATAAAGAAGACTTATTAGTTCCAGAAAACAACAAATATGAAGATGAAATATAATCATAATTGAAGAGTGAAAAGATTCCTTAAAAACATGGTTCCTTGAAGATGTCATTGGGCCCCTGTAATACTTACCATGTTTATTTAAGCAATTGTAGTTCTGTTTTGTTTCTTGCAGTTGAAAACCCAGGACTGGGCAGCCCTGGTGGTTCAGTGGTTTAGCACCAGCTTCAGCCCGGGGCGTGATCCTGGAGACCCGGGATCGAGTCCCACATCGGGCTCCCTGCATGGAGCTTGCTTCTCCCTCTGCCTCTGTGTGTGTGTGTGTGTGTGTTTCTAATAAATAAATAAAATATTTTAAAAAACCAGGACTACTGGATATGGAATACCATGAGGCTTAAGTCCAAACATTGGGAGATGAAAAGTAATTTTATTTATTTTTATTTTTTATTTTTCTAAAAGTAAGCTCTATGCCCAACGTGGGACTCGAACTCATGATTCCAAATCAAGAGTCACACACTCTACTGACTGAGCCAGCCAGGTGCCCCCAAGAGGAGTAATTTTAGATTAGCTGAATTGGAACGCTAACCAGTTCAGGATGGTGGAATAAAATGGAAGATCCTGAGAACATTGATCATTAATGATCTGGAGCTACTACACAAGGAGTGAATTTATCACCAACACACTTTCTGTGATGTGAACCTGTAGTTTTGTTACGTGTAGTCAAACATGCCTCAATGCCTGAATTAGTTTTAATCATTAGTTCCATACTCATGTTGGGAAGAAGCCCAAAATAGAAATTTTGACAGCCCAAGATATTGTTGTCAGGGAAAAAAATAATTAAAATAATTAAATTACTACTTATTTAAGTCACTAGGGTCACTTCCCGTGAGTTGTTTCTTGACAATCTGTTTAAGTATTTCACATTCATGTCTGCTTTTATTATGAAATACATGGGATTTTGACAGCCAGCACTGGAGTGATAAAAAATAGAGAGATGAAATTGTAGAAATAAATGATCAGCATCAACAAGGGTAAGGCAGTGGCAAAGCATGAAGCATGTTGCAAACGCAGTTAGTATCCCCTTTGGAGAGCTTGGTGCTATGAGTCACTAGGATATGGAATTTAGTGAGTCCAACGTATGGTCCCAGAAATGAAACATGAAAAAGTGTTTTATGACAGTGGGCTGTGAGTTCAAGCAAGATTGAAGTATATAATTGGTTATACATTTAGGCAGCTCAGACAGCACACCTGGGTAGGAATGAAGATGACATTCAGATGCCATATTTGTGACCAACAATGCAGCAGGTTCAAATGTTTATAAGGTTTCAGAACCCCTTGAAGAGCTGACTTAAAAATGCAGAAAAGAGAGTGAATGTGTCTGTGACTACCAAAAGGTGAAAAAAATGTAAAATTTTGATTTTTATTCTTGTTACAGACTTCACAAAATGAATTCCACAACTGGGGAAAGAAGTCCCTCCAAAGATATCACTAGAGACATCAACTTGATTGTCTTTTGGTTATTTACAGTTGGAAAAAAATGTGTGTGTGATTCTAGCCAGGGGGTTGTTTGTACAAAGATCTCCAGTAATAGGATGAAGACTGGTGTGCACATTTCGATGGCAGTGTAAGTGCTGAGCAGACTGGGAAGAGACTGCTATGGACTGCTGTTGACTGTCATAACCCATGCCCCCTGCCCTCCAAGATATGTTCAGGTGATGCACATAACCCATGTGGGGACAATCAGACCCTGAGTCTAAGTCTCTTGGAATGCAGGTGAGGACGGGAGCACTGGTAACTGTCTCCTTTTGTCACATGGTGAGGGCTTTTCTGTGTCAGTAAAGAACCCAGACTCGGTGAACAAGAGAAAGTAACTCTGAGAAGTAGAATGAAAAAGAATACTAGATGTGAAACTAAGCATTACCACAGGATTTCTCAATAACATGCCATAAATTTCTATTCTTGCTTAAAAGCTACTTTGAGCAAGGACACCTGGATGGCTCAGTTGGTTAGGAGTCTGCCTTCTGCTCCGGTCACGATCCTGGAGTCCTGGGATCAAGCTCCCTGATCAGCAGGGAGTCTGCCTCTCCCTCTCCCTTTGCCCCTCTCCCTGGCTTGTGCTTTAGCTCTCTGTCTCAAGTGAATAAATAAAACCTTTAAATAAATTTTTAAAAAGCTACTTTGAATTGCTTTTCTTTCAGACACCTTCCATTGAAAGTGACTCCACTAACATACTATGTATACAATACTTGGTTGAGAATACATAGTCATTATGCAAAGCCCATGACAGGGATATGTTAAGAAAACAGGATATTAACCATAGATATGGTATGAGCTCATGTCTTCTTTCAAATATGCATAGAAAAATTGTAGAAAGCTAATATTTTCTACTGCTGATACAAAACAGATTCATACTTGAGACAAGCCAAAAGTAAGGAGGCTTAATCCTTTAATGTGAGCATTCAGGAGCTGATCAATGTTTTTTTCTAAATGGCTCCTTTTGCCAACAGGTCACAGAACAGGAACCTCTCTGAGGTTGGTAAATGCACAGACTTAAGGACTTGGTGCTGATGAGACATAAAAGATCATTAGCCTCATAGCCAAGTTCATTAGAGGAAGACACTCAGGTCACATAGATTTTAAAGTGTCTGCGCCCGGTCTAGAACCCAAAGCTCCTACCTAAGTACCTACCTAAGTACAGCCTCTTCTTTTCCAGTCTATTCATTAAGTGAAATGAAGGAGCACAGTCAGAATGAGGAGCAGCACAAAGGTCCAAAGCACAGAGTCATGTTAGGTTCGAGGAGAGAGTTGGGGTAATAAGGTTATTCATTATTTCAGTAACTAAACTCCCCTGGATAAACTCCAAGAACTGCTTATCTTGATTTCTCTTTTCTAGTGCACAAAGTTAGAGTCTGTTCCAGGGGTTACACTTCCTACGTGCGGGCAAGAGGTTAACAGACTTCTAGAGATTCAAAAGAAGTGACTCATTCAGAGTCCTCTAGACAGCATTTAATTCTTTAACTATGGATGCAGCCACTGGGTGGGAGTGTCATTGGTCTCACAGCTCCAATTAATTTTTTCCCACCTTCCTCTTTTTCACTCACTTTACATTTTCCCTCCTGAGTTTTAATGATGCAAACAGCACCGAGGCGCCATCATCTTCAATACCTAAACTGAAATGGATTCACATAATAGTTTTACAGCACTAGGCATTCAAGTCACAATTGCTGTCTGGTTTGCCTTGCTCTGTCTTAATGGCCAACAGAAAATACTCTCAGAGACCTTTATAGGAAAGCAGAGAACTTCTTAACATAATAATAGCATCTTAACAATTCACTGGAATGCATTATGGGCTTAGCTGGTTTTAAGAGTCTGTTCCTTTCCAAGCTTCTGATGCACTTTTTTTCCTTCTCACTGCCCATAATGAACCTCATTCTCTTAATTTATCATTCAAAATCTGGGTGATTTGGAAATTGAAGACCATCCATTTGGATAAATTATTTGGTGTAATAATGCTTAATGATACAACCTAAATAACCTTACCCTCGAAATCCTAGTCCGACATTCTATTATCCCATTCAACTTAGCCCACAGAATAACTGGTTCTTAGGTACTGTCATTGAACTGCAATGTTGACAATAAAATTACAGGTGTTATTTATCAGCTAAAACATCTGTTATAGCCCTAGAAGACAATCACAGGGATAGCTGCTGCTTACATGCAGATGGCTGATACTCCCAGTTTCTAAGATCATCCCAAAGTACAGTAGTTAGGTAGGGAGCTCAGGTACTAATGATATCCTTAAAAGAATGTATTTGAAAATTTCAACAGAGACCTGCTCATGAATTCTTGAAATGAAAAAATAAAAAGCTTAAAGTTTCAATGATTGATTTCACAGCCAACTTTGCATGTACTGAAAGGAGGGGTGATATAGGAAAAATATTGCTTTTACTGAGTTTTTAAGAGAAGTGATGTGTAGCAGTCAGTGAGGCTGGGGTAAAAGGATGTAATTAATTACACACAGCACTAGTTTCTTGATCGAATGGGGGGGGCAACCCAGCTCTCAGAACGTTGCCAGTGACAGATTGGAGCTACACAGATGCAGCAATGGCCCTCATAGTGGAAGTCATTACATTAGGTGTCAGGCAATGTAAATCACAAGCAAAGAATGAAACCCCCTAACAGACCAAGATTAGAGTCAGCTGTGGAGTTGAATTATTACATGAAATGACTTTCTGCTATTAAAACACAAAGAGACAAGCCAAATTGCCCTTTAAACAACTGTAAACAGCAAACTTCCACACAGGGAATTTCTTTAACCGTGCTTTACAAGTAGGCAATACTCTCGCTATTGCCCCCATTGATCCTCCATGGCTAGAGAGAGAAAGATGGAAGATGTCTTAGCTGGAGCTGCCATAACAAATACCATAGACTGAATGGCTTAAAAAACTGAAATTTCTTTTCTCACAGTTCCAGAAGAAGAACTTGGCTTCTGGTGAGAGTAATTTTCCTGGCTTGCAGATGGCTGCCTTCCTGCTATGTTCTCATATGGCCTCTTCTTAGTATGTGTGCATGGAGAGAGAAGGAACTCTGTCTCTCTCTGTCCCTCTCTCCTTAGAAGGCCACCAGTTCTATCTGATGACTACCCTTACAACTTTACTTACACTTAATTACCTCCTAAAAAGCTCTATCTCCAAATAGCTACATTAGGATTTAGGGTTTCAACATATGAATTTTGAGGGAACACAATTCAGTCCACAGCAGAGATAATGATCTTGGGGTCTCTGAGCATGACTGTTTTGTTCCAAGGAGATCTGTTATCTCTACATGGAAATAATTCACAGGATTTAATAAGCAAAAGGGGGATATAATCAGGGTCCTAAAGAGACACTGTCCCTGTGCAACATAAAAGTAAGTACTCAGCAACATTTGATAGCAGTCTTGGAAAAGACTATGACTAGAATGAATCTTAGCAGTAGCATTCAGGTGCCATCAAACTGTGGCCGCTTAAGCTCCTTTCCAAGTATCTGAGCACTCTGGTTGTCTACCTCTTCTTTCCCACAATCCCTTGTTGCTGCAGTGGCAGTTGGTTTTGGGCCTTCTTTCCCCTCCTGTCTGAACCTTTTCATATCCCTCCCCCTTACTCCTTTCTGACACAAATGAATTTATTTTCTGAAAACACAGCTAGAGATTCCTAGGAAGAGCCAATTAAGGGATTTCTCTGTTAGGAGATAGACTAGCAGCCCAGTGACTCACAGGTAGAGATTTGGGACAGGAATGCAGTATTTGAAATTGCACCTAATCATAAGGTTTGCCTCAGGTGAACCATTGGTAATGTAAATTTAAAAAGCCATTCACAAGTGATTTTCTTTTTTGCACTTGGGATGTGCTGACGGGACCTGGCTTAGGCAGTTTGAAAACAATACATATGCACTGTTATTATTTGCTGCTAAAATTATTGTTATCATTATATTCAATCTTTCTGCCTTTTACTGAGCACATAAGGCCCATTTACCTTAAGGGAAAATAAAAGACAAGTCCGTCTCAACCTTCAGAAATTTTGCCTTGGTTGAGGTGAACCCCCATATTAAATCAACGCTGTTCCCTAGATGAGTGAGTGACAATTCCATGTGGTCCCCAAACACAGCCACAGGCCTGGCTAAGCCACACTCTGGCATCTTTGTTCCACTCTTCACTATAGCCACAGCAGACTATAAATTGACCGCTAAACTCAACCAGGTCTTCTGTGAGTTGATCACCTGAACAGAAGCCCACAGCCTTCAGCAAAGCCCCAATCATTCTTCATTTTTATTTTTATTAAATATTTTATTTATTTATTCATGAGATACAGAGAGAGAGAGAGAGAAGCAGAGACAGAGGCAGAGGGAGAAAGCAGGCTTCCCGCAAGGAGCCAGACGTGGGACTCGATCCTGGACCCCAGGATCATACCCTGAGCCGTAGGCAGATGTTCAACCGCTGAGCCACCCAGGCGTCCCTATTCTTCATTTTTAAATTGTATTTTGAATAGACTTTGTTATTTTAGAAAGTTTTAGATGTAATATCATCAGATCCATAGCGATATTCTTCTTTCATTTTAGACATTAGTGATTTGTGGTTTTTTTTCTTTTTGCAGTAGGCTCTAAGCCCAATGTGGGGCTCAAACTCATGAGCCTGAGATCAAGAGTCACATGCTCCACCAACTGAGACAGCCTACCCTATGTCTTCATTTTTTTAAACCTTCATTACAATGGCTAGAGATTTATCAATTTTATTGCTCTTTTCAAAGAGTTTCCTTGATCTCTATTATTTTTCTGTTTTTAATTTCACTTATTTCTCCTCTAATTTTTACTGTCTCTTTATTTCTTATGTTTGCTTAAGGCTCAAATTGTTCTTCTTTCTTCAGTTTCCTAAGGTGTAAGCTTAGATTAATTGCCTTTAAATCTTTCTCTTTTTCTAATATATGGATTAAATGCTCTAAATTTTCCTTCAAGCACTGCCTTTGCTACATTCCCACAAATTTGATAAACTGTATTTCCCTTTTTGTTTAGCTCAAGATATTTTTAAATTTCTCTTGAGACTTCTTTGATCTATGTGTTATTTTATTTTTTATTTTTTTATTTTTTTAAATTTTTTTATTTATTTATGATAGGCACACAGTGAGAGAGAGAGAGGCAGAGACACAGGCAGAGGGAGAAGCAGGCTCCATGCACCGGGAGCCCGACGTGGGATTCGATCCCGGGTCTCCAGGATCGCGCCCTGGGCCAAAGGCAGGCGCCAAACCGCTGCGCCACTCAGGGATCCCTATGTGTTATTTTAAATGTGTTGATTCATCTTGAAATATTTGGGGCCTCTCTAGCTATTCTTCTGCTATTGATTTTTGTTTAATCTGACCGTGGTCCAAGCACATACTTTACATGACTTCTAGTCTTTTAAATTTGTTTAGGTGTTTTCATGGTCTGGAACATGATCTATGTTGGCGAATGTTCTATGCGAGTTTGAGAGTATGTACTCTGCTGTTGTTTAATCTATAAATGTCAATTAGATCAAATTGACTGATGGTGGTTTTCAGGTCAACTATATATACCCTTACTGATTTTCTGCCTGCTTGATCTATCAATTAATGAAAGACAGGCATTGAAGCCGCCAACTGTAATAGTGGATTTGTCTTTTTCTCCTTGAAGTTCTATCAGCTTTGCCTTACATATTTGACAAACTGTTGTTAGGTGCAAACACATTAAGGATTGTTATGTCTTCTTGGAAAACTGACTTCTTTTTATCATTATGTAAGGCTCCCTTTTATCCCTGGTAATTTTCCTTGTTCTGAAGTCAACTTTGTCTAAAATAACACAGCTATTCCAGCTTTCTTTTATTCAGTAATAGCATCTTTCTCCATCCCTTTCCATAGGAACTACCTGAATATTTATATTTAAAGTGAGTTTTGGAACACCTGGGCAGCTCAGTCCATTAAACATCTGACTCTCAATTTTGGCTTAGATCATGATCTCAGGGTTGTAAGATCAAGCCTCACTTTGGGCTCTGCACTCAGCACAGAGTCTGATTGAGATTCTCTCCCTTTCCCTCTGCCCTACCCCACTTGTGCTCTCTAAAATAAATTAATTAATTAAATCTTTAAAAAAAATAAAGTGGGTTTCTCATAGACAGCATAGAGTTGGGTCTTACTTTTCCATCCATTCCAAAAACCTGCTTTTTAATTGATATATTTAGGCCATTTACATTTAAAGCAGTTACTGATATAGATAGATTAATATCTACCATGTTAGTAACCATTTAATCCCCTGCTCTTATTTTTTCTTTCCCTCTATTTCTGCCTTCTCTGATTTTAATCGATCATTTTATACAATTCCATCTAATCTACTCTCTTAGCATATCAACAATACTTGAAAAGAAAATTTAGTGATTCCCTTGGAGTTTACAATCTATATTTACAACTAATCTAATTTCATCCTAAAAACACCATACCACTTCACAGGTAGTGCTGGCACCTTATAACAGGCATTCCTAATTCCAAACTCCCATCATTTACAGTACTGAAGTCAATAACTCATTTGTCAAAATGCTGTAATCACCCATCATTCTATTACTATTACCAGAACAGTTACTTATTAATTAAATTAATGTTTAAATTTTAAGATTTTATTTTCATTTATTCCCACTCCAATACTCTTCCTTTTTTATGTAGATCTGATTTTCTACTTAAATCATTTTCATTCTCCCTGAAGACATTCTTTTAAATATTCCTTGCAGGGCAGGTCATCTAGCAAGAGGAGACTAAAAACTTCAGAAACTCCTCAGACTTACACAAGTGGAATCTCTCTCAAGCACTGAACAGTGGCAAGAGACACCATGACACACCTAGGTATTATGCTCTAGGTGCTCTATCTGGTGTTAACTAGGCGTTAGCTCTATCTGCTCTAGGAAGTGTTAAATTACTAAATTGTACACCTGAAACTAATGTTACTCTATATGTTAACTGGAATTTATGTTTTTAAGAGTTTATTTATTTATTCATGAGAGACACAGAGAAAGAGGCAGAGACACAGGCAGAGTGAGAAGCAGGCTCCATGCAGGGAGCCCGACGTGGGACTCGATCCTGGGTCTCCAGGATTATGCCCTGGGCCAAAGGCGGTGCTAAACCATTGAGCTACTGGGGCTGCCCAACTAACAGGAATTTAAATAAAAACCAAAAAAAAAAAAAAAAAAAAGAGCATCTGCTCCAGAATCCAATTGCTTTGGTTTGAACCCAAGCTTTGATGGATAAGCAAAAACTGAACTGCTTTAAGGCTCAGTATCTTTATCTCACCTTTATGTAGTGAGACTTAGCACTCCTCTTTCAGATAGCTTTCAGAATTTAATGCTATTTACACTTTGGCTGAAACGTACTAAGCACTCAACAAATGCCAATTGTTATTGTTTTGGGTGGTACTATTTACAGAACTGAAATCTGGGAACAAAGTTGACAATGGAAAAAATAATATTCCAAACATTATAGATTTGGAGACTCCCTATGATCACCAGGACAATTGAAGTAAAGAAACTGTCCACCAAATAGTTCCTGTAACTTCTCTCCCCCTAAAGCAAAGTTCTGGGACTGCCGCTCTTTTGACTGCCATTAAGCCCCAAGAGCCAAGACTGCTCCACAAATTCTCCAGGACCTAGCTAAGGACTTCTCTCAACAGATGCATATGGCACATTTGCTTCCTTGACCCCCAACTCCTCCTCTTC
This sequence comes from Canis lupus familiaris, assembly GCF_011100685.1. Taxonomy (NCBI): domain Eukaryota; kingdom Metazoa; phylum Chordata; class Mammalia; order Carnivora; family Canidae; genus Canis; species Canis lupus. The sequence goes on from NC_049260.1 coordinate 104,819,345, forward strand.
CTTAAAAACACTGACAAAAATCTCTAAGATATTATGAAAAAGTAAAGAATTACCTAAGATAGTAAGATACAAGAAAGAGACCTGTAGAAGTACATTAAACCTAATAATTCCTAAAACTCTTATTCTGCTCTGTTAAAATGCATCTTATTGAGCAGATTGGTGTAAGAGTACCAAAGAAAGACAATAGGCCTTGGCCAATTCCTTCCCTGTGACCCACCATTTCCCAGTTCCAAGATGTTGAATGCTGTATGACAGAAAGGGGTATTAATCAAAATAGAATTCAGTCTTGCAGTGAAAGGAGATTTAGTGCATGAGAGGTTTGGAGTTTTATGCAAGCATTTCTCTAAGACCTTGAAGTACTCTTCTGCTATGGCAAGAGAGAGTATGACCTACAGAAGAAGTCCTAATTCCTAATACTTTATTATTCTGCTCTGTGTTGAAATGCAATCTGCTCAGCAGATAAATGTAAAGGCACAAAAATATGACAACAGTCCAGATATTGGTCTTGCCTTGAAATCAGACAAAAATTTAAAAAGCATTATTCACTACATTAGGGATATTTTACTTAAATGATATTTTCCTAATGCTAACGACCTAATAATTTACTTTTTTTTCTTCCTGGATTGTAAAAATCTTTATTTTTATAGTTTCTCTGAGTGCTTATCACACTGCACTTGTGGTTAGAGTAAAAATTAGTGATTTCTTTAAGGTTGCATCAATTCATGGAAAATTCATTATTAAATGTACTGGTGTAATCTTAAAGGCATACCATGCCCAATCCTGTAAAAGATGTTTATCTTAACCTTGCTAGGATGGTTTAATATCCAGCTTCAAAACACAGTAAAAATACATAATTATGGCAGTTTTCTAGTTATGAAGTACAACAAAAAGTTTGCTATTAATAACCTTGACAAAATGTTAAAATGAGACTATAGAAGGAATCTGTGAATTGATTGGAGTTGATGGTTTTTCAAGTCTTAAGATATTGTTCTGGAATGCCCCCTCTGCTTCTTAAATCCAGATGTAGAGAGGCACATTCTTTGAGTCTTCATGAATATTCCAATGAGGCAGAATGAACAGCAGTGTGTGTTGAGGGTCTTATTTCCCTCAGTCAATTCTAAGTATGAAAGCTATGACCCCATCTGTCACTTCCAAAATTACAATCTGTGTATGCTTTCACAGGTTGTGAAGTGAGGAATGGTATGTGAAACTTCTGCCTTAATAAAAGCTGCTTAAGTGAACAATGAATGGAAAAGAAGGTAAATACTTCTTCAAAGAAACAGTGCCCTCTAGCTCCAAATTCTAAGATCAAAAGCCTCACCTTTAATCTCAGAGTGTTGTTTGGGCATCTTGAGATAGTTTAAGGGTTGAAAACCCCCTTTTTTTTTTCATTTACCCACTGCCTATACCCACTGACAATATGGACCCTCTACTTGAAAGCAGAAGAATTTGGTTAATTACCAGGAACTGGTAGAGCTAAGTGGGCCAGAAATCTTGCAGCAAGTGGGAGGCTGCATGAGTCTATCATCTGGAAGGTTTCCACATAGCACAAAACATAACATTATTGGGGGAAAATTCTCAAGAATTTCTGTGACAGAAGGGATGCCATATATTTCAAGGAATAAAGTTAATTGCAGAGCTTAAATGAGTGACTTGTTGATATATATTAAAGCAAAAACTATTTGGATTATCAAGGCGATATTTTGGGGGTGTTCTGCCAATTAAGAATGAGCTAATTAGCAACTCATATGAATGCACTGCTTACTACTGACTTTTAAATTTATAATTTTCTGGGTAGGGAGACTCCTACACAAATAACCTCCCTCCTTCCTTCATTTGTTGCTTAAGATGTTTTTAAATGGCTCATTTAATGCATGACCTTGTACTATTTTTATTTACTCAGATTCAAAAGGAAAAGGTGTAGAAAACAGCTGTGGAATAAGTTCACAAAATAAATCCTATTCAAAGCTTAGGCATGGCATTGTGAAAGGCAAACTTCATGATGTTTTGTCAAATAGGGAAGTCTATAATTGATGTTTTATGCTGCATAATGACATTCCAAGGGAAGGAGAATTTACATTTCCATGAGAAATTAAGGGGGATGACAGTAAGGGAAGGAAGATTATTTTTTATTTATTATAGAATACATTTGAAGATTAGAAATAATGACATCTGTGTCTACTATCACTGTAGTTGGAGTCACCATTATGAGTGAGAAGCTTAATAGGGTCCATCAAAAATAGGACCCAGGGACGCCTGGGTGGCTCAGCGGTTGAGTGTCTGCCTTTGGCTCAGAGCATGATCCCGGAATCCCAGGATAGAGTCCCACATCTGGCTTCCTGTGGGGAGCCTGCTTCTCCCTCTGCCTGTGTCTCTGCCTCTCTCTCTGCCTGCCTCTCATGAATGAATAAATAAAATCCTTTAAAAAAATAAGACCCAGGAAAGACCAAGGGAATGAGGGGTGCAGTGTCCACTGTGACCTAGAAAAGGGTGTCCAATGAATGAGTTACACAGTATTGAGAATGTGTTATCAGAACATACAGAAAAATGTCAAGGAGACAGATATAAAAAGAAATATGTCACAGAGGATTGGTCCAGGAGATCCAATATCAATCTGACTAATGAAAGATCCAAAAAGGTGGAAGAAATGGAAAATAACCAACTCTAAGCCCATGATTTTGAGCCTAGAATTGTATACCAAGTTATCAATCAAGTATGAGGTCTGAATAAAGAGATTTTCAATTAACAGTTCAGAAACTCTCTACCATATGCATATCTTTCTTAGGAGCTTACTGAATGATTTACTCCAGCAAAATAAAGTGATTATAAAAAAAGAGAGAGTGCTTTTAATGACCTGACCATGGAAAAGCAAAGGTACATCTGGCAGAGTGCAGAATGTAAAAGGGAAAGAAATGAAGGGAAAGACAGAAGCACAAAATAAATGTCCTTGTCACGTATAGAGTCTTGATGCAACAAGAGATAGAAGTTGAAGTACAGTGGCCAAAGTTGCAGAGGTAACTAGTAAAAAAAAATTGTCTCATAAATTTCAGGGAACAAGACAAGAGAGAAGATGAGGGTAGGGCAGCTGAGCTATTAGAGCAGAAGACAAGAGACAATTTCCTAAGAGGCCATTTTAAATAATGGCTATTAAGATACTGTATGTAGATAGGGAAATGGTCAGAACAACTAAAATCAGGTATTAGGGAGGGTTGGTAGAGAAACATGGGAGAGAAGGCTCTAGTTCATCACAAACCCATCTGTATGTTTGAAAGCATTTCTATTTTTTATTCCAAACAGTTTTTATTTTAAATAACAAGGAATAATGTCAATTTTTATGGTATATGTCCTCTTCTCCAGTGTGTTAGCATATTCTAGGCCTAGCCATCCACCTGTTATGAATCTGGACACCATGGGCCATCCCTCTTTCTACTCACGGACCCTAGAGAGCTTATTCATTCATAACACCCACCAGCCTAGTGTGTTTGCACTTTCTCACAGGTCTTTAGGAGATGGTGCTGGCAGCACTCTTGGCATGTCAAGAGTGTCTTTTTTGCCCTTCTAATAAAATTCTTTCCCCTATAACATTTAATTACTCTAATTTTCCAGTTGATCTGATGTGTTTAATGTGTTATATAAATTTCTGTTATGAATGATAGAATGTGGATAGTCTGATTTATCTTCCAGACATATTAAAACCAGCTAATTTTCTCTTCTCAGAAAATTATGAGTGTTTGGGTGGCATTTGATGATTATTGGCTGACAAATTGAAGCTCCAGGGTGAGTAAAAAGATATTTTCAATTTAATAAGTTGAATATGTCATTTTTCGATGTTGATGAATTTCTACTGGTTAAGAAAAAATCTCCCAGGATTAATGAACCTGTTTGGACATCCTGATACAAGCTTGAAGCCTCAGTTATACAAACCTTGAATGTAAAATTAAATCATATTGGATAAAAACTAAAACAAACACACATCCCGACATGAGCAAATGAATATTTGAAGGCTGAATAAATACAGACACAAGCAGCCTAGGGACAAGTTTACTAAAAGCTTTTGAAATGTTTTTCAGTAAAGTCTGTAATAATGTAAACATTTTAAGTATAATTTACTTGAGAAGGTTTGTGTGAAACCACTCATGGCTTCTTCACATGGGGTACCATCTCCCAGACCTCCTACAAGTCCAAAGCAGCAACATGACCCATTATTTAGTAGAAAAGGATTCAATTTTTAAAAAGTTTAAAAGCAACCCAACAATAAAGTAAAACAACTGTGCAATAGCTGAAAAGGATTAATTACATGAAAATTAATTATTATTCTAATATCAAATGCCACATACAGAGGTAGACGTGGTGTTGCAATTTCCTCATATGAGTGAATCAGTTTCTTTACCTACCTGTCTGGGCTTCAAATGGCCTAGTAGGAGCCTTTGTTCCCTCTGTTTCTTGCTTTTGCCTGGTTCTGGTCACTGGCTTACTTTATTGGATGTTTGGACAGTGCATTGCCTTCTGTGCCTACCTAGAACAAGACCAAGTAAATGAAGCACTACAAAGGGCTTCAGTAATCATCTCATTAGAACATTATAATATTAGTTTATTAAAAACTTGGACTTGGAGAGATAAAGGGATGGTCGGTCTGAAGTTCACGTGGCTGGTTAGGAGGGAACTGATAGTAGATAGGTGTCTTGTATCCAGCACAGGGACAAGAGTACATGGTAGGCAACTGAATGTCTTATGATCAAATAAGGAAATAATTGCTTAGAAAACAATAACAAGATTTCTTAGCCTGGGTAATATGTTGGATTCCTGACGTGGTCCTTAAAGCTCTAAAAAATTATAAAAGTCTACGGATATGTACAAAAGCCTATTTTTTTGAAGAGATGGTATAAGATGCAAACAGGTTATCAAATTGACCCTCCCCCAAAAAACGGTTAAGAAAACCACTGCTTTTGAACAAATAAAATGCATCCCTACAAATAGAACTCTTAGCGTTACAGATGGTATGATCTACCATACGGTCACCCTACTGTGTATATGCATGTGTGCAGGTGCAAACACTAGATGGGGTTAGCATTCTCCACAAACAAGCATACTATCAAGTTCCTTTAGCTTGCCCTGCAACCATGAAGGCGGAAACATTTTTCACTACCCTTTAGGATTCTTTCTGGTTGCTCTAAGAATTAATTGACATGAGACAGATTAATAGGAAAAAAATCAAATTCAATTACATACCCCTAGGTCTGAAAGAATATGAAGCCCAGAGGTAGGCAGTCAGGCAACAGAGGCTTATATGCCATCCAGGGCTAAGGAAAAGAGCACAGGGGTCTGGGACTTCAAAGGAAATGAAGACAATTCACAGGAAGATGAAAAGAGTAAATGTTTGGTGAACAAATGTTTTCTGGGCCATCCAAAAACAATGGGACATAGAGAAGAATCTTAACAGACTTTGCTAAGTTCCTCCCTGTCTACCACACCTAGATCGTATTATACCATAGTTGTCTATGGTGATAGCTCCCTTCCTGGAGCAAGTCCTTTATTTAAATTCTTTTAGGGGGATCCCTGGGTGGCGCAGCGGTTTGGCGCCTGCCTTTGGCCCAGGGCGCGATCCTGGAGACCCGGGATCGAATCCCACATCGGGCTCCCGGTGCATGGAGCCTGCTTCTCCCTCTGCCTGTGTCTCTGCCTCTCTCCCTCTCTCTTGGTGACTATCATAAATAAATAAAAATTTAAAAAAATTAAAAAAAAAATAAATTCTTTTAGGTGGGCAGCCCGGGTGGCTCAGCGGTTTAGCACCACCACCTTCGGTCCACGCTGTGATCCTGGATCAAGTCCCATGTCGGGCTCCCTGCATGGGGCCTGCTTCTCTGCCTCTCTCTCTGTGTATCTCTCATGAATAAATGAATAAAATCTTTAAAAATTTTTTTAAATAAATTAAAAAATAAATTCTTTTAGGCATTTAAGGTATAGGTCAAAGGTTCTTCTTGAGTGTTCTGTTTCTTAAAAATAATCAGCCTAAAGATACATCCATGAAGGCAAAAGAAACAAAAGCAAAAATGAATTATTGGGACTTCATCAAGATAAACAGCTCAGCACAGCAAAAGAAACAGTCAACAAAACTAAAAGACAACCTACAGAATGGGAGAAGATATTTGCAAATGACCTATCAGATAAAGGGCTAGTATCCAAGATCTAAAGAACTTATTAAACTCAACAGCAAAGAAACAAACAATCCAATCATGAAATGGGCAAAAGACATGAACAGAAATTTCACCAAAGAAGACATAGACATGGCCAACAAGCACATGAGAAAATGCTCCACACCACTTGCCATCAGGGAAATACAAATCAAAACCACAATGAGATACCCCCTCACACCAGTGAGAATGGTGAAAATTAACAAGACAGGAAACAACAAATGTTGGAGAGGATGTGGAGAAAGGGGAACCCTCTTGCCCTGTTGGTGGGAATGTGAACTGGTACAACCACTCTGGAAAACCGTGTGGAGGTTCCTCAAAGAGTTAAAAATAGGTCTGCCCTAGGATCCAGCAATTGCACTGCTGAGGATTTACCCCAAAGTTACAGATGCAGTAAAATGCCAGGACACCTGTACCCCGATGTTTATAGCAGCAATGTCCACAATAGCCAAACTGTGGAAGGAGCCTTGGTGTCCATCGAAAGATGAATGGATAAATAAGATGTGGTATATGTATACAATAGAATATTACTCAGCCATTAGAAACGACAAATGCTCACTTTTTGCTTCGATGTGGATGGACCTGGAGGGTATTATGCTGAGTGAAATAAGTCAATCAGAGAAGGACAAACATTATATGGTCTCATTCATTTGGGGAATATAAAAATTAGTGAAAGGGAATAAAAGGAAAGGAGAGAAAATGAGTGGAAATATCAGTGAGGGTGACAAAACATGAGAGACACCTAACTCTGGGAAATGAACAAGGGGTAGTGGTAGGGGAGGTGGGTGGGGGGTTGGGGTGACTGGGTGATGGGCACTGAGGGGGACACTTGGTGGGATGAGCACTGGGTGTTATGCTATATGTTGGCAAATTGAACTCCAATAAAAAATTAATTAATTAATTAATTAAAAAATAATAATCAGCCTAAAATAATCTACATGCCAAAGAGACACATTTGGGGGTGGCAAATTTTGCTCTCATACACATCCATTCTAAATACATACATTCACATATATAGAACCTCTGTGAAGACTTTGTCTACTTTTGCCTTTCAATATCACAAGGGTGAGGCATGACAGAGCATTCTGTAAATGGTACATAAAGAAAAACTTATTATAATTTAAAGCAATAGCATCATTAAGTTGAACATAATACTCTATTATTTCAAATCTTGTGACAAATAAATAATGACTACCATAAACAAGGTAAGCTGTGCCTTTTGGCAAGAAGAATTCTGATCCTTACTGGCTCTAAGAAAAAAATCCAAAGCCTTTAAAATGTCATTTGCAGATGGTTTCTATTCAATCTACCAAAACATATACATAAACCAAATCATATACTCATGAGATGGAAGAGACCTTATAGGTCCTCTGGGATAACCTCCCACCCTCTTCAGGAGACCCTTTTACAGCATTCTTGACAGTTTGTGAACATAGATTGGCCTGAATTAGAAAATCAGTCCAGGGGATCCCTGGGTGGCGCAGCGGTTTGGCGCCTGCCTTTGGCCCAGGGCACGATCCTGGAGACCCGGGATCGAATCCCACATCAGGCTCCCGGTGCATGGAGCCTGCTTCTCCCTCTGCCTGTGTCTCTGTCTCTCTCTCTAATAAATAAATAAAATATTTAAAAAAAGAGAAAGTGCAACTAAGAGAGTGTGATATTTTACTGCAAGCAGTATGGTTATCAGTGTACTACAACATTCAAACTAATTGTAGATTTTAGTGGGAAAGCCGGGATTGGAAACTTTCTAAATAGCAAACTTGTAGTCCATCCACAGAGTTAACACTGACTTTGTACTTCACTCTCATTGCTCATTTGAATACCTACTCTAGTGAACTATTAAATGTCCCCAATATACTCTATTAATATAATAGAATTCAATACTTGTTTGCTGAGTTAATGAGAGTAGGAATAATAGTTGTCTCAACTTGTTTTGTAGATTCCAAAAAAATAATATACTTTTCTCCAACAGCATCTAATGGTTCTATTTATTTCCTATCTCTTCCAGTGGTTTTCCCAAATTCACAGAAAACATGTGCTTAAGAAAGATACTCCCTTGTGTCTATGCCTTCTAGTAACAATTTTGAGTCAGATTTAAAGCATTAGATCCAGATTCAGACCTCAATCGTAGCACTTACTACTTTCTAACTTCCAATTACATGCTTATAAAGGAATTAGAAGCATGTAAATTATAAAGCATGCTTATTACATGCTAAGGAGCTAAACTCTTACGAGATTCAACTATGTACACTGCATCACTATCCCCTTTCCACCCTTAATACCTCAAACCTAAGCCTAATCTAAATGTGGACACAAGCATATAAGAAATTGCTATAAAACTCTGGATTCTGGGTTCTGGAAGGATGGCAAAGACTTCCTAATGGCTGAATGTCACATATATACCAGTTGGCCTATGCAATAAAAAAACACCTAATGATACAGTTACTGAACAAGGGTGTGGCCACAGCATAGTGACATTGATTCTTGACCTAGTCCTCTCTCTGGCCTTGTGACTGTGGAGAAATTATTTAAGGTCACTGTGGTTCCATTCCTCTATGTGGAAAAGGGGCTAATGTACTGCCTTTGTTTAACAGTCCACTATGTGGAAATGGGACTTTTCAGTTCACCAGAGAGAAAAGGTGCACAGTGGAACAGACAAGACACAACAATACAAAACAAGGGACAGGATTGCAGTGCAGGTTTAATCACAATCTGTGTGGTCATTGCTAAGTTGCCATTTCTTCACTTATATAGTGGAGAGAGCTCCAAGGGCCCACTTGTCTCTGACAGTCTGAGACTAAGGACTAAATTAAGGAAGGGTATTGAGTAGCCCCTGAATGTGGCCTGAATTGATCATATGAGGAGTTCCATATGAATGAGAACATACATGGTCCTGTGTTCATTTCCCAGTATTGAACACAATGCCTCTTCTTTACATGAATATACTCCTTAACCTTTAGGCATCCTGTAACTTTTCATTTCTAGGGTGCACTGGAATAGCTCATTGAATGCTCTGTTGGGGGACTGATCACACACATACATACACACACACACACACACACACACCTGTAAGAAAATATCCTTTGAGAAAGGAGCTTGTTTAACTTATTTTGAACTCATTTTGGCTCAGTTGGTTGAGTGTCTGACTCTTGGTTTTGGCTCAGGTCATTGCATCAGGGTCATGAGATTGAGCCCTGCGTCAGGTTCTGTGCTCAGTAGGGAGTCTGTTTAAGATTCTCTCCCTCTCCTCCATCTCATTTTCACACTCTCTTTCAAATAAATAAAATCTTTTAAAAAATGAAAGTAGCTGGTTTCATTTCCATATTCAAGAAAGCAACTAGTATGTGGCATAAAACAGCCTTTCCATTTCTTTTTTAAGATTTTATTTTCTTAAGTAGTCTCTACACTCAACATGGAACTCAAACTCACAACCCCAAGATCAAGAGTCATATGCTTCATTGACTGAGTCAGCCAGGTGCTTATAGCCTTTTCATTTCTGACCTTGCAAAACAATCAATGTTACAACTGTGTGTACATATATGCACAAGCAACTGTTTGATAGCCTTGAGCAAGATTAAAATGCTCTAATCAGATATTTTTCTCACCAGTTCCTCCGGGAGAAGTGCAAAGTTTAATGCAAAATTCAGCCTGAACTCCTAATGCAAAGTGTTTCTAAACAACTCTGGAGATTTATAGCCTGAATGTAGAACTATTCCCTGTTCTTTTACTTGTCCAAATGCAAAGAAATTAATTTTATGGTCATAATTTCAGTACTTCTGGGACACTATCAGGACAGAAGTAAAAATAGAACATCATTATATTGTCAGGTCCTATAGCTGAGTGTGACTAATAGCTGTAGTGTCACAGACGTAATAATCCAATAAAGCTGTATACTCAGGGCCAAGTAACACCAGTGCTGGGAAAGATCTAAGTGTGGTTGCAGGAGCAGATTTCAATCAGCAATTCAGCTTTAAAGATCAGAGGTCTATCTGGGCCCTCTTACTTTTGTCCCCTTACTTCATACCTTTCTCTTGAGTACTCTCTCTCCTTTGTGGATTCTTGGGTTCGCTCTATCCTTGAAAAGCTAAAACAAGTTCCACCTCACCATTAAGATTTTCCAAGACTTCTCTATCTAAATTGCAATGTTTCCTTCCCCTCAACTATGACATGGGTTAAGTGAATGTAAGTTAGTTTTGCCTCTCTGACTAGGCAAAGGAACATTTCTTTGCCATGGGTTTTTACATTCCCTTCAAAGGCTTTGTCCTGAGTTTATTTCAAGTATGTGATACATTCTTTGAATCCCGAGCAAATCTATTTTCTTCAATGTTTTTGTTTCCCAAATGAGATAGGACAATTACTATGAAGCCTCTGAGCACCTTTCTAGTTCTCCTATTTCATCATGGTCCACACTGGTACTCCAATGGTCAAATACTACACTGCAATGAGACTATAGAGAGTTAGGGATCAGCAGACCAGGGATGGCTAATACCCACATTCCAGGCAGAGGAAATAGCAAGAGCAAAAGCCCTGAGACAATAAAACATTTATCATGTGTATGAAACTGCAAAGAGGCACAGAGTTATGAAAAGGCTGGGAATAAAAAAAAATTATGTCAGACAAATTGTCAGTTTACTAGCATTAAACAGCACTGCAATGAACAGTGTTACCTTTTAAGCACAGTTGTTTTATCTACTGCCCCACACCTAGAGGCAAGAGAGAAATGAGGAGAAAATTCCATAGCAGAAGGGAATTAAAAAATTTATAATAGGCAATCAGACTATTTGAGTACCTTTACTTATATTATCCCTTTCTTTTGAGTTGTGTTAATTTATTGAATTATCTGTAAAATCAGTAGGCAGGTAGACTAGGCCAAGGATTATTTACATTGCCCAAGTCTGAGAGTTTCAGATAAATATGTGCAATAACATAAATACAACCACATGGAAAGGTAGAAAGGCAGGAATTTATCAATCCAGTGGATTAGCATATGCTACCAGAAGCCATAATTAATAATCCCCAGGTGAGGCTTCAAGGAGAGTGGGGCACTCAGAGAACATGGAAGCTCTTCAGCCCTTCGCACATACCTTGCCCCATGCATCTCTTCCATCTGGCCATTCTCATAACAAAGTAGTAAACTAGTTTTAAAATTTTCCAATGCCAAAAATGTCTATGTGATGAGGAATCAAATTAGTACTATTAGTGTTACTACTATTATTAAATGTAATTTATCTGGCTCACACAACCTTCTCAAACATGCAACCCATGGGGAAAACAGTCAGTTTCTTGGCGCTCTAGATACAGAGAAGCATTAAACAAGATGATACCTGTAAGTCCTTCTAGCAAGAGAGTAGGATGAATTTATAATTTACTAATTTCCTTCTTACACAATGGTGACAGTTTCTTACAAAGGCTACCTCCTCAAGTTCACAATATTTCATAATGAAGAACAGTATTGATGACTGCTGGGCTTTTGAAGTAACTGCAGGACTAAGTCAGGCTTTGTAGTAAGCAGCTTCAAAGATGGCCCTCAAGGATCCCTACTGCCTGGTATTCACAACTTTGTGTAATCCCCTCCCCTTGAGAGTGGGCTAGACGTAGTGCCTAGCTTTTAACAAGGAGAACACAGCAGAAGTAATGGGATGCCAAGCTGTAGGTTACTAAAAAGCTATACCATATACCAAAGGATAATACTCTTTCCTCTGTGTCCATTTATTTCCTACAATGTCAGAACCATTAGGAGAAAATCACACAATTAAAAGATGAGTCCAATAATAATGATTTGATGTTTATGTAGCCTAGAGATAATGGACAATGCAATAACATCTCAGGAGAACCAAATTTTAACTTTTGGTCCAATGTTAATATAATCTTCCTATGATATTGTACCTATATCAGTATATGGGTTAAACAACCTATGCTCCAGTTTATGGCCAATGAGTTTTTTAAAAATAGTCTATGTATACCATGTAACTGGAGTTAACTAGTGAGCCAGAATGGAAGGCCAGAATGGAACCTAGAAAGAAAAGACTTACCAAGATTTCACTTTCAGATAAAGGCAGAAGGCTGACTTGAGTTGGCCAAGTGAGTCTTTTGTTTCACCCAGCATGTTGGAGTATATCTGCCCCCAAAATATTTTATCTAGCTTTCAAGGATTAACCTGAATTAAAACCTCCTAAATTTACCCTTCATTATCTTTCATGACTGGTCACTTTCTAGAGTGTAGATGAAAATTGTATAGCAGTTACACACTTGACTTTTTCAAAGTAGGCTGGGCCCAGGCATTGAAGTAGAGCTAAATGACATTTCAGAAGCTTAGTCATTTTCAATAATGATTCCCCTTCCTACTGAGTTTAAGCAGAAAAAAATATTGCATTTAGGTAAAAAGGCATAAGAATAAAAAACAAGTTACTTTATTAATACCACCACCATCATTTATATAGTACTTACCAGTTACAAAGTGCTTTTGTATACTGAGAACTAAAAGCATCTACCCACTCACAATGCACTGCCTACATTAACATGATTTTACTATTTTAGTGTCTTATCAAACATTATTTCACTATTCTGTATTCATCAACATGACTTTACTATTCCAGGTAATTCCTGCTCATGAAGAAAAACATTGCAAATAACTCTGTTGTTCATTCCAGAAACTTCCAGAAAAAATTCAAGTGAACAGCAAACAGGCTTTCAAGCAAGTAAGATTAAAACCAAAGCCCTTGTCTCAAAAGCCATCAATCCTAAACTATTATATCATGATCTTTACCCAATCCTAACCAAGCTTCCATACTCAAATAGCCACCTTCAATCAGATTCCAAAACCTCCCCATTTTGCTTTTCTCCCTCCCTGACATGCTAAGGCTCTACCGAGGTAGTGCTCTTCATTACCACAGTAAGGATAAACTCAACTTTGCCTTAGCAACAAGTTATTGTGGTGGTATTTCTGAGGACCCAGCATTCAACAATGCTTTTTACTTCTGCCCTCACAGCAACCCCTTTAAGAAGCTAGGGCAGGAGGGGGAGGAGCAAGATGGCGGAAGAGTAGGGTCTCCAAATCACCTGTCTCCACCAAACTACCTAGAAAACCTTCAAATTATCCTGAAAATCTATGAATTCGGCCTGAGATTTAAAGAGAGACCAGCTGGAATGCGACAGTGAGAAGAGTTCGCGCTTCTAACAAGGTAGGAAGACGGGGAAAAAGAAGTAAAGAAACAAAGGCCTCCAAGGGGGAGGGGCCCCGCGAGGAGCCGGGCTGAGGCCGGGGCGAGTGTCCCCAGGACAGGAGAGCCCCGTCCCGGAGACGCAGGAGCTGCACCGACCTTCCCGGCGGAAAGGGGCTCGCGGGGAGTTGGAGCAGGACCCAGGAGGGCGGGGATGCCCTCGGGCTCCCGGGGACAGTAACAGCAACTGCGCGCCCAGGAGAGTGCGCCGAGCTCCCTAAGGGCTGCAGCGCGCACGGCGGGACCCGGCGGGACCCGGAGCAGCTGAAGGGGCTCGGGCGGCGGCTCCGCGGAGGGGGCTGCGCGGCCCCGGGAGCAGCTCGGAGGGGCTCGGGCAGAGGAAGAGGCTCCGTGCGGAGGGGGCTGCGCGGTTCCAGGAGCAGCTCGGAGGGGCTCGGGCGGCGGCTCCGCGGAGGGGGTTGCGCGGCCCGGGAGCGCGAATCCAACAGCGCAGGCTCCGGAGCACAGGGCGCCGGGACACAGCCCAGGATCCCGCCTCCCCCGGGACAGGCAGAGGCCGGGAGGGCCCAGGACAGCAAGGACACTCCTGCCCCAGCTGAGCAGATCAGCGGCCCCGCCTCGGAGCCTCCAGGCCCTGCAGACGGAGTTCCCGCCGGAGCTGAATCCAGGTTTCCAGAGCTGGCCCGCCACTGGGGCTGTTCTCCTGCGGCCTCACGGGGTAAACAACCCCCACTGAGCCCTGCACCAGGCAGGGGCACAGCAGCTCCCCCAACTGCTAACACCTGAAAATCAGCACAACAGGCCCCTCCCCCAGAAGACCAACTAGACGGACAAGTTCCAGGGGAAGCCAAGGGACTTAAAGTACACAGAATCAGAAGATACTCCCCGGTGGTTCTTTTTTTGTTTGTTTGTTTTTGTTTTTGTTTTTGTTTTTGTTTTGTTTTGCTTTTTGATTTGTTTCCTTCCCCCACCCCCTTTTTTTTCTCCTTTCTTTTTCTTTCTCTTTTTCTTCTTTTTTTTTTTTTTCGTTTTTTTTTTTCTTTTTCTTCCCTTTTTTTTTCTCTTTCTCTTTTCTTTCCTTCTTTCTCTCCTCTCTTTTTCTCTTTTTCCCAATACAACTTGCTTTTGGCCACTCTGCACTGAGCAAAATGACTAGAAGGAAAACATCACCTCAAAAGAAAGAATCAGAAACAGTCCTCTCTCCCACAGAGTTACAAAATCTGGATTACAATTCAATGTCAGAAAGCCAATTCAGAAGCACTATTATACAGCTACTGGTGGCTCTAGAAAAAAGTATAAAGGACTCAAGAGACTTCATGACTGCAGAATTTAGAGCTAATCAGGCAGAAATTAAAAATCAATTGAATGAGATGCAATCCAAACTAGAAGTCCTAACGACGAGGGTTAACGAGGTGGAAGAACGAGTGAGTGACCTAGAAGACAAGTTGATAGCAAAGAGGGAAACTGAGGAAAAAAGAGACAAACAATTAAAAGACCATGAAGATAGATTAAGGGAAATAAACGACAGCCTGAGGAAGAAAAACCTACGTTTAATTGGGGTTCCCGAGGGCGCCGAAAGGGACAGAAGGCCAGAATATGTATTTGAACAAATTCTAGCTGAAAACTTTCCTAATCTGGGAAGGGAAACAGGCATTCAGATCCAGGAAATAGAGAGATCCCCCCCTAAAATCAATAAAAACCGTTCAACACCTCGACATTTAATTGTGAAGCTTGCAAATTCCAAAGATAAGGAGAAGATCCTTAAAGCAGCAAGAGACAAGAAATCCCTGACTTTTATGGGGAGGAGTATTAGGGTAACAGCAGACCTCTCCACAGAGACCTGGCAGGCCAGAAAGGGCTGGCAGGATATATTCAGGGTCCTAAATGAGAAGAACATGCAACCAAGAATACTTTATCCAGCAAGGCTCTCATTCAAAATGGAAGGAGAGATAAAGAGCTTCCAAGACAGGCAGCAACTAAAAGAATATGTGACCTCCAAACCAGCTCTGCAAGAAATTTTAAGGGGGCCTCTTAAAATTCCCCTTTAAGAAGAAGTTCAGTGGAACAGTCCACAAAAACAAAGACTGAATAGATATCATGATGACACTAAACTCATATCTCTCAATAGTAACTCTGAATGTGAACGGGCTTAATGACCCCATCAAAAGGCGCAGGGTTTCAGACTGGATAAAAAAGCAGGACCCATCTATTTGCTGTCTACAAGAGACTCATTTTAGACAGAAGGACACCTACAGCCTGAAAATAAAAGGTTGGAGAACCATTTACCATTCGAATGGTCCTCAAAAGAAAGCAGGGGTAGCCATCCTTATATCAGATAAACTAAAATTTACCCCAAAGACTGTAGTGAGAGATGAAGAGGGACACTATATCATACTTAAAGGATCTATTCAACAAGAGGACTTAACAATCCTCAATATATATGCTCCGAATGTGGGAGCTGCCAAATATATAAATCAATTATTAACCAAAGTGAAGAAATACTTAGATAATAATACACTTATACTTGGTGACTTCAATCTAGCTCTTTCTATACTCGATAGGTCTTCTAAGCAAAACATCTCCAAAGAAACGAGAGCTTTAAATGATACACTGGACCAGATGGATTTCACAGATATCTACAGAACTTTACATCCAAACTCAACTGAATACACATTCTTCTCAAGCGCACATGGAACTTTCTCCAGAATAGACCACATATTGGGTCACAAATCGGGTCTGAACCGATACCAAAAGATTGGGATTGTCCCCTGCATATTCTCGGACCATAATGCCTTGAAATTAGAACTAAATCACAACAAGAAGTTTGGAAGGACCTCAAACACATGGAGGTTAAGGACCATCCTGCTAAAAGATAAAAGGGTCAACCAGGAAATTAAGGAAGAATTAAAAAGATTCATGGAAACTAATGAGAATGAAGATACAACCGTTCAAAATCTTTGGGATGCAGCAAAAGCAGTCCTAAGGGGGAAATACATCGCAATACAAGCATCCATTCAAAAACTGGAAAGAACTCAAATACAAAAGCTAACCTTACACATAAAGGAGCTAGAGAAAAAACAGCAAATAGATCCTACACCCAAGAGAAGAAGGGAGTTAATAAAGATTCGAGCAGAACTCAACGAAATCGAGACCAGAAGAACTGTGGAACAGATCAACAGAACCAGGAGTTGGTTCTTTGAAAGAATTAATAAGATAGATAAACCATTAGCCAGCCTTATTAAAAAGAAGAGAGAGAAGACTCAAATTAATAAAATCATGAATGAGAAAGGAGAGATCACTACCAACACCAAGGAAATACAAACGATTTTAAAAACATATTATGAACAGCTATACGCCAATAAATTAGGCAATCTAGAAGAAATGGACGCATTCCTGGAAAGCCACAAACTACCAAAACTGGAACAGGAAGAAATAGAAAACCTGAACAGGCCAATAACCAGGGAGGAAATTGAAGCAGTCATCAAAAACCTCCCAAGACACAAGAGTCCAGGGCCAGATGGCTTCCCAGGAGAATTTTATCAAACGTTTAAAGAAGAAATCATACCTATTCTCCTAAAGCTGTTTGGAAAGATAGAAAGAGATGGAGTACTTCCAAATTCGTTCTATGAAGCCAGCATCACCTTAATTCCAAAGCCAGACAAAGACCCCGCCAAAAAGGAGAATTACAGACCAATATCCCTGATGAACATGGATGCAAAAATTCTCAACAAGATACTGGCCAATAGGATCCAAGAGTACATTAAGAAAATTATTCACCATGACCAAGTAGGATTTATCCCTGGGACACAAGGCTGGTTCAACACCCGTAAAACAATCAATGTGATTCATCATATCAGCAAGAGAAAAACCAAGAACCATATGATCCTCTCATTGGATGCAGAGAAAGCATTTGACAAAATACAGCATCCATTCCTGATTAAAACTCTTCAGAGTGTAGGGATAGAGGGAACATTCCTCGACATCTTAAAAGCCATCTATGAAAAGCCCACAGCAAATATCATTCTCAATGGGGAAGCACTGGGAGCCTTTCCCCTAAGATCAGGAACAAGACAGGGATGTCCACTCTCACCACTGCTATTCAACATAGTACTGGAAGTCCTAGCCTCAGCAATCAGACAACAAAAAGACATTAAAGGCATTCAAATTGGCAAAGAAGAAGTCAAACTCTCTCTCTTCGCCGATGACATGATACTCTACATAGAAAACCCAAAAGTCTCCACCCCAAGATTGCTAGAACTCATACAGCAATTCGGTAGCGTGGCAGGATACAAAATCAATGTCCAGAAGTCAGTGGCATTTCTATACACTAACAATGAGACTGAAGAAAGAGAAATTAAGGAGTCAATCCCATTTACAATTGCACCCAAAAGCATAAGATACCTAGGAATAAACCTCACCAAAGATGTAAAGGATCTATACCCTCAAAACTATAGAACACTTCTGAAAGAAATTGAGGAAGACACAAAGAGATGGAAAAATATTCCATGCTCATGGATTGGCAGAATTAATATTGTGAAAATGTTAATGTTACCCAGGGCAATATACACGTTTAATGCAATCCCTATCAAAATACCATGGACTTTCTTCAGAGAGTTAGAACAAATTATTTTAAGATTTGTGTGGAATCAGAAAAGACCCCGAATAGCCAGGGGAATTTTAAACAAGAAAACCATATCTGGGGGCATCACAATGCCAGATTTCAGGTTGTACTACAAAGCTGTGGTCATCAAGACAGTGTGGTACTGGCACAAAAACAGACACATAGATCAGTGGAACAGAATAGAGAATCCAGAAGTGGACCCTGAACTTTATGGGCAACTAATATTCGATAAAGGAGGAAAGACTATCCATTGGGAGAAAGACAGTCTCTTCAATAAATGGTGCTGGGAAAATTGGACATCCACATGCAGAAGAATGAAACTAGACCACTCTCTTTCACCATACACAAAGATAAACTCAAAATGGATGAAAGATCTAAATGTGAGACAAGATTCCATCAAAATCCTAGAGAAGAACACAGGCAACACCCTTTTTGAACTCGGCCATAGTAACTTCTTGCAAGATACATCCACAAAGGCAAAAGAAACAAAAGCAAAAATGAACTATTGGGACTTCATCAAGATAAGAAGCTTTTGCACAGCAAAGGATACAGTCAACAAAACTCAAAGACAACCTACAGAATGGGAGAAGATATTTGCAAATGACATATCAGATAAAGGGCTAGTTTCCAAGATCTATAAAGAACTTCTTAAACTCAACACCAAAGAAACAAACAATCCAATCATGAAATGGGCAAAAGACATGAACAGAAATCTCACAGAGGAAGACATAGACATGGCCAACATGCATATGAGAAAATGCTCTGCATCACTTGCCATCAGGGAAATACAAATCAAAACTACAATGAGATACCACCTCACACCAGTGAGAAGGGGGAAAATTAACAAGGCAGGAAACAACAAATGTTGGAGAGGATGCGGAGAAAAGGGAACCCTCTTACACTGTTGGTGGGAATGTGAACTGGTGCAGCCACTCTGGAAAACTGTGTGGAGGTTCCTCAAACAGTTAAAAATATACCTGCCCTACGACCCAGCAATTGCACTGTTGGGGATTTACCCCAAAGATACAAATGCAATGAAACGCCGGGACACCTGCACCCCGATGTTTCTAGCAGCAATGGCCACTATAGCCAAACTGTGGAAGGAGCCTCGGTGTCCAACGAAAGATGAATGGATAAAGAAGATGTGGTTTATGTATACAATGGAATATTACTCAGCTATTAGAAATGACAAATACCCACCATTTGCTTCAACGTGGATGGAACTGGAGGGTATTATGCTGAGTGAAGTAAGTCAGTTGGAGAAGGACAAACATTATATGTTCTCATTCATTTGGGGAATATAAATAATAGTGAAAGGGAAAATAAGGGAAGGGAGAAGAAATGTGTGGGAAATATCAGAAAGGGAGACAGAACGTAAAGACTGCTAACTCTGGGAAACGAACTAGGGGTGGTAGAAGGGGAGGAGGGCGGGGGGTGGGAGTGAATGGGTGACGGGCACTGGGTGTTATTCTGTATGTTAGTAAATTGAACACCAATAAAAAAAATAAATAAATAAAGTATAAAAAAAAAAAAGAAGCTAGGGCAAATCTTACCATCTTCATCTTATACTAAAGTTCAGAGAAGTTAACTAATCTGCCAAATCAAAGAACATGAGTAGCAGAAGAATTAAAACACAAGATTAAGTTCAAACTAAATATTCATAAGTATAAAATTTTAAAAGTCAGTTTGTGCAGACAGGGGAATATGAGATCTTAAAGACCAGAAAGGACAGATAAAAAGAGAAAACGGTACACACCTAGGTCCACATTCTCTTCAAGAGTGTATTCTAGATAAAGAACGGTATTTAAGTTGTTACAGATCACATGGGGGACAAGGATCCAAGAACCTGAGAATTAATGAAAGACAAGTCAATGATCAGAGAGAATCCAAGAGACAGAAAATGATGAAGAAGCATAAAGGGTGCAGTAATAGTAATTAAGAAACTACTTCGTAAAGATCAAGAGTTCAAAAAATCTAGATGGACTAGAAGAAAAAATCCAGTAATATCAGCATAAAATACTAACAGACTTACAGGATGATTTTCCAGTGACAGTTACTGTAAGTGGATTGGCTTATAGGAATTACATGTTTCCTAAGGGCACATGGCAGAGAAATTTATGGAATTAGGAAAGGCACACTAAAGATGAAACATGATGAAATATAGTCAAGAAGGACAAGGAGAGAAAAAAACAAAGCTTGGAGTGGATTTCAGATAGCCTGATGGTGTTCATGAAAAACAGGCAGAATTTTTTAAAAATATTTTATTTATATTCAATTTCCCCCATCAAGTGCCCCTCTCAATGCCCATCACCCAGTCACCCCATCCCCCTGCCCAACTCCCCTTCCACTACCCCTTGTTCGTTTCCCAGAGTTAGGAGTCTCTCATGTTTTGTCACCCTCTCTGATTTTTCCCACGCATTTTCTCCCCTTTCCCCTATGATCCCTTTCACTTGATGGGATGAGCACTGGGTGTTATACTATATGTTGGCAAATCGAACTCCAATAAAAAAAAATACAGAAAATAAATAAATAAATCACAAAAAATAAATAAATTGAATTTGCCAACATATAATACCCAGTGCTCGTTCATTTCATAGAGACAGGATTTAGTCGAAGAATGGATGCTTTCTGACAGACACAAAACACATCAGTTTCAGAAGTGTCATTACAGTGAGAATGTGTTAAGAAACAAAGGTCTGGGCCAGAAAACAAGGAGAAATCAGAGAAAAAAAGAGGCACTGAAACTCTGCACACAGAACTAGGCCAAAATAAGAAAAATAAATGGACCAATGTAAGGAATGAAAACTTAGAAATTTAGCTGAACCCTCCTGAAAATCACAATGCGGTCCCACAAGAAATCCTACAGGCAGCAATCATGACTGCAGATCACAATTCAGCAGAAAGATGAAATACAGAAAAGCTGAAGGAAAACATATTATAGCAACTCCCCCACCCCAAAACAGCAGCTCATATGCAAAATTCTGTCCCAGGTAACCCAACTCTCTAAACAGATGAGAAGTTGAGAGGCCACCTATCCCCAGAGCCATTTTTCATCCCAGAGCCATTTTTCATCCCAGAGCCATTTTTCAAAGACCCAAGAAAAATCCACAAGGGGCAGAGGCAGCTAAGCCTACAGCAACTTAGAAATACAGAATTCATAGGGAAAATGGTAAATATATTTCACCAATTTCTCAGCTTTGCCAAAGGGCAGTACTCTCTCATGTGCTCAGAATGAGCGTTGGTATCTGCTTTTTCTTGATACGTATTTGGAGCATTATATTGGGGGCCCTTAAATCTCTATAATTCTTAGATGCTCTTGCCATGTGACTGCAGATTTGAATAGACAATCTAATTCCAAACTACTCATTTTCCATTGAGCTCAAGGTGCTTGGAAAGAAATGAATCAGATATATAAATGAAGGGGATCCCTGGGTGGCGCAGCGGTTTGGCGCCTGCCTTTGACCCAGGGCGCGATCCTGGAGACCCGGGATCGAATCCCACATCGGGCTCCCGGTGCATGGAGCCTGCTTCTCCCTCTGCCTGTGTCTCTGCCTCTCTCTCTCTCACTGTGTGCCTATCATAAATAAATTAAAAAAATAAAAAAAAATGTTTAAAAAAAAAGATATATAAATGAATTCTGAGAATTGAAAGGTTTTTAGATAAAGGTCTCCTTACAAATGGGCTGATTGGGAATTGTCTGTTGAGGACTTCCCAGCTCACACACTTTCCCTTCACTCCTTTCCATACTGCCGAATTTGGCCTGTTTTCTTCCCCCTTTCTGTGGGCTCCAGAAGCACATTTATACACCTAAGACTTTCAGCTATCATTTTGCCAGGTTTAGAAACTACCACAGTGAAATTAGTATTTAGAATACCTACAGTGGAGCCCAAAGGTCTTTCAGTATTTTGGTGGATACAATAGATTCTCAGGACTGGAAAGAATGGTTCTCAGACTTTAGATGATAAAGAGAAGATGAACACTACTTACCAGCCTTTCCTCTTGTATCAAGAGCAATCAGTCTATCATTTTAATAACACAAGAAAGAGGATAATATTAAGAGCATGGAGCCACCAGCTCCTTGCCTGAATGTTTAAAAAAGAGATCATAGATGTGACGTTTATTTTTTTAAGATTATTTATTTATTTATTCAGGGAGAGAGAGAGGCAGAGGGAGAAGCAGGCTCCATGCAGGGAGCCTGACATGGGACTCGATCCTGGGTCTCCAGAATCACACCCCGGGCTGCAGGCGGCGCTAAACCGCTGCACCACCAGGGCTGCCTGCAAAGTGTATTTAAATGAAGCATTTAAAGCAACCGATGCAGGACACCTGGGGGGCTCAGTGGTTGAGTGTCTGCCTTTGGCTCAGGTTGTGATCCCGGGGTTCTGGGATCAAGTCCCAGATCAGGCCCCCTGTGGGAAAGTCTGCTTCTCCCTCTGCCTATGTCTCTGCCCCTCTCTGTGTTTCTCATGAATAAGTAAATAAAATCTTTAAAAAAGAAGCCAAAAAAATCTTTAAAAATAAATAAACCAACCAATGCCTCTCAAACTCAGATTACCTTCAAGGATACTAAAATTTAAAGTCTCTTCTATACTTGTATCTTTGCCCAATAAAAATCATCTTTAGGTATTACTCATTATTAGTCGAAATAAACTACAAGGTGGAAGGGGGGAGACATATGAAAGCTTTAAAAACTTGAAGAACAACAGTGCTATGCATTTCTTTTCAATGCCCATGTTCTGAAGCTGAACCCAGTAGGGAGAAGTGGTGTTTGCAGACTGTCATGGTTTTCTCTTGAGATATGTGTCTATCTCCTTCCATATTTGCAGCCTACATCTTTGGGCCATGGTAATGTAACTCCCAGATCTGTGATATCCCTTAGGTTGCTGGGGAGACATTGAAACACATGGAGGAGGGAAAGGGGGAAGGGAGCAGGAGACACTCACCTGAACACACAGTGCCCATGACACCTGTCCCACTAAAAGCCCTTGTCCTTTGAACTGTCTGCTTTGTCCTCATCCTTGGGAGCAGCTCTAGAGGGAGGGTGCTGCTATTCTAGCCCTACTCTGCCCTTCCCCATACTGTAGGCCTCTGGAAGGTAAGAGACCATTTATTTTTTGTCATTCCCTGTCTCCTGGTTCCCTTTCTGAAGATTTATCCTCTGCTAATCCTCTCCTTAGACGAACAACCAAAGTGGCCAAAGAACCCCATCTTAAAATGTTTGGAGCTGTCATGGTTTTCTGAGTGGGTTTCAGCACCCGTTATTTCTACAATTGCAAGATCATTTGGTGCTGCCTTAGAATAAACATGGTGAACAGGAAATGGAATGGTGGTAGGTGGGGGGGAAGTACTGTTTTTATGAGTAAATCTTATGAAGTCATTTTATTCTTTAGTTGTCATGTTGTGTAAGTTTGATAAAAATAAAAATAAAACATGAACTTCTATTTCCTGACTGGTTTGTGCACCCAGTGAGGAGCTACTAAACTCTACTAGGAGGAGCCCTGTACCGACAGGCTGCAGGGCATGCATGTTGGCCCCATGGTTGGACAGTCAGTGACCAAAGAATAGTCCCTCTGACTTATTAGAACACCATGAACAATATGAATTCCTGCAAATGCCTGCATGTAATGAGTGGAGTTTATCATGAAATGAGGCAGAAGGGTCACTGTACTGTTAAGAGAACCCCTAATTTTAATAAAATATCATTATATCTCTCAATCCTGCCAAGAAATGACAAAACAAAATAGCAGGAAGGGAGGAAAAGCTTTTCAGGACAAGGGTAGCTTCTATGTTATTAAGATGCACCAAGTTACCTTCCATCCTAGGTGTATATATATAATGAATCCAGGCAAACCACTGACAAGAAACATTTGGAAATTAGACAAAATAGATTCCTAGACTCAAGCAAAAGTTCAAGGTGAGGGGGAGAAGGCGAGGAGCAGACTCAGATGGAAAAGAAGTCATTACCAGCTCCTCTGGAATACCAATAAACCTTAGTTTTGTGAAAACATATTTTTTATGGAATTTCATAAACATCCCCTTGTGGTCCCTTGACATTTCAACCTAACTACATGTGCAAATGGAGGGCATGTTTATAGAATAGCCAAAAATTAGAAAGGCCGATGGTAGGCAGCTGGAGAGTGTTTTTGCTTAATAAAGGACTGAAAAATTTCACGGGGTTGAAGTACCTAAATGATCTATGCTTATACTAATTAGGTGTGTGAGGGTGACTTTGTTTTGGTCAAAAGTCCAAGGGAACAGATAGGCTTGGGGGTTTCCTGATGGCTGAGTGCCAGCCAGGCCTTTAACTAATTAAGAACCAGTTTCTCTGCATGGATATTTAAATTAAACAAGCCCTCTCACAGCCAAGGCTTCTATCTGGTTCTAATTAACACTTATGCCAGCTGTGAAAATCCTCACCTGTAGCCATTTTGTTTGTTTTGTGACTCAAAACAATATATTATTAAAAATACTTCTATTCTATGGCTCTTGTATATCCTCACCTCCACAAGGATCTGAAGAGAGGCAAGTACTTATCAGCTCAGGTGGAAAGAGTGAGACTAGATCTGTTGAGAAGAGATCACATTTAGAGAAATTACTCTCTGAGCAACAGGCTACATATGTCCCTTTGTACACTAAGAACAATCTTTTCTTTCTTTGCTCTCTTCCCACCACACTTACAGCTGGCATCTCTTGCCATTTCTTGCCTCTACTGACGTCTTTTCCCAGACATTAATCACTGTGTCATCTGCTAGACAAAGACACAAGCCCTTAGGGAGGGCAGAACCTCCACTCTAGACTCCGGCAGAAGAGCTCCAGCAGAAGTGCACAGGTCTGCTATTTGGGGCTCTAGCAGTCACAAGGCTCTCCTGAGGAACTCATGGTTATCCAGAGTCCTTTGGTTGTATTCTACTAGAAAGACCTGGAGATTCTGCCTGGTCCAGCCAGTGTGGCAACTTCATTGGCTTCCTCTGGACCTTGGACAGAACTTCTTTAATTGTCTATCTATGGAACACCTAGGTGGCTCAGTGGTTGAGCATCTGCCTTCGGCCCATGGCATGATCCTGGAGTCCCAGGATCGAGTCCCACATCGGGCTCCCTGCAGGGAGCCTGCTTCTCCCTCTGCCTGTGTCTCTGCCTCACTCTGTGTCTCCCATGAATAAATAAATAAAATCTAAAAAAAATTGTCTATCTACACATAGACACATAGCGCTACCTCGTGTCTCTCTTGACACTTCACCTAGGACCTAAGGTCCTTTGCTAGGAGGCAGTTTTTTCCTAGAACCAATTCCATACACTGGTATGCAAATATGACCAAGCCAGGGGCACCTTGTTGGCTCTGTTAGTGAAGTGTCTGCCTTCAGCTCAGGTCATGATCCCAGGGTCCTGGGACAGAGCCCTGCATCGGGCTCCTGCTCAGTGGGAGGCCTGCTTATCCCTCTCCCTCTGCCCCTTCCCCTGCTTGTGCTCTTTCTCTCTGTCAAATAAATAAAAAAATCTTTAAAAAAATATGAACAAGCCAGAGAAAGTCTCTGTCTCACCCATGTTTATAGTCCCATGGGCCAGACCTATCATCAGTCTGCATCAAGCCACGAGAATGAACCACAACTCTTCTTGTGAGGATCATGGCCTTCTCACCATTCCTACCTATGCTGTTGTTGAAGTGGAGAAGCAATGTATCTGCATCAACCACACAACTCTTTAAATGCCATGCCGTACAATGCTTTTTGGAGCATTAGGTTTAACAAAAATTAGAGTATTTAAAATAAATTTACTGAATTATTATGCGATTTCTAGGTGTGTACATAATATTTGAGTTTGGAGACAAAATGGAAGTGAAATATCTGAGGGAGAAAACATAGATTTACTTACCAAAAACCGGTGACAAGACTCTTCATCAGAACCAATACAGATGTTTTCATAGCAAGACTAGTTGGCAAAACACGAAGATGTTGGCAGTGGTTATAACTCTATGTAATTGGATTGCTAGTGATTTTTGAATTCTTTCAGTTCTGTGTAAGAGCTTGGAGGAGAGAGTGCACAGCTCTTCCTATCTGCATCCAGTGATATCACATCTATGGCTTAAAATTGGCCATGATGGAAGTATTTTCACCTCAGAAATTGGCAAATGCTATATACCAGAGTGCTTTCTCTTCTTATAGAGAGCCAGTTGTTAAACATTTACTAGCATACCACTTTTTGTAGTCTCTAGACCTTCTCTGCAAGAACATAATTACAATCTGAAGTTATTTTTAAAGAAAATAAAATGTGAGTATATTAACCTTTGTGTACATGGTGCTTTTTCATCAAATACTAAGAAAATTGATTTTTCCTACATAAAAGACCCATAATCCACATAGGCTTGCCCTTAAGTTTCCACTAAAATCCAATCTCTCTCCAATATCCATATAAATAAGTATGAAAACACATTTAATCTAAGCATGAGTTTGAGGCAGAAAAATCAAACTGAGAATTTATAGCCCATTAAAATTCCAAATAATTAGCAACCATTCACAACCAGGCCCCAGATGAATAGAAGGGCAAAAGCCTGAATTCATTAGGATTCAAGAAGCCAGGCTCCACCTCAACTTTTGAATATAGTCACTTTCACTTCTCCTAGGTTCCTTAATTCTGGGGAGATCCATACAAATAGATATTAACTGTTTTGGATTCCTCTGCCTTGTGACCATTTTTAAATGCCAATGCTTGGGGCACCTGGGTGGTTCAGTCAGTCTGCCTTCCACTCAGGTCATGATCCTGGAGTACTCGGATTGAGACCCATGTCAAACTCCCTGCTCTGCTTCTCCCTCTTCCTGTGCTCCTCCCCCTGCTCATGCTGTTTGTGTGTGTGTCTCTCTCTCAAATAAATAAAATCTTTTTAAAAAGATAAATGCCAGTGCTTAGTGAAATTACCCACCAGACCATTTATTTAGGTCTTTCCCACACATCCCCCAACTAAGAGACCCAAGATGAGCAAAATCTGCAGTGGGCACAAATGTGTGTGGAATGAACTGGAGGTGGCAGAGTTAAGTTTCATACCTTTCTTGGACTAGCACATAAGTTAAGGTCACTGTCATGGTAGCTGTTGAAGGAACTAAGCGGTTTTGGGTAAAGCTTTCTCTAAATACCTCAGGCCTTAGTTTTTCACTTAATGAGAAATAACAATGACCCCAGGGTCCAGGGCTTTCAAGTAATTTCATCAATTACAAGGATAAATCAAAAGGCTTTGAAATGTCAATGTGCTATGTAACAGCTAGACACTTAAATTTCTAATCAAAAAGAAATGTGGATTTTTTGACCTTGGGTGGGTGAACTTTAGGTTTCATGATCCTACCAAAATATAACTTCTGCTAATATAAAAGTAGAGGAAACAGAGATCTTTTGAGCCTAAAAGTTAACAGTCTCTTGCAGATCATCTTACGGTAGGGCACATTTATATTTAAGCATCTTGTCCCATCTTTCGCACTGCCAATGTTTTCACCTAATCTTAAATAAACTAATCACAGCCCAGAAGGGACTCGTTATAGGGGAAAGAGAGGAGAATTTTTTTTTTTAGAGGAGAATTTTCTAGGACTGCCAGTTAACAGGCACCTGTTCAGCTTGACAAATCCTAGGATGTCATTCTGGGTGCTAAGCCACATCAGCCTCGAGTGTAAGGTGTCCACTGTGACCAGTATAGAACCCGGCTCAGAACAAGGAACATCTCAGGTCCCCGGGGCCACCTCTTGCTTCAAAGCAAGGTCACAGAGGTGTGCTATCCAGAGAAACCAGTGTAACCTATGAGGAGTTTGCTGTAGCTGAGGAAGGGAACAGGGAGAGGGCTACGCCAAGCAGTGTAACGACCTGTTCCGATATATACATATACATTTAGAAAATGGGGACTCAGTTCCTTGAGCACCTCCTGTGTGCTGGGGGGATTACAAAGAGAGTCACACTTAACTCTCGCAATATCCTTAATAGCAAAGCATGAGAGTAGTTTTGCAGAGAAGGAAATGGAGTCTCAGAGGATAGACAGTTCCTGGCAGAGGCAGGTTTGAACTGAGGTCTGACTGACCTCGCTAGGCAAGCTAGAAAGCACCAAGCCTCCAAACTACATAATGCAGGTGTGTGTATTCTACAGGTGATAGGAACACATACTGTTCTTGGGCTTACCGTCCCATGGCTGCAGAGGAAGGCCACATTCCCAGACATATGCCAGACTGACTGATACCTCTAAAAGTGTAAACTGGTGAGAAAATGAAACCCCCGCTCTGAGATTAGGTGTTCCTGTGTTCTGAAAGCTTCGCCCCCAAATTAGTATGAAATCTCATTCCTCATCAGAGAGGAATCCTGACCCATACCTTGCCAGAAAATCGACAGTTGGGTGAAATCCAGTACAGACTCATAACCTCTACATGTTTTCAAGAAGCCCAGGAGACAGGAACCTGGGCAAAACGGCACCAAAGAAGGGGAATGCTTACCGATCAAGCCTTGTAGTTTGGCTGCTGTATTGATACTGTGACCTGGACAGGGAGAAGACAGAGCACTTAGCATACAGGAGCATTAAATAATCCAATCAACATTAGCACTTCTTGTCAGGAGCAATTCACCGCAATTCATCCATCCCACTGCACATGTCTGTGTAATGGAGCAGGAAACACAGGGGTCTGGGAGCCTTTGCATATGAACTTCATGCCTTGCCCCCAGCCTCCAGCACCTGATCTTGTTGAAAGTGTTTAACAGTGGCACAAAGGGTTGAAATCATATGTTAGAAGTCAGCTGAGCTGCTATTGCCTTAGAGTGAAAATGAGCAGAGTGTCTCCCAGACTCAGACAAGAGGCTCACCGTGTAGTAAAACTGGCCTGTCGTTCCAGCAATGTCTGTAAAGCAACGAAATGACCAAGGATGTATGGAAGAGTAAAGCTTTAGAGGAGAACTGACCTCTGTATTACTTTAATTGTTGTCCTCTGCCTTCAGGACCCCTATCAAATAAATACAGGGAAGATTGACTGGCAGACAACCATTTCCTGCCCCTTACTTGGTCCATGGGTCTCATCACACCCCCCCTTTTGCATAGATAGAGTTATATTCACACCCATGTTGTCATCATACCTGTTGAGATGAAAGTAGCACCCTGCTTTTCTTTGATTTCTGAAGTTTGTTTTCTACAATCTAGTCCATCCCATCCTTCTGATGTCCATTACTGTCTTTGCAAAATGAATAAAAAGAGAGATTAAAACATTGGTGTTAAAAAGTCACAGTGAGTAATATTATATTGTATACATATACCACATCTTCCTTATCCATTCATCTTTCGATGGACACCGAGGCTCCTTCCACAGTTTGGCTATTGTGGACATTGCTGCTATAAATATTGGGGTGCAGGTGTTCCAGCGTTTCACTGCATCTGTATCTTTGGGGTAGTCAGCCATTAGAAACGACAAATACCCACCATTTGCTTTGACATGGATGGAACTGGAGGGTATTATGCTGAGTGAAATAAGTCAATCGGAGGACAAACATTATAAGGTCTCATTTATTTGAGGAATATAAAAAATAATGAAAGGGAATAAAGGGGAAAGGAGTGAAAATATCAGTGAGGATGACAGACATGAGAGACTCCTAACTCTGGGAAACGAAGAAGGGGTGGTGGAAAGGGAGGTGGGCGGGGGGGTTGGGGTGACTGGGTGACAGGCACTAAGAGGGGCACTTGACAGGATGAGCACTGGGTGATATGCTATATGTTGGCGAACTGAACTCCAATAAAAAAAAAAGTCATAGTGAAGTATCTTTGAAATCACAACTGTCTAATCATGCCAAACTCTATAACAGCAGCATCTGCAGCTTAGAGAAGAACATTAAATAATACTGTTACTGCCCAACACAGAGCATGTACACTGAGTACAGGAAATAGCAATGGAAGAAGTGTGACAGTTACTAATATTGGCTTTTGTGGATGTGGCCTTTGGAAACCATCCCCTCTAGGATTCTCTGAGCAAAGTGGATACCACAGATGTGCCTTCAAGCTCGACACCTGGACCTAAATCCCATGGTTAGAAGTTGTTCAAAGTTTAGGGCCCTGTTTGAAACAGTACAATTTGTGAAGCTTTTTAACATCCCCATTCCTAAAACCTTGGTTCATCACAGCAACAAAACCCGAGGCAGCTTTCAATACTGTCAATAATTGATCTTTCTGATTTCTCAATAAAGTCTAGGAAGACAGTATTTGTAGAATACCAATGTCCTACTTACAAGGTATCAATAAGTCATTTACCTAATAAACAATATACATAATTCAAGTCAAAATCAAGAATAAACTAGACAGATTCAATCGGCACCCTTTTACCTTAAGGCAGGAATCCGGTTCCTCTCAGTGAGTAGGGTTTTCAGGTTTTTGAGAGAAACAAGTCTTCCTTTCAATGGGTTCTCCCTTTGAATACTGGAGGTCACACAACAGAAGCATAGATATAAATAAGCGCTGTCTGTCGGTTGCCAAGGCACGCGCACTTTATGTTGAATCGTTGAACCCAGCTTACCACGCCAGAGTCTGGCAGGCGTGCTCCGCCAAAGGGGCGGGGCCAGCATGCGCCAGCAAAGGGAGGAGCCTCGTATTCCCGCCATTTTCTATCCTGACTAATCGCTAATGAACAATGTTGTTTCCTGCTTGTGACTAGAGACTATACAAATCTCCCCCCCCCCCGCCGCCCCGTGAAATAACACCTGGGGAAGAGGACCTGGGGGGAAAATTTTTAAGTTACTATTATGTTAAATACACAACTATACTGTAAAACAAAACTCAGAACAAGGCAACATGACTTACAGTGGCCACTCACTGCCAGAAAGCACAGCAATCTCACTGTGCCTTTCTTAATTTATATCCCACACTTGTCGAAGGAAATGCATGCAAAAGACTAGGGGCAGAAATGAGTTGAGTAACATGCTATTACACATCCAATTTATTTTATTTTATTTTTTATTTTTGCAAAAAATAAAATCCCAAACAGCATTCAGTGGTGGACAGTGACAGGCACTTGGGGGCATCCAATGTCCTAAAACAAGTTCTTAGCCATTCAGATTGTGAATGTGTGAGCGTTTTTACACTAAAAATACTACAGCACCTTCTTTCTATTAGAAAACTCTTTACCGGGATCCCTGGGTGGCGCAGCTGTTTAGCGCCTGCCTTTGGCCCAGGGCGCGATCCTGGAGACCCGGAATCGAATCCCACATCAGGCTCCCGGTGCATGGAGCCTGCTTCTCCCTCTGCCTGTGTCTCTGCCTCTCTCGCTCTCTCTGTGTGACTAACATAAATAAATAAAAATTAAAAAAAAAAGAAAGAAAACTCTTTACCCTGTTTGTTCATTGAAGATAACACGGAACTTTTTTATACTAAGAGCTACTTGTAATGTCACAAAACGATACTAAACATATAATTCCTCTATAAAACAAAGTGCTAAACCATGATAAACGGCAGTCCATGATGGACACTCCACTGCATTCACTGCCATTAAACATTATGGACTGAGCCAGATGATTAAATTCTACATGTGTAAGCCCAGAGTACCCCAAAATGTTTTTTAAGGAAATGCATGAAGTGAGAACACCACCAGAATTTAAACCAAGTAAATTTATACCAAATACACAATTATCAAATAAAAGGCACTCAATTTGACCATTCATTTCCTCCACAGAAATTGAAATTGCACAAACCTTGCCATCATAAATCTGACATCCTCGACACCAAAATTTAACTGAATGCAATGAGGATGAACAAACCATTGTTTTCTAAAATTAAACATCGAAATGTATTCAATACTGGCTGAAGGGAAGCTTAGGAGCATTCACGGTGTTTGTAAACCATCAAGTGCATATGAGACGAAACTTTTAAAGGAAAATGCATGAGAAGTGGCGGGACCACGTGTGGTTAAATACAGTAATGTAAAAATGCAAAGCACTGTTAAGGTTTCTGAAGGCTCTTTAAGTTCAATGAGCCAAGTTCTACGCTGATCAGATGGTCAGTTTCCTCATTTTTAAAGTTGAAAATATCAGGGAACGTTTTGTTTCTTTTAAAATTAAGTCAGCGTATGAGAGGATTGATTCTGAAATTTTACCACATCAATGATATTTAAGGGGTAACAGCCCTGTAAAACTACGCCCAAAGGAAGCGAAGAAGCACTGTCCTAATGCCGTCGTACACGGTCCCTCAGCATGTGAAATTTCTTTTTGGGGTTGAATTTAACAGAAACAAGGGGACAAAGGCCAAGAACTAAATATACTGAGGCAATAGTCATCCCGAAATTTAAAATCGAAGACAAAATCAGCTCCCTGGCAGCCACCAAGCTGTCCTGCTCCCGCTCAGACAATAGCGCCATCTATTTCCTCATTTTTAAGTTGAAAACAGTACAGTACCTTAACACCACGTATAAGAGGGGACCAAACCCAATATTTAAACAAGTAAAATATCAAAATTATCATGTGGTAGCATAGGGCACAACACTGTGTCCCTATTCAACTAAGAGACCGACACTGTCACAAATCTAAAGCCCTCTAGACTATTAAAGAATATTATTAATTATAATATTATTAAAACACATTACTTCACATACCAACTTATAAAAAGTGTACTACAAATAGCCAACTATCAATGACAACTAAGAATTAAATTAACCTTACGCTTTTGTGATTGTATGTGGGAGCTGCCGCCATGTTCCCTCACCACTGAGGAGAACGCTCTACCACAGACTCACCACAAAACCCAAGACGAAATGGGCACCGTCACAAACCGCTGCGCTCCTTTTATAACCAGCATATGGCTCCGCCTTCAATGATCCTGATTGGTTGGTATGAGAATGATTGACAGGGAAACTATTCACTCTTCTCTTTCTGTGGAAAATCTATCCACATTGTAGGTGTCCGCTCCCTATTGGTGGGGAGGTATTTGCTTGGAATGTTTGTGCTTGAGTTGGGGTTACTCCAACTCCAGGCTAAACAAGCCACTCAGAACTCAAACCAGACTCCCTGATTGGTCCCAGCTTGAATTAAAAACAGACCTCCAACCATTTTTTTTTCAGATTTGCATACCATTGTCTCCTTCTAGAAAGTTCTCTCCACCATTTGTGGTCTTGGGATCAAACTCAAACCAGATACTTGGTTAATCTTAGCAGGGAACTCAATCTCCATTGCAACAATATTTGGGGGTGCTCATTTGGACAGTTCACATATTACAATTGGGAAAGAGGAATAGGGGTGATACTAGGAATCTATCTGAAGTGGAAAGTGAACCTAAATAACTGCCCACCTGACAATTGCACATGTGAATTAGGGGCATTAAATGGGGAATTGTCCAGTCATTGAAGATCAGATACACAGAATGGGCAACTAGGTGACCCTGGGAGGTAAGGAGAATATTCATAGAATAGGGAGGATGAGTGTGGGGTGAGAGAGGCCTAAGGGATGGGATCACTGAGAACTAGGAAATGGCCAGACTAGACTTTGAACCTATGGCCCTCTAGTGCCAATGTCCATACTTTAAGCCTATATACTAGACTAATCACACCTCTGGTGTGGTGCGTCTTCTTGGAATGTTCTTTTCCTCCAATGCTCACCCTGCAGGGCCCAGCTCTAATGCAGCCTCCTTCATGAAGCCTCCCTGATTTTCTTTTCCCACTCCCAAAGTCAATAGGCTCTCTCCTGCTGCTATGGGGTAGGGAATATGGAAAAACAAAAGAGTCAGGGTGCAGAGAAGTGCTGGAATCTCTGGTATCACTTAGAACTGGGCTGGACACGGTGGGAAGGACCTTAGGCTTGTGCTTGGAAGTCTGCACTTGTGTTAGGTCCCAAGGCTTGTACTTAGAAGTTTGAACTTTTGTTGAGGTTGTAGAAATTCTGGAAAGCTCAGGGTAAACAACAAAGTGACTCATACCTGTCTCCTGATTGGTCAGAGTAGTTTAAATGAAAACTACAAGTTGAAAGGAAACCCAATAAAGAAAGTAATGTGCAACAGCCACTGGGATTAGTCAGAACTAAGAAACCAACCTACATGGTAGCCATATTTCAGGCTGGACAGGAAGATACTACCAAGACATGAAACTGAAAGGTGAAGGGAGTGAGATAAACCAAGGAAACTAGACAAGTGTACACTTGCAGTTAGGGGGTCTGGGGGGATGGTATGGTCTGCAATTTTTGTTCTTTCTACTTAAATCTTCAGAGGCCTTCAAGTGGAGAGAATGTAGAAGTACAATCCTCATCCTTTGTAGGCCCAAATCATGTGATTAAGAGTGGTTGACCAAAGCGTGGTTCCTAAATTGCCAAAATCCATATCAGTAGGGTTTTTGTTGTTATTGAGGTGAATTCAGATAACACAAAATTAACATTTTATTTTATTTTTAAAAATATTTTATTTATTTATTTGTGGAAGACACACACAGAGAGAGAGGCAGAGACACAGGCAGAGGGAGAAGCAGGCTCCATGCAGGGAGCTCTATG
Organism: Canis lupus familiaris; assembly: GCF_011100685.1. NCBI lineage: Eukaryota > Metazoa > Chordata > Mammalia > Carnivora > Canidae > Canis > Canis lupus. Next base: position 104,853,796 of record NC_049260.1, read on the forward strand.
TGGGACTCGATCCCCAGACCGTGGGATCACACTCTGAGCTGAAGGCAGATGCTCAATGCTGAGCTACCCAAGTGTCCCAAAATTAACATTTTAAACTGAACAAGTCAGTGGCATTTAGTATACTTACAGTGTTGTGCAACCACCATTTCTATGTACTTCTAAAACATCTTCATCAGCCAAGAAGGAAATTCAGTACCTGTTAGGCAGTTGCTCCCCATTTCCCCTCCTCTCCAGCCCCTGGCAATTATCAATCTACATTCTGTCTCTGTAGATTTGCCCACGCTAGACATTTTGTATAAATGGAATCAAACAGTACATGGGCTTTGTGTCTGGCTTCTTTGCTTTTGTTTTTTAAAGTTTTTTTATTTATTCATGAAAGACACAGATAGAGAGAGGCATAGACAAAGGCAGAGGGAGAAGCAGGCTCCCAGAGAGGAGCCTGATTCAGGACTTGATCCCAGGACCCTGGGATCATGAACTGAGCCAAAGGCAGATGCTCAACCACTGAGCCACCAAAGCACCATAACTCTGGCTTCTTTGACTTAGCCTACTGTTTTTGAAGTTATCTGTGTTGTAGCCATCAGCACATATTCTTAATTCTTGATTTATGCTTCTAAATCAGACAGGAAAAAAAATAAAGTTCCAAACAAAAAGACTACATTCGTACTTTCTTTTTTTAAGATTTTATTTATTTATTCATGAGAGATACAGAGAGAGAAGCAGAGACACAGGCAGAGAGAGAGAAGCAGGCTCCATGCAAGGAGCCTGGCGTGGGTCTCAATCCTGGGTCTCAAGGATCACACTCTGGGCCGAAGGCAGGCGCCAAGCCGTTGAGCCACCCAGGGGTCTCCATACTTCCTTTTATATCTATGTATGTAGTTATTTTTACCAATGGTTTTATTTCTCATGTGGATTCAAGTTATGCCTAATATCTTTTAATTGTGGTGTAAAGAACTGCCTTTAGTATTTCTTACAGGATAGGTGTGCTAGCAACAAACTCTTTGTTTTTGTTTATCTGGAAATGCTTTAATTTCTCCTCTTTTTTCCTTCTTTTTATTGTAGTAAAGTAAGCATAACTTAAACTTAACACTTTAGCCACTTAAAAGCATTCAATTCAGTGGCATTAAGTACATTCATAATGTTGTACAACTATCACCACTATCAAGTTCCAAACATTTTTTATCATCCCAAACAAAAACTCTGTACTATTAAGCAATCATTCCCCATTGTATGCTACTGAAATTTAGTTGGTATTAATCAGAACTATATTGTTATAAGTTAAGAGGTTAGTTGCAATCTCCAGGGCAACCACTAAGAAAATAACTAAAAAATATGTAGTAAAGGAAATGAAAAAGATTTAAATGGTGTATCCTAGAAAATGTTTGTTTCATACAAAAGAAAGCAGTAATGGAAGAATAGAAGAACAAAAAGTCTAAAAGACATAAAGAAAGTAAATACAAAATGACAAACATATATCCTAAATTATAAATAATTAAATTTGTAAAAAAGATCAAACACTGCAATAAAAAGGCAAAGATCAGCAGAAGGGATTTTTAAAAATTGATTATTTATTTATTTGACAGAAATAGAGCATGAGCATGAGTACAGGCAAAGGGAGAGAGAGAGAGAATCTCAAGCAGACTCCCTACTGAGCACAAAGTCCCATATGGGGCTTAGTCTCACCATCCTGAGGTCATGACCTGAACCAAAATCAAGAGTTGGATGCTTAACTGACTGAACCACCCAGGCACCCCAACAGAATGGACTTTGAAATGACTCGACTATATATTACCTATGACAGACACACTTTAGATTCAGACAGAAATAAATTGAAAATAAAAGGAAAAGATAGGGATGCCTGGGTGGCTCAGCAGTTGAGCGTCTGCCTTCGACTCAGGGCATGATCCCGGGTCCAGGAATTGAGTCCCTCATTGGGCTCCCTGTGGGGAGCCTGCTTCTCCCTCTGTCTGTGCCTCTGCTTCTCTCTCTGTGTCTCTCAGGAATAAATAAATAAAATCTTTTTTTAAAAAAAGGAAAAAGATATACCATGCAAACTGTAACCAAAGAGACCTAAAATGGCTGTATTAATATCACATAAAATAGATTTTAAGACAAAAACCGTTACTAAAGACAATTTTAGAATGAGAAAAGGTGAAATCACTCCAGAAATTATAACATTTATAATCATACATACACCTGACAGCAGAGTCCCAAAATACATGAAGCAAAGACTGATGGAATTGAAGGGAGAAATAAATAATTCAAAACTTTAATATTCCACTTTCATTAATGGATTAAATAACTAGACAGAAGATCAACAGGGAAATACAAGACTTAATATTATAAACCAACTAGATTTAACAATCTAGAGAACACTGTGCTCTGAAATAGCAGAAAACACAGTATTCTGAAGTTCACATGGAACAAATGACAGTATAATCAAGTCTCAATAAATTTAAAGGGATCGAAATTAGACAAAGTACCTTCACAAAATAGCAATGCAGTGAAATAAGAAATTCATAAAATAAAGAAATTTGGTAAATTCACAAATGTGTGAAGATCAAACACACACCTTAATAACTAGTGGGCCAATGGGAAAAAATTACATGAAAAATTAGTAAATACCTTGAGATAAATAAAAATTAAAATGCAACATGTCAAAGCTTATGTAATGCAGGAAAAGCAGTGTTCAGAAAGATCTTTACAGATATAAGTGCCTACATTAAAAAAGAAGAAATATTTCATATCAATAACCTAAATTTCCACCTCAAAAAAGTAAACAAAACAAAACAAAACAACAACAACAAAAAACCTAAACTGAAAGTAAGGAGATGAAAAAGAAAGATGTAATAAAGAGTACAGCAGAAATCAATGAAAGTACCACTTCATACCTACTAGGATGGCTAGAATGAAAGACATGGAAACTAACAGGTGTTGGTGAAGACGTGGAGGAATTAGAAACCTCATACATTGCTGGTAGGAATGTAAAATGATGCAGCTGATGTGATGAATTTTATGTTATGTGAACTTTGCCCTAATAAATAAATAAATATAATATAAACAAGCATGTGCATGCACATGCACATACACACATAGACTTTCCATTATTTTCCTGAAAACAAGCTTAATGATCTCAGGATGAGAGATCCCTATTTGTTCTTGTCTTTTGATAGAAGACAGGCAACAGTTGGTCTCCAAGTTCTGGCTAAACCCAGAAGCAAGCAACTCAGAGGCCATGCTTCACCAAGTCTCGCTTTCTAAACGTTCATTAATTTTTGCTGTCAGTCTAGTGACCTTGTCCTACGGCTTTTGGCGCTATCCAGACGAAGGTTTGATCCATACCCTTTTACTGATGAGCTTAGTGTCTTTGGGTTGATACACTCCTTGAAAGGCAGAAGGGAAAAAACACATTCTGGGCAGTCTGTCTTTAGTGACTTACATAAATGTTTTTTTTTTTTTTAAGACTTTATTTGAGAAAGAACGAGCTAGAGGGCACAAGCAGGGAGAGTGGCAGAGGGAGAGGGAGAAGCAGCGAGGCCCAGCAGGGGATGTGGCAGAGGGAGAGGGAGAAGCAGAGAGGTTCAGCAGGGAGCCCCACATGGGGCTTGATCCCAGGATCCTTGGGATAATGACCTGAGCTGAAGGCAGATGCTTAACCAACTAAGCCACCCAGGCACCCCTACATAAATGTTCTTTTCAACTCTGTCCATACCTCTAGACTATACAGCCTCTGGCACATACACATGAAAAAAAAAAACACAGTTAATGTCTATTAAATAAATTCACTTGATCCACACAAAACCCCAATGATTTGGGTATCATTACTTCTGTATTACAGATGAGGTCTTTATTTCTTCATTGGCAAAATGTGAGTTTATTAACACTCATCTCACTTGGTTTTGTTGCATCTTTTAATTATATCCATTGTAAGAGACAGTATAATATTGTAGAAAGAGCATTGGTTTTGTATCAGAAAGTTAGGAGTTTGTGTATTACCTGAACCATATCCTGTGAACATGGGAAAATAACTTCTCTGAATTTCAGTTTCCTTGGCTGTTAAATTAAATGTTATATATAATACTAAATTACAAATTACAGTATATACAATGAAGCATTATACACTTCAGCAACTAGCTGTTCCTTTTTCGGGCTTCTTGCTCATTCTCTCATTTCTAAATAATGTAGTGCCCAGGGCTCCAGCCTTGAGACTCTTCTCTATCTACCCTTATTCATGTATTGATTTCTTAGCTTCAATACTATACATAAGAATATATTTATATATATACATAACATATGAGTATGTATATGTGTAGATATATTTACATGCATGCATATAAACGTTTAGCAACCTAGTGTAATACCTAACGCATACTAACTAATTGAAAAATGGTATTCATTCTTACTTAAATGATAGTTACTATTACAGATAAAACATCCTCAAAATAGGTGCCAGAAAGTTTCTTTCCTCCTTTCCTGGTTTTGGTGTGGCTCCCACGCACTTATAGTTTCCTTCTCTGATGCTACTCCTGAATTGCCTTTATTTCTCTCAGGAACATCCTCTGTTCCCTCCCTCCTCTCATCTAATCCTTGCAACTTTGGCCTTCCTAATAAAGACCCTTGATCAAGCATGCACCTCTCTGCCTCTGCCTTTTAAGCTGATTATTTGACACTGAACACAAATCATGGTCCTTGATCAGCCCTTTGCTGCCCTCACCTGGCCTATTTCAGTGTCTGTTACAGTTGACAGATGACCACTGGCCAGCAGAGGCTCAGCTCTGACTTACTCTGACAAGGAGTGCACAGAAATAATTCCCTCGGGGAATTCAAGCAAATGTATCCCTTTCTCTGGGAGATAGGAATGAAGAGGCAATGGCCAGCTCAGTCTGATACCTCCGAAAGAGAACATTCAGTGCCTTCCCAACAATCTATTTCAGAACTGTTCAGGACTACTCATGACTAAGTCAGCATTATGTGGAAAGAAAGCACAAATCATATGGAAACCCCTGGCCTCATATGACAGCCTTTCTGAGCTCAGTTCATCTCTAGATCTCTAAATGCTAGGACCTACCTAAGTTGAAACTCTATCTCTGAACACCAAAGCTCTCTTCCTGTTTTAGAACCACATGCTCTTCTGGCGGAGGTGGTAGGCAGTGTGAGCTCTATCCTAGTTACTTTACTGTGTGTTATATAAGATGCCAGCTTGGACTTGCCAAGGGAAATTCCATTTTCTTGAAGGCGGATAGCTTGAACCATCTCCCTCAACCACTGTCTAAAGAACAAGTGTGAAATTGGGGTGGGGTGTGGGACAAATGGGTGAAGGGGGTCAACAGGTAGAAAGAAAAGAAAAGAAAGAAAAGAAAAGAAAAGAAGGAAAGAAAAGAAAAGAAAAAGAAAAGAAAAGAAAAGAAAACCACTTTGTCATACCTTCAGACCCCCAGCAATCCGTTCTTGAATTTCTCAAGTGAGCAAACATAAACTGTTTCCCTATTTGTTTATTAAGCAAATATTTTAGAGGGAAAAGAAGTGATGGGTAGTTGTTTTGGGGGGAATATTAGACTATCTATTAACTAGCTACTTGAAAAAAGTGCATGCATGTTTGTGTTCAGCGAAGGTGGGGGGAAGCCACTGACAAAAGGCAACATTGATTCCCCAAACCACAATAAGGATCAAATAGAAAACTGAATATAGAGCTGATCTCTGAATATTTGATACAAAACCCCTAAATCTTTTTTTAAAGATTTTATTTATTTGACACACAGAGAGCACAAGCAGGGGGAGCAGCAGGCAGAAGGAGAGGGAGAAGCAGGCTCCCTGCTGAGCAAGGAGCCTGATGTGGGGCTCAATCGCAGGACCCTGGGATCATGACCTGAGCCGAAGGCAGACACTTAACTGACTGAGACACCCAGGTGCCCCCAAACTCCTAAATCTTTAGCAAATAGATCCATCTTCGTGGGAATTAATACATTGACATTATAACCAAGTGAATTTTCCTTAGGAAGGAAAACACTATTCAAGATTAAGTATTAAATTAATATTATTTGATATCTTAATAAATCAACGGAAGAAAGACTCAGCATGTGGTTATTTCAATAAATACGGAAACAGATCAATAAATAAGCTTATCTATATCTGACTTTTTGGATGCTTAATAAAATATGAAAGAGATGGATACTTTCTTAACCCTATGTCAAATGTCACTAATTTTGAAACAATGGAAGATTTCCATTGAAATCATGAACAAGGCAATGAAAGCACTGAGTTGACTATGATTTCACATTGTTCTGGAAGTATTAGTCATAGCATTTAGAGAGAAGAAAATAAGATATAAAAAAGGAAAGAAGAAAAATTATTATTAACACAGAAAAAAACTATGTATCATTAAAAACTCAGAGGAAAATAGGTTTCCAGGGTGGCTCAGTCAGTTAAGTGTCCGACTCTTGGTTTCAGCTCAGGTCATGATCTCAAGGTTGTGGGATCGAGCCCCATGTAGGGCTCTACACTCAGTGCACAGTCTGCTTCAGCTTCTCTCTCCTTCTCCCTCTTTCTCACTCTCTCTCTTTCTCTCAAATAAATAAATACAATCTTTAAAAAAATAAAAACTCAGAGAAATGACTTAAGTTAGAAAATAACTTATAAGGTAATTGGTTAGAATTGTTAATAAAAATTCAATAACACTTATACTACATTAACATAAATTTAATGTAAGAACATGTCTTATTTGTAAAATAATAATAATGACTGATTTCCTAGAAATAAACTTGACAAGATATGGACAAGGCCCAAATGAATAAAACAAAATTGTAAAACTCCACTGATAACCATAAAAGAAGATTCTAGTAAATGATAAAAAGACATACTGTATTCTTTATGAGAAGATGTAAATGGTTTAAAAAAATCAATTACATTAATTAAAATATTCGACGTAATCTCAACAAACATTAACATAATATTTCACTTTGGAACTTGAGTATATTACTCCAAAATTCGTCTGGAAAATAAGTATGAGGAAATTGCCAGAACCATTTTGAACAGAAGGAGAAATAAGTGGGGCCTAGCATCAACAGATATTAAAATGCGTTATAAGAGGGCTGCCTATCAGTCAGTTAGCCAGCTGCCTTAGGCTCAGGTCATGACCCCAAGGTCCTGGGACGGAGCCCTCATCAGACTCTCTGCTCAGCAGGGAGCCTGCAGGCAAGGCTCAGTCAGTTCAAGTGGCTGCATTGGTTCAGATCATAATCCCAAGGTTCTGGGATGGAGCCCTCATCAGACTCTCTGCTCTGCAGGGAGCCTGCTTGCATTGGGCTCTCTCCTCAGTGGGGAGCTTGCTTCTTCTCCCGCTGCCTGCTTGTGCTCTCTCTTTCTGTCAAATAAATAAAATCTTTAAAAAAATAAAATAAAATGCATTATAAGAATATATTAATAAAAACTATGTGTTACTTAGCAAGAGTATACTAAAAAATTAACGGAACATGATAAAAATTTTTTCAGATAGGCCAAATGTACATTGAAGAAATGTATTTTTTAAAGATTTCATTTACTCATTTGATGGGGGAGAGGGGCCACAAGCACAGGGAGTGGCAGGCAGAGAGAGAGGGAGAAGCAGGCTCCCCGCTGAGTAGGAAGCCCCACAAGGGGGCTCTATCCCAGGACCCTGGGATCATGACCTGAGCTGAAGGTAGACACTTAACCAACTGAGCCACCCAAGCACTCCTACACAAATGTATTGTTATACAGTTTCAAATGTGAGGAAGAAAGCTGGTTTATTGAACAGATTTCCTTGAACAATAGACTAGCCATTTGGTGTGAGTAGAGGAGTGAAACTTTTATCTTATTTTTCACATCAAACAGAAAGAAGGAAAAAGAAAATAAAAATTAACTTTAAAAAAGAACAAGCATAAACTGACATCATCATTCATGGACAATTTCTTTTTTGTAGATTTATTTATTTAAGAGAGAGAGAGCGGGGGAGAGGGGCAGAGGGAGAGGATGTCCCAAGTGGACTCGGCACTGAGCACAGAGCCCAACACAGGGCTCAATCTCATGACCCTGAGATCATGACCTGAACTGAAACCAAGAGTCAGTCACCCCACTGAATGAACCACCCAGGCACCCCTCATGGGCAATTTCTTGGCAGAGGCTGACATCTAATCTTATGCCCCAGAAACCACTTAACATCATAAGACTTCAATGAATTAGTGATTACAAAGTTTCCGAGGGAAATAGTAGCTCACTAGAGCATTGAAATTCAGGCCCTGACCTTTTTAAAGTAAGAACTAAGGCTGCCTTTACATACTAATATGTGATATCTGGAGAGCAAAACTTTTGTCTTTCATTAATTGACAAGAAACAGTTTTCTAAAGAGGAAATAGAAACACCAACTGGCAATCTTCCTCTCTGATGCCATCATTCTTTTATTTACCTCACCTCTTGACACTAAGAGGAAATTTTTATATGTTGCCTCCTCAAAGTTTGCCTCCCTCTGAACATTCTCGTCCATGGTGCTCTGGGGGTATCAGCTCTGTACTGAAGCATGTGTGCCAGGGTGCCACAAGCCTCTAGCTTGAGTTCCTTCTGTGCATCTGTCAGCCCTGTGACTTTGACCTCAGTTTTCCCATCTGCACATGGAAGCAGTTGAACTAGATCATGTTTAGGCTTCCTTTGAGTTCAGGCATCCTATAAACAAAGCCTTTTCAATACAAAGAATCATTCGTTCCCTTTCTTGCATTGCCCTTCTTTTAGAGGGTCTTTGCTAGGACATCAGTTAGATGTACCAAGAGATTCTGGTCATAAACACTTCTGTCCATTCACAGGGGGCAACATCTGAAAAGCGGCAACTAGCCATACTTTTAAAGGACTCCTTGCCAGTTCCTGATTTTCTCACTTGGAGTGCACAGGGCTCTGTGAGTCTTTCTAATCACCTTTACCCCTGTAGTGATGTCATCTGTTCTAAAGAGCAGAAATGCCATCTATGCAAGGATGACTCCATAATAGATCTCCCTGGGCCAGATCTCTCTGGGCCATAGGTACCCAACTGCCTACTAGGTGTCTCTTCCTGAAAGTCTAATAGGTGCCAGTACTCAACTGCCTACTAGACATCTCTTCCTGAAAGCCTAATAAGCGCTGCATATTTCTTATTTCCAAAAAGGACCTCCTCCTCTTTTCACCAAAGTAGCTCCTTCACCAGTCTGCCTGTCTTAGTCAACCCAATACTTAAACAGTTGTTCAGACCAAAACCTTGCAGTCATCCTTGCCTGCTCTTTCTCTCATGCCCTCCATCCAATCCGTTGGAAAATCCTGCGGTTCCTACCTGTAAAATACATAGAGGATGCCATCACTTCCCGTCTTACCAACTGCTACCACCATGGTCCAAAACACCATCAACTTGTTCCTTCCTCTAATCACTTCTTTATTAGCCTCCCTGCTATGGATTTTACTGCCCTGTAGTCAGTTCTCATGGCAAACAGCTAAAAACGTCTTATTATATCCCTCTTAGGCTTCCCATCTCACTCATCTAAAAAACAAAGCCTTAGGTGGGTGGGGGCGGGCTTGATGTGGGCTCAGTATTAAAGAGGGCACTTGTGATGAGCACTGTGAGTAATATGTAAGTGATGAATCAGTGAATTCTACTCCAGAAATCAATAGTGCACTGGATGCTCACTAAGTAAAATTTAAATTAAGAAAAAAAAGAAAACAAAGCCCGTAAATAGGCCTGTATGTGCCCTTGCCCATTATCTTTGTGGTTTGCCTCCTATTCTTCTCCTTTCTCATTCCATTACAGACAGAGGACTTTACTGTTACTCATCACATCCAAATATACTTCTGCCCCAGGGCCTTTGCATGTGCTATTCTCCCTGCCTGGAAAGCTCCTTTCTAGGTATCCACAAAGCTTACTGGCTCCTTCACATCCTTCAAGTCTTCATTCAAATGCTATCTTATTAGTAGGCATTACTCAAAGACTCTGTTGAAAATTATACACATCTCCTGCCAAACACTCCTTGCCCTCTTCTTCATTTATCTTTATATAAAACTTTCTACTCTCCTACACATCATGTATTTTACTTCTGTATTTGGTTATTGCCTGTCTCTCTTCTTTAGCATGTAGGTTCTGTGAAGACAAGAATTCTTGTTTGGTTTTCCAGGGCCAAGAAGAGTGCCTTGCACATAATAGATACCCAATAAATATTTTTTGAATGAATAAATTAACTCTCCCCATTGACCAGATGCCTCAAAGACTCCCGTCCTTGTTAGAGAGTGATAAAATGGCCTTAGAGAGTGAATTAGACTGTGAGCAATAGGTATAAAATACTGCATAGATGCACAAATGATTATTTCATTATCTGGCCAATGTACAAGGGACACATACAAATTGTTCTAATCACAGAGTGATGAAAAAATTATGAACAATGAGTTCTTGAATAAGTGTAGGGAAGAAATAATGGATTCTCATTTAAATGAAATTGGGATGCAACGGCCTACATCACAGATTCTACTTGTTCTACTTGTTGAACACTGTCGTTTGGGAAAAATATCCTTCAGAGAAGTAGAAGTAAGTCAGAAAGACAAGCCAAGTGAACAAACAGTGGGGCCCAGGGCTTCTACTGAGTAGCGTTAGTACTTAAGCGCCTTTTCATTGTGAATCCTTTACTTTTCGGCACAATGTTCTAATTATTTATTTGCAACATTGTATCAATGAGTATTTGCTCCTTTGCCTTGAAAACAAATTTACTCTCATTCAGAATTTGTTAATAGTGATTGAAAGTTCTGGCTACCTCTGATCAGATACCTACCCCATCCAAATATAATGACGTGAACAATACATGGTGATTAAGATTGTGTTTTCCAAGAGAAGGTTTTTGTTTAGGGCAGGTCTACAAAATATTGTTTCCACATCCTTTTGAGCATCTTAGTTGCTGGATGCAGAATTAGAGATTTAGGCTAGAAGTGCTATAGCTAAGGAGAAGCCCCTCACCTAGGTCATCACAGGGTTCAGGGCCAAATGATGATTTCTGCTTGGACAGACAGTGGCACGTCTTACCTTAATTGTGCAAGAGGCTGGATTGCGTTTGGACAGTCGTACATTCAAGGCCATGAAACCGTGGGCTGCAACCTCCCATAATGGTGGAACAAGAAAGAAATATCTAGGCTTACTATAGTATATTAAAGTTTCAGGGTTTTCACACCACAAAAGTAGTTGAGCCCTCAGAGAAGGAGAAGAACCTGTCTGGCATCCAAAGGCAGTGCCTGGCACCAGTGGAAGGCAATACGGAAACAGAACAGGAAATAACTTTTGGATGCAAAGGTAAGGAAAATCTATTACAGCATCCAAAACCATTGCACAAAAAAGACACTGTCTGGACAGTGTCCTCCAGCAGATCTCTGTCCCTTTAGATGAATGTCACATAGGGAACTCAATTATTCCCACCCCTTACCAGTGGCTAGCTTTTTCATTGATGGCTGACAATTCAAAACACAATTAGGAACTAGCTGTATCTTCACACTGACCACTATGCACACTGTTGAAAACATTAAAGTAGTAAAAAGGTCACTTCTACAGACATGAAGAATAAGTATATGTGCTACTAATACAGAGGTGCCATCAATTTTTCTAAGAGGCTCTCCTCTCAAATCTGTCACAAGGTAATATGATGTGTTTCCTTCTTCCCTGTGTTTTTAATCATTGAAAGATGCTTTCAGGTCAACAGTGTACATGGACACATGCTTACTAAGTGTTCAGTGTCAGTTACCTATTGCTGTATAACAAACAACTTGAAAACTTCATGACGTAAAACAGCATCAATTTATTATTTCTTATGTGGATTGATTGGATGGTTCTCCTACTTCATGAAGTGTTGGCTGAGTCTCTGGGATGGCTGGAAGGCTCCAAATGGCTTTATTCATAGGGCTGGTGATCGATGCTGGCTCCTGGCTAAGAGCTCAGCTGAAGCTATTGGTTGGGGGCCTTGATTTTCCTCCCAGTGTGAGCCTCCCTAGGAGCCTTCTTGAACTTTCTCACCATATGATGGCCAGGTTCCAAGAAGAAGTGTTCCATACAGGAAGGCAGGAGCTGAAGAGCTCTCAAGGCTCAACTGTCATCCTTGCCACATTCTATTGGTCAAACCAGGTCAGAGGGCCAGTCCAAATGTGTCTGTCAATGGGAGGAATGGCAAGACCACATTGCAAATGAGCATGTGGGATGGAAATAATGTTGCAGCCAGCTTTGGAAGCACATTCTACCACAGTCAAGAAATGTATCCCCCCCTCCCACCCCCTACACCCTTTGCTGTTTTCCTTCTCATTTTTCCCATACTGGATTTTGAATCAGATCACATAGATGTACCAGATTAGATGATGCTGAGTACACAAGATATTCTGATCTTAATGTACAAACTATGTCAGTGTAGATCTGTCAAGGGGAATGGGACCAGGCAATAGCCATCTGGGGGATTTTAAGGAAATCAAGGGAGAAATTGTGGTGATGTTTGTCAAACTGCATTCTAGAAGATTATTATGCAAAAAGGACCTCAAGTTTTCTGAAGTGTCTCGGTGCCAGGTACCATTCTGAATATTTTACATTCATTACCTTATTTAATTTTCATCACACTTTAAGGTCTATCTCATTGTCTTGATTCCTCAAATGAAGAAACATAGGTCTAGAAAGGTTAGGCGAACTTGCCCAATGATTACAGCTATTAAATCAGTGGAAATGGTCTTACAATTTAGGTTTGTCCAACTCTAAAACCCTTGCTATGTTTTCTATATTCTTGCTACTCAAAGAGTGGCCCCAGGGGCACCTGGGTACCTCAGTTGGTTAAGGGCACCTGATTTTGGCTCAGGTCATGATCTTGGGGTCCTGGAATCAAGCCCCTTATTGGGCTACACACTCAGCAGGGAGTCTGCTTGAGGACTCTCTCCCTGTCCCTCGGCCCCTTCCCCTGCATGTACTCTCTCTCTCTCTAAAGATAAATTAAAAAAAATTTATAAACAAGAGTGGCCTCACAGAATCCTCATTACATTAAGAGAGGTGGAGCCTGAGGGTGGTCAGAAAGGGTTCTCTAAAGTACAGGGCCCAGAATGGAGGTCCTAGTTGCTGATATTGAAGGGAAGTACGGATTCAGAAGTCTACAGTGAAAACTGGGAGTGAGGAATAGCAGCTGGGATTATACAGGTTGCTGAATACCATGCTGGGTAGCAAATTTTGTAAAAGCTATCATGAGCTTATAATTAGGGATGCCTGGATGGCTCAATGGTTGGGCGTCTGCCTTCGACTCAGGGAGTGATTCCAGAGTCCTGGGATCGAGTTCCACATCAGGCTCCCCACAGGGAGCCTGCTTTTCCCTCTGCCTATGCCTCTGCTTCTCTCTGTGTCTCTCATGAATAAATAAATAAAATCTTAGGGAAAAAAATGTAACCTGCTCAAGGAAGACAATACGGTTTCTCTGAGGAGTCAGGCCAGGCTCAACTGTCTAAATTCTTTCAGGGGATAAGAGAGGATACAGTCAATTCATTTAAGTGTGCCTTCCAGAAACATGTTCCTAAAATGAGAAGTAAAACCAGAGAATACCTATAGTGAGTTAGGTGGCAGCCAGAGGCCTCAACAGCCACTGCTCCAGGGAAGCTGGAAAAACTGTATCAGAACTTTGTTCAAGGTCCACATCCTTCAAGAAAGAGGGCAGGGATCCCTGGGTGGCTCAGCGGTTTGGCTCCTGCCTTCAGCCCGGGGCATGATCCTGGGTCCCAGGGTAGAGTCCCACATCAGGCTCCCTGCATGGAGCCTGCTTCTCCCTCTGCCTGTGTCTCTGCCTCTCTCTCTGTGTGTCTCATGAATAAATAAATAAAATCTTAAAAAAAAAAAAAGAAAGAAAGAGGGCAGCAAAATCCTATGGAACTAGAAAGTGAAAGCCTTCACTTTTGAATGAGGTAAATTTGATTTTGAATCTTGGTCTGAAACATACAAACTATGTGAAGTCATATAACCTATCAGAGGCTCAATTTTCATTATCAATAAATGAAGAATAACAATACTTACATTTCCTTGTAGCCCAGTGACACAAAAGAGAAAATCTACATCATAAGACCTAGCAGGCAGTGAATAAATAAATATTAGTTTGTTTATTTTATACTCACATACTTTATGCTTACTCGGCCAGGTACTATTCCAAATACTTTATAAATGTTAACTCACTTAATCCTCATCACAAGCCCATAGCTGTAGGCACTATTATTACCTTCATAGTACAGATGAGAAAACTGAGGCACAGAAAGGTTGAGTGACCTGCCCAAGGTCACACAGCCAGTGAATGGGAGCATGCAGACTTGAACCCCAACAGTCTAGCATGGAAGTCCACATTCCTAACCATGATGTTACTTGACCATTCTGCTAGGTCGGAATTTCTGAATTGTCAATCATTAAAATCTTCTAATGATTCATCTGAATAGGAGTCCCATCACACTCTATTTTAAACCTCTGCAAGATATTTTGATGTGAAAATAAAAAGTAGACAGCGTTATGTGGAAACATGGCCACAAGTTACCTTGCCTCCCAGGAAAAAATGTGCCCAGATGCCATTGCTAACTCAATGGAAATGAGGCCCCAGAGCCCACCTCCTATCCCCCTCACACCCCAGGGTGTTGCCTGAAAGCATTGCCAGCCTACACATCCCCTTTTGTGTCTGCAGGCTAGGTCAAGGAGGTTGACAGAGTTTTCATTCTCTCCAAGGTGATCATTAAGGACATAAATTTTTATTTCTCTCCATTAAATTGTTGATTCTGTTCCATAAAAGATAAAATGTAGTCTCTAAGGGGGGAACAAAGTAGGCAGTTTGTCATGATTCTGAGTTTCTATTTAATTTAGATGGAAAGGGGTTGAGAGATCACAATGCATGATTTAGCCCCCTATCTTTCCCCACACCAGAAACCACTACTTCACAGGAAAGCAATAAAAAGTCAGAGTACACCTTGCTCTTTAATATAGGATTATACCTGGTAGAGAAATAAAGGAATGACTTATAGAGCAAAGTGTCAAGACTGAGTCAGTCCAGTTCAGGCCTAATAAGGATTTGCTTTGGCTCAGTCTGTTCTGTCAGGGACTTGATAATTTAATGAATAAGAAACTGTCACTCTTGGGTATGTTCTGCTCCACTGCCTTTCTCACCCAATTCCCTCCCACAATCCACACCGGCGTGACCCCTACCTACTTGTCTTTCTGCTTGGAAATTCCAAACATGGAAGGGGCATTGTCCAGCCAAGGCGGATAAAGAATGGACCTAAGGGAGATGGTGCCTGCCTGTCACTGCCTGGGGGACAGAGGAGGAGGGAGTCCACACTGAGTCTTCTAATTCCCTGTTACAGCTTTTCAGTATTCTCTCTCCCACTGCTCTTTAATGGCTGTGCTGAGCTTTGGTTCTACCAATTCGCCTTTCATGCTCTGGGGGGATGCCAGCTTGGGGAAAGAGCTACAATAATGGTCGGCTTTCCCTTTCCCTCTTTTATTGCTTAGATCTCAAATTTGAACCTTGAATGAACAGGAAATTCTAAATACCACCGGCCATGCCTTGAAAATGCTTCCTGTCCTTCACTCCCTCACCTGCCTCTCTTTTAGAAAGGCAGTACTGCATGAAAATTAATAAAAGGAAATTTCATTTTAAATAGAGTCCGGAGACCAGAAGGGGGAGCTCTCGCGCCCCACCACTTGTCACCCATTGCAGACCCAACAGCAAGAGAAGTCTTGCTACTTTAGCTGCGGCTTTACTACCCCAGCTAGAAGAGGAAAAATTTTCCTGCCCCCCTGGCAACAGCCCAGCCAATGAGGGACAGTCATAGCCCAGCCAATGAGAAGCCGCTATACTTCCAACTTCCAGTTTACTCCAATGGTCTTTTTGTTCATTTTTTTCCTCCCTTTCTTCTGCTTTGTTCTGTCTTACCTGTGCTTTCGCAATACCTTCCTTGTCCCAAATTGCAATTCTCTGCTATTCCCAAATTAACCCATTTTTCCTGGTAAAATAACTGAGTGCTTTATTTTTTTTAAAAAGAATTTTTTTATTCATGAGAGATACACAGAGAGAGGCAGAGACATAGGAAGAGGGATGAGAAGCAGGCTCCATGCAGAGAGCCCCACGCAGGACTCTATCCTGGGACTCCAGGATCACACCCTGAGCCAAAGGCAGACGCTCAACCGCTGAGCCACCCAAGCGTCCCCTGAGTATTTTGTTTTTAAGGTTAACAACTGCATAGGGGTTTCTACCTGCGCTCTGGAGTGGGACTGATGAATCTCAGCTGCCTCCTCCATATAATGGAGAAAATAAAAGGACCTACCCCATAATGTTGCTGTGAGTCTAAAACACATAAATCATTTAGAGCAATATCTGGCACAAGTAAATGCTATGTAAGCATTAGCTACCACTATGTCATGAAATTTGGGGTGATAAAGGTGGGAAAGAAATAGATGATCTAGAATTTCAGACTTATGAAGATGAAAGGGACCTTAAAGATCAGCTGGTTTATGCCACTTGTTTTACAGATATGAGATCCAGACACATGACACTCTGGATTCCCATGTTAAAACCCTTTCTATAATGCTACACCTCAATTAATTTTGTTCCTAAACTGGTCTGGCTCTGATTTAGCTGTGCTTTCAGCCAGCAAATATTCAGCTGAGCACTTAGTAAAGGATTGTCCTAAGGTACAAGTCTGGGAATTTGTGCAACATGGTAACTCTAAATCTGGCTGGTGAGATACTATGGTCCCCATCATCCCCATCTCCTGGTGTTCACGCCATTGTGTGACCCACTCTTCTTGAATGTTGACAGGACCTGTAACTGCTTCTAACTCATAGAATACAGCAAAGGTGGCACAATGTGTGTAATGATGTATATGTGATTACATGACATGAGATTTTAATGTCCATCTTGCTAAGAGAGATGCTCTCTCTCACTGGGTTTGAAGAAGAAAGCTGTCGTGTCATTAGCTGCCATATGGGGAAGGAGCTGCAGGTCACCTCTGGCTGACAACCAGCAACAAACTGAAGCCCTCAATCTGGCAGCCTACAAAGAATGGGGTCCTGTCAGCTGAGAAGTAAATCCTTTCCCAGTAAAATCTCAGGTGAAACAGGAGTCCCAGCTAACAACTTGATTACAGTCTTGTGAGACCTTAAGCAGAGGACCCAGCTAAGCTGTGGCCAGACTCCTGGCCCACAAAAAAGGGGAAATAAGGTGTGTGTGCCTTTAATCTGCTGTATTTGTGGTAATGTCATTATGTGACAATAGATAACTAGTATAGGTTTAAAGGTGAACAATGATTTCTGATTTCAAGAATTTCCATCAAGGGTGAAGACAACTTAAAACTTATAAAAGACAACTTTAAACTTAAGACTACTTAAGCGATGCTGTGAACAAAGAAATAAAGCACAGGGTCTGGGCTGACACCAGGTGTTGGTGAAAGGGAGAACAGACACAGCAGGAAATGAAACTGGAGAGCCAGGCAGTATAGGTGTGAGGGTCATGACTACAGACTTTGGTACCAGGGAGATCTGGGTTCAAATTTCAACTTGGCCATTTCCTAGACTTGTGACATTGAGCAAGGAGATTAAGGATTCTCTGGTCAGTTTCTCCGTGTGTAAAACAGCAGTGATAATCATATTCACTTCTCAGGGCTCCAATGAAGATTAAAATGAAATGATACCCATAAAGCAGTTAGTATGCTACTAGCATGTCGTATGTGCTCAATAAAATTTGTGCTGTGAGTAGAGATCAAAACACGAACTTCCTGGTAAGACAGGTCAAGGAACTTTTAGCCTGTAGACAATCGAGATTTAAGGATGGGAGTGATGTCAACAAGTTTGTGGTACAGCAATGTTTATCTGGCACTCTTGGAAGAAAAGATTCAAAGGGGATAAGACTAATGACACCAGTTAGGAGACTGTGGTGGTGGCCCAGGGAAAGGCTGAGAAATAGTTGAGCCGGTAGCACAGTCATCATAAATGGCTAAGTAGGTATATTATGTTCTTCTTGTTTGGAACAACAACAACCAACCATGGCATAAACATACCTTTTCTGCTACCTGTTTTTACCCTTATCAGGGATCAGACAGTAAGGCCACTTGCTCACTTGGTGGTAAAACTCATGGTGGTCTCCCAGCCCTCTCCGTAATCCAGTGAGAAACTTACCCCCTTGGTTGTTTTCCTTCTGATGTGCAGTTTCAATAAAGTATTTGAAGGTATTCATTTACCCATAAAAGTGCTCAGCTTTGCTCTCTTCAGAGTTGTAGGGTAATTACTCATTTATGAAAATGAAAACAATTTTACTCAAGCTAAATGACTTGTTCTTTTTTTTCTTTTTTTTTTTTTTAATTACTTGTTCTGATGGCATAGAGTCAGGGACACTGTACTATACTTGCAACTCCCTCAGGTCTTCAGGCCAAGAATGCCGGTACAGAGGGTCTAGGCCTCCTTGCCACCAGACTGCTCAGTAAACAAAACTTCATCTCCCATAGGGCCCCTGACAGGGTTGCAGATTGGTGTTTCCTCGCCCATCAAGGCTGGAGCTTTGTGACAGCCCAGCTCATTAGCACACAGCGCAGATGGAGTCTAACACTGCAACAGAACAAAAAGTTGCCAAGTTTGCGAAGTTTTTCCTACATACTTTCTGTCCACCATCCCCTCTATTGCCCCCTCTTTCTTTATCCTCATCCCTACTTTGAGTATCCACTTGCATCAATCTAAAATTCAGCGTTTGCTTGTACTTCAGAATCACGCTACTAGGGAGAGAGATGCTATAACCGAATGAAGTCACAGTAAGTGGCCTAAGACTTTGTGTTTTGTTCCTTCCAGTGCAAAAATGTCAGACCCAAGACTTCATTATAAGAGTAGCAGAGCTCCAGGGAAGGTTGAATCCTCATCCTCAGCAGGTCTGGCATGGAGATGCTGGGACCCTGGTTAGGAAGGAACCCTAAGACTTGGGTTGGTTGAATGTGGGTTGATGCACTCAAAAATCTTGACTCCTCAGATTCCTCTAACCCCTCTAGGCCTGCAGAAGGACCCCACTTCTCTCTGTGAAAAGCTAGTGTGCTGCACTCCCCACCCCAGCTTACAGGCTACAAAAAGGCCTCTATCTTACAAGACACACACATTCCTGACCTGCCTTCTAGCCCCCAGAAGCATGGTAAATTACAATTCTCTGGATGAATGGCAGAAATCAGTACCGCCCTTAGACATCTAAATGATGTAGGGGGACTTGTTGCCATCCTGTCCCCACTTACTTTCTGCAAAGCCAGACAGATCCTAAAGAGTGACAGTGGCCTGCAAACTTAACCAAGTAGTAGCCATAGTTATGGCTGCTGTGCCAAATAGAGTATCTCTTCTAGAGTAACTTAACACAGCCTCAGGGTCTTGGTGTGTGGGCTTTGAGATCTGAAAAGCGAATGTTTTTCCATCCTATCATAAGAGACTACCAGGCACAGTTCACATTCACATGGAACTGACAAGACAATAAAATGTGTTTATGATCTTACCCCCAGGCTCTATTAACTTTCCAGCCCTCTGTCTTATTATAGTCCAAAGGCATCTGAACATTCCTCAGAACATCACACACATGATGATGACATCATGTTAATTGGACCGGAAAAGCAAGAAGTAACAAGTGCATTAGAAACCCTAGTCAGACATAGGGGTATCCAGAGGGCAAGAGAAAAACACAAGGAAAATCCAGAGAACATGCCACTTTAGTTAAGGTTTTAGATACCCAGTGGCTTGTGGCTTGCCAGGATATTTCCTCCAAAGTAAAGGACAATTTTGTGGTACCTCTTGCCACAGAGAAGGAAGCACAAAAGCTGGGCAGCCTATCTGCCTCCAGTGGGTATGATGGGTGCTAGTTCAATGGTCCTTTCAAGCCTCCCCAAGGTTATACTAAGTTTACTGAATGTAAGCAGAGAGGAGAGAAGTCAAGAATGGAAGGGGCATGGGAGAGAGAAGAAGAGAATGAGAGAGGGGTGGGCCAGAGAGAGGACCATGGAAACAATGGAAGGACAGAGGAAGGAGGGAAAAGGAGAATCAGGACAAAAAGGGAAAAAGAGAGACTGAAAGGAGATAAACCAAAGAAGAAAGAAAAATAGAAGAAACAATTATGTGGGAAGAGAGAAAGAAAAGAGAAAAATTTAGAAAGGAGAAAGGGAGGATATGGAAGACATGGAGAGAGGGAAGAGATTTCTGGATTCCTTGGTTGGGGTTCAGGATCCATTGCAGTGAAGGAGCAATACTTCAGATCATTTGAAAGAACCAACATCGTGGTGAGAAAAAACACGAAGACTTGACTTGCATTTGACATGATTCACCACATTCTTCCCAAGATGTGGACTAAGGCCTCTTTTGGACAAATAATTGAAAAGCAGAAACATAAGAAACTACCATTCCCTCCTCCAGAACAAAACACAGTGAGAAGGAGGAGGGACCAGTGTGCAGAGGGGCTTTATTGCACCCAGACAGAGGAGAGGGAAATGGTGTTCGTGGTGTCGTATACCACTGTTGGAAATCAAAACAGTTTGGCCGGATGTAGGGCAATTTCTATGCATATCTTCTGGCTGAATCTTCTGAAAGCCAGGTCTTCATAAGGCACGTGGGGGAGCTGTCTGCCAGGCCACACCCGACCCAGGGACAGAGCAGGACAGAGTACAATGTCTTAAGGGGTCACCCCATCAACAGGATTAGCACTTTGGAGAGAGCCCATCTTCTGATATTCTTACTGAAACAGTGAGAGCACACTGGAGGAGTCTTTAAAACAAAACTATCACTAAGACCCACACAAAAACATGATCTTTACAGTACAGCTTCATTTTTTATTTATTTTTCGTTTTTATGTGTTCAGCTGAGTTATGTTAAGTATTTTCATGTTGTCATGCAACAGATCTCCAGAAGTTTTCATCTTGCAACTGAAACTCTATACCCACTTAACATCTCCCCATTTCCCCCTGCCCTCAGTCCCTGGAAATCACCACTCTACTTTCTGTTTCTATGAGTTGGACTTCTTTAGATACCTCATATAAGTGGAATCATACAGTATTGTGGCAGGTGATAGGATTTCCTTCTTTTTAAGCCTGAATAATAGTCCACTGTATGTACATATCACATTTTGTTTATCCATCCATCCATCAATGAACTTTTGGGTTGTTTTAACTCTTGGGTATTGTGAGTAATTCTGCAATGGACATGGGTGTGCAGATATCTCTTTGAGATCCTGCTTTCAATTCTTTTGGAAAGAAGAAATGGGATTGGTGGGTCAAATGGAAATTCTTTTTTTATTTTTTCGAGGAATCTTCATACAGTTTTAAATAGTGGCTGTACTATTTTACATTGACACCAACGATCATAGCACATCTCTCCTAAACCAAAACAACCACTAGAAGAAACTGCAGAGATGGCCAGGGATAAATGTAGTCACCATGAGCATGCTGGGGTTCTTCAAAAAGTTACTTTAAGAAAAAAAAAAGATTTATTTATTAATTTATTTTTCTATCTATTTATGAGAGAGAGAGAGAGAGAAAAAGAGAGAGAGAGCACATGGGAAAGCACAAGCCAGAAGGAGAGGCAGAGAGAGAAGCAGACTCCCCAGTGAGCAGCGAGCCTGATGTGGCTTGATCCCGGGACCCAAAGGCAGACACTTAACTGACGGAGCCACCCAGGCCACCACTATGTATTTATTCATTTGAGAAAGAGAGGGGGGGGAGAGCACAAGTGTAGGGGACAGGGTGCAGAGGTAGAGGTAGAGAGAGAATCTCAAGCAGGCTCCACACTGAGCACAGAGCCCAGATGTGGGGCTTGATCTCATGACCCTGAGATCATGACCTGAGCAGAAACCAACAGTTGGACGCCCATCCAACTGAGCCACCCAGACATCCCCCAGAAAGTTTCTTTGTTGACAATTGCTAGCAGAGGCACTCTCACTCATTAAACCAGGAATATACCAAATACCAAGGAGGAGGTCACCTGGTATTTATACAACCATTACTGTTTTTAGACACTGGGCATTAAAGGAGCCACATAAAAGAAGAGCTTTTAATCAAAGCTTATTATAGAGGGCTTCTGCCCAACAGAAATGCTCATTTTGGCATTGCTCAGTATGCGATAGAGAACAAGAAGAAACCAAAATCTGCTCTTAAAACCACTGGTATATTTTAGTACTCATTTCTAAACTCCTTGCCAGCCAGAAAGTTAGTTTGATGGTATTTCTGTCCTGTTGATGTCAAAGACAAATTCCTGACAGAATCTGTACTCCAGCTCTGCTGCTGCTTTGGACCCTTTCATATCCCCAGTTAGGGGTTTGGCCTCGTAGTTTTGGTATTTTCTCTGCATGCTTCCAAAGCTCACAGAGAACAGTGAAGGGAATCTCTGAAGCCAGCTGTCTGCTGTTTTTGCAGGGCATCACGCCCTGAAGGCTCATTGTTTCGGGCAGGCAGCCGAAGCCACATGGACAATTGCAATCAGCTGCAGAGAAATCCTGTCTGAGCGTTTCTCCCTCCCTAACCCACTCCTCTCTCCCAAAGGTAAGAAGAATAAGGAGGCTTGGCTAATACTGCTTGGCTGCCTGTAAGGTAAATCCAGGCCAAATCCAGGCTCGGTAATAATAGAAGTTTGAGGACCTGCCATCAAACCGGGGCCTACTCATCCCCAACACCTTAATGTATCATTGCCAAATGCAAGAGAATGTTGGTTTCCATTATTAACGGAACAGGATCCATGCCATGCACAGTCTAACTGCTAATCAGACTTGATGAACCACAAAAGAACGTTGTTTTCCATATTTTTATTCTGTTCTGCCTGACTCCCAGCCCACTTGTTAAAACTCTGAGGGACCCCAATATGGCAGTGGTCAACTTGTGCAATTTCAATTATTTTGTGATCAAAAACTGAGCTATGCTAATATGGTGTCTTTATCTTTTTGTTTTTTTTTAATCTATTTGGGTTTTTAAATTAAAATACCACTGCCCACCAAAATCGAATTGTCCTTCATCTTATTAGGTCATTTATCCATCCCAGGAACCCTATGCGGTGGATACTGTTGTTATCCCCAACTTACACATAAGAAAACTGAGGCACAGAGGAGTTAAGTGTGCCAGGAAAAGGGATGCTGCTCCAGCCTGGAGACAGATGCACAATGCCTCTTTCCTTTGACATTTGTCACAATAATGACCCTGACCTGGTTTCTATGAATAAATGATAGCAGGTAAATTAGCATCTCGCTTCCATTTTGTTTTTTTCTCTTCCTTCTTCAGCCCAGGTATGGCATGAGTACAATGAATCTCATTAAGGCCCACTGGGAACCAAGTGACACCGCGTTCCACTGATACCACACTGTCACATGATCCCCTACTAAATTGAAACAATGAGTGTCATGAAAAAATTTGAAGAGCAAGCGTGTGCCATGTTTTCAAGTTATTTGTTTCATGCATACAGATGTCACTATTTTCAACAGCTTTGCTGGGTTCCAGTAACCCTGGACAGCGGTGACAAAGGCCACTTTGGTTCTCTCTCCTTTGCCAGCTGGCAGTTCTCTTCTATGGCTGCAAGTGTCTTTCTGCCTGGAAGTCTTGCTTTGGGAACTGCCACTCAGGGAATCTTAAAAGTTCTTGAAAAGGGTTTTGTCCTCATAGTGGTTTCGTTTTCCTTTGAGGTGAGGATATTTAGAAAGGGCAGGTGTTCGGCATTTCAAATACTTGGCTTCTACTCCTTCTTTATATTTCTTTTTTTCCCTTCTTCTTTAATGAGAGAATAGACACACATGGAGATAGAAAGAGAGACAGAGAGAGGGAAACTGATTGTCAATGTCCAAGGCCATATTATTAGAAGTGAAGGGAAAGGGGGTGACACATCAAATTCAAGAGTGAAAATCACATCCCCGATTATTTCCACATGGAGCAAAGCCTGAGGTGGAGAGTGTCTAGGACATAGAGTAGTATATATTGGTGGGGGTGGGGGGCAATTGGGTAAGGGCATGATGAAAGGGAGAGAGAGAGGGAGAGAAATTTGAAAGAGAAATGTTTTGATTCTTTCTATGAAAACAGACTGTGTAGGGCTCTATAATGGTGGTGCCAGCAGTGAACAAGGTGTGCATCTTGGAAAAAGAAGATCCAGGGCTCTTTGAGGGGGATTGATAATTTGCCTTCATGGACCACTGAGCATCATCCCAACACCAAGGTCCTTTGAAGACACCCCTGACCGGGAAAGAGGTAGCCTGCTTCCTAACAACCCTGTTGTCATCTTCATCCTCCTCCTCCTCCTCCTCCTCCTCATCATCATCATCATCACTGCTCCATGAGGTAAGTCCTATTGTTTTCCATTAAAAATGTAGAAACAGAAGCTCAGGGTTTGAGGAAAGCTTTCCAAGGACACACAACTGGTAACAGCCAGAGCCAGGAGAGGAGCCAAGCTTATCTCATGCCGAGAACAGTGGATCTCGACTACCTCACTCTACTGCTTCTCAAGCATTCAAATGTAACTTCTATGATTGCCCCCCCCTTTAAGATTTTGTTTATTTGAGAGAGAGAGAGAGAAGGGAGGAGAAGAGAGAGGGAGAGAGAATCCTAAGCTGACTCTGAGCTGAACTCGGAGCCCGACAAGGGGCTCCATCTCATGACTCTGAGATCAAGACCTGAGCTGAAATCAAGAGTCAGGCGCTTAACCAACTGAGCCTCCAAGGCACCCCTTGCCCCTCCTTTATAAATAAAAAAATTACCTAAGTAGGTTTTAGAAAGCTATTCAACAAAACAGAGGGGCCAGGGACAACCTCTGGGAAGATCCCTGGCTCTCAGAGGCAAACAATTCACAATTACTTTACCGGTGGGAGAACAGAAACAGCTCAGCTCGTCTTAGACCCATTGACACAATTCATGATTACAGCAGAACCCCCCTCATCTGGAGGCACTGGAAACAGACACCATCTAACCACTGACTCCTGCCCTCCTCACATGGCCCAGTGCTGCAGAACAATAGAACCTTCTCTTGCCACCACTTTCCCCCTTCTGGAGTAACCTCTCCAGAAAGTAAAGTGAGCAGAATCAAAACTAAAATAGGGTGGCACTGAGCCAGAGGTAGCCAAAGCTTGATGATAGAAAAGATTGAAACAGGGTGGAGACTAGGCCTGGGGCAAGTGAGGCATTCACCTCGGGTACAGAATTGGAGGGAACACCAAAACCTCAGCAATCAAGATGAGTACTCTTTGGGGTGCCTAGGTGGCTCAGTCAGTTAAGCATCTGCCTTATGCTCAGGTCATAACCCTGGGGTCCTAGGATTGAGGCCTGCGTTGTCAAGCTCTCTGCTCAGCGGGGAGCCTGCTTCTCCCACTCCCTCTGCCTGCTGTTCCTCCCTGCTTGTGTTCACTCGCTCACTCTCTCTCTTAAATAAATAAAATCTAAAAAAAAAAAGATGAGTTGAATGCAATGTTCCTGAAATATCAATATTCACGCAAAAGAACATCCTGAACAAAATGTCAAAATGTTAACTGAATATAGGATCTGACTTCATACTTGCAAGACTTGTGTTCGCTGACGTCGCCCCTGTCGCGATCCTCTTGAAAGGAACCTGGTCCAGTCTACATTGGGATAAATTGACAAATGTGATGACTTTGTATTTGGGAGACATGCTTTCTAGAAGTATTTGGGCAAGAAATGATTTCCTTTCATTTGTGCTGACAATTATATTTTGTTTCACTGTACTTATTGCAACTAGATCTACAGTGTAGACATCTCTCTTACATATCTCTATCATACACACACACACACTCACAGGTTCTTTGAAATAAGATAGTACAAGTCAGTTGTCCACTTGCACTTCTGACATTGAACTTTCTGTTGCTATTTCCTAAACATTTTTTAATATTTGTAGTAAATCTGCCCATTCTTGCTTTTTTTCCATTCCATAATCTATGCTAGAATTTGGACCCAAACTATCAATGGCTAATTTTCTGTAACAATGTTGTAGTCTATGTTAAATTGCTTCCAATAGAAAGTGGGAATGCAACAATATTAACTCTGGATACTGAATCATACATCTATTTTTCGAATTGTACTTTTTTCTAGTTTTTTTTTAACCATACCATCACTGATTTATAACAGCATTATTGACATCTAGTAGGCATACCATAGAATTCACCCATTTAAAGTCTACATTTCAGTGTTTTTTAGCATATTACCAAATTGTGAAATGATCATAACTATTTAATTGTAGGATATTTCCATCACCCTCAAAACATACCTTTTACCTATAAGCAGTCCCCTTTCTATCTAGGCCATAGCAAGTACTAGTTTACTTTGTGGCTCTAATATTTGCCTAAACTGGAAATATAAATGGAACCATTTATATTATATTTATATTATATTTAATATATTATTAAATATTTATAATATTTAATATTTACTAACATTTAATATTTAATATATATTAAATATGTTTTATATTTAATATAAGTTATATTTAATATAAATGGAACCATCACCATTCAGCTCAGGTGATGATCTCAGGGTCGTAAAATCAAGCCCCATGCTGGGTTCCACACTAGGTGTACAGCCTGCTTAAGATTCTCTCTCCCCCTTTCCCTCTGCCCCTCCTCTCCCTCCACTAGCACATGCATACTTTCTCCAAAAAAAAATCATCCAAAAAATAAATAAATTTTTAAAAAATGGAACCACATGATATATGGTCTTTTCTGACTAGCTTCTTTTATTTAGAATGATGTTTTCAATATTCATCCATACAATAACGTGGATCAACACCTCATTCCTTTTTATGGCCAAATAATCCACAGTGTGCATATACCACATTTTGAAGACCCATTTATTAGCTGATGGGCATCTAGGTTGCTTCTATCTTTTTTCTTTTGGCTATTAGGAATAATGCTGTTATAAAACCTTTGTGTACAAGTTGTGTGGATGTGTCTTCAATTCTCTTGTGTGTATACCGAGGAGTGGAGCTGCTAGGTGGCTATATATGTCACTTTTTGAGGAGCTGCCAGACTATTTTCCAAAGGGGCTGCACAATTTTACAATCCCAGCAGCAAAGCATAAGCTTTCTACTTTCTCCACAGTCTTGTCAGCATTTGTTTCTGTCTGTTTATGATTTTAGTTGTCCTGCTGGGTGTGAAGTGGGATCTCATTGTGGCTTGGATTGGCATTGCCATAATGACTAATCACTTTGAGTGTCTTTCCGTGTAGTTTGTTGGTCATTTGTATATCTTCCTCGGATAAATGTCTATTCAGATGCTATTTTTAAAAGACACTTTTAAGTGTACAATTTAGTGGCATTAAGCATATTCACATTGTTGTGCGACAATCACCACCATCCTTCTCTGGAACATTTTTTTTAAATCTCCTCAAACTGAAGCTCTGTACTCAATAAACAATAACTTATTTCCCGCTCCCCTGGCCTTTAGCAACTATAATTCCACAAAATTTCTGTCTCTATGAATCTGACTACTCTAGGTGCCTCCAATAAGTAGAATCATACAGTACTTGACATTTTGAGACTGGCTTATTTCATTTGGTGTGGTGTCTTCCAGGTTTGTCCATGTGGCAGCTCATGTCAAATTCCCTTCTTCACACCCACTAATGCACTTCATTCTAGGCCTTGTCCTTGACAGCAGGGTTTTTCAACTTCGACACCATTGACATTTGGGGCTGGCTGACTCTTTTGTTGTTGTTGTTTATTTGTTTTGTTTTCTTAGGGTATTTTTTGTTATACATATATTTTTATACACTTATATTTCTTACACACATATACATTTATATTTTATTTTATTTAGTTTTTTTTAAGATTTTATTTATTTATTCATAAGAGACACACACACAGAGAGAGAGAGAGGCAGAGACAAAGGCAGAGGGAGAAGCAGGCTCCATGTACTGGGAGCCCGACGTGGGATTCGATCCCGGGTCTCCAGGATCGCGCCCTGGGCCAAAGGCAGGCGCCAAACCGCTGCGCCACCCAGGGATCCCTATTTTATTTAGTTTTATAATTTTTCTTAAGTTTCTAATTTTGATTCTAGTATAATTAACATATAGTGCTGTATTAAATTCAGGTGTACAATATAGTGACTAAGCAATTCTATACATGCCTCAGTGCTCATCATGATAAGTGTACTCTTCATCTCCACCTCTGTTTCCCCCATCCCCCCACCTACCTCCCCTTTGGTAACGAGCACTTTGTTCTCTATAGTTAAGTCTTTCTTGGCTTCTCTCTCTCTCTCTTTCTTCCTTTATTTTATTTCTTAAATTCTACATATAAGTAAAACATATGGTATTTGTCTTTCTCTTATTTTCCTTAGCATAATACTCTCTAGCTCCACCCATGTCATTGCAAATGGCAAGATTTCATTTTTTGTGGCTAAATAGTATTCCAATATATACATGGAATATAATATATATATTAAATATATATATTATATATATTATATATTTTGTGGCTAAATAGTATTCCTATATATATATAGAATAAAATATATATATATTAAATATATATAAGCTCTATATCCAACATAGGGCTTCAACTCACAATGCCATGATCAAGAGTTGCATGCTTTACTGACTGAGCCAGCCAGGCACCCCTATACCACTTCTTCTTTATCCATTTATCAATCGATAGACACTTAGGTTGCTTCCATAATTTGGCTATTGTAAATAATGCTGTGGAAAAAATAATGCTTGTGGAAAAGACTGTCTTGCCCATTGAAAGATCTTGGCATTGTTGTCATATGTAATTTGATCATACATGCAAGGGTTTATTTCTGGGCTCTCTCTCTCTCTTTGGTAATCTCTACACCAACGTGGGGCTCGAACTCATGACCCAAGATCAAGAGTACTGTACTGCCTGGGCTCTCTATTCTATTCCATTGGTCTATATATCTGTCCTTATGCCAGCACCATATTATTTTGATTACCATGTCTTTATAGCAAGTTTCAATTCAGAAAGTAAGTCCTCCAACTTTATCTTTTTCAAGATTGTTTGGCTATTCAGGGTCCTTTGAGATTCCATATGAATTTTAGGATGGATTTTTTTTTCTATTTCTGCAAAATATGTCATTGTGATTTTGATAGAGACTGTATTCAATCTGTGCATTGTTTTGGGTAGTAACAACATTAAGTTTAGCAACATTAAGTCTTCCAATTCATGAATATGGAATATTTTTCCATTTATTTTTGTCTCCTCTAGTTTTTTCAGCAATATTTTTTTTTTAGTTTTCAGTATAGAAGTCTTTTACCTCCTTGGTTAAGTTTATTCCTATTTTATTCTTCTCAATGACATTGTAAATATTTTATTAATTTCCTTTCCTTATTTATTTATTTATTCATGAGAGACACAGAGACATAGGCAGAGAGAGAGGGAGAGGCAGGCTCCTCGCAGAGAGCTTGATGTGGGGCTCGACCCCAGGAGTCTGGGATCATGCCAAAGGCTCAACTGCTGAGCCACCCAGGCATCCCAATTTCCTTTTCATTGTATAGAAATGCCACTGTTTTTTTTTTTTTTTTTGTATCCTGCAGCTTTGCTGAATTTATTTGTTAGTTGTAGGAGTTTCTGTGGTATCTTTAATGTTGTCTATATATAAGATAATGTCACATGTGAATAAAAGATTCCACTTCCTTTACAATTTGGATGCTGTTTATTTATTTTTCTTGTCTAATTGTATGAGATAGAACTTCTAAGACTACATTGAATAGAAGTAGCAGAAGGGAAGATTCTTCTTTTGTCCCTGATCTTAGAGGAAAAGCTTTCAGTCTTTCACCATTTAATATGATGTTAGCTGTGGGTTTTTCATATATTGCCTTTATTATGTTTTTTTTAAAGATTTTATTTATTTATTCATAGACACACAGAGAGAGAGAGGCAGAGACACAGGCAGAGGGAGAAGCAGGCTCCATGCAGGGAACCTGATGCGGGACTCGATCCCAGGTCTCCAGGATCACACCCCAGGCTGCAGGCGGCGCCAAACCACTGTGCCACCGGGGCTGCCCTGCCTTTATTATGTTGAACCATCCTTGCATTTTCAGCTCCAGGATGTGTTTGGTTCCTTTTGATAATGTCTATTTCTTCATTCCTTTTCCTATTTCATTCATATATCATTTTCCTGATTTACTTTAGGTTTTTTTCCATGTTTCTTCTAGTCCTTTGACCATATTTAATTCAATTGATTTGAATTCTAAGTTTGATGCCTGTTTTTTTCAGTGACAGTTTCTGCTACTTTATTTTCTTCCTTTGAATGGACCATGCTGTTTTGTTTCTTTGTATCCTTTATGATTTTTTTAAATTGAAAAAACAATCAGCTACCTCCCAGCCTGCACATTGGCTCTGTGCTAAAGTTTTTTGCTATTTAGCTAACTGTGCCTTGAGCCTTGGGATCAGCTCATGGAGAAAGCTTAAGATCTTCTCAAGTCTTCTCTAAGTATGCATCTTATGCAGGCTTGTGTCTGGCTTTTTTGATTCTTCTGTATATACAGCTGCTTTTTAAAATGTGTTAATTTCCCAAGTAGTCCCACCCCAGCTTCTTTATGGATCTCTAGCTGGCATACTGTATGTCTGCACCCATAACACGTTGTCAAAGGGTCTTAGTCTCCTACAACTTTTCTAAACCCCACTGCTTCTCCTCACCTGAGATCTGAGTTGAACAAAACAGAGACAGTCCATCAGGCATCCCTCAGACACGTTAGAATGTTGGAAATAAAGTCTGCACTTCTCCTTCTGGTTCTAGGCAGAGAATTGGGAACTGGGCTGCCACCTTTTCCCCACTAAAACCATGCTGCATCAGGGAGGGGATGGGCAAGGGTGAACAAAAATGCCACAAATTTTCCTACTGTCTCGAATGTAGCTTTTTCTTGATTGGGCATTGTCTTGGCTGCTGTAGATCTTTGGCTGTTTCCTACCACTACTATAACATTATTTAGCCAGATTTTATTGTTTTTGTGTTTCCATAGAGAACAAGACCTTAAAACTTCCTATACTACCATTTTGCTGAAGTCATTCAAGGCTGAATTCTATACTATACAGTGTGTACTTACTTCTTGGGTGCTTGCCAGTGGCTTTTAAAAATTATTTCAATTCCTATGGTAAGTTCCTTGAAGATAAGAATCATGTTTTCTGTATCTGGAGCTCTAGCTCTTCTAATCCAGTCAGCACTTAACAAAGGGCAAGGCACACAGTCAGTGTCTATACGTCTTGGGGAACAGGTGGTCCTCTACGTTTTTCAGAACTCAAGATAAGGACTGTTTGCCATCACTCATTCAATAAATATTCATTGAATACTTACTGTCTGTACTAAGTCGGGGTTCTTAAGAGAAACAGAACCAAAAGGATATAGATGATAGATAGATAGATAGATAGATAGATAGATAGATAGATAGATTTATTATAAAAATTGACTCACATGGTTATGGAGACTAAGAAGTCTCCTGATCTGCTGTCTGCGTGTTAGAGAACCAGGAAAGCATTGGTGTAATTCAGTCCAAATCCAAAAGCTTGAGAATTAGAGGCCCAATGGTCTAAGTCCCAGCCTGAGTTCCAAAAGCCTAAGAACCAGAGTCATTGATGCCTGAGGGCAAGAGAAGATGGATGTTTCTGCTCAAGAAAAGGGATGAATTCTCCTTTCTTCTGCCTTTTTATTCTATAGGCCCTCAATAGATTGGATAATGCCCACCCACACTGGTGAGAGTGATCTTTACTTAGTCTACTGATTTTAAGGACTAATATCTCCCAGAGACACCCTCAGACACATCCAGAAATAAGGTTTTTACCAGCTATCTGGGTACCCCTTAGCCCAGTCAAGTTGACACATACAATTAACCATCACACTATCTGTCAGGTGTTGTACTAAGTGCTGGGAATATGGTAGTGATCTAATTGGAATATCCTTATCCCCACAAAACTCAGTCTTTTTTGTCTTAATTTCCCTTAATTATGTGCACAATAAAATCTTCTCTTTTCCTTTAATTTCAGTAATTATGAACTTCAGGAAAAGGAATGATAAACCTATTAATATTGCTTCCTGATACCATTCTTCTGTATTGGATTTAGATTTCACATGGTTTGGAGAATTCCTTAAAAATCTGAATTCCGAGGGCAACTGGCTGGCTCAGTCAGTAGAGCATGAGACTCTTGATCTTGGAGTTGTGAGTTTGAACTCCATGTTGAACATGGAGATTACTTAAACTAAAACAAAACAAAACTGAATTCCAGATCAAATATCCCATGAAATTCAGATTTATTTTTTCTGTATGCTAAATGAAATAAATTTGAGTTGACTTGAATTGAATGGAAATATTTCAGTTCAGTTAAGGGTATGATGATCAACTGAGTTAGGAGTATGATGATCAAATGATCACAGGTATAGGACCTGATTGTTAAAAACCAAACTATTTATGACATAACCCAGGAAAAACTACAAGTCAAAGGAGAGTCAAGAACTACAGTACTAATGTACTATGCTTGTCTACTGTATTTCCTCTCTATAGCTTTGGTTACCTAATCCCTTGAATGAGGGTGTTGGACTAAATCAATATTTTTTTAAATTGTATTTCTCAGAGGCCTGGATCTCCAGGATTCCCATCCCTACTGCGAACAGACTAACATATTCTGTTGGAAGAAAAGTTTCCATGGCTTTACAAATTGAAAACACTGAATTAAATGATCCCAATGGTCTCATCAAGCTCTGAAGATCTATGACTCTATAATTCATCATTATGACCTCTCACAAACAAATAATGCAATGCCCTTTCCAACTTCATTATTCTTAAGCCATCTGTCAACAAGAAGATTTCGTGGAGAAAATTCTATAGGTCTAAGTTTCTGATAGGCCCTGTGGTGGATACCAAGGTAGCTCAAGATGTGGTCTTGCAGTTCTTACAATGCAGATCAATTGCTCATTAAAAATTCCCCCAGGGCAGGTCATTTGTAGTTGTCCCTTCAGTGAGTCCTTTAAAATAGTTTTATCAGACCTAAAATCACAAGGATCGTAGGGCTAGAAGGGACCTTAGGGACTTCTACAAAGATATCATTAAAATAAACTTAAGTATCTATTATTTGTCCTCCTTTTAAAAATGTTGTCTCAAGAGAACCCTGAACATTCAACTTGCACTGAAGCATGCTTCCCGGTTCATGGTTTTTAAAATATTCTAAATATATGGGGTTCTTGGCTTTGTGCCCAGGATCTTGTCTTTTAGGATAGAAGTTTAGGATAAATGACACTTCCAATTATAATTTCTCCCTAAGGAGTCCTCTCCAACTCACTTCAGTAATAGAGTAGTTACCTGGGGCAAGCAGCCTGGGGTTTCATAGAAGGCTTTAGGAGCTGAAAACATGCACAGCTGATAATTAAAGTCCTCGTCCATTTGACCCAAATCTTTCTCTGCCCTTTGTGAGATTTGCTTGTACAGGGAGAATCCTATTTTAACAAGCTTGATGAGACACTAAAATTGCTAGTTTTATCCTGATCTCCATAAGAGGGAAACCTACTGTTACAGGTAGAGGAAGAGCCAACTGGTTGTGGTTTTAATTTTTCCTATGTGAAACAAATGTTTGTTACTGTACTTTATTTGCAAAGAGTACAAGTGTGGTGGGGGGAGTGTAAGAGGGGTGTAGATATGAGGACATGTTTTGCCTATTCCAAAGCAGAAGTGTTTGAGAAAGAATATGCAGATTTGTCTTTCTTCTGTACAGCTGTACAGGAGGTCCTTGAAATTCTGAAATATCACTGTGATATGTGATTTCCCTCACAAAGCCTTTGTGTTCTGCAAGAGAATCACCGCCTTCTTAGATTCCCTTGATTTCTGCTCACTTTCATTGCCAGCACCAGCAGTTGGCTTTCTTTTCAGGGCCTTTATTTTACATGGTGGGGGGTAGTGGTGGACAGGACCAAAATTGTTTTGACTTCATAGGAGTTCCTGTTCTGAACTGTGGAATCTGAGCTATTGGCTCGGCTTAACACATGTTGGGCAATCATTGTCTCATTCTGTACCTCAGCCTGGTAGAGAATGAAGTTCAGACCTCAGGAAATTGCTACATAGTGTGGACATCCTAGATTTCTCCTAAACCTAGAGACCTCGAATGTCAAGTCTTTGAGTGCTCAAGGCACATTATATTTGAAAACACTTAAATGTTTTTAGAAAGCTGGATTGCTGCTTTGGGAAATTGTAGAAGAAAAATTCCCATTTTGGTGGAGGAAGTTGCTTTGGGAATTAGAGACACATTAGCCAAAGCTTTGGGTATCAGAGCAGTAAAGCCAATAGTAAAGGTAAAGGTCTTGGCTTTAATCAAGAGGTAGTGAGGATGAGGTATGTGACAGATATTGGAAGGAACACTGTCAGAAATTGTAGTTATCTTTGCTTGGTATCAGTTGAGTCTTGTCTTTTCCAAAGGGCCGAAACTACAAATTTCTGATGTCAGTTTTAGCTCTGGGATCATAATCTCTCTAAAACTCTATATTAATCATCATTCTTAGTGCTTTTAATATACACATAGATGATCCTTCCTCCACTCTGACATCTCACTCCTTGAACTCCTCTTCACCGATGATCTTATCTCCACACTGCTTTGGCCTCTCACCCCAGGATCTCACTGTCACTGCTGACCCCCATTGCAAATTCATTTTCAAGCCTCCCAATCTGGGGACTATCTCCTAAGTCTGTAGTCCCCTTGCCTTAGAACCCTAACTCCCTCAACCACACAGCATCCTAAAGTCTGCTGACCTTATCATCTTTTCATTTATCCTCGGCCCCTCAAATCTTCACTTCCTTCCTGGCATTAAATTCGGCAGTCCATCATTATGGTCATCCTCTTCAATCCCCTTGCTTCCATCTTCCTCTGTTATTTTCACCTATTTTTCACCAGGTTGGGGCAAAACCCCCAACCTGGTAAGATCTAACTCTCCAATAGCACTGGACCTGCCTCTGTGCAGCCCATTTGAGCTAGAGAAAAGAACCAAGTTCTATTGAATGCTCCCACTTTACCTCCAAGACCATAAACCTCCAGGGCTGCCCAACATCATGCTATCTTTCCCCAGGCCAGTTCTCTCCCACGTGCCTCAAAGATTTCATAACTTCTCTCTTCTTCTCAAGCCTACTACTTATTCTTAGTATTCTGTCAGGTGACTGATGACCATGCTTCCTCCCCCACTGCGAAAAAAACAGTGGTCAGAGGAGACCTTCTACAGTCCCACCACCAAATCTACCACATTGTCTATACCTGTACTATGCTTTTATGTTACTATAGATGAGCTCTCTGTGTTCCTATGGAAGACTGCTCCTGTGTGCTAGCATATTTTTTTAAGATTATTTTATTTATTTATTTTAAGAGAGAGAGAGAGAATGAGCAGGAGGGAGAGGGAGAGAGAATCTGAAGCCAACTCCACACTAAGCATAGAGCCAGTTGCAGGGCTTGATCCCACGACTGTGAGATCATGACCTGAGACAAAACCAAGAGTCTGGCACTCAACCAGCTAAGCCACAAGGCGCCCGTAGCATACTTGCATACTAGACCCCTTCCCATTTCACCTATGCCAGGACATTACACCAGAATTTCTACTACCTGACTCATCATCTTTCCTTCTTCACTGCACTATTGTCATCAATAGACAATCATGCTGTTGTTTCTACTATTTAAAGTGCCAAATGGTGATAGAGTGAAGGGTATGTAGAGGAGGAGAGAGATGAGAAGCCAAAATATACTTTTAAGAGGCCACCGCAGGGATCCCCGGGTAGTTCAGCGGTTGAGCTCTGCCCTCGGCTCAGGGTGTGATCCTGGAGACCTGGGATCGAGTCCCGTGTCAGGATCCCTGCGTGGAGCCTGCTTCTCCCTCTGCCTGTGTCTCTGCCTCTCCCTCTGTGTCTCTCATGAATAAATAAATAAAATCTTTAAAAGAAAATAAGAGGCCATTGCACAGTTCAGATGGAAGATGATGTGGGTTGAATTAAGACAATGGAAGTGAGGTCTGAATGGAGAAGATGGATTCAGGAGACATTTCAGTGACTGAATAAATAGAGCTTTGGGTTCCATTATATGGGGATAGGCAAGGGACTTGAAGGGAGAGGGGAAAAAAGAAGAAGGACACTAATATGACTCTGCCTGGGCCAAGTAAAAATAACAGTGTCCTCAACTAAGAGGTAGGGAAACTGAGTTGTGTTTGGGGCTTGTATTTGTTCACTGGGGCTGCCATAACAAAATACCACAGACTGGGTGGCTTAAACAGCAGAAATTTATTTTCCCACAGTTCTGGAAGCTAAAAGTCTGAGACTGAGGTGTCACCAGGATTAGTTTCTTCTGAGGCCTCTCTCCTTGGCCCATCCATGGCCATCTTCTCTGCCTCTTCTTCACATGATCTTTCCTCTGTGCATGTCTGTTTCCTAATCTGCTTTTCCTATAAGGACACCAGCCATATTGGATTAGAGCCCCCCCCTAATGACCTCAATTTAATCACCTCTGTAAAGACCCTATCTCCAAATACAGTCACATGGAGTATTAGGAGTTAGGACTTCAACATATGCATTAAGAGAGGACACAAATCCACCCGTAAAAGGGCTAATAGTAGTTGAGGTATTTGTGCGGGAGTCCAGTAGAGGTGACTTCTAGTGGTGAACTAGGGCTGGAAATAGGAGTCCTCCTTATAATAGTGAACAAGAGCTCCCAGAGAAAGCCTATAGAAGAGAAGCAAAGAGCAGAGGATCGAACCTCATGGAATGCTCAATTTGAGTGGCATTGAGAGATAGAGCCCTACGACACAGCAATTTTTGTAGGACACAGGGAGCTAGCTAATGGAACAAGAAATAGCTTTGACTTCTAGAAATAAGCAATAGTACATTTCAAGACCTGCCATTTCCATCTCAACTAATAAATGCTGCCAGCACCATTTCTTTCCCCTCTCTCCCACTACCACCTGACGAAATTCCTGCATAGAGCTACATTCTCAAATTGGTTTAGTTCTATTTAAAGAACACATTATGCAGCTAAACAAGTAACTCTCTAGGTGCCATTTGAATGGCACTGGCAGATTAATGTTCATGACCTACACACATATATACATAAACACATCCCTGCTTCTGAAACTCTCACCCCATCCCTGCTTCTGATACCTTCACCCCATCCCTAAAGGGGCTGTGAAAGATGTGTGGCCTTCACTAATGGTGGGCCACTAACAAATGACCCTGCCTTTGTCTCCAGTGGGTCCACGGCAGGACTTAGAGAGCTGAAGAGTCCAGGGGCAGAAAATATTTCCACCCACAGCATCATGTTAGTTTCCATTTAATAAATATGTATTCAACAAGGTTGTGCTTTATAATAATTTTCCCTGGACTGCCACTCAGTGGCCACTCAGAGAAATACCCAGAAGAGAGCTGCCAGTTCTGGAAATTCTCTAGCGTCTTTAGGGAGGGCCAAGTGTGAATGTTTGAACAATATTTCATTTTCTTTGTTTGTTGAAAAAAAAAAGCATGATGAAATCTATGACAGTGTTATTCAACATTGAGTAGTGACAGTGTTCAAAGATAGGGTCTTTTCATTGTCCAACTCCAAATCCGTAAGTCTATGTATTTTGAAGTCTCAGCCTAAGTATTTATTTCCCAGAGGGGTCAGAAGGAGTGTCAAGGATTCTTCTGCAAGTGTTTTCTCCAACAAGACCCCCAAACACCCACTCCCTGCGAAGTCATCCCACTTGTGCTCCCTCTGCCTCTTCCTTGGGGGTAATGTACCTGTGACACACCTCACACTTATCAGCTCATCTGTAATCTCAGCATTTTCTAAATGTGAGGTGAAGGGGGCAGATACAGCAGTAAAACAAGGAGGCATAATCGAAAGAAACACTGAGTTAGGGCATGAAATATTTTAAATTATGACTTGAATGAAGACTTCAATTTTTAACTTCATAAAAAATGTTTAAGGAAATTTTTAACTCACTCATTGCAAAAAAAGCTTTTAAAATACACTCTATTGTTTATATTGGAAAATATTTTTTAAAGATTTCATTTATTTAAGGGGGGAGCAGAGGGAGAGGGACAAGCAGACTCTGTGCTGAGCACAGAGCCCAATGTGGGGCTTGATCTCAGGACCCTGAGATCATGACCTGAGCTGAAACCAAAAGTCAGACACTCAACCTACTGAGCCACTCAAGCAACCCTCACTGGAAAATATTAATTCTTATTTCATTGCAGAAGTTTCCCAAAAGTCTGAGAGCCAAATTTTCAATGAGCATCCATGATTTTATTGCTTCCAATGGTTTCTTGTTTCTGTGTAAAAGCAGATACCTTACTATATTTGGAAAGCTTCTATATGGACTGACCTCCTGTTACCTCTCTGATGTCATTTCCTGCTACCTCTTCTCCCAGTCTGCTCCAGTCACACTGACTGGCCTACCTGAAACAGTTTTCCCCCATATTCTCATGACTTATGACTTGCCTCTTTCCTAAGCAAGGCCTTCCCTTACCACCCTTTCCTACTTTATCCAGAGAACTATAACTTCTCTGGATAAAGGGAAGTTGTTGTCTATCTCCTTACCTAATAGAAGGTAAGCTCTACAAGGGCAGGAATTTCTGTCTGATTTTTTTTAAGATTTTATTTATTTATTCATCACACACACACACACACACACACACACACAGAGAGAGAGAGGCGCAAAGACACAGGCAGAGGGAGAAGCAGCCTCCATGCAGGGAGCCTGACGTGGGACTTGATCCTGGGTCTACAGGATCACACCCTGGGCCGAAGGCAGGCGCTTAACCGCTGAGCCACCCAGGGATTCCCTTTTGTCTGATTTTTTAGAGTAGTATCCTCAGTGCCTAGAATAGTCCATAGCACATAGTACATACTCAGTAAATATCGAGTGCCCCATGCACATTGCAGTATCATTCATAGCAGCCAAGACATGGAAGCAACCTAATGGATAGAGAAAAATGTAATGTGCACACACACACACACACACACACACACACAATGGAATACTATCCAGCCATGAAAATGAAGGAAATCCTGCCACTTGTGACAACATAGACTTGAAGGCATTATGCTAAGTGAAATAAGACAGAGAAAGAAAAATACTATATGATGTCACTTATATGTGGAATCTGGGGGGAAAAAAACTAAACTTACAGAAACAAAGATCAGGTTGATGGTAGCCGGAGGCAGAGGGTGGGGAAATTGCATGGAGGTGGTCAATAGGCACAAACTTCCAGTTGTACAACAAATAAATTCTACAGATGTAACATACAGCATGATGACTGTAGTTCGCAATACCATATTATATATTTGAAAGTTGCTAAGAGAGCAGATCTTAAAAGCTCTTATCATAAGGAAAAAAATTTGTCACTATATAAGGAGAATGATAACTAAAATTATCGTGGTAATCATTTTGGAATATATCCAACTTATCAAATATATACATATATCAAATCATTATGTCATACACCTTAAACTAATACCATGTTATGGTCAATCATATCTCAATAAAACTGGAAAAAAATTAAATATATTGAATGAATGAAGCAGTAAGTCAACATGAGTACAAGTGAAATAAGAGGGACACCTAGGTGGCTCAGCGGTTGAGCATCTGCCTTTCGCCCAGGGTGTGATCCTGGAGACCTGGGATCGAGTTCCACATTGGGATCCCTAAGTGGAGCCTGCTTCTCCCTCTGCCTGTGTCTCTGCCTCTCTCTCTCTCTCTCTCTCTCTCATGAATAAATAAATAAAATCTTAAAAAAAAACAAATGAAATAAAAAATATCAACCTATTTTCTTTTTATAAGAAAAAAATTTCTTCTCTGGCTGCTTTAAAATGAAAAATTATCTGATGTCAATAACCCAATAAATCCTTGACTTTCTTTGTTTAGTGAACTCTTGGGCAATCTTTTTTTTAATTTTTTAAAATTTTTTATTTTTTTATTAGAGTTCAATTTGCCAACATTTAGCATAACACCCAGTGCTCATCCCCTCAGTGCCCATCACCCAGTCACCCCAACCCCCCGCCCACCTCTCTTTCCACTACCCCTTGTTTTTTTCCCAGAGTTAGGTGTCTCTCATGTTTTGAACTCCTGGACAATCTTTAACACCAAATCTGTGACATCCTTCCTTGCCACCTCCTGCCGCAAGATTAGTCACTTCATCTGAGATCCCATAGTACGTGTATATGCCTTGGTTTATCATTTATCGCACTGTAGTCCAATAATAATAGTAACAGTAATAAACCAATTATAATATAATTAGTAGTAGTAGTAGTAGTAGTAGTAGTAGTAGTAGTAGTAGTAAGTAACACTGGAGACCCTCCAGAATAGAAACTGCTTAATTTATCTCTATAGTCTCTAAGCCTAGTGCAATGCCTGGCACACATAAGGTGCTTAATAAATATTTGGTAAATGAATGAACAAGTGAATGAATCATTGAATAAATGAATTCAAGAATCAGTAAGCAAATAAAGGGTGAAACCTTACTAGTGCAAGGTTCCTACATATGCTAAACAGAGCTCCCTAAAAATGCAAAGGACTACCATGTTAGTTATTGCCTCTTCAGACTCGCAAAGATTGATTTCATGGACCACCCACTGTATTGGTTTATTACATCTTATTATCAGCCAGAAGCGTGAATGTTTTTCCAGTAGCAGGGATGGCTTATAAGCAGTAACTGATAAAAGTTCAGCTGCTCAGCCCAGAATTTAAAAGGAGGCCAAGGTCATGGCTTAGTTTTCATATTAGACTACTTCACTTAATTCTGTAGTCTGCCCATAGAACACATTTCTAACCTCTAGCGAGGGAACTTGTGTGAACCAGTTGCTCTGAGAGGCCATCACAGGGCATCTGGCTGGCTCAATCGGAAGAGCATGCAACTCTTGATCTCGAGGTTGTGATTTCGAGCCCCAGGTTGGGTGTAGAGGTTACTTAAAAATAAAATCTTAAATAAAAAGAAGCCATCATGTATGAGCCTGGAGAACTTGGTGAAGCCTACACATAAAATTATCTGCTGACAGCCTGTTGGGAATTTCATCCTAGAATAGGACACCAAAGCCTTCTCATCAGGTCTCCTGTATCCTTGTAGGCACCTAGTATTAAAAGAAGTTGCTTCAGGGTGCCTGGTTACCTCAGTCAGTAGAGCACACCTCTCTTGATCTCAAGTCCTGAGTTTAAGCCCCACACTGAGTATAGTGCTTACTTAAAAAAAATAACGACAACAACAAAAATAGTTGCTTCAGATGACTGTGGGGCTGAGTGAGCATCTTTTGGAGCCACTGTCAGCACAGGGGCACAGCCACTTCTACAGCTCTGAAGTGAAGTGTTCAATCACAGCGGACATCATGCAGCCCCTAGCCACTGAGCAGTTTCTTTTGAACAAACCCATCAGTGGCCTCCCTCCTCTACCTGACCTGCTGTGCAAATGATAGTCTTTCTCCTGGCTATTTCAAGAGGCAGAGCTAGGATCTGTCACAGATACAAAGTGTGATGTCCCAAGGTTGAATTTGGCTGAAACAGGGAGACAAGTCAAAAAGCATTGAATACCCTGAAATGATCACATCCAGGGGACTAGTCCACCCTCAGCAAGAGACTATATACTTAGAGCTCACCGGGAGGATAATGAACCCAGCACCTACCCACACTGGCAGGGGATACAAAACAAAGAGATTCCAAAAATGAAAAGCGCTCCCTTAAAGTAAAGAGAACTAAAGAGAACCACAATGCCAGTAGCAGAATATTCCAGACAATCTTTAGACTAACCAGCGGCAACATGAATAAATAAAATGCTGTAGTATTTTGCCAGCTTGTAACACGTCCATCTCACGGAGCTGAAGGTCAGTGAAGCTTTGTCAGACCACAGGAGCCAGGAAATCAGAAAGACACGAAGGCTTGGAGGGGAAAACAGTGGTGATCCAGTTCCCTGTGGTACAAATGAAAAGGATCCAAGCAGAGGCACCCAGCAGAATGTGGGTGTCTCAAAGATAAATGAAAGTCAAGCTCACTTAGAAGCACAGTTCAAAATAGCTCAGATTGGTTTCAAATCCCATCTTCTGCACTTGGCTGAGTAAATAATGACTGGAACCCAGAAACAGCAGTGCCTTATCCAGGAGAGATTAGAGGACCCTGTAACAATATATACTAATTAAATTCAACTTGCCGAGTTTTGTTTTCGATGTGACTTAATTCATATTGTGTCTTGTTATTGATTTGTGCCCAGAGTGGAGCAGAGCTCTCCTTACAGTCAGCACATTTTGAAGTGCCACCCACAAATGGAAAAAGATGCAAATCCAATGTCTTCCAAAGTACTGAGCTTCCATAGCGGAATTCTCTCTGGCCATTAGAGATGACAAGTACGTGGATTTTGTTGATCTATGTAGATGTGTGTACACAATAATGTTAAGTGAAACCCTGTGTACATATTGACTACAGCACTGTAGGAACCCAGTCTGGGCATTGGCCCAGGTCATAAGTGAACTTGGAGTGACACAGAATTGAATGTCTGAGTCTTTTTATTTTTATTTTTTTTAGATGAACTGTTTAAGCTCACCATTAAAATAAATGAGGGGTGCCTGGGTGACTCAGTTGGTTAAGCGTCCAAGTCCTGATCTCAGCTCAGTTCTTGATCTCAGGATGGTGAGTTCGGGAGCCCAAACTGGGCTCCACACTGGGCATGGAGCTGAATGGATGAATGAATAAAAGGGATAAAAATAATCCTGCCGTGGTTCCAAACCCATGTAGTAGTGAAGCACGTTTTGAAATCCAAGTCCATCAACTCCAGAAAGGGAGCAAACAGTGGAAGGATGACATAATGACATGGCAAACAAAGGAACTTGCCTAGAAACACAATACTTTGCCGGCAACGGGCTCAAGTGGAATGTTAATGATAGTGTAGATGAGGTGGACACATTCGAGCCATGTGCATTCTATTTGAACAATACTCCTTCTCCTAGGATCAAGGGGGACTGTTTACTTTTCATATGCCTGAACTTCCAGTCGCATGTGTAAATAGCAGTATTTTCTTTTTTTCTTTTAAGAGTATTTATTTATTTATTCATGAGAGACACAGACATAGGCAGAGGAAGAAGCAAGCTCCCTGTGGGGAGCCCAATGTGGGACCTGATCCCAGGACCCCGGGATCATGACCCAAGCCAAAGGCAGGTGCTCAACCACTGAGTCACCCAGGTGCCCAATAACAGTGTTTTCAAATGGACCTAAGGAGGAATTGCAATTGCTACAGAAGCATCAAATCTAAGTCCCAAGGCCTTGGCTTTGTCTCTGGAGAGGGAAATGGTGGCCTTACCAGAGAACTAGGACACCCCAAGCGACCTGGAGGGCCTCATACTGCAGTGACAGAGCAGCCACCATGCAGCCACAGTGCAAATGCAGCCTACCCAGACTCCTTCCCCGGCAGGTAGAGGCAGTGGCTCTGAAGCCACGTAGTCACTGCTCACACTGCTGGGACCTATCTGGCCTCTCTCCAGAGAGCTTGGCCAGACCTACAGCTGTGCCTGCACCGAACACATGCACCACTTGGTTCGCTCTTGCTTTCCCCAGCTCTGGGCCTTGGTCCTCTCCTGCACCTTGGTCAGAAG
This sequence comes from Canis lupus familiaris, assembly GCF_011100685.1. Lineage (NCBI taxonomy): Eukaryota > Metazoa > Chordata > Mammalia > Carnivora > Canidae > Canis > Canis lupus. Next base: position 104,897,324 of record NC_049260.1, read on the forward strand.
AGAAGAGGAAGAAGAGGAAAGGCAGCTTCCTAGCCAGACTTGCACCTGTCCCTCCCCCAGTTCCACATTAATGGCAGCGCCACACGGAACCCTGGACTGTTTGTGAAAGTTGATGTAGCAGTAAGTAAGCTTTGTGTTTCTCCAGGGCAAGACTTGCCAGATTCTCTGAGTATTTTATCTGAAGATTGGATTTTGCTAGTTGAGTGGAGAGTTAAGTGTGATGTGGGTTAGTTTGTGGCAAATTTGCATACCCTTCCCCTTGTTTGGGGCTTAAATCATCTGTACCATCATTTTCTTCCCACTTTTGCTGATATGCCAAGGTTGCTGAACTCTGCTTTAATGAGAAGCAACTAAAACAGACACACCAATAATAAACAAGGAGTCTGTCAGCATTGATGCACAGTAGGTGTTAAGCACAGTGCCTCATGTGTGACTATAAAACCCCCCGGAGGAATGGGTATACATCATGTCAGAGCAGTGTTTGTAGCTTTTGTAAACTTATAAGATAAATCAGAGGGACCGTTCTCAGAATCATGTCTTCAGTGATGACACCGATGATGAAGGGAGGGGAACAGAATTGGGATTTCTGGAAGCTTTCCAGAGGAAAGAGGGAGACCAGTGTAATATCTCTGCCAAGGCCACAAATTACGGCTTTGCGCAACAACGTTCTCAGAAATAAAACTCCTCTCCGATGACTGATCAACACAATGTGCAAGTCCACCCAGGGGGGTCCCTGATGAAGATCCCGATGGTGCCACAGCTGAGATCCCAACTTTGTTGTACCCACACATTCAGAGAAGGTGAGGGAGGGCAAGAGGGCATCAACTAGACCTTTATTTTATAAACTATGAGTTCAGTGAGGGGTTGACCTGCCCTGATCCAGAGACAGAAACAAATCCTGAAACAGAAACACAGCCACTTGTAATGAATGTTGGTACCCTGCTCATTGAAGCCTCTGCACCAGGTGACAAAGTGATGGACCCAGTCCAAGGAAACAATGGCAGGAGAAATTGCCTGGAATAACTATCTGGCTGGCGTCCCTGAGCAGGGCTGTTGGGAAAGCCAGTCATGCTGTTGACCCTGGCACCGCTGCTGACTTGGAATTGAGAATCCTTTGTTCTATTTTGCTGACACACAGGCTAATGCAGGGCCCCGAGGCAGACCTTTGCAAAGGATGGAGACTTTCAGCAGGAGACTTCACTGTAGAAGCTTTCATCTAGGCGGTGTAGGATAATGGCGAGTCATTAGTGAGCCCTTACTATGTGCCAAGTGCTGGCAGAAAAGAGATGGTACCTTCGAGACAGGTAAAGAAGGAGAGTTTAATGAAGAGACCACTTAGGAGAGTGTGGGCAGAGAGGGAAACTAACAAGGGATGCGGAAGCGCTTGGATGCTAGCATTAGCCAGGCGCCCTCACCACCCCAGGCTGCGGAGCACAAAAGTGGTGGCTCAGCTGTGCCCCAAAGATGCTGAGAGTGGCTGTGGGGAGAGGGGTGTATGCAGCCTGCAACCATGAAGCAAGGAGGAAGCCAGGTGAAGAAATCCACTATTCCTGCTCTCCTGATTCCCAGTCTCTAGCTAAGCCCAATGCACCCAGAAGCCAGAAGGGAGAGGAGCCCACTTGAGGCATCCATTAAGATGTCTCCTAGTAACAGAGCAGGAGAGAGAAGATGGGGGAGAATGGATCTGAAGGGGCAAGCAGAGAATATCCAGCACTCCCCTATTTGACAAGGAAGCAAAATGAGGAAAAATAACTGTTCGGGGAGGCAGTGGTAGCACGAGAGTTGAACCCAGAGCTATGTGACTTGAGAGTCCCTCCTCGATTACTCTTTTAGATTGTGTCTATTATTATTATTGTTATTGTTATTGTTATTATTCATGAGAGACACAGGGAGAGGGAGAAGCAGGCTCCCCGTGGGGATCCTGATGCAGGATTCGATCCCAGGATGCCAGGATCACACCCTGAGCCAAAGGCAGACACTCAACCACTGAGCCACCCAGGTGCCCCTATTTTAGATTGTCTCTTTCTGGGCTCATCTACCCTTCCCGTCTCATATCCTTCCAGTTTGCTCTGTACACACCCCATGCTGCTGCCAGCGGGTCTACTTCTTGCAGACTACAGGCTCTGGCACATTCTGCTTCCAGCTAAACTGCCATTCTTCCAAGAATTCTTCTCTAGCTGGAGAAATCATTGCAGCCTTTCTCTCTTCTGGAGCCCCAAAGTGCAGTGTCTGAACTCTCTAGAAGACTGAGCTCCTTCAAGGCATCTGCTCTACCTTATTCGTATTTGTATTATCCCCACAATCCAGTGCAGTGCTGGACAGATGGTAATTAATATATGTTTGCTGGTTTGGGGTGCTTGGGTAGCACAGTCAGCCGAGCAACCAGCTCTTGATTTGGATTTAGGTCATGATCTCAGAGTTGTGAGATTGAGCCTCACATTGGGCTCCACGCTCAGCAGGGAGTGTGCTTGAGATTTTCCCTCTTCTTCCTTCTCCCTCTACCTCTCCGGACACTCACACTCTCCCTCAAAAAAAATGTTGCTGGTTTGCTGGGATGAATTTGTGAAGACAAGGAAAACAGAAAAATTATCTCACCAAATGGAAACTAAAGTAGTTAGGAAAAAAACACTGAAAAATTTTAAAGTAGGTATATTCAAACTCACATTTTTTTCAGGTTCAATATTTTATTTGTACCCCAGATAGGATTTATTCATTATAACTTTACTCTTTGGAATCTTATTTATCTATTTATTTTTAGTCATCTCTATGCCCAATGTGGGGCTCGAACTCACAACCCCAAGATCAAGAGTCACATGTTCCTCCAACTGAGCCAGCCAGTTTCCCCTAGATTTAATTTAATTGAAGTTTTTGGCTTTAAGACAAGTACAGCAATGGTAATTCCAAAATGTACTTCTGGGGGGTGTGGGAAAAACACCTTTAAAATACATAAAAACATGTATATAGGGACACACATTTTTTTCTTTTGCCTCAGGCTCCAACATGGCTCAGAACAGCACTGATTCTGTACTTAAATTTCAGAAATGTTGTTCTTGTAGATTGTTTTGCATTAATTTGAATATTTAAAATATTATATTAAAATGTGAGGGCTTGGGCATCCCCTTAAATTTTGCAGCAGAAGCAAGTGTCTCCCTAGCTTCACCCTAGCCAGCCCTGACACCAAGGCAGTAGCTCTGAGGCTGAAGGGGAAAGAATCACAGGGTAAGAAAGAGTGGAGTCTAGTGGAAGTGATATTCTAGCCTCTTATTCTTTCACTTCAGAAGCATTCAGTGAGAGATCTTTTTTTTTAATTTTTATTTATTTTTGATAGTCACACACAGAGAGAGAGAGAGAGAGAGAGAGAGACAGAGGGAGAAGCAGGCTCCATGCACCGGGAACCCGACGTGGGATTCGATCCTGGGTCTCCAGGATCGCGCCCTGGGCCAAAGGCAGGCGCTAAACCGCTGCGCCACCCAGGGATCCCAGTGAGAGATCTTTTAAGTCAATCAGCAGCCTGTTCCACGAAAGCTGGAAAATTAAAGTTTCTCCCAAACATAAGGACCAATACAATAATGAGAGTAAGATCATTTCATCCAGAACCTCTTGCCTTCCTTTCAGGTAAATGATTTCCACGTGGGGAAGCTGAAAACACAGTATCGAACTAGGGTGGGGAAGAGCTCTTTCCCTCATCCTTATCTGATGGTGCCTTCTGGGGCTGAGCGCACAGTTAGGAAAGCACCTGCTGCAGGCTCCCAAATACATTGCACGCAGGAAGGTTCCGGCCCCTGCCTCCACCTGGAAACCCCACAGGAACCAGAGGGGTTTTCATTCTGGTTATTTTAAAATGTTCTTAAGATGTCTAAAAAAAAAAAAAAAAAAAAAAAAAAGAACCACCAAAATTGAACTTTAAAAAATGTAAAGAATCTATCAGTACCTTAGGACAACAGAAAATCACACACAGACATAGACATACATACACTGATGTTCATCATAAAATTGAGGACGGCCTGGGTGGCTCAGCGGTTTAGCGCTGCCTTCAGCCCAGGGCGTGATCCTGGAGATCTGGGATCAAGTCCCACGTCAGGTTCCCTGCATGGAGCCTGCTTCTCCCTCTGCCTGTCTCTGCCTCTGTGTGTGTGTGTGTGTGTATGTGTATCTCATGAATAAATAAATAAAATCTTTAAAAAAAATTGAACACCTGAAAACAACCTAAGTGCCCCAAATGGGGGGGGGGTAGTTAAATAATGATTTTCCACTTGATAGACATACATGCAGTCATTAAAACTGATGGCCATGCAAAGTAGCACCACAGAAAGAGGTTTGGTGAATAAATACAGTATAAGAAATTGAACACATTATTATTACAATTATTTAGAATTTGCCTAGGAAAATAGACTGGAAATAAATCAACTACCCAAATGAATGCTTAATGAGTGCCTCTTCTATGCAAAATGCAGAGATATGCATTTCATAGCTTCTCGTTGAATCCTCACACTGACACTATGTGGTTCCCATTTTACAGATGGGGGAAATGAAGGTGTGACATTGTGATTTATAATAAGAAATAGGTATTTGTCCTTCCTCTGTTCAGTTTCTAGCAGAGAGCTCTTCAATCCACTGGAGTTTCTGAGGTGATGAAAGAGATAAAGGTGTCTTTTATCTTTTGTCAAATTAATGAGGTGGCTTTTAGACCACACCCCAGAATGGGGATGGTTGCCAGAGGAGCCAACCCTTTTCACTCCCTGATTTCCAGGGAGAAAGGGGCTGGAGGTTGAATCAATCGCCAATGCCAACGAGTTAATCAATCACGCCTATATAATGAAGCTGCCATAAAAACCCAGAAAGGTGGGGTTCAAAGAGCCTCCGGGTTGATGACCACATGGAGATTTGGGGAGACTGGAACTTGGAGCAAGCACGGAAGCTCCACTCCCTTTCCCCATATCCTGCTCTATGCATCTCTTCCTTCTGACTGTGCCCAAGTCATATCCTTTCATTAAAAAACAGTAATTTAGTGAAGAAAATGTTTTCCTAAGTTCTGTGAGCCATTCTAGCAAATTAATCAAACCCGAGGAGCGGGTCTTTGGAACCCCTGATTTATAGCTGAGGGGTCAGAAGCACAGGTGACAACTTGGGCTTGCAATTTCCTTCTGAAGTAGGGGTGAGGGTGAGGGGCAGGTTTGTAGGACCAAGCCCTTAACCTGTGGAATCTGATGGTATCACTGGGTAAATAGAGTCAGGATTGAGGTGAGTTGTAGGATACCCAGCTGATGTCAGAGAATTGGGTAGTGTGAGGGGAAACCCTTGCCTCCACACATTGGAAATTGGGATCAGAACCCACAGAGAAGGTGAGAAAGGCTAATTAACAGAACTAATAAATGCAGACTTAGGGAGCCAAACACATTCAGTCTGCCTCTAGAGCCAAGCTTCTCCTCTGTGCTCTTCCACCAAACAGTAACTGTTCTTGGGCCCGGGTGATAGGATGCCCCATTGTCTTTTTTCTTTTCAGTTTTTCCTCATCATAGCTATATTTTCATGATTGGAAAGGTTACTTTATTAATTCAAAGCAAAGTAAAGATTGCCAGGTAGAACTTCAGAACAGGAAAGAAAGCTTTTTAACAATTCTCAAAAGGAAAAACAGCAAAAACAACAACTTCCTCAGAGGAAAAGTGACTTTAGTCGCCATCAGGGAACAAGAAATAGAGACAGGAAAGGGGTTTAAGAGAATGCTGGCTCCAGGTAAGCCCCTCATTTCTCACTGAGAAAGAGCAAACTGAGTTCATCTAAGTCACATGGCCTATGGGAACAGAGTCTGCCTGATGGACCACTAAGTAAGCAGTGGTTACTGAAGCCCTGAGGGGTGGGGTGGAATCGATGCCAAAGGGGGCTGCAAGCGAGAGTTGCTCATCTACATGGCATAATTGGATGGTCATCAATATAGCAGTTTGCTTTCTAAGAACAAGCTGTAAAGTCAGACAGATCTGGATTTCAAGCAAGGTACAGCCTCTTACCAGCTGTGTGTCTTTGACCAAGTCCCTTTACTCCTCTGGGCCTTGTTTCCCTCGTCTGTAACCCAGTCTCCCTCACAAAGTTGTCATAAGCATCTCAATAAGGCTTAATAAGCTAATACACATAAAGATTTTAGAATGGAGTCTGGCACATAGTATGTGCTCAGTAGACAGTAACAGTTATTATTTCCAAGAAGAATATTTCCTATATATTCTGTGGAAACATAGTATGATGTTTATACCATAAGGAATCCATTCCTTGGGTGCCTGGGTGGCTCAGTCAGTGAAGCATCTGACTCTTGGTTTGGCTCAGATCATGATCTTGAGTCAGGCACTCGAGCTCTGCATCAGGCTGCTTAGGATTCTGTCTCTTTCCCTCTGCCTCTTACTCCGCTCAAAAAAAAAAAAAAACAAAAAATAAAAAAGTAAAAGGAAATCCATTCCTTTGGGCTAATGTTCGCCCTCTCCAGGTACTCTTTACCACCATCATCATCACCAGGCTTCAAAACAAAATGGTTGATGAGCAATGGCCATAGAATAATAGTCTGCCATTTTCATTTCCTATGAAATAGAAAATGTTAAATGTAAAGAAAAGAGAGGCTTCTACTTGGGTTAGTGTGGGACATGAGGCTGAATATAAGCAAAACATTGGCATCTTTTAGTTAGAGGAGGCAGTGGGGGGATTCCAGACCTTCCCCCTTCATCTCTATCAATACATTCTGGAAAAATAAAAATAGGCCATTCTATCCATAGGGAGAGGTGCATGCCCGAAGTGTGAAATCCTGCAGAGGATTTGAATAATCAATGGGGGAGCCTTTGTGCCTTCTTTGAACTAAGTGCCATCTAACCCCAGAAGGTGGTTAATTAAGTTTCATGGTTAAGGATGTAAACTTGGGAAGCAGATGGCCTGTGTTTCAACCTCTCTGCCAGATACAAGCTGAGGACCTTGGACAAGACATTAATATCTGTGTCTCCATGTCCTCACCTTTGAAATGAGAATGATAATAATGTACCTATTTCATCTTGTGAGTATTAAATGAGTTGATAACATCTCAAGTGCCTGGGATGCCCAGGTGGCTCAGTTGGTTACATGTCTGACTCTTGGTTTTGGCTCAGGTCATGATCTCAAGGTTGTGAGATTGAGCCCTGTGTCCAGTTCCATGTTCAGCACGGAGTCTGCTTGAGAATCTTTCTCTCCCTCTCCACCCTGAGTGCTCTCTCTCTAAAATAAAGAAATAAATCTTTAAAAAATATTACATCTCAAGTGCCTAACATGGTGCTCAGCGCTTAGTAAGTGCTCAGTTAGAGGAAGATGTTAGCCTTGTTATCAAGGTACATCAATGGGCAAAAAGCCCTTTTGTTTAGTTTGAGAAACAGAAGATATTTCACTTGGTTGCTTTTAAAATTAAGAGTTTATAAGTCATGGAAATGAAAAGTACAGCATAGGCAATTAAAAATTAAATTAAATAAACTAAAATGAAGAATTGAAGCCACAAATACTATTTACAAATGATTAAAGGACTTTCTTTCGTTTTCTATAATGGACATGTGAGGGGTAGGAGACCAGGAGAGAGGGAGATGGGGAGCCAGGAAAGACCAGAGAGAATAGATTGAAAGGTAAGGAAGCAAAAGAAGAAAGAAGGAAAGGGTCAGAGGCAGAAGCAGGGAGAAAGGATAAAACCAGTCCAGACGGAAAGGGCAAGACAGCCAGGGAGCTGCAGGATACACGGGTGCTGGGGGCATGACCCGTTATTGCCTACTGTTCTCCTGAATTCCAGCCATCAAAGGAAGTTGTCACTACCCTTTGAAATAACACTGTTTTTGGGCACCTGGGGAGCTTACTAGTTTAAGCATCTGCCTTCGGCTCAGGTCATGATCCCAGGGTCCTAGGATCCCGAGCCCGCATATGGCTCTCTGCTCAGTGGGAAGCTTGCTTCTCCCTTTCTTCTGCCTCTCCCCCTGCTCATGCAGGCTCTCTCTCTCTCTCTCTCTCTCTCTCTCATACTCTCTCTCATGCTCTCTCTCTCAAATAAATTAAACTTTTTTAAGAAACAACATTTTTTTTGGCTCTTGAAAACAGCTTTTCTGCCTTTTTGCTAAACCTCTGAGTTTATTTCTAAAATAAAATTAATTTTGTTCGTGAAAGGATGAGGGTTTTTTACCTGCACATGGATGGAGAGATGGCTGGGGATTTAGTCATGTGCTTTGGAAGGCAAAAAAGGTCAGCAGATTGTCTCCATGTGGAAGTCTTTTGGCTATCGGGAAGCTATCAGAATGACTCAGCTCTGTTCCTTGAGGCTGCCTTATACAAATGAATTCAGAAAGTTCCGCTTGGAACAGCATGGCCCCTTGATTCTTCTGCCTCTGGGAACAAAGGCAGAGGTGAGCTCCACAGGTCAGAGGTTCCTGCCATCTGCCTGTGGGCCTCAAACCAGAACATTTCAAAACAACTAGCCACCCAGGAATATGAAGGAGTTAAAGGTTTAGTGCTTGGTGCCTTGTACCTGTTTGAGGTTTGAATCTGTGGTGGAGTAGGAGTACGGTAGAGTGAGGTGGGATGGGCTGGGGGTGAGAGGTTGCTAGTTCTCCTCTAGGCTTGTTCTGGTAGTACAGAGGGCAGCTGGGACTTTGGATCTTCATAGACTTCTTCCCAAGTCTGTGACAGTAGGGCTGGTGATCTAGCTTAGGGGCTGATACACTTTCTATGGAATAGGCCAGCTAGTAGGTTTGCAGACCATATTGGCTCTTTCACAACTGATCAACTCCACCGTTGTCATGCAAAAGTAGCCAGAGACAACACATGAATGAATAAGCATGTGCTATGTTCCAGTAATACTGTCATATGTCACAAAATAGTATTCTTTTGATTTTTCAACTATTTTAGGAAGGTAATGGGGTGCCTAGGTGGCTCAGTCAGTTAAGCATCTGACTCTTGATTTCAGCTCAGGTTGTGATGTCAAGATCGTGAGATAAAGTCCCTCAATGGGCTCCACGCTCAGTGGGGAGTTTGCTTGGGATTACTCTTTCCCTCTCCCTCTGTCTCTCCCCTGCTTGTTCTCTCCCACCTTTCTCTCTGAAATAAATAAATAAATAAATAAATAAATAAATAAATAAATAAATCTTTAAAAAAAAGAAATGTAAAGATCATTCTTAGCTTGCAAAATAGATGCACAGACACAGGTGGTGGGCTAGACTTGACCTGTGCTCCATAGTTGGCTAACCACCGCTTTACCTAAAGGATTGAGGATCTGGGCTTAGAAAGACTAAGGCACAGTGGAGAGTAAAGTGCCTGAGACCCTGGATCCCACTTCTGTGTGAGTACAGTTCTCCTCTATTTTCCCTGTAAATAGAGGAACCCCAGGCCTTCATCACATAACCTGAATTCCTCATTGCTTGATTATGTCACAGAATTCCACAAATTACTGTCAAGGAAATAATCTTGTCTTCTAATTCCAATACCTGACTCTATTTTTAGAGGTTAATGAATTTGGAGAATGAATAAGGTAAGTTCCATCAGCAGATAAATTAGGGACTCTTACATTAAGAAGCAACTCATTGAACAGAACTGATGAAATTTGAAGCAATTTAAAAAACTAACCAATGGGAGAATGCCCAAAAGCTGCAGCAACTAACATGTTTAAAGATAAACATAACTTTTCAATAAGATATGTGCACTGTTTCAGCACAGACATCAGATGTACACAGGTCCATCCCACCCTTGACCTCCAGGGACCCTTACCCTTATAACTTAGTTATAAGCCATGAACTAAGTCCAGCCCTCTTGTCTCATATAGGGTCCACTAAAGCCTATCAAAGAGAAATGACTTATGTAAGGTCACACACTTTGCCACGGGATGGGGAGCAGACACTTGGATTAAGCTCCCAAAGAGAAAGGTCAAAGGTTATTACTCCTAGGCCCAGGGGCTGGTGAAGGTGGAGAAGAGTATGCCTGAGATGAGCAAGGAATTCTCCCCAAGTGCCAGAATTTCTACAAAGGATTAAAAGTAGGGGCAGTATCAGGTAGAGGATAAAGTGGGCTAATAAAAATGCTAAAAGGTACAAGCCATCGTTCAGGAAGCCTGTTAAGAGCTCCCATCCTGGGGCACCTGAGTGGGTCAGTAGTTGAGTGTCTGCCTTCGGCTCAGGTCATCATCCTGGGGTCCTGGGATCAAGTCCCACAACAGGCTCCCCACAGGGTGCCTATGTCTCTGCCTCTCTCTGTGTCTATCATGAATAAATAAAGTCTTTTTTTTTAAAAAGCACCCACCCTGAGCCTTGAATAGTATTTTGTTTCGTTTTCTTCTTTTTTGTTTGTTTGGTTTTTTTTGTTTTTTTTTTCTTCTTTTTTGTTTGAATAGTATATGTGGATTTTATGCCCTGTCTTAAGTCCACATAGTTACTCTACCCTATAAAGTAGATGAGCAAATTTCCACTTTACAGATGAGGAAACTGAGTGGTCCAAGAGATCTACTAAAAATAGCTGTTAATGCTGGTGGGGAAAGAATCCATTGCCATGTTGGCAGCCACAGGAAGGTCCATTTAAGGTGTGACAGCCAAGGATATGCAGGGCCTGAGAAGTAGAAAGTTCACCTTCCTGGTACCTGTGAATGAGCTCCTAGGGCCCCGCTCAGGGATGCAACCTGGGGAAGGTTTGGATTTCAGGGCTATTTTCACTCTCATTGGTACCATTACCCACACCCCACTGCACTCCAGAAGTCTACCTCAGCCCCTCCCTTCCTGCCGCTATGACCTACAGCAGCAAAGGTTCAACTCCTGTTCGTGATGGCCTCTGAAAGCATACATATTCAAACTCTATTCACCTCTCAATAAGTGCCTTGTTCATTGTTTGGGCCATCTGCAGAGGCACAGGAGTCTCACATCTCTTTGCTTCATGGAGGCACATCCTGTCGTAAGGAAGAACACAGATCTGGAATCCAGATTCTGGAGCCAAACTCTCTGGCCTCCACTCCCATTTCCATCACTCGGTGGTTACCTGAACTTGAGCAGGTCACTTAATCTCCCTCTGTGTTTTATGCCTTCATCTGTAAAACGGGGCTACTTGTGTACCTCTTAAGACTGCGAGGATAAAATGAGTTGTTACGGGGAAAGCTTGTGGTGTGGGCTGTGGGAGTGAACTGCTATTGTTAGTAACATCAAGGTCACATCCTCAGTTAGACTGAACCAGGAAAGCAGCAAAGAGCAGTACAAAGGCTGCTTGTAAGAGAGAGTGTAGAGGAGTAGGGAAGTCGGGGAGAGAACAAGGAGAGGGAAGAAAACAGAGAGGTCGAGGAGGAGGGAGGAAGAGGGAAAAAAGGCAGAGAGAGGGATGGACAGGGCTGAAGGAAGAGCAGAAAAGAGGCAGAGAACCCGACAGCAAACAACACTGAAAGAACCGTCTAACCCCACACCAGGGCAAACAGAAGTGGTTGCTTGATGTCGGACAGGCAAATACCAATGGCGGCCACATTGCTTGAGTACTATGTCAGGCACTGTGCTAGCACTCCTTTGTGTTTGCTCTAATTGCACGAGAATTTTACCACAACCCTTTGCACAAATGAGGAGTTATGCTCAGGGAGATCCAGTAAAATGTTAAAGGCCACACATCCAGTGAGAGGCACAGAGAGCCCTGGATTCAAATTTGGATCTGCCTAACTCCAAAGCCCATGCTCCAGATCCATTCTGTACCTGTACCAGTTCTATGTGTTTGAAATCTGTTGGCACCAAATTACACCAAGAGATACACTTACAATTCATTTAAAAGAGTAGTCTAATAGAGACACCCGCGTGGCTCAGCGGCTGAGTGTCTGCCTTTGGTTCATGGTGTGATCCCGGGGTCCTGGGATCAAGTCCCACATCAGGCTCCCCGCAGGGAGCCTGCTTCTCTCTCTGCCTATGTCTCTGCCTCTTTCTGTGTGTCTCTCATGAATAAATAAATAAATAAAATATTTTTTTAACAAGAGAGTAGTCTAATAAAAACCATTAGTGTTCATAAAATGACTAAGTATACCACCATTTGTTAGGAGGTTCCTTGAGAAGACAATAAGCTAGACTAATTTAAGATGCTAGCTGGCCCAGAATGCAAATCGGTTCAAATTCTTGGTGTCTTCTCAAAGAGCTCACTCTCCACGCAAACCTACTGAATGCTGGGAAGATTTAAAGATGTTAATCTCTCCATTTTCAAGATGAGGAAACGACAGCCCCCAGAGGGGAAGTGGCTGGTCTAAGATCATGGAACCCAAAGAAGGGGACAACTGAGTCTAGAAGCTCAGTGCTGTGTCTGCCAGACAAGCACTCTTTCTTTTTCTGCCCCAGTGGTCTTCTTTCCTCCACAGAGTCAGGGGAGTTAAGAGGAATTCCTTTTCCTGGTTTGCCCAAATAAAAGACAAATGTTAAGATGGAAAGAAATGTGCTTTCCCACGTGTGCTTTCTAGCTGATGAGCCTGAAGTCAGTCCATAGCAAAGGGATTTGCCGCTGCATTTTTAATGAAGAAATTATGGAAGGGGGGGAAAAAGTCCACGTGCACTTAAAATTCAAGTGGTAGATTTAGGGAAAAACGAGGATTCTCTGGAGGCTCTTGTTACACCTTTTGGAATGTTTATCCTCGTTTTTCCCATGTCTTCCCCCCTCTCCCTGTTTCTCACTCATGAGGGGCCCCAGGTTTTCTCTTGGCTGCAAAGGCCTGGGTGGAGACTACCTTCCTGGAGTCGATGTGTGTTTGCAAGAGTCCAGAAGGGCTCACTAAAAAACTAGGGTCCTCCCAGATGGAAGGCAGGCCAATAATTCACAGGGCTTGGGCTTCCCGTGGCTCCGGCCAGCCCTGGGGACACTGATCTGAAGTGCTTCCCTAAATCCAAGAAAGACATTTGCCCCAACACAACAAGCTTTAGCAATGTATTTTAAAGATGTCCTCAACTTGCCTCCCTTGTTTGGCTGGAAAGTCCTATGTGAGCTTTTCCAATTTAAACACCCATTGGAATAAAGTACTTCCTCACTTTTCTGTTCTGTTCTGGCTGCAGGGCATCTCTTACACCCACTTTAATCACAGCGCTGGGAACTACAATTATTTTGCATCTCCGGGAGGCTCCTGAGAGACAACTGTAAATAATGCCTTACTCACTTTTGTCACCAAACAAGATGGCAATTGATTCACAGGATCGTCTGAAGACGGGGCCTGGGAACCCCTGTTTGGTTCCACAGGGATGTACTTGAGAGGCTGGCGGAGGCTGGAATGGTCATTTTCAAGCCATATGTTTTTTCAGATGGACTCCTAATTCTAATTTGTCTTTGAATATATTTATCTCTTGCTCTAAGATTCTCTTCTCATGATTCCTCTTTTTTTTTTTCTTATCAATAGGAGGGTGTTTCCAGCTGCCCTGGGGTCTCTGAGGGACAGTTGTCATCTATGAGACCCAACAAGTGGAAAATGATCCTGGGAGGCTGGCTGACTGGCAGTTTACAAAGTTTAAAAAGAACGATCCTGAGTGCCTTTTCTAAATACATTAATGTTAAACTTGACATTTGTTTACTAGCCTCCCAGAGTCCATTAAAAACTACCTTCTCCGCTCAGCTCTCTCTGGTTCTGGGCCTAGGAAAGGGGGGGATTAGGAGATTCTCCCCACCATTTGGATACTCTTAATTCTCTGTCACTGCGTTTAGAGCGTCGGCCTCTGATTGGTGGAGATTAACCACAAACAGGTGAGACTTTGAGGGTTTTCCTGCTTGTCTGAATTCTGATCGAAGGCAGGGCAGACTGTTTGGATTTCATTCAAACACAGCCTCAGCCTGAAGTATCATTATGTACACTGAAGGCCGAGGGCAGAAAAGCAAGATGCTGTTGCCAGAATGCTAGAGAGGTGCATTCTGGGAGGCGGTAGAGAGCCCAGGACACACAGTCATGGGCCGGGAAATGGTTCAGAATTCCCTCTTCCAGGGATAGCAATTTTTGGACTGTTCCCTGAGCTTCTCAAGACCAGGCCTCGCCCTTCCAGGGACACTGAGCCCCATCCTCACCTGTCCTGAAATTCCTCAGCTAGAGTCAGGCCTCGTGGTGAAGTCATCTCTTCTGATTCCACTGTCCTCTGAAAAAGGCAAATACCCCTAGAAAATATGCCCCTTGAGGTCTCCCCTAAATTTTGGCTTTTTGTTTTTTTTAAGTGGGTTCCCCACCCAATGTGAGGCTTGAACTCAGGACCCTGAGATCAAGAGCTACACACTCAACTGACTGAGCCAGGTAGCCCTGTCACCTCTAAATTTTGAATGAGGCCTTAGGCTTTTTCCTTTTTTTGAAAAAAGATTTTATTTATTTATTCATGAGAGAGAGAGAGAGAGACAGAGAGAGGGAGGGAGGGAGAAGCAGGCTCCATGCAGGGAGCCCGATGGGGGACTCGATTCCTGGTCTCCAGGATCACACCCTGGGCCAAAGGCAAGCACCAAACCACTGAGCCACCCAGGGATCCCCAGGGTCTTTTTCCTAAGGTACTAGAGAGACTTCTGAAACATTCAGCTGGTAATGATGAAAGGAGGAGGGGCAGGAGAGAAAAGAGAGGGTCCTGGATGGGAACTGAAGGCAGAGGGGAGAACAGCAAAGCTCACCTCCATGTTCTTCATGATTTGGCCTTAGGCCCTCCCTGGTGGTCTAATGGCCCAGGGACACCCGAGCCTTCAGAACCGGAAGGGAACCCACACAGGCCAGCTGCCTTTGTTTCTCAAGAGCCAGGACAGAAAAGCATCCCTGCCCCTAATACTTTTCCTCATTTCCTTTCTCCCCTCCACCAACTGTGAGTCAGGTAACAGTTTTTTCTCCTATACATGAAATAATATACATAAGTCATTGGTTTCTTTCGGAACACTACCCTTCCCCTTTGGAATGCCAACATTTGTCTTCTATTTCCTGGCACATTCCCTTCCACATCCCCCTCCTATCTGTCAGCTCCTTCGAGGGGAGCCCTGCTTCCCAAAGGGGCTCCTCCTCCATGGAGAAGCAGCAGAGGGACTGGAAAGGTGGGTCCGACACGTGAAAGGGCAGCTCTGCCGCCAGGTCCCCAGCCAGAGGGCCACTTCCCACCTACCTCTGCCAGCACTGTGGCACACATTCCTAAACACAAGGCCCACAGAGGGTATTGAACCCACAATGCTACAAAAAGTAACCCCTACAAAGGGTTCCTGGGCTCTACAAAGGGCTTTCATGGTTTTCTAACCATGCCAAGGGAACCAGAGCCAAAACGGCTGGGGAAAATGTGAAGCAGGCAGGTAAAAGTTTTCTCTGCATTCCCAACCCCCCCACACCCCCCTCACCTCCCACCCCACCCCACCCAGCCAAAGCAACCAAAGCTTACTTCTGAAAGGAAAGAAAAGGAAATGGGTCTGAGAAACCCATTCATATGGAGGAGCTAGTAGCTTCTTAATGGGTAGTGGTATGGGGGCAATTTTTATTTGTATTTTTTCTTTTCCCCTACTTTGTTTTTTGTTTTAATTCCAATACAGTTAACACTCACTGTTATATTAGTTTCAGGTGTACAATATCATGATCAACACCTCCATACATCCCCCGGTGCTCATCACCACAAGCACCCTCCTCAAGGATGGCAATGCTAAACACAAGGATGCTCAGATGAAGTTTCCAGCATCAGTGGGGAGGGGCAGTATGTAGTGAGGGGGAGACTTTTCTGCTGCCCCTCAAAGCACACCATGCAAGCGACTACCTTCCTGGATGACAGGCAGCCTTTCATCTACTATTCAGCTCCCAAGCTCATGCTTGAGCCACAGAGAAGGGTTGAAATCTCCCTCTGAGATGTCCTTCTTGAACCTCTTCCCTTGGGAACAAACAATTATGGATCTCACTGCAAAACCACAACACTGGATACTCATTCTCTGTCCCCAGAAAACATTCTTTCTAACCCACAATTGGATTGCTTGTTGAAAGCTATATTTTCTCTGGGAAGTGAAAGATGTTATGCCATAGATACTCTCTCAAAGTTTCTGAGAACAACAAAGCATTGTTTGGTGCCACCAGCATTCAGGCTTAGGACAATTATATAATGAATCAGCAGCATTATAAGGTTGTCTCTCACATAACTTATCTTGCATCATTATTTCCCAATCTCTTAATAATCCAAAAAGCTATTATATCTAGGGATTACCGAGTTAATTGAAGGGGAGGGAAATCCCGGATTTCAATCAAACTTCAATGGTGCTAAACCACCTACCACACCTTTCATGATTTTTTTGAGTTTTGTAAAGGGTCACTTGTTTTTGGCTTTGTTTTAATAGTGATGATAATGAAAGATGAGGAGAGAAGTTATTACCTCATCTTCTGCTAGCAATCCTAATGTCCCAGAAAGAGCTCTGGATTGAAGAGTCAGAAAATCTTGGTTCAAATCCTGCTACCTACAATGTCAACTATTTACACGTTGACATGAGGGGCATTATTGAGCTGTCCAAGGAAAATTTTTTTAAAAACTATTTAAAGGGCACCTGGGTGGCTCAGTGACTTGAGTGTCTGAATTTTGATTACTGCTCAGGTCATGATCTTGGCACTGTGAGACTGAGACTCCCTGTCAGGCTTGCACTCAGCACGAAGTCTGCTGGGGATTCTCTCTCTCCCCCACCCCCCACTCTTGCATGTGCACACTCTCTCTCTCTCTATCAAATATATAAATAAAATCTTGTAAAATATTTAAAGGATGCCTAGAAATCTTGTCCCTCATGTTCTGGAGAAGAAAAAAATCACAATAGAATATCTATGTGAATTGGAGCTATTATCATAAGTATCCAACCAAACTGAGGTTTCTTTTGGAAAGGAATATATTTTAGGTTCTAGAAAAACTAAAGCAAATTTTCAACGCAGTCCAACAGGGCTCTTTCAGATTTTGATTTCCTTGAGTTCTCACAGCAATCCTATAATATGTGGTTCCTACTGAATAGATGAGAAAATTGAGATTGAGAGGGAGTAGAAGACTTGACCAAGGTCACACACCTAGTGCATCCCGCTGGCAGAGTATCCATTATAGGAACAATATATATGGGTTGAATTATCTTCTAAAATGGAGAGTGAAAAAATAAAAATAAAATAAAATAAAATAAAATAAAATGGAGAGTGACAAGAGTGCCTCGTTGGCTCATTTGGTAGAGGATGTGGCTCTTGATCTTGTGGTCATGAGCTCAAGCCCCATGTTTAGTGTAGAGTTTACTTTTTTTAAAAAAAGGAAATGGGGCACCTTGGGTGGCTCAGACAGTTAAACATCTGACTCTTGGTTTTGGCTCAGGTCATGATCTCAGGGTCGTGAGATTAAGCTCTGCATCAGTTCTGTGCTCAGCACAGAATGTGCTTAAGATTCTCTCTCCCTCTCCCTCTGCCACTCTGCTTGTGCTCTCTCTCTCTAAAATAAATAAGTAAATCTTTTTAAAAAGTAAATGTATTTTGTTTTCTTATTTTAAGTGGGCTCCACACCCAACATGGGGCTTGAACTCAGGACCCTGAGATCAAGAGTTTCATGCTTTATTGACCAAGCTAGCCAGGCACCTAAGAAATACATTTGTTTAAGGATTTTATTTATTATTTATTTGAGAGAGTGAGAGAGCATGCACAAGCAGGGAAAGAGAGCAAGGAGCCCGATATGGGGCTCGATCCCAGAATGCCAGGATCATGACCCTGAGCCAAAGGCAGATGCTTAATAGACTGAACCACCCAGGTGCCCCCCGAGAGATGTATTTTATTTTTTTAAAGATTTTATTTATTTATTCATGAGAGAGACAGAGAGAGGCAGAGACACAGGCAGAGGGAGAAGCAGGCTCCATGCAAAGAGCCTGACATGGGACTGGATCCTGGGTCTCCAGAACCACGCCCTGGGCTGAAGGCAGTGCTAAACCGCTGAACCACCCAGGCTGCCCGAGAAATGCATTTTATTTTATTTTATTTTATTTTATTTTATTTTATTTTATCTTATTTTTTTGAGAAATGTAAATAAAAATACATGAACTGATTCAAAGTTAAGAGCTGGTTTAAGGTATATTATAGTTAATACAAATACCAGTAAAATGGCGATTTATAATCATATAAGACAGTATGGATATCACAGCAAAAGAATAAGAGATTAAATAAGGAAACTATGATAAAGTTAGTAAAACCTGGGGCACCGGGCAGGCTCAGTCTATGGAGCATGTGACTCTTGATTTCAGGGCTGTGAGTTTGAGCCCCATGTTGGTTGTCAAGATTACTTTAACAAATAAAATTAAAATTAAAAGAAAGTCAACAAAACCTAATATTCTCAATTTTTATGTCCCTAAGAACAATATGGGAATATATGTTGAAAAATAGAACTGACAGAAATATCAGAAGAGTCTAATTAAATTTCATTAACAATCTTTTTTTTTAAGATTTTATTTATTTATGAGAGACACACAGAGAGAGGGAGGGAGAGAGGCAGAGACACAGGCAAAGGGAGAAGCAGGTTCCATGCAGGGAGCCCAATGTGGGACTCAATCCTGGGACTCCAGGATCACACCCTGGGCAGAAGGCAGGCACTAAACCTCTGAGCCACCCAGGGATCCCGGATTAGCAATCTTAATATTCGAGATACGATGGCCTATAGTATATTACAGTGATGGTGGCTTATTTAGTAAAACATAAACCTTAGCATTTCAGTGGCCTAACACATTAGAAGTTTCTTACTGACTCTTAAGTAGAATGTGCCTGTTCTTGGTTGGCAGGCAGCTTTCCTTCATAATAATCAAGAAACCAAATTGCTTCCATTCTGTGTTTCTACCATTGTCATAGAATCCCAGAGTCCTCTGCTCCCAGTCATTAGAAGAGGAAAGGAGGAGTGTAAAACCCCCACCACCTCTCAGAGGCCCCAACCTAGAAGTGACATAGTCCTTATCAACTCACACTTCACTGGAGAGAACATGACAGTGCCTAGATGCAAAGGGTGCTGGGAAATGTAGTCCCTGGTTTTATAGCCACATCCCAGGAACAATTCCGCACTATATTAAGAGGGAACAGGATTGTTTTCTTTTGTTGTTTTTTTTATTTTTTTTTATTTATTTATGATAGTCAGAGAGAGAGAGAGAGAGAGAGAGAGAGGCAGAGACACAGGCAGAGGGAGAAGCAGGCTCCATGCACCGGGAGCCCGACGTGGGACTCGATCCGGGGTCTCCAGGATCGCGCCCTGGGCCAAAGGCAGGCGCCAAACCGCTGCGCCACCCAGGGATCCCCGAACAGGATTGTTTTTTATAGGCCAGCTAGCCACCTCTGTCACAGACAGGCAAAGAATGAACAAAGCCAAACATAGTAACCGAGGTGGCATTTGTCCATAAGTTCATTGCAAGGCTGAAGGGCAGAGGCAACTAGGAGACACATTGCCCGAAGTGGCCTAAAGTTGAAGTAGATTCAAAGGAGCAGCTAAATTTGTCAGAAGGAAGAAAGAAGCATTCATTCATTCATTCATTCCTAAGAAGCAGTCAAGGCACAATTGAAAAAACAAAGTCGGTGGCTAGGGGAGTAAAATAAAAAAAAGCACTCCCCTCACACCTAAAATAACAACCCCCTCAAATTGGGCAAGGTTTGAAGGTTGAGTCAGATTAATTCTTTGTTCAGGTCTCTTTTTTTTTTTAAAAAAAAAAAAAGGAGATTATGTTCCAGGGATCTCCCTTTAAGTGCTGGCACCTGGTGAGGGAAGCAGGGGCTGGAATAACATTTTGAAGGAGACTTCTGGGGCTGGACACCATTATTACATGGAGATCGCTTCATGATCAAGCAGTAGAAAACACTTCATTTTTAGTTACTGCAGAAATGTCACAGAAACCAGTCATATGCAGAAAATGCAAACATTCATTTTGTAAATATAAAAAATTCTATATAGCACCTTCTCAGGCTATAATGAAAATAACATTAAAAATATATTTCAAGAATGGAATGAAATAATAAACAGCAATGTTGAATTTTTAAGACTCTCTTAGGTGACTTCCAAGTCAAGGAGGAAATGCAATACAAAATGGCAGAATGTTTTTAAATGAAAATATAAATAAAGAATTTCATAATATATGGAATGCTGCCAATTTAGTACTTAAAGGAGAACTCGTCATTGTAAATGTCTGTATTAATAAGTAGGATAGAGAGGGTGAGAGAAACATGATGAACTAAAAAGCCCTTTAAAAGGAAATAGGCACACCTGGGTGGCTCAGTGGGTTAAGTCTCCAACTCTTCATTTCGGCTCAGGTCATGATCTCAGGGTCATCAGATGAAGCCCTGCATCTGGCTCTACGCTGAGCATAGAGTCTGCTTGAGATTCTCTCTCCTTCTACCCCTCCCCCACCTCTAAAAAATTAATTAATTAAAAAAAAATAAAGCAGCCACCCTAAATATTGAAATAAAGAAGCCAATAAAAATAAGCAAAATGGAAAAGATAAAAAGTATTTGGTAGGCACACCAATAGCTGTTTCTTTGAAAAATTAGCAGAATTTTTGGTCAAATGATTTACAAGACAGAAAAAACCCAACATAGTAAATCAGAGATGAGAAAAGCAATTTTACAACGCTTAGGAGAGAAATTCAAAACACTTGGGATTACATGCCCCTCTTCTGTGTTTCTATAGCACCTCATGTTTATCTCTATTAAAACATGTATTGCACTATACTTTAATTATACATTTATCTATCTGTTTCCTTGTATCAGCCAGGCTCCTGACAGGAAACAGATGGCACACTCCAAAAGGTTTTACTGGATACTAATAAAGGGACTGTTTGCAATAATGCCCACAGGGTTAAGGGAACTAACAAGGGGTGCTGAAGTGCCCTGGGGCTCACAACAGCAACAAGTCAAATACCACCCTAGCCCTAAGGGGCAAGGAGCAGAAATGATGTTAGGGGATGTAAAAATCAATAAAGGGAAACCTCACTATAATGGGATCAGAAGGTTTGGCAGGGGCGACTCTCACTCCCTACTACTCAAAGTCAATTGCAGACCCAGCAAGAAGAGCCAGACCTTGCCCACAGACACTGCTTTACTACCCCAGCAGGAAGGAAGGCTTCCCCCTGCCCGCCCCCACAACAGCCCAGCCAATGAGAGTCAGTCACAGCTCAGCCAATGAGAGGCCACAATACTTGGAACTCCCAGTTTCCTCCAATTGACTTCTTGTTTACAATTGTCCTTCCAAACTGCCCCCCCCTTTACTTTATAAAAGAGCCTTTCTGTCTTTCTCCTTTAGAATTGACTATGATTTTGTAATAGCTTTCTTGTCTCAGGTTGTAATTCAATGCTCTCCCCAAATAAACCCATTTTTGCTGGTAAAATAAATGGCAGTTTTATTCTTTTAAGGTTAAGGGGCTGTGGCAAGAAATGGAGCTGTAAGAGACGGGCCATCCGACAGGAGCTTTGGAGATAGACAGAAGAATGAGGCCGTCATCAAAATGCAGCCTAGAAAGGAGAAAGCCAGGGGAATAAATATGCCAACCTCCCATACCTCCCAAAGATGGAATCCTACCAGAAGCCAGGGGGCAGGAGAGCCTTGGTGGTTGGACCTATAGAGGTCAGACTCCCAGGGCACAGGGAAGGTCAGAGAGTAGTTTGGGGTAGGATTAAGGGGGCCACAAACAGAGACTAACACACTTTCTAATCAAACTATGGTTTAGCGCCGCCTGCAGTCCAGGGTGTGATCCTGGAGACCCGGGATCGAGTCCCACATCGGGCTCCCTGCATGGAGCCTGCTTCTCCCTCTGCCTATGTCGTGTGTGTGTGTGTGTGTGTGTGTGTGTGTGTGATGAATAAATAAATAAAATCTTAAAAAAAAAAAAAAACACCTGTCACTTTGGGACGCCTGAGTGGCTTAGTGTAATTTAGCGCCTGCCTTCAGCCCAGGGCATGATCCTGGAGTCCCAGGATCAGGTCCTATGTCGGGCTCCCTGCATAGAGCCTGCTACTCCCTCTGCTTCTGTTTCTGCCTCTCTTTCTCTGTGTCTCTCTCATAAATAAATAAATAAAATCTTAAAAAGGAAAAAAAAAACCTATGGTCCAATTGTATCTTCCTCATCTTTGTGCCACCAGCACCGAGGGCAGTGATTCAAAAGTGTTTGTTGAGTGAGTTGAGGGTTAAATTGGGTGAGTTATCCTTCTCAGCTACCAGCTAATGAAAGTGATAACTAAATAGCTAGGAATGACGACCTACACAATATATACAATACCAACGATGACACGGGTAAGTTAGCATAAATAGACTATTCATAGAGGAAATGACAGAAAAAGAAATATTCAAATAGTGTAGTTACCCTACCTCAATAAACCTGAAATTTGAGAATAAGTAAAAATAAAATAAAATAATGTAAAATCAGGCACCTGACTCTGATCCATTTACTGGAGAATTTTTCTGAGAAACAATTCTTCTATTAAACATTCAGTAAGTTACACAGTAAAAATACACAAAAAGGTAGACTACCAAACTTGTTTTATGAGGTAAATATGGTTTTTATTTAATTATTCAAAAACAGCAATATCAAGAAAGGAAATTACAGGTCAGTTATACGACAAGAGACACTAAAATTCTAATTAAGATCATAACAAAAAGAAAACAAGGAAACTGCCGTAAGCTAAGAACCAAACTGTTATAACCATAGAAGCACTTTTAACATATCACATTAATGGATATAATCACAAAAGTATATCCGTTTATGCCTTCAAAAAAGATGTGTGGACTGCATCACAAGTATCAGGCACTATTCTAGGTACTAGGATACAACAGTGAAGGAAACCGGCAAAAGGGAAGCCAGTGAGGCAAAACTAACTAGAGGAGTTTCACGTGGTGACAAGTGCTCTGATGAAAATAAGACAGAGTGACATGATAGAGTGTGGCCAGAGATGAGTGGGCATATTAGATAAGGTTATGATGGAAGGCCTCTCTGGGACTGAGCTGAGGCCTGATACTCCAAAGATGCTGAGGGGATATTTCTCGAAATTCAAAACTTTCATTGGCTAAACAAAATAAAGACATGGAAGATTTTCTTTATTTTTTTATCCTGAGGTAAATTATTTATTCTACAAATTATGTTCGATGTGAAAAGAAGTTGAGGACTCCCTTATATAATTTTGTTTAATTGAAGTGTAGTTGACATACAAAAGATTATCTTTCTTAATTTTTTTAAATTTATTTATGATAGTCACAGAGAGAGAGAGAGAGAGAGACGCAGAGACACAGGCAGAGGGAGAAGCAGGCTCCATGCACCGGGAGCCCGATGTGGGATTCGATCCCGGGTGTCCAGGATCGCGCCCTGGGCCAAAGGCAGGCGCTAAACCGCTGTGCCACCCAGGGATCCCAAAAGATTATCTTTCTTAACAGGATCATTATACACACCTAAAATCAATAGCCAGATGCACTGGAGACACTCTATTACAAACATAAATATGACAAGGATGTCTCTCTCATCAGTCTTAATTAACTTGGTAATAAAATAAGATTGAAGAAAATGAAACGAGCTATAAATATGTGGAAGGAAGAAATAAAAATATCACTCCTCTCAAATGACGGTATTATATAATGAAGTCCCAGGCATCAATGCAAAATTCATTAAAATTTAAATAAATATATACAGCAGAGTGGTATAATAGGAGATAAATGACTAAAGCCAGTTGCATTCCTAATAAGAGTGACACCAAGTTAGACAATATAATGAAAAAGGAGATTCACGATGATGGCAACATATTAAATACTTAGTCATTCGCTTAATTTGAGAGGAAAAAAAGATACATTGAAAGAAAATGATGAAATACCATCAGGAGAAGTAGAGAAAGGACATGAAATAATGATGCTATTTACCAAGAAAAAATAATACTTGAGGGACCAAATATTGTAAAGATAGCTATGTTTGCATATAAATTTAACACCATTCAAATGAAAGCAGTTTTATAGACTTTGACAAGTTGTTAGAAAAATTCTCCTGAAAGATCACAATTATTGTAGCCTCATTCTTTTAAGATTTTATTTTTTTTAATAATTTTATTTATTTATGATAGTCACAGAGAGAGACAGAGAAGCAGAGACATAGGCAGAGGGAGAAGCAGGCTCCATGCACCGGGAGCCCGACGTGGGATTCGATCCCGGGTCTCCAGGACCGCGCCCTGGGCCAAAGGCAGGCGCTAAACCGCTGCGCCACCCAGGGATCCCTCTTTTAAGATTTTATTTTTTTTTCTTTTAAGATTTTAAAACAAATTATCAGCACATATACTTGGATTATAAATGCTCAAGGAAATATTAATATTCTAGAATATAATTGATTATTTAATAATTCAACATCTGGCAAACCATAAACAATAATAGAAAAAGAAATCACTACTTAATTAATGGATTTCAATATGGATAAAAGTAACTTAGATCTATAGCTTAAATCATAAGTAAAATAAATCCAGGGTGATTCAAAGACTTAAGTATAATAAAACATTAAGAAGAAAATGCACTCACATTTTTACCCCAGTTCCCAAATGGAGAAAACTGTTTATCAGATAAATGGAAGCTATCATTTATCACATTTTAATGAATATTTTTGCAATGACATAAAATAAAGCATAGTCAATTATACTTTAAATAAAACAAATATTTTGAAAGCTACAAGATGGAAACACAAATGTGAAAATATGATCAGTGAAATCATGCTGTTAAAATACATTTGGAATTGAGAAAAAGACATGAAATAGACATCCAGATACTACTAGAAAGTGGGCAAAGGAGATGGGGAGCTTCCGCATGAGAACTACAGACATTAAATTTTACAGATGAACAGTCAGTCACTCTGGCAATGGCAGAGTAGAAATCCAAATAGATGTAAAGTGCTATTATACACCTTGTAACTAGGATAGTAAAGATTAAAATGAGAAAACTTAATGTTCGTGAAGCTCTCATGAGTTAGGTACAGTTACATATTGCTCATGGAACTAGAAATTAATTTGTATTTTTAGAAGAAGCAGTCTATGGGTATTTGACATTCTCTTGATCCATTAATCTTGCTTTGGAGAATATAGAAATAACTTGAGTTATTCTATATATATTGGGCAGTAATACATATAAAGATGATCCTGGCATTGTTATTTATAATTTTGAAAAGTCAAAAACAACTCAAAAGGTACCCCCAAATAGAGAAATAGCTAAGCAAATTATAACACAGCACCATGATGCACGTAATTTTTTCTATGCAAAATGACAAATAGATGTGTGACTCTGGGAAAATTCGCCAAGCTGTACTCATATAATTTGTGGATTTTTCTATGTATTATATCTGCCACACTTTGACAAAATTTTATTTTAAAATTGACAAATGTATAAACTAGGTTTTTTTTTTTTTATAAACTAGGTTAAAACGACACGTGGGAATGTATGTGAAATGATGTTAAATGAAAAAGCATAGCACACTATACTGGGCACTCACTGATAAAGATACAAATAAATATATGTGTAAGCACTGACAAAGACTGGAAGTGAATTGGGGTGATAGGAAATTTTTATTTGTTTCCCTTTTTAAAAAAATAACAGCTTTATTGAGACATAATTCACATACCGTAGTTTATCCTTCTAAAGTCTACAATTCTATGGCTTTTAGTACGTTTTACAAGGTTGTACACCAGTGTCGTCATCAAATTTTAGAACTTCATCTCCGCAGAAACCGTTACCCATTAGGTGGTGAGTCCTCAACAACCAGTCTACTTTCTGCATTTGTAGATTTGCCTATTTTGAACATTTCATGTAAGTGGAATAATATATTACAGGATTTTTTTAAGGCTAGTCAAGCGAAGCAGTGGGAGTAGAGAAGGAACAAAGAAATCTGTGACTGGCTGTGATCAATTAATCATAAACATCACTGCACTTGAACCAGCCTACCTGATCTTCTTTGACATGCTTCTTTACCTTAGCAGAATGTTTTCAAGGTTCATCCAAGCTGTGACATGTGTTAGTACTTCATTTCTTTTTATGGTTTAATAATATTCCATTGTGAGGATATACCACATTTTGTTTATCCATTCATCAGTTGATGGACATGTGGGTTGTTTCCACTTTTTTTGGTAGTTTAATTTCTATGTATCTTTACATATTTCTCAATTTCATTGTTATAGTTGACAATTAAAAATTATATGTATTGGGACGCCTGGGTGGCTCAGCGGTTGAGCATCTGCTTTCAGCTCCGGGTGTAATCCCAGGGTCCTGGATCAAGTCCCACATGGGGCTCCTCATAAGAAGCCTGTTTCTCCTTCTGCTTATGTCTCTGCCTCTCTCTCTGTGTCTCTCAGGAATAAAGAAATAAAATCTTTAAAAATTACATGTATTTAAGATGTACAACTTGATTTAACATAGTATATATTGTGAAATATTCATTATAATGAAACTAACGCAACCATTACCTAGCATAGTTATCACTTTTTTGTCTGTGGAGAGAACACTTAAAATGCACCCCTTTGGGGCGTCCAGCTGGCTCAGTCAGAACAGCGTGAGACTCTACATCTCAAGGTTGTGAGTTCAAGCCCCACGCTGGATGTAGAGTTTACTTAAAAATAAAATATTTTTTAAAAATATGCGCCCTTAACAAATTCCAAGTATACAGTACAATATTATTTTCATAGTCACATTATTGTACATTAGATCTCCAGAATGTACTCATCTTGTAAAACTGAAACTTTGCACCCCTTGACCAACATCTCCCTGTTTCCTCTCCTCCCCTCCCCAGTAATCACCATTATACTCCTGTTATACTCCTGTTTCTACGAATTTGACGTTTTTATTTATTTTTTTAAGATTTTTATTTATTCATGAGAGACAGAGAGAGAGAGAGAGAGGCAGAGACACAGGCAGAGACACAGGCAGAGGGAGAAGCAGGCTCCATGCAGGGAGCCTGACATGGGACTCAATCCCGGGTCTCCAGGATCCCATCCCCAGGCTGAAGGTGGCACTAAACCGCTGAGCCACTGGGGCTGCCCAGAATTTGACATTTTTAGATTTCACATTTAAGTAAGATCATCCAGTATTTGGTTTTCTGCATCTGGCTTATTTCACTTAGCATAATGTCTTCCAGTTTCATCTATATTGTCACAAATGGCAACATTTTCCTTTTCAAAGACTATTAATATTCCATTGTGTATATATATTTTTTCTTTATCTATCCATCTGTCAATGGATATTTAGATTGCTTCCATATCTTGGCTGTTATGAATAGTGCTGCAATGAACATGGGAGTGCAGATTACTCTTCAAGATACTGATTTCATTTCCTCTGACTATATACCCAGAAGTGGGATTGCTGGATCATAACGTAGTTCTATTTTTAATTTTTTGAAGAAACTCTATACTATTTTCTATAATGGCTGTACCAATTTCCATTCCCACCAACATGCACAAGGGTTCCTTTTTCTCCACGCCCCTGCCAACACTTCTTACCTTTTGTCTTTCTGATCATACTAATTCTAACAGGTATGAGGTGATACCTCATAATGGTTTTGATTTGTGTTTCCCTGATGATGAGTGATGTTGACCACTTTTTCACATATCTGTTAGCCATCTGGATGTCTCCTTTTGAGAAATGTCTGTTCAAATCCTTGGCCATTTTTAAATTGGGTTATTTGGTGTTTTGCTATTGAGTTACACGAGTTCCTTATATATTGTAGATTATTTCCACTTTTTAGCTATTGTCACATTATAAATAATGCTTCCATGAACATTCACCTATGAGTTTTTGTGTTAATGTTTTCATTTGTCTTGGGTACATAGCTAAGAATTGAATGGCTGGGTCATATGATCTCTGTTTTATTGTTTGAGGAATTGTAAGCCTATCTTTCAACCATCTTACCAGCATTGAAGGGGAGTCCAATTTCTCCACATCTTTGCCAACATTTATGATTATGATTATGATTATGATTATTTATTGTTATTCTGATAGGTATTAAGTGGTATCTCACTGCAGTTCTGATTTGCATCCCTAATGGTTAATGATGTTGAGCATTTTTCCAAGTGCCTGTTGGAAGTATGTAGATCTTTATTGGGAAAATGTCTATTCAGATCCTCTGCTCCTATACTAATTGGGTGGATTGTGTTTTATTTATTTATTTTTTAAAGATTGTAGGGGCACCTGGGTGGCTCAGTGGTTGAGCATCTGCCTTTGGCTCAGGTCATGATCCCCAGAGTCCTGGGATCGAGTCCCACATCAGGCTTCCCAGAGGGAGCCTGCTTCTCCCTCTGCCTGTGTCTCTGCCTTTCTCTGTGTCTCTCATGAATAAATAAATAAAATCTTTTTTAAAAATAAAGATTTTATTTATTTACTTGAGAGAGAGGGAGAGTCAGGGAGGAGCTGAGGGAGAAGGGCAAACAGCCTCTGCACTGAGTGGGGAGCCTGACCTGGGGCTCGGTCCCATAACCCTGAGATCATGACTTGAGCCGAAATCAAGAGTCGGACGCTTAACCCAAGTCTCCCTAGGTGGGTTGTCTTGTTACTGTTGCATTGTAAGATATATATATATATATGCATATATATATATATATACACACACACACACACACACATATATACTTATATACACATACACATATATATATGCACATACATGTGTGTGTGTATCTCCTTATATATATATAAGGATTGGATGCTCAATCCTTAACAGATAAAGGACTTACTAATATTTTCTGCCATTCTGTGGATTGTTATCTCACTTCCTTGATGGTATCCTTTGCCAGCATACAAGCTTTTAATATTGATGAACTCCAATTACTTGCATTTGTTTCTTTTGATTCAGTTAAGTTCCAATTAAATAAATAAGGACTAAGTACAACATCTAGAAAGAAATGGCTGCTGGCAGGAACAAGGAACAGCAGACTGAATGCTGCATCCTGTATATTGCATGAGATGTTGTTTCATCCTGGCCTATACCTGAGCTGCAAATAATTGGTTGCTCTCAAGGTGGATCTTTTGACTATTGCATCCATTTATTCAATAAATATGCCCTAGATACTATTACGCATTTGCTGAAAGCTTGGGCTACAAAAACAAAACAGTCCCTGTCCTCAAGAAGCTGACAAAGTAGGAGAGTGGTTAAGTCGTATAACCTCATCATTGCAACACTATGTATCATAATGAGAACCCTGTAAGGGGTTTATGGAAGAGTTCAGATTATGGAGAGAACACATCTGGTTGGGAATTTTCATAAAAGCTACTTTGGCTGAAGGTATTTTAAACCATGCGAAAAAAACAACCACCACTAAATCAAGGAAACCATAGCCACTGAGTAAACACAGTTAAAGGAATGTTTAAAAACTGGGCGGGAGGGCAGCCCCGGTGGCTCAGCGGTTTAGCGCCGCCTGCAGCCCAGGGTGTGATCCTGGAGACCTGGGATCCCACATCAGGCTTCCTGCATGGAGCCTGCTTCTCCCTCTGCCTGGGTCTCTGCCTGTCTCTCTCCTCTCTGTGTATTCTCATGAATAAATAAATAAAATCTTAAAAAAAAAACTGGGCGGGAGCGGGTGTGTGTGGGATTTTCCTAGATGCTCTATCTAAATTCAAACAATGCAGAGTGTTTTGTTCCCCCCCCCCCCCACTGCTCCACAAAAGTCTTCATTCTGATCTATATATCTGCATTGGTGCATTATACTTGCTGCTGATGAATGATAGCCAATCCTTTACATTTTTTTCTTATTATGAAGTTAAATTTACCACTGGTACCATCTGAATTCATATAAAAAAAGCTCTCCTTGGTGGGGGGCACCTGGGTGGCTCAGTTGGTTGACTCTTGATTTCAGTTTAGGTTATAATCTCAGGGTTTTGAGAGCTAGAGCTGGGTGTCAGGTTCCATTCCATGCTCAGCAGGGAGTCTGCTTGAGATCCTCTCTTTCCCTTTCCCCCTTCTTTCTCTCTAAAACAAATTTTAAGATCTTTTTAAAAAAAATCTCCCAGGGGATGCCTGGTTGGCTCAGAGGTTTAAGTGCCTGCCTTTGACCCAGGGCGTGATCCCAGAGTCCTGAGATCAACTCCCACTTCGGAGGACTCCCTGCATGGAGCCTGCTTCTCCCTCTGCCTATATCTCTGCCTCTCTTTATCTCTGTGTCTCTCATGAATAAATAAATAAGATCTTTTAAAAAATCTCCCAGATGATAACTAATGAATCTGTAGAGCTCAAGTATTCACTCAACAAATGACTACTGGGTTCTTACTGTATCAAGCACTGTGGGAAGAGATAGGGGAGGGAAATAACCATAAATAAGACAGACTTTCTTTCTGCCCTCTGAGAGCTTACAGTCTAGCAGAGGAGACAGAGACATAAATGTATAATTGCCATAAAGTATAATAGGGGAAATAATAGGGGAAATGCAGGGTATGTATATGTATGAGCATCTATGAGGAGCATCTAACCTGGACTTGGGGTTGATTTTAGGATATTGGAGAACATGATGTCCAAGTTGGGACCTAAAAATGAATAGGAGTTATTCAGTTAAAGGCAGGAGCTAGCAGGAAGAACTTCAAGCAGAAGGAAAAGTGTGGATAAAAGAGAGAATATAAAGTTTTTGAGGAATGGAAAGATTAGGCAATGCCAGATAGGGAAGTGGTGGTTAGGGAGAGAGAGATGAAGCTTGAGTAGAAACTGATCATGAAGGTATGGCAATGAGGTGTGACACGACCAATTTTCTGTTTTAGATTACATGGCAGCTGTGAGGAGAATGTGTAGGAAGCGAGCAAGACAGGAAGCTGAGAACTTTTTTTTTTTTTTAGAATTTCTATTGAATTCTAAGCAAGATGACAAACCTGTTTTTTTTTCTTTTCTTATTTTTTTAGTCAAGCTCTATGCCCAACATGGGGCTTGACCTCACAACCCCAAGATCAAGAGTCGCATGCTCTACTGACTGAGCCATACAGGCACCCCAAGATAGTGATGCCTAAGGGGGGCAGCAAAGGAAATTCATAATGAGTAGAATTGAGATATTATATATGAGGCAGAATCGGCAGGACAGGGAGGACAGGGTGATTGATTGGATATGATGGGTGAAAAAGTGTACTAGACTTCTCCAGAGAAACAGAACCAATGGTATAATACAGATATATAAGAGGAAATTCATGATAGGAACTGGGTCATGTGATTCTGTAGGCTGAGCTATGCCACCATAGGACATGTGCAGCTTCAAGAAGCAGGAAAGCTGTTGGCATAATTCAGTATGAGTCTCTACCAGGAACTCCAATGCCCAAGGGCAGGAGAAGAGAGACATCCCAGCTCCAGAAGCAAGAGAGATTTGCTCTTCAGCTGCCTTTTTGTTCTGTTGGGGCCCTCAGTGGAGTAGGTGATGCCTGGCCACATTGGTCAGGGTGGATCTTTTTCTACTCAGTCTACTCATTCAAATACTAACCTTTTCCAGAAACTCTCTGTCAGACACACCCAGAAATAAAGTTTTACTAGCTATCTGAGCATCCCTTAGCCCTGTCAAGTTGACACATAAAATCAACCATCAGGGGACACCTGGATGGCTCAATGGTTGAGCACCTGCCTTCGTTCAGCTCAGGGCATGATCCTGGGGTCCTGGGATCTAGTCCTGCATTGGACTCCCCGCAGGGAGCCTGCTTCTCCTTCTGCCTATGTCTCTGCCTCTCTCTCTCTCTCTCTCTCTCTCTGTCTCTCATGAATAAATAAATAAAATCTCAAAAAAAAATCAACCATCAGAAGGAGGGGGAGAAGAGCCCAATTTGACGCCCACGAGGAGGACTCCAGGTCAAAGTGCTGGGGGTGGCACAAAGATGGTTATGATCTAGTCCCTGTCCTCAAGAAGCTGTCTGTCAGGCAGAACTGCTAGCACACAGTATCTTTGTGTAAATTAGAAAAGGTGCCTGGTTTCAGCCCCCATTTGCCCTCTCAGCCAGGAACTTTTATTCAGGGCACCACCAGAACAGCTTCCTGGCAGCCCTGCTATCAAGGAAGAACACAAACCACTGGAGTACAGGATTGGAGATTGACACCACATGTCCAGTACAGAAAGAGCTGAAAAAAGAGGGAAGAAACAAGAACTGGAAGTGAGATTGAACCTGGCTCTGATGGCTGGATGGGATTTTCATAGATGGAGATGGTGTAGGGAGTACCCACCCTAGGTGGAAGAGAGAAGGAAAGCCCAAGGGTGAAGGCAAGAAAAACTGAAGCAGGTTGAAGGGATAACAGTCATTCCACTTGCAGCAGTATAGACTACGGAAATGGCTTTTCCCATCTGCTCTTCCCAGTGGAAGTCGTAGGGGCAGAAAGGTTTTCGCTTCTTCCATTCCAGGTTCTTTGGCTGGTGTAAGAATTAAATTAATATGAGACAGATTAACAAGAGAAAAACAAAAGCTTAATAATGTGTATATCTCCTTTGTAAGTGGCAGAGACCAGGGAAATCTGAGTTACTCTCCAAAATGGCTGAAGCCATCACCTTAACTACCATGTTCAGCTAAAGACAAAAGATGGGGTAGAGAGTTTGGGGAAGTGACTGGGAAAACTACAGTAAACAAGGGTAAGACTGTTGATTTAAGTCATTACCTTCTCCATGGATAAACAGTGTCTAGAGACTTAAAGCCATCCCCCACTTCCTGGTACAGTCAGTGAGATGCTCTTAAAAATGGAGATTTCCATTATAAATATAAATGTCTCATACAAAGGGGTTTTCAGAGCTTTACATGCATCCATTGTTTCTTAAAAATAGCCAGCCTAGGGGCCCCTGGGTGACTCAGTCAATTGAGCTTCCAACTCTTGGTTTTGCTCAGGTCATGATCTCAGGTCATAGGATAAGGCCCTGCATCAGGCTCCGTGCTCAGTGGGGAGTCTGCATGAGATTCTCTCTCTCTCTCTCTCCCACTACCCCTCCCCTCTCTTAAAAAATAATCAGCTTAAAATAGTCAATGTGCCAAGGAGACATATTTAGGGGTGGTATATTTTGCTCCCCTTCAAACTCTTCTTAGAGCATGAGAAAAGTTGGCTAGATGATACACATACACAGACACATACATACTGAAATCCCCATAGTAATTCTCCACTTTTTCTTTGTAGGGGAGGAAAATTTTCTTCTTTTTCCTTTCTAGGTTCTTTGGATGGCCCAATAATTAAATTTACATAAAGCAGATTAACGGGAAAAATATTTAATTATGTGCATATAGTAAAACCCACAAAGACATGAGAGGCTCACAGTTAAGCAATTGAGGTTTCTGCACCATCTTCAGCTAAGAAAGGGATAGGGACCTGGGATTTCAAAGGGAGTAAGATAACTCACAGGAAGATGGGAAGAGCGACTGTTTGGTAAACAAATGTTTGCCATGTCAAGCAGAGAAGTCTTCCTTAATGTAAAAAAAAATTATCTTTGGTAATAGCTTTCTTTCTAGTACAGTCTCCTAACCTGTATGGGTAGGGGGTGTAGAAGTCTTCTTGAGTCTGTTGGACCTCAATTTTTTTCAACTGGACATTACTTACATTGTGCCCCAAACCCTATCTCCTTCTATTTTTCCCTTCCAAAGCATTTTCCAGGACAGTGCTTATAGTAAATAACAAAAGATCCACTTTGGTTATTAGCCATCTAATAACTCCTTAGGATAGAGCAGTATAGGATATAACTCTAAAGGACCCAGGCACATAGCCTTGACTGCCAGGCGGGAAATTCTGAAGTTGATAGGCAGTAGAGAGCCACTAGACTCCAGTGAGTAGGGAAATGCTACTCTCAACTTGGTGTTTCAGGACAAGTAATCTGCTGGTATTTTTTAGAATGGTTCAAAAAAGTAACCTGAGCAGATGGGCAGACCAAAATGTTTTCTTAAATTATTTAAAAACTTAATATATTTCCACCAAAAAAAATCTGAGTTAGCTTAGAATGTGGAGGAAAGTGACTGTTGATATGAAAAACAAAGGCAAACGAAATATTGGAGGGATCCCTGGGTGGCTCAGTGGTTTAGCACCTGCCTTCAGCCCAGGGCGTGATCCTGGAGTCCCGGGATTAAGTCCCACATCGGGCTCCCTGCATGGGGCCTGCTTCTCCCTCTCCCTCTGCCTGTGTCTCTGCCTCTCTCTCTCTCTCTCTCTCTCTCTCTCTCTTTGTGTCTCTCATGAATAAATAAATAAAATCTTTTAAAAAATTAAAAAAGAAATATTGGAAAATAATTAAACTTCCTTACAACTTACAGCCCATTGATAAGTCCTTGGGACAGGCAGAGTGGCCTTTCTCCAGGAACTCAGGTGCCTCAATGTTAATACTTAGCTAGAGGTAAAAGACAACCCTAGCTTGACATTAGGCCCAGGATCCTGAAAGTCTTCTTTAACATATGAAAATACCTTTAGAAGCTTCCTTTCTCTATGCCCCCCTGCCGCCAAGATATATATTAGCAATCATCCTTCAAGTATATAACCCACTGATATACATCTGAAGGGACTCATGACTAAGGTTCTACTAGACAGTGGTGAATGACTTTATTCTTTTTTAAAGATTTTATGTATTTATTTGAGATGAGAGAGAGAGGGGGAACTGACTGGAGGGAGAGGAGGAGGGGGAGGGAGAGAGAATATGAAGCAGACTCTACACTGAGCAGAGAGGTCAGGCTGAGCCACCCAGGTGCCCCTGAATGACCTTATTCTAACAGCAGCTAGCCCCTCAAGGTCCTGGAAACTTTGCTTCCAAATTCTTTACAGACTTCCACTATCCCGAACCCCCTCCTGACTTAAAAGTACATAATCAGTCACCTGTCATAACCTCAGTGCAACTCTTTCTGTCCATAGGTCCTGTCCCCGTGCTTTAATAAAACTACCTTTTTTTTTTTTTTTTTTTTGCGCCAAAGACATCTCAAGAATTCTTTCTTGGTCATTCACTCCCAGGCCACAACATTTCACATCAACTGTCATACAGACCCCAGTCAGACCAGGGAAAATACTCGTCCTCTCCTCATAGTGTAATGTTTGTTGATTGAAACACATAGATGAAAAAAAAGCCACTATCAAAGATGTACTAAAGGCCCATGAGAGACTAGCTCTCTTTCCAGTGATTTTTTTGAAGACACAATCAAAACATACTTTTACTTTCCCCACCTACTAAAGCCAGTTGCTTTACATACAGTATCATATTAAGTCCTCACAAAAATTCTCATATTTTTCAGCTGAGAACTAAGGCTTAGAGGACAATCAGGACCTTCTTCAACATTCCCCAGCTAATGAAGAGCAGCATGGGGATTCAGACCCCAAACTATCTGCTCCCAAAGTCTGTCTTACTAAGGCTGTCTTAGTAAGACTTTGTCTTGCTACAGCACCATGGCCTCCCAGCCCAATTCATCAAAAAAGGAAGGAAAATTAAAAGTAATCAAACTGAAAGGGACCAGAATTTGCCACCCCAAGCTATGTCCCTTTAGCACAGGGATTATTTTGAGTTGATTTTTTTTTCTTTTTTTATATTAAAGTTATTTTTTATTGGTGTTCAATTTGCCAACATACAGAATAACACCCAGTGCTCATCCCGTCAAGTGCCCACCTCAGTGCCTGCCACCCAGTCACCCCCACCCCCCGCCCTCCTCCCCTTCCACCACCCCTAGTTTGTTTCCCAGAGTTAGGAGTCTTCCATGTTCTGTCTCCCTTTCTGATATATCCCACTTATTTTTTCTCCTTTCCCCTTTATTCCCTTTCACTATTATTTATATTCTCCAAATTAATGAGACCATATAATGTTTGTCCTTCTCCGATTGACTTATTTCACTCAGCATAATACCCTCCAGTTCCATCCACATCGAAGCAAATGATGGGTATTTGTCGTTTCTAATGGCTGAGTAATATTCCATCGTATACATAAACCACAACTTCTTTATCCATTCATCTTTCGATGGACACCGAGGCTCCTTCCACAGTTTGGCTATTGTGGACATTGCTGCTAGAAACATCGGGGTGCAGGTGTCCCGGCATTTCACTGCATCTGTATCTTTGGGGTAAATCCCCAGCAGTGCAATTGCTGGGCCGTAGGGCGGATCTATTTTTAACTGTTTGAGGAACCTCCACACAGTTTTCCAGAGTGGCTGCACCATTTCACATTCCCACCAACAGTGCAAGAGGGTTCCCTTTTCTCCGCATCCTCTCCAACATTTGTAGTTTCCTACCTTGTTAATTTTCCCCATTCTCACTGGTATGAGGTGGTATCTCATTGTGGTTTTGATTTGTATTTCCCTGATGGCAAGGATACAGTCAACAAAACTAAAAGACAACCTACAGAATGGGAGAAGATATTTGCAAATGACGTATCAGATAAAGGGCTAGTTTCCAAGATCTATAAAGAACTTATTAAACTCAACAGCAAAGAAACAAACAATCCAATCATGAAATGGGCAAAAGACATGAACATAAATCTCACAGAGGAAGACATAGACATGGCCAACAAGCACATGAGAAAATGAGCTGATTATTTTTAAAGAAAAATAGGCACAGATGATGCTCTGAAAAACAAATGGAAGATACATTTATAAGGGAAATCTCCATATGTCAGGGTGTCTCCCTGGCTGTACCAGGAAGAGGAAGAGGACCCTAAATCTCTAGAAACTGTTGTCAATGGAGAAGTCATGAACCTAATTCTGTGTAACAAAAGTACTCTTGTTTACTGTGCTTTTTCTGGTCACTTCCCATAACTGACTCCCCATCCCAACATCTTTTTTGTCTTTAGTTGGAGATGTTTTTTAAGGTGATAGCTTCAGCCATTTCAGAGAGTTACTGCAATTTCCTGGGTCTCTCTCATGTGTATAGGACATACATATGTTTTTAAATATTTTTTCTCCTGTCAGTCTGCCTTTTATTATGGGTGGGGTGAGGTGGAGTGGGTGTCTCAGCCAAGAACCGAGAAAGGTAGAGGGAAAATTATTTTTCCTGCCCCACTTTATCAAACAGTTTCTGTTATTATGCTCAAAGCAGAAATCTATCTATATTTTACCATAGCATTGTTTTCTTTTCTGAACATATCAGAAAAAAGGTTTCTGCAGCAGCTTAAAAGTCTGTGGTGCTAGGTACTGGGGAATCATTAGATCTACTCTTCTTGGACTAAACAGAAAGCACCAAACTAGTGATTCCAATAGCAATGGCAGATCACCAAGTGGATTTGAAGATGTGAAGCATTTACTTAAGAAAGAATATACCACATAGATACATAAATATTGTAGGGGATCAGGACAGACCCCCCAAGAATGTGCTACTTTGCATGTAGATTATGCGGGGTGATTGTTGCCACAGGCAGCAAAAGAATTTACCCAAGACAGAACAAAGGAAATAGAACTTTATTGGATATACTGCAATGGAGCAAAGGGCAGGATGGTAAGAAAAGACTGCCAGGAGGCAGTGGTGGGGGGTGTATTTGGGTGGGGGCATGATGAGGTATGGGAACTATGGTATTTCCTTTTTTGGTACCTGTACCTGGTTCTCAGCAGCCCATTGGTCAGCTAGGGCCTATGGCTATTTTGAGGTGGGTTGACTAATGGGCCTGTGTGCATTCAGCCTGGTGGACACTGTGGGCCATTCTACCTCACTCAGGTTTCCACTGCTCAAGCCTGTTACCTGAAAGCAGCCTCTACAGATTACTTTGAACTGAAAACACTTGAGATCCTGCTGGCTTGAGGGAAACCTTTGTCTTCCCTTAACCGCACAGAAAAATCTAAATTGGGGATCTTTCCCAGGATAAGGGTTATTAGCAGAGATTCATTTTATGTGAGTGACCCATCTGGATGGCAGAGCAAACATCTAACTAGCAATATCTGCTCTTCTTATTGTCCTGTGAAATTCATTCTTTTCCTCTGCAATCCTGGAGCCCTACCTTCTTCTCCTTAGTTCAGGATGACGTGTAGACCTCTTTTGCCCAACTGCCTTTGGAATTTCCGTGTCTATGTGGATTCCCCATATATCTGCCTATTAAATTTTATTTTCTGTTAATCTGTCCCATGTCAATTTGTTTCTTAGTCCAGCTAGAAAGACCTTTGAAGGGACAGGAATTCTTGCTCCCTGACAGTATGTATATCTTTTTCTTTTGGCTTTTCCTTTGCCCAGTAACCAAATCAACATTAGAACCTCTCTGTGCCTATCTACACATCTGCTTTCCCCTCCCATTCTCCAGGTAAATTAGTTTGGTACTACCACCACAGCTCGTGGGTTAAAACAATTTGAAGAGTTGTTTGGGAGGCTGAGGACAAGAGGAGGGACTTGAAAGTGAACATAATAAAAACTTTTAAATAAAAGTTTTAATAAATAATAAAATAATAAAACTCCAAACTTTTATTTCAATACCACCGTTGCAAATTGTCTTTGATACTTTTCATTATTGAAGCAGAAGGAAAACTTGTCCATCTCAGGAGTTCCCCATCAATTACTTCAATCTTAGAAACAAAATAAGCAGAAATTAGACGTGATAAAATGCAAATAATTTCCTGGGCCTTATCCTCTATCCCTAAAGGGTGAAGAATAATGAATATCATCTTTTAACTGACAAGCCAATATAATGATAGTAAATCTAACTAACCCTGGGTCTGTGGTCTTTTCTGTTTTCAGAGCTGCTATATCCTTCAGAGAGAGTAAGGTCCACCTATCTGAAACTTACCATTTCCAGCATTGCACTGCTGCTATTTAAAACAATAACACCTCTTTAGTTATATGTATTGCTTTTCAGTTGACAAAGTACATTCATATACATTTGTCACATAAATTCATAACATTTTGTGTGGTTTTAAATTATTATTATTCCCATTTTAGAGTTGAAAAAACTGAGAGTCAGAAAGATTAAATGGCATTCCAAAAGCTACATAGCTAGTAAGGAGAACTAGTACTTAAAATACAGTTTCCCAGAGGTGTCTGGCTGGCTCTGTTGGTAGAACATGCAACAGTTGATCTCAGGGTCATGAGTTGGAGGCACACATTGGGTCTAGAGCTTACTTTAAAAAAAAAAAGTCCTGGTTTTCTGGTTTGAAATTGAGTGCCTGTTCCCTCAAACCCCCAGATGCCTATCCACATCCCCCTGCCCCATTCCTGCCCCTAGCCACATCCCTCTGCCCCATTCCCGTCCCTACTCACAATGCTTATAAGCTCCTGAAGGTTCCTGGTATTTCCAAAAAGCAGTAGGCAATCATCAAATTCATTCCACTGTTTAAAAATAAAAATATTTTAATTGTCTACATATTATAATGTTTTTACATTTTAGAAAACATTTCTGGCTAGGGAAAGACCTCTCCTCCTGGAGTAGCCAATTCTTAGAAATAGACAAGGACCTAGCTAGGAGCATGCCTTTGATATGCAAACTAACAATCCAAAGTCATATCTCCTCTATCCGGCCCCTACACCCCAGGAGACAATAGTCCTCTGCCTTAATCATCCCAGGGCCAGG
Organism: Canis lupus familiaris; assembly: GCF_011100685.1. Classification (NCBI taxonomy): domain Eukaryota; kingdom Metazoa; phylum Chordata; class Mammalia; order Carnivora; family Canidae; genus Canis; species Canis lupus. The sequence continues at coordinate 104,936,652 of NC_049260.1, forward strand.
TGTCAGACAGCTAATGACCACCCTGTAGCCCAAAGCCCACAGATATCATTCAAAGAAGCTGAAACTGTTCACCTTGCCCCGCCTTGCCTTTCCTGCCAAAACACAAGGAAGGCCATAGCCTAAACCTTCCCTTTGCTCCTTTTTCTGCCTCTTGACCACCTGGTGTCTCCCTTGTGACCCTGGGAGAGGGCATGTGCCTTTTGTCTTTGGCACCTGTAAGTATACTAGATTTTGTTTTCCTGAGTCTCTCCTCTTCATCTTGTGGCTACAGCTCACCAACCATCTCATAAAAGAATACAGAATATCCGCAAGCATTTCTTGAGCAGCTACTGTGTCCCAAACCATGTGCTAGGGACTGGGGCTGGCAATGGTGAACAAATCACACATAGCTCCTATCTTCAAGTAATGCATGATTTCATAGAGGTAAAAGACAAGTAAACAATCTATTACTTAGCATGGTATCTTGTACATGCTAATAATAGCACTTACTATTTATTTATTTATTTATTTATTTATTTATTTATTTATTTAGATTTTATTTTTAAGTCATCTTTACACCCAGTGTGGGGCTCGAACTTGCAGCCCCAAGATCAAGAGCCACATGCTTCACCAACTCAGCCAGCTAGGCACCCCAGCACTTAACTATTAAGTGTATCAGATACTAAGCTTATTAAGGTATTACTGTATCAGGAACTACTGTAAGCAGTATGTATTGTCTCAGTTAACATTGAAAACAAACCTATTAGGTAGGCTTTATTACTGGTCCAACTTTACAGATGAAAAAACTAAGATATAGAAAGGTAAAGTAACTTGCTCAAGGTCATACAGCCAGCAAATAGGGGTGCCAGGATTTGAAGCTTGGTCTGTGTGACCCTTGCCCTCTACATCATGCCAAGTCTAATAGTCCACCTTTTTTGTTGATGAGAAATAAACCTTGAACAAAAATGCTACCTTTTATTGCTTATCTCAGGCCTGAGACAGCCCCACAGTAAATGGGATTGTGTCTCAAAGCCTTACCCCAGATTGTACCAAGGTGACAGCATTCTTGAAATTGTATCATCCCAACAACTTTAGAAAAATAAATACCCCCTTTTCCCTTCCACATTTGTCAATCAACAGCAGCCCATTACGAACATCAAGACTTGGATTTATATTAATGTCATCACATAAATTAAAAAGAAATACACTCAGAGCTTGACTTTGGTCCCAGGAGAAAGACACTTTAAAAATGGAATGGCTGTCTCTCCTGAGTTCTCTTATTCCAAATCCATGGCCTCATAAACACCAGCCAATATTTGACAGCAATGTGATTTCTGTCGCATATCACAATGAAATCAAAACCACTCAAACATGTGCAAAGAAAACAGTTCTCAACTTACTTTCATTACCTGGAGACCAATTCTGAGTTGGCTAAGACAAAATGGACCACACAATATTTTCCATATTTGATCCATTTTAAAAGGAATCTCACATTTTCCGGTGAAAATGACTATTTGGAACAAGTAAAAGTCACATTAAAGCCAGGGAAAAAGGTTAGATGTCTCCTTTACAATTTCCACGTACTTTATAGTAAAAGATAAAATAATATTATGTAAAAATTGGAAATAACAAAAAATTAAACTCTTACCCTGGGTGCCATGTCCGGAATGCCACTCTTTGTGTGCATGGAGAGGTCCTCTGTAGCCCTGTCCATAGGTAATCATGTTCTCCATAATTGCATTTGTAGTGAATATACAATGTGGTATTTTGCTTTTATCACTTGACATCGTATAATGTATTTTTGGTATTGCTACTTAGTCTTTTTAATTATCATTTCAACTTTTTCAAAATAGGTTGCATTAATATTCCATAAAGTAGTGGGACCATAATTTATTTACCCATTACCCTGTTGTTAAACCTGCAGGCTGTTTCCAACTCTTCAGTATTATAAATAATAGACAAATGAACACCCTCATTCATGTAGGGTTTTCCCCCTATTTCAGAATATTTCCTTGAGATAAATTCCCTTTAGTGGAATTGCCAGGCCAATTATGTTAAAGAATTTCAAAGCTATAGAACCAAATGGATCATTGTTAGGCATATCTCCTGCTCATCCTTCAAAATCCAGCCCTGTTTCCATCCTTCCACTCCTCCCTACACTCCACACATAGTGACTTACTCCCTTATTTGTGGAAGACGTGTTATCTTGTATAGACCTCGGTTACAGCATTCACAGTGCATCCTTAGTCAACTTCTTTAACTTCTCTAAGCCACAGCCTCCTTGTCTGTAAAATGGGGATAATCATACCTAACTCAAAGGGCTATTATTGCAAGGATTAAAAAGTATTGAAGTTCATAACATGGACATAATGCTTAAAAAATGAAAACCATTATCAGAGGGCCTGGGTGGCTCAATCAGTTAAGTGTTGGACTCTTGGCTTCTGCTCAGGTCATGATTTCATGGGTCCTAATTTCATGGGTCATGAGATGAAGCCCCATGTCAAACCCCACATTGGGGGATCCCTGGGTGGCGCAGCGGTTTGGCGCCTGCCTTTGGCCCGGGGCGTGATCCTGGAGACCCGGGATCGAATCCCACGTCGGGCTCCCTGCATGGAGCCTGCTTCTCCCTCTGCCTGTGTCTCTGCCTCTCTGTCTCTCTCTGTGTGACTATCATGAATAAATAAATAAAATCTTTAAAAAAAAACCCACATTGGGCTCCACACTCAGCAGAGAGCCTGTTTGGGATGCTCTCCTTCTGCCCCTACCCTCCACCCCCACCCCTGTGCACTCTCTCTAAAATAAATAAGTATTTTTTTAAAATGAAAACCATTATCATTATATCATACTGCTATTTTGTAGTTACCAAACTACTTGACTGTGCATTTTTGAGGGGAGGGATCATGTCTTGGTCATCTCTGTGTCCTTGGCACATAGCACAGTGCCTGGCACATAATACGCATTCAACTAAAATATTTATTAAATACTACGAATAAATGAATATGGGCATAAATGAATGTTCATTGAAAAAAATTTACACCACCACCAGCACTGTTTTTAAAAATATTATTTTCGCACTACATTTACCAGCACTGAGTATATATGCTTGATATCTATAAAGAAAAGTAAATTTATTTTTCATCGTGTTCAAACATGTCTATCATGTTTCAGTAACGTGAAGAATACATACTATTTGGGAATAAGCTTCAAGTTTTTTTTCTGCTGAAGAAGATTGGGGATTCTGTACCATAATTATGGTAGCACTAGCCACATGTAGCTATTTACATTTTATTTTAAATAAAAAATAAGAATAAAATGAAATTTAAAATTAATTTCTTCAGTTTCACTAGCCATGTTTCTTTTGTTTTTTAATTTTTTTTAATTTATTTATGATAGTCACAGAGAGAGAGAGAGGCAGGCAAAGACACAGGCAGAGGGAGAAGCAGGCTCCATGCACCAGGAGCCCGACGTGGGATTCAATCCCTGGTCTCCAGGATCGGGCCCTGGGCCAAAGGCAGGCGCCAAACCGCTGCACCACCCAGGGATCCCACTAGCCATGTTTCAAATGCTCAATAGTTACATGTGCCTAATGGCTACTATATGGGGCAAAATTTCTGTAGGTAACTCTGGATATAATCCAAAAAGAATTTCCTGTTTGGTTTTTTAAAGCATTTAATGATGAATTTGCAGTAAAACTTACTTAAGAAGTTATATTTGATTAATTTTAGACTAAATAGACTAATTTTAAAGTCAGTTAAGGGATGCTTGGGTGGCTCAGTCAGTTAAGCACCCGACTTTTGATTTCATCTCAGGTCATGATCTCAGGGTTGTGAGATCAAGCCCCATGTCAGGCCTACACTCAGTGTGGAGTCTGCTTGAGATTCTCTAGTTCTCTCTCTCTCTCCCTCTGCCCACCCCCACTCTCTCTCAAATAAATAAATAAATCTTAAAAAAATAAAATAAAATCAGTTAATATCCCCTGAAGATTTACGAACTGTGGAGTGAGAGAATATGGATGAGCAGTTTGAGAAGCAGTAAGAAAAAGACAGAATGATATTAAAAATTTGCCATACAGTATCTCAAAAAGTTAAATGTAGAATTACCACATGACCCAGAAATTTCACTCCTATAAATATGCCCCAAATAATTGAAAACAGCTACTGAAACAAATACATGTACACATATATTCATAAGCAGCACTATTCACAATAGCCAAAAGGTGTAAATAGTTCAAAGACCCATCAATCAATGATTGAATAAACACATTGTAGAATATCCAGATGATGAAATATTATTCAGCCATAAAAATGAATGAAGTATTGATCCATGCTACCACTTGGATAAACTTTGGAGACATTATGCTGAGTGAAAGAAGCCAGACACCAAAGATCACATACTGTATGATTCAATTTATATGAAATATCCAGAATAGGTAAACAATAGAGAAAGAATGAAGATTGGTAGTTGCCAGGGACAGGGGAAGAGAGGAATGGGTGATGAAAATGTTCTGCAACAAGATAAAGATGGTTGCACATCACAGGTGTACCAAATGCCACTGAATTGTTCACTTAAAATGGTTACTTTCATGCTATGTGAATGTCATCTGAATAAAAAAAAATGCCATAGGTGTTCCACAAAGTGAATCATTGGCACATAGATAAACTGTATTATTATTCCAACTACAAAATGGGCAGCGGTTTCTTTAGCTGGGGTTTGGCAGAGCGAAAGAGTTGTAGACTAGGGAAGGTGGTCCTTGGAGGGGATCTGGTCAACATCAGGTCTCTCTGGATAGTGTATTTCCAACCCCCCACCCCTCTGCCCAACTCACTCCAGGCATATCTTCTGTGAAATTTATGGAACAAACACAGTGTCTGGTTGGTATAAGGCTAGAGGAGTGGAAGCAATAATTGGAGGAGAAAACAATAGAAAATTTCCAGGTGGGACTATCTTTTGGCTATAACCAGGGGAGACTAGGTGATAGGGCTGAAAGAGGTGGGAATGAAGAGAGCTTTTCTTGCTCAGAGTTCCTGTACTGATCGAGGCCCTTTAGAGCCATAGATTAGAAAGCAATATTTTAATGTCCTTGGTCCTGGGTTTGATCTCTGTGTTAAGCCAATAGCTTAATTCTATTGCCTTAATTTGGTTCTCCAAAGTTTGTTACTTGGCAGTGCACTGCCCTGGTGCTCAAGCAGCCTGGAGGCTAGTCCTAGCTCTGTTGGTGATTTACTGAGTGACTTTAGCAAGTTCTTTCCTCTATAGCAGCCTCAGTTTCCACATCTGCAAAATATTGGTCTAAAAGATCAAGTTTCCAGGATAAGCTGAAAGTGCACCATATTCTTCATGAATTTGCAGAAGATAAAACATTTTATCTCTTGCTCCAACTAACCACCTAAAAGTATTTGAAAAGATGGAATGACACATATGGCCATCCAAGACCCCTTCAGAGAAGAAAGCCTTTTATATGATTGGGATACTCCCCTAATGCTCCTAGAGTATCCTCCCTAAAGGACATGAATAAAGTCCTGCAAAGTAATTCTGTCTCCCTTAAAACCTAAACATGCTACTTAGTCGGTAGGTGTGAGGCTTCATTGTTCTCCAAGCAGTGGCGCAATGTGCACTGAGCCATCCAGACTCCACCGTCCAGCCTCACCTGTGACCAACATTGCACTCACAGATGAAAGATACACCTCGGGCAGCCTGGGTGGCTCAGCGGTTTAGCGTCGCCTTCAGCTCAGGGCGTGATCCTGGAGACCCGGGGTCCCACGTCGGGCTCCCTGCATGGAGCCTGCTTCTCCCTCTGCTTGTGTCTCTGCCTCTCTCTGTGTGTCATAAATAAATAAATAAATAAATAAATAAAATCTTAAAAAAAAATACACCTCATCCTGCCAATCGATGGAAAATAAGGAGCATCCTACAGCTTGAAAACCAGAACTGGCAATTTGAGAGAGAAAAAAATAGGGCTGTGAAAACAAGCCCAGGAAGGAAAAGATGACCAGGTGCTCCCACTCTCCATGTGGGAAATAAGATGGTGGCCATCCTGTGGAGACTATCAGGGAGCTAGTAGGGCCAAAAAGCAGCTAAGAGTCTGGTTAAGTCCCAGTTATCTGAGACTACAAGTAAATTATGGCAGCATCAGGAAAATATCTATGTAGGAAGCTTGCTTATACTCTCTATAAAGCATTCCTTTGGGTTCTCTCCTTCATGTAGAGCAAAATAATTCGCAAATGTATCTGCCTGGTCCAACTACATCTAGAGGAATTCTTTAAAGAAGTGCTTTGTTCACACTAGGGCCAGACTGTTAAAGGAGGAACGTGTGGGGGTAATGGTGCTCATAGCATTAACAGTTGAAATGAGAGGGCCTCAAGGCAAAGAACCCAAGCAGGCTGAGTCAACCCACCGGGGCAGCCCTTCTTCCCTTCCTAGTAGATCTGCCTATAGTTTGTTCTGCTTGCCTAAAACCCTGGAGAGGTCTGCCCTTTATTTCAATAAAATCTCCCCACTTCCTTCCAGTGCCTTCCTACCTCATCTAACTACAAATCCCTTTTGGAAACCAAGAGAGTCATTTGCTTTCCTAGATGGAGTCAGACTTCCATAGGTAAGTTCCGTAGGTAACATCTCTGTCTCTCTGGGTGTAATCCCCATTTATGAACTCAGCTCTATTTCTTTTAAAGACCTGTCATTCTTTGCCTTCAAATAATTCTGCCATACTAATTCTGGCACTTCAGCTTTGTCCCCAGTTGAAGTTCTCTCTCTCTCTTTGCCTACCAACCCCCAACCCCTTGAACATATTCCCAGGCCTCACCACCATGTAAACCTGTAATCTTTTTATGCCACTATCCATATTGGTTTATAAAACAGAGGTATGCAAGACATTGGAAAGAAAAATGGCACCTGTCAAATACCAAACCCTATGAAATGCCTGCACAATTTCACTTTTCACCTAGTAAATATCCAATTATTTTCCAGAATAGCTCTTTCCAGAATTCAAATCTGTTTCCATTAATATTAAAAGTTTAGAGGTCTGGGAGAACAGGAAGGGGCTGATTAAAAGCAGACAGGGTTCATTATCTGGTTAATCACAATCCAGCATTTCCCACCCCCATTTACCACTCCCCCACCCCACCCCCCAACACAATTGTTCTGCTTCAGAAAAGGTCACACTAAAATTCTGCAAATAAAACCTTATCCTACAACAGTTCCAAGGGTGGAGCTCTATTTTGGAGGGTTTGAGACTGGTATCATTATAAAAGAAATTGATTTTATACCATTTCACCCGGGAAAGAAAATATCTCCCAAAGTATTGCCTACCATTCTGCCACACAGAGTGGATGCCCGGAGTTTGTTAGAGCCAGGCTCTGCCTGAATGTGAATCATGTGATATTTAGAGTTGCAAGTGCTTCTTGGAGATTCTCTGCTTGTTTTAGTAGACAGGGAAACTGAGACCCAGAGAGGGATGGGATTAGGACACTTACCACTGCAGGCAATGCTGGTGTGTGGGAAAAGTGCCGAAAAGGCCTAAATTGAATGAATTATCATTTCTCCATCTTCAACATTTCCATGGGCCATATGTTAATGGCTCATCTTTTATTGCTCCCCTGAGAACTGACTCAAAGGCAAAGCCAAAATGGGTATTTTAATGCAAAGCATATTAGGAGGCCAGAAGGCAGGAGGAGGTACTGTCTCAGGTTGCCTGGCTGCTTGGCTGGGAAGGCTTTGCTCCAGGCCTTTGGGAGATTACTCATTCAGATGCTCATGATGCCAGTGCCAAAAGGAAGCTGGGCTAAAGGCTAAATACCAGGATAGCGCCCTCCCTTTCCTTGAGGGCAAGTGGAGTTATGAGACAGGATCCCAGGAGGTGCTGAACAGCCTTCTATTGCCACGGGATTCCCTAAAACTCTTTTAGGGATTGAGACTTCCAATGTGGAACTTCCATGGTGAGACAGTTTAAAAAGAGGAGGGGATTGATTTCTCAACACGATTTTTAAAAGTAAAAAGAGAGACACAAGGGGAACTGGCTCAAGAATAAGTACCAGCCAGTGACCTTGGTAGTGTCCTCTCTCCTCCTAGGACTAATCGAAGTCATCTCTTAGACCCCTCCTATGTTGCTGGTGAGAATGTAAAATGGTGGTTCTTTAAAAGGTTTAAAGTAGAGTTGCTATGTGGGCCACTCCACTCTGAGGTATCTACCTAAGAGAATTGAAAGCAGAGACTCGAACTTGCACACCCATGTTCATGGCAACATTACTCACAATAGCCAAAAGGTAGACACAACTCAAGTGTCCATCAACAAATGAATGGATAAACAAAATGTGGTCTGTCCATACAATGGAATACTATGGTATCATTAAAAAGGAACGAAGTACTGTCCATGCTACAATGTGGACGAACCTTGGAAACATGCTGAGTGAAATAAGCCAGACACAATAGGACAGATATTATATGATTCCACATATGTAAAATATCTAGCATAGGCAAATTTGACAGACAGAAAGTAACATGGTGGTTGCCGAAGACTGGGGGAGGGGTGAATGCAGAATAACTTCCTTTTTTTAAGATTTTATTTATTTATTCATGAGAGACAGAGAGAGAGAGAGAGAGAGGCAGAGACACAGGCAGAGGGAGAAGCAGGCTCCATGCAGGGAGCCTGATGTGGAACTTGATCCTGGGTCTCCAGGGTCACGCCCTGGACTGAAGGCGGCGCTAAACCACTGAGCCACCTGAGCTGCCCAGTAATTCTAATTTTAACTTTTTGAGGAACCACCAGACTGCTTTCCAGAGCAGCTAACCAGTTTATATTCATGCTGGCAGTACAGTTTTGCCACATCCTTGCCAACACTTGTTATTTTCCGTTTATTTCATTTATCTAATTATAGCCATCCTAATGTTTAATGGTATCTCATTGTTCATTGTGGTTATGTGGCTGCCCTGTCTTATGGGTATCATGGTCTTGATTTCACATGGAATACTTTAGTGTCTTCTTCTCACGGTTTTAACTGCAGACAGGTCAACCTGTGGTTGGAAAGATGAGTCTTTGAGAGACTCTGCTCAAAGAAAGCAATGACTCCCTGTGCTGCCCCCACCCCCAGCCATACTTCTCCTGTCAGGGAACTAAGGTCTCCCTACCAAGATTCTGACCTAGTTTCCTTCCACCACAACCACAAATCCACATAGACTCCATCACTTCTCTCTCCTCCTACTTTGAAATTAATCAAACATACTCATCTTACTTCTAGGCAGCAAATGGCTGCTGGGTAGATATGTCCTGATGGCAAGCCAGGAGCTCCCAGCCTCCCAAAGGGGACTAATGAGAAGCCGATGTGTTTGTCACCTGTAGGCCCATCTATCATTTCTTCCCAGCCGTTGTCCCTCAAGGAAAAAGCTGGATCTGGGCTCCTGCAAGGATTCTCTTTTTATCTTCTGGTCAACAAACTTGCTGTGGAGGAATCTCGTTTTCCTTTCTCTGCTCAGATACCTGACATCCTGGAGGGGTGGCATGGACATGAAGAAGAAAAGGAGTTAATAATACAATAACATTTATTTGACGGGCTGTGGGACAATCGATAGACTAAGGCCACAATCTACTCCTCACTCTGGAGGCTACACACATTGCCAATTTGAGAGAGAACTAGAGAGCGTAGACAAAGCCTAGAAGTAGCAGAGGCTCAGTGTCAGCCCCTCCCTTCCACCTCTAGATGCAACCTTCCCCCACTCACCAAGTGTGCTAATAGCCATGCTGTACAGGCTCTCCCTCCTCAGGCTTCTCTCCTCTTCAAGTCTTCCCCTCAGGGCTCGGCTCCAGTGGCATGTGTGAGTGCATGCATGCATGGATCTCAGCCTCAGATGCACAGTAGTCCTCTCTGGCTGCTGCTAACAACACAACACCGGCAAAAGGTGGGGAGCTTAAACGACAGAAATTTATTTTCTCAGAGTTCTGAAGGTTGGAAAGTTCGAGATCAAGGGTCTGGCAAGATTGGTTTCTGTTGAGAGCTCTCTTCCTATCATGCAGATAGCTACCTTCTCACTGTGTCGTTACAAGGCAGGAGATGGGGAGAAGAGAGGGAGGCAGGGAGGGATGGAGAGAGAGAGAGAGAGAGATCTTTCTTCTCTTACAAGGCCATAGTCCCACAAGATTAGGACCCCATCCTTACAACCTCACTTAATCTCTTAACCTCCTGAAAGCCCTGTTTCTAAATACAGTCAAAATGGAGGTTAGGGCCACAATATCTGAATTTTGAGAGGACACGAGTCGATAGCAGGTGCTCTACCAAGTTCTGTGCCAGTGCCCTGTGGTGGCTGCAGATAGGTAGGCTCTGCTATACTCATTAGGCATTGGCAAAATTTCTCAGAGACTGCTCAGAGCACAAGACCCCAATAGACTAAAAACTGGCTCCTGACAACTAATTGTTGACACACTCACTAAGCCTCTCCATGCACCCCCTAACATTTGAGGGGCTCAGAGCAAGAGTACTAACAGAGGTCCATATACCATACAACTAATAATTAAAAATTGTAAGTCAAGGCAACAAATTATTAAAATATATTCTATGTTCTATGTTCCATCTCCTACTTTGACAACTATACTTTTATAACAACAAAATCAATGAATATGTATGAAGTGATTTTTATACTTTTGAAAGCCAGTAAAATATCAACAACTAAATTTAATTATGATTGTGCATGTCTGGATATTCTTCTTTTTTTAAGTAGGCTCCACTCCCAAGGTAGGGCTCGAACTCATGACTCTGAGATCAGGAGTTGCAAGCTCTACCAACTGAGCCAGCCAAGAGCCCCTGGTTATTCTTTTGATAGGCCAACAATATTTAGATAAATCATAACTTAAGGATATATATAACTGAGAATTTATCTTGTATTTATTCCATAAAATTTCTTTTTCTTGCCTTTATTCCAGTGAAATTCCTGTTTGTATTATATGTTATAATCAAGATCCTTAAAAAAATAAATAATCAAGATCCTTCATATAACTTGTAGAATTGTCAGTTATGATCTAAAGCAGGAGTCAGCAGGGAAGCCTGGCTGGCTCAATCAGAAGAGCACGCAACTCTTGATTTCGGGGTCATGAGTTCTAGCCCCATGTGGGGTGTAGAGATTAGGTAAATAAAAATAAAACTTAAAAAAATGTAGGGGTCAGCAAAATTTTTCTATTAATGGCCAGATAATAAAAATGTGAGACTTTGCAGACTCTAAGGTCTATCTTAACTACTCAACTGCCATTAGAGCCCGATGCTCTGACAGACAATATTTTTTAAAAAGAAAAAAAGAAGGGGTGTGGTTCTGTTGCAATAAAATCTTATTAGGGTGCCTGGGTGGCTTAGTAGGTTAAGCGTCTGACTTCAGCTCAGCTCATGATCTCAGGGTCCTAGGATAGAGCCCCATGTTGGTCTCCCTGCTCAGCAAGGAGTCTGCTTCTCTCTCTCCCTCTCCGTTCACCCCCTCCACTCATGCTCTGTCCTTCTCTCTCAAATAAATAAATAAAATCTTTTTTAAAAAACTTTATTTACAAAAATAGGCAGCTTGCCTGTGGGCCATAGTTTGCCAACCCCTGCCAAAGGATTAAAACAGAAAATGTAATTGTATGAAATATATAAAATTTAAACACATCTTAATTAAAAAAATAAAATACCTGTTCAAATTATTTAAAATATTTTCATGCTTTCAAAAAACTTATTTTTCTAAGGTATTCAAAATGTTTTAAAAGGCAAACTATAAAAGACAAATAATACTAAAATTTTAAGTTAAATCAATTCAATAATAATAATTAATAATTCAATAATATGTAAATTATTTTATTAGACCTGAATTGTCATTTGATTCAATCTAACTACAAATGTTTATAGAAATAATACTATCTGCAATTTTAGTATTCAATGCTCATTGGAATCATCCTATACGCATTTTATCTAGACCTACATAGACACAAATTTAAGAGTGATATGAATTATTTACTATTGCAAAATGTCCCTCAGTCACCAAGTACAACTGTTGTAAATCCAATGCTAATATGTGAATGCATTCAGAACCATAAGGTGAAAGCAAGGAAACAATTTGCTATGCAAGAATCTATTGTGGTTATGTTATCAGAAAATGAGGATTTTATGAATTAATTTGTCTTTTTTTAACCTTAGCACTCAAATCCCCTCTGGACTCCATCTCTGACATCAGCAGCTATACAACCCAGAAATCTTCACAATATTCAACCATATTTTGCTGTTGTTACCATTGTTGGATCAGAAAATAGGCCAAGAAATGAAGAAATGTTTCCCAGGAATATGAATAGAGTTATTCATAAAGATAGCTGTTTAGAATATGGATCATTGGGATCCCTGGGTGGCGCAGCGGTTTAGCGCCTGCCTTTGGCCCAGGGCGCAATCCTGGAGACCCGGGATCGAATCCCACGTCGGGCTCCCGGTGCATGGAGCCTGCTTCTCCCTCTGCCTGTGTCTCTGCCTCTCCCTCTCTGTGATTATTATCATAAATAAATAAAAATTAAAAAAAAAGAATATGGATCGTTAGTTACAGAAACATCCATGTGTCCTTATTGTCATTCATGCATTCATTCATTTGGTATGTGAGATATATCACAGCAGTGTACTAGAACTGGCTCCTACCAGCTTGGGAGAGCCAGTTGGGAACATCTCTTTCCAAATGTGGGTTTGGTGACATCACAGTGGTTGCTGGAAACCAAATGTGGTGGGACTATTTACACCATGAAAATCAGCAAACACTACAAACCAAGACTTTCTCTTACCCTCCGTACCACACCCCGACCCTCCACCACAGACATTTATTAAACATTTACTGGCATACCACTGGAAAGGTGGAGTCTTTTAAAAGTGTAAAGTTCAAAAAAAAAAAAAAAGAAAAAGAAATAAAAGTGTAAAGTTCAGGGCAGAGGCCCTTCTGGCCCAGGTGTCAGTGTAGTACTGGCCTTATCAGGACTGATTATACAACTTTGGGGCTTATACAAAATAAAAATGTGGAGTGCTTTATTCAAAAAATTTTCAACAATTCAGAGTGCATAGTTGGCTCAGTTGGTTAAGCATCTGACTCTTGATTTTGGCTCAGGTCATGATCTCAGGGTCATGAGATGGAGCCCCGTGTTGGACTGCTTCTCTCCTTCTCCCTCTCCCTCTGCCCCCACCCCACTGTGCTCATGTGCAGGCTCTCTCATAAATAAATAAATAAATAAATAAATAAATAAATAAATAAATCCTTTAAAACATTTTTTTTCAAGAACTTTCATGTGGTGATAGTAGAACATTAAAACTAGCGCTGGGCCTTTCTGAGTGCAAGGACCTATGTGAACCTCATCCATGGCTTTTAAAGTTTTGGTTGGTACCCACAACCTCCTAAGAGATTCTGGTCCTTATGACTTTGTTTGTTTGGGTTGGAATATAAGTAAAGCTTTCCTGTCCTGGCTGACACCTCCTGTCTCAGCAGAGCCATTACTGAAGTGGGTGATGCAGGTGCAGGTTACTGAAAGGATCCAGGAGTCTGTCCTGGGGCTCAGGAAAGTAAAGGTGCATCCACTGCTTGTACAGAGGAAAACAACCTCAGATCACCTACAGGAAGAAGTATTGGGTTAGGTAAAGATATTTGCTGACCTCCCACATGAAAGGTGAGATAGCGCTTGACTTTAACAAGAGAAGTTAGAGCATCACATTTATATTCCATAGGTTAATAATAAATGCAGTCAGAAAAATTCTGTTCATTCAATCATTGGTAATTTTAAAAATATTAATTGACTGATTGCTTGACCCAATTAAATAATCAGCTCAATATGTCAAATGAAATTTTTTATAATAAAATGACATCAATAAGAAAGAAAAAAAAAGAAAGGTGAGATAGCTTGGCTTAGTGGAACAGATGGGGGTCTTGCAAGCAGTTTCCAAATTCTTGGTCTGTGACTTAGAAAGTTACTTTAACCTCTCTATGCCCTGAGTGTCTTCAACTACAAAATGTTGAGTCTTGCAGGTGTTCAACAAATATCTACCCCTTCATTTGCATAAAAGAGATTGGCCATTATTTTGTTATCAGTTTAGCTTCTGCTTTGTTTAATGTCTGCTATTAACAAATTCTCCTCAGACAAATATTAAGACCTCCCATTTAATCCACAGGGTTCAAACAGGATTGTCAAAACAAAACCCTCTTGGCCCTTCAGGGTTCATGAGAAATGGCTCAAGGAGGGTCTTCTGTGTGTCCCACCTTCTGGTCCCCTTAAGTCTGCTTAAATGTGATTGTGTCCCATGCATTCATATGGACTCCTATGGTATTAGAAGGATCTTTAGAGAAACCATCTGTCCCAATTGTCCATCTGGCCAATAAACTTTTTAGTAACATTTAATAGACAGACTCAAGGCCTCTGCTTGAATGCTACCTGCCCAAAGAGTTTACTACCACCTAAGCAGCCTTTTTCTTTGTTGAACCGCTTTTGCCATTAGCACTGTCTTTCTTAAATTAAACTAGAACTCACATCTGTGAGACTTTTTCCTGTTGCCCCTGATTCTTTCCTCTGGACTCACAAAGCTCAATTTTGTGCTTTCTTCCATAAGATGGCTCCTCAGATATTTGAAGACCACTCTCATCATGTCTCTCCTTCTGCAGAAAAAAAGTTATTTTCCTTAGCATAAAATTCTACCCCTGTCCCAGAAACTTGCTGAGATGATAATAGTAAGACTCAGGAACCTTGGGTATACTCCCAGATATTCCCCTAGAGGACCTCAGGAATCTCATCCAAACAATATCACATACTCACTTTACAAAAAAAAAAAAAAATCTAGGGGTACTTGGCTGGCTCAGTTGGTGGAGCATGCTATTCTTGATCGTGGGGCTCATGAGTATGATCCCCACATTGAGTCCCCACATTAGAGATTAAATAAATAGATAGATAGATAGATAGATAGATAGATAGATATTTTTAAAATCTATTTACTGTGATAGCATGCTTTTTTTGGGTTATGTGGTTATCTTTCCTTCAGCAAGCTTAAAATATCTTTCACATCCCTTTTCTATCATCCAACATCATACTCAAGGCATGATTCTCTACTGATGGTGAAACAAAGGCCCCCAAAACTTGTGACTTCCCAGAGGTCATCCTGAATGTGTAGAGGAATTTGAAGCAGAACACAGATTTCCTGACTCAGAGCCCGACTCCAGTGACAGCCCACACAATGCAAACCATGCTCCATTGCTCTGGGATAGAAGAGGCTCACTTGACCAATTTGCAAATTCTCTCACTGTGTTGAGAGGAGTAGAATACAGAATGTGAACTTTCCAAGTTCAAAGTCTATTTCCTACTGGGAAAATGAGACATCTGGTTCATAGTTAAATAAGATGGATCCTAAGGGATCTTTGACAATGAGTTGCTTTTCTAAATTTGCCTTTTAGTAATTTAAACATACATGCATCTGAAACATATGGATGAAATGTACAAAGAGCTGTGGATGCTGTTGGAGTGGCAAACAATGAAAGAATCTTAGAATAATGGGGTAGCAGGGATTTCCAAAGGATCAATAGTCTATTCTATCTTCTCCTTTGCCTAGATAATTTTGCTTCCATCAAGCAAGAAGTATATAGTAAGGACCTATAGATTTTCAGCACCTATTGTGTTGGGTGGCAGTTAAAAAACAGGCCAGAAATGAATAGGTTCTCAGTGAGATAGTCATATGATTCTGAAGAAGAAAATATCCTATGTTTTGTTGACATGCAACTGTGAGGAGCAGCAATGGGCCAAAGCATTCAATGTGAACTCCGCTGTCTTCTGGGAGATGGAGCAAACTTCCTTTGTGCACATTGAGTCTTAAACTATAAGGTTGGGGTGGGAAGGGCAAATATATGAAATACATAAAATAGGGCAGCCCCGGTGGTGCAGCGGTTTAGCGCCGCCTGCAGCCCAGGGCGTGATCCTGGAGACCCTGGATGGAGTCCCTCGTCAGGCTCTCTGCATGGAGCCTGCTTCTCCCTCTGCCTGTGTCTCTGCCTCTCTCTCTCTCTCTCTCTCTCTCTCTCTCTGTGTGTGTGTCTCTATGAATAAATAAATAAAATCTTAAAAAAAAGAAATACACAAAATATATGGAAGGTTTGCCATTAATTGAATTATGTGGATAATCCATCTTTGTATTAAAGCTACCTGAAGCAAAGATGCTCCTGCATTAGAGGCCTCAAAATTTCAGGTCTAGTTTGAGTATCTACACATCCATGTACGCGTGTGTGTGTGTGTGTGTGTGTGTGTGTGTGCGTGTGTGTGTGTGTTTATGTGGTTTGGTTGTTCACCTGGCAAGAGATGTTTAAAAACACAGCCCTTTACCAGCCATGAGCTGTAGGTCTTGTAGCCAGACTGTCAGACTTAACATTAGCTCACTTGGAAAGAGGCTCATGAAGCCCAAATCCAGGATGCCTCTGATGGTGCTGGCTGAGCAGAAGCAGGTGTGGGAGAAATCGGATACTTTATCCTACATTTCAAGGGGGTAGAAAGCATATGGGCTTCAAGAATCCAGAAGGAAGGGTAGCCTGGGTGGCTCAGCAGTTTAGCACCGCCTTCAGCCCAGTGGGTGATCCTGGAGACTGGGGATTGAGTCCCATGTTGGGCTTCCTGCATGGGGCCTGCTTCTCCCTCTCCCTGTCTCTCTCTCTCTCTCTCTCATAAATAAATAAATAAAATCTTTTTAAAATCCAGAAGGAATAAAAAAAAAATCCAGAAGGAATAAAAGGAATTTCAATAAGAAAATTTGATTAGAAATATAAGGAACTATAGCTTTTGCTTTTTCTTTTTTTCAAGATTTATTTTTAAGTCATCTGTACACCCAACATGGGGCTTGAACTCACAACCTCGAGACCAAGAGTTGCATAGTCTACTGACTGAGTCAGCCAGGCACCCCAGAGCTATAATTTTTTCCTGAAAAATAATCAAGCAATGGGAAATTATGGACCATAGATTTTCAAAGGCACTGATAAACTATAAATCTGAAGTACGTCTTTATCTTTTAATTCAGAGAATAAGTACAGATCACTGGCTAAGTATATATTTTGCTCACATTTCTATAACAGAAAACAGAAAAGAAATTAAAATGCTTTAAGGCTTTAAGTGTTTGGGGGCAGTTAAAGTCTGTTTTTTAAGTCTGAAATTATTTCAAAATTAAAAAAAAACTTTAAAGAGTGATATAAATGTTCACAAAAATACATGAACAGGAAAGCCCATAGCACCACTATTTGTAACAGCTCCAAAGTGAGAACAACTCAAACGTTCATCAAAGGTAAAATGGATAAATGAAATGTCATATTTTAATAACATAAAATGCTACTCAACAGTGAAAAAGAACACATTACAGCTATACAAAAACAACGTGAATGGATTTCGCAGACATACTATGAAGTGAAAGAAGCCAGATAAAGATACGTATTGTACCACTGCATTTATATGAGGTTCAAAGGGGGGCAGAACTAATTTATAGCTACAGAGGTCAGAATGGTGGTTACATTTGAGCAGGGGATGTTGACCAGAAAGGGATGGGAAACGAGAGCCTGTGATTTGCTAGAACTATAACAATTTGAGCACTTGACTAAGTGTTAATCACACCTCAATGAACACAAAGGTGAACAGTAAAAAAAAAAAAAAAAAGAATAGGAATCAAAAGCATGGGGCAGCCCCGGTGGCACAGCGGCTTGGCGCCACCTGCAGCCTGGGGTGTGATCCTGGAGACCCAGGATCGAGTCCCACATCGGGCTCCCTGCATGGAGCCTGTGTCTCCCTTTCCCTCTGCCTGTGTCTCTGCCTCTCTCTCTGTGTCTATGAATAAATAAATAAAATCTTTTTTAAAAAAAGGAATCAAAAGCATGGCCTTTGATAGCTCACTCTCTGGCTCTCCTTCCTGGATTTGCCATTCCTCAGATGCATCATTTCCTGCTGCCTCCTTTTCCTGTGTTCCGAGTTTCAGCCCAGAAAACATTATTTATCTCACTACATTAGAGTGGGCTACTTACCTGTATATTTGTTTCACCACCTTGTAAGTTTCCAGAGGAGAGGGAGCACACTGGAATCATCTTATTCCCACCCCATGGCAGGTACCTGGTCCCATACTTTAGAAGCCTCACTCTGGCCCTCCTTTGGCTACACCCCTCCCAGAAGCAAGAATGCACTGGACCAGAGGAACATGCCCAACCAGAGTTCATTCCCTTCCATTCTAGGCCATACAATAGATACCCAGGGCCCAAGAATTTCCTGCCTAAGTAAATGGCCTTATGCCTGTTTCTAGGGCCTGTGCAGGTCTCTGTCCCAGGTCCATCATGTTAAGCATAGAACACACCACCAGTGTGCCAAACCCTTGCACTGGAGGGCCAGGGAGTCCGCTCACATGGGTAAGGCCCCTCGTGGGACAGGACAGAGATGGGGTGGAAGAGAAGGGCGTCTGTAGATCAGGCTAGGGACTGGAAGCCTACAGCTGACCCAACTGTGCTATCATGTTCAGCATGGAATGCTACAGAATCCAAGAATCTTAAACTTGAACCTGAGCTTCCACATCGTGATGAAGATAGACTGTATTTGCTTGAGGTAGGAAGACAGAACACATTCTATTAAACAATGTTAACTTAATTTATAACTTGTAAATCTTTAGACATATGGCATGTGGGACTCCCTTTATACATTTGTCCTGGGCCCCACATATGTTGGTGGCAGGCTTGGCTGACATCTAGTAGCAACTCAGTACATAATTAGCTGAATGACTATCACGGGCTGTGCTGTTTTCATTTCAGATTTACATTTCTTTTTTTAAGATTTTATTTATTTATTCATGAGAGACACACAGAGAGAGAGGCAGAGACACAGGCAGAGGAAGAAGCAGAGGGAGGAGCAGGCTCCATGCAGAGAGCCCAACATGGGACTCGATCTCTGGACTCCAAGATCACGCCCTGGGCCGAAGGCAGGCGCTAAACCGCTAAGCCACCCAGGGATCCCCTCAGATTTACATCTCTATCACTGAGTCTAAATGTGATTACATTAGGAAGTTCTATCCACTTGTTCCAAAGCAATTCACGTCACTAATATGGCATAACCAAGGAGGGCCAAAGTTTTGTTAACCAATCCAGCCTTCATATCCTCATCCCCACCCCAAGACATATACGAAATCCGAGAACAAAAGGTCTGCTGTATTTTCTGTCTATCACCTTCAAGGATCGTTCTAGCCTGGACCTGGGTTCCTCATCCCTACTTAATGAGTCTTTATGAAGTGAATTAGCACATGTAAAGTCTTTGGGATTTTTTTTTCTTTTACTTGCTTTCAAAAGCTTTAGACAGATGGTTTCTGACTACAGATCTTCCAGCCTTCTGTGCCAGGCAGGCCCTCCTGGGCTCCTGCTTGCTACTTCTAGGTGTTGGACATGTGGGGGAGGTTTGCATTTTAATAGAGGTTTCAGCCATGGTGAGAAGGGTACATTGGCAGAGAGGAGAAGAAGAGACGTTTCCAAAGAGGACCAGCAGCGTGTGTGGGTGCACGGGCAGAGTGAGCAGGTACTGGGTGAAGGGCAAGAAGCAGAAGAGTCTGATTAAGGCAGCAGGTCCATGGGGACACCTGGCTGGTTCACAGACATGGCCCCAGTACCTAGCCCAATGCTGGGACATAGTACGTGCATGATAAATATGTACCAGATGCAAAAGTGACTGAATGAGTTGGTGGTGAGGTGGGGAGCACAGTTATGGAAAAGAAATAGGCTGAGGTGTTTGTACTTGGTGCCCGAGGTGACGGGGAGCCACCTTCTCTTCAAAAGCTCTTAAAGAGGGATCCCTGGGTGGTGCAGCGGTTTAGCGCCTGCCTTTGGCCCAAGGCGTGATCCTGGAGACCCGGGATCGAATCCCACGTCGGGCTCCCAGTGCATGGAGCCTGCTTCTCCCTCTGCCTGTGTCTCTGCCCCTCTCTCTCTGTGTGACTATCATAAAAATAAAAAAAAAAAAGTCTGTTTCTTATCTTTAAAAAAAAAAGCTCTTAAAGAGAAGAGTAACTTGGTATATAGTGTTTTTAGGATGATGTAGCTGACATAAAGGAAAGATTAGTTAAGAGGAGAAAGTGAAAGGGGAGAGGAGGTCAGCATGAAAGGTTTGGACGATTCACTCTGCTTTGCCCACTGCCATGTATCACCCCCAGGGTTTTTTCATCAAGTAAAATCCAAATGTTGGAGGGAAAAAATGTAGATTGTGAGCCTTCGTTCAGTTTTCCATGTACCAGATTTTGCATGAGCTCTCCATCATAGTGTATGGATCTGAACACAAGTGCCCATATGTCACATAACAGTGTTTTCACGAGGGAGTGAGACATAAGCCTTAATGCTACAGGTGCCAGGTGCTGCCCATCCAAGTAGCTAAATGTTACACAGAAAGGCAATTATGTCTCATTGCAAGGGACCTTTTCTCCCCTGCGATCTGAGTCACCAAATGCACTGGAGAGCCCAGTGTCTTTTGTACAACCATTGGGTTTTTGAAAAGCAACATTCCCATAGGACCAATTTGCAAACACACAGCAAATTCTAGTAGGAATATTATATGAATGCCTTCAATTGTCAAGAGCTCCCCGCCCAATTTACCCAAGCTAATAGAATTGGCACCCACTCCAGTGTTTGCACTGGAGCATGCACACTGCTCGATCAGATAAAGGAGGTACAAACAGATGTGCATTCTGGCCACTCAGTGAAACCTATACATGGTCTAGCATAGAGACAATCACAGCAGGATGGTCTCTAGACCCGGGGCTCGGGTTCTTAATAACAGCAGCCACTTTGGGGCACCTAGATGGCTCAGTTGATTAAGTGTCAATCTTTAGCCAGGTCATGATCTTGGGGTCCTAGGATCAAGCACTGAGTTGGGCTCCTTGCTCAGTGGGGAGTCTGTTTCTCCCTCTTCCTCTGCCACTCCTCCCACCCATGCTGTCTCTCTCTCTCTCAAATAAATAAAATCTTTTAAAAAAATAAAAAATAAAATAAAGAGCATTTGTCTTTCATTAAGGACTTAATATATGCCAGGCCCCAGGAGACTTTTCAGATCTTCTCTAATTCCATCCTCATAGACACTTTATGAGGCAGGGGCTTCATCATACAATTTTGCAGAAGAGGGGATAAAGCTCTATATAAATTAGGAAGATCAAATCAGAACTCAGACCCCCCCCCCAATCTGACCAACCACCCAGAAGCACTGCTGCTTATTAGCTAAAAGAACTTGGGGCAGCCCAGGTGGCTCAGCGATTTAGCGCCACCTTCAGCCTAGGGTGTGATCCTGGAGAACCGGAATGGAGTCCCACGTCGGACTCCCTGCATGGAGCCTGCTTCTCCCTCTGCCTGTGTCTCTGCCTCTCTCTCTCTCTCTCTCTCTCTCTCTGTGTGTGTGTGTGTGTGTGTCTCATGAATAAATAAATAAAATCTTTTTAAAAAAAGGACTTGGGCAGGGGCACCTGGGTGGCTCAGTCAATTAAGCCTCTGAATCTTGGTTTCAGCTCAGGTTGTGATTTGAGGGTCATGGGATCAAGCCTCGTGTCAGGCTCCATCCTTGGCAGAGAGTCGGCTTGAGATTCTCTCCCTGTGCCCCTCCCCTGGTCATGCTTGTTCATGCTCTCTCTCTCTCTCTCTCTCTCTGAAATAAATTAATTAATTTAAAAATAATTTGGGCAATGGAGCTGGGCACCTACCTGGCTCAGTTGGTGGAGCAGGCAACTCTTGATCTCAGGGTCATGAGTTTGAGACTCAAGTTGGATGTAGAGATTACTAAAACAAAACAAAACAAAAAACTTAAGAAATCACCAAGCCTTCCTAACCCTCAGTTTCCCCATCTACAAAAAGGGGATACAAATGGTATCTACTTTCCAGAGTTGCTGGAAAGATAAGATTAGCAGATAGGCTGGTGCCATGAAAGCAATTCAATAAATGGTAACTATCATATTAATATGTTATTAATATGACCAAACTCTCCATCACTAGGCTTTATAGCTTCTACCATCAGGAGTCACTGATAAGATTCGGGCTTCCTTGCCCAGCTTGAGTAGCTAAAATTCAATGTACACAAATACAAATACAGGACAAATACAGATGAGTTCCCCACCCCCATCTCTGGAATTCATTATCCTAGGCACCATCTAGAGAGAACTTGGATTTCCAAAAGTATCTTCTAGGGAAAGAAGTAGGAAGGAAACTGAAGGAATGGTATGAGTTAACATAAGAAAAAAAAGTAAGAATACTGTCCATTCTCAGTATGCTGTTGTAATTAAAAGCAAAGATCCAGCCTTGTTCAAGAAACTAGAGTGCAGTGTTCTTTGTGGAAAGGGAGCCAGAGCTCAACTGACCAGACACAGCCAGACTGTACCCATCCAGCTTGGAAACCTGCAAGAGAAACAACTTCATCAAGCCAACCAAAGCCATTTGACCTAAGTATTTCTGGGGCTTTGTAGATATTTTTGCTGCTCTGATGTGAAAAAGATGCCATAGTCACTTCTGCCTTCAGAGCCTAAGTCAATCTGGAAAAGACCATCCATCTTCCTATGACAATCTGGAGCCATTTACACAAACTAAAAGCAAATTATGATTGAGGTCAGTTATTACCTTAGGCCCAGGTTCTTGGGAAATTGGGGATACTACTATCTTACAGACTAGGGTTCACTTATTACATGGAATGCATAAACCCTTAAGATTTTAGAGAATGGAAGTATTAGAAAAGTCTAGACCATGGATCATAATGGCAGAGAGGGTGGCGCTGGCTAGCATGACTGATTTAGCATACATTTTTCTCAGAAGTGATCATCTCAAAGTGTTGGCATTTTGCTCTCTTGTTCCTTCTCTCTTCCTCTCTGCCTTTGCATATATTTCAAGGTCCAACCTGAGCCTCTCTACTTCCAGGAAGCTTCTCTTGACCAATTACTAGAGTCTTCATTATCTGAACAACTTACCTAGCATACATTATCATTTGCTGCATTGTGCTGTTTATGCTACCATTGTCTAGGGCTAATATTATCACTAATCACTATTTCATTAGCTGTTCAGATATGTATGTCTTCTCACCCCATTTACTCCTTAAAGACTGAGATCACATAGTTCTAAAACATTATGATTTATTCCAAATGTTTCCAAAAAGGCTTCAAGATTGATGGGCCTATCGTCTTAGACTTGTGTTGTTCACCGAATTTAGCACAGTTAAACCCAAAGAAAGTAAGTCATAATGCTTGTTGAGTGAAAGAATAAACAAAGGAATGGATGAGTACTTGGCTCATAAAAATCCAATATGTTCATTTGGGTCCTTAGCCTTATAGTGCAAACCAAAGTAAGTCTTCTCCACTTCTCTGGGTACTCTAGGCCAATAGCATATGGCAAAGGGAGGCATGACCCAAAGGTCCATGGCTCAGAAAAGAAGCAGCATGCCAGGGACTGGAGAATCCACACACAAAAAAATCATCAGACATCATGAGATGCCTGACTGGCTTAGTCAGCCAAGCACCTATCTGCCTTTAGCTCAGGTCATGACTGCAAGGTCCTGGGATCGAGCCCCAAGTCAGGCTCCCTGCTCAGCAGGGAGTCTGCTTCTTTCTCTCCCTCTGTCCCTCCCTACACTCATTCTCTCTTTCTCAAATAAATAAATAAAATCTTTTTTTAAAGAGTCATCAGACTCCACAATTAGCCTTTTCTAGGACCTCCAGTATTTAGGGGTCTTTGAAATAAACATACAGATATCGAAAGCCATGTGTTCCTTTAAGCAAACACTGGGTTTATACAACTCATAAAGGCCTCCTTACTGTTCCTCAAACACTTCAAGTGTACTCTAGCCTTAGGTGCTTTGCACTGCTTCTTTCCTCTGCCCACAAATATCTTTCATCAAATATCCCCATAACTGAATCTTATTGTGTCATGCTTTCAGGTCTCTGCTCAGGTGACACTTCCTGCTCGAGTTCTGCCTTAGTACGTGCTGCCAAGTGACTTAATGTGTATTTATTCATTTGCTTATGGACTTTCTCTCTCTCTTCTAGAACATGAACTCCATGTGGATGGAGGGTGGTACCTTGTCTTGTTCACCGTACTCCCAGCAATTAGCATGATCCTTGGCATGCTATAGGCACTCAATAAATATTTGTAGAATGAATAAAGGGAGTGAGAACTTAGCTATAAGAAGTGTAGGCCCTTGGAGTCCTCAAAACTGCTCCTTAACTGCATGTAAAGGATTTGAAATTCTTTTTCTAATTCTTATTCACAGAGTAATGCCAACTTTTATTCATGCATTCATATCATATGGTAAAAACTCAACAGCAAAAGCTATAATATAGTGGGTTTATGTGTTAAGACTTTACTACATCTAGGTACGATGCTAAGAATTTTACACATGGCATTTTATTGAATCTCTACAACAACCTTGTAAGGGAGTACTTTCCATATCCCCATTTTACAAATAAGGAAACTGAGAGTCATAGAAGTGAAGCAATTTGCCCAACACCTCATTGTTAGGAAGTCATGGTTTGACTCTTTTTACCATGTACTACAAGTGGAATGGGGGAAGGACATTGTCTAGTCATTAAAGATCAGATACACAGAATGGGCAACTGTGTGACTGACCCTAGGCAGCTACAAAGTATTCATAGAACAGGGAGGGTGGGTGTGGGGTGAGAGAGGCCTAAGGGATGGGATCATTGAGAACTAGGAAATAGCCAGACTAGACTTTGAACCTATGGCCCTCTAGCACCAATGTCCATACTTTAGGCCTATATACTAGACTAATCACACCTTTGGTGTGGTTGCCTCTTCCTGGAATGTTCTTTTCCTCTAATGCTCACCCTGCAGGGCCCAGCTCCAATGCAGTCTCCTGCATGAAGCCTCCCTGATTTTCTTTTCCCACTCCTACAGGCAATAGGCTCTCTCCTGCTGCTATGGGGTGGGGAATATGTATGGGAAAACAAGAGAGTCAGGGTGCAGAGAAGTGCTGAAGTCTCTGGTATCAGTTAGCACTGGGCTGGACATGGTAGGGAGACCCTGAAGCTTGTACTTGGAAGTCTGCACTTGTGTTGAGGTTGTAGAAATTCTGGAAAGTTCAGGGTAAACAACAAAGTAACCTAGGCATATACTCTCTGAAGCCTTCCTAATTTCATGCTTCCCCACCCCCAACAGAGGTGACCAACAGAAGCATTACTACAGAATGGAGGATCAGAAGAGGGCACACTATCTTTAAGTGGCAGAGGCAGGATTGAAGCTCTAGTCTAACTGCAATATCCACACTCTTTTCCATGTAACAATTTGCTTATTAACTTGACATCAAAGACTGTACACTCCAATTCCGTATCAACTGAGTCTGTGGAATAAGCAGTAAAGTACACAGAATGGCCATCTACTCAAATCAGAGGAGCATCCTTGGGCTTAATAACATTGGTCCCAGAGCACCTGGGTGGCTCAGTTGGTTGGGTGTCTGACTCTTGGTTTTGGCTTGGGTCATGACTTCAGGGTCCTGGGATGGAGCCCCACATCAGGCTCCACACTCAGCACAGAGTCTCCTTGGGATTCTTTCTTTTGCCCCTCCCCCCACTCAGGCTTGCTCTCTTTCTCACTCTAAAATAAATAAAATCTTTGGAAAAAAGAGTTTAGGGGGATCCCTGGGTGGCGCAGCAGTTTGGCGCCTGCCTTTGGCCCAGGGCGCGATCCTGGAGACCCGGGATTGAATCCCACATCGGGCTCCCGGTGCATGGAGCCTGCTTCTCCCTCTGCCTGTGTCTCTGCCTCTCTCTCTCTCTCTCTCTCTCTCTCTCTCTCTCTGTGTGTGTGTGTGTGTGACTACCATAAATAAATAAAAATTAAAAAAAAAAAGAGTTTAGGGGAGCCTAGGTGGCTCAGTGGTTGAGCATCTGCCTTTGGCTCAAGGTGTAATCCCAGGGTCCTGGGACTGCACCCTGCATCAGGCTCCTCATAGGGAGCCTGCTTCTCCCTCTGCCTGTGTTTCTGCCTCTCTGTGTATCTCTAACGAATAAATAAAATCTTTTTAAAAAAGAGTTTAGTAAACATCAGACCCACCGTAGCCCTGATTGCCTTCATTATTCTCAACCTACTGACTATCCTTGAATTTGCTGTAGCCTTAATTCAAGCCTATGTGTTCACCTGACTACTGAGCCTTTATCTACATAATAATATCTAATGACTCACCAAAACCACACACACCACATACTAACCCCAAGCTCCTGCCACTCACAGGTGTCCTCTCAGCCCTCCTTATAATAACCAGTTTGGTAATAAGATTCTACTTTAACTCAACCTATCTTTCATCCTTGGCCTAACAACCATTTTAACTAGATAACAGTGATGATGAGACATGATTTGAGAAAGTACATTCTAAGGCCATCACACACCAAGGATAGTCAGCTAGATAGAGCTGAGGAGGCTTATTCAGGAATCCTTGGTCTGGATGCCTTTCCTTAGGTCCAGGTTGAGTCTACCCTATCTTTTGGGGAGGGGTGTGTGCTGTAGGCGGATCCTTCTGTTAAGCTTCAAAATAAAATAGCCAGTTCTCTTATCAGCAAAATGAGTTTACTGGG
The DNA here is from genome assembly GCF_011100685.1 of Canis lupus familiaris. NCBI lineage: Eukaryota > Metazoa > Chordata > Mammalia > Carnivora > Canidae > Canis > Canis lupus. Next base: position 104,963,174 of record NC_049260.1, read on the forward strand.
GGAATAGAAGGATCCCAATTTGGGACCTGCAAGGTATGGCAAGCCATAGGCAAGACCAGAGAACAAAGGAGAGAAACATTACCTCATAGAGAAAAAAAAGAAAGCAGGGAGGGGCTGCCCTGAGCAAAAGTCTATTGGACAAAAGCAGAGAATTCAGGGTGGTGATGGTTTCTCATTGGTTATGCTGTTGTTGGACTAGAAGGAAAACTTCCTTCCACCTCCTGCGGTAGTAAAATGACCTTCCTGCCCAGGGATGTGACCTAAGCTGGGACCAAGAGGTCCTCTGTGAGAGCTCCCCTTTAGGGCTTCCCAACTGCACTCTATTTTTTTATTTTTTAAAATATTTTATTTATTTATTAATGAGAGAGAGAGAGAGAGAGAGAGACTGAGATATAGGCAGAGGGAGAAGCAGGCTCCAAGCCCAATGCAAGACTCAATCCCAGGACTCCAGAATCATGCCCTGAGTCAAAGGCAGACAGACGCTCAACCTCTGAGCCACCTAGGTGTCCCCCCAACTGCATTCTAAATAAGATTTCCCTTTATTGATTTTCACACTTTGTACTCTGGCTTTCTACGATGTTGATTTCTTAATGTCTTTTTATTTTAAGATTTTTTTTTTTGAGAGAGGCAGAGAGAACATGATTTGGGGGGCAGAGGCGGAGGGACAGGGAGAAACAGACTCCCTGTCGAGTGTGGGAGCCTGATGTGGGGGTCAATCCCAGGACCCCGAGATAACAACCCGAGTCAAAGTCAGATGCCCAACTGACTGAGCTACCCAGACACCCCTCTTAATGTCTTCTTAATGTCCAAGTGTGGGTTCCACTTCCAGAGCCTATTCCTCAATTCCTGGTCTGTTTCCCTTCACCCTCCACTCTGTGCCCCAGAACCCCTTTGATTTGTTGTTTTGGTTCTTCTGGAGGTGACAAGGTGAAGTGTCTGAACTTATCAGCCTGATGACCCCTACACACCATAATGTCCCATGTAGGCACTGGCAGAAGAGGAAGCTGTATGAGAGGGGAGGACCATTATAACATTAAACAATTTAAAAAGCATGGGAAGCATGCAAGCTCCAGGGTGGAATGTTTTTTAAGTAAATTCTACATACAACGTGGGGCTCGAACTCATGACCCTGAAATCAAGAGTCTCATGCTCTACCAGCTGAGCCAGCCGGGCTCCCCCAGGGTGGAATTCTTTAGCTTGTGTTCTCAACATGTGGTCCATGGATCACCGGCCTCCAGGTCACCTAGGGAACTTCCTAAGAATACAGAATCTCAGGCCCCAAAGCCAAATCTACTGAATTTGCATTTTCACAATTTCCCAGGTGAGTCCGGTATGCACTAAAGTCAGAGACCCAGCACCTTTATCAGCCTTAACTGGTTAAAGCAAAGGTTCTCAGCCTTAGATGCATATCAGAATCACCTGCAGAGCTTAGAAAACTACTGGTTCCTGGGACTCAACACCCCCACCCCCGCCACCCCGGCAATTGTAATTCAACTGGCCTGGGGTTAGGCCTAGACATTCAGGAATTTTAAAAGCTTCCTGGATGTGCAGCCACAGTTGTGAACCATTGACTTAAAACAAACCCACACAGCCCCTCTAGAAAAGAGTTACTCTATTCAAAGTTCTATGTGTGTGTGAATTTAAATATGTATATATACATATTACAGAAATAATATTTAATATATTTAATATATTATATGAATAACACAACATATAATATTTATGATTACATATTAAAATATATACTAATGTAATTAATTATAAATATATTTCAAAAATGTTGAATTCTACTGGGCCTGATGTGTAAAGGAGCATTTCTGACCAGAATTCTGTTGGGGGTGGCGCAGGCTCCCTCTAGAGAAATAAGGCATGGGCTGAATGGACCACAGCTACATCCCTGGCACAGACAACCTGGCAGTGCCCACCCTTAGCGCTGTGGCATTTGGCACTGGTACCATCCAAGTTTCATCCTCTCTGTCGGGCTCATTTCAGGGTCTCTTAAGACCTGGTGATCAGGGTAAAAGTGAAGATCCAGAGAGCTTTTTTTCCTGTTTCCTGTGCCCCTCCAAAGGAACAAGATCTGCCAAAAGTAGCTCTCAAATTCTCAGCTTCAAGCCTCATAAAAGGCTCCAGGTCCATTTATGTGTCTTAGCTGTGACTGATGAATAGCCATCCATCCTCCTGTGACTTGAGCTGTGGCTTGTTGTCATAGTAGGTAAGCAATTGTATAAATTACCTTTCATCCAAGTCACAAAATGTGTTTGCCAAAATGATTTCTTCTAGAATTGTAAAAGTGGAAATAGAGTGCACAGAGAGAAATTGAGTTTGCTCCAAGGGGCTATGAATGCACCATTAAGGAAGCCTCGAAAAGAGATTAACAATCCATCTGGTGTGTTTGCACATCATTTAGTGCCATTTTAGGGCATTTCTGAAGCAATGACAGTCACGGTAGGGAGGAAGAGGAGGAGGTTCCACTAGCTATTAAGACCATATACTAAGAGGCTGTGGTTATCAAGGCATGCAGCTGGGCAGCTCTCTGCTAGCTCTGACCTCAGCTCAGTGAAAATTGCAAAATCTCCAAAGTTTAATAAAAATCAATGCTTGGATTCCAATGCCAGGAGATTCGTTAAGACATTGTCATAAGTTTTGGGCCAAGTTCTCTGCACAAAACAACTCTCCATATCCTCAAATCTCTCTCTCTCTCTCTCTCTCTCTCTCACACACACACACACACACACACACATACGTCCTCTCACCAAAGAAAACTGACCGACCAATAGATGAATCTGTACCTTTTGAGACATCATTTTCCAAGCCAAACTGTGAATGACCTTGGTTAAATATGAGACATCTTAGTTAAATTCCCACTGAAAACCCCCACACCCTTTAGTAGTCTTTATATCAAGATATAAATATAATCAGACCGTTGTATAAGAATCATGTTGTAACACAGTCACTTAAATTTTATATAAAATATTTCTTCTTTAGTAGGCAATATATCTTCTTGTGTGGCATTCTTGCATTCTCCTTTGCTATTATTTTTTTTAAGATTTTATTTATTTATTTGAGGGGGTGGGTAGGGGCAGAGGGAGAGAGAGAGAGTCCCTAGCAGACTCCACGCTGAGCATGGAGCCCTCTGCTGGGCTTGATCTTATTGCCCCGAGATCATGACTTAAGCTGAAATCAAGAGTCAGACGCTCGAAGAACTGAGCCACCCAGGCTCCTCTCTCCTTCATGTACCTCATCAGGGCAGTTAGGAAGTTTGTCTACCTCCAATGCTCACCCTTGTTCCAAGAGCTGAAATTCCAGCCACTGGAGCTATTTTCTGAAACGATCATGCAAACTAGGTTAAAGCAATGTTTATAATGAAAATGCTTATTTGCTGGCAGAAATACAACCCAAATGAAACAAGGAGATCAGGTCACAGAGATCTGCCACTCCACTAACAAATGTGGAGTGTAGTCAGTTGGTTCTTAATCCAGAATTCATCTACTTTATTTTCTTTTTTGATCAGAATCGGAAAGGCATCATTGGGTTTGAGTATGTAAAGTCCATGAGAGCAAAACAATAAGATACCTAGGAATAAACCTAACCAAAGAGGTAAAGATCTGTACTCTGAAAACTATAGAACACTAATGAAAGAAATTGAAGAGGACACAAAGAAATGGGAAAATTTTCCATGCTCATGGACTGGAAGAACAAACACTATTAAAATGTCTGTATTATCCAAAGCAATCTACACATTTAATACAATCACTATCACAGAGCTAGAACAAACAATTCTAAAATTTGTATGGAACCACAAAAGACCCTAAATAGCCAAAACGATCTTGAAAAAGAAAAACAAAACTGGAGGCATCATGATTCCAGACTTCAAGCTATATTACAAAGCTGTAATCATCAAGATAGTATGGTACTGGCACAAAAACAAACAAATAGAGCAATGGAACAAAATAGAGAATCCAGATAGGGACCCACAACTTTTTGATCAACTAATCTTCAACAAAGCAGGAAAGAACATCCAATGGAAAAAAAGACGGCTCTTCAACAAATGCTGTTGGGAAAACTGGACAGCCACATGCAGAAGAATGAAACTGGACCACTTTCTTACACCATACACAAAAATAAATTCAAAATGGATGAAGGACCTAAATGTGAGACAGGAAACCATCAAACTTCTAGAGGAAAAAACAGGCATAGCATAGATCTCAGCCATAGCAACTTCTTACGAGACATGTGGCCAGAAGCAAGGGAAACAAAAGCAAAAATGAGCTATTGGGACTTCATCACGATAAAAAGCTTCTGCACAGCAAAGGAAGTAATCAAGAAAAGTAAAAGGCAACCTACAGAATGGGAGAAGATATTTACAAATAGCATATCTGATAAAAGGCTAATATCCAAAATGTATAAAAAAATTATCAGGGGCACCTGGGTGGCTCAGTGGTTGAGCATCTGCCTTTGGCTCAGGGCATAGTCCTGGAGTCCAGGATCAAATCTCACATAGGGCTTCTTGAGGGGAGCCTGCTCCTCCCTCTACCTATGTTTCTGCCTCTCTCTCTCTCTCTCTCTCTCTCTGTGTCTCTCATGAATAAATAAAATCTTTTTAGAAAAAAAGAACTTGTCAAACTTAACATCTTAAAAAACAAATAATCCAGTTAAGAAATGGGCAGAAGAATGGGCAGCCCGGGTGGCTCAGCAGTTTATCGCCGCCTTCAGCCCAGGGTGTGATCCTGGAGACCTGGGATCAAGTCCTGTGTCGGGCTCCCTGCATGGAGCCTGCTTCTCCCTCTACCTGTGTCTCTGCCTCTCTCTCTCTCTCTCTCTGTGCGTGTGTGTGTGTGTCTCATGAATAAATAAATAAAATCTTTTTTTAAAAAAGAAAGAAATGGACAGAAGACATGAATAGGTATTATTCAAAAGAAGACCTCCAGATGGCTAACAGGCACCTGAAAAGAAGCTCAACATCACTCATCATCAGGGAAATACAAATCAACCATGATGAGATACCATCTCACACTGGTCAGAATCGCCAAAATTAGCAACACAGAAAACAACAGATGTGAGTGAGGATGCAGAGAAGGGAGGACCCTCTTGTACTGTTGGTGGGAATGCAAACTGGTGCAGCCACTTGAAAACAGTATGGATATTCCTCAAAAAAGTTAAAAATAGAATTACCATACAACCCAGAAATTGCACTATTAGGTATATATACCCAAAGGATAGAAAAATACAGGTTCAAAGGGGTACACACACCGCAATGTTTATAGCAGCATTATCAGCAATAGCCAAACTAAAGAAAGAGCCCAAATGTCCACTGACTGATGAATGGATAAAGAAGATGTGGTATAAATACAATGGAATACTACTCAGCCATCAAAAAGAATGAAATCTTGCCATTTGCAATGACATGGATGGAGCTAGAGTATATTATGCTAAGTGAAATAAGTCAGAGAAAGACAAATACCATATGATTTCTCTCATATGTAGAATTTAGGAAACAAAACAGATGAACATATGGGAATGGGAAAAGAAAAAGAGAGAGGGAAGCAAACCATAAAAGATTCTTAATGATAGAGAACAAACTGAGTGTTTATGGAAGGATGTGAATGGTGGGTGGGCTAGATGGGGGATGGGGATTTAAAAGGACACTTGTGGGGCCCCTGGGGGATTCAGTTGGTTAAGCAGCTGCCTTTGACTCGGGTCATGATTCTAGGGTCCTGGAATCGAGCCCCACATTGGGTTCCCTGCTCAGCGGGGAGTCTGCTTCTCCTTCTCCCTCTGCTTCTCCTCCTTGCTTGTGTTCTCTCTCTCTCTCTTTCTCTCAAATAAGTAAGTAAATAATTTTTAAAAGAGAGAACTTGTTATGATGACCACTCGCTGATATATGTAAGTGATGAATTACTAAATTCTACTCTTGAAACCAATATCATACTATATGTTAACTAACTGGAATGTAAATAAAATTTTGGAGAAAAAAAAATAACGTCCATGAGGGAAGGAAATTTTGTCAGTTTTGTTCACTGGTTAGCTCCATTGTTTAGCTAAATGTCTTACACATAGTAAGCACTCTGCCTCTGCCCTTCCCCTTTTCCCCCCTCCCTCTGCTCTTGCTCACTCTCTCTCAAATAAATAAAATATTTAAAAATAAATAAAAATAAATAAATAACTATATCATAAAATAAATAAATACATCATAGATGACTTCTTATGAGCTTTCCCAAACTTAAAACCCTAGAATTCTTTTATTGTCCAATTCTCAGGAATACTGGATTAAAAAGCACATCAGTTAATCAAGGCATGACCTATTACCCAGTGCGTGCCCTGCATGGAGAAGTACCTACATATCTGCCATTGATTACCTGCTTATTATATGCCAGGCATTGTGCTATGGGCACATTGCAAATGTTTTCTCACAACACTTTAAAAGGAATACCACTGCTCCTGCTAGACAAAGAAGCTAAGGGAAGCTCAGAGAGACATTCTCAAAAGTGGAAGGGCCCCAAGTGGAAGATAGAACCATCTGATTTTCCAGCCCACTCTTTTTCTCTGAGAGGCTAATTTGAGTGTTGAGCTGTGGCAGTTGTCATGTACTCAGAAATGGGCTAGAGTGGGGTGGGTGAGGACAGCAAGACCAACAGAGTCTCCCCTTGCATGCTACAGATAATGAATTCCAAGAGCTAGGAGGCATTGGAGAGATCCCTACTGGTTGGAACAGTCAAAGAAATCTACATGGGAAGGTGGAATCAGAGATGGATCTTGAAAGATAAGCAAGAAAGCACTCTGTATGGGATGGAGAGGTGGGGAGCAGCAAGATCAAAGGCTTGGTGGTTGAAATTTAACATTTGAGGAACTTGGCCTGGTAAGGACACTAGTCTTACGAGAGAAAAGGGTTTGCCCTGGCAAGGAGTATGGCTATGTGTATGACTGCCTTCATGCAAGGTCCTGCACTGTGTCAACAAGAGTCCCTCATACTCTGACAATATTTGGGAAGCCAAGATATGTAGAACATTCCGTTTCCATATGGTTAGTTAGTTATGAATTCCAGAGCTTGGAAATCTTGCAACCTTTGGAAAGAACCAGACTACATATTAAGGGATTAAAGTTTGAAATGTCATTTTCCATTTCTGCCCAAATGAGGTTGAGAAAATTTTTGGATGAAAAAAAATTCAGCTTTCCATGACTGGTTTCTTGCACGATATCTGAATGATTTGGATCATAGGTTGACTTGGTCGCCACTAAATGCTGAGACACAAATTAGCTCTGATCATGTAAGATTTTCAGCATCAAAAACAGATCCTGATGCAGAGTGGCAGAAGTTGAGTTTCAGAGTTGAGCACAATACTGAAATGTCTTCTTTGATAATTGCATTTCTTTAAAAAGAAGTCTTCCTCTCTCGTTTGATCTGTCATTTGTGTCTAACCCCCTCCACACACACCAAAGAAGTGACTTTCTTCTAACTCTTCTATTTGATGTACTAGACACATTCTAAAACCAGGCTGTGTCTTTGGATACAAACCAGTTTCCTGATTCTGTGTGTAGGTGTAGACTGTTTCACTGCATTTTTGGCTAGTTCTCTCTCACACACACACATACACACACACCTGCTTTAGCTACATTTTTTTTTTTACTTTTCAACCAATTATTTTGATGACAAGTAGATCTAGCCCCAAAATAATATTTGTATCTGTTCCACTTCAATGACCCAATGGTTCAAAGATCATCAATAAGAGATTGGGTTTGGTTTTAAAGTTCTCTGAAATCACAGAAAACACAGTGTTGCAATAGGCCCCATCTATAATGTTTGGCTTGAATGCCAATGAGAGACTCTTGGGAAAATAGCATGCAACAGTCGTCAGAGAAGACTTTGGAAATCGTCACTTCCCCAGTTCTCAGCATCCAACTGTCACTGATCAGAGTTGGCATTCTTTGTGGAATGCCACAAAGAATATAAAAAGAATGTGAACTTGTGAACCTTCTGGTCTGCTAAGGCGGGTGGAGTGATTGGTGAGAGATTCACAAGGTGACCCAAGATGATAATTACTTTGGCCAAGTGGCTTGGACTGTTGTTAATCCATGCTGTCTTAAGATGTGTGGTAGTGAGTCATCTGCTGGAATATGATTAATCCTGTTTAGTAGGAGTAGACAGCACAAAGATTCCACCCAGATCTCATATAACATGCTGGCCCTGGAGCTCAACATACTCTTTCTGTAATAATTCTTAGCTAGAGCATTCTGCAAACTTTGAATAATTATTAAGCCCAGCTTTTGAGGAAGACTGGAAGCACCACCACCCAAGCTCAATCTTGGAGACCATATACCAACTGTCTCCAACCCAAATCTTTCTGTTTTATATGAGCAACACTCTCAGAGGTTGGCTTTCCTTATCAACTCAATTAGTGTGGTCCTATAATATAAGAGATCAATGATCTGAAATTGAGTTTTCATACTCATTAGCTGTGTGACCCTGAGCAAGTCATTCCAGTTCTCCAGGGCTTCATTTTCTCATTTATAAACTGGGTATCAATATATCTGCTCTGCAAATCCATCCACGCTGCTATGAGTATCAAATAAGATAATATACATAAAAGTGCTTTGAAAAACATGTACTATAACAAGTACAAGAGATTATTATAATTAAACAAGTACAAGAGATTATTATAATTATTATGCCTTTGTAGGTATTATATGGTTATTTTTTTGATATGGTTATATTGAAACCTGAACAGAACTTTCTTTCTTTTTTTTTTTTGAACAGAACTTTCTAATATGGAAATAATATTTTTAAAAAGAAAAACAAGCATTTGGTGCACAGTGAAGACTTGGAAATTTGCGTAGAAGGTTTGAGCACTATATTGGGATCTATACCCCCCAAATTTAATTTGAGATAAACCATTGAAACAGAGACTTTTTTAACTTTAGGAGCTTCCAAATGCCCATCCTCGCAGATGGACCCCATCTGTCAGTGACAATGGGACCCTTGAAGCATTGCCAAGAGCCTATCATCCAGATGTTCCATGCATCTGCTCCATGTTTATAAAACTCCTAAACTTTCCAGAAACTACCTAAGATACTTTAAGATGTTATTTACTAAAGGCAGTGGCACAGAAAGCAAACCCAAATCAAAGAGAGAAATATGTATTTTGTGCTGAAGCTCTAGAGCAAGGATTGGCAAATTCTCTGAAGAGAGTCAGACATAACAAATTCTTGTTCTGTGTATTTAGGGGTGAAGGGAACTGAGAGAGCAGAGGTCTGTAAGTAGGCAACGGTCACTAGGACGAGCCTTATTATAATATCCCACCTACACTACCACTTCAAGATCCCTTGGAGGTCATAAGTACTTTTCCTTTAAAATGCAATTTATCTCTGGGAATATAGGAGTCTATCAGCCATTCACACCTTAGTATAAATGCCTTTAGCTAATCCTCAGTCATGTTCTCCTAGCTTAGATCTATCATAATGCGACAATGAAAATTTTTATGAAGAAATACTTCCACGCTAAGCGAAATAAGTCAGTCAGAGAAAGACAACTATCATATGATTTCACTCATATGTGGAATTTAAGAAACAAGACAGACAAACATAAGGGAAGGGAAGGAAAAATGAAATAAGATAAAAACAGAGAAGAAGACAAACCATAAGAGACTCTTAGCTATAGGAAGAAAAACGAGGGTTGCTGGGGGGGATGGGGTAACTGGGTGATAGGCATTAAGGAGGGCACGTGAATGTAATGAGCACTGGGTGTTATATGCAACTGATGAATCACTAAATTCTACCTCTGAAACTAAAAAAAAAAAAAAACAAAACAAAAAAAAACCAAAAAGGTACTGCAATAGGTTGGTTTCTTCCCAGAAGCTATGTAGCCGCTTTTGCTGGAATTCTTTATAAATACATGTTAAGCAGTAAGGCAACAACTCCAAAAAAGAATGTTCTTTTAGAGCTCCTTAGAATACTTCTAGAGTATCTGGGGGTAGGCTAGCTCCAAGCAGATAGTTAGAGGGGGCATGCTACATTTTACGTGGGTAAGATAAAGAAGGGCCACTAGAAAGCAGGATCAAAGTATACAAATAGAGGATGAAGGGCAAAATCCCAGGATAGGTTGTCAGCTACCCTTGTACGCCAACGGAAATAATAAAAGCCTGATGTTTTTGGCATGTAAACTGTGGATGGCCCATGGCTAACCTGGGGAGATGATGGTGAATCCGACATTAATTGGACTTCAAGGAGCATGGAGCAGCAGGAGAGAGGCAGGAATACTACACACATCCCGGTACCCAGTCACTAGTCATGTGGTCACCTAGGTGGCAATCTAAACCACCAGGGCCCCAGAAAGCTCTTCTTTTAGTCTGAGCCACAGGCACAGCACAGAATTGGGACAGTCTGACCTTGGGCTCACCGGGCCATGGCTAACAGTCCATCAGCACCAGCTGCATGTCATCCTTTGATGAAGGTGACACAAGGGCACTGTGTTTGTATCTATGCAGAGCAAGCTCACCAGGGAAAATGAAGTTTTCCAGCTGACAGCCACTTTTCTTTTTAAGTAAACAGGAAAAGAGTGAAAGTTTTGCATGAATCCAGTATAAGGTTATCATTTTGAGCAAATTCGATTGGCCCAAGTCCACATTTGTGCATCAAGAAAAAAAGATGGAGTCATGGATGGCAGAGGGATGGATGGTTGGATCCATAGATAGATGACAAAACCAGCATAGTCTAACATTGGTGGGAAAGCCCAAGTGACAATATAGGGATATTCACGGAGAAAATATTTCAGCTTTGCTATATGTTTAAAACTTTTCATTATAGGGGGCTCTGGGTGGTTCCATGGTTGACCATCTGCCTTTGGCTCAGGTCCTGATCCTGGGGTCCTGGGATCGAGGCCCCCATCGGATTCCCTGCAAGGAGCCTGCTTTTCTTTCTGCCTATGTCTCTGCCTCTCTCTCTCTCTCTCTGTCTCTCATGAATAAATAAATAAAATCTTTTTTAAATCTTTTAAAAAATAAAATAAAATTTTTCATTGTAGAATGTTGGGAGGAAAAGAGGGAATCTCTCCCAGGAAAAAAAAAATCCACATTTGCAAAACTGATCGTTTTTAAGATATGGTAGTTTTATAGAAAAGGATTTATCTGATCAATTTTTTTAAGATTTTATTTATTTATTTATTTATTTATTTATTTATTTATTTATTTAAGAGAGAGCAAGAGAGGGAGCATGGAGTGGATGGGGAAGAAGCAGACTGCCCGATGATCGGGGAGCCCAAAGTGGGGCCCCATCCCATAATTCTGGGATTATGACCTGAGCTGAAGGCAGATGCTTAACTGACTGAGCCACCTGAGTACCCATACCTGACTAATTTTTAAACAAGGTCATCCCTTCTGAGGACTGCAGTACACTAACAAAGTGGACATAATCCTTGCTGAAACTGTGTTAGCAGACACTTCATTCCCAGGGAGGGAGGAAACAGAGAAACAGAAATGTCCAAAGTTGCAGAGAAAATGCAACCAGGTTATAATGCTTTTTAATACAATGTCCCCAAAACCCTCAAGAAAGAAAATATTCCTTCAGTTTAAAATGCCTGTTAAGGGGCACCCGGGTGGTTCAGTGATTGAGCGTCTGCCTTTAGTTTAAGTCGTGATCCCAGGGTCCTGGGATTGAGTCCCGCTTCAGGCTCCCCCCGCAGGGAGGCTGGTTCTCCCTCTGCCTATGTCTCTGCCTCTCTGTGTGTATCTCATGAATAAATAAATAAAATCTTTTAAAAATAAAATAATAAAATGCCTATTAAGTTCTGCTTGTCTATGTGTGTGTTTTTCATTCTCTTCTGGGGAAATAAACATGATTTAATTCATAAGAAGTGGACAGATACAAATCTCCACTGTAAAGTGAGTGTAAAAGAGATCCTGTGTGCAGAATTTCCTTTATGAGGGAACAGGAGGGAGAGACTTAGAAAATGCAGAAATTCAGGGAGCCATCTTCTAACTGTAGGCTGGGAGGACAGTCATTTGGGTTCACACTACTGGGATCAGGCTGCATAATTGGACTGTCCTGTTCTTACTGCTTCTGCTCAGACTTGGAAGACAAGAGAAGTGCAGTATGGATTCTCCCTCCCCTACTTGGAAAAATGATACCGTGGTATGACATCGCCAAAGAAGTATCTTCCCATCTCATCTGCTCCTCCACACAACTCACCTAATTCCCATTTCATGGATGAGGACGCAGAGGCTCAACAAAGGTCAGAGAGGTCACGCAGCTGGTGGAGGGTAGAGCAGAGCCGCAAACTCACATTGCCGGGCATCTCACCACTCTCTAAGAAGACCGGATCTGAGGATCTTGGTTATCTACCTTACATCCTCTGACCAGGCATGTGATTTCAAGCTATCACAGCAGAGGCCTCAGCCATGACAAGACAGCTCTCCTTAACATAGCTGAAGCCTTTCGGAGTACTTCTGCCTGCCTCTTCTGAGAAACTATACCTGGAAGATACCACTCTCTGTTGCTCTAAGTAGCACAATCCTTTACCTCTGACTTGAGCCTGTGGCCTGTCTGACAAGAGCAAGGCCACAGCGTTGCTGCATGGCTGCGAGCTATGTGTGTTTTGGCACTTTTGAGTGCTAGAAGGCCTGAGGAATATCTCGGTGTGATGGAGCTTTGCTTCCCCCTACAAGATCTGCTAAGCACAGGAGAGGATGTGGTAGTGTCAGAAGTGATGGAGCTACTGAACCACAGGGACACCTGTCCCTACATTTTCACACTCAGAATGATGGGAAAGATACTCCTCTTTCAGCCCTGAGCACAGGGAAATGAACATGTTGGGAAAGTCAAAATGGCAGGGAAAACGCTGCTTTTTCATCCACAGGGATGTTTGGAGGAGAGTGATCAGAGCCTGCTTTTTGATCCCCACCCCCTACTCCTTTGGCTGATTTCATAAAGGAAAAGAGGAAGGAGAAAAGGCTGTCCGGATTTCTCAAATGAAAAACACGTCCACACTGACAGAAATAGCCTGTTTTATATTAAGGAATCTGGTCATGGTAACAATTAGATTTTTGAATGTATCATCATGTTTATAAAGTGATACTCAAGAAGAAGATTATACAAGGAGATTTTTGTGAACAAATTCCTTCAGCCCAGTTCTCCTTGGGAATGTGTCAATAAGCAACATCCACCATATTGCTGATGTTTTTCTGTTGAGCTTTGACTTGGAGATTTTACAATCGCTGCAAATCGAAGAGAGTCATCCTGTTTTCCAATTTGTGATATTAGTGTTTTCTATTTATCAAGTTCTCCATGCCACCTAGTGTTTATCTGAAGAAATACCATATTCCTTGGAAGTACCCCCAGTCCTGTGCAGAATTTCACGTTCACGTCACAACTTAGTCACACATTCGTACAAAGTCAAACTATGTGTGACATCCTGACTGGAAGAGATGTTTATAATAATCTTCATAATTTCATAATTAAGCATTTAATAAAATGACTTAATTCTTCTCCCTGAACAAAACATTGATTTTTTTTCTTGCATAGGATACACTGACATCAAAGAATCCTTGGATGGTCAGAATAGAAGAGACTTTCTAGACATTTAGCCTATACCCAAACTGCTGTTGTACCAGAAAACTCTTGTCTACAGCATAGCGTTAAATAGGAACTTCTCACAAACTTCAACTCTGCTCTTTCTTTTTTTCTTTTAAAGCATCTAAGCTACATGACAAAAAAGCCAGCAGGGGCCCCAAAACTGTTCAAAATCTCTGTTTTCCTCTGTATGTGCAGAGAAAGTGAGCACCTGGAAACGGTGGGCAGAGAAAAACCTGAGAAAGAAAGGGCCTGCTTTAGCTCTAGCAGATGCTGCTGGCCCAGCAGAATCCAGGTCTTGTGGCTCACAGAGTTCTAGCTGGAAGGGCTTGATCACATTCCTCCTCTTTCTTCCTATCCTCGTCCAAAACCAATAAACTCTAACAAACAATGCCCACGATGTTGGCAACAGCAAAGCAGTCCTTTTCAAAAATCTGTGTTTTATCATTTGTCTTCAGTGATTACCAGGGCCCTCTAAATACTACCAAGAGCAGAGTCAGGACTGGACGGGCATGGGGGTTACCCACAGAGCTGTAGGAATAAGACCAGGTTTCCAAAGGGTACCTGGCAATACTGTAGAGGCCCTTCCTTGGGTTTACAGAAAGTAGTGGTTGTCATAATTCTGGCAAATACATGTCCTGTATTTTATACAACAGTCGCAATTTCAAATATTTCCCCTTGCCGTTCATGTAAGCACACTCAGTCTTGTCACATCATGGGTCCTGATTTTTTATTTTTTTGAGGGGATTGCCTGGCTATATACTTACCATTTCTTTGGGGCTAAGAGCTCACACAGTACAGTACTGTTTCCACCACCCTTTGGCAAACTTACTCAGAGTTGTCACTTCTAACAGGGGCCTGAAAGGCCACAGGTTGCTGACAGGTTGGGGCTTGGGAAGTCAGCTGGAGGCATGAAGGGTTGATGACATTGACCTACACATTTGGAGTCTATAAAACGCATTCACATTAGGCTAGTAACCATGAGGTAGATCTTGATTTGGTGTTTTGGGTTTTCCTATGTTTGCTGGCTTGGGCAGTCTACAGATCTTACTGCAACAGTCAAAATGCCATTAACATGACCTTCTTAAAACCCATCTGCAATGAGACAGGGAGCCAATGGTCAGAAATGTCTTCATGGGAGGCCCCAGAGGATATCACCAGGAGACGAGAGCTACATTTGCCAAACTCTGCAGGCTCTGGATTGCTCATCAGTTCTGTAGAGAAAGGCCAACATTTCTCTTGACCACACAACACATTTAATGTCCTTAATTGGAGGTTTGTCACCATACCTTGGAACCCTTGAGTCCTGCCTAACCCTCCATTTTGTTAGAGGCACGAAAAGTGGGAGACTTTGGGCCAGCTCCAGGGAAGGTGGTGCTGGCAAATTTGGGGGAAAAACCAAAGAAAGAGAGAAGAGGATGAATGGCAGAAGGCACCATAGGTGGAGGGGGGCAGAGGAAGGACATGTAAGCCACCAGAGCAAGAGGTCAGTACTGAGAGAACCCTCTGACCAAAGCTTCAGGCGCAGGACGGGCTCAGGCAAGATGGGGAAAGAGGCCAGTGTGGCCAGGCCTTCAAGCCACACTCCCAATCAAGTCTCCCCAGTGCAATCTGAGGAAAAAGATAAATGAGTCTGCTCTTACTTTAAATATTTTCATTTCTTGGAGCCACATCACCACCACCTCTGTCTCTCTCTCTTTCTCTCTCTCTCTCTCTTTCTCCCCTTGTGAATTTCTTTTTTTTGCCCTTCCTCCAGTGCTGTCATATCATTAGCATACGTCCTCCCAATGCATCTCTTCATCTCTTTCTTCTCTCCTAATCTGGCAGCTCCCCAAGCATCTTCTGATCCCTGGAGTTTCCGGTTGTTGCTTCCTCATTACCCTGGGATGGGGTATGCCAGGGCCCTTGATCCCCACAGCTGCTTCTTGAGACTACAGACATACCTTGTTTTATTGCACTTTGCTTGATTGTGCTTCACAGATACTGTGTTCTATACAAATTGAAGGTTTGTGGTGACCCTGTGTCAAGCAAGTCTGTAGATGGTATTTTCCAACAGCATCTGCTCACTTCACGTTTCTCTGTGATATTTTAGTAATTCTCACAGTACTTCAAACTTTTTCATTATTATTATATTCATAATGGTAATCAGTAATCAGTGGTGATCTTTGATGTCACTATTGTAATTATTTCGGGGTGCCACCAGCCGTGCCCATATAAGGTGGCAAACTTAACTGATAAATGTATGTGTTCTGACTGCTGCCCTGACCAGCCATTCACGGATCTCTCTCCCTCCTCTGACACAACAATACTGGGATGAAGCCAACTAATCACCCTGCAGTGGCCTCTAAGTGTTCAAGTGAAAGGGGGAATCACATGTCTCTCACCTTCAATCAAAAGCTAGACATGATTAAGCTTAGTGAGGAAGGAATGTAAAAGGCTGAGCTAGGCCTAAAGATAGACCTCTTTTTTTTAATTTTTTTTATTTATTTATGATAGTCACAGAGAGAGACAGAGAGAGAGAGAGGCAGAGACACAGGCAGAGGGAGAAGCAGGCTCCATGCACCGGGAGCCCGACGTGGGATTCGATCCCGGGTCTCCAGGATCGCGCCCTGGGCCAAAGGCAGGCGCCAAACCGCTGCGCCACCCAGGGATCCCTAAAGATAGACCTCTTGCACCAAACAGCCAAATAGTGAAGGCAAAGGAAAAGTTCTTGAAGGAAATTTAAAGCGCTACTCCAGTGAACACATGAATGACAAGAAAGAAAATAGACGTATTACTAATATGGAGAAGGTTTGAGTGGTCTGGGTAGAAGATCAAACCAGCCACTTCCCTTAAGTCGAAGTGAGCAAAATCTAAACTCTCTTCAATTCTATGAAGGCTGGAGGATTTGGGGAAGCTGCAGAAGAAAAGTTGGAAGTTAGCAGGGAGTGGTTCATGAGGTTTCAGGAAAGAAGCCATCTCCATAACATAAAAGGACAAGGTGAAGCAGCAAGTTATCCAGAAGATCTAGCTGCAATCATTAATGAAGAAGGCTACACTAACCAACAGATTTTCAGTGTAGATAAAACAGCCTTAAAAAAATAAAAATAAAATAAAACAGCCTTATTTTGGGAGAAGATGCCATCTAGGACTTTCATAGCTACATAGAAGTCAGTGCTTGGCTTCAAAGCTTCAAAGGACAGGCTGACTCTTGTTGGGGGTTAATGCAGCTAGTGACTTTAAGTTGAAGTCAATGCTCACTCCCTATTCCAAAAATCCTAGGGCCCTTAAGAAATATGCTAAATCTACTCTGTCCATGCTCTATAAATGCAACAACAAAGCCTAGATGACAGCACATCTGGTTGCAAACAACATGGTTTACTGAATATTTGAAGCCCACCATTGAGAATTACTGCCCAGAAAAAAAAGCTGTCTTCCAAAGTACTACTCACTGACAATGCTCATGATCACCCAAGAGCTCTGATGGAGATGGACAATGAGATTAATGTCGTTTTCACGCCTGCTAACACAACATCCACTCTGCAGCCCATGGATCAAAGGATAATTTCAACTTTTAAATATTACTTAAGAAATACATTTTGGGATGCCTGGGTGGATCAGCGACTGAGCATCTGCCTTTGGCACAGGGTGTGATCCCGCAGTCCCAGGATCAAGTCCCACATTGGGCTCCCTGCATGGAGCCTACTTCTCCCTCTGCCTACGTCTCTGCTTCTCTCTGTGTGTCTCTCGTGAATAAATAAATAAAATGAGCCTGGGTGGCTCAGTTGGTAAAGCTCAGGTCATGATCCTGGTGTCCTGGGATCGAGCCCCACATTGGGCTCCCTGCTCGGTGGGGAGTCTGCTTCTCCCTCTCCCTCTGTGCCTCCCTCTGCTCATGCTCTCTTTCTCTCTCTCTCAAATAAATTAACAAAAATAAACAAAATCTTATTTTTTAAAAAAGAAATATCTTTTGTGAAGCTATAGCTGCAATTAATAGTGATGTCTCTGATGGATGAGGGCAAAGTAAATTGAAAACCTTCTGGGAAGGATTCACCATTCTATTTATTTATTTTTTTAAGATCTATTTTTTTTTTTGAGAGAGAGAGAAAGAGCAGGGGGAAGGACAGAGGGTAAGAATCTTTCAAGCAAGCTCCACACTGAGTGTGGAGCCTGATACGGGGCTCAACCTATGGGATCATGACCTGAGCCAAAACCAAGAGTCAGATGCTTGACTGACTGAGCCACCCAGGTTCCCCAGGATCCACCATTCTAGATGTCATTAAGAACATTAGTGATTCAAAAAAAATTTTTTTAATAAAAAATAAATAAACATTAGTGATTCAGAGGCACCTGGGAAAGAACATGCGCAGATTCTGCTTGTTCGCTTTCCCATTCTCTCCTATTCTGAGGTCAAAATAGCAACATTAAAACTTTGGAAGAAATTGATTTCACACTTCATGGATGACTTTGAGGGCTTCAAGTCTTCAGTGGAGGAAGTAGCTGCAGGTGTGGTAGAAAGAGTAAGAGAACCAGAATTAGAAGTGGAACCTGAAGGGGTGACTGAACTGCACCACTTTCAGCTAAAACTTGAACAGATGAGGAGTTGCTTCTTATGAATGAACAAAGAAAGTGGGGTTTTTAAAAAGATTTTATTTATCTATTTGAGAGAAAGAGAGAGCTCATGCACACCCATGTGAGAGAGAGAGTGAGCATGAGCACACAAGCATGGGGGGCAGAGGAGCGGATGTAGTGGGAGAGGGAGGAGTAGACTCCTCGCTGAGCAGGGAGCCGGATGCTGGGCTCGATCGCAGGACTCTGAGATCATGACCTGAGTCAAAGGCAGATGCTTCACCAAATGAAACACCTGGGAGCCCCTGAAAGTGGTTTCTTGACACAGCATCTACTTTGGGAGAAGATGCTAGAGAGATTATTGAAATGACAACAAAAGATTTGGAGTATTACATTAACCTAGTTGATAAGGCAGCAGCAGGGTCTGAGAAGATGGACTCCAATTTTGAAAGTTCTACTGTAGATTAAATGCTCTCAGCCAGCATCACAAGCTACAGAGAAATCATTTGTGAAAGAAAGAGCCAATCAATGTGGCAGACTTCACTGTTGTCTTATTTTGAGAAACAGCCACAGCCTGCCCAACCATCAGCTGCACCAGCCTGATCAGTGTGCAGCCATCAACATCGAGGCAAGACACTCCACCAGCAAAAAGATTATGACTCATCTGAGCTTCCAGCTCAGATGATGGTGAGCACTTCTTAGCAGCAAATCATTTTTAAATTAAGGTATGTATAT
This sequence comes from Canis lupus familiaris, assembly GCF_011100685.1. Classification (NCBI taxonomy): domain Eukaryota; kingdom Metazoa; phylum Chordata; class Mammalia; order Carnivora; family Canidae; genus Canis; species Canis lupus. The sequence continues at coordinate 104,982,017 of NC_049260.1, forward strand.
TGTTATTTTAGACATGATGTTATTTGCATACTTAATAGACTACAGTATAGTGTAAACATAATTTTTATATGCACTTGGGAAACCGAAATATTCATTTGACTCACTTTACTGTGATGGTCTGGAACTGAACTTGCAATATCTCTGAAGTAGAACTGTACCTACATCCCTTCCATTGGCCTTACCTTTCCTATGGCCACCAGGCCCTAGAAGGCAAGTCCTCTCCTAAAGAGACCTTACTCTGCTGAGTGCAGGTAGCTTTGGCTGAGCCCAATCTTTTGAGTCATGGTGTCATCTGGGGGGTCCAGGCCTCCCACTTGGGCTGGAACAAAGTTTGCAGCTCCATAACCCAGAACTTTGGGCAGTCTTTCCTCAATTTCATAGTGTAGACTCTGGCCTATATGGAATGTGAGTCTCAGTAAGATGGGTTGCCTACTCTAGACTAAGCGAAATCAAAATAAAAGGCAGAATATTCCAAACCGTTATTCTTTTTTTTTTAATTACTGCAAAGATTAAAAATCAATTTCCCAAATGTCTATTCCCTGCACTTAACTTCTGTGGCAGGGGTGAGAGACATAGTTCCATTCATTTTATTTTTTTTAAGATTTTATTTATTTATTCATGAGAGACACACAAAGCAGGGAGACAGAGGAAGAAGCAGAGTCCCCACGGGAGTCTGGTGTGGGACTCGATACCCAGACCCCGGGATCCCTGAGCCAAAGGCAGATGCTCAACCACTGAGCCACCCAGGTGTCCCAAGTCATGGTTCCCTTTAGTTTCTCTGCTCCATTGCATTGACAAAATAGTTTAAGGTTATCCTAGATTCACCCAGAGTGGAGAGAACTAGATGCAATTCTGCAGCCATCTCTTATTAATACTAAACAGTCAGGAAAAATTCCTTGAAAGTAGATTTCACATCACTGGGAGCAAATTAGTCCCAAACTGGAAAAATTCAAGATAACCCAAACGTTGACCACCAGAGTCACCAGCCTATTCTGTGGGATGGGGCCCAGGATGATGCCTGGTCCTCCAGAGTCAGGAACAAAGAAAAGGGGGCGATAAGATGAGAGGCTCTCTTGGATTCAGGATCCAACTGGCTGCTAACACAGTCCCTAAAGGGTAGAGAAAAGCCATTGAATAGGGCCCCAGCTCTCCAGCCTTTATTCTGCCGCTGCATTCAAGCTGCAGCTCCCGCTAGCCCGAGGGAAGTGCAGGGGGCGGGGCAGGGCTGAGCGTTGGGGGGAAGTCCCGACAGCTGCACTTTGCAACTGGGGAATAAAGCACCAAGGCTTTGATCTTTTCTTCTTGTCCCTTCATGTTTAATCTTGGGTTTCTCATTTCCTTCTTCAATGCCTATTTGACAAACCCGACTACTTCGAGATCTAGCAAATCTTGTAAATAATGTCCTACATTTCCTCCTCCAAACCCAAGAGGCTTGGACCTGTTTGACCTCTGTGGTTTTCACGAAATCACCACGGGGCCCCAAAGGACTCTATCTACATTTTCGAAAGTCATGTACTCATTAGGTCTCTTGCTGGAAGGAGCAGTTGAAATCATCCAGCCCGGCCTCAAAATGCTATAGGTGAGGAAGCTGCTGTCCAGAGAGCTTGGGAGGTTAGTGAAATGTCACAGCTGAAAGTCAGGACTCCCAGCAATCACTCCGGGTTTTTAAAAATATTTATTCATTCCTTCATTCATTCATTCATTTATTCATTCATACATTCATTCATTCATGAGAGACACACAGAGAGAGGCAGAGACACAGACAGAGGGAGAAGCAGGCTCCCTACAGGGAGCCTGATGAGGGACTCGATCCCAGGATCCCAGGATCACGACCTGAGCTGAAGACAGACACTCAACCACTGAGCGACCCAGGTGCCCTTCGCTCCAGGATTTTGTTTTTGTTTTTGAGAGAGAGAAAGACAGGAGGGGGGCAGGAGCAGGGGGTGGGGGGCAGAGAGAGAGGGAGATCAAACTCCCCACTGAGCAGGGAGCCCCATGTGGGGCTGGATCTCAGGACTTCCAGATCAGGACCTGAGCCAAAATGAGACATTTAACAGGCTGAGCCACTCAGGCACCCCTATTCCAGACTTTTGAATGGCACCGTACTTCAAGTGGTTTGAATCCATGCTTGCTTATGGGGGAATATGTTTAACAGGCCACAATCAGGCAATAAGCTTTCAGAGAAAATATATATCCATCTCCATGAATATGTAACTTCTTTTGGGGATCCAAAAAGAAACATCAGGACTCCCCCATCAAGCTAGTGATTCATGAAAACCCAGCCAAATCCTATGGGTGCTGCTACACAAGACCCCGACAAGTGAGAAGTCTTACCTCTGGCCAAAAGTTGCTACTGTCACACTTCTAGGGGTAAAGCCACAAGATATTCTCTGGGCTGTCCACTCAGTGTATAGCCACTCCTATCTGGACGGTATCAAAAAGGCCACAGTATCTCTTAGAATGGTGTATGGCTCTGACATCAGCTCTGTTTCTGTAGCTCCCATAGTTTTCCCATCCTCCTGACAGAGCGACTCCTATCTGTGTCCCTCTCAATGAGCAAGGAAATGGAGGCTTCACAGAGGCTTTCTCACTCTTGCTCAGCCTTAGATAAAAAGAGGGAACTACTGGGATCCCTGGGTGGTGCAGTGGGTTAGCGCCTGCCTTTGGCCCAGGGCGCGATCCTGGAGACCCAGGATCGAATCCCACATCGGGCTCTCGGTGCATGGAGCCTGCTTCTCCCTCTGCCTGTGTCTCTGCCTCTCTCTCTCTCTCTGTGTGACTATCATAAATAAATAAAAAATTTTTTTTAAAAAAAGAGGGAACTACTGATACCATGATCTCCAGTGGTGGCCCTGCTCTGGGAAGGTCTGATGCCACCAGTTACTCCTCACTTTTTCCTGTGCCCTTCAACTCATCCCTTTTTCTCAGTTCAACCTTCCCTGCAGGTACACATCCTGTAATTGCCTGTGCCAGGCGTTCGTGTGCAGGTGACTTTATCCACATTAAGCTCATGGAACCTGATCTCTTAACCCCCCCCCCCCTTAGGAGAAGGCCACATGTTTGTGAACTTCAAAGCTTCAAATTACCCAATAGCAAAAATCCTGGTCTCCAAAGTTGACTCACATGGTTCCCTCTTGAGTTAGAACATCACCTAACCTTGAGACATCTGGTCTTACCCATCCCATGGCCCATCCTTGGCAGACAGTTAACTCTCCATAGAGAGCTATAGCTATATAAAGCTATATACATTATGGAATGATAAATATGTTCCTACCGGAAATCAACTCACTTCCATTTATTCATTCTGTCAATATTTTATTTACATATTAATTCACTCACTCAACAAACATTTACAGGTCATGTATATGGCTCCTTGAAGCCTTTCCTGACCAACTCAAGAACCCTCCAACTTCCAGGCCATGTCATCACATGACCTCTTTATTTCCTTAATAGCATTTACCACAATCAGAAATTGACTTACAAAGTAGGTTACTGTCTTTCTCTTCCAATTAGACTAAGTTCCCTGAGTGCAGAGGTCTTGCTTGTCTTGTTCACAGGTATATCCCAACACTATATTCCCCCTCTGACACCTAATGGTTAGCACAGTGCCTGAGACATAGGAGACAATTAAATACCAATTGAAGACTGTGTATCCACTTAAAATAATGGGGAAGATGGGGCGCCTAGGTGGCTCCGTCAGTGAAGCATCTGCCTCTGGCTCAGGTCATAATACCAGGGTCCTGGGATCAAATCCCACATCAGGTTCCCTACTCAGCTGAAAGCCTGCTTCTCCCCCTCCCTCTACCTGCCACTCTCACTCCCTCTGCTTGTGGGTCTCTCTCTATACATATATAAATAAATATAATCTTTAAAAAAAAGAATGGAAAGGATGCAATATGTACCACCATGAAAAGCTCTCTAAGCCAGACCCTCACAGGAAAACCAAACCAAACAAAATAAATCTGCCTGATCTGATATCATTTAAGTTTTAAGAAAACATTCAAAAGAAAACTACAGATTTCTGTACATATATGCACCTCTGTAAGTGCATGAAAATGATCTGGACACAGAAGAGGGAACCCATGTAAACTCATCCTATGAGGTCAGCATTACCCTGATACGAAAGCCAGGCAAAGACACTACAAAAACCCTGCTGACCAATATCCTTGATGAATTCTGATGCAAAAGTCCTCAACAAAATATTAGCAAACTGAATTCAACAGCACCTTAAAAGGATTATACACTACAGCCAAATTGGATTGACACTTAGAATGTAAGGACAGTTCAGCATATGAAAATCAATCTGTGTGATACACCACAGAATGATGGACCAAAAAACTGCAGGGTCATCTCAGTTGAAGCAGAAAAGGCATTTGACAAAATTCAACACCCTTTCATGATAAAAACAATCAACAACCTAAGAATAGAAGGAAACTACCTCAATATGGCTAAGGCTATAGTGAACATCGTATTCAACAGTGAAAGACTGAATGCTTTTCTTCTAAGATCAGGAAAAAGACAAGGACGCCCACTCTTGCCACTTCTATTCAACATAGTACTAGAAGCTCTAGCCAGAGCAATTAGGCAAGAAAAAGAAATAAAAGGCATCCAAATTAGAAAGAAAGAGGTAAAAAAAAAAAAAAAAGAAAGAAAGAAAGAGGTAAAATTATCCCCTCACAGATGATATGATCTTATGGGTAAAAGACCCTAAAGATTCCACATTAAATAATTGTTAAAACTAATAAACAATTTCAGAAAAGTTGCAAGATGCAAAATTAACACATAAAAGTCAGTTGCATTTCTATAAGCTAAAAAATAACCAATCCAAAAGGAAATTAAGGAGACAATCTCAGGGCACTTGAGTGGCTCAGTTGGTTAAGTATCTGCCTTCAGCCCAGGTCTTGATCCCAGAGTCCTGCTCAGCGGGGAGCCTGCTTCTCTCTCTCTCTCTCTGCCTGCTGCTCTGCCTGCTTGAGCAGTCACTCACTCTCTCTCTGTCAAATACATAAATAAATTTTTTAAAAAAGAAGACAATCTCATTTGCATTAGCATCAAAAGGAATAAAATGCTTAGGAATAAACTTAATTAAAGAGGCAAGAGACTTGTACACTACAAACTAAAAAAAAAACATTTCTAACAGAAATCAAAGCAGGTACAAATAAATGGAAGACATCCTATGTATGTAGATTGGATGTACCCTGGATGTTAAAATGTTAATGTTAAAATGTCTGTACTATTCAAAGGGTTCTACAGATTAAATACAATCCTTGTCAAAATGCCAGTGGCATTTTTTATAGAAATGGTATTTCTATTACCATTTCATGGTAAAATTCATATGGAATCTCAAGGGACCTCAAACAACCAAAACAGCCTTTAAAAAAAATAACAAAGTTGGAGGTGTCACACTTCTGATTTCAAAACCTACTATAAAGTAATAGTAATTAAGACAGTGCATTGTCAGCATAAAGACAGATCTACAGACCAATGGAACAGAACAGAGAGCCTAGCAATAACCCCTTACATATATGGTCAAATAATCTTCAACAAGGATGCCAAGACCATACAATGGGGAAAGGATAGTTCCTTCAACAAATGGGGTAGGTAAAACTCAATGTCCACATGCAAAAGAAAGATGTTGACTTTTCCTGTATGCCATACACAAAAAGTAACTCAAAATGGATTAAAGACCTAAACTTAAGACCTAAAACTCTAAAATGTCCGGAAGAAAACATAGAGGAAAAGCTTCAGCACATTGGATTGGGCAATGATTGTATGGGTATGACAACAAAATCACTGGCAAAAAAAGCAAAAATAGATAAATGAGACTACATCAAACTTAAAAGCTTTTGTGCATCCAAGAAAATAATCAGTAGAATAAAAAAGCAACCGATATAATAGGAGAAAATATTTGCAAATCGTGTATCTGAAACAACTCAACAACAACAACAACAAAATAAACTGATTAAAAATAAGCAAAGGTGGCAAGGTTCAGTTGGGTGTATGTTCAGGTTTGGTGGGTGTATGTTCTTGGGTGTATGTTCAGGTTTGTCGGGTGTATGTTCTTGGTTTCAGTTCAGGCCGTGATCACAGGATCCTGGGATTGAACCCCGTGTCAGGCTTCACACTCTGCTTAGGATTCTCTTTCCCTTTTCCTCTGCCCCTTCAGCTCATTCTCTCTCTCTCCTTCTCTCTCAAATAAATGAATAAATCTTAAAAAAAGAAAAAAAATAAGCAAAGGAGAGGTGCCTGGGTATCTCAGTGGTTAAGCATCTAACTCTTGATTTTGGCTCAAGTCTTGATTTCAGGGATGTGAAATTGAGCCCTGTGACAGGCTCTGCACTGGTTGTGAAACCTGCCTAAGATTCTCTCTCTCTCCTTCTGCCCCTCCCCCCAAATTTTTTTTTTAATTTTAAAAAATAAGCAAAGGACTTCAACACATAATTCTCTAAAGAAGATATACAAATAGCCAACAAGCATCTGAAAAGTTGCTCAGCATCAGTAATCATTAGAGAAACGCAAATCAAAACTACAGTGAGATATCATCACCTCACACCCATTAGGATGGCCAATATCCACAAAACAGAAAACAGCAAGTGTTGGCAAGGTTGCAGAGAAATCAGAACCCTCATGCATTGTCAGTTGGAATGCAAACAAGTGCAGCTGCTATGGAAAACAGTCTGGTGGTTTCTCAAAAAGTTAAAAAATAGAATTACCATATGATCCAGTAATTCCATTTCTGGGTAGATACACAAAAGAATTTAATGCAGGATTGCAAAGAGATATTTGTACACCCATGTTCATTACTGCATTATTCACGGAAGCCAAGAAATGGAAGTAACCCCAAAGTCCACTGGTGGATGAATGGACAAACAAAATGTGGTATAGCCATATAGTGAAATATTATTCAGCCTTAAAAAGGAATGAAATTCTGACACATGCTACAATATGGGTCAACCTTGAAGTCATTGTGCTAAGTGAAATAAGCCAGTCACAAAAGGATAAATATTGCATTATGATATTTATGAGGTACCTAGAGTAGTGAAAGTCACAGAGACACAAAGTAGAAAGGTGGTTGCCAAGGGTAGGGGAGGTGGGAGATAGTGTTTAATGGGCATAGAGTTTCCGTTTTTCAAGAACAACACATTCTAGAGATCTGTTGCACAATAATGTGAATATACTTACTGCGCTGTATATAGTTGACCCTTAACACAGGTTTGAACTGTGAAGTTCCCCTTAGACATGAATATTTTTCAATAAATACAGTGCACTGTGGTCATCAAGACAGTGTGGTACTGGCACAAAAACAGACGCATAGATCAGTGGAACAGAATAGAGAATCCAGAAGTGGACCCTGAACTTTATGGTCAACTAATATTCGATAAAGGAGGAAAGAGTATCCATTGGAAGAAAGACAGTCTCTTCAATAAATGGTGCTGGGAAAATTGGACATCCACATGCAGAAGAATGAAACTAGACCACTCTCTTTCACCATACACAAAGATAAACTCAAAATGGATGAAAGATCTAAATGTGAGACAAGATTCCATCAAAATCCTAGAGAAGAACACAGGCAACTCGGCCATAGTAACTTCTTGCAAGATACATCCACGAAGGCAAGAGAAACAAAAGCAAAAATGAACTATTGGGACTTCATCAAGATAAGAAGCTTTTGCACAGCAAAGGATACAGTCAACAAAACTCAAAGACAACCTACAGAATGGGAACAGATATTTGCAAATGACATATCAGATAAAGGGCTAGTTTCCAAGATCTGTAAAGAACTTATTAAACTCAACACCAAAGAAACAAACAATCCAATCATGAAATGGGCAAAAGACATGAACAGAAATTTCACAGAGGAAGACATAGACATGGCCAACAGGCATATGAGAAAATGCTCTGCATCACTTGCCATCAGGGAAATACAAATCAAAACCACAATGAGATACCACCTCACACCAGTGAGAATGGGGAAAATTAACAAGGCAGGAAACAACAAATGTTGGAGAGGATGCGGAGAAAAGGGAACCCTCTTACACTGTTGGTGGGAATGTGAACTGGTGCAGCCACTCTGGAGAACTGTGTGGAGGTTCCTCAAAGAGTTAAAAATAGACCTGCCCTACGACCCAGCAATTGCACTGTTGGGGATTTACCCCAAAGATACAAATGCAATGAAACGCCGGGACACCTGCACCCCGATGTTTATAGCAGCAATGGCCACGATAGCCAAACTGTGGAAGGAGCCTCGGTGTCCAACGAAAGATGAATGGATAAAGAAGATGTGGTTTATGTATACAATGGAATATTACTCAGCTATTAGAAATGACAAATACCCACCATTTGCTTCAACGTGGATGGAACTGGAGGGTATTATGCTGAGTGAAGTAAGTCAGTCGGTGAAGGACAAACATTATATGTTCTCATTCATTTGGGGAATATAAATAATAGTGAAAGGGAATATAAGGGAAGGGAGAAGAAATGTGTGGGAAATATCAGAAAGGGAGACAGAACGTAAAGACTGCTAACTCTGGGAAACGAACTAGGGGTGGTGGAAGGGGAGAAGGGCGGGGGGTGGGAGTGAATGGGTGACGGGCATTGGGGGTTATTCTGTATGTTAGTAAATTGAACACCAATAAAAAATAAATTAAAATAAATAAATAAATAAATAAATACAGCGCAGCACTGTAAATGTATTTTATTTTCCTTATGATTTTCTTAACATTCTCTTTTCTCTAGCTTGCTTCATTGCAATACAGTATATCAAATATATAGCATACAAAATATGTGTTAATCAACTGCTTATGTTATCCGTGAGGCTTCCAGTGAACAGAAGGCTGTTAGTAAAGTTTTGGGAGAATCAAAAATTACACACATATTTCTGACCACATGGAAGGTTAGTGCTCCTAGCCCCCTTGTTGTTCAAAGGTCAACTGTTCTTAAAATGAATAAGATGGTAAATTAAATGTCATGTCCTCATAACCACAATTAAAAATAAAATTTAAATTTAAAACAGAAGGATTTGGATAGATATGGGGGGTAATAGGAATAGGGGAGTGAAGAAGAAATGTTTTATCTTTACTTTTGGTCCAATGAAACTGTTTGCAGGTATGACTTATATAATTAAAATAGTTGTTAAAGTTTTAGGTAATCTAAGTGCCCATCAACAAATGAATGGATAAATATGATGTGGTATATATACACAATGGAATATTACTCAGCTGTAAAAAAAAATGCCATTTGCAACAACATGGGTGGACCTGGAAGCTATTATGCTAAGAGAAATAAGTCAGACAGAGAAAGCCAAATATCGTATGATTTCACTTATCTGTGGAATCTTAAAAACAGAGAGAAACAGAAACGGATTCATAGATGCAGAGAACAAATTGGTAGTTACGGGGTCGGAGTGAGCAGCATAGATGAAGGGAATTAAAAAATACAAACTTTCAGTTATAAAATAAATAATACACAGAAATGAAAAGCGCAGCATAGGGAATATAGTCAGAAATATCGTTACCACTTTGTATAGTGACAGATGGTAACTAGACTTATCATGGGGATCATTTTGTAATATATAAAAATATCAAATCACTATGGTGTACACCTGAAACTAATAGTATATTGTATGTCAATTACACTTTAATTTTTTTTTACACTTTAATTTTTAAAAAGCTTTAGAAGGGGCATGTGGCTGGCTCAGTCAGAAGAACATGCAACTCTTGATCTCAGGGTGGTGAGTCCAGCCTCACGTTGAGTGTAGAGATGACTTTAAAATAAATAATTTTTAAAAATATTTTATTTATTCATTCATGAAAGACACACACAGAGAGAGGCAGAGACATGGGCAGAGAGAGAAGCAGGCTCCATGCAGGAAGCCTGATGTGGGACTTGATCCTGGGACTCCAGGATCACGCCTTGAGCCAAAGGCAGACGCTCAACTGCTGAGCCACCCAGGCGTCCTTAAAATAAATAAAGAATTAAAAAATAAAAGCTTTAGAAAAAACTTTGAAAGAGCCCTTGCCCTGGAGGAATTAAGAGTCAAGTGAAGGAGCCAGATGTGTACACATGGCATGGGCTGGGCAGTGAACCGGATGCTATGACAGGGTCTGAGCCAGGTGCATTGGGGCATGCAGGTGGGCAGCCTGGGAATCAGAGCAGGAGTGGCCATTGGTGGCTGACTCCAAAGACAGGTAGGTATTTGGCTGAGGGAAGGCTAGTCTAGGCCCCAGAGACTACACCACTCAAAACCTTCCACTTTATTTCCAGAAGCTCAGCTGCAAAATATTCAAAACACACTGAGCTCAAATAATGCCATGAAATATGAGGTGGGGGAAGAAGTCTTTTAAAGACCCCTTTGAAGACAGTTGATAAAATAACTAAACTAATGTCAAGGAATGCTAAAGCCCTAAAGCTTATTATATCCATATACAAAGTGATCAAAAGCAGAGGTGGGCTGTGCCAGACTCCACAAGCTCATTCCAAGGTTATTTTCATAGTCATTAGGTTGAGCCTAACACAACGATTACGTAGAAGTCCTTGGAGGGCCCGCTGAATGATGAAGAATGATTTTTATTCAGCATATTATTTCTTTATGTCAGTGTATATACGTCAGCAGTGCTTGAAGGGGGTTGAGACATTTGTTCTCTTTAATTCATCCAGGCATTTGGGTTTACACCATTCATTTGCTCAGCAAACCATTTATTCATACCAAGAGCAAAAGAAGCTTTAACTTGGGCGCCTGGGTGGCTCAGTCTGTTAAATATCTGCCTTCGGCTCAGGTCATGATCCTGGGATCCTGGGATGGAGTCCCACATTGGGCTCCCTGCACAGCAAGAAGTCAGCTTCTCCCTCTGCCCTTGTCCTCTGCTCATGATCTCTCTCTCACTCTCTCTCTCTCTCAGATAAATAAAATCTTAAAAAAAAAAGAAGCTTTAACTCAACCCTTGTCTAAAAGCCAAATGGATTGGGTTTAAATTAGAGGGTCCAGCGTAGAGTCAAGATATTTATCTAGTCACCTCTTGGTTAACCCCCTAAGGAGACGAGAGGTGTGTGCACGGAGTTCTAATAGCACTTTGCTTTCTTTCAGGGGGTATAGTGGGAGGGATTTTACTTTTCACCACCATATTGGCCTCTCATGTTTTGTTTTCTTTCAGTGAAACAGGGAAAACTAGCTTGTACTCCCAGAGTTCCTTGGGGGCTAGAGTCACAGATGAGAACAGCCGAGGTCGAAGGCCTACCATCCCCAGGGGGTACATGGCAGTGCCAAAGGCCCATTAGGCACTATGGGAGCGTGACTGTCTTCTGTGTCTTGGGGGACAACAAGGAACACCAGGACTCTGGCTCCAGCTCAAGGCTGTTTCCAAGAACAAATTTTTCAGAGACTCTGAAGTCAGGGGTAGCTCTAGCTTAGCCTGGGGATCCACCTCAGTCATTCCAGCCTCCCGGGAGCTAACCCAAGCAGGACATCTTCACATAGGCCGCATATCACATTGTGGTTGAAAATATGGTCTTTGGGGATCTCTGGGTGGCTCAGAGGTTTAGAGCTTGCCTTAGCCCTGAGGCATGCTCCTGGGGTCCCAGGATCAAGTCCCGCATTGGACTCCCTGCGAGGACCCTGCTTTTCCCCCTGCCTGGGTCTCTGCCTCTCTTTCTGTGTCTCTCATGAATAAATAAATTCTTTGAAAAAAAGAAAAGAAAAGAAAATATGGTATTTGAAGCCTGTCGGCCTGGATCACAGCTCTGCACTTGCCAGTTGTGTAACCTTGGACAAGTCATTTAGGTTCTCCATGCCACATCTGTAAAATGGGCCTAACGACAGTTATGAGGAATGAATGAGCACACATATGTAAAGTGCTTAGGTTAGTTTTAAAGCTGTCGATGTATGTTAGGTAGCTCCTACGATGTCTCCACCAGAGTTTCACCAAGTGCCAGGAAGAAAACCTAAATGATTACAACTGCAACATCCATTCATCTGCAAGTTACTTGAGAAATAGGTGGTTGAAGGGAGCCTAGGCATGGCAGGGTAAGAAAAGTCCCCCCTCACCAAAAAGGCCCACATGGTAAGCCCCAGAACCTGTTACCTTCCATGCCAAAAAGGGGCTCTGCAGCTGTGATTATGTTAAGGATTCTGAGTTGGGGAGATTATCCTAGTGAACCCAATGTCATCACAAGGTCCTTACAAGAGGGAAGCAGGAGGATCAGAGTCAGAGAAGCAGATCTGACAATGGAAGCAAGAATCAGAGAGGGATTGGAAAATGCTGTGCTTGGGGCTTGGAAGGTGGAGGAAGGGGTCATCTACTAAGAAGACATTCAGGCAGCCTCTAGAAGCCAGCAAAGGGAAGGAAACAGGTTCTCCATGGAAACTTCCAGAAGGAATGTAGCCCTGTCTCTCCTAACCTCGTCCTTAAAGAAGCATGGCACATCCTATCCTTCTCTCATTCTCCTCAAAATCGTTCAAGGGTTCCTCATCACCTACAGGATAAAAGTTAACTTCCTCAGCGTTGCATTCGAACATCTCTGGCCTGACCACGTCTCTCGCCTGACCCCTCACTGTCTACATTCCTGGCATGCAGAGCTTCCTGCTCTGCCCTGGTCTTGCTCTCTGTGGTCCTGTGCCCGCCACCCTGTCAATTAGGCTGTTTCCAGGGGGAAGTTTCTTCCCTCTTCCCCTTCATGCATCAAGCTGAGGCACCAGCTCCCCCAGCAGATGCCCAATCCCTCCCTTGAGCCCTTTCAAATTCCACCTCCTTAGATGTTCACACATTGTTCACCCTAGAGCATAAACATGGTGAGGGCAGGAGCAATAAATAAATACACTTATCATAAGAAAATAAGTACATTTCTTGAAGATCTTTTCTGTTTTACTTCTTACCACCACCACCTGCCGTACCCCTAGCACATGGCCATACATACAGTAGTCACTTGGTAAATGCTGACTTCGGGCAAATTACCCAATATCCTTCTGCTACTGTTCCCTCATTTATAAAATGGGAAGGGTAATGATACTTTTCCTCATAGGACTGTGGTTAGTGTGATGAGCAAGCCCTTAGAACACTATGTGGCACTTGGGATGCCTGGGTGGCTCAGTGGTTGAGCGTCTGCCTTTGGCTCAGGGCGTAATCCCGGGGTCCTGGGATCGAGTCCCACATCGGGCTCCCTGTGAGGAGTCTGCTTCTCCCTCCGCCTATGTCTCTGCCTCTCTCTCTGTGTTTCTCATGAATAAATATAATCTTTTTAAAAAAGAAAGAGCACTATCTGGCACAAAAGATGGTAATCTGTTATTAACAATATATTTATGCTCTAAGCCTGGTCAGCACGGGCTTGTCCCTTGACTTCCTAGTGGTCTCAGTTGCCTATTTCAGCAAAACAATAGCCCATACCTCTCCACTTATTTCCAGTGTCACACTTTATTTGAATATATGAAAAGTGATTTGATGTAAAGTGATTTGATGAAAAAGTGATTTTATGGAAAAATGTTTATCAACTGGAAAGTATCAGGCAAATGTTAGGCAGTTTCAGGCTAGTTATAATTTTACCCCACCAGGTGCCTCCCCCCAACACACACCGTCCCCCATCACCAAAGTGGGAACTCCTCCGGTTAGTGAAAATTAATAATAATGATTATTTTAAAATAAAAACAATAATCTTCTAAATAATAGTAATTTTCGAAATCTTTTCCTCGCATTGTCTATCACAGTGGACTGATCCTTAAAAGAAAACTCCCTTTTGTGAACAGCCCTAGGGGCTTTTTGTTGCTTTTTTATTTATTTATTTATTTATTTATTTATTTATTTATTTATTTATTTATTTTTTAACAGGAGGTTTGACATCAGGCTCCAAATGGAGACAGGGTGGGAACTTTGTCAAGTTCAGGTCATTGCTGCAGCTCTGCTACTTTGCTCTGTTTTTAATGAGCTGGTGTCCTCCTTTTGAGACAGCCCGAAGTGAACTTGGATCAGACCCTTAGTCCTGAAACAATGCGTCCTACCTTTGTTGAAGCCCAAAGAGCTTTTCTGTGCAAAGGCCAGTGTGTCTTAACAAATGGCATTCCGCACATTTTCTCCGCCGCGGCTCCAGCCTCAGCGGGATTCCACTGCATTCTTGGCAGTCCGGCTCCTCTCCTCTGGCAGGGGGTCAGCCCCGGGCCACGGGGGTCAAGGAACCTCCACAGGCTGCCCCTGCCTGGAGGAGGCGGACAATGCACGCCCCACCAAAGCGCTTCCTGTGTCGGCAGCTTGGGGCTCGCCTGAGCACAACTGCATGCGACAGAGGCTCCCGGGCCAGAGGACAGGACTGCCTCAGCCAGCATCAGAGCTAGCCAGGAAGCAGAGTGGGGGAGGATCCACTTGATTTCATGATTTGAAGGGGGGTGGGGAGTCCTGTGGGAAGGGGCTGAAGCGTCACACTTCTGCAGGAAGCCCTCGCCGCAGCTCGGGTGGCGGGAAATGCACCGAGTGGGCGTGCGTGACTGCCACTGCGGTCCCCGTCACGCCTGGGCCTCCTCATAAGTGTGTGAGGTCCATCAAAAGGCCTCCTGCAGGAAGGAAATACTAGGGGCTGTGATTATGTGTGGGGAGAGGGACTGGGGGTGAGTTTCCTTTTCTTTCTTATATTCACTGTATTTTTTTCATTTATTTTAACAATGACATGCAGCTAGTGGAATAGCGTTTAGGGACCTCACCTTTAGAGGTCACTTCCCACCGCTGCGGTCCTAGTGCCTAAGACTTCCCACAGTCGAGGCCTGGGAAAAGGCTCTGATTTCCAGAAGGCCTCTTTTAAAATGCATGAGCGCTTGGGGTGTGAGTTGGGGTGAGGGGAGTCGACTCCACACACGAAGTCATTGGCACCCATTCATTTCTGACTAGGGGTTGGGATGTCAGGTTTGGAAGGGCTGGGAGACTGGACCTGGGGCACCAGGCCACACGGCAGGGCATTCTGGTTTGTGCAGGGCTGGAAAGGTGGTGCTGGACAGAGTGTGTAACGTGAAGCACAGAGCGTATGAGCACCCACAGTGTGTGCAGCACATATGCATGTCTGTTTGCTCCCCAGAGTAAGAGGACAATGACATGGTAAAGGAAGAGAACTAGGGGCTGGGATACGAATTCGACTGTAGGGCAAATTTGGGACGGTAGAGCAGAAACTGTAACCTCGGGCCTTATGTCTTCCTCTGTAAAATGAACAGGTGAGGACAGCCTTGTGTGGCCGTGGAGCACTAGAAATGCAACCAGTCTGCACCGGGCTGTGCGGTCCATGAAAAATACACATGGGACTTCAGACACTCAAGATGAGAAAAAGAATGTACACTTGCTCAATTAGTTTTAAAACACCAATTAAGTGCTGAAATGATACTATTTTGGTTATATCAGATTTCAGCCAATGTATTCCTTAAAATTCAGTTTACCTGACTCTTTTTGTTCTTTTTAATGTGGCCACTAGAAAATGTAAATTGTGCATGTGGCACATATTGTCCTTCTTTTGGACAGCGCTGGGTTGCACAGTCGTCTTAAAGCTTCTTGAATTTTCCCACTGCAATATCACCAAAAGCTTATACAAGTGCCCCTGAAAGGGGGTGGAAGAGGCGGGCCCTGAGCATAATATGAAGCAGTCTGCTAAAAGCAGGGAAGTTTCTTTGAAATCTCCTCTTTTCAGTTTTTAAAATGCATATGTGCTTGTTTTAATATAAAAACGACAGGTCTATGGCAAAAAAAAAAAAAAAAAAAAAACGACAGGTCTAAAAGGAAAAAAAATAAAGAGTTCTTTCCCTGCCTCCACTCGCCAATCAATATCTTTAAGTAAAGAAGACATAATGTTTCTCCTGGGGTTTCAAGCCCCATCCCACCCTGGCAAAGTGTCTCTGAGTCTTGGGGGTCGGCTGACCTTGGTTTGGAAAACACAGGTGGTGATCTCTAAAAGGGCCCCTCTTTCAATTTCTGTGGTTTCTAATTGCTGCATGTCCCGTTTTGTTCTAAGGGTCTCACCTTTGCTCCCCACCCATTAAAGTTCCTGAGGCCCCTAGGAGTAGATTGGGCCTAAGTAGAAAGGACAGAGACAGCCTTTCTCTATCTTCTGTAGCCGCCCCAGAGCTATGCACACAGGTGCCCCATAAACACTGGTCCTGTTGAATAGTTCAGTAACCAGAACAGAGGCCTGGCTCCTGCTGCTGCCAGCAGCGTGAAAAGGTCTTTCAAAATGGTTCTGCTTTGAAAACTAACTAGGGAAGAAAGTCGCCTCCAATCCTTTCGGGGGAAGCAGATGGGGTCGAAACCAAATGATAAATAAGCAAACGAAGTAAGAAATCAATTTGGAGCCAGCACAATTCAGACAATCATGTGATGCTCCATCACCAACCTAGAGGGTTCCACCCCAGTCGGTGGGGTAAGTTAGAACTGATCACTGGCTGGGCGAATTTCACATTTTCTCTCTCCTAACCCTGTATGAGCTTTCCAGTGAACTTGGCCATGTCACATATACACCTTCTTCCATTTTAATATTCCGTTTTGGACTATCAGTTCGAACTACCCTTGTCTTTCAAGGATGCCGACAATGTCCGGCTCGGGGCCACTCGTCAGGCTGCAGCCTCTCTAAACCTGGCTTACAGGGATCGATCCCACAACACATTCTCAAACAGAACCCTTGGAAGTTACAAATTTTTTTTCTGGATAACCTGATGACCGGCCCTAAAAGAAGCCTCTACGTGGGGGTGCAGTTAATCCCCCATCACGAAAGAGTATCCTTGTTCCCCCAAGAGGTCTGCTGAGATCACTGAGCCCTCCTCCTTCCCCAGCTGGGAGCTGGTGCCTGACTGGGGAGCTGAGTGGGAGACTGGCAGTTGTTTCCACAAATGGAGAAACTGGGACTACTTGCCCTGCCTACGTCCAGGGCTTTGTGATCCTTCCTCTTCTTGGGAGTTCCTCTGATCTGAGACCCTGGGAGCTTCTTCTGGGTACAGAGTTGGACCTACCTTGAGGCTCAGCTAAGGAAACCCCTATGAGCATGCTCCCTGGGCCAGAACGAGCTTACTCAGCGGTTGAGCACTTCTGGAAACTCTGAAGGTTGGGCCCTTTAATGAGCTCCAGCCAGCTACAGATGCCCTGGCAGGTGGGAGTCCCACATTCAGTCCGCTGGCTCCCTGGGGGAAACAGACTGCCAAGCCTCTGGGGCAGCATGGTCCCCTTCCAGTTAACAGAAAGCAAACCTGAAATTCACAAGAAACCCCAAGTCCCATCAGTGCACAGTGATCGGACAAAGGCAGTTGTCTTTCTCCTGCAATCAAGGATATTTCATGGAGTAAGGTGAGAAGAAACATCATGGTGTTCCTGTCACTTAAATAATTCCCGTGGATGGATCCTGGGATCCCTTCTGGGAAATGCATTGCTTCTTCTCCAATCACAGACTACATGAACTGGAAGGAGTTTTTACTGGCTACAGGACCAGTCCCTTCCTTGCCTGCGTGAGGAAGTGAAGCCCGGAGAAGCAATGGTTTGCCTATCTCACAGCAAATTAGTGGCATGGGCAGGGCAAGAATCCCGTTCTCCCAGTTCAGCAAATATTTTAGAGCACTCGTGTTTTCCCTAGGCACCGGGAAGACAGATGTGGTCCCTGCTTGCTCAAAGATTCCCATCTAGTTTTTTGCAGCTTTGAAATGGAGCAGCTACTAATTCCAATCAAGCCTGGCAGAGTATTTGGAGCCCTGTTTCCACCAGCAGGTGGTAACTAAAATTAGTCCGGCTGCCCAGTGGCTTGGGCCAGTCCCTGAGCACAGGCCTGCTTGTCAAGCTACAGCTCTCCCCTTTACCCTCCCACCATTCACTTGTCAACAAATACTTCTTCTTCTCCTTTTCTCCTTCTCTTTCTCCTTCTCTTTCTTCTTCTTCTTCTTCTTTTCTTCTTCTTCTTCTTCTTCTTCTTCTTCTTCTCCTTCCTCTTTTTACATTTTAAAATAATTTACTAGCTCAAAGCAGGATCAAACTCAAAATTCGTTCATCATAATGAGTCAATATGTTTTTTAAGACTTAAAATCTATAAGGTCCCCGTTTCCCTCTTTCTTCCCTTTGCCCTCTTGTGTTTGTCTTGTCCGATTTCCACCAGGATGGATTTTACCAACTGCAATGTGCTCCTTTGTTCCTGGATTTCTTGTCAGTTGGAAGTTAGAATTAGAAGCTTGATCTGGTTCAGGCTGGATTCATTGGGCCGAGCTACTTCAGAGGTGGTGTTGCAAGGGTCATCAGGAAGCACACGTTGTCCGCTTGATATTCTTCCTGGGATTCGGAGGCAAGTGGTAATCGATGCCCACACTCGCTGATAGATCAGTGGATGCAAACCGTTTACATCCCAACCCTGTCACTCTCTCTTCATGTACTGGCTGGAAGGCTTTCCAGAAACGAATCGAATTGTCCCCTTCTAATGTATTTGGTTCCCCTCTGGGGTAGGGTTTATGTCAGGAGGGAAGACAGAGGCTCGATTCTTTCTTTTCATGCACCACTTCCCATATGAGTTAGCTACCTCACATCTTCAAAGGGGATCAACGAGTTGATTGTCTTGCTCTTGTTTTGTTCTTTAAGTGACATTATCCTTTATGTTGTCATGGATTAAACAAATACTTTCTAGTCTCCTGCTGTGTGTCAGGCGTTGTTCTAGGCACTAATACAGACCTGGGCCCTGCCCTCCTACAGATTACAAGCTGGGCCTGGTTGCACCACACACCCTCCTACTCCACTGCTTAAATAGGGCACCAGATGCTAACATGTGACCGTTGTACACAGAGCTCAGGAAGTGAGCCAAGAATTGTCATGGGGTTATCCTCAGACCCTTCTCATCAGCCCCTGAAGGCTCATTGTTTGTAACAGCCTCTCTCCCTGCCAATCTGTCCTTGATACTCACTTTAAGCAGATGTTATAGAGGAAATTATTGAACAAGAGAAATCTACACAGTGTCATTTCCTCTCCCTTCTGGATCTCCCAGGAACAGCCCCCATCACCAACCTGTCTCACTGGAGCAGCTAGAGGGTCAGGCTTTTCTAGCATGCTATGGCCCTGGCATCTGTGAGCAGTCCCCATCCCACAGCCTGCACCCCACCTGGTGAGAATGGGCCCTGCTATGTCACTGCAGGGGAGCAGTTCTGCCGAGGTGCTGGTGTGAGGCCCTCGGCTATCTGAAAGCCACCAGACATTGGTGCCCACCAGACATTTGGGAGAGGAGCCGTTTCTCTCTCTAGCACGCCTGGCTTGGGTCCCACCCATAGCTGAAATGAAAGAGGTTGGCGAGGTTGCTGACTGCAATGAACAGGTGATCTTGTGATTATTTATTTTGGGTACCATGCATGTTTAGAACCTCACTGCAAGGTCAAAGCAATAGCCCACACAAAAGTTGGCGAAACATGTAAGAGATGGAAAATGTTGATGGTGGCAACTAAATATAGACGCACATATGGGTGGATTCCAGCAAGTGCAGAGCAGTGAATCTGACACTGAGCCCTAGCAAGATTCTGGACCACAGTATCAAACAGGTGGTTTTTGCATATTTGGAAAAGAATGTGGAGCCCACACACTACTGGGCTTGAAAAGGTTAAAGGGGAGACCTCTCAGCAGCTCCAGTCAAGGAGCGCAGATGTTTGATGGTGGGAGGCAAGAAGGGTCATGGTGGTGCTGTTTCTATGACAATACCTGGAGGAGGTTTTAAACACAGCACGTCATGAAGATCATGGGAAGCACCGAGTATGACAGAACCCTATGACATGGGTTATATTTTGTGACAAACATGTGTAAACAAAAATACAGACAACAACCTAGAATAGTTTATAGGAGGTTTCTGATACTGACTTGCAATTCCTTCCTCCCTTACAAAACTGTGAACTCCCTTCTCCAGATTTTCTGGTCCAATAAATACCCATTTTGTAACTTGCACAGATTTTTTTATGTAAGCCCTATGCCTAACGTAGGGCTTGAACTCTCCACCCCAAGATCAAGAGTCACATGCTCTACTGAATGAGCTAGCCAGGCGTCCCTAACTTGTATGATCTGAGCCCTGCCGATCTTCTTTGTGTTGTCTTCGACGATAATCTCATCAATAAAATGGTACAGTGTGGGGTGGCTGATAACATTTAAGGAAGTTTGCTCCTAATAGACTAACTACCCAGGGAATTGATTAATGGCAGTGTCGGACTAGACGGATGAGTGGGCACTCCAGAACTCCAGCCCTTTGCCGATGAACATGCTTTGTCAAGGAAAGATGCAAAAGGTAAGAGTCTCTGGATCAAATTTGTTCATGACCCCAAGCCGAAAGGGTGAGCTTGTCCGGTTCTATACATGTGCACACACACAAACTCCTACCCCAAACCCTCAGCCTGAAACTTTGGGATATCAAGAGCAGGAAGAATTAACTGACCCTACTCACATTCCTGCTCTGAAGTGCAGTCCCTCCCGCTGGTTGAAGATCCCTCACTCTTATCTGCTTGATCTCTCCTCCAAAGAAAGAGCACATGCTTCTATAGTGCCTCTGTTCTGCCTCCAGGTAAGCCCTGGAAGAAAACAATAGTGGGTAGGTATCCATTTCATTCAAAGATCCTGGGAAAATGAAATTCTTTGGAGAGATCATTTCATGTTAAAGCCGTACATACCAGCCTGGCTTTAGGTCTGAAGGGAGTCGGTGTAACTTGAGCACAAATCTTAGCATTCTTCATGATAATCATTTGTCCAGTAACAAGGCATCGCTCTCAGGAAATTCTTTAGGTCAATCCTGTCATTGCCAAATCTCTTACTGAGAAGCTGTAGGCGAGAGAGGACAAGGGAGCTGTGAATGCAGAATGCCGGTTTCTCGAAAATGGCCTCGCCTTCAGCTGCCTTCCAACCCAAGCACCGTAGGTTTACCCAATTTGGATATTACATCCCCCCTCCTTTGTTTGAGAAGGGGCTTCAAGGACTCTGATAAATCTCCTTGAAGCTGTGGCCTATGCAGCCCTCTTCAAAGAATATCAAGCAATTCACTCACTTTATTTTTGCAGATGAATCCATGAATGATTCTCCAAGCCAAGGAGAATTGCCCACTGTTTGCTTGCAACTGCTTGCTAAGAAAGCAGCAAACCTCATGAATATACTTGAATGGGATTCACCAACTTTTCTTTTGGTAACTTAGGTCATTTGGACCAGGAAAGCCCTTGGGTTGAGGATGCAGGAACACACACGTTCTCCTCCCCTCTCTTTCTTCTGGAACTCCTTATTGAACAGGTGGTTATATTTTTATTCCTATATCTTATCAGCACCTTATTTGCCATGGAATGAAGAAGGCATTTGTTCAAACATTTTTGTATCTACTGATCAGTTACAAGGAAAGTCGTGCTTTAAAATACCCTGCCCGGAAAATACTTTCCAAGTCCAAGAAGATGAGGTTGGCCTCAAGTGAAATTCTAGCTTACAATTGGGAAGGAAAACCCCAGTTCATCTTGTTCTGAAATCAGAAAACCTAATAAACTTGATAAATGCAAAACTTCATTTCTCTTTTCAGAGTTTTGGGAAAAATAAATGGAAGTACATGTACTGTGCCTATACCTGATCTTTTTCTACCTTTTCCCTTTACTCTTTACTGCTACAAATCTGACTAATTTCTCCTGGATTTAGAAATGAGTGGCGAAGGATATGGGAATTTCAACAAAGCCTAAAGAAACCAGAAAAGATCTTGAATATTCTCTATTTAGTTACTTGCTTAGGTGGTGACTTTGGTGAATTCATGCTAGAGAAGGCAAATGCACAAATGTGTATTTTTACAGGCACATATTTGCAGAGAGACATCTTCCCAAAAGTTATATGAAGCACCCCTCGTCCCATTTTCCCTTCCTCTGCTCACATACAGCATAGACTACTTTCAAACTCTTGATCCTCCCTCAACAAGGAGGTGTCTTCCAGAAGCCAGTCTGGGTAGGCTTCATTGAAATATTCATAACCATTATCTAAAATCCTCCCTCCATCACTTAGGGATGAGGACCAGGATTCTGCAGTCGCTGACCAGGCATCAGAGAAGGTGGCCGAAGAAGGGGCCCCTGGGAGACACTGTGCAGTGCACCTTTATAGGATTCAAGTGGGAAAATCAAGTACAGTCCTCAAGGAACAAAAATAAGAGCACAAATCCCCGAGCAGAACAAAACTAGAATTTGAAGCAATTACCGACTAACTCAGCAACAAAATGAAAAAGACCCATTCAGTCAGGGGAGCATTTAAGACCCCCAAATGGTCATAAACTAAATGGCCTCTGATCTCAGATCCCCTCAGGCTACACAGCTCTGCTCTCCAACTGCGGGCTCAGAGCCACGGGCTGCAGAGAGGCAGGAAGGCTGCAGGGCATTCTGATGTGAACCAGAAAGCCACACGGAGTTGGCCCCTCGTTTTACATGGAACAAATTTCGCTACCCAGTGGGAACTGAATCTTGAGACTCGCCTCACTCACTGCAGATACCCACCTGCCAATTCGTGCAGATTTGTTTGTATGCGGCAGCGATTCCGTATTCGATGCATTCCGGGAAGCACCTGAGACCGAAACGATGTCAAATCTTACAAGAAATTTTCCCAGTAATTCTGTTCACCCCAACAAATAGCCAGTCGTGGCCTGACACAGTGAGAATGTCACAGTAAACTTATTTCCTTCGTTGTATTCACAGCCTTTAAAATTAGCCACAATTGTGGCTCAGTGGTTGAGCATCTGCCTTCAGCCCAGGGCGTGATCCTGGAGTCCTGGGATCGAGTCCCACGTTGGGCTCCCCACGGGGAGCCTGCTTCTCCCTCTGCCTATGTCTCTGCCTCTCTCTCTCTCTCTCTCTGTCTCACATGAATAAATAAATAAATTTTTAAAAATAAAATAAAATAAGCCACAATCCAAAGTGATGCCAAGAAATGCAGTCCGGTGGCTACTCTCTCTCAACTGTGTAGATCTCAATGTCACTCATTGAGTTGTCTTCAAATCACTAAAATTGAGGGTGGTTAGAAACTTGAGAGATCACATCCAAATGCCCAAGCATGACCTAACCTTAATGGTCCTTTTTGATCTAAATGAGGCTTCCAGGGTGGGTTGGTGGTGCTGGAGTCCCTGCTCTCCCTACTTTCCACCAATCCGAGCCCTCTGCCCTTATCCACGGAGCTAGTGCATCAACTGCACCAACCTACAAAACCTTCAAGGAAGTCCCCCACTGACCACTTGCAACCAATGTACAATGAATGATGAGTGCCTTGTTCTCCTTTTAAGAAACGATAAAATGTCAAAAATTATTAGGTCACTTCAGCTAGCATAGGGTAGTGTGGCTCATTGGGCATACAAAGGGAATCAACTTTATAGGTAGCAACACCAGGAAAGATCACTTTCTTATTCTTTTTTTTTTTTAAGATTCCATCCATTTATTCATGAGAGACACAGAGAGAGAAGGGAGAGATACAGGCAGAGGGGGAAGCAGGCTCCATGCAGGGAGCCCGATGTGGGACTCGATCCCAGGACTCCAAGACCACGCCCCAGGCCAAAGGCACCCAGGGATCCCCACTTTCTTATTCTTGACTGCACAAAATAAACACACTGCAGGGTAAAGACAAGACTATGGCTTGCAGAGAAAAGAAAGGCATGCAGTATTTATTATTAATTAATTTATTTATTTATTTTTGGCATGCAGTATTTAAATAACAACCAGTCCTCACTTAAAAACAAAAACAACAAAAAACAACCCCCCTACCCTGCTCTCTTACCTGATTGACATCTTTCTCCATGGAAGAAGAGTTTATGAAATGGGTGAATCAAGGTCTCAAGGAATGCACAAATTAACCAGTTCTGCTTATAAAACAGCCCTGTTTCACAATCGCAAACCTTCTAGAAGATAGTCTGAAAAGCCCTACTCAGTACTACGTGGTCGATAGCTGTGTTACCTTCTACCGGTATCATTCTCCAGACATCTTCTGTCTTCTATTAGCAGGTAAAGCCAGCTCTATCTCTCCCAAGTGGCCACACGGCACCCAGCATATAGTCGAGGCTCAACTTTGGCAGCTGCTTCACCAATTTGCCCCCAGCCATGTCAGAGAGCACATATGGACCGACCCGGCAGAAATTCATCTTCCTGCTGCCCATGCAGGCAGCCTGAATGTCTCTTCCTGCTCTTCCCCATTAGGCAAGGTCTGCACCTTAACAGTAGTTCCACCTCCTTGGGGACCTTCTAGGAGCCCCTTCAGAAGAGAGTCTCAAGTAGGCCTTGTCCTTAGTGGAAACGCAAACTCACAGCAGGCTGAGACTTGGGAACCAGAAAAGCATGTGGACCTCAGACCAACCATTTCAGAGAGCAGGCAAAAGCCCAAACACCACCTGTTTTCAATATGAGTGGCTCCATTACTGAACACACATTTTTACTTAGGCCTCAAATTAGGTCGAATGCTAAACTGGCCTCCAATTCCCCCGCCAGCCCAGCCCTCCCCAGAGCAGGGATCTGCCTGTATAATCAGCTTTCCTGGGCCACGGTGGTCTGGCTGGCATCCACTCATGGTGCTGTCAACCCTGAGTGCTCACTCCACAGAGCCACCCGACAAGTCTGGCCACGTCACAGGCAGGGTCCTGCCTATTATTAAAGCAACAAATGGGATGAGCCATGCCTTTCTCTCCAGGAAATAGCCGAAAGTAGACACTATACGGAAACCATCTTCCTTTTTGGCCCATCATGACAAAGATTCTGGAGACCTTCTTGACGGCACCATCTCTTGAGGATGTGACACAGTCCAGCAGCTGGGGGTTTGGGAGCTAATGAATGATTTGGGAAACTTGGAACCTCTCGAGCCCTGACCTTCCTGTCCACCCTTGCCTCAAATCTCTAAATGACAATGTCGTTGCCTCAGCTGGATGCTTTGCTCCCAGACAAAATGCAGATGCTTCAGGAAAGAAAGCAGGCCATCAGAGCCTCTGAGGCTGGGGTGAGGGTGGAGGGCGTAGGAAAAGGCTGACATCTAAGAGGCTGAGAGCTCCTGGCACAAAGCTTGCTTTCCTCACCTTTTTTTCCCCCAGAGTCCAGAATCTGTTGATGAGAGATCACAT
This sequence comes from Canis lupus familiaris, assembly GCF_011100685.1. Taxonomy (NCBI): domain Eukaryota; kingdom Metazoa; phylum Chordata; class Mammalia; order Carnivora; family Canidae; genus Canis; species Canis lupus. The sequence goes on from NC_049260.1 coordinate 105,007,055, forward strand.
AGATGGCAACTGATTGGCCTGACCAGGCCAGCGGGTGACTGCCAGGGAAGGATGCCATGGAGGACAAGACGACAGAGCCTGATGTCTAAGGAGGTTAGGTAAGAGCTCATGATGAAGCTCACCACTAAGTTAATAGGACTTGCTGATGCATCCTCCCATCAGTGGCTACTCGCCAAACTGACAACTGTTAACAAAAGAGCAGAATCTGCACTTACAGGGGGTGCCAGCTCCTTCCAGGTGCAGAGTTCCTTGGGAGGTTGCTGACTAACTCCAGCCATATTGTCACTCTCATGTGACGTGTGGAGCACTGTTCATGTGACCTGTCTTCTGAACCATTTCTGAGCCATGTGAGAAAATTCCTCTCCTCCTTTCATAACCACATCTCATTTCTGAGCAAAATTACTTTTTTAAAAAATGTATTTATTTAAGAGAGAGAGACCATGAGTGGGGGTAGGGGTAGAGAGGGAGAGAGAGAGATAATCCTGAGCATAGAGCCTGATGTGGGGCTCGATCCCATAGCCCTGAGATCATGACCTGAGCCAAAACTAAGAGTCAGGATGCTTAACTGACTGAGCCACCCAGGTGCCCCCTTGAATAAAATTATTGACCTTAAGGCTGAGGGAACCTCATGAGAACTTGGTTTTCTTGGCACCTTTACTACATGCAAACAGATCTGGTTGTTGATGGAACCCTTTGGCCAGTGCCCCAGGCACGGCCTTTACTAACTTCTGGCTATCAAGGAAAGCATATCCATCATCAGTGGCAGGAGATACACTCCAAAGTGGGGGCAACTCCAAGTGTGAAGCAAGCTGGGAGGACATTCTCTATGGGGTTGCAGGATCACTGGCTAATATTTGGAGGAATCAGCCTAAACAGACACCATTGGAAAACTGAAGGCACACTTGTTAAAGAAGAAAGGTCAAGTGTATCGATTGGAAAATGGAGCAAGTTTCCCAAAATTGGGAAAATCCCACAGGCTACATCAAGCTCTCAATCACTGCTAGGGAAGTATGAATCTGTGTTATCATATTTTGACAAAACCAAACCCAGAGCCATATCTGGACTTGGGTGGGGGGAAGGCCCAAAGGAGGGAGCAGGGGGAAGAGGCCACTTCGAGGGGTGTGGTGTCTTCAGAGATGATGGTAGAAGAAAGGAACACGAATCAGGAGGGTGTAGCATCAGAGATGGAATCAACCCTGAAACAAAATGTTTCTGCATTTTTGACAATGCTGGCATACTTACGGGCACTCTTCCCTGCTGGAAATAGAAAATCATCTTTCCACAGCATCATACTGACATTTGAAAACAACTGAACAGTATCCAGTACTCTGGTGAACCTGGGCAACAGCCTTTGGTCTGGTCAGGCAGTGGTGATCCATGGAGTCAGAGAAAAGCAGAGTCACCGGGGCACAAATGGTCCCTTGGTCCTCCCTGGGACACTGCCCCTAACCTCCACCCACTGCAGCATGGCAGTCAGGGCTACTGACCAAGCCACTGATCTGTCTTGGCCAAGGCAGAAGCTGGTGCTATTCCACATTCATCTGGATTCATGTGGACACACCGAACACACCATCATACTCCTGCTCTGAGGTGACACCAAGGAAAATGATCCCCTCCTTCCATGGGGACAACCAGGGGTGCAGCTAGCCTTCTCCAGTCTAACTGGGGAAGGAGCAATGTGGGTCCTATACACAACTACTTTTAAAGCTAACACTGCAAGGCATTTCCTTAAAACCTTCCCCCCAAAATGTTAATTATTAGGTTATGCTATGGTCTAATCTCTCGTTAAAATTTAAACCATTCAAACCCAAAACAGGTTTGAATTATGAAAAATATCTAAAGATCTTAACACAGAGAAGCCAAAATTTTCCCAGAGTTATTTGGTTGTTTATTTTTTAAAGTATCTCTTGGCACCACGTATGAAACTGCAAGGAAATTTTAGTTAGAAACATCTGAAAACTTCCATTTACAGTGGAAACACTGACAGGAACTTCAAAGGCTCTGCCACCTAATCACTGAGCAAACAGTACATGTGTGCACACTTTCGAGTCAGCAGAAAACCTTTTCTACCATTTAGAGCTGCCTAGAGATAGAACGCCACAGTGAGTGATGAGATCCCCATTGCCGGAAGTGTTCAAGTAGTGGCTGGGCAACCACGTGGCAGAACTATTGGAGAGGACCATCAATCATCAAGGATTCAAGATTGACCTGGTTGACCTTTAAGGGACTGTGGGAATTGAGTTGAGCTGGTGTATGTCTAGAAGATGATAAATTGATCTCTGTGTGGCTCTGTGTACATTCCAGAATCCCTGAATCAACATGAAGTTCCTATCCCTGCCAAAGCTACTGATGGTGAGTGCATTGATGTAATGCTTCACTTCTCCATCCCGGATGCAGTGAGAGCGCCCTATGCTCCTACTGGTGTTACCCTCCAATGGAACATAGGTGTAGCCAACCCAGTCATTTGCCTACCCAACAGCCATTCCTCCTTTCTTGCTTGTCAATCGGCTCCTGATTTGTTCAGTGTCTCTCCTCCCCCTCTGAAGCCCCTTCTTTCGGATAGAACTGGCCTCGGCCCCAGGCAAGAATCTCGGTTAAGCCTTTATATTCAACCACTTAGAGTGTGTGAGCCATTTCAAGACAAAGAGAGGTGACGGGATGTTTGCTGGAAGAGGATACCTTCTAGGAAAGATTTCTTAGCTCTCAAAAGAGACTCGAGGAAAAAAAAATAAGTCTCTTATTGCTACCAACAGAAAGTGGTGTGCCAAGATGTACTATTACTATTACCGTGACAGCCATGTTTTTCAGCTTCATGGAGCTTTTCCAGCTAACTCTCGACCACGAGGGAAGCTATCCAACATGCTCAGGTTGGCAAGTTGAAAGATGGAAAGAATCTGGATCCTTGATAAGAACATTGAGAAATAACCATCCCTGGAGCTTCCTTACTTACATCGTGGCTTCTTGTTATAGGAGATGATAAATCCCGTATTTAAATCATTTTGAGAGGGGGATCCCTGGGTGGCACAGCGGTTTGGCGCCTGCCTTTGGCCCAGGGCGCGATCCTGGAGACCCGGGATCGAATCCCACGTCAGGCTCCCGGTGCATGGAGCCTGCTTCTCCCTCCTCCTGTGTCTCTGCCTCTTTCTCTCTCTCTATGTCTATCATGAATAAATAAATAAATCTTTAATAAAATAAATAAATCATTTTGAGTTGGATTTATCCTCACTTGGAGCCAAGAGCATCTTAACTGATACCACAGTCTTTGATGGGATCTTGTCCTGTCAACATGTTGTAGAGATGTGGTGAAACCACTCTTCTGATCCATGTGGTCTGGGTCAGATGACTACAGGGAAGACAGACAAGGCAAGTACTCCGAGTCATCCTTGCCCTCTGCCACTGTTCTAGAAGCATCCCCATACCTGACTCAAGCTTCCCTTGGGGTGGGATCATGCTCAGGTGACTTCTTAATTCCTGATGAAACTAGACCTCCTGTGGGTCCAGCTCACTCTCCCACACTTGCCTGGCCTGTTCCCGAGTCTGAGGTGTGGCACACAAAACTTGGGCTCCATTAGGGAATATGAAGCATGACTTGTCAGTGTAGCAAGATGATTGCAGTTTCAGGCAATTGACCTGATTCCTTTTTCCTGGTATTTCTTTGGAGTTGCCTCTGACAACCCCAGCAAGGCTATGCGCCCTGTATCACAGGCCAGGCTCAAAAGTGCTTCACTTGGGCCAATAATCCTCAAGGCACAGTCTCCAGACCAGCAGCACCAGCAGTACCTGGGAGCTTGGTAGAAATGCAAACTCTTGGGCCCCATCCCAGATCTGCGGAATTAGAAACTCTGGGGATGGGGATCCCTGGGTGGCTCAGCGGTTGAGTGCCTGCCTTCGGCCCAGGGCGTGATCCTGGAGACCCGGGATCAAGTCCCACATCGGGCTCCCTGCATGAAGCCTGCTTGTCCCTCTGCCCGTGTCTCTATGCTTCTCTCTCTCTCTCTCTGTGTCTCTCATGAATAAATAAATAAAATCTTTAAAAAAAGAAAGAAACTCTGGGGATGGAGCCTGGTCATATGGAGGTTATGCATACTCTCCAGGAGATGAGATGCTGATGCTCGCTCAGGTGGAGAACCACTGGCCTACACCTTGGCTGCCGCCAGGACCTGTAACTAAGGGCATGGAAGTTTCCCTGGGGCTCTTGCTCCATTATTTCATACTGCAAGAGCCCCAATTCACTCTGTAATTACACCCCCTTCGCTGTGGCTATTTGATCATCTCTGGCACAGAGTATGCACCCTGTCAACATTTGTGGGATAGGCAAAGAAGGGCCCTCACAGGCCACGTAAACCACTGGGTGACATATTTTACTCCATACTAAATCTGGCAGTTTCTTAAGGTCATATCTAGCTAAGGTGTTCAAATGGTACAATGTTTTCTCTCTACGCTGGGTACAACTGGTAAATTGGCTTTCACGTCTGCCCAACTTGAAGCAATGAGACACCTTCAAATTCCTCTAGAACATGGCTTCCACGCAGCAGGCTATCATGCTAAAGAGCCTTGAATATTGGCTACCGTTCATTATGGGATGTGTGCAGAAGTCCATTTTCCTTTGTTCCTTTTTTCTACCTGAAACCTTGGCCCTACAGAACGCTGAAGACCCTAGGGCCAGCAAAACAGGAAACATGCAAAATGCCTAAAAGGCCCGAGAGGGCTTTTTTTTGTTGTTGTTACTGGCCCAACCGACCTCACTCTCTGCCCTTCCAAGACCACTTTGGAGTCTTTGGGAAGGAATAGATGGGAATCAGTTGCTGGGGAACACTTCTGCATAAGGCTTCCCCCTCCTCCCTGCCAACTCCAGAGTCAAGGGGGCTGGTGCAGCTTCTCTAGGCAACTAGGAGAGAAGAACCTGAATTCACAAAGGATATGGCAGCTCCCTGGGGACTCAGAGTCTGGCGGGAAGTTAGGGACAGAGGTGGGGTGGCATGAGGCGGGGGAGTGGCTGTCAAGAGGATCGAGGGGTGCTCACCTGAGCGTCCTGCCTGCCAACCTCCTAGAAAGGAGGCTTAGGGTGTGAAATTCTTCTTCCCTAGCTGCACTGGAGAGGAGGAGTAGAAAGAGGTGTGTTTTAGGGAGGGAGGACAGTGAATGGGCCACGTAAAGGGGCCATTTGAAGGTTATTCTGTTTTGAACCCTTAGATGAAAATATGTCATTATTAGAGACTTAGGATCTTCTCTTGTCAGGAAGAACCAGGCTTCACACTCCCATCTGCTCATTTTCTATAAAACCCCAGCCATAAGCCTTTGATCTAAATGCAGCCTTCCTGCTACCACTTGGCAGCGGCAGGCCAGCTCTATTCCAAATGTGCACAGTGTATAGCCCATGGAGTGGGTGCCAGGAGTGCAGATGGGGCCGGGGTCCATCTCAGAGTTCTTCGGCTGGAGCTCCTCCCCACCCAGGCTCCCACCTGTGCCCGCTGCCTGAGGTGGGGCTTAGCGGCCAGGCCTCAGAAGCACAGTCATGCCTCATGCAGGGACCTAAGTGGCCACAGAGCCTGATGTGTGAGGCATTGTAAAATAGGCCGTGCTCTGGGCAAAGCCTTGTGATGGAGGAGCTCCGGGCACCCTAGGCCCCCAGAAGGGCACTTCTTACCTTGGATCACCACTGTGTTTTCCAGCTCCCCACGTCCCAGCATGTGCACCTTCCTAGCCTTTCCTCATAACCACCCTGTGCCACAGACATGACATGGATAGACCTCATTTCAGAGAAAAGCCCAGAAAGAAGTCAAGCATCTACTTTGTATTTTCAAACTACGATCTAGGCTACCCCAGGGATGATGTGACATAAGCCACCCAGGACTGCTTTGCCCCTCTTACCCCCTCAGAGGACCTCCTCTTTAATCTGACAGATATTGGACCTGTCCATCCTGCAGGCTGGTTGCCCAGTGCTTGAAGTATCCCATCTCCCCTGAAATCCCAAGTCCCTGTGGGTTGGCGTCTGGGGAACCAGACTCCAGGGATCCCCCTCTGTGTTTCTCTCCAAAACCAAGAAGCCAGAACAGAAGAGAGTGGCCTAAGATGTCTGGCAAATCTGGGATGCCTGTGGAGTTGGGCCTCTGTGGATGAGCTGGAAGCAATGCTTGAAGGAGTAGCCAAGTCTCCATCGTCCAGGTGGCTGGCCACAGTCCAAGGGTGTGATGGGGTGGGAGGCCGGGAGGACCACATGTAGTGTGTCTGCCTGCAATGCAAGCCTGGACATCTGAAAAGTACCCCTCGTGTGGAGCTGGATGGTCCTTACCAGAGAGCTCCAAGTCAAGACAGTTTGGGACAGGCTAGAGCATATTATGGGCTTTGAGGGGAGCTGAGCCACTTCAGGATGCACAGTAGAGAGCTGAGCACTATCGAGCCCAAGGTCAACCCTGTGGGATCCATGCCACATGCTTCTTAGTTCATCTTTATACACGCTGGGCAGCATGTCAAGGCTTCTGCAAGAATTTCCATTAGATCATGCCCACTTGAATTTTAAACTGCCTTGCCTGGCTTTTGAGGACATCATACTCTGATCCCATTCTTCTCTACCTCTGTGCTAACAAAGATTTTATTTATTAGAAAGAAAGAGTGCATGGGCAGGGGGCACAGAGGGAGAGGGAGAAGCAGGCTCCCTGCTCAAGCAGGGCTTGATCCCAGGACCATGACCTGAGCCGAAGGCAGAAGCTTAACCGACTGAGGCACCCAGACACCCCTCCATTCTTTATTTTTATTTTATTTATTTAAGTCATCTCTACACTCAAAGTGGGGCTCGAACTCATGACCCTGGGATCAAGAGTTGCATGCTCTACTGACTGAGCCAGCCAGGAGCCCTTTTACCTCTATTCTTTAGACACATCACCAAAGAGTCCTAGGAACCGATTATCAGTCCTGCCCACAAGTAGCTCCCAGGAGCATTTTCTCCTTTCCCTCCTTTTCAAGTCCAATTGTGGCCCTGCCCGCCCAGGAAGTCACCCTGACCACTGCAGCATGCACTGTTCTCCCTCAATCGGCTGGGCAGCAAAGGACTTCTGTATTCACTGGCATGTTTCCTGGGTGACCCTTGTCTCCCTGGTGGAGTTACAGCTTCCTGAGAATGGGGACCCCATTTACACCCTCCCTCGTCCTCCCACGCAGAGACCAGAGCCAGATGTATCATAAATCACATTACTGCCAAGAGGACACTTCTCATGATGTGCACTGAGTAATGTATAGAATTGCTGAATCACTCTATTGTACACCTGAAGCTCATACAACTCTGTATGCAACCTATACTGGAATTAATAATTTTTTGAAATAATTAGAAATTCATAAATCAGTAAATAACCCCTATTACTGCCTCAAATCCCATGTGGTTTTGGCAACACCCCCCCACACACACACACCCAGAGCCAGAGTGACTGCCATTAGCAATCTCTGCTAATCAAGGGCTGGCCTCTTCCGGTACTTCTTTGGAGCGAGTTTCAATAGAACAGGGACTGTCAAGTTCTTTCGACATAGATTTCAGTTCTCCAAAAGGGAACTTATGCAAATTATGCAATGTGGGGTACATCAGAGTCCCACTAGCCCCAACTGTGGGTGGGCCAATGGCCCCAGAGGCAGGTGGGAGAAGAGAAATACCATCTCTGTCAGCCACCCCAGAGGCTGCCTGCCTAACCATACCACCCTGATCCACCTCTGGAGTCTGGGAATTTTGTTCACCATCAGCGAGTCACCATCAGCCTTCAACATCTGTGGTTGAACTTATTTCCTAAGTCACTACTCAACCCCCTCGGCATGCATGACACGGTAGCAGACTAGTGAGGCATCCCTTGGCTTTCATTGGGAGGTGGAGTCCACGGTCCCTGATGGTCTCACAGATTTCTCTCTGGATCTTGGATCAAGCTTGTGGTCAAACATTAGAGTCTGAGCACCCCTAGATCAGGACCTTCCCAATCATTTTCAGCATGTACCACTTGATGGCCATGCCGGTACATGTTCAGGGCACACACACCCAACAAAAGCCCCCCAGATTCCTTCTCTGGGTAGGAAATGGCGAGTGGAATTCTCTTGTCCCTAGGGTTTGTCGTAGGATGTGGTCTTTTCTAACATGCACTGAGACCAATCCAGAAGAAAAACACCTCTTGCTACACTGCTCTTCTACAGCAGTGCCTATAATCTTGGTTCTTTGGATCCAATTTCTGACCCATGGGTAATTTTTAAGGTGAAATTCTGTTGACGGTTCTTTAAGAAGCTCAAATTATATTCCCTGGGCCCCATTTATCCCAAGATGTATTTACCTCCTCAAGAAGCTCCAGCCAATAAAGCAGGTATGAATTTTCCATACATAAACCATGATATTTTTCTTAACAGATTGTGTTTGCTCTAGTGTTCAGTGAGCTGACCCTTCTCTCAACAATGCAGCTGCCAGGACAACCCCAGAGTCCTTCCACACAGAGTCACAGGAGGCTGTCCTGGAGAGGACAGATAGGATCACTTAATGCCTGTCCTTCCAGAACTCGCGCAGAGGCCACATGGTCCCTGTACACTATCAACCGAGCTTTGAAGTTCACTGAACAAGGAGTCACCGTGTAAAGTTAGAAAATCTTTCCAATAAGATTTGTCCCCCCCAAAAAAACCCCAATTAAAATATAAGACAAAAAAAAAAAAACAAAATCAAATAAATGAAGAATAAAAAAAAAAAAGATTTGTCTCCAGGTGGTTCCTGAGTTCTTCACCTGAACTCAGGTCAGCCAGAGTTGGCCATGACCTTTAATCTGGCCTTCTGCAGGGCCAGGACACTTCTTTTTTTTTTTTAAGATTTTATTTATTTATTCATGAGAAACAGAGACACAGAGAGGTAGAGACTCAGGCAGAGGGAGAAGCAGGCTCCATACAGGGAGCCCGACATGGGACTTGACCCTGGGTCTCCAGGGTCATGCCCTGGGCTGAGGGTGGCGCTAAAGCGCTGAGCTACCTGGGCCGCCTGGGCCTGGACACTTCTAATTATGGTAAGCCCAACAAGCCTGCCCCTTCCTGAGGTTTGAGAGCATAGCCTCAGGGGAGAGGGTAATGGAAGGAAAAGTAGTACATGTGGGACAAAAAAAACAGGCTCTGGTGACTAACCAACCTGTTTCACATCTGGTTCTTTGTTTCTTACCTGTGTTGTCACCCTTGAAAAAGTTACGTAACATCTTCGAATCCTGATACTCGGTGTGCAAATCGGAGCGACTTCTACTTGTGACCATGGATGGGGCCCGTGCACAGGTCTGTCCTGCCTCACTGCTCTATCGGGATGGTCTGGGTGAACGAACAGCAAGAAACTTTCTTTTTACAGTAAATACGTGCAAATAACTGTCGGTTGCTGAGGCCAGAGCTGGTTACAAGTTATTCAGAACTGAAACAAGTTTTTCATTACACTTTAAAAGCGAGGTGAGGGCAGGGGCACTCAAAATTTATAAAGGCAAGTGCAGCAAACGGGTTCAGATCCCAATGCCATGGGCTCAGAAAAGCACCCACCAGCCAGGGTTCTTTCTTTGCGGCCAACCTGGCACCAACTGCCCAGTGCAGAGTCCCCAAGAACAGTAGGTTACAGTCATTTAAGTTATCAGTGTTGGTGCAGAAAAGCAAGTCCCAGGCAGTGGTAAACCTAAGCAATTCTATCTGGAATGCATTTTATATGTGCATGTGTGTATTTTTTTTTTCTTGGCAGGAGGCTTACCTTCCTAATTATGTTTCCCTGAGGCTATTATTAAAATTAGTCTGCATTCCCCAAGCACACACTACTGACAGCAGGGGGAAGGCAGTTCATAAATGACAGGGTAAGGTCTACCTGGGACTGTTTGAAAATACACCAACCTGTGTGTAGCTATGTCTGTGTGCATACATGTGCACGCACGCACACACTCTTCCAACTCTGCCATGTGTAATAAACACAGTAACAGAGTTGCTGCAACCCCCCCACCCCCAAACACTGGAGAACAATACCATAAACCCCTTAGAAAAGCATCGTGGGCATCACCCATGCTTTCTCTTCATTCTTTAACCATACAAATCATCTTTTATCAGCTTCTACCTGGCAGGATTGATGCATGAAAACCTTTTTACTTTCCGACAATCCTGTGCCTTCTTCCAGGATTCCTCACATATCTTTAAGAACCATCAAAAGCAGAGTAAAATATGCATTTAAGGCCACATGTGGACACTCATGCTGAGAAATGGATTCATCTGGATTTTATTGATTATCGCTGAACTAAAGTGTCTCCAAACATTTTACTCAAACATTGAGTAAAAATCCAACCTTATGTGAAAACGGAATCTTGACATTTACATATTCTAATGACTCCTTGGCCATCAGACAGATCATTCATATATGGTGACTGAGAAGGTCCTGGTACGCATTTCCCTAATATTCTCTTGTCCATCCTGAGTGATGGTGGCTGTTGCTTCAAGGCCCCTGGGTTTGAGGAAACATTAAGAGTTTATTATTCAGGGCATCTGGGCGACAGTGGACTAAGCGTCTGGCTCTTGGTTTTAGCACAGGTTATGATCTCAGGGTTGTGAGATCAAGGGACAGGTTGTGGTCCATGTTGGGTATGGTCTGCTTGAGATTCTCTCCCTCTGCCCCTCCCCCCACACACACCCTCACTCTCTAAAGCATTTTTCTTTTTTTTAAGATTGTATTTATTTATTCATGAGAGACACAGAGAGAGAGAGAGGCAGAGACACAGGCAGAGGGAGAAGCAGGCTCCATGCAGGGAGCCCGACGTGAGACTCGATTCCCGGTTCTCCAGGATCATGCCCTGGACTGAAGGTGGCGCTAAACCGCTAAGCCACCCGGGCTGCCCTAAAACCTTTTTTTAAAAAAGTTCCTAACTCTGGGAAACGAACTAGGAGTGGTGGAAGGGGAGGAGGGCGGGGGTGGGGGTAACTGGTTGGCGGGCACTTGAGGGGGGCACTTGACAGGATGAGCACTGAGTGTTATTCTGTATGTTGGCAAATTGAACACCAATAAAAAATAAATTTATTATTAAAAAAATTTTAAAAAGTTCGTTATTCTAGTAAGAGTCATTTCTGGGGTATATTTCCTTTGAACCATTCCCAAACATTAACAGTGGTATTCGTGTGCTGTGTTGTCAAAGGATCTTCCCAATTGCTTTGGCCAGCCAGTATCTTCTCCACTGATGAGGCTATGGAAACAAACTACAGGGCATGAACCTTAACGTGAACACACAGTATCCTAGTGATGCACTCTGGGATTAGAGTGCCACAATGCCTAACTGCTCCTCATTCAATTTGATGTTTTTGAGCAAAAGTCACCTCAATTCATCTAGGCCAAATTATAGTACAACTCCCAAAAGGGGGACCCCTGAGCAGCCAAGCCTTTAAATGGGAATCTGCATCTTTAGGTATCCCTCCTCTCAATAATGTAATCGACCTAAAAAAGAGGGGAAAATCTCTATTCATATTTGCTTGCATATGCCTAAGGAAACTTTGTAAAGAGAGATATATAGGTATATATAACCAGACGGGTAATTGGACAGGGTGGATACAGGAACAGGAAGGAAACTTTTCCTCTATACCTTTATGTACATTTTGGTTTTTTTTTTTTAATTTTTATTTTTTTTTATGATAGTCACAGAGAGAGAGAGAGAGAGAGAGGCAGAGACACAGGCAGAGGGAGAAGCAGGCTCCATGCACCGGGAGCCCGACGTGGGACTCGATCCCGGGTCTCCAGGATCGCACCCTGGGCCAAAGGCAGGCGCTAAACCACTGCGCCACCCAGGGATCCCTACATTTTGGTTTTTAAACCCTGTCAGAACATTACCCAATGAAAAAAATTAGACAAGTAAATGTCATATGGATTTGCCTTACTGCTGGACTAGAATTCCTAGATTACCAGATGATTATCTTTCAGAGATTCTTCACATTTGTATCCATAAGAAAATCACTAGAGAAGGTTAAAAATAGAAACTGAATTGGACAATAAAGCATATCCCCAGAATGCACAGCTATACTGTCCACACAAAGTTCTAAGTTGATAAAAATAGTTGTCAGTGTTTGTTTCCTCATTTCAAAAAGAGAAAGTTGTATGGTAGTTGGGCATTGGCTTGAGAGTGAGCATGCCCGCACGCAGCCTCCTGTAGCAGACCCTGTCAGTGTCTTACCACCCTTCAGCTCTGCAAGAGGGCATATTCAGCAGACATGAAAGGACAAGCAGAATGTTGCATGCATAGCATCATCTACATCTATTTTTATGTCAGTTCTAGAATCACCAATGACAAATTCTACTTCAGGAAAACTGTTAGGTTTCTAACCCTCAGGATCTTAAGTTTTAAAATGCATGTCAATTATTTGTACTTTGTCTTTTATCAAATAATAGGTGCTAATTACAGGCTGTTTTTGAAATAAAATGTAAATCTAAGGGTCGTCAAAATGTTTTTTTCTTAAGGTACAGGGTGGTGAAGTGTTGGAAAGAAAAATAATTTCCAAATGACTTTGTAAAACACAAAATCATATGCTATTAGCTGAGACTTTGGGAATGTCAGGTCTGCCGACAAAGCTTTTATTCTACCTCATACTCTGAACTCTTAAGATTTTAGAATATTCAACTTGCTTTTATTCTTTTTTTTGGCGGTGGTCGGGGTGGGGGTGGGGCAGAGTGCAATGGTGAGCCTGCCAGCTGGTTAGAAGCAAAGAGTTATCCAGTCTGATCTGAATGGAAAAATCTATGATTTGTTTATTTCATAGTTCAAGTTCAAAAGCAAGAGACAATTTAAATAATAAAAAGGTCACAGGAAAAAATGCAAAGAAAGAAAACAAATCAGTGAGAGTCCAGAAGAACCTTCAAGAATATTTAATTCGGAAAATGTTATTGGTGTAGAGAAGTTGACTGAAAGAAAACAGCTGGGCAGAGTTCAAAGTTTTAAATTAAAAACAATCTCACAAGGTCTACGGGGATAACTCTTTGAGCCACATTTTGGAGACCAGATTCATTTCTACCAAGTCAAAGTAATGGCAGTCTAAGCTAAAAAGGAAATTCCTCACAACTGAGGTAGTTACTAAGTATCAGCACATTTTCCAGGTTCTCACAAGGCAGCTTAGCTATTTACAATCCATTTTTCCTCATATATAAATGGAGCACCTTTTCATTTTAGGTCTTCCGTGATTGGTTTTAAAACAACAACAACAAAAAAAACCACTTATACACACCAGCCAGAATATGCCTATTTTATTAACATCATGCTTGAATAAATAACTGGCTACTGCTAATAAAATTAAGCCTCTGTTTACAACAGCCCCCAATATTCCATGTTGACCATTCGCGCAGAATTTGGTGTAAAAAGTCGAGTGAAATATAGACCCTGAGCTATTGAGTAATTATGCTTCAATATAAAAATAGAGAATTAGTCTTACAACTGAAGATCTGAACAGGAACACAAACCACCTCTCTGTGGGTTTTAGCTTTTGTGGAATAGGTCAGGATCTTGATGGGGGTCTAAGGCAGGAAGAGACTTGCAGGATTTTCTCATTTTGAAGACTTTTTGGGAACTCCTTTTTCAAGGGATTTGTTACTATCTCATAGTTTTATGGGTTGACATTTGGTAAGGATAGGAGGAATGGAGTCCTAGGGACCCAGGGACAACAGAACCAGCCTTTGCAAGATCCCCCCATCCCCTGGTGGCTATGGGATCACCACTAAGCTATTATCTTCTGGACTCTCTACTCCTTCCTGTCCCCCCTCCAAACAAAAACATTATGTGAAAAATATCTGGACACTCAGGTCCCACCAAGTGGAGTTCTTGGCTGAAAGGGTGTCACATGACCATGAACTGCACAGCCAGCCCTTTGCCTTTCTGAGGCAGGGGCCCAGGCAGACAACTCAAGTAGGGCACTTTAGAAATCTCTTTTTACAAAAATTGGGATCCCAAACCAAATGTAGATGCACAGGCAAAATCTTTGCTCGGAGGAGTGTTGACAGCTCTTCCGTGAGCCTGGGCTGTGCCCTGGTTTGGGCTGGTGCCCAGACAGTTCCCTATTCTATGTGGTTGGGGTTGAAATCTGGTACACTGTAACAAAGGGGACCAAATGATCTTCTTAGTCAATTGGTCATTTCTGCCATCAGGATAGGAATTTAAAGCAGGTCAGTGTGGACATGAAGACCAGCACACAGCGGCTTGCTAACTTGCCTGGATAAAACACAAAAAGACAAAAACCCACCCCCAAACTAAGTGTGAACGTGTGATAACTCAGACGTCCTGAATGCCTTCTATATTTCTAGGGAGAGTGTATGAAAAAGAATCTTCTAAATGGGTTCCACTTTTTAGTATAAGTGGGTTCGAGAAATAGACCTATCTACCTGCGATCTTAGTTTATGTAATTCAGTTCAGCCAAGACAGGTGTAGTCTGCAGTCTCTTCCAGTCCCTGGCTATCAATGAAGTACAGCCTTCTTCTCGTATTGATGCCTTAATACAACCCACCAAGTGGCTCAGAAGCCCCCCGTGCCTTCACATTCTGTCCTAACTTAATAATAATAATAAAAAAAAATCACATCCACTTCTCTCCAGATAAGGCAACTAAAACAACAGGGATGAATGGAATTTTTACTGCTTGTTGGGCTTTTTCTTTTAATAAGATAACATGATAAATAAAACCTGCTTCTGTACAGCTATTTAATATTTCAGAAATACGTACATGTTACATGCCAAGAAAGGACCCTGGTTTTCTTGTAAGAAACAAGGTAAGATCATAACTGAAGAAAAAAAAACCCACAAACAAAAAGGAAAAAAAAACACAAACAAATAAGAGAGTGATAAAATCACAAATGCACAACTAACTACAGTTCTGTACCTACACTGTTAGCCACATTTAACATGATTCTGGGGGAGCAGGAATCAACTTTACATACGAGTCCCTTTCCCCCACAAAACTGAATGAAAACACAAAGTTGGCATTTTTTAAACCAGTGGCCACATAGTAAAAACTGTACATCGTTGTCCATTCATTTAAAAAGCAAAGTCACTAAGATGGTATAAAAGTGATAACTGGTGCCTTTTTATCTTTTTGATGAAAACTTTTCCCTCTAAGATTCAGAATTATCTCCACTCTCGCTGCATGACCAGGAGCAAGATGCAGAAGACAGCAAGGAGGTAGGGCTGTGCCCCCACAAGGGCACCAGGGCTGCTGGCTTTATCATTGGCATTCTTCCCAGAGTGATCAGTCACGTTGTACTCAAACTCTGAAGGGCACTGCTGATACTCACAACCACTTCCACTTCCCTCTCCACTGCTCTCGTCACCTATTTAAAAAAAAAAAAAAGGAATAGAGATTTCAATCCACTTAGTCCTCATCACAAGCTGGTACAAAGAACAATGTTTAAGCTCCAAACCACAAATGCTTACTGATATCAAAGAAGTCCACATCGTTCCCGTTGTATGCATTCTTCATTTTACTGGTCATAACCCGAAGAGCCATGATCTGACGAAGGATCAGTATGTCTGGTTTGCTGGTGTCAACCTGGACCTCTGGATTATTGCCCTGGTTGGCTAAGCCATTTCCCGTCACTGCGAACAGGTATCTGAAATGAGAAATGACCCTGTGAATAGGAGTGGTTAAGACAAATGGTCGCCGCAGATCATCAGAGTATTCTGCCTAGATTCTAGTATTTCCATTGGGTACAATTCATGAGAAAGTTCTTTCATTTCTTGTTTCTCTGCTTTGATGGTGACCTTTTGGAAAGCTACCCCTTTTACGGAGGTTGGTGAGTCAGAGTCAAGTGCCGATACAGTGGGTACTTAGCAGAGTTACTAAGTGTGTTAGGGGAGCAACACAAGACATCCCCGAAGAGAATGAGGCCTTTTGGGAACTGGAACTTTGGGGAGCCAGGCCATTGGGCTGAGAACCACAAGGATTCAATCCTGTAAAGACCGAACTACTGTTTCTTTGGTGTTGAGTTTGATAAGTTCTTTATAGATCTTGGAAACTAGCCCTTTATCTGATATGTCATTTGCAAATATCTTCTCCCATTCTGTAGGTTGTCTTTGAGTTTTGTTGACTGTATCCTTTGCTGTGCAAAAGCTTCTTATCTTGATGAAGTCCCAATAGTTCATTTTTGCTTTTGTTTCTTTTGCCTTCGTGGATGTATCTTGCAAGAAGTTACTATGGCCGAGTTCAAAAAGGGTGTTGCCTGTGTTCTTCTCTAGGATTTTGATGGAATCTTGTCTCACATTTAGATCTTTCATCCATTTTGAGTTTATCTTTGTGTATGGTGAAAGAGAGTGGTCTAGTCCAATCATGAAATGGGCAAAAGACATGAACAGAAATCTCACAGAGGAAGACATAGACATGGCCAACATGCACATGAGAAAATGCTCTGCATCACTTGCCATCAGGGAAATACAAATCAAAACCACAATGAGATACCACCTCACACCAGTGAGAATGGGGAAAATTAACAAGGCAGGAAACAACAAATGTTGGAGAGGATGCGGAGAAAAGGGAACCCTCATACACTGTTGGTGGGAATGTGAACTGGTGCAGCCACTCTGGAAAACTGTGTGGAGGTTCCTCAAACAGTTAAAAATAGACCTGCCCTACGACCCAGCAATTGCACTGTTGGGGATTTACCCCAAAGATACAAATGCAATGAAACGCCGGGACACCTGCACCCCGATGTTTATAGCAGCAATGGCCACGATAGCCAAACTGTGGAAGGAGCCTCGGTGTCCATCCAAAGATGAATGGATAAAGAAGATGTGGTTTATGTATACAATGGAATATTACTCAGCTATTAGAAATGACAAATACCCACCATTTGCTTCAACGTGGATGGAACTGGAGGGTATTATGCTGAGTGAAGTAAGTCAGTCGGTGAAGGACAAACATTATATGTTCTCATTCATTTGGGGAATATAAATAATAGTGAAAGGGAATATAAGGGAAGGGGGAAGAAATGTGTGGGAAATATAAGAAAGGGAGACAGAACGTAAAGACTGCTAACTCTGGGAAACGAACTAGGGGTGGTGGAAGGGGAGGAGGGCGGGGGGTGGGAGTGAATGGGTGACGGGCACTGGGGGTTATTCTGTATGTTAGTAAATTGAACACCAATAAAAAATAAAAAAAAATAAAATAAAAAAAAGACCGAACTACTGGAACAGCCTGACCTCGGGCTGCAGCCCCTGTACTGGGCTAGAGCCACCACCGCAGACTTCTGGCAGTACTCGCTGCAACTAGCTGGGTGCCTTCCCAAGGCTTTCGGGGCAAAGCCTGTTCCTTAGATTGTCTAGAGGCTGTCCACATTACTGATGCTTCCCTCAAGTGACACCAAGTGACCCCCGTCTGAAGAGCCCCGCAGTACCAGGCATGTGGGAGAAGGGAGACCACCAATCCACTTGCCCAAAGCTAACCTGCTCTTGCCTTTCCCATTCCAACAATCATCTTCATTGCCATTCCCGGCGGCCATCCTCTCATCGCTGCAAACATTGCTGGGCAGGGAGGACCAGAACTTCTTGGCCTGTTTCAGCTTCTCCTTGACATCAGTAACCTAATTAGAGAAGAGGGAAAAGAAGAAAGAAAAGAGGAGAAGAAAAGAGAAGACCTGTGTAAAAACACCCAACTGCCTACAAATGTGTCTTTTGACCATTTCTAAAGTCGCTCCAGAGTGCTATGCAATGCATTTTCAACTTGAATCACGAAAGAAAAAATGCAGATCAAATTTATACAGAAAAGAACAGAATTACTCAAATGAATGAATGGTGGGATACAAGGAGTTGCCCAGATCCACCGTCTACTCTACCTCTTTATTTACAACTACCATTGGAAGCCTGCTGGCCTCCAGGTCCCATGGATACCATGATAAAACTCCGTGTCTTTCTGTGAGGCTTTCATACTCTGGTTCCAGCGTCTATACCGTCCCCTCTATGAAACCGTGTCTGTCACTGCGCTCCCTCCCACTACTGTGTGTGCAGCATGTGTGGAAAGCAGTTTGCTTATGTTTTCCAACCGTCCTAACACTTATTACATATCCCCTTTTGCTAGTTAAGGCAAAAGGATGGCTGCTTCTCCCGCTTTGTTCGGGCTTCTGGAAAACAAGGATGGGTCTCACTGCCCTGTGCTTCCCTATGACAGGCACAATGATGGTCTCAGAGTAGATGCCTCACGTTTCCTAACTACGTACCAACTTTATGAGCTAGAAAATGAGAGGCAGAATTTATTGACACTCACATGCAATTTGCTTGAAAAGCTTCACCTGAAAGACCTGCACTTGAAAGCCTTCCAACTAAAAATGCATTTGGAGCAAATGTTTTTGGTTCTTGGTCATTAAACATGGCCACTGCTGCCAAAGTGCTCACCAGTCGGTCCAAACTAGTGCCAGCTGCTGTGGTTGGGCGTTCCTCAGGGTGATATGGTCTGAAGCGAGCACTGAAAGCCCCCTCAGAGATGGAACGTGAAATCCGGCCGGCTGGGAGGGGCTTGGGGGGTCCACATCCCTGGAAAACCTGCATTGAAGCATTCATGGTCACATTAGGGAAGTTGCATCCCAAGTTCGGGAGGGGTAGGGGTAGGGACTCTGTTTCTCCTTTTCAGTTATCCTGCCTCTGTTACCTTCTGAGACACTTGCACACTATTCTCCTGCATGTTCATTATAGCATCAGAAATCTTCACATCGATGGGATCCATGACCGATTCGATGTTGAAGGGACCCTCGAGCCTCTCCGCCACCATCAGCATCGCGTCTAACAGGGTGTTTGGGGAAGAGCAATATGGCATAAAAAGTAAACCGTTAGTTTGGCCTTGGGTGATCAGTCTGATTATTTTACTGTCTTTGTTTCCTATGGATGGGGGGAGAAGGGGAGGGAAGAGGGCATGTGTCGTAGTCAATTCAGGTTTTTCTGTCCGCTTCTACTACACCAAGCTGCATTTAGTCAGCATGTGTTGCTAGCTCTCTAAAGTGTGAAATGGCCAGGTGAATGCTTTATTCCACAGCAAGGACACCCAATTGGAACTGTTCTATTATAATGATTGTTTATTCTTTCGTGTGTCAGTGGTTGTCACTGTAAGGCGCCAAGCTGGCTCCTGCTGACAAACTTAAGGCTGGAGGCAGAATAACATGCCACTTCCACAGTGACTTCTTAGGATCTTTTCATTTAGGTTCCATTTACAAGACTCAAAAATATAAATCCGTTAAAATTCTGGCGTATCATTTCCTTTCTTTCATTTTTTAAATGAAACCCTTTCAGCTCCTTGAGCGCACAGTTGGAAAGTACAAATGACAGTGTTCCCAGGAATTCTAATGACTTTTCAAATAATGAAAATTTGAAAAAATGCAAATTTGTATTAAGATAAACTTCCCATTTCAAACACAAGGGCCTCAAGTTAAAGCCAAACATGTGCCTCTTTTCATTCGGGTGAAAAGACAACACAAGACACAGTACACAAAAAAAGCCTGCATTCACAGTGTGAGTCTTTGCGGATTATTCTGTGAGTCACCTTGGCATTCTGGAGGAGTCTAGAATGTTTTAGTACACATCAAATCTCTTAAACAAAATATGTGTCACTTGTTTTTCTGCCCTATGTGTTGGCTGCAATTATTAGGCTTGGTGGCTTTGCCGGATTATTTCCTGGTCAAAATGAAAGCAAACTGGAAATGGGAAAAGGGCTGCTTCACTCCTGACAAGCACCAAAGTTTGCAACTTGTCTGCTCTCCTTTCCACTCTAGGGCTTAAGGTTTGCAGGGAGAGGGTAGTCAGGGCCACCTTATCTGCAGGATTCAGGTAGGCCAAGGGTAGCTCCCAGCAAGAGGCCAAGGGCAGCTCCCAGCAAGGAGGGCTAGTTTCCAGAAGACCATGGGCCCTTCTCAGAGAACACTGCAGACCCCCAGGATCTTCTACCTCAGCTTTCTGGTGCAAAGGAGTTTTAGCATCAACATATTAATGAAACCAAATTTGGTCATCAACCTTTCACCTTCCACCTAGAACAGATGCAACACAACATTTTAAAGCACTGGGGGTCATTTCTCTAAACTGCAATTGCAATGTCACAAACCACAAATAGATTTCCGTGAAATGCACTTTTTTTTAAAGTAATAACAAATCAAGTTTCAGATTGCATTGTGGTAAGCACCAATAAAGTGACGCTTCCAACCTCCAAGTAAAGGCTGCCAGCATGAATATACCATTGTGCTAGAGGGGGAAAAATGCTTTTGATGTGCTAGCAAAAGGAGACTTTTGTAAACAAGTGGAGCACGACTTAAACGTGTTCATCATTGTCAAAGTATCAGGGCTGCCAAGTACAGAAAGCACATTCTTCGCAGAAGTCGCTTGCTCCAAATAAAAATATTATGAATAGACAGATAATCAACATCCAAAATGCAGAGGTTTAGACAAGAAAAAAACAGCGCATTTTGAAACTACTCATTCCCCTAGTGGCGAGGAGAGGCCAGATCACTGTGTTTGTGAAAGACTGAAAGGAAACATAAACCCGATTCTTCTGGCTGTTTGGCGTCTTTGTAAACTCTGGGAATGGAGGGAAGCCGAGCCTTTGTTGGGGCCGGTGCCATGGCGTGCGGTGCACAGCTGAGGAATGCGCAAAGCTGCCTCCCACCCCTGGGGGGAGTCATGCTTGGCTATCAATGAGGCTCTGCCCTAGAAGCAGCCAGCCCTGATTAGTAGCTGAGAGAGAGTGAGTGACCGAGAGCGAGCGAGCGAGAGCAAGAGAGCCAAAGATGGTGGCTTTGGGGTATTTTTCTTCTGGTGGGTCTCAGCTACAGGTCTCTCATTTCCAGGATATCTCACTGACCCCTGCCTCCAGCCAGCAACCCCCAAATCCCAACACCCCAATATAAAAGTCCTGCTGGCAGCAACGTGTGACATTAATAAGGTTGGCTAGGAGTCAGATGACAGTAAGGCAACCACAGTATGTGATGGAAAACAAGGTGCATCCAAGCATAATTTATGGTTCTCTAGAAACAGGCTGTTTTGATGGTGGTGGGGGGGAGTATTGGGTTGACCTTTTGAGTCAACCTCTTATAAAACCAAGTCCAGGGTGTTTCAACTGGATCCATCTTGTTGATCAAGGCTGACAACGATTCAAGAGAGGGAAAAGAGGACATGGTAGGAAGAAGGCAGATGTGGAAAATGTATCCTTAGTCTCTTCAAGGGCCTGGTCCAACTGCAGGATTTCAAGGCTCAGGCTATGTGCACGAGGTCGCCCCCATCCATTAACAAAGCATCCCCTTCACACCAGGCAAAGTGATTCCTTTCGAACTGGGCCACCAATAATCATAAACCCCCATGTTCAGCCTCGGGGCCCACTGGGAGAACAAAAGGCAGTTTCCCAACTTACCCCCAAGACCTGATTTAAAGAAGTGGGGGGGGGAGCCCTTTGCTGTTCATTAACTGCAGTCATTTAAAGGGGAAAGAAAAATTCTTTGAAAAAAAAAAAAGGAGAAGAACTAGAGCAGAGGCATGTAAATTGGGCGTGAATTCTACAACCACAGAGCAAATTAAACCCTGGTGAAAATTCATAAAAAAGCACTGGGGATTAACAATGTCTATTACTCCTAACCAGTTAGATCAGCTTATGAGACATAAAGAATAAAATACCCATTAAAAATTAAGTTTAGACATGAATTATATACCTCATCCCTCCAAAAAAGATCATCTCAAATAACTGAGGAAAATTGATTCCGAAATTCTATCAATTTGCACTCGGGTTTAATTTTGTTTCTTGAAAGAGAGCAAACGTAGTTTGAAAACTCTCAATAAGAACAACAGCAGCAACGCAGTCTCCTTGTTTTAGAATACCTGGTTGAAAACATTAATTAAGCAAGCCAGAGTGCAGTTTTGATTTGACATGAACCTGCAAACTCTTTGGAAAAATAGGTCAAAAAAAAAAAAAAGAGCGAGAGAATTTCTATCTTAATACAATGAGTTACAGTTTATGTCAGAACAAGAGAATAAAGCAAGGAACATACCCCTTTGCCCCTTACTCCTGATCAATCTCTAGAAGAGTTGGCAAAACTAGGGAGCTGTCACTCTACCCTGTTTGTACTATATGGCAAATGCTCCTCCTTTGCCCCAAGAATGAGTACATTAGATGCTATAAAGTAAAAAGGCTAACCGACATTTACAAAAATGAATTTAGCAGAAGCAAACTGCAAATCTGGCATCTGGGTGTGGGGGAGAGGGTGGGATTTAAAAAAAGAGTAAAAACATCAACTTTAGATCTGGAAATGCCACGAGTTTTGATTTCCAGTGGAAATATTTTCAAGCTACAATTTCTCCCATGGCTTCCTTCTGGGCATGATGCACTGCTAGTGTGCGCATGCCTCCCCCGCCCTTTGGCCTTCCCTTTCATGGGACTCAGCTCTCCTGCATGTAAATTTTCTCAGGTCTTCTAGCTCTGAGCTATTTAGGCTACAATTGTGCTGAAGTGCTTAATATTCACATCTTTTATTTTTTTCTTGTGTCAGTGTTCTCAAGAATCTGTTGGAGCCAATTTATTGATGCATTTTCAAACAGAGTTAATATGGTAATTAGCTCTCATACAGACTAAAAAGCATTCTCTCCAACTCCAATCCCCCGCCCCCAAAAGTGCCAGCAAATTGCATCCATGTTCCATGATGTGAACAAGTAAGTGAAAAACAGGTGCTTCTAAAGGCACTTATGTTCTGCAATTACACCCATGTGACTGGGGGCCAGGGAAGAAAGCCGAGTTTGTTTTTGTGAGCCCTTAGTGTGTGTATGCAGTGCCACTATCATGGAGGATCAGGAGCTTCTGTACTGTAACGAGGTTTCAGGACTTAACATATGCATTAAGAGTGCATCAAGGAAGTTGATGACCAGTCATTTAAATGATCCCTAAGTTGTCCTTTCCCGAGGATGGTGATTAATCCTCTTGGAAAATGGGTACCTCCCTTACACTGCAGTCTGGACTCTGGGTTTCAGAGACAGGTGAGAATGCTTACCTCTAACATGACTAGAGCCAAAGGACCTCCATTCTTTCGGGACGTCAGTTCCTATTAAATCCTCTACAGAAACAGAACCCCTCAATTCCCCCCAATCAGGTTTCACCTGGTTCAAGCATCCAGCAGTTGTCTGGCCAATAATGCAGAAGGTTCAGTTGTAGCATGATAGACCAAACGATTTCAAAGCTCAGCCAGTGATGGCTGTACTCCCACCTTTACAGGAACACAGGCCTAGGATATACAACTAAAACTGACCTTTCGGGGGAAAATGCCAAAAAGTCATGTTCTCATTACGAAAACTCAGTATTCACTGTGTTTGAGGTCTTCCGTAATGCCACCATTAGTTCAAGAGAACATTTACTTGTAGAATGGTGGGAACTTTGAAGATAGTAAGAACTCTGGCAAACAACAAGGAACAGAAGAACCCTCACGGATGATAATTACGCTATTCCCCATGGCCAGAAGCTGAGCTCTGTCTGGCGACACAAATTTCTCCCTCGCTCACTCACCTATGAAATTGTTCCATTCAAAATCGAGATCCCCTTGGTTAGCCAGACAGCCTCTCATAATGTTCGAGCAGTAGTTGTAACAGGGCTTCACATTCACAAGCCCCTGGCAGTGGGAGCAGTAGATCATCTTCAGCAAGGCATGGGTACACTGGGCTGTGGGATTGACCTAGTTTGGGGAGAAGACAAAGACAATGGTGGGACAGAGGTACCAGAGCAATTCCAAGTCCATCAAGTTGACCTTGAACCTTTGGCCATGAATTCAACATAAGAATGAGTTGTGATGGATCACACTGAGCAGGCCTGGCCTGCTTCTTCTAGAAGAAGATTAGATAAAAGGAAGGGGTGTGCTAGGAAGAAAGCGGGTGGTGGCGAGGGATGAACATCGCTTTACCGTGAATAACCCAGGTGTGCATTATTTCCTCCAACATACTCCCCTTCTCATTTTACATGGCTCAATTGTTTCAAAATCCTCTTACACATATGGTGCCAGGATTGGCCAGAAGACGCCAGAGTAGAGGTGATCTCCTGCCCACCACACATGGCCTGCTGTGGCCTCTACCAACACTGTGTCTGGCTTGCCAGACTGGTACACAAACACGTCTTCTTTTCAAACACATGGACTACAAGACTGGCCTTTGACACTTAACCTCCCAATCAAGGTGAAGAAAGGTATCTAGTGTACACTCTGTTCTGTGCCAGGAGCTGAGGAGAAGGCAAAATCAATGCATCCTACAGGCAAGAATATGAATACATTTAACGTTGGGGTGAGGTGAAGGCCTTCTAAGTCCTGGGAGCAGTAAAGCACAGAGTGCTCTGAGAACACTGAATGGAAGAGACGTGACTTTAGTTACACTTGGAAGAAAGGGTTGGATTTAACTGGCCAAGTGAAAGGAGAACATCCCAACCAGGGAGAACAAAATGGGCTGGAGGAGAGTGTGCAGAGTGCCTGGGGGTGGGGGAATTGTAGGAAGTGTGGCTGGATGCACAGGTAGGAGTGTGTGCGTGGCCAGAACTTAAAGGCACAAGAAGAGGAAGCAGAATGAGAGGTAGCAGAACATGAGGGCTGTGAAAAGTTCACGGGGAAGGGGAGGAGCAAAGCTAAAAGTGGTACCAAAGTCAGAGAGGGCTGGCCGTCCTCTGTAGAGAAACAAGACCTCGTATCTTTCTGTTTCTCTTAACAATGACATTGTCTCATGCACCCCTCCCTGGTGGCTAACCCAAGGTTCCTGACTTCTCCATTCTCTCTGCCCTGCCCTCTGCTTTGGGAGTCACTATCAGAGGATGAGTGCATTCCTCTCTATCGCTCCCAACCAGTTCTGCGCACACAAACTTTTGAAAGCAGATACTGGCACAGGGAACAGATGCTGGAATATGGGGCCATCTAGCAAGGTGCTTCACCTGCTCTGGAGTGTGACTTTGGATACTGCTTATCAACAGGACCCTCAAGAACAGGAATGAGGGGTTAGAACTGTCGGGAGGAAAACTTAACACCAATGGGCTCCTATCTGATGTGCACACACACCACTGCTTATCCCTATCAGAACTCTGGCCTGAAGGGGGCGGGAACCTCCAGCAAACAAGGTGGTAACAGAGTATGTCAGAGTCAACATTCCCTACCCAAGAATTAGGACTTCGCCACAGTTCTAACCAGGCCCAAATTAGTCCTTCTAACTGTGTTTTAATGTGCAGTGAAATCTTGGCTACCCAATACCCTGGGGGAGGGGCCAGTCTGGAGAGCTTGATTTTCTGGACAGCTAAAAGTTCGTTCTTCTAAAGTCATCGATAATTAGGACTTTAATACCTGTCTGCTCCACCCCCTCACTTTACAGATGAGAAAACAGGCCTGGCAAAAGGAGGAGGCTGGAGAATCTGAGGATCACAGAAGTCAGAGTTGCAAGGGGCCTTAGAGGTCACATCGTCCAGCTCTCACATTTAAGATATAAGAAAACCAAGGCCACACAGATGAACTGACTTGGTGACAGTCACCCTGCTATATCGGATTCTAGTACTGCACCTTATCAAACATCTCCCTGCCTTCTTCAACACAAGATGTGAAATTCTCATCTTACGCACACTTGATTTCCTCTTGACACTATACTTCAGTTCCATGTTGATGATACCACTAAATGGCTGTATCTCAGAAAGGTGAAGAGTTAGTGTGTAAATGACTGAGAAACCAAAGAACAGGCTGTGGCATTTGTTGAATATTATGCTTAAGAGGAAACCATGCCCTGGTATGGAAACATGTACAAAGCTCAAGTGTCAACAAATAGTTACTGAGCACCTATCTCATGTTGGGGATTATTCTGGAATGTACTTGTGATTAGGTAGCAAAGCAAGTAGGAATCTATGTTAGAATAGGGAACCTGTTCTTTTTTTTGGTATTTTTTTTAATTGGAGTTCGATTTGCCAACATATAGCACACCACCCAGTGCTCATCCCGTCAAGTGCCCCCCTCAGTGCCCGTCACCCAGGCAGGTGGGCAGGGGGTTGGGGTGACTGGGAACCTGTTCTATGAAGCACAAACACATTCCAAAATAGTATGGGCCTTTAGAAAATAAGCAAAAATCTAAAACGCAATAGTTATATTCAACAAATTTTTTCCCTCCAAAAAGACCTTCCCATTCGTTTTCTTAACTATTTGTGGTCCACTGTATTCTTCATTCCATTGTAAGTCAAATCTGTGATGCAGTAGACCTTGTAGTACAGTGCCCTAACACAGGGAGATGTCAGCTCAAGTTTAAAGACAGGGACCAAACAAGATGACACAGTTGAGTTTTATTAAAGGAAGATTAAGCTGAGTTTGGCAGACTTCTTCCATTTCATTCCCTGGCTAAGTACTGGCTCATGCTCTACATGTAACTGGTTGTCTAACTACTAATAATGATCACCAAAAAAAAAAAAAAAATCACCAAGGACTCAGCTTTAACATGCTATGTAATCACTAAACACCAGAACGGGGGCAGCCCGGGTGACTCAGTGGTTTAGCACCTGCCTTCGGCCCAGGGTGTGATCCTGGAGACCCAGGATCAAGTCCCACGTCGGGCTTCCTGCATGGAGCCTGCTTCTCCCTCTGCCTGTGTCTCTGCCTCTCTCTCTGTGTCTCTCAATAAATAAATTTTAAAAATCTTAAAAAAAAAACCCATCAGAATGGAGAAGAGAGATGGTAAAGTTCTAGAAGTAAACCACTATGGGGAAGAACCTGTGCCATACCCAGGCTAGGGGAAATTGAACAGTCTTTTGTCTCACAACCGCTATTTAGACCACTCTGCACAACTTCACATTATTCAGACCTGGGAAACAAAACTCTTGTGTGGGAATGAGGCCCTTGTACAGAGAAGGGTTGTTATTTTTTATGTTTATTTATTTGATAGAGAGAGAGAAAGAGAGAGAGAACACACAGAAGCAAGGAGGAAGGGCAGAGGGAGAGGGAGAAGCAGGCTCCCCGCTGAGCAGAGAGCCCAACACAGGGTTGTATCCTGGGACCCTTAGGATCAGGACTTGAGTTGAAGACAGATGCTTAACCAACTGAGCCACCCAGGAGCCCCTAGAGAAGGGTTTTAACACAGGAAAACGGAAAGAAACAGGGGCCCCCCTGCAATGTTCAGCCCCCCGAGAGGAAGTACCAATAAATATGACCATTCCTGAGGCCTTGGGTCCCCACCCTCATGGATCCAAACAAGCTCAGGATGGTGAACCCAAGGTGCCAAGGACCTCTCCCTTTTGACTCTGGAGTACTCGGTGGAGAAACAAAATGGTTGCCTATCTCTTGGAATCCTCAAGGGCTTCCTGCTGGCATTTTACTTATTTTGAATAGAAATTCAAGTTCATTCACATTCTACTCCCTTACTTTCTAGAGTACATTTACATGGGGACCCAAATCCAATGGATGGATCCTGTCACGTGGGGATTAACACAAGGGTTAACTTTACTCCAAGGCCACCTTTTAATCCTTAATTATATACTGATGCTCTATGGCACAGCATGCCAACTTAAAATATTCAACAATATTGTTCCTTTGGGTCACACTCTTGACCAAAATTTGAGGTTTTCCTATTGTTTAGAAGGGACTGCTGAGCCCCAATGCCAGAATCCTTGGGGCTGGGATAGGAATGGGAGTGGGAGTTGGGTGGTTTAGGGTTGCTTTGATAAAAGGCACATTTTTCAGACCTCCCTTAGAGATTCTTAAAACCATATTTAGAAACAGAGAAGGGAAAACTGGACACCCCTCCCTTCCCCCTTTGAACCACTAACATAAAGAATGGACCAATGATCTCAGGAGAAAATGCTTATTTAGCTTCTACGGTTTCATGATCATGAAGAGTCTTGATGTCAAAACAGAAAAGACACATATTCTGTTCAGTGTTGGAATTAGCTGTCTACTGGTCACTTTTATTGGTTTTTACTGATAGATAAGATACAGTTATAGAGTGCTTACTATGTGCCAGGCTCTCTTCTAAGTACTTTGCATGTATTAACTTATTTAAGCCTCCAAATAATCGTATGAGAGGAGTATTATCATTTCATTTCACAGATGAGAAAGGAGACATCAAAAGAGATTAAGGGACTCACACAAGATCTTCAAGGGAATAGCTAAGACCTGAATGTGCACATTTTGGTTCTAGAGCAGGTACACTCAACTTCCTTGTTGTGTATCAGAATGGCTTCTTTTGAGTAACAGAACAGTGAGGGAAACCTGAAGGGAGCACATGAAGCCAGTTCTTCTCCATAACGCCCCAGACCTAGCACAGCCTGTCTACACACAGTGAACATTAGGCTATGAGGTTGGCTGGTTTTCTGGTAAGAATTTGCAGTTTTCAAATTAAGTGACCAAATGAAATCATTTTTACATTGGAGGGCAAGTTAGGATTCATCCACACGGTGGGTATGCCTGACTAGACCTTTGGAGGAGATGACGTACTGCTTAATGACCAACAAAGACTTACTCAGCCAATGCTATATCCTCATAATGGGTCGAGACGCTACAAGGGTGAGGAAAAAATATATAAGCCACCTACCGGTCCCTGCCCACAAAGAATTCAAAAGCTCCAGTAAACACTGCTGCACAGAGAGAGAGAGAGAGAGAGAGAGAAAGAGCTCACTTAAACACTCCAAAAAATAATACACGTATTTTACCAAAGTTTTAACGGTTTCAAAGAATCGTAGCTAAATGTAGCAGAGATTATCGATTTCTACTAGGAAGTGGGAGGTTATGTAAGAAACATGTTTGACATTATCTAAGAATGAGGTGGTTTGACTTGTTTAGTTTTGGGAGACAGTATGGTAGAAAGGGGACATCGTCTGGACTCAATACTTCTATATATTCCCTTCAAATCAAAATCTGAGTTACTGACCCAGAATGAAGAAATATTAAACAGCCAATTTCCAAAACTTATAAAATCCTTCAAGACTGATCAAGGCCTTTTTAAATGTTGAAATGCCTTAGGATTTTAGGAGGCTGTCTGTGTTTCATGGTAAAAGTGGGACTTGGGGTGTGGGACGATGGAGAATCCTCATTACTCTTTTGTAAGATACTCATTCCTGCCACCCGATATATATTTGACATTGACATGTGCATGCCATTTCTGCTATAAAAAGCCTTTGCAGAGAAGTCCCCTTTTCTGCAAAGACTCTTTTAATATAGATTGAGACTTTTACTCAATAATCTGTGTTTTCCAAACACCACATTAAAAACTACTGCAAAGCAGCTGAAAAAAAGAAAACTGCTGGAGAAGAGCTCTTTGTGCAGCCTGGATTTCATTTTGGTAAATCCAAATGAGCCTTAAGCCACACTACAGTGATGGCAGTCAACATGCTGCACTGAAGTTAAAAACACATTTCCTTTTAGTTTATTCCAGTCCCTAACATACATTTGCTGCAACATTTTTTTGGTCTGCAAAGCCAATAGCACCAAACAAACAAAAAGGATGCAAAGCCAATAGCACCAAACAAACAAAAAAGACCTAGATTTTATCCGTTGCTTGGTAACATAAGCACCCAATAAAAATAAAGGGAAATATTTCCCAAAATTACGGTAAAAGAAAAAAAGAGATAGGGAACCCAAACATGCTGTGAGATGTGATGAGTTTATTCAACAATTTCCTAGGGTTTTTTTTTTTAAGATTTTATTTATTTGAAAGAGAGAGAAGGAGAGAAGGAGGGAGAAGTAGATCCCTCACCTAGCAGGGAGCCTGATGCAGGGCTCGATCCCAGGCCCAAGATCATGACCTGAGGCCAAGGCAGATGCTTAACCAACTGAGCCACCCAGGCACCCCCACAACTTCCTAGTTTTGGATTCACTGAACACACCCAAAGGAGGATGAGATGTTCCTATTACCCTCATAATAGGATTTTTAAGATCTAACAAAATATGCGGAACAAATCAGGGCCCACTAAGGAATATTTGTTGATATGCTGTAGATAAAACTAAAGCAGAGGGCTCAATTTTTGTCCTGAGAGCACGCCATCTCAAGTCCTTAACACTCCCCACTTCCTCCCCTACTTTCAGCTACAGCCCCACCGTTGCAATGCTAGTGTTTAAGGGTTGTGAGTGAAAACAAATTCAGGGTTGAATAGATCTCTACACCTAGCTTTTTAAAGGCTTTTTGTACAGACATTTACACAATTTCCATTTATAATGATTCAGGAAATGGCAAAATAATTTGTGCAGTACTCTTGCAGGTGTTGGGGCATTGTGAACACACAAAATCAAAGGGGGAGCAATGGAAATTATTCTCAAGGCAGGACAACCATTTAGATATCACAAGGGTAAGGCACGGATTTCTAATTATAGCCCCTGGAGTTTGGGGGGGCTGTAGACACAGTCCCATTATGTCAATGTTAATTGAAACCATGAGAATGCAAGTCTCTTTGGCAAAGGAGCTAGTCGTTTTCATGGTGCATGTTACCACTTGTGCACTTCTCAAAGACCACAACAGACTTCACCCTTCCAGGCAAAACTGCTGTTGGAGCAGGTAAATAGGAAAGGCATCATGAGCCATGACAAGTAAAAGAAGGAATAAGTACTACAGAGAGGTGTAGTGCCAGGGTGCTCTTGAACCATTTGTTACTAATTATAGGGACTTTTCTGAGTGGGAATTGTAAAGCTTAGTAAGCTGCCATCACTGGATGTCTGGGCCCAAAAATCTGAAGCAAGGCAAGTATACTTTGACTAAGAAGTGAGTTTCTCTAAGCTTACTGGTGCTAATGGCCTTTAAAAGGCTTAGTGATAATCAAATCATTGCTCAACATTTTAACTACAACCCTTGGGTTGCAAAAGGAAGATGGAAAAATAGGGCAGCCACTTACAAAGAGAAAGTGGGAACATGTTTAAGTATGCAGTAACTAGCTCCCGAGACCACAGTGCTTTTCATATTGGACTTTCAGAGACATCTTTGTAGATGGGGTGGGTGAGGTGACTTTTTAAAATTAGGATATATATTTTCTACTCGGAATGATCTTTCCTAATCCCAAGGTAATTAATTCTACAAGACACCAAATGAAGAAATGTCTATTTCCTGGGTTGCTCTATTTCTACCTGCAGACAACACTTGGACAGCAAGTGGCAGTGGTGGGAGCCCAAGTTGAAAAACAGTGCTTGGCCACCCAAATTGGTAGAGAAGCTTACTTATTTTATTAATCAAATGTAGATTTTTTTTTCTCAACATGTTCAATTTGAAATAAGGTTTTGATAGATCGTTTACTGTCTTTTCCATAGAACTATATCTTAAATTAATATCTTGGTTTATTTGGTAGCCATACTCCAAAAATGAATGTAATAAATGTTTTCTCAAATATCCAAGTATTCCTTGCATGCTTCTAAGTAGAAACATAATGATGAGAGATTTTTTTTGTGTTTTAACTACTTTAAAAATTGACTTGATGCCTGAGTATCTTACTATTGTTAATTTAGGTAACGTAACCCAACTCGGTTGAAGGGTTTAACTTCAAGTCAGTCCTTCCCTACTTAGGAAGCTCAGTAGGGAAGCAAAACATTATTAAAAAGTTTCCAATTACAAATTCAACTTTTAAAGTAGATATAAGAGGATTTTCAACTAAACAATTGACAAGTGATGTTTAGTTACAGTAAATTAAGCCCTATAGCTGGTATTCTCATATAACTAAGTATCTCTTACACAGATATGAAAAATTACAGTGAACATAGAACACAGATCAATTCTGAAGCAAATTTAGGGTTAAATTTAGAAAGGAACTTTCTTTTTTTTTTAAAGATTTATTTATTTATTCATTCAGAGAGAGCGAGAGAGAGGCAGAGACACAGGCAGAGGGAGAAGCAGGCTCCATGCAGAAAGCCCAATGCGGGACTTGATCCCGGGTCTCCAGGATCACACCCCGGGCTGCAGGCAGCGCTAAACCGCTGCACCACCGGGGCTGCCCAGAAAGGAACTTTCTCAAACAATTTACCAATACTAAGGTAACACAGAAAATCTCTTGCTTAAAAAAAATTCATACCAAAAGAAACACCAGAAATTGATTGCGACTCCTTTGAGTCACATATTCTTTATTGTATAGGTTAAGTGTGTTTGAATCTTCTATACAAAAGCCAACCTTATGGATTTCCCACCATGAATTTTAAGCACCAGGTCCAGAAGAAGAATGTGATACAGGGAAGCCACAACTGCTTCTTTCTCCCTACCCTGGTGGTGAGATGGGGTGCACAATGGCAAGCCTTCTAGCTCCTGACCTTCTTCTAATCTGCAATGAAGGGTCTAATCACTTTGTTTCATCTCTGCCTTCCACGGTGGGTTGGAGGTTCTGGAATCTCCAATCTCTAAGAGGGCTCCAATCTAGCCAAGTGAGGCTAACCAGACCTCTGCCAGCCTGGTCCCTCTCCCTAAGAAATGAAAGGGGTAATGGCTAATGTGAAGCAAACACTTTTCAGATGCTTGTAAAGGGCTTTCTACTTCTTGTCTTTCCTTTCACACCCACACGCGCTCGTTCAAAGCACACAGCAGCGCCTTTCCGCCTTTTCGGCTTAGGATGAACACAAGGACTTGTTGAAGAAGGGCAGATGTGTCAGGAGAGCTACAACATGAATAACTGCGAACTGGAGTAACTGTGCCTTGTTTTGGGACTGTGGCATGAGCATCTGCAAGACTCCTCATGGTTGCTCAGGCTGGCAGAAGTTCAGGAATCAGATTATTCCTTTAATTATAACCATTATCCCCCACTTGCTCCCTCATATGCCCTAACAAATGTTTGCAATTTACAAGGAGAATATCAGCAGGATGAGGAGTGAACCAATACATGCTGGGAAGAACTGTTCCCTGAAAGTGTATGGCCTGGAGATGAGAGCATACACACCTGTAATAATGAAGGCAATCAGCAAAGCCTCCTATCACCAAACCCTAGCATGAAATGTCCTAGAAACACCTAATTTTCATGGTATACGATTCTTCAGAATCTTTTCTTCACTGGGTGAATGTACATTTCCTCTCTAACTTGGGTAATCCATGAATCCTAGCCTGCTCAGGACAGCCCTGGCTGCGTTATTAAAAATTAGGAGCACATGTTGTCTGGTATGACTGGTAATAAGCACCCCTTGGTCTAGATAATAAGCATCCTGGTTTGGACAATAAATTCTTTGGTCACTTGAACTCTAAAT
Organism: Canis lupus familiaris; assembly: GCF_011100685.1. NCBI lineage: Eukaryota > Metazoa > Chordata > Mammalia > Carnivora > Canidae > Canis > Canis lupus. The sequence continues at coordinate 105,040,156 of NC_049260.1, forward strand.
GAACTCTGATAGGTGATCATATTGATATTCCAGTTGTTTGTATGGCTATTCAGTTTTCATTTTGACCACTCCCTTCTGTCCTCAAAACAACCAAATGATCCAAGTAGAAGCTGCTGCTGTCTTTATGTCTGCAGATTTTTTAGTAAATGGACAACAATTTGGCTTTTCCTTTGAGGGCAGAAATGTTACAGAACCAAGATCAGGGATCCCTGGGTGGCGCAGCGGTTTGGCGCCTGCCTTTGGCCCAGGGCGCGATCCTGGAGACCCGGGATCGAGTCCCACGTCGGGCTCCCGGTGCATGGAGCCTGCTTCTCCCTCTGCCTGTGTCTCTGCCTCTCTCTCTCTCTGTGACTATCATGAATAAATAAATAAAATCTTTAAAAAAAAAAAAAAAAAAGAACCAAGATCAGTCTTCCAAAGGTAACTTGCCCCAGATTATTGTTTCTTCATTGTTACTAAGTCATAGAAGAGTAGAGGTAGAAAGGCCTTCAAGAAGTCTTCAAATTTCATTTTTTTTCTGGGGAAGAAGGGAGTGAAGGAGCCATAAAACCTTTCCCCCACCTTGAAATCTTGCTCAAAATTATATTTTGAGGGGCACCTGGGTGGCAATTCAGTGTCTGATTCTTGATTCCAGGTCAGGTCATGATCTCAGGGTCATGAGATCGAGCCCTGCATTGGGGTCCTCACTCAGCACAAAGCATACTTGAGATTCTCTCTCTCTCCCTCTGCTCCTTCTCCCATGCTCATTTGCACACACATGCTTTCTCTCTCTTAAAATAAATAAAATCTTTAAAAAAAAAAACTTTGAAAAGTGAGAAAAGCAAAGATTCTCTAGTGCAGCCAGGAGGTAAAGACACAAATGCAGAGTCACTTACTAGAAGACTCCTCATACCTCCCTTGCTGAGAGGGAGACTCAAGGAGGCCCCTGAAACACATCCTTATCTTGTTTCAAAGGACATAGTCCAATTCCTTTAATGAACAAATGAGGAAAATGTGCCTCATTTCATATACTCTTGCCTATATATTACAATTTCATTCTCTTTTGGTAATCCTGTAAACAAAGCCGTAAGTCAAGAGCAGGTGCCCCACACTGTCATAAAAAGCCTCTAAAGAGCTCTGAGTATGCCTTCAAATAAGGAAACAACACATCCTAATGCATGTTAAATACTGCTCTAGACCGTAACTAGTTAAGCCTAATCCTAGTCACTCAAAGCAACCAATGATGGAGCCTGTCTCTTTCTTTCCCTGGAGGAGAAGTAAAATGGGGGCTGAAAACAATATGGCAATATTAAACCCATTTTGAAAATTAAGGTTCCCAAGTGAACATACATCCTGCTTCTAAGAAAAGCTACCAAAGAAACCACTGGAAAGAATGACGTTATAAGATGATAGTCATCACAGCACGGTCTCTAACTATATGGTGTATCTCCATCAGAACAAAGTGTATGAGGGAAAAGGCTAAGAGAAAGAAGAGAGCACAGAAGAAAATGGTTATCAAGCCAGTGGAATTCTACTGATTTTCTACCTCCCAAACTTTCTTTTTATTTACTTATTGCGGGGGTGGGAGCATGAGCGAGCCAGCACACAAGTGGGACGGGCAGAGGGAGAGAGAGAACCCTAAGCAGACTCCATACTGAGCTTGGAGCCTGACGTGGGGCTCAAACTCTTGACCCTGAGATCATGACTTGAGCTGGAACCAGGAGTCAGACGCTTAACTTACTGTGGCCCCCAGGTGCCCCCCAAAACCTTCTTTTAAAATGAAACAACATAAAACAACACAGGATGCAAACAGCACTTACCACAGAGACTTTGCTCACTACGTCTCTTGCAACCGCTAAGCCTTGAGCAAAAGTACGGGCTGCTACAAATGCACGAGTAACCTGCAGCTTCAGTTTCCGAGGGACGTCTCCGAAGGGCTTCAGCTGCTCGGTGTACTTGCTCACACATTCCAGATACTCATCTGTAAAGTGGTACTGGGAGTTCACCAAGCGGAACATCCGCTCCAAAAGGCGAGCCCAGAAGTCACTTAGCATTTCTTCCAGGTTCACACTTCCTGCCACGTAGTAGCGCTTCAGCTCCCCAAAGAGATCTTTGAACAGTTCAGAATTTTGCATGTATAGGCGGCCGTAGGTCTTCACAAACATATCATTCAGAGATTTCTCTGCATTTTCCAGTAGTTCTTTGAAGAATTCTAAAAACAAAACAAAAAAGAAAACAAGGATTTTCAGTAATTAACAGTGTTTTTCAGGTCAATTTAAAAACTGGGGAAAAAATGACAAAATGAAACTGGAAAACATGTTCACAGATGAGGTGGATTTCTTTTGGGGGGTGCAGATGTAGCACAACTGATCATTTATCAATGAAAGTAAATCAAGGTCACAAGTCACAAAGTCACTTACTTGTATCTACATCTAAGATACGGGGAAAAATGATATCTTGGACCAACAACTTCTCAGGAGTCAATATAAAACGTACACACACACTTCTCTCATTCAGTCACAAGGTAAATAAAGAACCAGATAAAAATGGGTACATGAAATCTAAAACATGAGGTTTGCCAGAACTTTCTACTACAAGAATCTAAACCAAAGCTAACTATGCCTTGTAAAGGCAATCTGACACCAGGACAGGTATTTTCAAAACACCTTGTTTTACTTGGACACAATTTTTTTTTCTTTTCTCCTTACATCTACATGACATGCAAGAACACTGCCTGAGGGGGATGCCTGGGTGGCTCAGCAGTTTAGTGCCTGCCGTTGGCCCAGGGCAAGATCCTGGAGTCCCAGGATGCGTCCCTGCATGGGCTCCCTGCATAGAGCCTGCTTCTCCCTCTGCCTGTGTCTCTGCCTCTCTCTCTCTCTCAATCTCATAAATAAATAAATAAACAAACAAACAAATAAAATCTTAAAAAAAAAGAACACTGCCTGGGAAATGCTGGAGGCCAAGAAACATAATGAAATACTCCAAAAGCTAGCACTCAGGTTTTCTGAAAATGGGTCCTCAGATGTTTCCCATGGCATTAGTACAAATTGGGGTATCCAAGTTAACCCTGGGTTCTTAAAGAGTTCATATGGCAACATCATGAGATTCTGTGGGGGGAGGGTGGGAGGAGGGAGAGAGACATGCAATGCCTAGCAGACTCAATTACAGATTTGGTAGATTTACAGGACAGCAGGGAAAATAACTTGAGAAAAATACATTAAGAATACCTGGTTATTCCAGGTATACTTTTTGGCTTGAGTGTTAAGAGATTTTAATCTCTTAAGTACAAAGGGCAAATTAGTTTCTCCTGAAGCTTTTCCTAGGCAGTTCAAAGAAGAAAAAAGTTAGTGGTGTATCTATAACAATAATTCTTAAAGAATCTATGGCTGGTATAAAAATAAACACTTCATGATATCAAGTTTACAAGCAGGAAATGTAATAAATACCAAAGCAAAATATAAGGACCACATCAATTAAGAAAGTGCCTCCAAATGAACATGGAGCAGAAAAGAAAATCTGGTGCCTCCTTTGAAGCCAGAACATTAGCAATCTTCTCAAAATGCAATAGCCCAACAAAGCCATTATCTTCTCATACTGGGTGGGCAAATCAGAGGCTGAGAACTACTTCCAAATAGTTTCTCAAATCAAAACAAAACAAAACAAACAACAACAACAAAAAAACAAATAGTTTATCAAAACCTGCATTGGAAACACTGAAGCCTTTTGGAGGGGATGTGTGTGACTTTGTTTACTTCCAAGAGATACCTATGCCTCTGCTCATCACCACATGGGGGCTTGAGCCTCAAAGTCCACGGTCTTCTGGGTTTCAGCTTTTCAAACTGTGTGTGTTTTGTTCATGGGGTATTTTTGTGGGGAGAGGGGCTCTTTCCTTTTCCTTTGGTTGAGTTTCGCTTTTTATTTCCTGGGTGCTCTTCAAAGAGACAAAGGGAAATGGATTCCCTCTGAAGAGCTAAAAAGAAAGGGTAGTGCACAAGTCAACCTCTCACCTCCATTCCAAGCGCATTGCCTGGTATTTTTTACAGAAGTTTTCTGCCTGGAAGACCACTGGAAAGTACGCAAGGAGCTAGAGAACCATAGGAAAAACGTTACTCAAATCAGATACCTGAGAGGCCTCTAATTCTCTCCAAAATCCCAAGTGATTCTCAAGTGTGGTCCCACGACAGGCAAACATCAACACCATGTTACCACATCACCAGGGCACTTGTTAGAAATGCAAGTTCCTGGGCCCCACCCTAAACCCACTGGATCAGAGATTCTGGGCATGGATCCTAGCCATCTGCAACTCTGTTTACCCTAATGTTTGAGAACCACCACTCTAGCCAAGGAAATGTGTCTCATTTCACCCCTCAATAGCAATCAACACCAGCTCAAGGCTGTGCTAAATACGAAGCATATAGGTTAAACGTTTTAATTAGAATGTCTTTCCAATGAGCTGGTTTTTTTCCCATTTTTTCCCTCACATTCCTGGGTGTGATTTATCATGTTTTGGTGGGGATAAATTTTCTTGTGTGGAAGTCTCTCAACTAAGTGTCCAGATGCAGGCAGCACTTTTCTAGAATTCAAAGCCAGAGAGTCTTGGGGTAAGAAGAGACCTGGAAATGCCATCAGGTCCACTTCCAGTGCCTTGCTTGAATCCCTAGCACCCTGGCCAAGTGCTGCTGGTTTATCAGGTATATAATAAACAAGGGAAGCTGAGTTGTATTAGTATGGGTCCAGTGGGTTACACACATAGCTCTCACATGCTGGGAAACTGAAGCCTGGTCATTGAGATCAGTATGCAAGCCTTGTGTCAATCCAGTGCTATGAGTATTTCACGATCCAAAAGAGAAGATTCCAAAGGCAACCACAGGTCCTTCCCTCACATTGGATTTTTATTATATTGCTCATAAAATTGGCACACATCATTTAGTGTAGAAGTAGGTTGTTGGAAATTATTAGACTTGTGCTTTGATGACTCATTTAATAAGTAACTGAATATTCACTTGTATTTCTAGTGAATGGCACCTTAGTTGTACAGATTTTATGGGTGGAGGCAGAGTGGCATTTCAGAGGTGTTTGAATTTAAAAACATCTATACAATGTCAGAATTCATTGTTTAGGCTTCTAAGTGTTCCAAGTCAAAGAAATGCTAAGACACTAAACATTTTATGGGAAAAAAAAATAAAAGTCGCAGACTTCCTCATTCAGATCAAGAACCTATGGGTTGGTGTCCCTGTATAATGTAGCTGCTCTGGAGCATAAGAGAAACAATCTAATTAAGAGGAGAACTGATTTCAAACCAGCATGCCCTCTGTCCAATACCACCATGGACCTTACTTTGTTTCCTAGGACTCAAATTCTGTCTAGGAAGGGTGTGTGTGTGTGTGTGTGTGTGTGTGTGTGTGTACCTGTGCTGTGTGTGATGTTAATTTAAACTTTAAGAAATCAGTTTGGCGCTCCATACATACTAAATTCTAATTCCTTTCATTGTTCAGAAAATGGATTTTCTTTCTGACACTCTTTTAAAGACTCTTTAGTATGGCCATATAAGTTGCAAATATAAAGATTGTTTGAGTGGGCTATACACAGAAATTCTACAAAATTGATGTATAACAAGTTAAAATCTGATAATTTAATCCTTCTTAATGGATATGCAATTTGACAGTTATGTACTGAGTGGCTATTATGGGCTCAAATCAAAGCACAGGTTTAGCACACGTCTTAACCTTCTCGCCCAATCAGACTATAATCAACATTTCCAATAAGACAAATTTCCTTCATCCAATTCACCTTTACTATACCACCAACCCTCCGCACATGGTTTTATGTGCACCAGAGATTTTTAAAGCATCTATAAAATCCTTAATCTTTCATTTCATATAGAAAGTTTTAAAGTATTCATCTCTTTCACCTATGGAAGTTAATGGAACAAAAGTCAAGGGATTCAAAAGACCTAAACTCCCTCCTCTTTAGACTTATTCTTACTGACTCTGTTAAATGGGACTCTTCAACCTATGCCTTTTGCCTCAGAGACCTTATAAGGATGATGGACATAACTTAAATTCTAAAAGTCACTTCAATTAGGTCCAATATCAGCCAAAGCATAATAATTTGCTATAAGGAGAAAAAACGGGGGCTTTTACACCTGCCCCTCCTACAAACTAGTAGCTTTCCTATGTTCGTGTATAACTCTTGTGCATCCCCAGTCCTCCTTTTATTCCTAGGACACCTCCTTCTACAATGAGGAATAGAGCAAAATTAGACATTTGAGTCCTGGTCCACGGCCATTAATGGCAACTTCATTAATCACTGTAATGTTCATCTTCACTTTCTCCTCCATTATTCAGAATTCAGGATCAGGATCAGATCTTAATTGCTGAAGAACAACTGTACAGGCCGGAGATACCTAGCAATCATTCCTTCTTAATTATTATACCTGAAGCCAATTATAAGATACTCAGTGGTGAAGAGAGGACCAACCAGCACGGTATAACCCAGGATTCCGCAACGATCAGAAGCTCCGTTAATTGGAAATTAGATCTCCCTTGTGGCAACAACTTCTATTCGTGGAAAATGGTGGGAAGGGAATCTGTTTCAAGGGATGCTACCAGTGTCTGAAAGACAGAGTCAATGAGGTGATGGTTTAAAAGCATTTAAAATATGGTATCTGTGATCATGGTTTATTTCTCCTTCAGCTTGCAGTTCGGAGGCTTGAGTGATTATGTTCTAAGGATCAAGCAACTGCTACTCCCAGGGCTCATGGATGAGCACTTAACATAGGGGTGGAAACAGAAACTAACATGATACATCTCTAAACCAGTGTGACACAGTGGGGAAACCATGGGATCTCTCACTTACGAACTGTGTGACTTCAGATGGATGAAAGATCTAACCTGATTTTCTGTGGCCTCATCCATAACATGACACTGTTACTACTCACCTTAGATGAATAATGCCCAGCACACCAAAGACGCTCAACAAATGGACACTACTTGTAATAGGTAGTGTTCTTATTGTCACCTTTAGGGTTTCTTCCTATCTACAATCACCTTAAAAGTCTCTTGATGCTTGTTTTTATCTCTCCTAGCAGAGTCAAATATTATCCAGCTCAGGAAGCCATTAAGCCAAAGTTGCTGGAGATCAGTTAAGGAGACTCAAGGCCTTATAATACTGGGAGCGATTTAGTCAAAGGAAATGCTTAACGGCTCTGGCTCCCAATGCTGTGCAATGTCCCAGACATCTACATGGGTGGGAGGGACCATTGAGAGAAAGAAACCAAAGAGAGAAACCTCAACGCATGGAAGAGGTTTTATATCAGAAGAGAGTATCACACACTTCATGCAAAGATAAAACACAGATCATGGTAAAGGATTAAGCAAAGAATCGGTGAAAGGAAAACTGAGAAGGAAGTGGCAGGACAATCACCACCCACCCCTCCCCACACATTTCATCTGCCAGAAGTCAGCTCAGAACAAGGGCTGAGCTAGGGGACTGAGTACTTCCCAGCTCTAAATGCGAATTATTCTTAATATCAATAATACCAGTTGAACATGGGAAAAACTAAAATGAGATGACTCCTTTTCCATATAAACAGTTTCTACTCAAATATCCTGTCTTTTAAAAAGAATGAAGAAGAACATCATTTCTTCTCTCCCCAGCCACTTGTCCTGCATCAAATAAACATTCAAAATTCTTGAAACAGTTCAAAAGGCCCCCAGTTCTGCTATTAAACACCATTAATTACTCCATTATAAACAATTGGCTGGCTATTGATTAATGAGCTAGAAAACATTCTAGAACTAACCCACGACCTTAAGAGATTGGAAGTCCTTTCTTTTCAATCCACTTGGCTGTGTGCTATAAATTACCACCTTGTGTTTATAGTATTAGGAAACTGCCTTTTATGTTGAAGGATTAATTTCCTCTTTACTGTAAAGACTGTACTTCACAGCCCTGGCATGGTGTGTGAACATTAAGTTACCACCTTGACAAAATTCCTGAGAAAAGAAGCCTCCTTGAAAGTGCTACAAATCATACTTTTCACACTGTTAAGAAAACTCAAAGAGTTATATTCACCCATTCATCCAAGAGCATGCATTTAATCAAGAACAGCGAGAATAAGCCATCGATGAATGTAAGAGAAAAAGGAAATTAAACGAACATCTTACTGACTGAAACGAAACTGAAACTTTGGTCTCTGAAGATCTCTTCCCTCTGTCTTGCTTTTTCGATAAAGTCTATTTAAGTTTTCAGCAGGCATTTTCCTCTATCTTGGCAAAATCTTACTCCTCAAAAGTACCTGCTAGGGCATGGTGTACTAAAAGGACACACACTCGATTAATGTTCATCGACCGATAGCACATCAACAGACCTCCCCTAGGATGACAGGACAATTGCCAATCACAGCAAGGGCTGTGAACATACGAAAAGGTGCTAGGGATCCTACCAAAATAGGCACAACCCTTTTTCTGCAAGGTTCATTTTCGTAGTTAATCCATTTTGAATGCTAAAGCTCCTTGTGTTCTCTCTCATGGCTCCCATCTCATGCTATTGTAGCCAGAGACATGGCTAAATACTCTAAGTCTTCCACTGGACACCATTCCTTCCACAGGAAGAGGGCACCTGGCTCCAGCTAGCCAATTCCCTTTAACACACCTATGCCTTCTCATTCCAGTGCCTGAAGAAGGCTGAGGGGATGGTTTAAGCAAGCCAGGAGGCTGGAGCAGCCATCCCAAGTGTTCCATATAATAACTCTATGTGGTTCTATTCTGTGGCCTCATAAACAAACCTTATAATACAGTTTAGGTGCTCATGACTTAGTGGCAAGAGAAAAATCAGGACATAAAGTATCAATAATCTGTTAAGACTCAAATTTGCATCTACATGCACAAAAAAGATAAGGCAAATATGATGCTGATGTAAATACAATGGGTGTCGGGCAGCCCAGGTGGCTCAGCGGTTTGGTACTGCCTTCAGCCCAGGGCCTGATCCTGGAGACCCAGGATTGAGTCCCACGTTGGGCTCCCTGCATGGAGCCTGCTTCTCCCTCTGCCTGGGTCTCTGCCTCTCTCTCTCTCTCTGTCTCTCTCATGAATAAATAAATAAAATCTTAAAAAAATACAACGGGTGTCAGGGACATAGGGTAATTATTTTTCAGTAGGTGTTTCTCACTTTTGTCCACCCAAATTTTTCAGTAACATTTATAACCAGAAAAATACTATACCTTCATTGTACTCAAAAAGTACTTTATTTCCCTTTATTCTATTCATTTAACTTAATCGCTGAAAGTTTCCATGCATTTTTCTACTGTCTACAAATGGTCTACAGTGACCACTGTGATACTTTTTTGGGGGGAACCCCAAATATTTTCTTAAAACACCACCAAAACAGTTATGTTTTTCATAAAAAATACAATTTCTTTTCCTATCAAGTATCCCTTTTCAAGCTATAGCAATCTAAAAAGTATGGAGAGATATGAAGAAAATAGAACCAAATTGTCGATTACCCCATCACTAAAAGACAGCCACAACAACAGTTTATCAAATTCCCTATGTTTTTCCTATGAAGATATGTATTGTTACAGGCTTAAGATCATACCGTATCTGTACCTGTTCTCAGGTAACACCGTACAGTTTTAGCATTTCCTATGGGTATGAGATTCTTTGGTAACACCATTTATAACAACTGCATATATATGACACCATATGCACAGACCGGGATCATTATGAGACATTTAAGACCGATTTCCTATTTTTCATTATTGTAAATAATGCTGTGATGGACACCCCTGAATATAAACCTGTATACAGATCTTTCTTTCCTTGAGATAAATACCTGAAAGCAGAATTACTAAATCAAAGGCTATGAGAGTGTCTTTCAAAATTTCTGACCCACTGAACTCCAGGAAAGGTTGTGCCCATGTAGTGCTCTCCCTGAGGCATATTTATTACAACAGTTTCAATTGCTTTGCTAATTCTTTCAAGGAGAAGCAGGTGGAGAAAGGCCTGGCCTGGCTGGAGAATTCTCCCTGTCAATCAGTGGAGACGCAGTGCAGGATCGAATATGCCCTTTTCTTTGCCTGGATGGACAGATACACGGAAAGAGGGTGGGCAGAGAGAAACAACAGCTTTCTGGACTCACGGGCTCAAAGTGCAACGAACCAACAAAATAGATAAAAGCAGTTCAGTCGAAGCTCTTCCACTGACTCACTTGCTGCTTCTTGCTGATGCCACTACTTCTTAAGAAGTCAAAGCTAACAGCAGAGGCCCACAGAGCCAAGTACCGGGGGCTCTGGGCTCCCTGGAAGTTGCACAAGCATTCTCAATCCGCAGAGATAGCCAATGCTAGAGCCACAATTGGTCACACTTCAGATAACAACTCAAAAGGCAGAAAACCTTTGTCAATACAGAAATGGGTGTGTTTTGTCTGAGCTCTTGATTTGATTACAGTAAGCTGCCAGTGGCTCTTTTTCACCAAGTTTCACAGAGATTATAAAGCAGTTAGCAAAATGTCTGGCCTTCTAGTCCCCTTCACATGGAAGGAAAAGAAAACAGAATTATAAAGAAAAGAGTAGTAGTGTCTTCTAAGGAAATCAAAGACCATTAGCATTATGATCTAGAAAGAGCGCTGCATTTGCAGGATGGCGAGAAGGCCTCATGTCTTTCTTTGTAGTTCTGTAGTTACTCAGCCTATGAAATGTTGTCCACTGCACTACAGCAGAGGTTTTAAAAAAGCAATGCATTTTTTTAATGTCTGAATGTATCAAATCTAAGGTGAGGATTAAAAAGCAACCCTAGGACATATGTAGGTTATACCCTTCTATGACACATTTATTTGGAGGATTTTTTTTTTTGACATAAAAAACTCCCCAGGGGTCTTTAGGGGGTCTTCAGTAAGTCAGTCAATATGGACACGCAAAGGACAAGAATAAAACCATGTAGTTGAAAAAACAGTGAAGGTCAGAGGTATTTGCCTTTTAAAGTGAGTAGCCAGCTTCCTCCCACTGAGGTCACTGTGTTCATGGGCCTGCGAATTCTAATGCCGTCAACTCCCTGCACCTCCACACTGGTTTCTCAACCGGCCTAATGAAGGGATGGCCAGTGTGAACTCTGGGAAACTTCCAGTCAGTGATTAAAACACAGATTTGGCAAAATCTTCAGAGTGCGAAACGTCCTGCCTTCGTGAAATGATAGAAAACAAGGGGGCTGAGGGCTTCAGGGAAGGGTGGCCACTTTGATTTACACTTGGCCTGTGCAGATAGATGGGACAGACAATTATTTCTTTTATGTGCGTTTTAAGCTAATTCAGAAAATTTCTACTATTCTTTGAGTTAACAAGCCTCAGGCTCATGGGAGGGTTTTCAAAGACCTGGGGAAAGTAGTGGAGTTAAGAAATGATAGCAGGAAAATAGAGGGTACCAGACAGGCGGCTAATTAACATCTTGTAAGACCTTTCACTAAAGCAGCTGGTCTAGTCACATGTTTAGAAGATTCACAGAATTTTTAGAATTGAAAGGGTCTTTAGAGAGCATCTAGCTCAACCCCTTCATTTTATGGATGGGAAAACTGAGACCCAGTTAATTGCCCCAGGTCACAGTGGGTTCACAGCAGAATCAGGCTGACAATTCAGTGTGCTCTGCCTCCCGAAGTTACTACATTTGCTCCCTACACTGATGAATTAACAGAGTTTTTGCAGTGGACTAGCATCAAGACAACATCTCTATTTCCTTAAGATTTAACATGCAAACTATTTGATTTTGGAAGTTAAGCAAAAATAAATTTTCGAACTTGTTACATCGGTTTTACTATGTGATTCAGAGATATATTTAACATGGCAGCTCTAATCTTCTTAATCTATTTGGGTTGTTTGATTGAACTATGCTTCTTTTAAAAACAACTAGTCTCTCACAAAACATGACATTTTGGGGTGGGCCTTTATGTTGTGGTCCCTAAACACGGATTATGCCCCACTTCTATTATTTCTATTCCTTTGCCTGGCAATTCTTTCAAAGCCCCCTGAACTGAGCATCTGATTAGCATATTCATGAGATAACCGATTCAGCTATGTTAATTAGCAGTTCTACTTCAAAAAAAAATTTTTTTTTTTCCCAGAACTCACCAAGAGGGGGAGCAGCTAGCTCTGCCACTATCACTTTCTAGCTCCAGGTCTCTAGCCTAGGATAGTACATTTGTACATTTCTGGTACAGATCCTCAGTTAAAGAATGGGCAAGAGAGATTACAGTGTAGAAAAAAAAGAGGTGAGACCTTAAACTCAGACGTACAAGTTTAAAAATGAGAATCCTGAGAATTTTGGTGTGGAGGGGTAGTGCCTAAGTAAGTATACTTAATGTACTTTCTCCAGGTCTGTGAATACACACATGTACACAGTTTACAACTTTAAAAAAATGGGTTTACAGACTTTATAATCTCTTTAGATGGCAAATAATAAAAAATTAAACATGTAGAACGAAAAGCCTTTAAAGATAAGGGAATTGGCTCCGAAACACCAGGACTGGCATTTGAACTCTGGAGCTCCCTGAGGAAGAATGATAGAAAACCTGAGGCAATGGGATGATTTCTAGTTAATGAAGGCTGACCCCCTAAAAGCCTACAACCTTATTTTTGTTGAAAAGTTTATAACTTTAATAAGCAGGGTACCTGGGTAGCTCAGTTAGTTAAGCATTTACCTTCGGCTTGGGTCATGATCCCGGGATAGGGCCCCCGTGTGTGTGTGTGTGTGTGTGTGTGTGTGTGTGTGTGTGTGTGTGTAGATCCCTTGCTTGTGGAGGGGGGGGGTCTGCTTCCCCCCCCCCCCGCCCCTGCCCCTCTGCTCATGAGCTTGTGGAAGAGGACACATGCACATGCCTTCTCTCTCAAATAAATAAATAAATAATCTCAAACAAAAAGTTTATAACAAATTAACTGTTCCAGCCTTAGAAAGAAGTGTTATCTCAGAAACAGGAGTAAAGTTCTGATGGTAGAGGACCCTGGGCTCAGGGTCACCACTTTAAATTTACACTGTAAGCTTGGAGATGGCAAAAGAGGCTCTTTTGAAATTGCCTGACCTTATAGGTTCCCATGTGTCCCTCTGTTATTTCCTCAGGATTTGTCGTCAGCCTTTTTCCTGCCACCTTGAACACTCCATCATGGTTCTTCAGCTGCCATCTTATTGCTCTGCCCAATCTCTTCCCTTCCATTCACATCAATAGCCTCAGGCTTGGACAATTCTTTGACCAAAGCACCCTGCCACCCTTGGATTACGGAGCATCAAGACAGCCCCTAAACAATTTCACTCAACATCCTCTTTAGGCCTGAGGCACATTGGTGGGTCCTAACGGCCATCCTTAAAAATCAGTCAACAAATGCAGTACCCACTTGAGGATTATGGTTTATTGGATACCAGTCAACTGAAGTTTTAACCATACAAACACATTTAATTATCTCAGAAAACCTAGCTTGGAGGAAATAGGCAACGTATCCCAGAGGTCTGTTCTGATCTCCAGACCAAACACATTTAAGCTACTACTCCTTCAAAAGAAATGTAATCTGTATTAAAAAAAAAGAAAGAAAGAAATGTAATCTGTGCTCACTACCTTTGTTGTCTATGCCATATTTTAATTTGAAGTCAGAAGAAATAAACGAAAGCTTCATAATCATTTTTCAAGACCAGTTTTGAAACTGATAAAGAAACAATGTTAACACATTTATTGAATGTGAAACCTGGTAGGGAAGGGCCAGAGAATCGGTTTTTCCATCCTTTTTAAAAAAACATATGTTAACACTTACTGATAGTGTTTCTCTGTATGGCTTTTTAAAAACTACACGCTGGAATCATACGAGTAATGCTATAAAACCATGGGGAGTGGGAAGGGGAAAGAATAGCTAAAGCAGCAGGCCTGCAGGCAAGAGACGTCACTAATGTCTGTGGGCTCCGTACCAGGAGGAGACCCGTCTAACAGGAAATGGGGTGACTTGGAGGTGGCAGAACCTGAAAACAGCTTTGTCTCCACTCCATCATGCTACCAACAGGCTAGCCATTTGTAAAGAGCAGGACTTTTTCCTCCTACATGCCCTTATTAAACCCCAAGGGGTTGTTTTCATGTGTTAGCATCTCAAGTTTTCTAAGATGGCCATCTAATTGTCTAAGTATCCTCTTCAAAGTCAAAGAAAATGCTGAGGTTACTGTCTTGAATAAGAAATGCCAGTCAAGCGAATACCAGTCTTTTCAATGATTAAACTAAGAGTTTAGTGACCAAGAGAAACAGAGGTGGCCTAATGATGTCTTTTGGCAATAACACCCATCTTCGAGGGATGTTACCATGTTGTTAAGTACTCTTTATAGTTACAGCATGTGTTATGGGGTGGGGGTATAGACTAATAGACAGGATATACAGACATATAAAACATTTTCATCCACCCAGGAGAAGGAGGAGATAAATTCAAGATTGAATACAATATTGCATAGTAACTGGTGGTAAAATGGGTATGATAAATGACATGCTACATAGAGAGAACTTTAGTTCAACTACATTACAAATTAAATATGCTTTCATGGTCTAGCCTGGGAACCGAACACTTATTAAATTGGTTCTAAGTTTCAAATAACAAATCTCAAAAGCCAACATTTGAAATACAACCTGTTCTTTAGCTGGGGACTGCCTTATCAGCTATATAAATCTAATTTAGTCCAACTTCTCACCATGGTAACAAGCCCTTTGCAGAAATACTCAAAGACATTTCACATCTCGAAAATTTGCCTTGTACTTCACCACCACACATAATGTCAGGAAAAGCATGCTTCAAAGGTACTATGTAATTAGAATGGCCTTTAAAACAGGCACAAAGGAAATAATTCCTATTAAAATTAAATCTACTTCATAACACTCTTCAAACTGAGTGAAGAGCAACAGAGAAGAGAATCCTGAGGTGTTTGGAACCCAGACTCTAAAAGTCTGTTATCTGTAACATTGCCTCAGGTATGATTGAAGTGCTTCTCATTTGGCTTATCTTGGCCATTTCTTCACTATTAAAAGAAAGCGTTCATATGAGAATTCCTGTTTGGCGCAGGGGACTGAAATGGGTTGGGTCATGGCTTTACATGGATAGACTAAGCCAAGGTACTAGCTAAGGGATGAAACCCAGCTTAACGACAATTATAAATACAGGAGCTACTTCTGGGTCCCTGCTGCATGCAAACTCAAGAGCTGAATTTTAATCCTATCCATGTTCTACAGGGCTCCTAGGAATTCTGGTTGTCTCTGGGGAATCCAGTTTGAAATTTAATTTGAAGTCCAGCATCTGCAGAATCTCTATGCTTATTCTGTTTTCAGATGCCTGCTTTTTATTAGGGAGATTTTTTTTCCCCCAGTAACTTGCGTCAACAACACTATTTTGTGTTCACCCAAGAAAATAAATGAAAGCCTTTAAATTAAACTACTTAAATCTCTTTTTTGGCTCCTTGTGACCAGATTTCCATAATGCCTACCATACAGATTCTACTGTATCCAGAAGGATCCTAGCAATGAAGCTGGAAGGCTAACTTGCCCTTAGGGATCCAACAAGGAGAATGTCTTCGGAGAAGACAAAGGAGCTGTGAAAAAGCAATTGTATGAACTGAGCTGTTACTGTAAAATGTGACTTGCATAAAAGGTGTAAAACAAAGTCAAGAACAAAGCACATATTGATGCTTCTTTGGACCAGAGTTCCAATACCTACCATCAAACTTCTTGTAACGGGAAGCAAAGATGGCTTGCAAGTGGTTACATTGTTCGCTGACCACACTTTTGAAATCATCTTTACTTTGCAGGCTGTATTTCTCCTCCATCTCCTGAGAGCAGCAGGTATAGCCCTGGGGACAGATCTTCAAATGATCACCTGGAAGATAAAATTGTACGACAATCAATCTCCATCATCATTCATCAGGTCTAAGAGGCAAGACTTTTGCTTAAGTGCACACACTTCAATTCCACCTGAGAGGTTCCCGTAAAAGCCTAGGTATCATGTGTATCTGAAAAGTTTTATTGAAACTAAAAAAACATCAAGGCAGCTGGCTGGCTCAATCGTGTAGAGCATTCGACTCATGAACTCAGGGTCCTGGGTTTGAGCCCCATGTTGAGGGTAGAGTTTATTTAAGAAAATAAACTAAAAACATCCATTCCCTTATGGAAAAGCTAAAATAATAAAGCCACCTACAAAAGACAAAAGAACTTTCAAATCAAGAAGATTGCTATACCACAGGAGAATCAGTGTGGCCAATAAACAGTATCATTCAAGATCAACCCAAGGATTTTTTTAAAAAAATAAATTAGTCAAGATTCTATGCTAAATACTCTATAAATTATGCAAATGAGACATAAGTTTTTCTAGCTTTTGGGAGTTGACATTCCAAGAGAGGGTACCCTTAATGAATAATGATTTATAAAATATCTGACAGCCAAAGACTAAGCAAAGACACCAGAGGTAGTCACACTGTGGGGAAGCAAAGGAATAAGTGGATTTCAAGGAGTTGGTGGCCAAGAAGAAACAATGGGAGTTCACACTGGATAACTTCAGGCTTTAAGTCACAAATGGTAATGGCAAATGACCCTCAAATTTCAGACTTTCTCATCCAGTATCTTCTGCAGTTAGACACTATTTGACCTTATGATACTGGGATATGTAGCCACTCATCCCAATATAGACTGATAGCTTCCAATAAATGTAATCTTTATGAAGTAATGTAGTCCTCAGAGTCCAGAGAAATGCTTTAATATGCATCACTCCACAGCAGCCCAACCCGTAAAGTATCTCCCTCCCCTACACCAACTACATTCTGCTTGTGGTTAGCACAGGAGGGTTAGGAGGGCTTTTTTTTACTTTTAATAGATCCTGAATTCCACCCATACCTTGTTCCTCTTGCCAGAGAACACAACTGTGCTTTGCAGAGACCATACCTCTCCTTCATAATGACTAGGAGATATGGTGCCACTGAAAACCCAACCCCAACAGTTATCTAGTTTTTACACGTGTTTACAAGCATTCACTGCCATGGTTCCTCCTGCTATTGCTGTTCGTGTTCCATGTAAGATGAGAGGTCTGAAAACAAATCAAGATCGCAGGTACTCAGGAAATGAGTATGCTGAAGACATATGCACCTGTCAACCCAACCATAAGTACATACAATAAATAAAGGGCTGGAGAATGATGAGCCAATCAAACACCACCAATCATGGGAAATGAACTGAGCCATCAGCTGGCCATTGCTGCTTCTTGGCTAAGTGTGCTTAGAAGAATAAATCTTGACCTAAGACAGATATCACAGTGGCTTTGGTGATGTGGGGTACAGCAGATAAAACAAAGGTAAGCAACTTAATTTGACTAAACTAGGACTGTCAACAGCATGTATGCAAATCATTACATAATCTGATATATGCCTGATCATTCTTCCTTCTTGGCAATTAAAAAGTAGGGAGAATGTTACTGCCACACAAAAAAGGGGGAATATGTAATAAAGGACTATTGAGGGAAGGGAGGAGGGAAACAATCTTCAAATAACTTCCTCATCCAGAAAGAAACTGCTAAAAGTTTCTTTGAGCATTTTGGAAACCCTTGGTCAGCAGACAAATCTAACCCAAAAAGGAATGGGGGTGGGTAAGATTGTGTATAAGAGTTTAGAAGCTGTGAAGCTTCAGAGTATCTTAGATCTCATTAGCCAAAGAAGAAGGTTGCTAAGGCTCAGTTTTCTGCAAACATCTTTGTTACAACCAAAAACAAAACTCCCTCTTCACTGGCTTAACAAGTTCACAGTAGGACTTTGGTACTGAGACACATAATTAACAGAGAGCTATCCAGTTGTCTCCAGGTTTCAGGGTTGAGGATTTCCCCCAACATGGTCTTAACATGTGAACTAATACGAAGAACCCCAACTAATACAGCAATTGCTGTAGTTGCATTAAATAATCCATCACACACCCCACATAGAAAATTAATTGGAATGCTCAGAGTGAGAGCTTAAGACACGCAGTGCTATTTAAATGAATTATAATAAGGGGGCAGCTACTTTTTAAGATTGTCACAGGCTAAAATTCATCACATGCTGGTTTTTGAATGCCTGCAAAGATTCCATTGGGGTATGCACAGAATCTCCAAGGCAAAACAATTCATGAGTTTGGAAAATAATCCATGTTCAGGGGCTACTTATTGGATGCTATCAAAATAGGCTTCTAAGTCCAAGGGAAAGCCCACCTTTTTTCTACCGCCAATGCATACACACACAGACACACAACCTGAAGCTGGAAAACTTAGAGACAGCAGGAAAAAATAATTTTCTATACTTAAGAATGTGCTAGACAAAAAAAGAAGGTGCTAGACATTGAGGGGTATAAACTGCCCCACAGAAATTTTACACTGAGACACCCTTCAAAAATGGGTAACAGCAATAAAAGTTACCAGTAACCTGCTGAATGAAAACAGCACCATTTCCACTGACACATGAATACACTGGAGCATCAAAAAGGCCCAGCATATTGGGGCACCAAGGTGGCAGGTGAATCTTGATTTTGGCTCAGGTCATGATCTCGGGGTCATGGGACTGTGCCCCATGCCAGGCTCTGTACTCTGCACATGGTCAGCTTGTCCCCTTCCCTACTTCCCCTTGCTCTTGCATACGTGCATGCATGCTCTCATAAATAAATAAATCTTTAAACAAATAAATACATACACAAATGGCCCAGCATAGCCAGTGTACTCTGTCCATTTCATAGCCACCAGGGGCCCCTGGCAGGACCTTATGGAGACCAGCTTATACCAGAACACTGAAGTACAGATTTTTTGGCAATACCTAATTAAAAAAGAATCCACTTTCATTTTAGAGAGAAGGTATTTCCAGGAAGACTTTAATAGTAAAAGGGTTGCCTTGTATAAAGGACAACAACAGGGTTAAGGGTAGACACTTGGCTAATGCTTCTGCTGGCAAAGTCGTCTTCCTCTCTGTGCAAAGCAGCCCACTCCAACAGGCTACTTTTGCCCATGTAGCCTTGAATATGCCACTTACTCTGTCTGCATTTCTAAAAAGCATTACTTGAAAATGTAATCTGACATCTTTGCCCAAAGCCCTGTCTGAGACACACACAGTCCAAGACGCACTTGTAAATTAAATCCCAAGACATGCATACGCTACTGGGGACTCAGTGCCACAACCAATTTCTGCTGATGAGAAGTACAAGGAGGAAAGGGGGGGCAGTCTCAGTGCATTTGAAAATGGAACCAGGGCAGCCCCGGTGGCTCAGCGGTTTAGCGCCGCCTTTGGCCTAGGGTGAGATCCTGGAGTCCCGGGATCAAGTCCCACATCGGGCTCCCTGCATGGAGCCTGCCTGTGTCTCTGCCTGCCCCTCTCTCTCTCCCCTCTCTGTGTATTCTCATGAATAAATAAATAAAATCTTAAAAAAAAAAAGAAAATGGAATCAGAGCTCCGCATTCTGATAAGAACTTGAGTAAACTCATTTGATTTTTAAAAACTTAAGGGCATTTGGGTGGCACAGTTGGTTAAGCATCCCACTCTTGGTTTCAGTTCAAATTGGGATCTCAGGGTTGTGGGTTTGAGCCCCATCAGAGCCTGCTTGAGATTCTCTCTCTCCCCCTCTGCTCCTAACCATATCCCCCCCACCATCATGCACTAGCTCACTCTAAAATCAATCAATTTTTAAGATTTCTGGAGCACCTGACTGGCTCAGTCAGAAGAACATGCAACTCTTAATCTTGAATATTTTTACTTAAAGTGCCCAAAACAATTTATATTAAAAGCCAGGGCACACATAATATCTGAAAGACATTCTGCTAGGCTGCACCTGCTCCTAAAATGCTGTGTCTGAACAAGAAAGGCCTTTTCTTTTTGGAGATCTCCTTTCTAAACCTGGTGATCCTTTCTCATTTAAGAAAGATGGAACAGGGTGCCTGGGTGGCTCAGTTGGTTAAGCATCTGCCTTCAGCTCAGATCATGATCTCAGGGTCCTGGGATCGAGCCCTGCATTGGGCTCCCTGTTCAGTGGGAAGCCTGCTTCTCCCTTTCCCCCTGCCCCTGTTCATTCTCTCTTGCATTCTCTCAAAAACATAAAATTAAAAAAAAAAGAAAGATGGAGCAGTATTTTCTTGGCTGAGTGAGCAGAGGGACAATGGGATCCAGTATGAGACAGGTGGGCGCAGACAGTGCAACGGTAAGTGCTGGGCATATGCCTTTTTTTAAGGAGCTCTAGGTAATTCTGCTACATACACTTCTCTAAGAATTACTACGTGAAAGGCTTAAGCAATAGAGCCATGGAAGAGCTGGGAACAGTCATAAGCCAGTGAATTCAATGGCTCAGGTGACGATCTACAACTGTTGTTTGTTTCATCTATCGCCCTAACTCAACCTCCTCCTTCCATGACCTTTGCTGGTCATGTGGCTCTGTCCACATAGCTCTTCCAGGCTGTTTTCACTCCTTTCCTCTACCCTTACCATTCTGTGTGGCCCTCCCCCACAACTTTGGACTGCACCGAGTATGAACCTAAAGGCTTTTGTTTTTTTATTTATATTTGTTTAGAGTTCCCTGTTCTTCATTTAAAAAGCAGGGAAGTTGAAAAGGTTTTCTAAGGAAGCACCTAAAATAAGTTGCTTTTTCTACATGGCCCTAGACTTATTTTTTCTCTGTGGGTCAGTGGCCTTCTAAAGAAAAAAAGGTCCTCTAGCCCTGTCCTCTGAGGCTTGGATGAGATTCAATGAAGCATGCTTTTAAAGCATAACTCTGTGTAAAAAAAAATCACTCAAATAAGCCAAACTTTTTTCAATCATACCAGCTCTATGTAATTTCTCTTTAGTGTTGATATCCATGCCTTAGTTTTCAAAGATGAACAAAGACAATCACAGTAAATTACTACTCGATCCTGCCGAGTGTGTATTTGTTCTTTTTTGGAGGCACTTCAAATCAATGGTTAAACAAGAAGGCAATGAGAATGGGGAATCTAGTCTATCCTATAATAGGACTTGGTGGCATAACATCTGTGGAAATGTGCTTTCTCGTTTTATCTTGTCAACTTCCTTTTACCAAAGGCTGGCTCTGATGTACAAATGGGGTGTGGCCAATGTCTGTGGATGTTCAGTTGCTCATACTCACTTTCCCATAGAAAGTGTTACAGATGGATATCAGTTCCCAGGCCAGCTCTCTGCTTATTTACTATCAACTAGACTATTTTTAACCGTATCTTACAACCACTTCTCTAGGTTTTTCTCAGAAAATTCATTTTGAAGTCCGACTACATGCCAAGAAAATGTCTCTCTGATTCTCACATACTTGGGGGGAATGGTGATAGAAGAATACTTGTCACCACTAAGGTGTTAGTTTTCTGTATACATAGGAGATAAAGTTAATCTCAAGTCATTAGTCCCCCAGAGTTCTAAGTGGAGGGAACGGCGGCCAGAAACCTTTATGGGGCCCAGTGGCAGAGAACCCAGGCTTGCCTGCACCAGCAGGATTTGTAGGGCAAACGTTCTCTGCACTCCAAATGATTTTACCAATAAAACCACCAAATGCCATTAGTAAATAAGAGAGACGCAAATTGTACCCTAAGGGTGAGGGCTGCAGAGAAGAACATTTGAGAAGAACGAACTGGAAAGCACTTTGTAAATTGCAAATGTAAGAGACTGTAATTTTACATTGGTTGTTCTTGCAGAAACAGAATGCCTCACTTGGGTTTTGAAGAAAACTTAGCTCTTTACAAGGGGTTTTGAGAAAGGGAGTTTAAAAGGTTCCAAATACTTAACACAATTCAGAGGTTTTATTCTGCAAGGCTAATGGTAGTCTCAGGATAAGAAGACTCATGTGGGAAGTTAGGATCTGGGTTTGAGTCCCAGCTCTACACGACTCACGGCAGGCTCTGTGGAAAGTCAGAAAGTCACTTACCTACTAGAGCCTTACAAAAGCCCTTTGTAAACAAGGAAGCATTATGTAAATGAAAAAGTGCAATAAGGAAACAAAGACAGAAAGAAAGAAAGAAAGAACATCTATTATACCCTGATAAGCTACTGAA
This sequence comes from Canis lupus familiaris, assembly GCF_011100685.1. Classification (NCBI taxonomy): domain Eukaryota; kingdom Metazoa; phylum Chordata; class Mammalia; order Carnivora; family Canidae; genus Canis; species Canis lupus. The sequence continues at coordinate 105,062,176 of NC_049260.1, forward strand.
GTCCTCCAGGAAGAGACTTTTCTGACAACTTGTACTAGTTGAGGGAGAGGGAGGGGCTAGGCAGGCAGTACCTTCTCTCCTCTGGTTAGTTCAGGGAAATTTCTCCTTCAAGGGTGGATTTTAGGGGAGTCAAAATAGCCAGACAGGAGGTGTTGAATGGCATGCAGAAGTGATAGTGAACTGATGAAAACAAAACGCAGACATCTCAAGGGCCATCAAAAGCAAAGCCCTGGGAGCTTAAGGAGACATGATGATGGAAAAAGATATGGTATCCTAGATGGGTCCCTGGAACGGAAAAAAACATTGGGAAAAAACTAAGGAAATCGCACAAAGATGTGTATGTGAATATTCATAGTAGTATCATTCATAATGGCCAAAAGTCCATCAGCAGGGAGAAGCAAAATGTAGTATATCCGTACAATGGATCATTCAGCCATAAGGAGGAATGAAGTTCTGATACGTGCTAGAATCTCAAAACAAAACAAAACCCACGTGGCAGAATATCAAAACAAAACAAAAACAAAAACACGCCACAAAAATAACACACAACTACGCAAATGAAAGAGCCAGCCACCAAAGTCCACCTATTGTATGATTCCATTTATAGGAAATGTTTGGCATAGGTCACTTTACAGACACAGAAAGTGGATTAGTGGTTGCCTAGAGGAATGGGACATAAGGGGAGGCTACAGCTAAAAGGTAGGGGATTTTCTTTCTGGAATGATGAAAATGTTCTAAAATTGGTTTTGGTGATGAATCCACAATTCTGCAAATATATTAAAAGCCACTATATACTTTATTTTTTTTAAGATTTTATTTATTCATGAGAGACACAGAGAGAGAGAGAGAAAGAGAGAGAGAGAGAGAGAGAGAGAGAGAGAGAGAGGCAGAGTCATAGGCAGAGGGAGAAGCAGGCTGCATGCAGGGAGCCAGATGTGGGACTGACTCCAGGACTCCAGGATCATACCCTCATCCAAAGGCAGAGGCTGCTGAGCCACCCAGGCGTCCCAACCACCCTACACTTTAAAAGGGCAAACGTTTAGGATTTGAATTGTGTCTCAATAAAAGCATTAGTAAAATAAAAAAAAACTATGAATATCAAAATATGGTAGGGACTTCAAATAATAATGCGTCTTTACTGACGTATCAATTGTGACAATGTACCACACTAAGGTAAGATGCTAATAATAGGAAAACTATCCTGTGGTATCCTCCCAACTTTTGTAAATCTGGAACTCTTCTAGGATAAAAAGATTATAATTATTTTAAAGCAAGCACCAGTTTTCAAAGGAAAAAGGGGAAATGTGTGTATATGTGTCGGGGGGGTGGGCTTTCACGAAGCTTTTAAAAAATATAAACAATTGGTGTAATTTTACTAATGTGACCTACATTAAGCTATTATTTGCAGGGTGTGATTTCCCTAATCCCTCAATTGCCACTTTACTCTTTTTCTAACTCTTATTTGTTCCAAAAGTAAAACAATTCTTGCCATCAGTGTCAAGAGTTACCAAAATGATTTCTGCTCAGTTTCTAGATCTCTAAATCCATGCAGCCACAAAGTGAACTAAAAAGCAGGTTGCTGTGTAACACCAGTGCCTCTAAGCCACCTAAGAACCCCAGGAGGAATATACAATGTTCTGCTTCCCAGGAACAAAGAAAGAAAATCTCAAAAGGTTTTTCATACTCCCAGTGGGGAGGAACATATACATTAATCCACCCTCCTCTTTGCAAAAAGGAGTGAAATTACCGCACAGGATGCGCAATGCACATCGAAAGCCTTAAGTCATTTGACTCAAGCCTTAGTAAGAAAGCATATAAATTATGGTTATTATGCAGATGTAGCATTTGAGATTACCTACCAATCAGCAGGAGAAATGCAGCTAGTTAGTATTTTGCAAAACCTTGCCAAAATACAGCTCTGGAGGGCTTAACACTGCCAATTATTTTTAGGTCCACTAATCCTATAAGGTAGTCTAGAGAAGGCCAATCGGAAACACATAAATTCGGAAACTCAGTTGTATTACATTTTTCTAAGAATATCTTCCTGTAAGTGTAGTTGGAAGAGTTAGGGCTGCTACTTTAAAACTCCATGCATCATTCCAAGGAGCTTGCAACAGCTTGCAAATCCACTCCAGATAGAAATCAAGCAGGGCTTTTATTGCTTTTTAAATGATAAGCAAATTATGAACCAAAGTTTCTCTCTGGCAATCCTGGAACTCCATTTTAGTGGTAGTAAACCAAAGGTTTCCTCAAGTTAGGCCTATCAGCCCAGTGATTGAGTGGTGAGACATGCACTCTCTGCTGTAGGTTACCAGTCATTCTTGAGCAGCTAGAGCATTTGCATCGATCTTGCCCGTTTACAACCACTTTGTTCAAGGCCTCTGAGCTGGAATAGTAATACTGGTGATTAACCCCACACTCTTCAGTAATCTAGAGGACCCAATACATACTCCCTAAGCATCAGGTGCTAATGAAGGCTCACAAAACTGAGTTGGGGACTCTTCAGGGGTTGGCTAGGGGCAGGCAGGAAAAGACGAGCACTAATGAAAGAGAGCTTTTCTTGTCCGGGCTTTGGGAGTATATAACTTGGTAGCACATTTGAGAGTTTCTCTCCAACACCAATTTATAATTGTCTTTGGGCTCATAATTTAACAGAATGCCTAGAGGCATGCCTAGAGGGGTAAAGGATTCCAAACATCTCAGTTCCACATTTGGCTATCCATAAAAAAGTAGCCTAGAGACGAAATACTATTCATTGGCTAGGACATTCCTTTCTCTGGGGCCAAACAGTACTTCTGGCACGTGTGTACCCAAGCAATGATGCATCAACAATCCCTGGCAGAGCAAGGCTTCGGTAGGGTCATCTCTGAGACAGCTAGTCAGGCCAGGCTTGGAGGGCCATAGGGAGGGATTTCCAGGGTGGGGGAATGCTAGCCACCAGCATCTCCCTTTCTCTGCACACCTGCCTCTCCCCCCCCACCCCCACACACACCACCACAGTGTGCAGAAGTCTTAATGGTTGCCCCCGTGAGCAGTCTTCTGTGGGCAATCACTTAAGACTACAGAGAAAGTGGATGAGGGAGAGTATCCTCAGAAATACAGAGTGATTTTCTTTACTATTCCTAAATAATCTCTCCAGAAACCCACAGGAACCCTGTTCTCAGATAACCTGCCAAAGTCATTTTAGGTTAAGTAGCAAGACCAGAGAGGGTCAACAGCTGAGTCCTGAGTTTATCACAGGAGTGGTGGGAAATGCAGCCGATGGATGGGGAAGCTCACAGACACACACTTGCTCTAATACAAATAGGAACACCTTTCATTTCATATACATTACACAGGTCATGGCGGGTCATGAACATTTTAAAAAGTAGCTTCTCTTTTTTTAAATGGTTGTTTTCAATTTGGATACCTTGGAAAATAAAAACACTCCTAAGCTTTTTTTTTTTTTTTTTTTTACTCTCTTTCATGATACACCAAAAATTCCTCCCTCCCAAATACAGTGGGAGAATAAGTCTTCAGTAAACCCACTTTCTAGGAAAAATATACCTAAAGAACAACTCATTCATTAATCATGAATCCTCCCAAAGACATTTCTCCAAATGGCTATCTAGAAAGCTTTTTTTTTTTTTTTAAGATTTTCTTTATTCATGAGAGACACAGAGAGAGAGAGAGGCAGACACAGGCAGAGAGAGAAGCAGGCTCCATGCAGGGAACCCGATGTGGGACTCGATCCCAGGTCTCCAGGATCACGCCCTGAGCCCAAAGCAGATGCTCAACCTTTGAGCCACCCAGGAGTCCCTAGAAAGCTTTTATACTAAGTGATAGCAACATCTGCTGCTTCACATAAAGAAAAATTATTCTCTAACATCAGATTTCATGCCACATGAACCATTCTTTAAAATTCTAGCCAGATACCAATGAAATGGTGAAGAAAGAAGCATTTACATTTTCAGTGTTTGTACGTACATAATAACATCACTCAAAATCCACTTCCACAAAATTCTTGTTCGAGGTTATGGTGAGTTAGAGCTTACTGTGATACAGACTTGCATCAAATGACTCTTAATTAATCTCCATCCCATGGACATGGACAAGAGCCACAGGTGAAGAGAGGTTAGTTTCTGTAACATAAGGGGGAAAACTGCACCTTAGTGCAGGCAGATGCAGGAGGGGCAGGGTCCTCCTTTTACAGGGCTGAGTTCCAACCCTCAAAAGACCTCCTCTCCTCACCATTATCAAATACCATAGCACCTGGGCCTGCCACCTTTGGGGCATACAGCCTAGAATTTATTCCCTTTTAGCAAGTTCTTTGCTATTTAGAAAATGTTTGCTGACAGAAGTTTCTTTTTTGTTTTTTTTTTAAAGGCTTTATTTTATTTATTCATGAGAGACAGAGAGAGAGAGGCAGAGACACAGGCAGAGAGGGAAGCAGGCTCTATGCAGGGAGCCCAATATGGGACTTGATCCTGGGACTTGGGCCCAAGGCAGACAGATGCTCAACCACTGAGCCACCCAGGCGTCCCAAGAAGTAATGTTTTCAATGTCTACTTCCTCTTCTAGGTCATTTATTGGATCTCTAAGTAAAATCTGTCTTGTTCCTAATTTTGCAGAGAATGTCACCACTAATATCACTCTCCAGAAAATTATCTTTTCTATTCCATACCCTTTGCTTCCTTCTTCCAAGTCAACTGTATAATGTTTGATGGAACAGTCCCACACTTCTGTGTTGATGCCAATTATTTTAAGTTTCCTTGGTGTGCAAACTCACATATAGCTTTCTGAAAGCCTAAGTAGATCACCTGTACTGGTTTCCCTTTGTCCACACATGCTTTAGTTGCTTGAAAACCATAAAATCATTCATTGGCCAAGCATAGCTTCTCCTCAGAGAAATGATGTTGCCTTTCCCAGAGGACTGGGTTTAAGTTTTCAGTGTTCTCACTCTTGATTAGAGATTCTCCTAGCTTACCTTTATAGTGAGGAAGCCCATGTCTGATTGGGATTTATCCTAAAGGCAATCCCACTAGAGCTCCTTGGCACCACTCCATCCCCCATCTTACCTTTCAGAATCTTTCTTTTAGGATCAGACCTGTTGATTAATTACATTTTATTTGTTCCTTAGGATTAGAAAATTTGGTATTATTTATCACTTCTTGAACTGGTTACTTCCACCGGTCCACCTCACGAGATTATCTGGGAAGAGAATGCTGCCTTAAAAATTTTCCAAGCCTACATCAACAGTTTACTTTACCCAAACTAACCTTTGACCCAATTTGGCAACACAAAAACAGTAATGCAGTATTTATCAAGCACTTCTTATGTGCCAGATGCCATCCATCAGTGCAGAAAATACAAAAGGCTTGGTCTCGACCATCGAGAATTACAAAATGCTCAGACATGAATTTTATTATCGCTCTACAGGCTTTTTCTTTCTCCCTCTTACTCTATAATCTGAATTCCTCCAGCCCCTATCCCCCAGAATCTTCAAGGTCCTCTGATCTTCTCTTAGAACAAACAACTCAAGCTCAAGACAGGAGAGTTGATACTTTTCTAGGGAAATCCACCCAACCCATGCTTCTCACACTGGGGCTTCAACAGATGTGCTTCTGGAGGTGCCTTTGGACAAACTGGGAGGAAAAGTCACATACTCAAATATAACTCATGTGTTACCAGATATACACTGTGTTCATTTTTTGAGTCATCCAAAACAGTAGGTATTTGTTTGGGCTCAAAGGAGAATCTTGCAAACTCCATGGGGATATGGTTCAGCTATCTTTCTTGGTCATCAAAGCAAAATCCACAAAGCAAAAACTTCTCACACAAATGCTTTTTAGTTATTTGGCTGGACACATAAGGTCACTAAACATTCAATTTTATTTTAAAACACCCCATTTCTCAGATGTTAATGGTTTGATTAAAAAAAAATATTGGGGTGCCTAGGTGGGTCAGGAGTTGAGTGTCTGCCTCTGGCTCAGGTTGTGATCCCAGGGTCCTGGGATCGAATCCTGCATCAGGCTCCTGGCGGGCAGCCTGCTTCTCCCTCTACCTATGTCTCTGCCTCTCTTTCTAGGTCTCTCATGAATAAATAAATAAATAAATAAATAAATAAATAAATAAATAATCTTTTAAAAATAAATAAAATAAAAAATTTTTTAAATTTAAAGTATCAAACTCTGATCACTTAAGGCTGAACTTCCCTAAACTTATATTCCAAATGACAAGAAATCATTGAAATGGCCTCATTCAATTTCCCCAACTGAGTTCTCAGGAAAAGAGCTTTTAGGCCTTTGGGTGACCAACACACCAAATAGCAAAGGAGTTGTGATACTACACAATTCCTCCGTGCCACACTAGGAGTAATCTCTGTTTGTTCTGGGCTCTGAAACTGATAAAACGGTGCTTGAAGCAAAATGCAAGGTATCAGTTAGGGAATTCTTCAGCTGGGCTACCATGCCAAGCTACCTACCATTTTACTCTTATTTCTTAAATATCGCAGAGAGGGAAAAAGAAAGGCAGATCTTGGGCACGAAATTGAAGTATTAATGTGATTATTTAGGACTTAAAAAAATTTACTTCCTTAAGGAAGAAGATGAAACAATGATTGCTGCTTTGCCAACAAGTGACAAGGAAAAGAAAGAAAACCAGTCATTTGCTCTGCATTCAAGTCCCTACAGGCCTATTCAATTCCTGACCATCCTCACCTGCCAGATAAGAGGCCTCATCATAGTTACCCCAGGGCCACATAGATGTGAATGTTTCAAAAAAACAAAAACAGAAAAAGCTAGTGCAATGGAGGTAGCCTGGCCCTCATTACTGCAGAACTGTCAGATAATCAAGAAAGAAGGGCTGCCTATTACCATCTTTGCTTTGGGTAGGGATGAAAGGAAAGAGGCCATTCTAGTGTGAGCCTCTAAGAAGAAAAGAAAGTTGCTGTCAGAGGGCTGACATTGGAGTCACTGCAGAATGGTGCCATCATAGAACCTAAGAAAGGCAGCAGAGCTTCAGAAACCTAGGCAAGGACAGACCGGGTGGCTCAGTGGTTTAGCGCCGCCGTCAGCCCAGGGCGTGATCCTGGAGTTGCAGGATTGAGTCCCATCATCAGGCTCCCCGCATGGAGCCTGCCTGCCCGCCCCCCCCCCCCCCCCCCCCCGTCTTTCATGAATAAATAAATAAAATCTTGAAAGGAAAGGAAAGGAAAGGAAAGGAAAGGAAAGGAAAGGAAAGGAAAGGAAAGGAAAGGAAAGGAAAGGAAAGGAAAGGAAAGGAAAGGAGGAAGAAAGAAAGAGAAAGAAAGAAACAAACCTGGGCAAGAGTTGAGCTTGAGACATATGTTCATCATTCAGTGTCAGAAGCTTGCTATGGACTGGAGGACTGGAGCAACTGAGTAAGTGGGTGTGCGTTTCATTATGTCAATATCCAACTTGCCTTCCATATATCTTTTGGGTCATGGGTCAACTGCTCACTTGTAAAGCAATGAATTTGGTCAAATATCTGATCCCAAGGAAGTTCCAATCACTCTCCCAGTGTCAGAATGTGACCCATCATCAAGGCCACAGGAGTGAGAAAGAACAGACAAGAAATGGGTGAGGGACAAAGATAAGGAAGTTGGTATATGACCCGGGGCTGAGGAGTGGCAACCTGGCACCAGGGCCTCACGTTCCACAGCAACTCTTACCAAGCAGAGGGACATGTTTTCCTCCCTAGTTTCCATTACACAGAGGCTGCAGATGGCACACCATTACTACTGCAATTATTGACTATAATTATGAAAATCTGCTATCTTTGATGTGATAGCAAAAATTATTAAAATGGCCCTTCTTAGAAAAAGAAGGGCAATAAATATAGCCTCCTTTGCAAAATTCGATGACCAATTTCATACCAGAACCTTCTGCCAGAAAAGAGATCGTCAGTTTAATATACTTGCTTTCAGCTTCTCCCCTTCAAGATGTTTTATCCCATGTGGAAAATGAATAGTGACATGTGGTTCATGACATATTTTAAGAGTATACTTAAGGGTGCTTCAAAGGAAAATAAAAGGGTAAACTTCTCCTTGCAGACACACACATGTGATTTGCACAAGCTCCTAGATTTTTCTGCTCCCACAGTACCCAACAAGAGGTAATTTTTGAAATAGTCACTGGGCGCCTGGCTGGCTCAGTCAGTGGAACATGCTTCTCTTGATCTTAGGGTTGTGGATTTGAGTCTCACGTTGGATGTAGAGACAACTTTAAAAAAAAAAAAAAACTTCAAATTAAAAAATGAAAATAAAAGTCTTCATTTATGAGAATGAGAACAAATGGCAATAGATAAATGTCAGTCTTGGTTTAAAAAGGTAACACTTGGTGGTGCTGTGCTTATCTGTTGGAATTAGTACATATTTTCATGTACTTAAATGGTATTGGTAACTAGAAATATCAAAAGTGAAGGGCTCACTTTGGTCTCTTTGTCTTCTATAGGATCACAAACCGTGCAAGGTCACATTTTAATTCTTTTCTTAATCTACCTAATCTTAGGTTGAAACTAAGTCATAATCCCAAGTGTAGCCCATGTTAAAAGAGCACATACTTTAACACAGTGCAAGATTTTTTTTTTTTTCTCGATGTCAAAAACTTTTTTGTAGTAGGAACCTAGCATTTGGTCTCTGTTGTTATTCTTTTTTTTTAATTTATTTTTTATTGGTGTTCAATTTACTAACATACAGAATAACCCCCAGTGCCCGTCACACATTCACTCCCACCCCCCGCCCTCCTCCCCTTCTACCACCCCTAGTTCGTTTCCCAGAGTTAGCAGTCTTTACGTTCTGTCTCCCTTTCTGATATTTCCCACACATTTCTTCTCCCTTCCCTTATATTCCCTTTCACTATTATTTATATTCCCCAAATGAATGAGAACATATAATGTTTGTCCTTCTCCGACTGGCTTACTTCACTCAGCATAATACCCTCCAGTTCCATCCACGTTGAAGCAAATGGTGGGTATTTATCATTTCTAATAGCTGAGTAATATTCCATTGTATACATAAACCACATCTTCTTTATCCATTCATCTTTCGTTGGACACCGAGGCTCCTTCCACAGTTTGGCTATCGTGGCCATTGCTGCTATAAACATCGGGGTGCAGGTGTCCCGGCGTTTCATTGCATTTGTGACACAGTGCAAGATTTTTAATCATATTCTGGTAATCAGTTTCAGAAGGGGCCATTTCAAAAGCTGAAGCTAAAGCAAATGTCCAGCATTATAAGCCCTGCTTTTTTGCAAATGATGACTTATGTCAGAATAAGTCTGACCAGGCTAAGTGGGGTATCTCTATTTTTACTATATGATCCCAGCTCAATACAAAAACATCAACTAATCTAACTCAAGTATAAGTCTTCTTTGATAAATCAATCATACAGAATATTAATGCTACAATAAGCTTGGAGAAGAACCACAGTTTAATCTCAAGTTTCACAAACATTTGAGGAGGTGCTTGGTGGCACAAGCCTGAGCTTTCATTTGGCCTATATGACCAGGTTGAGTATGGGTAAATGTGGAGCATACTTATAAAAAGGTATGGTTTGGGGGCACCTGGGTGACTCAGTCGGTTAAGTGTCTAACCCTTGGTTTCAGCTCAGGTCATGATCTCATTGACTGGGAGATCAGAGCCTTGCTTCAGGCCCTGGGCCCTGCACTCAGCGGGAATCTGCTTGAGATTCATTCTCATTCTCATTCTCTCTCTCTCTCTCTCTCTCTCTCTCTCTCTCTCTCTCCCCCTGCCCCTCCCCCCTTGGCATGTGCACTCTCTCTAAAATAAATGAATCTTTTTGAAAAAGGCATGGTTTCATCATTGTGAGATTAATCCTCATGATTTGTGGGAACAAACAAACACAAATTATGCCAGGGATTATTACGAAATGAGCCTGTGTTTAAAAAAAAGAAAGAAAGAAAAAAAAAAGTCATGACGCATCTTGCTTATTGGTTAAAAGTCTTATAATAGCACTGACAAATTTGGTGGCCCTGGAAGAGTAGACAGAAGCCAAGCTTCTTTTTCAGTACCAAACAAATGAAGAAAGTCACAACAAGTAGGATGCTCACTGAATAAAGGGAAGAGAAAAGCTTTCCATACACAGTATTGGCCCTAAGTCTTTGAGGCAGGTAGGCTCCACGTGATATAAAGAGCTTCACTTAAGGACATTTGAGTTAAACAGGCTTGAATCTGAACTCAATTCTGTGCAACTCTGGTCAGTCTCTTCACTTCAGAGACAATTTCATCTTCTAGAAAATAAGGACAAAACTAGAACCTACCTCACAGAATCACTGAAAGCATTAAATGTATATGATGCCTCGCTCGATAATAGCTATCATTATAAATACTGCCATCAGAAAGACTCTCTATTCCTCAGAAGGGGGGGTCCTTTCTAGACCTCGGGATTGGCTATATATTTAAAGGAAGAGTGTTGTTTTCTTGTTACTCTTCTACTAGTAGTAGTCGTCATCATCTTTCGGAAGCATTTATTTTTAAAATTTACCCACCAAAGAGCAATTTAGCTTTATTTAGCCAAATATAAACTGTCTGTTGGTAAAAATCCAGGCTACAGCAATACCACTCTGGGATTACAGGCTAGAAAATCTTCTCTTTAATTCTGAAATAGCTGTTATGACCCTGGAGATTAATGAAAAACAAAGATGGACTCATATGAAACTGTCATTGTTTTAGGTCAAAAAGGCTAAGTATCAGAGATTTTATATAGCCTACACCTGATTATTTTGAGGAATCAACTTGGCATTAACATCCAAATATCATACATATCAACTGTTTGCATTCTAGAATTCCTGCATTCACGAATATGATTCAGAACAGTAAAAGAATATTTACTTCCTTAAATGTGCACCTTGCTTTTTACAAATGTGTGTGTCTAGGGTGTGCACTATGTCACTGCACCTGTCCCGACACATGATGGCCTCCTCCTTCATGGCCGATTGTTTTGCTGAAAGCACACCCTGCTCTATCAAATAGAAGTAGATGATTCAGACATTTAGAATATCTAAGGATAAACATATGTCAGAGAAAAAAAAAAACAAAAAAAAAGGAAAGAGAAAAGAAAAAAAATCAACAAACCCACCCTGAGATGAAGGGAGTTTGTTCCCTGTCACATCAAAGGGAGGGAGAACAAAGATGGAAATGACAGCTCCCCGCACAATTGTGACACATTTAAGTGCCATTTTTTTGATGTTTCCGATGAGAGTGTATCGACCTCAGATCGTCTGTCAGTTTAGCACCTGATCACCTCCTTATACTCTATTTCTTAAATATTTCTGTCAAATACATCTTCCTCTGCTAGGTTTTAGATGGGCACCATATATTTCCCTCCATTGCCCTCTTCCGATTATGCAGAAGATTCACAGACACGAATAAGAAAAAGAAAATTCATCAACATAATGCTTAACCTGCCAAGATGTGTAGGCAAGGTTTGGAGATGAAAAATGATGGCTTCCTGAACAAGTGTTTCTAGAAGTGTGTAGGAGGAGTGTGCAGAGAGGGAGGGAGGAACAGGTGCATTGGGAGATACCCTGGCCTTGGTCCTTAGTAGCATATAGGAAGGAGGGCACCACATAATCAATCAGATCAACAAGCATGTAATGGCAATCACAGCACTAATTCAACAGTGTGATTGGGAAAAGAAAAGTTCCAAACCCATTAAACGTAGTTTTCCTTATTTTAGGCTAAGAAGCTCTGGCAAAACCAGGCATTATTGAGGGAGAAAGAAAGAGTTCCAAGAGTAAACAACGTGCAAGATGCCTAGAGATTGGTTTAAAAATAGAGAGAAAAACAAGCCTTACCTATTGTTACCTCAGAGTAAGTGCTCCCAAGTACTTAAGATTTAGAGAGGGCTGCAGAGAGAAGGGAACCGTTTGTGTGGCTAAAAGGCAGAGTGAAAAGAAGTGAAGGTATCTTTGATGAGATAAAGAGCTAGTCCAGACGGAGAAGAGAGAAAAGCCCATAAGGCACTGCAGATTAGACACAACCTAAAAAACAGGCAGGAGCAACTTGCAAGAGATTGCAAAGCCAAGAGAATAAGAGGCTGTTTTTGCTCTATCAAAGGGAGGAAGCCATTTAGAGCATCGGCCGACCCACTTAATCACAGTCACCAGACTAAAAAGGAGATGGTCGATAGACTGAATGAATTCTTTGTCTTCTAAGGAGATTCGCATTCCCAAACCAGAACACTGAACTCCACAGGTCAGAGGTACTAGATCAAATAGTGGTAAACATGATGCTCTGCATCTAATCAACAAACCAGTAGTAGATAAATCACTGTGACCAGATGGTATCCACCAGCCAGTTCTGAAGTAAGTCAAGAGTGAAATTGTTTTGGCCAACATGTGTAGGTCGACTTTACAAACAGCCACTGTGCCCAAGAGACTGGTGCTTGTCAATGCGATTCCTAAGCTATTCATAAGAAGGGTTCCAGAAGGGACCCTGGGAAGTAGAAACCAGGAAGACTCATTTCCATATCAAGCAGGCTGGCAAACTTTACAATAAAGGTGCAATCACTACACATTACAAAAGTAAAGCCTATGGGTGAAGAGAAAAATAATTTGGCCAAGGAGACAAATCGCGTTCATCTAATAAACCAGAGCTCCTGGGGTGGGCAGTGCAAGAATAATATGCAGTTGGATAAAGGGACCCCTGAAGATCAAATGTACAAGGGTGTTAAAAACACAACAGAAAATAATACCCACGCCACTATGTCCTGGCACTGAATCTTGAGAGAGAAAGAGGGAGCTCAGCAAAATTTGAAAGTTGGATGAAAAGACAGGGGCAGTTCATTTCAGAGATGTGGGAGAGACAAAAGAAGATAAATTAAGGTTCAGTGTGGAAAGATGGGAATCTTATTTCTTTTAATCAAGCATATGGAGAGGCTTTAAGTATTCTTTTTATAGTCTCCTGATATACTGAACATATTCAACAACCAACCCTAGAAGTAGAGCAATGGCTCATTTACACACTGCTTCAACTTTTCGAACACCCCAAAAAGCAAGGGAAGCCTTGGTCTAAACAGAAACAAACAAACAAACAAAAAAGGATAAGTGGGATCCCTGGGTGGCTCAGCGGTTGAGCACTTGCCTTCAGCCCAGGGTGTGATCCTGGAGTCTCAGGATCGAGTCCCACATTGAGCTCCCTGCATGGAGCCTGCTACTCCCTCTGCCTGTCTCTGCCTCTCTCTGTGTGTCTCTCGTGAATAAATAAATAAAATCTAAAAAAAAGGAGAAGAAACAAAAAAGGTTAAGAAAAAAACATTCAAAGTCTGTAAAATTTGCTGTAGAAAATTGGAGCCACCCTCTGAGACACAGACTTTATTTTGCACGCAAATATTCCAGTTGCATGTTTAACCAACTCTGCTGTCTGATTTCTAGACATTCAGCTCTGCCCTGGATGAAAAGAGCCCTGAGGACTGACTGCTTTAGTGAACCATTTCTTAAATGATTTTCATGATGACCCTGAGTCTTCCTTTCTTCCTTAACTGATTACAGTTTGTATCCTCTTGTTTATAAGCCAGGGGAATAAATATTTCAGAAATATTTTCATTGAAATGTTTAGAACATTTTTAAAAACTATTTGGTATGTGAAAGAGTAATTATCTGGAAAAATCTCTTACTCAAAATATTTCCTTTTCAGATGAAGCAAGATAACGAAGATGTTATTTTAAAGCCACAACCATTAAGGTCAACAGTTGGAACAGGATGCAACTCAAAAGCTTCACAGAAGTTCTAGATGTATTCAGAGAGCAGATCAACAGGGTGATTTATTAAGGAAAATTCACTTGTTTTGTATATATTTAGATTCTTTGAATTTGTGTTCCAAAAAAGAACATTCATTTTCCTTCCACCTGACCACGGTGTCCTTGCCAGAGACACAACTGACCAGAGAACTGACCCATGTGGCAAGGCTATTTTTCCTTTCAAAAGACATCAAACAGCGGATTCATATTAGCAAAAACATTAATCTCAGAAGACTTAGAAGAAAAGAGTTAAGTAAATGTGAAAATAAGGTTTATTTCTTAGAATGGGCTTATTTATTTCTTCAAACACATAATTTCCCCATTGAGAAGAGAGATTCTGCTAACTGCACTCCTCACCATTCTTAATTCCTCTCAAGACAAGCCTGGTTTAGTGAAGGAAACATATCCAACATATTCGAGAAGAAAACAAAAATAAGATGCTTAAGGAAAACCAAATCTCAAGCCATGTACCTTTTAGGGCAGGCCACTGTGCACATCAGAAAAGCACCATTTTCGGTCTTTGTCATAAAAGGTATGAAGTGCTCCAGAAAATGAAATGGAACAAGCACTGGGTAACAGCATGGAAGGTCAAAATACCAATGTTTCCTGGAAAACTAAATTCATGCAGAAGTTCTATCATTCCTTCTCCTTCCTATCAGAATACCCAAATGCAAAAGTTACTCCTCTCTCACAGAAAAGAAAAGGTCGCAAGGCAGGATTCTGAGTAAGGAGAAGACTCCTGAACAAATCAAATACTGAATCATGGAAACAAAGATACTGAAGAAAAGATGGGGCAGGGAGAAACTGTGGCTCACTCATTTTCATCCTAAAAAGGCCAGTGTACAAAATGTCACATACCATATCTGTACCCTACATATGACACAGTACTAATGTTCTACATTTGAAAGAATGAGTTAAGAACGGTTTTACAATTTTAAATAGCCTTGTTCTGCAGACTGAACTTTGATATAAACCCATCATTGCTCCCAGTCTCTCACAGGGCATTTTATAAATGAACGTGTGTGTGGCCATGGATGGCACTTAGCACTGATATTCGGAGATCATTTCTTTAGAACAATGGCCTCTTAACATTTCCTACTTCTTAGCGGGATCAGACACTAAAAGCGCCAGAGTAATGCCTTGCTAAAGAAGGGATGAAAAGCTTACAATATTGCCAGCATTTCCGAGAGAAACAAACATCCTCTGTGAGGGCTGTCCTGAAAACAGCCCTCTGTGGTGGCTCACACAATCTTTATTTCATGAAAACCTACACAATGGTGACTTTTCAGTGAAAGCTTGTCAACTCCTGGTTTCCTCTCAGATAGCTGCTGTGGGTCCAGACCCCCTCAAACTCCTTCCACCACACAGCTATCTCCAACTAAAAAACAGGTAAGTCAAGTCAGAAGAGCCTGGCTAAGGGTAGGGAGGGGAAAGGGGAGGATGGGCTTCTTGGCAAAACAAGTGGTGGTGATGGTTTGCTCTTTGGACAGAAAGCTGGGTCAGGCATCACAGGGAGCTGGGAATGCCATGGCTGAGAGGTCAAGAGGCTCCTAGGTCAGTGTCATCACCACTACTGGTTCTATAACAGGAAATGAACCACATATGCGTGCCCTCAGCCAACAATCTGACAAGTAATGCTTGTTTTTAAACACATAATTTTGCTGTAATGCTTGTGTCGACCCGGGTTCCACATGTTGAAACAGAACACATGATGGTAGTTGTAGGTGGTACTTTGGAAGTAATTAGGTCATGAGGATGGAGCCCCCATCAATGGGATTAGTGCCCTTATAAAAGGGGCCCTCACAGCAGGCAAGGAATCTTTGGGGCACCCCGACCTTGGGACTTCCCAGCCACTGAAACTGTGAGAAATACACTTCTGTTGTTTAAGTCACACAGTCTCAGGGATTTTGTTATAGGAGCCAAAACAGACTAAGTAAGAAAAGCTAGTTTTTTCTCACACCTTTACCCAAACACCCTCAAGCCTTTTATTATGAAAATATGCCATTTACTGGCTGCTCACCTGCCAACATTTACTGCGTTCTCCCTAGGATGGAAAACAGTGAAATAAGGTTAGGTGTTAAGTAAAGGCTATCAAAGTTTCCAACCACTAAGAAGTGGAAGAGATCCATGGCCTTGAGATCTGATTCCCTCAGTTCATGGAAGAAAAGATGAAGTTCCCTGCAAATGTGAGTGAAACTGTCCACAGCGGCACGGTACGAAGTCATCCGGGATCTCCTGCCACCCAGTTTGATATTCCTTATCAATCAAGTGAACCCTGACATTAACCATTAGGAAAAAGCAAATGGGAAATTCATGAGTCCAACATAGTGCTAGACCCAGTGCTCATCCCCCACCCCCAACCATTTAGTATCTTCCCCCAACTATTCTTTAATTAAAATATAATTCATAACATTTAATGTGTACAGTTCATTGGGTTTTAGTTTATTCACCGAGTTGTGTAATCACTATCTAATTCTGGAACTTTTGCATCATCCCAAGAAGAAATTTCATTCCTATTAGCAGTCACTGCCACTCCATTCCCCCAGCCACCCATACACATCAGGTCTAGGCAACCACTAAGCTCTGTTCTGTCTCTGTGGGCTTGCCTATTCTTGACATCTTATATGAAAGGAAGTGTACATGTAGTCCTTTTGTACTGGCTTTCTTCATGAAGCATAAAGTCCTTAAGGTTCATCAGTTGTAATGTCTCAGTGCTTCTTTCCCCTTTTATGGCTCTATGTTATTCTGAGTGGACTGCACCAGGTTTTGTTTATCTATTTACCAGTTGATGAATATTTTAATTGTTCCTACCTTTTTGCAACCATGACTGCTGCCACAAACATCCTTAAATTATATTATTTATTATATTATTTGCTTTTTATTTTGACATTGGATACAGACATTGATAGGAAGCCCTTAGCAACACTAAAATCTTAGTAATATCCAAACTTACTTTTGCTTTCTTTTTTTCTTTGCCCAAAGGGTTTCAAATTCTCTTAGGTATATACATACCTAGGAATGGAAGCTCTGGGTCACATGGGCCAAAAAGTCTATGCTGAACTTTTTGAGAATCTGCCACCCATCGACTTTTCGGAGGTAACAATTCCATCTGGACCGGCCTCAGATATAAGCTTAACACAAGTTATTGGTCTCCACAAACTAGCTGCTCTGGCCACCAGAAACAACAATGACATTTAAATTGGGAGTGATGACCAAATCAAAACAAACCCCAAAACATGGGTTTTAATCTCTCAAATAAGAAAACACACTTAAATTTAGTCACTACTTCCTGTTTTCATCCTAAAATTTAGATGAGGCATTCTGAACTTCAATACACACGCATAATTGTAAAAGTGGAATGAAATGGTAAATAAGAATCAGATACCCACCTTTCTTTAATAACTCCCATGTGAAATACATCTTTCAGATATGGTAAAAGGAATACATAACTTTCTGGATAGGAACACAACAAATTATCTCAAAGAGATGTAGATATGAGTGCTGCTGAAAAATCTAAGAATATCCACTGTTCCTGACACAGCTAAAAACTCTGCTTCCTAGAGTTACTAAAACATTTAAGACAGTCCCATTCTCTAAATTAAGAGACCTTACTAATGCAGACATTATCAACTCATTTTAGGAGGATAGCCTAGGTGGGTAAATGGTCATTCTTGTCAAAGATGGGGGTGGGCAGCAATGGGCCTATCTTGGAGAGTCACGGAGCTTGTTGATTTCTTTTCATTCTGAAATTCTTTTTATTCATTACTAAGGCTGCTGGGCAGAGCATTTTCCATGATCACTGCTGCAGATTTTTAGCCCCAAAGCCAAATACTTTTTTACAACCTCCTCAATTTGTTTCTTAATGTTTTATTCTATTTCAACTATAGTTTTTTGATGGCTGCCTGTAAGGCACAACCCCCCCCCCATGGTTTCCACTTGATTTTTAAAACTTCACCTTTTTATCCCAATTTCATTAACCTTTCACCACTCCCATGCTTGCTCTACCTATATTCCCACAAGCTATCTTTTTCTTCTCTAGTCAATGAACATTTATTGGCTACCTCATATATATCAGGCATGGTGCCAAATTCTGAGGGTAAGAAATGAGCACATTCTCTGCCCTAAAGGAGCTCAGAGTCTAGTATAGATTATCTCGGCAGTGCGTCCTCCTTCTCATTTCCATCACAGTTATGACACCATCTTCCCAAGTGTCCATGTCAAAACCATCTCTTTGAGAGCCTGCTGAGTCTGAGATTTGGCTATCTTGGTGTTTCCTGTTCCCAGGAGACCCTCTACAACGGGATACAGACACTGATAGGGTAATCTCTTCAGAACATGAGAATCTTCAGAATCTCCACCCTTATTTAATAAATCAAAGTTGGAATGATTTTTATTTTCAAAGGTTTTTTTTTTTAAATCACAGTCTGTAGGTTTTTTATTTTGGGGTAGAAAAAGGAAACAAGCCTGTTAAAACCTGCAAGTATGCACTATTTACTGCATTACTCATCTTTCCTAAATAGTTGCAGCTGTTCTGCAAGTTTTTCTATGCAAAACTATGGGGCAACATCCTACACTGGATGCTAGGTTAGAGGGCATACGTTTTAGACAATAAGATCAGAATGGCAAATGGCTGGATGGTGAAATATTCACAAGCAATCCCTCAGGAGCTGTACAGAAAGAACAGAATACTGTAGCAGGACATTCATCAGCTCTCCGGGTGTTTACATGCCTTCTCAAGTTCTTATCAGCTTCATGGATTTCAGGTCAAATGTAATGAAGGCATGAATCAGGTATGCATGGAGAGGATTCAAGTTTAAAAGTATTTCAGTTCATAATATCAAGTTCCAAGACCCAAGCTCCAAATGTTATCATTACATAAAAGTATACACATATGTTTTCAATGGTTCTGTTCAGTGGTTCCCATACTGTGGGTCTTAAGAGGTATTTTTCCAAAGTCTATGGATTTACAGGTCTGCCAAGGACTCTCTGCACGCTGAATACCATCTCACTTACAGAACACACTATAGTTTTCTTGGACTACAAAAGGTTGGGATCCACTGCAGCCAACACTCGGCACTACTGTGCAGGGAGATCAACAGGTAACAGAATGTAGGCAGTTCACGAGACTGTGTGAGCAAAAAACAGTTGCAGGTAAAAATCCGATGAGCTGGTACACTTAAGACAAATTATCAGAATGGTTTAGGAAAGGATGGTGAACCCTTCTCACTTATGTACACTCAAGCAAACGGTCACCACAGAGGACACCAACCCACATCCTGGTGGAGCAAAAAGAGAGAGGACAACATTGCACAGTATCATCTAAGAAGCAATGATGAATAAATCAGAAACTATGGTCCTCGAAGTGACGACCACTAAGTGGCTGTGAGATGTGGGGCAAGAATCCCCCTCTCTGGCTCTCAAAGACTTCATTCTGTAAAATGACTTTTACCTCCTGTCTGGCTCCAACATTCAGAGGAGCTCTAAGATCGTATGTTCCCATGATTCTGTTTCTCAGAGGCACCCAGGGGCCTCCTGTGGAGGGCAGAGTTGACAAACGTTAACCCCCAAATGAGCTCCTAGACTGCATGCCTCTGCAGCAGCCAAGGGTTTATTTAATTCACCTGAGCATCCTGAGGGCCACAGGAGCTGGGTGAATTGCTCTCAATAAATACTTGTTTTGGATGAATGTGAGGGCCAGAAAGGGCTTATGACCACAGATGAGTATCAAATCTCTCACCGCCTAGTCAAGTGAGGTCCTTAGAGATTCGTAGGGAAATCTTCTGATAATTTCTGATTCTTTCTGCAGTGAATGTACTTTCTCTTCCCTAACCCTGCCTCTCCAAGCTCAACGGCAATTTCTACATTCTGCATTTAGTAGCAGGCCAAATAGGGTAGCTGTATTTTAATAGATTATGTATGAAACTAAAGCTATGTCTACCTCTGCAGGGTGGTTCAGTTTTATACATTCCAATCTCTGAACGCCAAAAGCTGGGAACCAGCAGGGCTTTCAGTCCATTACATCTGCAAGGCTGGAAGCCGGCCAAGGCTAATGGGGGGACATTTTTAGAGATAATAAACCGGCCCCTCTGCAGACTTTTGCTTTAGAAGCCAATTTAAACTTACACCACTGACAAACAGAATATGATTCCCATTCTATCAAAGGGTGAAGGACTGAAAAGCAGTAATGAATTAAAGCAAAACACTCTTCCCATGGCCACTGACAAGACTAACCTACCCTCAAGTGAAAACCTAGCAGGATGGAGATAAGGCCATAGGACCAATTTCATAAATTGTAGCCAAACAAAGCATTTAGCTTTCAGGATCTCAGTTTCCCCTTTCACACTGGATGCCCTGTAGGCTATTTCCAGTTCTAGTGTACTCTGGTCTTTATTTAACTTTTCAATTAAAAGAATCCAGGGGAAAACAAACTATTGGGATTACATCAAGTGAATAAGCTTTTGCACAGTCAAGGAAACCATCAACAAAAGGAAACCCCAACCTACTGAATGGGAGAAGAGATTTGCAAATGATATATCCATCCATTAGAGGGTCAATATCCAAAATATACAAGGATGTCATAAAACTCAGCACTGAAAGAAAACATAATAATCTCATTAAAATAGGCAGGGGACCTGAATAGACTTTTTTCAAAGAAGACATGCAAAATGCCAACAGACATGAAAAGATGAAAATCATCAATAATCACCAGGGAAATGCAAATCAGAACCACAATGAAATATCACCTCACACCTGTCAGAATGGCTAGTCTCAAAAAGACAAGAAATAACAGGTGTTGGCAAGGATGTAAAGAATGGGGAACCATCGGGGGGCCTGGATGGCTCAGTCTGTTGACCATCTGGCTCTTGGTTTTGACTTAGATCATGATCTTGGGATCCTGAGATTGAGCCCCATGTCAGGTTCCATATTCAGTGCCGTTTGCTTGAATGCCCCTCCCACTGCTCGCCCTCTAAATAAATATGAAATAAAATAAATCTTGAAAAAGAATAGGAAACTCTCTTGCAGTGTTGGGGGGAATGTAAATTGGTACAGCTACTGTGGAGAGAGTATGAGGGTTCCTTAGAATTAAAAATAGAAATACCATATAACCCAGTAATTCCAATACTTGCCCAAATAAACTGAAAACACTAATTGGAAAAGATATATGCACCCCAATGTTTACCGCGGTATTATTTACCATAGCCAAGATATGGGAGCAACCTAAGTGCCCATCCATAGATGAATGGATAAAGAAAATGTGGGATACACACACACACACACACACACACACAGAGGAATATTACTCAGGCATAAAAAAGAATGAAATCTTGCTAATTTACAACAATATGGATGGACCTAGAGAGCACTGTGCTAAGTGAAATAAGTCAGACAGAAAAAGGCAAATACCAAACTATTTCCCTTAAATGTGGAATCTAAAGAACAAAGCAAAGAAGTACAGAAGACAAACTGATGGTTGTGGGGGGTGGGGCAGGGTGCAGTTGGATGGGCAAAATAGGGGAAAGGGGCTAAGAGGCACAAACTTCCAGTTATAAAATAAATGAGTCATGGGGATGAAATGTATGAGGAACATAGTCAATTAATATTGTAATACTTTTGTCTGGTGATAGATGATGATGACACCTGTTGCGATGAGCACTGCTTAATATATACAATTGTCACATCACTATGTTGTACACCTGAGGTTTAGCGCCTGCCTTCGGCCCAGGGCATGGTCCTGGAGTCCTGGAATCGAATCCCACATCAGGCTTCCTGCATGGAGCCTGCTTCTCCCTCTGCCTGCGTCTCTGAGCCTCTCTCTCTCTCTCTCTCGCTCTCTCTCATGAATAAATAAATAAAATCTTTTTTAAAAATCCAGGGGAAATCACTTGCAATTGACTGAAATAAAATCCTAAGGAGTAAGTGTTTTAATGGCCACTGAAACCGAAAGTCAGCAAGACTAACTTAAACCCATTCACATTACCATAAAGGTCCATACCTTAAGTCCTCTAGCATGAACTGCAAAGACACGGGGCTCCAAGGGGGAGCGTGCTTAGGTGGTCCCGAAACTTCTAGGTAATGAACCTGTACATTATGAGCTAAGATACTTTCAAACCCTGAAGATCTGTGGCTTCATCCTTGCTTCTGTTTATTCTCCTCTCTATTCGGACTGCTTCAGGGGCACTTACAACTGCTACAAGGTCATCCAGTGATCTTCAGGAGATATTCACTGGTAAGAATCTTACCCACTGCTGCCCAAATAACTCAGTTTTCCTATAATCAGCAAGGGCTAGACTGGGACCCCACCATGGCCTGGCTTATACCTTCCCCACAGAGGACCTGCCACTCAAGGCTCCAGTTTACAACATGGCCCTGGAGAAGGAGCTGACCCACTCTGGTTCCCCCAGAACTAAACCTAATCCTGCAGGCTTTCGTATTTCCCACTACACTTGGAATGCACATACTTGTCCAGGGCCTCTCCACATCCTGAAGCGCATTATGTTCACTTGGGGCAAGGGTTGGAGCTGTAGGCACTCAGAAAGCCCTCCGTGACCTCCCCTATTTTAGCGAGTGAGACACCACACAAGGCTGATTGAGTGAATACATCTCTTGGAAGCAAGTAATTCACTTCTTTAACCCCAGAAGAGGATTTCTGTATCTTTGTTAAGCTTCAGAAAGTAGAAAAGGGTCCGAAGGCACAGAGGGATTAAGGGACTTATCCAAGGGCATCTAATACAGCGCAGGAATCAGTTTCCTAGCTCCAAGGCCACTAAACCACATGCCATCATAATAAGCACATAAATCTGATTGCAAAACACCTACTCTCCACTGTTTGGACATTTCTGTACAGCTCGGGTCTTATGGTGTTCCTGAGGCTGGTGATATTTGATCACTGGGCACAAAACCTAATTCGTACCTTAGCCTACAGCACTGTAACCAGTTTAAAAAAAAAAAAACAAAATGGAAAAAAAAAAAACAAAATGCACAAATCCAAAAGAGAGTGCTTCTTTACTACTCTTTATAAACCTCTTCCCGGGGAGTAAGAAGGTTTATAAAGAATAAAAGATTCGCTACCAGTCGTTTCAAAACCAAAAACATTGGCAGGCCCTGAAACACACTTGCATACTGTGCATTCAACTTTCACACACAAGTTACATGAAGGGAGGCAGATATTTGTGAGTCCACAGGAGTCCTACTAGGGTGTGAGCCCCAACTCTTTCTGCATCTGCTTGCGTACCAGGATAATATGAAGGGATGCTCATAATGATGGCCCTGATGTGCGATCAGAATCATACTCAATTCTATTCTGTAAGATTCTTTTTTAGACATCAGTATATATGGCTTTCTTGCCTCTTTGAGAAGCACTGTCCCAACATAGGCAGAACCTGCTCAGCCAGGAGATCTGCCTGATGGTACTTCATTCAACAACGTAAGGCTAACTTACCTCTAGCCAAGAATTTAAAGTTCTCTCAACTTTTTTGAAGCAAAACTAGTTCAAATAATTTTTAACTCTCAAGTTCTTTTCTCGAATATCCCATTTCTTTTATTTTATTTATTTATTCATGAAGGACACAGAGACCGAGAGAGAGGCAGAGACACGGGCAGAGGGAGAAGCAGGCTCCATGCAGGGAGCCCGACGTGGGACTTGACCCCAGGTCTCCAGGATCACACCCTAGGCTGAAAAGGCTACACCAAACCACTGAGCCACCGGGCCACCCGAATATCCCATTTATTGTCCTCAGGGTGACCATAAATGATACTCCACAGCAAGACACATTTGAGAGGGAAAGGAGGCCCTATTAACCATCAGGCTGGGATAATAGGTGTGAGCCTGAACCACGCCCGGCAAACCAGAGCAGTGAGCCCCTCCCTCTCTTACCTATACTGTTTCAAGTATCTTCTGCTGAGATTCTTTTTCTTTTTTTAAAGATTTTATTTATTTATCAATGACAGACACAGAGAGAGAGAGAGAGAGGGGCAGGCAGAGACACAGGCAGAGGGAGAAGCAGGCTCCATGCAGGGAGTCCAACGTGGGACTCAATCCCAGGTCTCCAGGATCACACCCTGGGTTGAAGGTGGCACTAAACTGCTGAGCCAACTGGGCTGCCCTGCTGAGATTCTTTCAAATAAAAAGGGTAAAAAAAAAAAAATGTAACTGCTAAACTCCTTGCCATCTCTTCCAACTGTGAATCATCTTGAAACAGAGCTAGAGATTAACTGGATGTGCTTGGTTTTTTTTTCCTGACAGCATACAAAGTCTTAATTTCACTTCAATTATCAGGATGACCAACGTAAGCATATTTTCCAGTACTCCCGACATACAAAGTGACTAGAGACTGCATTCCTTCCATCCTCCACACCAAAGTCTAAGGGAATGTTTTTGATTCATGAAAGGGCTGTTAATAAAATCAGCTTTCAGGGGTGCCTGGGTGGCACAGTTGGTTAAGGGTCTGCCTTGGTCTCAGGTCATGATCTCTGGGTCCTGGGATGGAGCCCTGAATCAGGCTCCCTGCTCAGTGGGGAGTCTGCTTCTCCCTCTCCCTCTCTCTTTGCTCCTTCCCCCTGCTCATGCTCTTTCTCTCTCACACACATAAATAAATAAAACCTTTTAAAAAAATCAGCCATCTTTCAACACATTTTATAATCCTTATCATCTAAGTTTTGTTGCTTCATTTACAGCTTCACTTGTAAGATTATTAAGAGCATGGTTATTTTATCACTGAAGAAAACACTGAGAACATTACTTCAATATAATATATTAGGTAACATGTTTTTATACTCGGATGTGGCTTCTTGATTTTGTTCATATATCCAAGAGTAGACCCTACTTTACACATAGGTGTATATATGGAGGATGTCATAAATTATAGTGTCTTATACGCAAAACCAGAGAACTAATTTTATTCCACTTGCAATTCAACAATCATAGAAAACCACATCCTTAATCCCCCCAAGAGGTAGGATGTACAATTAATTTAATCCTTAATAGTGCTATAGGTTTGCTTTCAATCCTGTTACTGTATTCCTTCACGCAATTAAGTGCTCTTGAAAAACTATTATATCACTTAAGTTTGCCTCCTCAGAGAAAGATTATGACCCTCTTATACCCCATGAGGCTTTTGACCATAGTTCCTATTTTTCTTATATTTCTGTTAAGTTACAGTTCTCACAGAACCATCATCATTTACATGAGATAATACAAGTCTGTCTTAAATGATACGAAACTTGTAACCATTAGATAGTGTGAGCTAAGCAAGAAAACCTAATATTATGATGCAGTTGATTTAAAAATGACATGAAAATCTAGTCAAGACTGTCAAAATATTTTTCAAATGCTTCGCTTGCACAGTGACTTATAATGCAGTCACACTCAATTCCCTGGTTTTGCATATCTTAAGGTACTGTAATTTATGACATCTTCCATGTGTAAGGTAGGACTCTGTCCTTGGATATATGAACAAAATCAAGAAGCCACCTCAAAGTAGGGGTGCCAGGGTGGCTTGGTCGTTTAAGCATCTAACTCTTGGGTTTGGCTCAGGTCATGATCTTGGGGTTGTGGGATAGAGCCCCGAGACAGGCTCCAGCCCCGAGTCTGGTTCCATGTTCAGCGCAGTCTGCTTGGAACACTCTCTTTCTCTAATAATTAAATAAAATCTTAAAAAAAGAAGCCATGTCAAAGTATTTTTTAAAAAGTGTTGATCACCCAGTATCATATTTCTTTACATTGAAGTAATTTAATTTTTTCTTAGATGATAAAAGTACTACACTCAATCCACAGAGCTAGTTTCTTCAAAATGAATTTAAATTGAATTAAACACCCTAGTATTTACAAAGCTTTCTTCCCAGGATAAATCATTCTTTCCGCTTACGATATGAATATTTAAATGAGGATTCTTGAACAGTAAGTAATTAGTTAGATGTATAGTACTGGCCATTTAATTATCCTAAGAGATTGGGGAAAGACAAAGTTTGAGAACTGGGATTCAAATAAATCATTTTCATCAGAAAACTATTTAGTGACCTATAAAACATGCAACCAAGGAACCTGGAGTCGAACACTCACAGCCCAGCTGTGACTAATATTACTATTAACAACCCACCATTCAAGAGGCAGATCAAAATAATTAACACTCAACTTGATAAAAAAAAAAGGCCAAATTATTCCCATATGATTGCTTGTAAAATAAGCAAGTTATGTCAACTAGTTGATTACTTAGTTAAAAATGAAAGTTGACAAGGTAGATTGAGTGGAGGTGGGAGGTCAGGTCTCTCAAGCCAGTACGTATGAAAATAAAATTTCAAAGTCAAGTGTCTTCTTACCAAATGCTTTAAAACAAAAACAGAAGAGCTCCTCAAAACCCACCCACATCGCTCCCAAAATAAGCTTTTGCCCTGAGAATAGAGGATATGCAATCTGAGGATTTTGTTCACCTCAGCAGCCACAGCAGCAAAATCTGTCCCCCCATTTTTTGGTCAAGTCAACAATCTGTTTTGTCTTTTACTGTTAACCCAAAACAAAAGATGGTTGGAAGGGAGGGAGGAGGGGACTATTTTATAACAGTTGGTTAAGAGCTCCAGCATTGTTTTTATTTGCTGGAAAAAGCAATTTTCTAGGGAACCACTTGAAATAATGCAGCAAACAACATGGAGCACTAGGAAATTCATTACTTTAGCTCATCTGCATCAATTGAGAGCTCCTGTAAAGTTCTTCAGTTTTGTTGTCAATTGGAGCTTATTTTTTCATACCTTCTTTGTTCCAGAGGGACAGTTCCATCATCTCTACTTTTCATCCGAGATCACATTTCCAGGCTTACCCAAGAGATGCTTTAAATGCTCAAGTTGTAATAACCCTTTTTTTCTCCTTGGATATTCTTTGGCCTCCAAAAGCCACTTGCAGATTTAACTAATTTCCCTTCCAAGGATTGAATGACCACTACACTCAATAACTATTTGAGGAACTAGTTCTACATTCAGAAAAATTCCACAGCATTGCTAACCAAAAGAGATGTTCTTTTAAGACGGTAGCTCTTGGAATGGAGTGGGGGGAACTCAAAGCAAAAAGGGAAGTTTCAATTACTTTGTGAAGTGAAGCAGAAAAATTAAGTGAGATCCAAGCAAACTTTATTAGCTATGACAAGCAATCCTTAATGCTTTTGTCTCATGAGTGCTCTGAAACCTTTGCTAAAATATTTGAAAAATTCGTCAAGCTAAGGCATCCCAATGTAGCTGCTGTGTGTCTGGATGTGCGTGTATGTGTGCACTTCCACACATCTGAAATTAGTCTTTAAAAAAGCAAGTTCCCATTCGATGTTTCAGGAGCACGTTAGGAAATGAAGTCAAATCCTAAGCCTTCTTCCTGTTCAAATATAAATGTAATTTGAAACTATGGCAAACTTAAAAACTGTTAATTAGAAGCCTACTTTAATTCTTGACTTTTAGGCCTAGGCTAGCCTCACTATCTCTACTTCTCAGGGTTTGTCATGACCAGTGGAACAAACAAGACAAGGCATAACTACAAACCACTAAGAAGCAATTCAGACTCAGTTACGTTCTTAGGGCAAATATTCAGTTCTTTGAATCACGGTATTCATGATTTTAAGTTACTTCAGTTTCAAGACTGAAACTGTTTACACACACACAAGTGTGCACGCACTTCTACAAATTCTACAAATTCTTCTGCTTTACTCAAATCACTGTTGTCTTCTGGGAAAAGTCAACAGCCTCCTCTGCCCCGATGCTGAAATAAGCTCAGATTTTGTAATCTCAAACTTATCAAATAAAAGCCTGCAGCTATTACTTGTAAAATAAATAAAGCCATCTCTATACACAAGGCTTGTCCTTAATGGCTATATCAATTCTATCAAATGAGTGTATCAATTCTTGGACAGAAAAAAAAGTATGTTTTAGTTGATTTCTCTTTTTCCAAATTGATTAATACAAGGAACTTTAGGCCACTAGACCAGTTACCATGCTTCTCACAGGGAGAGGTGAGTTAATTAACTCACCCAACAGAAACTGAGGCCTTGAGACAAGCAATTTACTTTCCGGGACATTCCAAAAGTCATTGTAATATTGAGTCAAGGGAGCTGCAGGTGATTTCAGAGAAATGCTTGCTGCTCCCACCCTAAATGAGTGGGTTCGTGCCTTCATCCCTGAGCCCAAGTGCCAAGCTACTCCATCCAGACCAGGGCTCTACAGGTTGAAAGATGTTACACAAAACCCAAATTTTGCTTTTAAATTTCAGAAAGTCTTTTTGTTTTGTCATATATACCCAAGGGTATATGTTAAGGGTAATCATAACATGCCAGTATTCATTTTCTAGAAAGAAATCTCCTGACCGGGCAACACCAGCGCTTGAGGCTTGAAGAGGGAGGTGAGCTGAAAGAGGTATGATTTTTCTTATGGAAGGATATTCAGTTATTTTATGATGGCATTTGCACCTCCAAAATGCATAGATGGTCCCAAAATGCAGACAAAGATGAGTACCTGGACACCCCTAAACCATCAGCTTTTGAATGATCGGGTATTTGAAGAAAGAAGAGCTCTGCTTGGAAAATGGTTTGACAAATGGACAGACTCTCAACGGAGAAGAATCTTGACAGGCCTGTTAGAACGTTGCTCCCTGTCACAGCAGAAGTTCTGCTGTCAAAAGCTTCAGGAAAAAATTCCAGCAGAAGCTCTGGATTTTACTACCAAGCTTCCAAGGGTGTTATCTTTATACATCTTTTCTTTCCTGGACCCCCGAAGCCTATGTCGTTGTGCACAGGTGAGCTGGCATTGGAAGAACTTAACAGAGTTGGATCAGCTCTGGATGCTCAAATGTCTACGATTTAACTGGTACATCAATTTTTCTCCAACTCCCTTTGAGCAGGGTATATGGAAGAAGCACTACATTCAAATGGTAAAAGAACTTCATGTTACCAAGCCTAAGACGCCTCCAAAAGATGGGTTTTCCATTGCCAATGTTCAACCAGTTACAAGCAGGTCTCCAGGGGAAAAGCAGTCTCCTGCATCAGCTTTCCGGTCCTCTTCCTCTTTGAGGAAGAAGACTCACGCAGCGGAGAAAGAACTCCCACCCTGGCGATCCTCTGATAAGCACCCAACTGATATCATTCGCTTCAATTATCTGGACAACTGTGACCCCATTGAGCAAATCTGGCAAGGGAGGAGGAAAAGACATGAAATGAACCCAGATTTCAGTCGACAGTCACGTGATAAGAAAAATAAATTGCAGGACAGATCTAGGCTAAGAAAAGCGCAGTCACTGGCTTGAGAAGATTAAATGAAATAATGTCACCTGAGTGGCTCAGTCAGTTCAGCATCCGACTCTTGATCTCAGGTCATGATCTCAGGGTGTTGAGTTCAAGCTCTGAGTCGGGCTCCATGCTGGGTGTAAAGCCTACTTAAAAAAAATCTAAAAATTTCCCCGAATAGCCAGGGGAATATTAAAAAACAAAACCCAGAGCCAGGGACATCACAATGCCAGATTTCAGGTTATACTACAAAGCTGTGATCATCAAGACAGTGTGGTACTGGCACAAAAACAGACCCATAGATCAATGGAACAGAATAGAGAATCCAGAAATGGGTCCTCAACTCTATGGTCAACTAATATTCGACAAAGCAGGAAAGACCATCCACTGGAAAAAAGTCTCTTAAATAAATGGTTCTGGGAAAATTGGACAGCCACATGCAGAAGAATGAAACTAGACCACTCTCTTACACCATACACAAAGATACACTCAAAATGGATGAAAGATCTAAATGTGAGACAAGAATCCATCAAAATCCTAGAGGAGAACACAGGCAACACCCTTTTTTGAACTTGGCCACAGCAACTTCTTGCAAGATACATCTGTGAAGGCAAGGGAAACAAAAGCAAAAATGAATTATTGGGACTTAAGATAAAAAGCTTCTGCACAGGGATCCCTGGGTGGCGCAGCGGTTTAGCGCCTGCCTTTGGCCCAGGGCGCGATCCTGGAGACCCGGGATCGAATCCCACGTCAGGCTCCCGGTGCATGGAGACTGCTTCTCCCTCTGCCTGTGTCTCTGCCTCTCTCTCTCTCTGTGACTGTCATAAATAAATAAAAATTAAAAAAAAAAGCTTCTGCACAGCAAAGGAAACAGTAAACAAAACTAAAAGACAACCTACAGAATGGGAGAAGATATTTGCAAATGACATATCAGATAAAGGGCTAGTAGTATCCAAGATCTATAGAGAACTTATTAGGGACACCTGGGTAGCTCAGTGGTTGAGCGTCTGCCTTCAGCCCAGGACATGATCCTGGAGTCCGGGATCAAGTCCCACATCGAGCTCCCTGCATGGAGTCTGCTTCTCCCTCTGCCTGTGTCTCTGCCTCTCTCTGTGTGTCTCTCATGAGTGAATAAACAAAATCTTAAAAAAAAAAAAGAACTTATTAAACTCAACAGCAAAGAAATAAACAATCCAATTATGAAATGGGCAAAAGACATGAACAGAAATTTCACAGAGGAAGACATAGACATGGCCAACAACCACATGAGAAAATGCTCCGCATCACTTGCCATCAGGAAAATACAAATCAAAACCACAAATACCACCTCACACCAGTGAGAATGGTGAAAGTTAACAAGACAGGAAACAACAAATGTTGGAGAGGATGTGGAGAAAGGGGAACCCCTCTTGCACAATTGGTGGGAATGTGAACTGGTACAGCCACTCTGGAAAACTGTGTGGAGGTTCCTCAAAGAGTTAAAAATAGAACTGCCCTATGACCCAGCAATTGTACTGCTGGGGATTTACCCCAAAGATACAGATGCAATGAAATGGCAGGACACCTGCACCCCAATGTTTATAGCAGCAATGTCCACAATAGCCAAACTGTGGAAGGAGCCTCGGTGTCCATCAAAAGATGAATGGATAAAGAAGATGTGGTCTATGTATACAATGGAATATTACTCAGCCATTAGAAATGACAAATACCCACCATTTGCTTCAATGTGGATGGGACTGGAGGGTATTATGCTGGGTGAAGTAAGTTAATCGGAGAAGGACAAACATTATATGGTCTCGTTCATTTGGGGAATATAAAAAATTAGTGAAAGGGAATAAAGGGGAAAGGAAAGAAAATGAGTGGAAATATCAGTAAGGATGACAGAACATGAGAGACTCCTAACTCTGGGAAACAAACAAGGAGTGTAAATGTCAGTGAGGGTGACAAAACATGAGAGACCTAACTCTGGGAAATGAACAAGGGGTAGTGGAAGGGGAAGTGGGTGGGTGGTTGGGGTGACTGGGTGATGGGCACTGAGGGGGCACTTGGTGGGATGAGCACTGAGTGTTATGCTGTATGTTAGCAAATTGAACACCAATAACAAAAATAATTTTAAAAAATTAAAAATTTAACACATTAAAAAAAGAAATAATAATAAAAAAAAAAAAAAAGAAATCTCCTGACCACTCTAAAGTTTAACACTTAGAGCCCACTCTCCAACCATCTACACTTATGACCAAGTGCCCCCCTGCCCAATACAATCAGCTTCAGTGTTGCTTCTGGCAATCCCAAGTCTGAGATGCTCACAGAGAAAACACCAGAAAATGCATTTTCTGGTTCAATAATAACATTTAGTGACTAGCTCACTCAGAATTCTTCCAGTTTTTAACATTTTTTGGAAATGATTAAAATTCAAGACACAGGACATAAAGGGGAACGTATCCCCCCACCGCCTCTCTCTCCCCCTCACACACACATACACACCCCAAAGGTAAATTTTAAGTTTTCCTAAAAAGCATAATACAGTAAGATTTCTGCTCTATTGCCAAATGTCAGAGAAAAATAACTATGGTCTCCATTTATCGATAAAGAAACCACTACCCCTTCATCTTTCCTGAGGAAGACTGCATTTCTTAAAAATCTGGTTGCTAACAGTTGTCTTTACAAAGTAAGATACCTTGCATCTCCTAAAATATTTCTCTGACCTTCTCTTTTACAATCTACTTAAAAGCTTCTCCTGAAGAAACAAGATCCCAACTCTAGGACAATGCATTATTATTACTTAAAGGTCAGACACCCAGATACGTGTCCCTTATTTTCCTGACATGCAGTTTTGTCTTCTGGACTGTTAAAAATTCTTTACTAAGAAGGAACAGTGAAAGCGATTTTTTCAGAAAAGCTTCTTTCCTAGTTGTATTGTAGCTAAAAAGGGGCCTGAGGGTGGGAGCAGTGAAAATCTAAAGCCTAACATGAGGTAGTTTACACTGATGGGGCTGGAACATTTTTGTTCGGAGCTCCCATGTCTACAGCACACAGTTGGAATGGTGCTCTTGGAAGCAAGCAGTGCCAACTTCTAAAAGAGGATTCTCTCAATTCCCTCCCTTTTCTTATCAAATCCTTTCCCACTAGGCCACAGTCTACTCTTAGAAAGGTCCACCTGCCTCCAGAGCTGAAAGGAGAATAAAATGATAATTCCCTCCTCCCCACCCTATGACTCAAGAGGTTAAGCTCAACTAATACGCATAATTGCCAGACTGGAAGTTTTGCAAAGCCCTTTGATAAGGTCTCTGGTACAAATTAGGAACATTTTAGGCGTTTGCTTAAGAGCAAGCACATGTCTTTTAGGAACTGCCGCACTGCCTGTCACTTTTTGAAAGTTGCCGGGGTATTTTAGATAGCAAGCTTTGAAAGTTCAAAGCAATTT
The DNA here is from genome assembly GCF_011100685.1 of Canis lupus familiaris. Classification (NCBI taxonomy): domain Eukaryota; kingdom Metazoa; phylum Chordata; class Mammalia; order Carnivora; family Canidae; genus Canis; species Canis lupus. The sequence continues at coordinate 105,094,607 of NC_049260.1, forward strand.
TCAATATTCTGTTCCTGAGTGTGTGGCTTTTAATATCCTATTGTTGGACAACATTAAAACCAAATGACCCAACAAGCTTCACTTGTGAATTTTTGCTGATGCCAGAGGGCAGTGTGTGCTATGTCATGGAAGGCCCTGAACTCCTGGCATGGCACTATTAACATTTTACTGACACTTTCTCAATTCTATACCAGGCCCATGGTGATGGCAATTCAAGGAATCTGAGATAGAAACTGTTCATGCCCACTTATTTTTCTGACTGCAACAGGCATGTACTCAATCGCAAGTAAAAGCATTCCTTACCAGAAGCTCCTCCTCAGATAAAGCACTATGAAGAATCAAAGCAGCTACCCGAAGCACAGATTTCTACAGCATTAGTAGGAAAGAATAAACATAACTGGTCCGGGATCCCTGGGTAGCGCAGCGGTTTAGCGCCTGCCTTTGGCCCAGGGCGCGATTCTGGAGACCCGAGATTGAATCCCACGTCGGGCTCCCGGTGCATGGAGCCTGCTTCTCCCTCTGCCTGTGTCTCTGCCTCTCTCTCTCTGTGACTATCATAAAAAAAAAAAAAACCATAACTGGTCCTCCAAACCTACTTTTTTTCCCCTGAATGCTTACTTCACAGAGTATCATGGTGTTGGCTCCTGGATAGGAAAACTCACAAGAAACATAATAAGAGATGAGTACATTTATAGTAAGAGATGAGTCCATTTCTGATCAGTACCCAAAATGGGATACAACCTGAATGTATGGTGATACCCATTTTACATGCTACTTTTTAAAATTATTCTATTTAAAAGAAAAGCACCCCAAAAAGCACAAAAAAAGAGGAAAGCACAAAAGTAAAAATGAGCTCAATTAGCTAACAATGACAGGTATGTGTCAAAATGCTAGGGTAATTCTGGGGCATCTGGCTCTTGGTTTCAGCTCAGGTCGTGATCAGGGTCATGGGATGGAGTCCTGCATTGGGCTCTGCACTCAGTGCACAGTCTACTTAAGACTCTCTGCCCCTCTCTTCCTGTAAGCCCTCTCTAACATAAATAAATAAAATCTTTAGGGATGCCTGCGTGGCTCAGTGGTTGAGTGTCTACCTTTGGCTCAGGGCATGATCCCGGGGTCCTGGGATCAAGTCCTGCACTGGGCTCCCCTCAGGGAGCCTGCTTCTCCCTCTGCCGGTGTTTCTGCCTTTCTCTCTCATGAATAAATAAATAAAATCTTTAAAAAAAAAGGCTAGGACAATTTAATCTCCATTAATATCAGCAAGTAAATTCACTCACTCGGTGAATGCTGTGTGCCTATTATGTGGCAGACAGACATTAGCCCTGGAACTCGGGTTACAAAGTCCCTGCCCTGAGGAAGCTTCCAGTCAGGGGGTTTCCCATCACCAGGGTTTAGGGGCAAAGAGTAAGCAGTCATCTGACAAAAATGAGGTTGCCGGAAGTCAGACAGAGAGGAAATTCACACAGAGGTCCTCCAAGGGCCCATTCTGGAAGTCTCTGGCATAGGAATGGCAGTACAGAATACACTCATCTCCCAGTTTATTTGTCTCTAAAGCAGTCAGTGGCAGGTCTGGCCAACGAGGAAGGATGGGCAAAACTCAGGAAGGCTACCATCAAGCTGAGTGAGTGGGCAGCCAAATGACACCTTCCTTTATGGGGACAGGACTGCAGACTGGGCCCCAAGACATCAATCTGTGCACAGAAAGCAGCTGCCGAGGCCTGGGAGAGGAGGCAAGATACAAGGTTTCTTCTTGGGGTGACAAAAATGTCCTCAGCAGACTGTGGTGATAGCCACACAACTCCGGAAACATATGAAAACCGCTGAATTGTACACTTGGAGTGAGTTTTGTAGTATATGGCTTCTACTCCAATAAAGCTGGGAAAGAAAAAGCCAGCTATCTATCATACTGTCACGGCTGCAAGTGTCTGACATCACGGGAAGGGGTTAAGAGAAACCAAACCTCCCCCTATAGCCTCTAAGGAGAAAAGCCCTACTCTATATCCAAAAGGGTCATTTGATTGTGCCCAGACTACCATGCTGTTCTAAAACTCAGGAAGACTATGGAATAGACTTTCTGCAGAAGGGTGGGGGAGAAAGAAAAAAGAAAAAAGAAAAAGGCACAGGAAGGGAGAAGCCCAGTGGGAGAAATAGCCTAAAGGTGCAAGGTAGTTGGGGAAAGACAAAAAAAAAAAGAAAATGTGCAAAGTCACAAAGAGTCTGGCCAGGGTGAACGGAGCTTCTTTGATCATGGAAATCTTTAAAAGCTTAAGAGTACCCAAAATTGGGAGGTGAAGGGGGTGAAGGGTAAAGGAAAGCAAACCTACAGTTGGTTACACATGTTGGGAGGAAACAAGGCCCAGCAAGTCAATCTGCCTCTAGGACCTTGAGAACAAATCAGTGACCCTTCTTGGGCTTCCACTTCCAGTCTTCAAACGCACTGTGATTCCTAATTATGCTCAAATCCTTTCTCATTAATCAAGCAGAGCCCTTAAAGAACCAGGAGCTCTTCATGGCAGGGCTATCAGATTCCACTCTAAGTTCCCCACACAAAAATTTACTAAGAAAGTCACTCAACAGGTATATGGATGGCATATAAATGGACTAGCATTTCACAGGAGATATCAAAACCCTCTGAGTAGCCCATAGGGTTTTAAGACCTTGGCAAAACCTTTGACAAACCTTGTTGGTTTAGGCTGTAAAAAGTCCCCAGGAACCTGCAGGTTTGTTATGAAACTGTTGCAGCCTATTACGAGACTGTGTATTTTTTGCTGCCTGGTTGGCCAATATCATCTAAAACAAGTAATATAAACACTTCCACTTCCACATACTGCATAATAAAGTATCTTCAAAGCTTCTGACCATTTCAGACCTCAATTTGTAAATATCATCTATCATGCATGACAAAGTATCTCACAGGATTAATACTATCATTGAAACCCTGCCAACATTTGTGTATTGTGGGATTACAGAAACTGAACTACCCACCCCTGGTATGTGTATATGTAGTAGTCCACAGCTTTCTGCTTGTTAATGTGTCCTCAAGGAAATAATTTTAATGGAAGCACTTCATAGTAAAGTTCTCCCCAAGTACCAAAAGAAACATGGTAACAAGCTGGATAAAGGCATTTTTTGTAGATTTATACCAAAAGGCAGCTTAAGGAAAAAGCCAAAAAAAAAATCTGTTCATCTATTATAGTGTCCAGATTCTCAAAAACAATTTGTTCATAGTCATTGAAAAAATAGGATTTTTTAAAGGTAAAAGCCACTGACACTAAAAAAAGAAAGCTTAATAGGAAACCACTTTACAGCTGAGGCAATTTCCATTTCTTAAGAATATTAACTGCAGAAACTACAAGTAGTTACACATTCTTGAAAATGGCCCACTTGTACTTGGGAATACCACAGCCCTTGGCCCCTTGGCGATCCAATTCTCAAGCTCTGTTCAGGAGAGCAAAGCCTTCCTGCTTTCTTTTTCTTTACAACCCATGAAAAGCAGACTCCCCCCCCCCCCCCCCCCCAAGAATGAGAAATGCTAACCCAGGAAAGTCAGTAGTGGCTCTAACTGGTGCGACTATTAAAAACGAGTGCCTAGATTTGAAGTTTCCTTCATATTGTCCACTGCAACGGTCCTTAAACCATTTTATTGGTCTAGATACTGGTCTAATCCCCTCCATAGCTGCAGGGGATTACGCCCGTAGGGTTTGCAACAGTAAAAAAACTCTTTTAGGAAGGGAGAGAAGAATGTTAACTTGCAACAAGACAGAGAGAAATGGCCCCTCTTCAAATTTCCCAGCACAGCTTTGAGAGCTGTCCTATAGCCAAGTCTCCCCGGGGTTCTCCTAATCCTCGGCAGCCACTGAAGAGAGCCAGGATGAAACTTTTTTCTGAACAAAGAGAACTGAAAAGGGCCAAGTCTCAAAGTCACAGGCTCCCAGCTCGCCACTGGCTCAAAGCCAAGGAGCAGCCCGCGTGCTCAGGCCAGCGGCCCTGCAGCTGATGGACAGACAGCAGGCCGGGGAGGGCTGGGCGGACAGGGGAGGCCACAAATCAGTCTGAGCCCGGGGCCCTCTCCCGCTGCCCAGAGAAACCTCCCCAGGGTGACAGAGCTGCCCACCCGCGCCCCCCCCCAACCCCTGACCCCCGGGTCCCTGCCAATGGCATTTAACACTCGCCAGGCCTTCTGGCAGCCAAAGCCCCGTATCTGACATGACTGCCCAAGCATGTGTCTGGGCACGGTGTGCGCGTGTGCGGCTCCAGCTGCCATGACATTCCTACCTCCATGACGGAATCCGGCACGGACGCCCTCATGGCCTCGCAGGAGCGCACACCCACGCTGCCCGCGCTTACCGGTTCGCTCGCTGCCTCGCGGGAGGGAAGCTCAGGCTCTGCCCAGCTGAGGCGCACACGCGCTCTGCGCACCACCCCAGGCCACGTACTCTAAGGAGGTGCACAGTCGGCAGAAATGCACTCTGGGAAAGCCAACCGGGACCCGGACGGTGTCGGCACCGGACACGCTCGGCTGACAGCCTGTCCGCCTGCACTTGCGCAGCCTGTTGTCTGGAAGAGTTCTTCGGTCCCTTCGTGCGTGAGATTGGGGCCTGCCTCCTCGAGGAGGAGGCAGGGAGGCTGCCGGTCTCTGCCTTGGCTGCCCCCACGGGGGACGCTGATGGGGAGGCGCCACGCAGATTCTTGAGGCATGGAGCCTGCGAGTATGAACACAGACAGCGGTGGGCGCGCTTTTTCTGGAGGGCCCTCAACCTGAGAGCCGCGGGCCAAGCTGCTTTGTTCCAATTTCTTTTCACTCTCAGATCCGTGTGGTTCAGACTCCTGCCGGGGCCCCCCCGATCCCGGATTTTTCCTGTTTCCCCTGAAAAGCTGCTGGTTTGCTACCATGAGCACCTAGCTCCCAGGTCCTCAAAATCCTCAAAACCCTGGGGAAGGGAGGCATTCGGGAGAGAGAGAGGAAAACATACCCAAGGAAGCTAATCTATACCAGGACTCCTCCAACTGTGGGATCATGACCTCCAAAGAAACCGGAGAGAATTTCAAGGGGGTCAGAGGCCCTGGAGCCCAGAGCCCAAGACCTCCCAACATCTGTTGTCAGTGAGGGCAGAGTATTCTTTTGTAATACAATTTCCTCTCCTGCATCACCACCAATATTCTTTTTCTAGCCCCCATGTCTACCCAGCACCCCCTGCCACATGACCTCATCTCTCATTACTATCCAAATTATTGCCTCATTACATTGTCCTGTATTGTTCATTTCCCTTGGCAGCAGGGCTGAACTAAGAATTTTAAGAGGAATTCTACACATTTCCTGCCTTTGCTGCCCTATCATGAACACCATCTATCAGTTGGACCTTCAAAAAATATTTTATGATGCTAATATTAATAGTTAGCAACATCCACTGAGCACTTGTTATGTCTCAGGCACCACGCCAAGCACTATATTATCTGTATCAGCTGCTTTGATCATCTCAATTCTAGGAGGGAGGTACATAACTTACTATTTTACTCCCTTCTACATATATGAACACAGGAGCAGAGTCACTAAAGAACTTGTCTAAGACCAGAACTAGTAAGTGGCAGTAAGGCTCCACAGCCTACACTGCTTTTCTTCATGTTTTAGTGAGATATAATTCACATGTCATATAATTCACCCATTTAAAGTGTGCCACACATTGCCTTTTAGTGCATTTAGAGTTGTGTAACAATCACCACAATCAATATTACTCCCCTCCCCAAAAGAAACCCCATACCTTAGTCATCACATCACTTCCTGGGACCTCAGCAGCCAGCCATCAGCCACTGATCCTACACTCTCTCTATGGATTTGCTTGTTGTGGATCATTTCTCAGAACTGGAATCATACAGTATGTGATTCTAAACCTCTACCTGACACTGAGGAAGAGGATGTCCACTGACAAACTTCAAACCCCTGTTCCCCAAGCCAAATCCATATTACCAACAATTTCCCCCACAACATGAGACAGTATACATGGTTTCTGTTATTGGCTAGAGGTGAAATTGGGCAGGGGGTTGCTGGAGCCCTTGGGGAGTTATTAGGAGACAGCATGGCTCAAGAAAATGAGCACAGCCTCTGGAGTCGAAAAGATCTGTGCTCACCTCACACACTGCTGATGGTAATGTAAAATAGTACACAGTCACCATGGAAAATAGTTGGGCAATCCCCCCAAAAAAGTTTAACATAGAATTACAATGTGACCTGGTAACTCCACTCCTAGGTATACATACACAGTTGACCCCTGAATAACGTAGGGGCTTGGGACACCAACCCCCACCCCTACCAATGCAGTCAAAAATCTGCTTAAAACTAGATACCCTGAAAACTTAACCACTAATAGCCTACTGACCAGAAACCTCACTGATAACACAGTTAATGCATATTTCGTATGTTATATACTGTATTCACACAATAAAATAAGCTAGACAAAAGAAAATGTTACTGAGAAAATATAAGGAAGATGGGGCAACTGGCTGGCTCAGTTGTTAGAGCATATGACTCTTGATCTTGGGGTTGTAGTTTCGAGCCCCACACTTTGGAGTAGAGGTTACTTTAAAAATATAAAGAACTTTGGGGAAAAAAAACCATAAGGAAGGATGAGTAACATTAACAGTAATGATTTTAAAAATCCACAGGGCAGGGGATCCCTGGGTGGCTCAGCAGTTTGGCGCCTGCCTTTGGCCCAGGGCGCGATCCTGGAGTCCCAGGATCGAGTCCCACGTCGGGCTCCCGGCATGGAGCCTGCTTCTCCCTCCTCCTATGTCTCTGCCTCTCTCTCTTTATCATAAATAAATCAATAATCTTTTTTAAAAAATCCATGGGCAGCCCCAGTGGCGCAGCGGTTTAGCGCTGCCTGCAGCCCAGGGCGTGATCCTGGGGACCCTGGATCGAGACCCACGTCAGGCTCTCTATATGGCGCCTGCTTCTCCCTCTGCCTGTGTCTCTGCCTCTCTCTCTCTCTGCATCTCTATGAATAAATAAATAAAATTAAAAAAAATAAAAATAAAATAAAAATTAAAATAAAAAAATAAAAAAAAATCCACAGGGCAGCCCGGGTGGCTCAGCGGTTTAGCACCACCTTCAGCCCAGGGTGTGATCCTGGAGACCCGAGATCGAGTCCCACGTCAGGCTCCCTGCATGGAGCCTACTTCTCCCTCTGCCTGTGTCTCTGCCTCTCTGTGTGTCTCTCATGAATAAATAATTAGAATCTTAAAAAACCTCCACATATAAATGGGCCTCCACAGTTCAAACCTGTGTTGTTAAAGATCAACTGTAGTCAAGACAATTGAAAACAGGTGTTCAGACAAAAACGTGTGTGTGAATGGTAATAGCACTATTCAAAATAGCCAACAAGTGGAAACCCAATGTCCACCAAATGACAAATGGATAAAACATGTGGTATGTCCATGTGGCGGAATAGTATTCAGCCATAATAAAAAGAAATTAAATACCAAAACATTATGCTAAGTGATAGAAGCCAGGTACAAAGGCCAGATTTTTTTTTAGGATCCATTTACATGAAATATCCAGAATCGGCAAAATCCATAGAAACAGAAAGGAGATTAATAATTGCCAATCTGGGAGTCCCTGGGTGGCTCAGCAGTTTATCACCTGCCTTCAGCCCGAGGCGTGGTCCTGGAGACCCGGGATCAAGTCACACATCAGGCTTCCAGCATGGAGCCTGCTTCTCCTTCTGTCTGTGTCTCTGCCTCTCTCTCTCTCTCTCTGTCTCTGTGTGTGTCTCTCATGAATAAATAAATAAAATCTTTTAAAAATTGCCAATCCAATGGATATGGGGTGGGAGAGGAGTAGTAACTTAATGGGTGCAGAATTTTACTTCTGAGAGGATGAAAATGTTCTATAATTAGAAAGTGTTGACAGTTGCACAATGCCGAGAACATACTAAGTGCCACTGGATTGTACCCTTTAAAATGGCTGAAATGGTGAATTTTCGGGATGCCTGGGTGGTTCAGCAGTTGAGCAGCTGCCTTCTGCTCAGGGCGTTATCCCAGGATCCAAGATCGAGTCCCTCATCAGGCTCCCTACAAGGAGCCTGCTTCTTCTCCCTCTGCCTATGTCTCTGCCTCTCTCTCTCTCTCTCTCATAAACAAATCTTTAAAAAAAAAAAAGAAATGGTAAATTTTCTGTTATGTGAAACTTACCTCAATAAAAAATAAATGAAAGAGTAAAAAAAGTGGGGGGATACCTGGGTTGCACAGTTGGTTAAGCGTCCAACTCCTGGTTTCAGCTCAGATCATGATCTCAGGTTCATGAGATTAAGCCCTGTGTCGGGTTCCAAGCTCACTGAAGGGTCTGTGAAAGTTTCTCTCTCCTGCCCCAGCCCTCCCCACGCTCACTCACACTATCTCTAAAATAAGAAATAAAATAAGTAAAGAAATCTTAAAAAGAAAGATACTAACACTTTTTTAAAAATTAAAAAAAAGAAAATCCTGGGGCACTTGAGTGGATCAGTTAAGCATCTGTCTTCAGCTCAGGTCATCATCTCGGGGGGGGGGGGGGGGCTGGGGGGGGTTCCTGAGATAGATGACCCCCACCCATGCATCAGGCTCCTTACTCAGGGGCCAATCTGCTTCTTCCTCTCCCTCTGCCCCTCCCCCTGCTCATGTGCTGCTCTCTCTCAAATAAATAAATAAAATCTTCAAAGAAAACAAAATCCTGGGGCACCTGGCTGGCTCAGTTAGTGGTAAGTATGACTCTTGATCTCAGAGTTGTGAGTTTGAGCCCCATGCCAGAGGTAGAGATTTCATTAAAAAAAAAATTTCTGGTGATCCCTGGTGGCTCAGTGGTTTGGCGCCTTCCTTCAGCCAAGGGCGTGATCCTAGGGTCCCGGGATCGAGTCCCACATCAGGCTCCCCGCATGGAGCCTGCTTCTCCCCCTGCCTGTGTCTCTGCCCCTCTCTCTCTCTCTCTGTTTCTCTCATGAATAAATAAATAAAATCTTTTTTAAAATATCTTTAAAAAATTTTTTTTTCTTTTAAATCTGGAGTTCAAATCTCATGCTGCCTGATCCTGTGCAAGGGGCAGAAGTCACAGTTCAACTGAGTGCAAAATACATTTGACGATGTTTTTTGTGAGAATTAAAGGAGGAAATACATGGAAATCAATACTGACACTTAGAAAGTTCTCAAGTAAGCGAAGCCATTGGTGAGCCAAGGATCAAAACCACTGCCCTCACTCTAAGCAAAGAGACCAGCTCCTTCCTATTCTCTACCGGAAACAGTGACATTTCTATCAACATTTCTACAGACAACAGAGTGATCCTAAGTAGCAAATAACAACAGAAAAATTGGAGGATCCATAACAACAGGACTGCTTTGAACTGGAGATTGGAGAATCCAGAATTTTCTTTACAAAACCTTTTTAAGGGACACCTGGGTGGTTCATCGGTTGAGTGCATCTGCCTTTGGCTCAGGGCGTGGTCCTGGAGTACTGGGATCCAGTCCCATATTGGGTTCCCTGCGTGGAGCCTGCTTCTCCTTCTGCCTAGGTCTCTGTCTCTCTCTGTGTCTCTCATGAATAAATAAAAATTTTAAAAAACAAAAACAAAAACCTTTTTAAACCATCAGACCCCAACCTAGAGGGCCCATTCCCAATGAAGCACAGCAACCTCATAAATTTGATGTAGCTCCTGGATAGCAAAAAGTTTTAAGGCTAAGAATCTCAGTCAATCTACAGAAAAACCCAAGGCTTTTCAAGAATAATAGAGCCACTCTGGATCCAAAGCATCTTTAGTGAGGGGGATTATAGGAGATGATACACACAGAGCAGAGCATTTGTAGTTTGTGAAGAATCCTTCCCTCCAAACAGAAAATAAGGTATTTCTTTCCTGGAACAGAAGGGCAGCATTTTATTGTCATTGTCGTCAGAGTGCTTGTCTATGTATTTATATGCGATATGAATGTCTATTTTTGAAAACTAATTTCTCTCTAAGGCACTGTTTTCCCTTTGGAAATGAGTCTTTAACATGATCAAAAGTTTCCCGAGGAAGAAATGGTTTCTATAATCCATAAGAGGAAAAATACACAGAAAGAGACGCAGACACCACTGAATATAGGCCTGTTAAGATTCATGCCAGACTCTGGAAAGACATGCTTCTAATATGCTTTCAATGACTCTATGAAGACTGTTCAAGGAGGGCTTAAATATGCGGCCAGCCCTAGCTCACCTGGCTCCAAGGAAGCCTTCTCACCATTCCACACTGGACAATGCTTCATCCACCACATCAGCAATTTTGAGTAAGCAAGAGGTCAAACAATCCAGCATACCCCTCAATATAAAACCAGAAGTCAGCTCTCTGCATGTTACCTGGCCCTCCCACGCAGCACAAGATGCCCCTGGTGAAGGGATCGACTGGTGCTAAGAGTCATGGTCAGTGGGTCATTAATGGCAGCAGTTCAGACAGCACAAAGGAGATCATCTAGGAGAAGCTACTATGAGAATGAAAGGGACCTACTATGCTCAAGAATGCATAGTAGGGGGGCTCCTGGGTGACTCAGTCAGTTAAACATCCAACTCTTGGTTTGGTTTCAGCTCAGGTCATGATCTCAGGGTCCTAGGATCACGGGAGTCCACTTGTACCTCTGCCTCCCTCTCTGTTCCTGCCCCTGCCTCCCCCCACCCATTCACACTCACACTCTCTCAAATAATCTTTTTTAAAAATGAATGCATCAAAGGGTATTCACTAGAGCCTGCTATGCTATAACACTCATTTTGAAAATATGAATTTGTTCCAATGTGACTGATACCTTAAGAAATAACCTGAGCATGTGAATTTCACATTTGCTAATGTCACGTTTCACTTTTGCCTGCCATATTTGTTGTACTTATGTATTTCCTAATCACTTAGCACATGCAAAACTATGCTATTTTTTATTAGGTTCTTTAGTTTTTAAATGTGCTATTATGTTTTTTAGTGCTGTACTCTAGCCCTAATCTTCTCATGCCTGTGGTTTTACTGCATGATTCTGCAGAGCACAATGGTCTTTAGGAATTAATATGTTACGTTACAGCAGGACTAACTGTACTTTCCTGCCAGGTCTGTGAAGTCAATAGGTTGAGTGGCGGGTGCACACTTAGTTGATCACTAACTTTTTACTTACCCTTTCTTTTTTTTTTATTTTTAAAGATTTATTTATTTATTTATGATGGGGGGGGCAGGCAGAGACACAGGAGGAGGGAGAAGCAGGCTCCATGCCGGGAGCCTGATGTGGGACTTGATCCCTGGACTCCAGAATTGCGCCCTGGGCCAAAGGCAGGCACTAAACCGCTGAGCCACCCAGAGATCCCCTACTTGCCCTTTCACCAGAACTTCAGGTTAATAAAAGTGACTCTTTTGCCAAGCCCAGGGGAAGGTGTACCAGGTATGGTCTGCTTAAGACCCTACATATCTAAGTGGAAAATGTAACCAAAATCAAACTTTCCAGCTGCCAGTCAGAAGGGACCAAGTTAACATCTGTCACAGGATCAAATAATATCAAGAGTAATAAGAAAAAAAATAGCAGGCTTAAAAAATGGGGCAAAGATGGGCAGCCCAGTTGGCTCAGTGGTTTGGCACTGCCTTCAGCCCAGGGCATGATCCTGGGGTCCTGGGTTCGAGTCCCACATCGGGCTCCCTGCATGGAGCCTGCTTCTCCTTCTGCCTGTATCTCTGCCTCTCTCTCTCTCTCTCTCTCTCTCTGTGTGTGTGTGTGCCTCATGAATAAAAATCTTTTTTTTAAATAAAAATCTTTTTAAAAAATGAGGCAAAGACTTGAGCAGATATCTCAAAGATCTACAGATGGCAAATAAGCATATGAGAAGATGGTCCACATCACAGGTCATTGGGGAATTGTGAATGAAAACAACAATGGGCTACTGCACACCAATGAGAATGGCCAGAATCCAAAACACTGACAATACCAAATGGTGCTGCAGGTGTGGAGCAACAGGAACTCTCATTCATCGCTGGGGCGGGGGGGGGGGGGGGGGGGGGGGCGGGATGCAAAATGGCACAGCCACTTTGGAAGAGAGTTTGGAAGTTTTTTATAAAACTGAAGATACACATACTCCTTGGTATTTATCCAAATGAGCTGAAAACTTATTCTGCACAAAAACCTGCATAGAGATGTCTAGAGAAGCTTTGTACAAAATTACCAAAATCTGGAAGCAGCCAACACAGCCTTCAATAGGTAAATGGGAGAAACAAACTGTGGCGATCCAGACAATGAAATATTATTCAGGGCTAAAACAAAGTGAGCTATCAAACCACGAAAAGACATGGAGGAAGCTTAAATTCCTATTACTCAGTGAAACAAGCCAAGCTGAAAAGGTTACATACTGGATGATTCCCACTCTATGATGTTCTGGAAAAGGCAAAACTACGGGAGACAGTAAAAAGATGAGTGGTTGCCAGGGGTTCGAGGGAGGGAGGGAGGAATGACCAGGCAGAGCACAAGTGATTTTTGGGGCAGTTAAACTCTTCTGTATGATACTATAGTGATGGACACACATCACTATACATTTGTTCAAGCTCAAAGAATGTACATCACCAGGAGTGATCCCTGACATAAAGGATGGTCTTTGGGTGATGAGGATCTATCAGTGTAGGTTCACCAATTTTAACAAATGTCCCACTCTGGAGCAGAATGTTGATAAAAGGGGAGGCTGTACTTTCTGCTCAAATTTGCTCTATGAACCTAAAATTTCTCTAAAAAAATAAAGCCCATTGAAGAGCTCTTAAATCAAAGTAAAAATCCCTTTCAAAAACATGTATGCTCATTATTGTAGCAATGCAACATGAGAGTTTTCCTCAGAGAACTCAAAATGCACAAAGAATTGCACTTTAATGTATCCAGATGAGGGCAGCCCGGGTGACTCAGCGATTTAGCAGTCTCCCAGAGACCCAGGATCGAGTCCCACCTCAGGCTCCTTGCATGGAGCCTGCTTCTCCCTCTGCCTGTGTCTCTGCCCCTCCCTCCCCCACCTCAAATAAATAAATAAAATCTTTAAAAAATAATGTATCCAGATGAACCCACTACCAGAGCAAACAGCCATGCACAAGATAAAAGGCCTAATGAATCGTGACAATCTTGATTCCTGTATAAAAAGGAGCCATGCAATCTTTCTCTTTTTCATGGCAAGAGTAGAGCTACCCAATTTTTCAAAGTTAGTCTGTCCCCGGGATCCCTGTGTCACACACAGTCCTGTCCTTCAGCAGAAGACCAGAGCAGGGCCACAACCTGTTGTTAAATCTGCAGGGAATTAAGGTCATTTCCTTTCAAAGAAAGTTTTTTACTGAGGATCTCAAAGTTCAAACTTGGAAAGAGGAAAGAGAGAGGAGAGGAACTTTCAGGTTGCTATAAATGTCTCTTTCGGTCTTCGGTTTGAAAGGTTACATAAGGATGCACAATTACCTGAGTAGGAAGGAGAGCCCAAGCCAAAAGCAGACTCCAGGCATTGTTCTTGGCACATGTAAAGCATTTCCAGAAAGCTTCAGAAGGCTTCAGACCTTGCACTATGGAACTACGTGTACAAGCAGGGACCTTGAAAGGTTCCAAGTCAGGTATCACTCCCCCAGGGTGTCATCAAAGACCTTAACAGGAACCAAGAGCCCTAAGATGTCATATCTCAAGCATACTCATCCTCACTCCCTCTTCAAATCTCTCACTAGCCAGAGCTCCCCTTTCTGACCCACCACCTGAAGAAGAATATCTAGAGTATCTGGACTCCACTTGAAAACTAAGGCCTTGGGATGCCTGGGTGACTCAGCAGTTGAACATCTACCTTCGGCTCAGGGCATGATCCTGGAATACCGGGATCAAGTCCCACATCGGGCTCCCTGCATGGAGCCTGCTTCTCCTTCTGCCTAAGTCTCTGCCTCCCTCTCTGTGTCTCTCATGAATAAATAAATAAAATCTTAAAAACAAAACAAAAAAAACTTAGGCCTTCTCAGTACAGTCTCTAACCCTGCTGGGAAGCACTGCCCTTCAGATGCCTCTCACCTCTACCCCAAAGCCCTTTGGAACTCAGAGGCCACACATCAGAGCCTGGAACCACATGCTCAGGCTCATACTCAATGTATATCTGCTTACATCAAAATATTCAAATGTATCTTGATACAGGTAACTGATGCCTCAAGAGCCTGATTATTATTTCCTCACCAATCTCCTGTTCTTTTTCAACTTGTGGACAAATAAAGTAAATGGATTTATAGGCAACACAACCTCTGCCTCACAGGAACGTGTCTTTTTTTTCTTTACAGTAGAGAATTTAGTCCAAGGATTTAGTACATTTAGTTTGAGCATTTTAGTACTGCTCGCAGACTGGGGAGCCTGCAGTAATGTCTGCGAATCAATTTTTATGGGGTGGCAGGGGAAAAGGAGCATAAAAATATTTGTCATCGTGATGGTCTTAGGAAACACTGAAGAATTCAGTTGTTAAACATCAGGAACAGTCAAAAGAATTGGGCTCATTTGGTTTTGAATTTTACTTAAGAGTACTTATAATCAGAACAGAAGTAACTGTTGTTTTTTTTTTTCTGAGATAGGCTCTCTGTCCAATGTGGGGCTCGAACTCATGATCCTGAGACCAAAAGTCCCACAATATGGACTGACCCAGCCAGTCACCCACAGAAGGAACTGTTTTAACAACGGCAACACCTCACATTCACATTATGCTGAAATGTGCATATATATATATAATCTTCACATATATTATGTTGTCCTCACCCTAAGCTCTGAGGGTATAATCCTATTTGACAGTTAGGGAAACTGAGGCTCGGTTTCCAATCAGAAAAACAAAGATGAAATCTGCTTCTAAGAGGTTGGTGAGGCTGGGAGAAGGCACGCAGAGCTAAATACTGGAAGTGCCCGGCCCCCGGCTAACCAGGATGGGCACTGCAGTCCTCATTAAAATGCAAGCCCTCCAACTGCTGAGAGCTGCTGAGCTGCCCCATGTCCACCTCCCGGCCACAACTAATGTTTGATTTGTGGATGTATTATAGATGCATATGTATAATTAGGCTAATGCTAAAATTAAAAGACATCCCTAAAATAATACCAGTTTGACAGAGGGATAGGGCCGGGATTTGGGATTCACTGAGAGCACGGATAAGGGTCCTTTGTACGGTAGCCTGCCTATGCGAGGGGCCTTACAGGGGAAGGGGAGGCCACTACACAGCCGTAGGGACACTAGAGTCCATTTTACTTGGGGTTTTTTGTTGTTTTCTTTCTTTCTTTCTTTTTTAATCTAAGCAGTTCTTTCAGCGGATTCTAGCAGGGACACAAATGGAATTGAAAAATGTTTAAACAAAGAATACATATTTGCTTGTTCAAATTAAAATGACTTCGAGGCACATTATCAAGAAACTTTATCTGTAAAGTAATTGGGCAAAGCACAAGGGCTCTTAATTTTAACACGTAATGTTTCAGAGAGAATGAAAGGGACATGATTTTATTCCCTTTCAAAGAGCAGCAATAAAGACCCTGATGATCCTGTATTACACACGATATGCAGCTCTTAATGCCATTAATGGAAATGGGAGGCAGGTGCATATACTCAGAGACTAAAGAACAACCTGAGAAGTGGCTATTAAGTCAGAGATCTGTCTATTCAGATCCCCCCCCCTTCTGCCCTTGTTTTAAGGACCAGCTCAATAACTGGCAGAGTTGTTAAGGCATTAATAGTCCTAATTCACGCTGACACACTTGAAGGAAAAGTATCTATTCTGTGAGTACAAAGGACTCCCCCCTTCGTCCAGTTTCTAGTCTGTTTAGTTTGTTTTTGAGACTAGAGCTAATTTTATGCAGAATTAGATTTTCAAAAAAAAAAAAACCTCATCTGTTAATCCACCCAGTGCTTTGGGACCCCAAGCTAATTCTCATGCCTATTAGAGATCAGATTCTATCATAATACTCAGGGGAGGGGTGGGGGGGAGCAGCCAGAAGCCCCCCCCCCCATCCCTTCAGTCAGGGAATCCTCGTGCAATCTGGCACGGTGGTAGCAAAAGCTGGAATGTGCAGTACATAAAGGAGGGGTCCCTACACCTCTGGTCAACAGGCCGCTTAAATCTGCACTGACTTATGATCAGCCAGATCCTGACAGGACCCTGTTTTCACATATGTCCACTAAATCTTACTTGGCCACAATGCATTAGCCTGCATTCACAAGAGCGAAGTGGCTTTATGGACAAAAGCCTACAGTTATCCCAGGGGTGGGCTGAAAGTCTCTCCTTTGGTCTCCCAGTATTTCCTGTTATTGTAGTAATGCTGCATGAAAGACAGCAGTAGGTTTCAATTATATGCTGCAAATAATTCTCCCGAAACATTTTGTAGTGATATTAGTTCCTTGTTGTTTATCGCTGCCAGAGTGGAAATTGGAAGCAATTCTGGTGAATAAAGGTTAATATCTGAACATCAAGTAAATAAATAAGAGTCCACAGAAGACTAAATGAGATTTCCACCTTGTTAGTGAATTAGGGTTTATGGCTTTAAAATGTTATTCTCAAATTCTTTCCTGAAAGGTTTAGGAATAATTATATACCACTTAAAGGACAGGCAGGGCCAGATAAACCTAATAAGTCTATAATTTGTACTAGAGGCAGGGCTTCCTGTAAATGCGAGCTGGATTTAATTTTATCATTTGTACTTTGAAATGTTTGTTGATTATTAATCACATGGTATGTCAGACTTCTGAGGCTGCAGTCCCTCGTTCTTCTGATACATGAGGGCTCAAATGCGTGAACAGGGTTCCCCCAGTAAGCTCATCAGTTACTAACTTTGAGCATCCATTCACACTCAGCTCTATTGCCTTCATGTTAGACTCAGGTTTAAGAACTAGATGATCAGAAGCTGGTTTCTGCTAACACCTGCGTATAATCTAAAAGCCATTTTCTTGATTCTACTGCTGGGCTCTCCTATAGCTAAAGTAGGTAGATAGTATCATATCCTTTCAACAGATAAAGGCACTAGAGATAAAGGTTTGCAGCTAAAGGCACTTTAGCAACTCTGGGCATAACAAGTTAGGTGGCAGACTAGAATGTGCACTTATCCAGGAGCACAAACAGGCAGAAGTTCTTACTTTTGAGGCTTCACACTGAGAAGACGACCGTGCCTATACCTGGCAGTGACCAGTCTTAACCCTTGATGTTTTCAATCCACTTTATATCGAGGGAAGAATGTGCTTCAAAGTCTAACCTCCCCACTATTAGATCAAAGCACTATGCTAAAGATGCCGCCTTGGAAAGGGCTTCTGGGAATATATGCCTTTTTTCATGTGAAAGAAGTGGAGTATTTTTCAAATCAAGCTAATAAACATTTCCTGAGACTCTGTACTGTATGCAAGGCATGATGGGATTATAAAGCTGAGTAAGACATGATACCAGACTTTGGGGAGCTTCTGACCCTATAGAGGCAATAAAATCAATAATCAATTTTAACATAAAGTATTATTCCCTTGAGAACTGAGACTGTCTCTTATTCATTTTTTTATTTAAATTTTGTTAGCAGGGCACCTTGGTGGCTCAGTGGTTGAGCGTCTGCCTTTGGCTCAGGTTGTGATCCTGGGATCAAGTCCTGCATCGGGCTCCTTGCATGGAACCTGCTTTTCTCTCTGCCTATACAGTGTGTGTCTTACTTGTTTTTATATCCCTACTACCTGACACTTAGCTGGGCACACAGAAGATGTTTAATAAATGTTTATGGAATAAACGAACAATTCACTATCCTGATGTCCATTCACTTCTTCACTTACTCATTCACAGCAAAATGCTATGGGGAAGAAGGAGAGATGTCCACCCACGGGTATAAGAGAAAATGGATGTGAAGGTCTATGTGAGATGAGCGGGATGTTTCATTGTCACAAGTAGGAAGAGGCGACAGTTCCCACTACTCCCTGGGAATGAGTAGTCTGACTTGGCTACGTATAGATAAGAGTACAAGGTGTGGGAAGAGGGGAACATAAATCTGGGAAGGTAGAAAGATCAGGGATGGATGGGAGGGTAAAGGGCCTCTACCTCCGGTGACTGCTGTGACCACAAAATACACATGTGGCCAGCACCACAGATTGTGGGTATGTAACCACTATGGGTCTGACGGCTATAGAAACTATTCTGAACACAATGATTGATCATTTGAGTTAGGTTTTCATGCAGAAACTATGGAAGGATACCTATTTGGATGTTAATACCTTGCAGTTTACAACATACTGAAGGAGGAATAGTTTGATTCAAATTCCCACTCTGGACTATGCATTGAGACAGGGGAGTGGGATCTCCGCGGCTGCTTTCAGAAGTTTGTGTGCAACATTCCAGGCACCAGCCAGATAACCAAACCATAAACATACACATGGACTGAGGCAGCCTGTACTGCCAAGCACCCTACTTTAAGCAGACAGGCACATCCAAGCCAGCTTTCTCTTTAGAATCCAAACTTCAGAAGTATGCCTCCAGCTTTCTCAAATAGCTACTTGTCCTAGCTATTTACTTCAAACTTAAAAAAAAAAAAACCCTTTATGAAATAAGGTGTCTTCTGATGCAGATCTGACTGTATAGCTAGACCCTGGGATAGACTGCCTTCCCTGGCCCCCTCCCCAGCCCCCTCTTCTTGGTCTGTTCCTTTGCCTCCTCTTATCCACCTGCTTTTCCTTCTTAATTAATTAGCACAGAGGAGAAACATGCTTATTAACTACACGAATGTCTAGCCTAAGACAGATGGGAATATAGTGACACATAGCCTATCTGGAGCCTTGAAATAAGCCCCCAAAGGCTCTGATCAGCCCAAGTCCAAGGGCTGGAGTCCTAGGAGAGGCCCTTCCTCACAACTTATGTGTGCTTCTTGGCATAGAGTTCTGATGAGCTTAATGCTACGGTTTCTAAGACCACAAGGGAAGCAGCCAAGAAGGAGGGACAGAAGTGACTAAAAGCAGGCATGCTGACAGCAGTACAGAATGACAGCTGACGGCAAGGAAGGAGACAAAAACCATTCAGAAAGCTCAGTTACCCAGAACTGCTCATTTCAAGGTTTTATTGTATTCAAGAATACATATGCAATGAGGAAAGGGCTTTCCTCCTATTCCTCTTATCTTTCCAGATCATCTCATCAGCTCTCAACGCCTTTGCAGTGAAAACACAGAATATCAGAGCTGGCCAGGATCTTGGTGACCAGCTAAGTTCAAAGCCCTCATTTTCTGAACACCAGGAACGGGGCCCTAACATGCTGACTTCCTGAATGCCCATCACCCAGCCGGCCAGTGGCAGAGCAGGGAAAAGCACCCAGGTCTCCTGGCTCCTGGCCCAAAGCTTTCTTCTTCCTGGCAGGGATATGCTTCTCTGCTTATGTTATAGCTTGCGTGCACTTAAAGAACAGCAAAACAAAACAAAACAAAAATCAGCTTGCTTACAGTATAATGAATCTGAAATTCACAACAAACTGCAAAGACAGTAGCTTAGAACTTCTGAAAAGGTCAGTGAAAGGAATTAAAAGCTCTATATATGTTGTCAAGTTCCTAGAAAGCCCTCCCTAGTCACATTTTTATTGCTGTTATTGCTATCAATTGCCCTCACTTAGAAGACGGAAACATCTTTAGTATCGGGGCTCTAGAAGTTACAGTGAATTTGTAAAACACCATGCAGCAAGCCTCCCTTCAAGGACAGAAAACTTTCTCGGCCTCAGCAGATGGCCCCTTTCCACTCATTGTTACCATAGAGTGCTAGCACAAAAAAGCAATGTGGACTGCTTTTACTCCCTGCATTCACTCTCCTGATCATTCCCCATCTTCCCAGGAGGCCACTGGTAAGTCAGGATTGGGAGAGCAAGAGAAGAAAGTCTGGAAAAGAAATACCTGGATCTCAGATCCCTTTAGTTATACACTGGTGTGGTTTTGGTGGTTTCAACTGGTTAGCTCTTTAAATTGGCTCGCACCCTACATCTTGTTCTTAATTATTAACAGGGCTTTAGTCTGTTAAATGTGCTACAGTCGACAACACCAAAAAAAAAAAAAAGTGTTCAAGTACAGAGGGAGGACATGGGAATCAGAAAAACTCTACCTTTCTTCAAACTACCTGGAGTATTATTGTATAATTCTGGGCTGTGCACATGAAGCAAGACATAAATTGAACTGAAGGCTCAGAAGAAGCGGAGGGGGGTAGTCTAGCACAGGGAAGAAGATTTAAAGGGATTTCTACATAGTAGTAATTCTTAGGACATCATTAAGTCCCACGAGCCCTAGGTGTGACAGTCTACCAACAACCAAAGGTTACAAGTGGGGAGTCCTTTCACTTATAACTCATCCAGAAGCCACTGGTCAATCTGCTGTCCCCTGTAGCTATTATCAGCTAAAGAAAGCGTAGCCAAAGCCACATCAGGGCTACTGGGGGAGAGTCCTGAACACCAGGGTCCCTGGGACCATGTGGACACCACGCTGGCCTGGACTCTCAAAGGGACAGCTCCTCCCAATAAGGATACCGAGGCTGTGAATGATTTATCACTCCTGTGCATTACAGGAAACTCATCTACTCTGTCGCCTCTTCTGGGTCCTCACTCTGTTCCCATAGAGGGTACCCCAGGAAGAGGCAGAAAAGCCAGAAATGGCCCTGCCCTAAGAAAGGTACAGCTGTCTTACAACCATAGACCTTACTGGCACACTCCTCTTTCAAGGCCCCATTGAGGGAGAAGAGCATAATAATCATGCGCCATTTGTCAGCCCCAAAAGCAGCAGCTACCCACTCTCCTCTTCCCCTGCACCCCCCCTGCATGCCCCTCCTCCTCCACCCCACCCTTTAAAAGCACCTCTTTCACCAGCCACCTGTCAAAATAAAGCAAGCTACGGATCTTTCAAAAACTGACACTGGAAAGAAGCCGTTGGACAATTTCTTTCCAGGACCTGTTGAAAGATAAAAGACGAAGCAGACAATTTAAAAGGCGAGACTGTACCCTCCCAATCACAAAGCTGAAAGCAGACAAACCGTGGAAGCCAATGACATAGGAAACGCCCTTTGACCAGAGGCAGACATTAGGCATAGCGAAGTTATTTTCCATAAAGAATAAGAAGCTGAATTAAGCCATTTCACAACTAATAGTCATAAAATCTTTTCATTGTAAAAAAGTGGGAGAGGAGGGAGAACGGAGGGTTATTACGAGCTCCTCCTTTTAGAAACAATGACACTGCTTTCTAGGAAGTTCTGTTTAGATGACAAATGTTTTAGGAAGCGTTTTGTTTGGGTTGTTTTTTTTTTTTTTTTTTTTGCCTCGTTTTGTTTTGTTTTTTTTAAAGCAAGACACACAGACATGTGGGAGACTCTGCTCCAATGAAAGAGCAGAAGAACCACAGAAGGAAGGCCCTGCCCTTCAAGCAACTCCTTTCTACTCACGTTCGGGCTGAATCCCCTCCCACTCGCCAACATTTCAGCTGTTTCTGGGAATATGGCTGAATGAAGTTTTTAGGAACCAAAGTAGGTGCAGGTTCCTGCCAAGAGCTCAGAGAGGGTACAGCTGGGAAATGCCAGGGAAAAAGTGAATTCTTAGGGCTGACCAGCAACCCGAGTTAAACCTCAGATTTCCTCCCCTTTCCCTCCCCCTGCAGACCTAGAACACAGCAGCCTGGTGTGTGCTGCACTTCCAGTAGGCTTTAGGCACCAGGGAAGTTTCCTGCTTTTACACCTTCTGAACATTTATAAAGCAAGCAAACAAGAAACTCATCGTAAAACTGAATTTTTTTAAAGATTTATTTATTTATTCATGAAAGACACAGACAGAGAGAGAGAGGCAGAGACATAGGCAGAGGGAGAAGCAGGCTCCTCACAGGGAGCCTGATGTGGGACTCAATCCTGGATCCCAGGATCATGACCTGAGCTGAAGGCAGGCACCCAACCGCTGAGCCACCCAGGCGTCCCGTAAAATTGAATTTAAGGAAATCATTCAACAGAAGCCTAACGTGGAAATGAAGATCATCACTATTGTGCTCAATATAAAACCAAACACAAACATGCACACCTATACAAACCACAGGAAATAATCTCAACGTCCACATGGGGAGCCCAGAACAGAGTATACTACATTTACTTCAGGGAATATTACACAGCCATTTGAACTGTACAGAACAGTGTATAACTGTAGAGGTACTTTTCATGGTACGTTAAAAAGAAGAAATATACCAAGTAGTGTGTACTACACTTTAAACCAAGTGCGAGACGCCTGGGTGGCTCAGCGGTTGGGTGTCTGCCTTCAGACCAGGGCGTGATCCTGGAGTCCCGGGATCGAGTCCCACATCGGGCTCCCTGCATGGAGCCTGCTTCTCCCTCTGCTTCTGCCTGTGTCCCTGTGTCTCTCATGAATAAATAAATAAATAAAATATTTTAAAAATAAATAAATAAACCAAGTGCAACCGTATGCACATGAGTAGGGACTGGACAGCGATCCGCAAAGGATATAGAAGTTATTCTTCATTATTGTCATACCATCTTTCCAATTGGAAAAAATGTAACCTACCATAAACCATAATCTCTGGAGGCCAAATAACACTATAACACTACACAGCTCAGTGCCAGGTTCAAAGTCCTGAGGGCAAGGAGAAGAAAAACTGGCCAAAGGAGCAGAAGAACTACAGTCCAGATCTCCCAAATGGTCTGAATTCCTAGATCTCAAGTGGCTTCAGCCCACAGCTTTGCCTTTCCCCCGGTGTGCAACTCTCTGGTTTTCTGGTCCATTCCAGGTGGCTGTGTTGGCGGTCATCACGATGTTATTAGCTACTTCGCAGGACAGTTTGGACTCAGAAACCAAAAGATATGAATTCATACACAAAAGAAAGCAGTTACCAACAAAGAAGAGTTTGATTTTTTTAGACTGAAGACAATACCATGGACCAGAAGGACTGACCGGATTTCTCAAATCTCGTTTCTTTGGATTTCATGGCAGATCAGTACAAGAAATGAAATCACTGATGACACTGATCATTACACTGTTCACTGTTTGGCTGAAGAATCTACATAACAAATACTTTCTAGATTTAGCAAAAAGAAAATGTCTCACCTAAGGAGCTGTTAAGGCTTCTTTTTATCACATAAACAGAAAATGCAGAACCAGTTTAGGGCCCTGTTTTACCTCCACTAACTGCAAAGCCTACTAGTCAAGTATGGATGCCTCATTCCCTGCAATAATTGCCTTGTTTTTCAAGTTCTTTATTCCATCTTCCCTCCATGTATCTTTTTATTTTTGGTTTATATAAAATAGTACATAACACATTGAAAAAAAGACCCATAGCAAGTGCTCGGTAAATGCTATCTACAGTTACTGAGATAATAATTAACAACACATGATTGTACGAATCTTGTTGAATATGGACTAAATAATTTTAAGTATGTAGGGTTTACATCATTACAATTAAAATTTTAAAACCTTGGAAGAAAATGACATGACTTCTTCAAGTGTCAGGCTCTGCCAGATTTTTAAAAATTAAAGACATATTGTTGAAGGATGGGTCACTAGCTCCTTTCAAAACTGCACCCTTGATAATTAAGGACCAACAGATTTCCATTAATAAAGCAATTAGAAGGCTGATGAAATCATGCCAGTCTCTTCTTGGTTGTTTTTGTTAAATGGGAAAAAAATGATCAATATTGACTGATTAAACAAAACAAATAGGAGAGAAAGAAATGAGAGATGAGAAACGCCCAGTCGGGGTTACAATAAACTCTTTAAAAAGGAAGATGAGCGGCGCCTGGGTGGCTCAGTTGGTTAAGTGTCTGCCTTCGACTCAGGTCATGGTCCCAGGGTCCTAGGATCAAGCCCCCTGTCACTGAGCACCCTACTCAGCAGGGAGCCTGCTTCTCCCTCTCCCTCTGTATGTATTCTTTCTCTCTCCCTCTGATAAATTTTTTTTTTTTAAAAAAAAGGAACATGAGGGATCCCTGGGTGGCGCAGCGGTTTGGCACCTGCCTTTGGCCCAGGGCGCGATCCTGGAGACCCGGGATCGAATCCCACATCGGGCTCCCGGTGCATGGAGCCTGCTTCTCCCTCTGCCTGTGTCTCTGCCTCTCTCTCTCTCTCTCTGTAACTATCATAAATAAATAAAAATTTAAAAAAAAAAAAGGAACATGAGCACCAAGTCAACACTTCAGTGGACAAAATTCCATACAACTAAAAAACATACTTATGTTATGTGGTATCTGAAGAAATTAACAACATTTTACATTTACCTGGAGTAAAATGCCTTGCTATTCTTCCTCATTTAAATTGATCAAAATTTTCCTTCATTTCAAAGACTGATAATCATAACTGAAGTACTTGAATTACATTTTAATGGTCCCTTGGAAACTGTCTGCAGTTGGGGGTTATATTTTCTTCCACAAGAGCACTGCTGAATACACAACATTATACAAATCTAAGGTTTGACATAACTCTCTGATCACACATCAAGTAACTGTTGTAAAGGGTGAAAAACACCTTTACAACCAATTTTTGTTAGGAAAAATACTTAATACTTGAGGCAATTTATATTTGGCAAAATGTAGGATCTAAATCTACATTTCTTAAATGTCACCCCAGGAAGCCACAAAGCATTGGCATAACACTCAAGTATAGGGCACAGATTCAAAGACATTTCTGAAATTAATAACTGTGCCAAATGCAATCATTTCCCTTTATTCTTAGTGATCAGCCTGCAATTTTCTCACATTAAAAACACATCTCAATTTTGGGGGCTACTTCTGCAAAATACGAGGATATAACAGCGGCTGGAACTTCAAGAAAAACAAATACTCCTAACAGCAGAGGTGCCACTAGTCTCCCATGTTAATATGATCAATAATAGAAATGTCTTCTATGGGGGATCCCTGGGTGGCTCAGTGGTTTGGCACCTGCCTTTGGCCCAGGGCGCGGTCCTGCAGTCCCGGGATCGAGTCCCGCGTCGGGCTCCCAGCGTGGAGCCTGCTTCTCCCTCCTCCTGTGTCTCTGCCTCTCTCTCTCTCTCCCTCTATATCTATCATAAATAAATAAATAAATCTTTAAAAACTAAGAAATGCCTTCTATAGATCTAATTAAAGGGAATATGGGCTGAATTATACAATATTTTACAATATCTCTACAATTATATACTATCTCTTCTACAAAGAAATGCACTCATCACTTTCAAACACTAAGTGACCCCTCCCCCAGAAGTGGCTATGGGCAGCCAAAGCAAATTAGAGACCTACTTTAATAAGCAGAGATAGATTTATAACTAACACAATGGTTTCAATTAAAACCGTTGTTCCCAAGGTGTTTGGAAATACTCTCCCCCTCTCAAGGTGTTAAACATCTCCTAATACCATATTTAGGCCATTCATGTGCTTTTAGCAAACCCTTCTATTACAAACCCAGCTGAGATAAACACACTAAGCCTCAGCCTCCACTATCCCAGAATCTCATGGTGTGTTTACTTCATTCTTAAAGCTTAGAAGCAACTGAGAAAATCTCTGGGCTCCAAGGGAAACACTAAGAGGTTATTGGTGAAAACAGTACATGTTGTGTCTCCTTTAAAAATAAAAGCAGAGGGTAGCCTGGGTGGCTCAGTGGTTTAACACTGCCTTCAGCCCAGGGCCTGATCCTGGAAACCTGGAATCAAGTCCCACGTCAGGTTTCCTGCATGGAGCCTGCTTCTCCGCCTCTCTCTCTCTCTCTCTCTCTCTCTCTCTGTGTGTGTGTGTGTGTCTGTCACGAATAAATAAATAAAATCTTAAAATCTTAAAATAAAAGCAGAGACAATCACCCCCTCCCCCGCCACGCCAAACTTAAAGCTATGTTTAGACAGCTAAGGGCTGGTTCACCTTATCATGAACTCCTACATCGTAGCCCATACCATGAGTACTTCATAGCATATGGACCATCTGATCGATTACAAAGAAATAAAATGCTTATGTCCTGAATCAGGAAACTATCTTTATAATGATAGAGCGAGCCACAGTATTTTAAATAGGATAAATGCCATAATCTTTATATTTCAATGCATATTTAAAATAAGGCAACTTTATTTTTTTGACATCTTTTTTAAAAGTAAGCTCTATGCCCAACATGGGGCTCAAACTCACATCAAGAGTCACATACTTGGGCAGCCTGGGTGCTCAGTGGTTTAGTGCTGCCTTCAGCCCAGGGCCTGATCCTGGAGACCTGGGATCGAGTCCCACATCAGGCTCTCTGCATGGAGCCTGCTTCTCCCTCTGCCTGTGTCTCTGCCTCTCTCTCTCTCCCTGTGTCCCTCATGAATAAATAAAATCTTAAAAAAAAGAAGAGTCACATACTGTACACCTTGATGGCTCACTCGGTTAAGTGTCTTCCTTCAGTTCAGTTCATGATCCCAGAGTACTGGGATCGAGTCCTGTATCAGGTTCCCTGCTCAGTGGAGAGCCTGCTTCTCCCTCTGCCCCTCCCCATGCTCATGCGCTCTCTCCCTCTCAAATAAATAAATAAAAACTTTTAAAAAATGAGGGGATGCCTGGGTGACTCAGAGGTTGAGCATCTGCCTTTGGCTCAGGTTGTAATCCCGGGATCCTGGGATTGAGTCCCACATCAGGCTGCAGGCAAGGAGCCTGCTTCTCCCTCTGCCTATGTCTCTGCCTCTCTATGTGTCTCTCATGAATAAATAAAATATTTTTAAAAAACTGGACAGGGGGATCCCTGGGTGGCGCAGCGGTTTGGCGCCTGCCTTTGGCCCAGGGCGTGATCCTGGAGACCCGGGATCGAATCCCATATCAGGCTCCCGATGCATGGAGCCTGCTTCTCCCTCTGCCTGTGTCTCTGCCTCTCTCTCTCTCTCTCTCTATCATAAGTAAATAAATAAAAATTAAAAAAAAGAAAAAAAAAAAACCTTTAAAAAAAAAAAAAAAACTGGACAGGTCCAGAGGCACCTGGGAGGCTCAGTCAGTTGCACATCGGCCTTCAGCTCAGGTCATGATCTCAGGGTTCTGGGATTGAGCCCCACATCAAGCACCTAGCTCAACAGAAAGTCTGCTTCTCCTCCCTCTGACCCTCCTACCTACTTGTGCTCTCTGTCTAAAATAAATAAAACCATTAAAAAAAACTTAACACTCACAGAGGAAGACATAGACATGGCCAACATGCACACGAGAAAATGCTCTGCATCACTTGCTATCAGGGAAATACAAATCAAAACCACAATGAGATACCACCTCACACCAGTGAGAATGGGGAAAATTAACAAGGCAGGAAACAACAAATGTTGGAGAGGATGCGGAGAAAAGGGAACCCTCTTACACTGTTGGTGGGAATGTGAACTGGTGCAGCCACTCTGGAAAACTGTGGAGGTTCCTCAAAGAATTAAAAATAGACCTGCCCTACGACCCAGCAATTGCACTGCTGGGGATTTACCCCAAAGATTCAGATGCAATGAAACGCCGGGACACCTGCACCCCGAAGTTTCTAGCAGCAATGTCCACAATAGCCAAACTGTGGAAGGAGCCTCACTGTCCATCGAAAGATGAATGGATAAAGAAGATGTGGTTTATGTATACAATGGAATATTACTCAGCCATTAGAAATGACAAATACCCACCATTTGCTTCAACGTGGATGGAACTGGAGGGTATTATGCTGAGTGAAGTAAGTCAATCGGAGAAGGACAAACAGTGTATGTTCTCATTCATCTGGGGAATATAAATAACAGTGAAAGGGAATATAAGGGAAGGGAGAAGAAAAAGACTCCTAACTCGGGGAAACGAACTAGGGGTGGTGGAAGGGGAGGAGGGCGGGGCGTGGAGGTGAATGGGTGATGGGCACTGAGGGGGGCACTTGACGGGATGAGCACTGAGGGTTATTCTCTATGTTGGTAAATTGAACACCAATAAAAAATTAATTTATTTTAAAAAATAAAATAAAATAAAATAATAAAAAATAAATATAAAAAATAAAAAATACTGAACAGGTCTGAATAAGAATATAGCTAAAAACACTGGCTTGTCACCAGAAAATACTGAGAATAATGGGATTTCATGACTACTCATGGCCCCCTGGGTAAACCTTCCAGGTATGTGAGGTCAGGCCCATATACACTTTGAGCCTCAGTTCCTCATTAGGACTGAACAAACTAACAAAAATAGGGTCCTACTTACAGTAATTAATCTAAAATTCTGAAAAATATCACAGGGCATCTGGCTGGCTCAGTGGGTAGACCATGCAGCTCTTGATCTCAGGGTTGTGAGTTCAAGCCCCATGCTGGGCATAGGGACTACCTAAAAAATAAAATTCTGAAAAATATCAATCATATTTCGATTTTAAAAAGTAATCTGAGGGGCGCCCAAATGGCTCAGTGGGTTAAGCGTCTGACTCTTGACCTCAGCTCAGGTCTTGATTTCAGGATTGTGAGTTTAAGCCCTGCACTGGGCTCAACGCTGAGTGTGGAGAATACTTAAAAAAATAGTAATCTGAAAGCTAATCTTTCTTGAAATGGAGAAAGCCCTGTTCTCAAAGCCCTGATACACAGCAGGGATGCTCCTTCCCAAATTTACTCCTGGGGCTGCATTTGCTCTTGATCCTATCTCCCTAGACACTCGGCTCCCCAAGCCAGCTCCTTCCTCCCCTCTGGGCAACCTCTGCATACTTGCTCAAGATTAATACAGTATTGGGGAGGGCAGAAATTCTGCTATCAATTGACAGGTGCATCTGGTCCATATTTTGCTGAACCAGAGTTCTACTGTAACAATCATGCTGGGCCAGAGGGCTTCATTTTGAGCCACTCATCATTCAAAAAATCCAATATTTCTGTGGTCTCTGTGGCCCAAAAGTGGATGCTCAACTTTCCCAGAACCCCGAAGGCTTTAGCGCTCCCAGTACTGAGCTGATTACTCTGCAGAGCACTTGGAGAACAGAAAAAAATGATGCAAGAGTTCATTTTGCATTTTGGGGTGCCCATGTAATCCCAACCCCTAAAATGATGGCTGAGGCATATTACCAGAGAAGAGTGCTCCATGAAAGCCTCAGTAATTTAGCCCACCTCCCCTGCACTGCTCTACCAAGTACTCTAGAATTCGCCTCAGGACCCAATGATAGAAACAGACCCTGGCCATTCATGTATGGGGGGGGGGGGGCTTGTGATGGTGTCAAAAAGCCCTACTCCTGGGAGATGAGAAGAGCCCCATGGACCTAAATGCTGAAGAAAACTATGTTTCACCCTGATCATCATTCACCCAAGACCAAGGGCTTCTCCTCAGAAACAGTTATCACAGTTGTAGTTGCAAAGAATAAAGCAGAGAGGGAGAGGGACAATGTGTGTTTGCGAGGGGGTGTGGGTTCGACTTTAGAGGTCAAGAAAGGCTTCTCAGTTAAGGGAATAGGTAATCAAAGCCCCAAAACATTTGAGGGAGCCATGGTGCTATGCGGGAGCAGTGCTCCAGGTGTTGAGAGTAAGGCAAAGGAACTTGTACCGGAGTGTGCCTTGAAGACCAGAGACACCAACATGTGGTGGGGACCGGGGGTGGGGGATTGGGGGAAACAACATAGGAAAAGACAGTGTGGGCTGCCATGGGAGGGGGCAATGGGCAGACCCCAGAAGGCCTCACAAGCTTTGGCTTTCACTCCAGATGGCAAGGGGAACCCCTGGAGCATTCTGGGCAGAGAAATGATACTGACTCAGGGTTAACAGAAAAGGATCTCACTGATTGATGTGCTGAGAAAGACTGGGCAGGGGTGACATGGAATGGGAAAGGAGACCAGGACAGTAGCTGCCCAAGGTGGGTGAGAGGGGGGAGGTAAGAGGAGGACAGATTCTGGATAAATCTTGAAAGCAGTGTCCAAAGGTAGAACTTATGAAAGAGCATCTCTACAGAAGCTGCTTCCTACTCAGCCTCCTGATTCTGCTCAGATCACAAGAAAACTGACACAGTCCCTTATTCTGTAAGGCTGTAGATTTCCTCATTTGCCCTCCAACTGGAGAGATAAACAAGGCTATCTTCTGAGATTGCCACACTGCTTAATCATCAATCAGCCTCCCGCCAGCTGAGCCTTCTTCCTAGAGTGTCTAGGCCCATCGGACCTGACAGGGCAGGAAAAAGAAAAAGTTAGTTCCAAACTAGCGGAAAATGAAGCAGAACATGAACCAAGCAACCAGCCAGGGGCATTGGGTTCAAATTCAGTCTAAAGCAAAACCACAGGAAGTCTGGGTGGCTCAAATGGTTGGGCGTCTGCCTCATGGTCTCGGGATCCTAGAATCAAGCCCTACATCAGGCTCCTTGCTCAACGGGAAGCCTGCTTCTCCCTTCTCCCTCTGCTCCTCTCTGCCCTCGCCCGTGTTCTCTCCAATAAATAAAATCTTTTTTTTATAAATAAATAAATAAAGCAAGCAAGCAAGCAAGCAAGCGAACCTGCTGTACTCCTCCCCTTAAAAGAATTCTCCCCCATCAACACAAAACACTTCCTCCTCAGAGCCTCCAACATCCTAGGTCAGGGAGTGATTTTTAAGCCCGGTGTCTCAAAAGCACACCAGTGAAAAGTTGTCTTGTTTTGCAATTTAGAATCTTAGCATGGGGAAATATTCTATAATTAAGGCAATTTTAACAATAGCAGATAATAATTTGACTATAAATTGTAAGGAATGTAATGACTGCTTATTCTGGCACCAAAGAAACAGGACTTTCTGTGAAGTGACTGCCAAGAAAAATGATACTCCCACTCAGACTGGACCATTGCAAGTAGTAACTGTTAACCACATGCTCTACACTGCAGTTTGCAAGGACACAGCACTTTGTTTTCGTCTCTAACCAAACACCAGGCTGAGAACCCAAATGGAGACAAACTGTGGTAGAACAGAAACAATAACTGAAAGGGGGAAAAAAGTCCTGTGGCTTAATGCTCACTGGGATGCCCACGTCAAGAGAGAGAGAGGGAAAGTTCTGCAGCCCAAAAGCACCGCATATCAAGAAAGAAGCCAGGCTTAAAAGGCTTGCAAAAGCCAACTAACACAGTAGCTGTAAGAAGAAAGGGCTAGAATGAAAAGGATGGCTGGGATGAAGCAGAGGCCAGGTGACCTTGAGGTAGACTAACCAAGAACATGAATCCTGCCTGGGGCCTGCCCCAGGCCTCCTGGGGAAGCAGCGGGGAGTGAGCAAGCCTCCCTTTTCTAAAAGCACCTCTGCAGGTATGGTGGCATTCCTATTAACATCTGGACTAGATGGTCTAAGAAGCAACCATTTGTCCACCAGGATTAAAACAAACTACATGAAATACTCAAGCTCCCACCTCCAAGCAAGAAGTAACACTACCTTCTAGGTTTGAAAAGAGGATTCTGCTTTTTGCCAGCTCTCATTTAGGCATCCAGGAGTGAATGCAGAAATTTTAAAATCAATAGCTATACATGAATTCACTTAAAAGGGACAAATGGATGGGGCACCTGGGTGGCTCAGTGGTTGGGCATCTGCCTTTAGCTCAGGGCATGATCCTGGGATCCGGGACTCAGTCCCACATCAGGCTCCCAGTGGGAAGCCTGCTTCTCCCTCTGCCTATGTCTCTGCCTCTCTCTCTCATGAAGAAGTAAATTAATAACAATTTTTAAAAATTAAAATAAATAGTAAAAGGGACAAATAGAAACATTGACAATATATAAAAGGCAAAAGTCACACCCAACCTTATTTTTGAACCACAAACATTGCTCAAATACTTCCCATGTGCCGTTCAGTGTGTCAGAAACTGGAGCTATGTGGTCTCAGAACAGGCATGATGGAGTAAAAAGGGCTTTTTGTTTTAAAGGTTCAAATATGGGACATGGTCAAAGCCAAGGACCATCAAATATATGCACTCCAATCCTTAACTTCTAGTGCTTTTTTATTACGATTATCCATTGACTCAGTTTGGTAAATGTTTAAAAAGGAAATCAATATTCAAATATTTAAGCCTGTCCCCTCACCAAAAGCCAGCTCTTGCCTCTTGTGACTTTAGGTCACAATGTCTGTTTCCCAAGCAAAGTGCAGTAGCAGAGCACAGCAGGCAGTAACATTACTAAGGAACCAAATGGAACTTGGATGTTCTAGAGGGCTTAGAAGAGAAGGTGGGGAGGAACAAGATCACCAGCCAAAAGGTCTAAAGTGAAGAAGCCACCGAATTAATAATAGTCTTTAACTTTTTTTTTTTAAAGAAAAGGACAAAGTGACACATTGAATGGACCCCTTATTGATCCAGCTCTGGGTAACCAGGTGCCCTCCAAGGGTGAATGGGTTAGTGAAGTGAACCTTCCTTTCTTTCAAGAACAAGTTTGGATTTCAAATAGGCCTACTCTTTCTGAGGTCCACTCACTATATATTTAATTATGCCAAACACTATTATTTGATACTGCCCTGAAGCATCCTAGTGTCCTCGGGGGTTGGGGAGCTGCCTCTAAGCATTCGTCCCATTCTAGAAGAGTTCAAACAACTGAAAGAACAGTCAAGATCAGCAAGTCCTGGTTCTACTGCTCAGCTTCTGCACCCAACCACCCCCATCACCCCCCCACACCCCCTCCCCGGCCACCTGGTCACTCTCGCTTCTCCCAGATGTCAAGTCTTGACTGCCTCTAAAGCCATCCCCATCCTGGTGACTCCTCCACTCCTCAACCATCACTACCTGCTACTTCTAATTAGCCAGGGGCCGGGAGGCAAGATTACCATTCTATCTTCCCACTGTCCACCTGATTTGAATGCAAGAACCTCAAAAGCTTGACTGATTTTAAACCTCTTTGAATCCCTAGCACCCAGCATTTTGCTCTTGACAGAAGAGCTATTCAATCAATGATTGCTGATGATAAATTCCCAAAGGCCTGGTCTCCAAGTAGAATGCATGGGCTTTATGACAGCTGTTTCCATCATGTAGCTTTTCTGCTTACTTCCACATTCCCAGCTGTGTTCTGGATGGCTGTGCCGGCCAGAAGCCTAGGGATTTACTGTACTTCTATTTCTTGATAAGATACTTGAAGAGAATAAACACATGGCAAAGAGGACATTAAAGTAAGGGATAAAGAGATCTTTTTTATTTTACCAATAAAGAGAAAGGGAAGAAATATCACCTAGCACACTGACACTTAATAAATGACAAGCAAGACTGGATTCCTTTCTAATTCTCTCCAAAGTACTCTCAATGGCCTGGGCTTACTTCTATACCCTCAGCAAAGCATCATAGGCTATGCGTCACTTGCATCTTGATTACAGAATATATTTTTCCAAGTACAGCAGACCTTCCTCCTAAATTCAAGTTAGCAAAAAATTAAAAAGAGCCAGCAAGGAGAGTCTAAATTGAAGCTCCCTTCTGAGACGATACTTGTTGAATTTTATCAGAAAATCGAGAATCATAGAATCTCCGAGGTGGAGGGACCTGGACAAAATCTAGGGTGGTGGTTCTGGACCATGGCTGCTCACTGGGACCACTGGGGAGCTTTTAAAAATTATCATGACCTAGCCCCACTGCTGGAAAGTGTGATTTAACTGGTCTGGGGTGGTGCCCAGGCATGAGATTTTAAAAACGCACCATGTGATTCTAATGTGCAACCAGGGTCAACCATCCTTGATCTAACACAGCACTCTAACGCCCCTGGCTCCTATTTTTCAGACAAAGAGGGGAGGAACCTGACCAAGATATCCAACAACTAATCTGTCAGGGCTTAGCTAGGACTGCCCCTTCCAGGAAACTGTGTCCTCTCCATGTAAAAACTACTACCATCTAGGACAGTGAGGTTTTCCTAGCTTCTCTCCTCAGTAAACCAACCCCCCTCCCCACCCATCCCAAAGTGAATGCATTTTCTGAATTGTCTCTGCCTTGGAATCCCATTGCAAAATTCGAGAAAACCTATACTATGTCTGTTTCCCTGCATCCACTTGCTCCTTTTCTCTCCAAGAACTCTTGAAAGGTTAATCAGGCATGGTTTCCCCCTTCAAGAAGCCACCGTGCTTTTCTCCTCTGATAGGACTAGACTCACTGAGGGCACCCCTGTCCCCATCATCCTCACGTGGGCCTTCTTTCAAATCCCTCGCAAGGTGCACCTCCAGTTCTTGTGGCTCCCTCACTTTCTAGTCTGTACCTGCCCTGCCATACCTCCTGGCCTTCCCTCTCCTCCTGGCCAAAGCTCTTTCCATTTTGTGAAAGATTCCTTTTCCCCTGAAGCAGCCTCTTTTGCTCTGCCAGTTAGTCATGCCGGCTTCTTTTTTTCTTCCCCCAAGCAGCTGGTCTTTTTGATGTCTGGCACACATTTATCTGGGCTTCCAATAAGATGTTTTTACATAGTTTCCAGGCTTCCTGGAGGTTATTGACTTTTTTTTTTTTTTTTGGTAACTCTTCCATTCAATTTTTTTCTCCTAATTTCTAACATTTGTTAGAGTTTCTTTTTCAAAAGTTGAATACCTGGCTGATGGATCTCTTTGATTTCTCTCTCCTACCAGATTGCTGAATTAAATGCATCAGAACTTAAATATAACATTTCAAATTACCTACAGAATAGAATCGCTTCATGAATTTTCTGCACTTTCATGTTCTCTGTAGTAAGCAACAGATGCTTAGCCAAGTGGAATTGAAAATGCTCGTTCTTACCTGTGCGTGTTTCAGTGGGGCTGCTTACATAAAACATTCTGATATCTTTAAGCCGGTGTTCTTCTGCTTGGTTAAGACAATCAACTTCAGATTTTATTTTCTAAAAGGTAACAGCTCTACACACCAAATCTGATGTGCTAAATTACTCTTCTAAATTTGCTCCAAATTGTCTAACACAGAAACCTCAGTTACCTATTCCTTAAAGGAGATCTCACAGCACAAAGGAAAACAATTCTGAACCTTGCTGACAAATTCTGATAGCACTCCATTATTAATCAAGTGGTTGAGTACTATCCCCCCAAAAAAATCATAAAACATTTAATATCTGCTATATCAACATATTACAGAGATTTACCCTAAATTCATTTCACTTCAGAATGTTTAGCTCTAAAAGATTCCCAGGAGAGCAAGATACCATGGGATGACAATCTATCATCAAGGCAGTATAAACCCTATTTTTTTTTTATTTTTTTTTTATTTTTTTTTTTTTATTTTATTTATGATAGTCGCACAGAGAGAGAGAGAGAAGCAGAGACATAGGCAGAGGGAGAAGCAGGCTCCATGCACCGGGAGCCTGACGTGGGATTCGATCCCGGGTCTCCAGGATCGCGCCCTGGGCCAAAGGCAGGCGCCAAACCGCTGCGCCACCCAGGGATCCCAGTATAAACCCTATTATGGCAATGGGATCCTGGCAGAATTGTCTACGTCATCCCCCGCCCCCACACATTTACTGAATACTGCCCTTGAGCTTTATCACACTTGTCCTGAGTTGCTTACAGTTGAGAAGGCCCATAGGTGCCTGCATGCACAATTAACAGGAGACCATTAGGTGCAAAGACCATCGATCTGATTCAAGCAAAGAATTAGGAAGAGGGCACATAACTCTGGGGAGTTCAGAAGGGACTTAATGAAAGTATCATTTGCCATACTTGAAGCCACTGAAGCTCAAAGCAGAGGAAGGGTTCCATTCAAAGCACCGCAGTAACAAAACGATGCTCAGCATGGAAAGAGAGGGTAACAAGGCAAGAGAAAGGCAGACCCATTAAGAACTATATACTTATGTTCAGTCACTATATCGTATACCTGAAACTAACAGAACACCGTATGTTCGCTCCACTGGAATTAAAATAAAACTTAAAAAAAAAAAAACTGCCTACTTAAAGCAACCTCCTGACAGCTCTCACTGCCTTGATTCCCCTCGCCTCACCGACCCTTAACTCGCAGGGACACCAGTTCTCTTCCTAAAAACAGTGACTAATGACTTTGCCCTCCTCAGAAACCATCACCACTTCCCCATAACCCAAGAAATACAATTTATATTCCTTCTCCTGTTAACACTAGGTTGTCTGTGGCAGGGTATTAATACTTTGCCTGTAAAGACATGACTGAATCCTCTCTCTACTATAGTTATCAGACTAGCACTGGGATGGTCTTTTGCTGGTCAATGGTCCTCTCATAGCTCCTATTTCTAAAGCTAGCCCTCCACGGGTGGTGGAAAAGTAGTCTTACAATCTAACTGTACAACACTGCACAAAATGTTCTTCTGGGTCAGGGAAGACTTGGGTTCAGATCCCACCTCTACCATACACTAGCTGTGAGCCTGTGAATCTATTTCCAAATCACTTTGAGTCTCAGTTTCCAGGTCTCATAAAATGGGGAAGATGATGAAGATAATAATGCTTTTGACTTCATATGGTTGTTGTAGATTTTAACTGCAAGAACATGTAAAACCCTTGGCTTCGGACCGGGTCCAGAGAAAGCAATCAATAGCTGCAAGCTATTTTCCTGAGGCCAAAATGCATTTTTTATTGTGAACATATGTGGGAACCACCTCAGTGCCCAAACAGTTAACGTTACTGGGGAGCCAGACACTCCCTTCCAACTGATTTAGATTAACGCTGATGTTGTTTCCCTTGTAGAGACAACAAGAAACTTCCTTTTCATTCCTCAGTCTAGTCTCCAGCTAATCCTGAAATTGCATGCAACCCAATGTGAGTCAAATAAAAGGAAAATAGTAATTATGCTGAATCA
The DNA here is from genome assembly GCF_011100685.1 of Canis lupus familiaris. Lineage (NCBI taxonomy): Eukaryota > Metazoa > Chordata > Mammalia > Carnivora > Canidae > Canis > Canis lupus. The sequence continues at coordinate 105,131,186 of NC_049260.1, forward strand.
AACATTTTATATTTGTATGTTCTAACTAGAGTTTGAGCTGCATAAGCCAGAACTTTTATTAAGTTCTTTTTTGTGTATGTCCAGAAAGTAGTTCCTATACTACTTGGGACTATCTCTATACTGACAGGCCCCGTCACTCAATTAGACCCTCTTTCTTAAGTGAAATCCAAGTAGCCAAACTGAGGATTCCAACAGAATAGAAGATCGCCAAGTTCTCCGCAAAATCCAACCCACCCACTTGAAGTAGGAAAGACGAAATGCAAATCGTGAGGACTTATTCTGTCTTACATATAATAATCAACTCAGTACCAGAAAGTATGCCTACCTCTCCAACACATATAACACATATATACTTTTTGCCATGTGATCCTAACATAGCTTATGTCATTCCCAGAATCCTTTGAGACATACATATGTGCATGTATGTGTGCTCCCCTCAAGTGCACTGCTCATGAACATGAATGGGAACAAGAAACCAAAACTCCAAAACTCACAATTATGACACAAAGTTCTCCTTGGTATCCTTCAATGTCCCTATGAAAGAGACCTATGGCGGGATTAAGAACATCTCTACCCAACTGCCTAACTCTAATAAACAATTTCAGAGACACTTGAGTGGCTCAGTGGTTGAGCAACTGCCTTCGGCTCAGGGTGTGACACCAGGCTCCCTGAAGCCTGCTTCTCCCTTTGCCTATGTCTCTGCCTCTCTGTGTGTGTCTCTCATGAATCAATAAATAAAATCTCTTTTAAAAAAAAGACAATTTCAGCAAAAAGTAGTAATAAAATGCCAACTGTTGAGGTTCCTGGCTGACTCTTGATCTCAGGGCCATGAGTCTGAGCCCCATGCTGGATGTAGAGATTACTTAAATAATAACTTTGGGACGCCTGGGTGGTTCAGTGGTCAAGCATCTGCCTTCAGCTCAGGGCGTGATCCCAGAGTCCCAGAATCGAGTCCCACATCAGGCTCCTTGCATGGAGCCTGCCTCTCTCTCTGTGTCTCTCATGAATAAATAAAATATTTTAAAAAATCAAAAAAATAAAACTTTGAAAAATAATTGAAAAAATAAAATCAAATGCCAATTGTTGCCTCTCTCTAACCCTGTCTTTATGGAGGGGAAGCACAATGCAAATTGTTAGATTTTTAAATTTCGTATTACCATTGATATTATGTTTTCCTAGTGAACTAGCATCACCAAGTTAATAATCCAGTCCCAAATACCTTCTACCTTGGAACTGTAGGCACTCCTTACTCCTCATCTGTAACCCACAGGGAGTACTTCTCTCACAAGGTGTTGCTGTGTGCACGTGGCTTGTCTTCCTACTACTTGGAAAGGTCCTGGTGGCAAAGGCCCCTCTGGCCCTTCTTGCTGCCTCCAGGATGGCCAGCACAGAATACTGGACATAGTAGGTGCTCCAAAAGAAAATATGTCCGTTGAAGGCTGAACAAAAACAGGTCCTTGGTGTTAATAATCCCTTTTGATATACACGTTATTTGGTAAGTTCGGGGGTCAAGGAAACAGGCAATGCAGGATCTCTCCTAGAAGACCTGTCAGCATGATATACTCCCTGATACCCTTAAGTATGATCCAAAAAAGACTGAGACTCCTTAAGAACACAGAGTATTCTTAAAGCCTGTTCAAACCTCTAGAAGACAAGGCTGACTGGAATAAAATCTTTCCACTTGGGTGAAGCCTGGTGCTAGGTACCCAGGCATTATGACCCTTTGCCTGAAAACAATCCTGGACTTTTTGCATATTAAAAAATGGGGGATCCCTGGGTGGCTCAGCGGTTTAGCACCTGCCTTGGGCCCAGGGCGTGATCCTAGAGTCCCAGGATCAAGTCCCACATCAGGCTCCCTGTATGGAGCCTGCTTCTCCCTCTGCCTGTGTGTGTGTGTGTGTGTGTGTGTGTGTGTGTGTGTGTGTCTGTCTGTCTCTATCTCTGTGTCTCTCATGAATAAATAAATAAAATCTTAAAAAAAAGAAAGATCCCCCTGCCCCCGTGCCACACACACACACCCCTGGCCAGGGAAAATGCCTGGCAATTCATTCAGACACAGGCCGTATACATGTCACTATATGGACTACCCTCCCAAAAATGACCAAAATTATCTGAGCGTAGCCCAAGGAAGACAAGGCTAATGTATGCATCTAAACAGGCCAGGGTGATGGTAAAGATTACCCCCTGTTTCTATACTGGCCGTCTAAAGGTATTTACTTGGGTCTGTCTGTGTTGTGACAGTGTCCTGGACTCAAATGAATGCCTCTAACACTCCACATTTTTGAGCCATTCAGTCATGCATTTTTGTTATTGTTGAAAGTGGTGCGAAATTGCACTGCATGAGCTAAAGTCCTTGGTGGTCTTCCAAGGATTCCAGCTAAAAAGGCACTTCCTTTGTTCCTCAGGAGAATGCAGTCCAGTAGGTCATTCAAAAGGGGAAATAAAAGCAGCAGCCCTGGGAGGGAGATGAAGGACAAGACAAAAAGAATAAAATGTTTTGGGTGTGAGCACATTAGTTTCCATTTCCTGCTGCTGGTCACCAATAACTCTCCTATCTTTGGGGGGAAATATCCATATAGACATTTATGCAAAAATATCACTCAGGTGTTTGCTGGGGACCAGGGCAATCAAAGGGAACACCTAGCACAGTCCTTGAGCACCCTTCAAACTTCCTGTTCCCTGGGATGCTGGCTGGGGAAGAGGTCCTGCTGTCAGGAGCCTGCCCTGAGCCAAGCTGGAGAAAGGGGGGGGGGGGGGGCAAATCTCACAACCCACTCCTTGAATGCCTCCAGTCCAGCTCAAAGACACATATTGTTTGCAGGAGCAGAAGATGAAAACTTGTCACATTCCCATTAAGTGCATCGCTGCATCTCTCCCTTCAAAATGCCGGAATGACAACTGTAACTTTCACGCCAATCATCTCTGCTGGGCCCAGGCCCAAACCATGCAGGGCACAAAGCCCCCAGGTCTGACCTGCAGAGCCCCCAAGCTTCAGTGACTGCTGGGTCACTTCGCTGTTTCTGGCGGGGCGGGAGGGAGAGGGGAAAGAAAGAGGGCTTTTCAGGGCTCCACAACCAATAAAATCATGCCGCTGTGAGGACATTCTTGAGTTCCCCAAAAGACAGGCAGCTCAAGGGCAAAGAGTCTCTAATCAGTAGCGTGCGAGTTATTTGATAACTACCAAGGTACAGTGGGCTCCTCGGCTGCTCCAACAATTTCTTGAGTTCTATTTCTAGACGGATGCCGAATACCCTCAGAAAGTGCCCAGCGACTTCCCTCAATTACCTTTGTAATTTATATGTAATTGAGGACTGCACTTAATCTCCAAGGTTATTAATAGCCCTTCCAAAAAATGACCCCCACGTCTTTCTTAAGCCTCTGGAAGCGCCTGGTTGAAATTACAGTATTTCCTTTGCTGGCTGCCGGCCCCCTGCCTGCCCCACCCGGGTGACCGGCCCCGCGAGGCAAAGGCGCGCTCTCCTCACTTCCATGAAAGGTTCGGAATGAAGGCTTGGCCCCCCGGGGGCTCGAACCGCTCTCTCCTCCGTTAGGTTACGCTGGCCAGCAGCCAGCTAGAGCCGTGCTGCTTTCTAAACCCTCAGGGTGAACGGGCTACCTGCGCCGCCGCCGGCCCCGGCGCAGCCTGCGGGGCTGCGCGCAACAGTTGCCCTCCGCGAATCAGAGACTGCGACCCGGAGGGGACCCAGCTATCTGCCGGCCGCCCGCCGCCGCCGCCGGCCTCGCGAGGAGGGGCGGAGGGCGTCCGCCGAAATGCCGCCTCCCCAGCGCTCCTAGAAGGGCTTTCACCAACACCCCACGCACCGCCCCCCCCCCCCCCCGCGCCGAAATCCGTTGAACTTTTTCACAGGCTAAGGCTTCTCCATTTGCATAACCATCTCCAAACTGAGATTCGGGTTTCCTGCAGTCAGTCCTTTCAAAGGTTTGTAATTGAATGTGCAATTAACCCTGAAAATGAGGTGAGAAAAAAAGAAAGGGGGGTGGTGGAAGTACCCTTCCCGTGCAGCACCTTCCGGAAAGCAGGAGAGTTCCCAAAAGTCAGGGTTTGGAGGGGTGAAGAGTCTTTTGCTTTTTAAAGGCGACTTCTAAAGCCGCTGGAGCTACTAAAACTCCTAATCCGCGTCAGCGGTGGAAGAGAGGCGGGGAGAGGGGTTTTAAAGAACATCAATGAAACCTCCATTCGAGTTTCACGTTTGGTGTCCCCAGGAATCCGGCAAGCCGTAGGTTGCCCCACCACCACTACCACCACCACCCCACCGGCGACCCTCACCCCCTCCCGGCCTCTCGTCGCCCACACAACAAAGCGTGGAGCCCAGTGAGGAGTTCAACCCGGAACAGGCGAGGGAGACCGTGACACGCACTTTGCGGGCCATAGTCCTCGGGGCTCCCCGGGACCGGGAAGACGCGGCGGGGCGGGAGAAGCCGCGGGGTGGCACCCGGCCCGTCGGCGGTGCCCCTCCACTCGCGGCCCCGGGGGCCGCGCTGTGCCGGGGCTCGTTCTCGCGCTCTCTCCTGCCTGCCTGCCCATTGCTCCCCCACCCCCCCGGGGTACCTGCGGCCTCGCGGGGGGCTCCGCGGCCCCTTCCCCGGGGTGCCTGCCTCCGCGCGCGACTCCCGGGGGCCCCTACCTACCGTTGATCTCGTGCGTGGGGGCATCGTTCTTATTGAAGCCTTTGGACACGTAGAGCCGTCGCACTTCCGAGCAACTTTTCGACTTGGGCTCGGCAGCCAGCAGCGCGGCGCAGAGCACGGCCAGGGTGCAGAGAAGCGCGGGCATGCCGAACCGGGCCATGGTGTGGGCCGGGGCCGACGCGCTCCCACCTCTGGGGCAGGCGGAGAGTGGCGGGCGCGGGCAGAGGGGCGCGCGGCCGGGGGCTCGCGGGCGGAGCGGAGCGAGGGGGCGAGGGAGTTAGGGCAGGAGTTGGGAGAGCAGCGGGAAGGAGATGCGGGGCGAAAAGTGGTGCTGGGCCTCGCGCGTCAGGCAACGGTCCCTGGTGCCAGGCGCCCGGCCGAGTTAGGAGGAGGAGGGCGTGGAGGCGGCGCGCGGCCCACGGGAGCGGTGGCGCGGGCCGGTGGGTTCTGGGCTCCGCGGGGCGGCGGACGGGGCGCGCCGGCCGGCAGCGGGACAGGGGCGCGGGGAAGGACGAGAAGGTGGCAGGCGCCGCCGGGGCCGCGGAGGGCGTGGGCGGCGGCGGGCGCTCGCTGCGCGCTGCTCTGGCTGCCCGGCGCCGGTCCGCTCTCCTGGCTCCGCTCGGCTCACTCTGCCCTCGGCCGCGCGGCTGTGCCCTCCTCAGCTCCGCCGCTGATTGACTGGCCGGCGTGCGCGGCGTCGCTCGGCAAACTTGGCCCAGCGGGCGGCACTCAGGGGGAGGGGGCGGGCGGCGGGGGGGCCGGAGACGGGCGGGAGCTCGCAGGGCCGGGACAGGAGAAAACCTGGAAGCGGGCTAGGATCCGGAGCGGCCAAATCCACTTCCTAGGGGGCCGCACCGGGCGCGCGGCGCTCCCTCGCGCGACACGCCCCGCGGGGCTCCTCCCTCCTCCCCTCCTCCCTCCTCCCCCCCTCCCTTTCTCCCCGCCTCCCCGCCTCCCCGCCTCTCCTCCCCAGGGAGGGGAGGCGAGGAGATGCCTGCCGCCCCCCACCCAAAGAGGGAGGGCTAACTTCTCCGACGGTGTAGGGCCCAAGCCCCGGGGAACCGCGCGCCCGGGCACTTGTCCTGCAGCCCACAGCCGAGTCACAGGCTTTCTGCGCGCGGCCACCTGACTCGCTGACGGTGGGCCAAAGCCAGGCGGAGCCCTCCCGCCTCGGTACCTGCCCTCCCAGCCGCCCCGCTCCTGGGCCCGGAGGGAAAGGCGCTGGCACGACTCGCATTGTTTCGCCGCAGGCACCGGAGGACTTCGGACTCCCAGCTGGCCCGAGACCCTCACCTGGCCCTCTCAGACCTGCTTCCCATCCAACGGGGCTCCATGAGCGCCGACTAGTTCGGAACCCGGCAGGCATTCTCCTCCCCCGCCTTCCCCTAGCCACGCCTGGTTCTGCTGCAGATCTACCCAAACCCTGAAGTGGGAGAACCTCCCCCTCTCCCCATGCGCGAGGCGATGGGACAGTGAAGCATGAACTCAGAGACTTTAGATACCTGGCCCAAATCCTCCTTGTGCATGTAGGGAAACTGAGGCCCAGGGAAGGGGAGTGACTCGCTAAAAGCATGCAGCTGGTGTGTGAGTCCAGAACCCTGGGCTACGCTCCCAGGTCACGTGGAGTAAAGGTAGCCGGAGACCCGCCCCCCATCCCCTTCTGCCCTCAAGCCTCTTGAGAGAGGCTTAAAACCTCACTGGGACCCAGTCTACGCTTAGCCACCAGAAAACTGGAAATGGGCGAGTCTTCCCACCTTCCCAGCTTTGTCAGATTCCATTAATGAGTGTTTTTGAAGCTCCCAGGGCTCCTTTAATGAAGGGAACTGTGCAGATTGGGAACTTGTCATTACCCTTGTTATTGTTACAATCTGCTTTAAGAGGTTAGGGTGAGAAGTGCCTCAGACACCTCGGGAGTGTGCTGGGAACTGGGCAGATAAAAGGGGCTGGAACTTATTATTTGGCTAGACTTTCAATTCCCATAAAATTACATAGGGTGAAGATATGAACCATCATTACAATTATCACCCTCATAGGGTTTGTTGAGACTCCGTCCACTGCTGTTTGTAAACCACATTGACATGTTGGCTCTGTGGAGTTGTAGAAACTTAGGGCAGCTGTTGTTTTGAATGCCCACTGCAGACTTTTCTACATTTTACTAACTCTTGGAGATCATCAAGGTAAACAGATAGTGACCTATTAGTGAAACTTACAATTTCTGTGAGTTGGCAGAACATTTAACCCTGCAACTAGCAGAGGACTTTTTCTAAATAGGCAAACTCTCCTCCAAGTGAATCTCCTGCCATTTTCAAGAAACTATCAAGTAGTCCACCTTTGTCTCAACCTAATACCATTCAAATTATTGCTCGGGCTTAACCCAGCACTTCTAACTTGCATTGATTGATATTTACTTAAAGATGTTCTTTAACAAAAATGATATAATCTGAGATGCAGCCAACAGTAATAGCAGAGTGAAATCCAGTGACCATAAGTGAAAAAAAAAAAAAAAGATCCTCCCAAACCATGGACCCCAAATCAGAAAGCTGCTTTTCACAAGTCCAGGGGAAACTCATTCCTTGCCCCCTCCCCATTTACTCCTGCTTTTCCTGTTCATGTATTATTAACCAAAACTTGAGCCTTTTTCACCAGAAACTATAACCTCTGGCTAGAAACAGATCTGGACAAGTCTGAACTTTACCACACAAGACAGGAACCCCAAGCCCTGCTCAGAGGCGGCTCCCACTTCAAAGCCTCCTTTCATTTAAATACAAACAGGGTGAACAACTGGCAATCTACGAAACAAATACCATCCAGCTTCCCTTTTCAGATGGCCCCTAGCTCCTCCTTTCCTCCTCCCACCCCCACTCCAGCTTTTCTCTTATAAAGAGGCTCCTTAGTGGAGATGCACCTACTCTGTAAGTTCTCTGGATGCCAAGAAAAAATGAATGGGGTACCGCATGTAGAATGTAACAAACGACAGCTTCTCAAGATGATTAACCCTCACTTAGCACTTTTATTGTGGTAAAATACACAAACATAAGACTTCTCATTTTCACCATTTTAAAGTATGCAATTTAGCGGCATTTAGTACACTCACAAAGGTGTGCCACCATTGCCACGATCTAGTTTCAGAATAATTTCATTATTCCAAAAGGAAACCCCGTACCCATTAAGGAAAGTCTATTCCCACCCCCTGGCCCCCGAAAACCACTAATCCGCTTTATGTATCTATAGATTTGCCTATTCTAGATCTTTGGTATAAATGGAATCATGGGGGCACCTGGGTGGCTCAGTGGTTGAGTATCTGCCTTCGACTCAAGTCATGATCCTGGGGTCCTGGAATCAAATCCTGCATTGGGCTCCCCACGGGAAGCCTGCGTCTCCCTCTGCCTATGTCTCTGCCTCTCTTTCTGTGTCTCTCATGAATAAATAAATTAAATCTTAAAAAAAAATAAATGGAATCATGCCACATGTGACCTGTGTCTGGCTTCTTTTACTTATAGCATCAGGTCTTCAAAATTCATCCACCTGGATGCAGATATTAGAACTTTTTTTCCTATTCCATTTTATAGATATGCTACATTGGGTCATATACTACTTTACAGTTTGCAAAGTGCCTTCAGGTGCACTCACTGTCTGCTCTTAGAAAATCCTAGTGTTTTTTAAAAAATAGTTGAATGGACAGGGTCTCAGCAAGGTTACATGGCTCATTCACAGCCACAGCAATCTTGAGTAGCTGAACCAAGACTGAAAATTATAAGGCCTCTGACCAAATCCCATGTGATTTTTTGGTTTTTTTAAAGATTTTATTTATTCATGAGAGACAGAGAGAGAGAGGCAAGACAAAGGTAGAGGGAGAATCAGGCTCCATGCAGGGAGCCCAATGTGGGACTCAATCACTCCCTGGGGCTGAAGGCGGCACTAAACCCCTGAGCCACCCAGACTGCCCCCCCATGTGATTTTTTTGGTTAGAAAACAGTACTCTGGGTCTCATTTAGGGTCAGCTGTGAATGTGCAACTACCCAGATCCTGTAGAAGCATCCCTATTTCAGATTATCACATATTCACTGAGCACCTAGTATGTGCCAGATGCTGCTCATCCCCAGAAGGAAGGAAGACCTATGCACCAAAAGGAGTTTATAGTTGAGTGTACTGGGTAAGATCCATATGCCAAGGCTTGCTTAGATAGAATGAATTTATGGTGTACCTGCTTTTCCCAGGTGAGGCATTTCTCCTGATGAGGCACTGGGGTACATTCACTGGTGGGCAGAGGAAACAAGATACATGCTCACTGCTGATGTCCTTTCCAAGCCAAGAACTACTTAAGTCAGGTCCACTCTCTTAGCTCTGAGGGCCCTTATCTTGGCCTGGTGGGGAGCCAGCTTGGTTGCCAAATATGGGGATGGCAAGTAGAATATGACTTCCTTTCATAGGATAGGTGCTGTCCTACAGCCCCCTAGCCTCTCCCTTTACCCAACCCATCTTTCCCACACCCATCAGAGTGAGCCTCTGATGACACCACCTGAACAGTGTCCCTCCCCAGCTTAACTCTGCCCCTATCCCCCACAGGACCCCATTGCTTTCTAGATCGATTACTAAATAGATCAGCAGAGCTGGATCTTTGCTATCAGGCCATTATCTACATTACCAGTTTTTTTGTTTGTTTTGTTTTTACTGGCCCTTCCCAACCTTGTATCTGGTAGCTCAGCCCCACAAGAGCACATGCCATGGACATTCTTGTATCCCTGCTAGGAATACATTTTCATTCCCTTCCACTCCTGGGATGACTCCTTCATATACTCATCCATTGAGACTCAGCTGAGATGTCACTTCTTCTGGAAAACCTTCCTGGATTCCCCAAGCAGAACTAATGGCTCCTGCTTTGAGGCCTCCAAAACACTGCCTGCCCCAAATAACCACCACACTTGCCCCTGCATTGGCATGACCATGCATTGGTCATGTTTTCTCTTAGAATTCTTCCACCCCCAGCCCTCAAGAGCCCTCTCAGGCTTTATTTTTATTTGAATGCCTGTTGCCTGCAAGAGTACAGGTTCACCTGTTGGGGCAGTTTCCCACAAAAATAAAAGACCTAGAACTGCATTTGAAATCTCCTGATTTTTAAATGTTAGTGACTTAACATTTAAGCTTAATATGTTAAGCTTAAGAACTCATAAAAGTTTACCAAACTCAGCCAGTCTTCAGCCTAGATTTCACCAAATAACATTCTCTCTGCCCCCCATGACTCTCTTTTTCAAGCAACCAAGCAAGTAATCCCTGCTGACCACTTGCTATGTACAGAGGTTGGTTCTGTGAAGGCTCTAGAAACTTGGAAGACTGGAAGCATTTGGAAAGCTGACTCTCTGCTTAGAGGTGGGAGCCATAGCTGCATGGAGAAGGACTCTGGTGAGGGTGATACAAGGCAATGCCTGTCCCCCAGGACAGTCATCCCAATTTTCTTTTTGTTGCATGGTTGCCAGTCTCTTCTTGGTCCCCTTGGAAATTTACAGAAGTCCCAGTAATTGAAGGCCAGTCACTTGGAAAGAGTTGATGTGTGTAGTCTGTTCCTGTCTCCTAATCTCATGCTTCCCTTCAGTATTCTTTCTCTAATGCCCAAAGTTTGCCTTACCTTTCCTTCTTCCTCAGAGAGCTCATCTGTGTTTACAACTTCAACCACCAGCAACAGGTACCTAGCCACCATACTTCCCTGTCTGTGCCCGTGTTGGTCACTGGACTCCCTTTATCTTCTGCAATCACCTGGATAGATCGAATCTTCCTTTCTACTCTGTGGCCACCAATGCTTATCTGGGTTCCATTACCTCTTGTCTGGACTGTAGCGCCAACCTCCTAATACATCTTTTCTGGCCGCAGACCTCTCTCTCTCTCTCCATCCATCCACCCAGGGGCCGTCACAAAATCAGTCTGATAGCATTATTTGCAAACTTCCCACTCCTTCCCTAAAAAGTCTTCCACAGGAAGCCAATCTCACAATAAGAACTGCTATTTGTTTAGAACTACAGTTTAGGAATTGCTTCCACATGTATTATCTGTGAAATATGTATTATTCTCCATAATTTATGGGTGAGGAAACTGGTTCAGAGCCCTAAATTGAGGCCCTCTGAGTCCAAGTCCAGGTACAGTCATTTCTCACTGTGCCCCAAGCCCAAAACATACCCAGGAAAACTTCAAAGACAGTGCAAGGCTAATGTGAAAAAGATTGGAGAAGATAGGACCTCCTCTGGACCACGAAAGACATGGAAGAATTGCCAGAGGAGTGGGGGTGTAGGAGGCCAGTGGAGGCTTGTGAAGACCCGATTTTGGCGGAGTCCAGGTTCATCCCGGAGACTCATGACATGAGGTGCCAGAAGACGGGGACACGTTGCCTCAGGATGACAGTGCTATGCTGGTTCCATCAACACTGAGAGGATGTGCAAGCAGGGACTGAAAGGGCAAAAGTGGTGCCTTAGAAAGAACAATCTGGGGAGATAAGGAGGCATAGAAGTCTGAAGAACGAGGCCTCAGTTAACTCCTCAACAAAGTGATGAGAGCCCAGCATGTCTTTATTCAGGGATTCCGCATGAAGAGCAGAAAACAAATGTATAAAGGAAAAGGCAGGGATGCCTGGGTGGCTCAGCGGTTGAGTGTCTGCCTTCTGCTCAGGGTGTAATTCCGGAATTCCAGGATCCAGTCCCACATCGGGCTCCCCTCAGGGAGTCTGCTTCCTCCTCTTCCTGTGTCTCTGCCTCTGTGTGTGTGTGTGTGTGTGTGTGTGTGTGTGTGTGTGTGTATCTCTCATGAATAAATAAATAAAATATTTTTTTAAAAAAATAAGTAAAGGGAAAAGCAGTGTTTCCCGGTGAAATAGGCTAGGCCATGGGGCCAGGCTGACTAAGAGTTGAGTCCTGGCTCTGCCATTTACTGGCCACATGGCCTTAGATCAGTAACATACCCTCTCTGAGCCTCGTTTTTTCCTCAGGTGTCACACTTACCTCTCGAGGATTACAAGAAGAAACATATGAAAAGCATTCCTCTCACCCAGAGCACTTTCTGTGCCCTCAGCACAAGGCATGGAGTATAAAAATACTTATACATGGACATAATCAGAAAGCACTTAGCACCCTGCCTAGTACAAAGCACTCACTTGCTATCCATGTGCTCGTTCCTTCATTCAACAGGTATTCATTGGGATCAACACTCTTTAAGGCTCTGGGAACATAATTATGAATAAAACAGTTGGGGCTCAATAGAGTAAATATTAGCTAATACTCTTGTTATGGTTATTATACATCCACTTCCAAATTTGCTCAGACCCAGCCCTGCCAGTAGTGAAATTTATTTAAGTATGATAGCATATTGTTCTAATAATTTTGAAGATTTATTTGGGGGCAGGGAAAGGGGCAGAGAGAGAGGGAGAGAGAGAGAGAGAGAAATGTAAGCAGACTCCGAGCTGAGTTTGGAGCCCAATGTGGGGCTCAATCGTACAGCCCTGAGATCTTGACCTAAGCTGAAACCAAAAGTTGTATGTTTAACGGACTTGCACCACCCAAGCACCTCTTGGTCTAATAATTTTGTATTGGAACACATGAATTATATCTACATTGGTCCATAGTTAGCATGAATTATACAAGTTGGAGAACACAGAGGAATTGGAGTTAATTTTACCCACTAGGGTTCTCTCACTACAAGAAAGGTGTTTCTTATGCCAATTTTCCCCCTTGAAATCACTGAGGCCCAAAGAGTCACATGGACATTCTTATGCAATAATCACACATCACTGGTACCAATACGTTCTCATATGTTAATACCTAGGCAAAGGTTTCCTGAAGTATGTAGCTTCTGTAAAAATGACAACACATATCTTATGCTCATAGGAGAACATGGATCAAATCTGTACAGAAATCTGGTTAGTATTCTCTATACCTAAGCTGTTATCTACAGTCTGATTTATAAAGAGCATTTCTAATTACTGGGGAAAAAAAAACCACTTTTCAGTGGGTGCAATTCCCTGTGATGGCAAAACAGTTGCCATAGATATTCATTACTCTAGTTGTGGCCTATGATTTGACCTACAGCTTTAGATGTAAAATGTGCATTTCAATATAATTGGGAGAGAGTTCCTTCTCTAATTTGCCCACTGGACATAAATGGTGCATTCATGGAAAGAAAATTATTTCTTCATATCCTTTTGATTCAATAAAACCACTGATACTTTGTGTTTGGCACTCAGATTGCGAAGGTACTTCCAAATCGTTCATTTTTCTATTTTTTAAACCTTCACTTTTTAAAAAAGATTTTATTTATTTATTCATAAGAGACATACACAGAGAGAGAGAGAGGCAAAGACACAGGCAGAGGGAGAAGCAGGCTCCATGCAGGGAGCCTGACATGGGACTCGATCCTGGGTCTCCAGGATCACACCCTGGGCTGAAGGCGGCGCTAAACTGCTGAGCCACCTGGGGCCACCCAGAACCGTTAATTTTTCAAAATTGTTTGCATGGCTCTTCCACATCTCACCCAGTCGATGAGAAAATTGCATGAGCAGAAAGACAGGGTAGAGGCAGGCAGCGCGGCATTGTCCAAGCAGAGGCTTCTCGAATGTGAAAACTGGAAGGGACCTTGACATTTGTCTCATCAATCCACCTCAAACTTGACCTTTCCTTTTGCGTTTGAAATTTCAATCCCATGAAAGACTGTCAGAAGCAAAACATGGGTTCTAACTAGAACGATGGCAGTAGTAATGGTGTTTTCCAGCCTTGCTGCCTCTATGCAGGATTTCAGAGGGAACAAGGGTTTCTAGGTTTCAGGCACATTGTGGCTTGAGATCACAAAGGACACCTAATGACATGAGGTACTGCACACTGCATTCTATATTCATTCTCTACCTTGTTTGGAAAAACAGACAAGCTATCTGGTGGCAGCTCCCCCCACCCCGCAGGGCTCCAAGGATCTGAAGGGCAACCTCTCCAACTGGGGCCCTGAACATCATGTCCTCCCGACCCTCCCACCAGCTGTGAGGATCAGGAAACCTAGCTACAAAACCAAGGCCCGGTCAGAAAGGAACAGAATACTTTAAGCGACATAAGATAGTCCTTAAATGAAGTGCCAGTTGAGCCCTACAGGTAGTGAAACTCCTGCTTCAAACCTGAAAAGTCAGATTGAATTCCTTTTCTTTCTCCTTTTCCTCCTCCTCCTCATCTTTTACTTTTTTTTTCCATAGCACCATCATCCCTGCCTTTATGTGAAGAGACAATGTGCATTTTTTAAGAAGACCCAGCAGGGAGTAGGCATTTTTATTCCAAAGAGATACCACAGATAAAAAGAGCTGAAGAGAGTCAGGGTCAGACATAGTTTGACATTTGTCATTTTCTAACCACTGATGGGTGATGTCTACAGAACTGTTGCTATAACAATAATGAATTCAAATGAGCAAGGAAACTATAAACCTGCACAGACATTCCAAGCATCTGGCTGAATCCAGGCTACACACACAGCACGGGGGTGGGGGTGGGGCTTGGATGGTGGCCTTTCGCATGTCCCCCCCTGCTCATATATACATGCTTCTCTTACCCAGACTGACTTTGAATAATTCAAACCGACATTTTCTTAATTCTCAGAGTACCCAGTACTGTCATTCCAACATGCAGGCTTCAGGGGAATGGGTAGGACGCACAAAACTGGGCAGAAGCCAGGAAGGGGCTTACGCCTGCTCACTTTTACCACCTCCAAGAGAACCTTGCCTTTCTTTGACCTCTCAGGGTCAAGGGAAGGGGACAGCTAAAAAAAGAAAAAATGCATCAAGGAAGGGGATCCTGGCTGGCTCAATTGGTAGAGCATGCAACTCTTGATCGGGAGTTCAAGCCCCACATTGGGCACACACTTGACATCAAAAAAAAGTTGGGGGTGCCTGGGTGGTTCAATAGGTTGAGCGTCAGCCTTGGGCTTGGGTTGTGATCCCAGGATCCTAGGATCCAGCCCTGCCTTGGGCTCCCTGCTCAGCGGGGAGCCTGCTTCTCCCTCTCCAGCTCCCCTTGCTTGTGTGTACTCTCTCTCTCTGTCAAAGAAATAAATAAAATCTAGAAAAGAAAAGTTGAGGCACCTTGATGGCTCAGTTGGTTGAGCATCCGACTTTTGATCTTAGCTCAAGTCTTGATCTCAGACACATGAGTTCAAGCCCTGCATTGGGCTCCAAGCTGGGTGTAGAATCTACTTTAAAACATTGTTTTAAGGGATCCCTGGGTGGCTCAGGGGTTTAGCGCCTGCCTTTGGCCCAGGGCGTGATCCTGGGGTCCCAGGATTGAGTACCGCATGGGGCTCCTTGCATGGAGCCTGCTTCTCCCTCTGCTTCTCTCTCTCTGTGTCTCTCATGAATGTATAAATAAATAAAATATTTAAAATAAATAAATAAATAAAATATTTTTAAAAAATTTTTTTAAAAGAAGAAAAATTTGTTTTCAGAAGTCAGATTTCTAATTTTATTTTTTTCCCCAAAGATTCCATCTATTTACTCATGAGAGACAGAGAGAGAGAGAGAGAGAGAGAGAGGCAGAGACATAGGCAGAGGGAGGAGATGCAGGCTCCATGCAGGAAGCCCGTTGCGGGACTTGATCCCAAGACTCTGGGATCACTCTCTAAGCCAAAGGCAGCTGCTCAACTGCTGAGCCACCCAGGCATCCCAGATTTCTTATTTTAAATAATCAAATCTAATTTCTATGATTCCTAACTTTATTTCCTTTAAAGTATGGATTCATATGAGTTTGTCTACCTTTAATACATGTATACAAATAATAGGATTTTGAAAATTTGGTTTTAGTCAATATTTCAGGTATTATAAAATAATTCAATGTTGTACAACCACCACCAAAAAAATTTCATCACCACAAAAAGAAATTCTTTACCCATTTAGCAATAACTCCCCATTTACCCCTCCCACCAGTCCCTCCCATCCTCTAACCTACTTCCAGTATCTGTAAATTTGTCTACAAATGGAATCATACAATATTGGTTCCTGTGTGGCTCCTTTCACTTAACACAGTACCTTTGAGGTTCATTATCCATGCTGCAGCATTCATGTAGCATACATCAATACTTTGTTCCTTTTTATGGCTGAATAATATTCCATCATACTGATACACACATTTTATTTATCCATTTATTGCTTGGTAGATATTTGTGTTGTTTCCATTTTTTGCATGCCCAGGACTGTATCCTAAAGAAATAGCCAAGGAGATGCATAAATCATTAGTTTAAGGATATTCATTGTGTATATATCTATATTACAATTTGTTAATCCATTCATCCTCTGATGGACATTCAGGTTTTTCCCACCTATTAGCTATTGTGAATAATACTGCTATGAATATGCCTGCACATGTATGGGAGCACCAGTTTCTGATTCTTCTGGGTATTGACATACTATTTTTTTAAGATTTATTTAAATAAATAATCTATAATTAATTTCTGGGTGGCTCAGTGGTTGAGGGTCTGCCTTCTGCTCAGGGCGTGATCCTGGAGTCCCAAGATCGAGTCCCATATCAGGCTTCCTGCATGAAGCCTGCTTCTCCCTCTGCCTCTGTCTCTGCCTCTCTCTCTCTCTGTCTCTCATGAATAAGTAGATAAAATCTTTTTAAGAAAAAGGAATTTACAATTTTATTTTTTAAAACAATTTTTATTAAGTAAACTCTATCCCCCTACATGGGACTTGAACTCATGACCCCGGGATCAAGAGTTGTATGCTCTACTGACTGAGCCAGCCAGGTACCCTGGAACTTCCAATTTTAGTGGGCAGACATGTTCCCCAAGAGACAATTGATGGCCTGCAACAGCACATGTCAAACACCAATGATTAGTCTCACAGGTGTTTGGAGAACGTTTTCCTTTGACCCTACTTTCTCCATTCAACACACGGAAGCCTTTTCAATGATGTTCCGATTTCTTGCTGGCAACAGCTGCTGCCACTGCCAGTACTTTAGACGTCCTGAGTTCTGCTTAGTTGGGACATTAGGCACAGGGACCAAGGGCAGCAGTGAAAGCAGCGATGTCATAAAGGTGGAAGCACTGAACTGTCAGCAGTGTCCAAAGCTGGCTGCACAAAGCTAGAAGTTTTTTTTGTTTTGGATTGTTTCACACATTTTATTTTATTTTATTTTAATTTTTATTTATTTATGATAGTCACACAGAGAGAGAGAGAGAGGCAGAGACACAGGCAGAGGGAGAAGCAGGCTCTATGCACCGGGAGCCCGACGTGGGACTCGATCCCGGGTCTCCAGGATCGCGCCCTGGGCCAAAGGCAGGCGCCAAACCGCTGCGCCACCCAGGGATCCCTTTTTTAATATATTTATTTTTATTGGTGTTCAATTTGCCAATATATAGAATAACACCCAGTGCTCATCCCATCAAAGCTAGAAGTTTAATAGGGAATGAGGAGGGACGCCTGGGTGGCTCAGTGGTTTAGAGCCTGCCTTCAGCCCAGGGCGTGATTCTGGAGTCCTGGGATCAAGTCCCACATCAGGCTCCCCGCATGGAGCTTGCTTCTCCCTCTGCCTGTGTCTCTGTCTCTCTGTCTCTCTCTCTGTCTCTCATGAATAAATAAATAAATCTTAAAAAGATAATAATAGGGAATGAGGAGCAGCTGGCCAAGCCACCCCCTCCCCCCACCCCGACCTGGGGCAGGGCTGCGTCCCTGAGCAGGAGGAAAAGCGGTAAAAACTCCAACCCTACCCCCCCAACACCCGTGAAGAAACACTGCTTCACCACCTGCCTTGCAGCCTTTCGGCTCCTTCTGTGAAGAAACACAGCTACAAACCGCACCACACCCTCTCCATTCACTGCCACATCCCTTCTTTGAATTCCATTTTAAATGTTACTTGACAATTGGGTAAAATCATGTTTCAAAGAATGCACTGGACAACATGCAGCAGGGACCCATTAAAATACTGCTTTGGTATATACAAAAATATCCTCATTTTCACAGATTTAAATACTTCTCAGCTCTCTGCAAAGGACTGCATGACAGATGGTTTCAAAGCGAGTCACATTTACAAACAGCAGACAAAAATATTATTTAGCAGATTCTCTAAGAGTTCTTCTGAGCTGTTCAGAACCAATCTTTTCCCAAGGGCTCTTTTATTCCTAATTTGTGGAGGCCAACAGAAAGGTCTCTCAACTTCCTAGCAACCTCTGCGGGTGGCGTTTCTTGAGTTTGTAGAATATGAGAACCGAAAGCAGTTCTAGAGCTATGAATGTCATTTTAGAAAATACAACCTCGGCCTGAAAAATATGAATCATTAGCCCATCACAAGCCCCAAGCCACAAATGGGGGAGTCGGAAGGGGAGAGGGGGTGGGGGAGAGAAAGGACGAAAGAGGAGCTGATGGAGGAATTGTCACAGGAGTTATGGACAGGAATCACGTACTCAGCCAATTTAGTAAATTATACTTCCTCGATTAAGGTCATCAAAACAATGACCGCCTCCTGGACAACTCTGCTTTTAAAGTTTTGGAAAAGATCACGTGTCGAGCACATATCATGAAAAGGGAACAAGCCACAGACCTGGTCTGTAATCCAGGAGCATCCACTGTGGGCAGGGACCCGGACATTACCGCCTGAGGCAGGCAGTGCCTGTTAGCTCCAGATAGCCCGTGGTCCTCACCATCAGTGGAGGGGTGAGGTCACTGGGCCCTCTCAGGGTGGGGCCAGGCAATGGGAGATAGCCACAGCAAAGATCTCAAAGGGATAGGAGGTTTGTTAGATAAGCAGAATGCCTTAAACAAAGGTCTCAAGGATGAGAACTTAGAGACAGGCAGAGGGAGGAGAGTGCCCGATGGCCAGCTTGGGGGAAAGAGTGGAAACAGAGGTAAGGAAGGACAAGTGAGCCAAACCTATGGGGCTGGAGGCACACAGCCCTGTCTGGCTGGATGGAGAGAATGTTCGGGAATGTTGTATGACCCATCGGCGTATGCTCTCTTACTGTACCCATGAAGACTATCTTTTTTCTCTTCCTGCTAGCCTCACCCTCAAAACCAACAGTATTTACACTGTCTCTAACATGCATTGACAAGGAAAGGAAAAGGCTGGAGCAGAGCAACAGTATATCTAGCCTGGGTTCTGATGAATAGCACAGTTGTGGATTGTCTGAGTGAAGCCATCCTGCAAGAAGTTAGTGCATTTCATCTTTTACAGTGAAATTTTCCTGTTTATTCCTCCCACTCATGTTCTAGAATTTTATTTATAACACTTTTTGGCCTGCTCTTTAAAGTGTGTGTGCGTGCCTCTGGGTGTGAGAGACTGAGCAGCTCAAGTACTCTTATTGGGCTCTGAGCTTCTGGAAAGCAGGCCTCACATACATTCCAAGTATGATAATTATGATCCGTTATGCAGAAGGAGGAGCAAGGTAGACGGTGCCCCTCTGTTCTGGCTGCACCATCTTGCAGAACCGCCTCCAGGCTAATATCCACACAGCCTCGCCTCCCCTTTGGTCCCAGCAAGGCAGCCTGCCTGAAGCTGGACAGACACAACTGGGGTTTGTCCTTTGCTATCCCATGGTCTGGCTTAACTCATTCATTGCTAGAGGGCAATACGATGTACCGGAAAGAACTGTAGATTTGGAATTGGGTAAATTTGTGTTTGGATCTTCTCTCTGCCACTTGGTTCATATGTGATATTGGGAAAATTATTTCATTTTTCCAGGCTCATTTCCTAATCTGGAAAATGGTATCTTCCTCAAAGGATCGTTGTGAAGATTAAAAGTATCTTTTTTTTAAAAAAGATTTATTGAGCGAGCAGGTACTCGTGGCCGAGTGGTTAAGGCGATGGACTTAAAAAAGATTTATTGGGACTCCTGGGTGGCTCAGCGGTTGAGCATCTGCCTTTGGCTCAGGGCTTGATCCTGGAGTCCTAGGATCGAGTCCCGCATCAGGCTCCCTGCATGGAGCCTGTTTCTCTCTCTGCCTGTGTCTCTGCCTCTCTCTTTCTGTGTCTCTCATGAATAAATAAATAAAATCTTAAAAAAATAAAAAATAAAAGATTTATTTATTTATTTGAGAAAGCGAGCACAAGTGGAAGGGGCGGAGGCAGAGGGAGAGAAACTCAGGCAGCAGGTGGGGAGTGGGGGGATCCCTCAATCTCAGGACCCAGAGATCATGACCTGAGCCAAAACCAAGATTAAGACATCTAACCGACTGCACCACTCAGATGCCCCAAGATTAAAAGTATTTTGAACACAAAATACACATGACAAATATTAGCTCCTTTCAATTTGGGGGGATTTATTTATTTATTTTTTAAAGTAACCTCCACCCCCAATTTTCCCCGAGGTCAAGAGTCCCATGCTCCACTGACTGAGCCAGCCAGGCACTGCAGTTCCCTTCCTTTTTGATCTTGATGTGCCATACCAACTTTCAAAAATCCATTTCAAAACATGCGAAGGATTGATCTTAATTTCTCCATTGCTTTAAATACTGCTTTCCCCAACGATACCACTGCCTAACATTTTTGCCAGTATTTTGTTTTAGGGAGATGTGGTTGTGATGATTTATATAGCAGGATCTCACCTGTCCATTCAGAACTTTTTATTCCTTCGGAGGTGTTTTGTTTTGTTTTGTTTTGTTTTGTTTTTCCTCTGTGTCCTCTTCAGATTTGTCTCTCACCATCCTGCAGAAGCCCAGGCTGGATCCAGGCCTCTGGGTAAGTTTTTATCACTGCAAAGCGCTGACGTGGATGAATGCTCTCTTGTTTCTGCAGACTGATGCTTCTATAGAACAAAAGACTGATAGTGCGAAATCACATGTAAAAGTGACCAGCATAGACTGAGGCTGCAGTAACAAGCAGCTGCTATTATGATTATTACTACTTCTATTATTATTATAAAGCAGGAAATGATAGGGGAAGACCCTCAAGAGGAAAGCTTTATCATTCCTCTCCTGGCCAGAATGCTGAGTGCCAAATGGGTGCACCTCAAAGGCCTATTCAATCATCTCAGCAAGATATTGAAATACTGCCACCTAAAGTCAATGAAGTCCCCATAAGTTGTCAACTTGATCCTTGAGCCGGGGACCAGAGAGAAAGAGGAGGCTGGCCAGCCTAAAGTTCCTTTTAAAGACGCCAAACAAAAGGTTAATAAGGAAGTGGAGAGGCCCTTCCTGGAGGGACACAAAGGCAGGACCCTCCCCTCAAGAAACTTAGACTCTCCCCTTGGCTCACTCCTCTCCCTATTATACCCACTTGTATGTTGCTTTGTAAGTGCCCTTAAATCTTTTCTCAAGAGAGTCACTTGGAGATCACTAATTAGGCCTGTAAACCCGTCGGGGACAAGGGCCCCTGGCTTTTACTTCTTTTGTTCCCTGTCGCTCTCACAGCCGCCAGAACAGTACTCAACACAGGCCGGAGCCTCCATAGAAGTTGCTGTCTGACCTTGGGGACTTGGTCAACAGGCTAGATAGAAGCCTCAGCTTAAATTGTGTTAAGTGGCATTCACTGGTGACGGTGGCTGGCTGGCTGGCTGGCTGGCTCAGACAGAGCAAAATGAACCACAAAGTGCAAGCATGCCAAGGGCAGTTCAGTGGAGAAAGCCAGGCTGTGAGCAGATGGGGGTGGGGGAGGCGGCCGGAGGGGGGGTGGAATCAGTCATCTCCTACAGTAGATTGGAGATAATTACCTCTCCAACACGTGCCCAGATTACCTTCCGTGGCATTGAGTCTTTGACAGCAAAATGCCTGTTAAAAGTGATAGAAGCCAAAGGGAGGGGGAAGGAGGAGGTGGGGGTGGGATGTGTGCACGAGTGTGTGGATACTTTAAAAACCTGACCTTTTAAGATGTGTTTAATACCGGAACCATCTGATACCTTCTGCGTGCTCCTACCACCACCACAGTAAAGGCACTAGCTCTATGGGGCTTTGTGTGACATCTGCTTCTGATGGCTAAGGATTCATCGGCTGCATTAGCCAAAGCACAGCATCCTGGCTGACAACTGAAATTCAGGGCAGCCTTTTTGTCTTGAGGCAGAGGAGAGATCACCTGGAGTCAGGAAGGATTCCCGGTAGAACCATATTATGTGATTTAGGGGCTGCCCTGTCTTCTCTTGGGGGCTGGGGAACAGCGCTCCTAAGGCCTGTGGGGGGAAGACAACAGATTGAATTCTCGTGGTTCCTGAAGGAGGGACTGGGAACAGAGGGTAGATGTTACAAGGAGGCAGATTTCCACTCTATATAAGGAAGAGCTTTCTAACCCACCAGAGCTGTTAAAATCTAAATGGGTTGTCTGCTAAGGTAATGAGTTCTCCATGTGGGTGAGTGTTTAAGTTTCTGATTTTGTCTCCCTAACCACATATCCTGCCTCTTTGCCCAAATTTGCAAAACCAAAGCCCTAACCGCCCATGATTTAAAGTGACTAACCATGAGACCCTGGCATCCTCACCTCTGTGGCTGTTGGGTCTGCTGCCAGTTGGGGCTCAGAGGATGGGGATTTCTTCCCTCAGAAATTGAAGTTGAGTCTCCTAAGCCTGTGTCCTGGAGGAGGCGTGGCTCAGACCCAGTGCTCCTGGGGTGAGTTAGGATGATCTTGCTCTGACCCTGGGGGAGTTGGGCACTCCAGGTGTTGGGCCTTCCTTCTGTTGTTGTACTTTCCAAGTGCCAGGCAGGCCCTCCAGGGCTGAGCCAGCCCAGCCAGGCACAGCTGGTGTATCCCACCTGTTCGGCCCCTCTCGGAGGCAAGTCCATTCTTCTGCCCCAAGGAAGAGCTGCCACCAAGCAAGCTTGGCAAGTAAATACAAGACATTTATAAACTCCAAACCATTTTTCACTGGCTTGCCAGTCCCCTAGAGGTACTCTAAGAGTAAAGGACATGAAATTAGCATTCTTGACCTTTGACCCTACACAAATCATCACTCCCTGAAAGAGTGGCTATTCACAAAGCCAAATTCAGCCATTTGAGCCAGATACACTCAATCTGGAGATGTGTGCTTTGAGAGGCAGATTTGGAGCTATATCTTGAGTGCCATCTAAGTTTTCAGTGTATTCGGCCCTTAAGTGAATATTTATATTAAAGAAAACTTTCGAGACTGTTGAGTGCTACTTGCAATAATACTTTACACTTGGGAGAGGGAATCCATAACCATTTACAATTTACAAAGAATTTTCAAGAACCTGGACTTGTTTTTCTTAAAGATTTTATTTATTTATTTATTTGAGAGAGAGCAAGAGTGAGAGAGCACAAACAAGGGGAGCAGCAGAGGGAGAAGGAGAAGGAGACTCCCCTCTGAGCAGGGAGCCTGATGCGAGGCTGGATGCGAGGCTGGATGCGGGCGCCATCCCAGGACCCTGAGATCAGGAGCTGAGCCAAAGGCAGACACTTAACCAGCGGAGCCACCCGGGCGCCCCTCTAGGTGCTACTTTCATCATCCCGACAGCCCGCTGAGATTGATGTTAACATCCCTGTTACATGGATGGAGGAAGAAACAGGCCCTGAGAGGTGCAGGCACCTGCCTGAGGTCACACAGCCGCTTTCCGGATACTCATGTGCACTTCACTTCAGCACTCCTGCTGCCCCAGCACTACCCACCAGGGAAGATGGAGGAGACCGATGACAGGAGATGCTTTCCCTTCTGGACTGTCTGCGGTTTCCACGCACCATGCTGAGCCAAGGACAGTCTGGAGCTGCTCTGCTCTGCTACCTGTTGTTCTCTTCCCATGTTGACCTCTCCACCCCGCCAGGGACCCCAGGAACACACAGTCTATAGTGTGCCTGGCTTCCCCTCCCCCTTCCCCATCAGGGACTAGCTGGAGCTCTTATCTGAGAATTCAACCCTCCCCGGAAGCAGGAATCTCTGTGCTAATGTGTTAATCCTCCTATTCAAAAGGTCGCTACTTCCCTACTGTGGGGACCAGCAGCGGTCTATAACCCGCCCCACACAGTATTTCTGTCCTGGGGTGAGCCTTGTTCCAGCCTAATTATAGCACAAAGGGGAGTTTAGACCCACTCATGCACTTGTTTAAATTTACTGGGAGCAAACAGGGCTTGGGGATTTGGAATGTGGCAATAGGGTCCAGACTTGCAAGTTACTGGAGGCCACGAGATGGCCAGAGCTCTTAGGGAAACTAGGAGGACATGGGAGGGTCGTGCCTGTGTGGCCTAGCCTGAAAGATCCCCTTAAGGGGCAGAGAGTGTGGGCAAATTACCCTACCCCTTCACTGAGGCCAGGACTGGTGTGCCATGGGAGCCTTTAAAAAAGTTGCCTCCATTGTGGGAACCTTTCTTTCCTGTGTGGGAAAGAACCAGGCTCAGGTTTCAACCAGGCCATTCTGAGAAGGCCCCGGAAAGAAGGGAATGGTGGGAACAGGCCACCAGGCCTTTCGTGTTGATGGGAGGCACCTAGGAGAGGCAATGGTGACCTCCTTCACTACCTGGCTGGGGCTTCCAAGCAACAAAGGCCAGGTGTAGTTACGGGTACTTGCTCCTACTTTGCTGAACAAATGAACCAGAGGAGAGTATCTGGGAGAGAAGTATGTGACATTCTGCTCTCTCCTGCCTCTTCTCAGCAGTGGTGGTGGAGGAGGAGGAGGGGGAGGGGGAAGGAGGAGGCAGTAGCACCAGTCACTGGACCTGGAAAGCTTCTGATAGGATCAGTGATGGAGGGGAAGAAGCACTGGACTGGGAGTCATAAGGCAGGAATGCCATTTCTTTCAGCCCCTGGCCCTCTGCTGGGGAACTTCACAGCTCTGGTATTCCAGAACTTACCTCTTGAAGAGAGTTTTTAGAGCTTAAAAAACAGGACAGGGTGTGAAACTAGAACACATAGAGGACTTCCCCTTGGTGAGTCAAAACTGGGATGCCATGGTGGTTGGGCATGCCATGGTGAGCAGCCTCACCCTCACTGAGGCACTTGTGTCAGGCCACAGATAACCAGCCCTGGCTGCTCCTGAGAGTCTCTGGAGACCACTGAAGAACACAAGTCTATTGTTGCCCTGTAAGGAGCTTCTGACCAACAGGAGGGCCCAGGGGTGGCTGGCTGGCTCAGTTGGTAGAGTGTTGGACTCTTGATCTTGGGGTTGTGGGTTTGAGCCTCATGTTGGGTGTAGAGATTACTTAAAAAAATGGGGGACCCAGATCCTAATGAGCAAGCTGGGCAGAGTGGGAAAAAAATGCACCCAAATGCACCAGTGGTTGTAACGATCTTGAGATTGGGGACAATGAAGTTTTCCATTTTCCTTTATTTTTCCAAATTTTTTTACAAAAGTACCTATATCAATTTTTCTAAAAATTGCTTTGCTCAAGGAAAGCTTGCCAGAGGCCATGATCTATGTGGCAATGTTACCGGGGCCTTTACCTCGGAATTGTATTGTCCAATATGCTAACCGTTAGCCACATATAGTTAGTTAAATGTAAATTAATTGAAGTCAAGAAAAATTTAAATTTCAGCTCGTCCATTGCACTAGCCACATTGCTAGTGCTTACTTAGCAGCCACATGTGCTAGTGGCTACCATACTGGATAGTACAAATATAAAATATTTCCAGCGTCTCAGAAAGTTCTACTGGGTAGTACTGCTTTGGAACATCTATGGAAATCGGTTTGAAAGTCAAGGTAATATCAAATGTGTGCTAACAACACAATGGCCTTACTACGGAGACCAAAGATCTTTATTTTTTTTAAAGATTTTATTTATTTATTCATGAGAGACCCAGAAAGAAAGGCAGAGACACAGGCAGAGGGAGGAGAAGCAGGCGCCATGCAAGGACCCCGATGTGGGACTCGATCCTGAGAATCCGGGATTATGCCCTAAACCAAAGGCAGACATTCAACCACTGAGCCACCAAGACATCCCGAGACCAAATACCTCTATTTTTTTCCCCAAATACCTTTAAAGCATCTATTTAAAGGCATCTTGTTGGCTCAGGCAGTGGAGCATGTGTCTCTTGATCTTGGGGGTGGGGAGTTCAAGCCCCACGTTGGATGTGGAGATTACTTAAAAATAAAATCTTAAAATAAATAAATAAATAAATAAATAAAATCTTTAAAAAAAAGCACCTACTTGGAATCTTTTGCTTATAGTAATGGATTGCTCCATTTTATTTTCTTGTATATATTCAAAAAGGTGAACTCAATCTCTTTGGGCAACACTTTGTTAGTTGTTACTGTTATTGCATGAATAAAAGTCATAGAACTGTCATTCCTGAAAGCAGGCTCTCACTGCTTTTAAGATAGTAGCTGGCCTTGGCACATCCTTCTGGATCCCAGCTTTTGCTCTCATTCTAGAAGATAAGCAGTCCATTCCAGAGGCCACTATTTTGCGGGATGGGTGAGATCTCCTGAGAGATCTTGTAATGCCTGATAGGATTACAAAGCTAATTGTTGCCCCTACACCTTGCTCACAGAAAACTAGACCTTATTGTAGCAGTGGAAGCAGGAGGCAGAGTGGAGGTGGGATGAAGGGGTGGGACATGGGAAGAAATCCAGGCAACGGTGACATTTGACTATTATCCTGGTGTTTCTACAAAATAAAAAAGAAATCCTCCTTCTATGGAGATTGGGAGCCCCCAGGTATCCTAGTCTTTCCCTCTGAGCCCTCTCCCAAGAGAAAACACCCTTACTGGATGGACTCTTGCTGTTGTCTCACCCATTAAAAACTCCCCGGGGTAGCTTAAATGTCATTAGCTGGGCTAGACTACTCTGGCCAGGCACCATGCCAGGCACCAGGGACTCAGGAATGACTAAAACTCAGTCCTTGACCTCAAGGAAATCATGCTTGAGCAGGAGACACAGACTTCTAAGCAGTGTATTTCAATCCAGTATGCTAGGGGAGCAAAGATTGGAAACATAAGGCTCCAGCACAGGGCAGAGGTGGATAGGAGTGGGGGGACACCTGACTGATGGGGGTCGGCATAGCAGGCCAGAGAGGACCCTATGTGGAGTTTGGACTTGATTTTTATAACAATGGGAGCCTCCTAGACGGCATACTGGCAAGAATGGACTAGAGGGGAGTAAGTCTGGGCAGAAAAAACCAGTGGAGTGTCAGGATCTGCTTCTACTCCCAAGACACTTACTGGAATCACTCACTCAAGGTCACTCAGGTTCCAACCCAGTTCTATCTGTCTCTACAGCACATTCCATTGTCTCTGAACATGTACCCCAGGAAATAGCCTAGGAATTAGCCAATAGACTAATTTCCACTTATTTAACTGGTTTATACAAATAACACAAGGTGCAAGGTACAGAAATATACGGAAGAATAAAGCATGGCCACTATCCTTAACTCTCCTGCTCTTTAAATAACACAGAGGGGCACTTGGGTGGCTCAGCTGGTTGAGCATCTGACTCTTGATTTCAGTGGGATCATGATCTCAGAGTTCAGGGTTGTGAGATCAAGCCCAGCATTGGGCATGGAGCCTGCTTAAGATTCTCTCTCCCCTTCTGCCCCTCCTCACTCTGTGCTCGTGCTCTCTCTCTCAAGAAAGAAAGAAAGAAAGAAAGAAAGAAAGAAAGAAAGAAAACCCAGTATTTAAATAATCTAGAAATGTATCAGAGGGTTTGATCATAACTTAAACAGCAGTGAATGTGGCACTACTCTAAGACATCTAAACATATTTAGAATTATAAGGACTTCTAACAATAACTTTGGTAATACAAACACCGATGTTTAGATCTTCTGATTTGCCCAGAGAAGTGAGCATATAACCAGAAATCCGTTAGCCAGTCCCTTCTATGGCCTTGGGCATATTCCTTCCTCTGAAAAATGAGGACAGATCTAACAGTGCTTCTACATTTGACAAGGCTATGCTAGAAAGTTTACTATCGAGTCCCATTAACTATTGCCATATACACTCATATATATGCAAGACATTCCGCCTTTATATTTTTTTTTCTTAAAAAAAAAAAAACCCTCCCCTTACTCTATTTCTCAGGAGGATTTGGTTCTCTTTCCCCCTATGATTTCCAGAACATTTCAAAACTCTTCAAATGAAAATATGCGAGTCATGACTTGTGGGTAGCAAGTTAGGACTTGTGGGGACAGTTAGGGGGAGGGCAAACTGTGAGATCTGCCAGCAATTGTTTTCTCTCTTGATTCGAACGAAGGAAAAGATCATGTTATTTATACAGCATAAGGTTCCAGATTTTCAGGAATGAAATCTGAGCCCAGCATGTCAACATATTGGTCTGGTCTGTCTTGGAATCTACAGTAGATGGATTTCTTTGTGCTGGGAAACATTAGGAAGGTCAATATTCTTTTCTGATTTTTTTCTTTTAAGAAAAGAGTTCATTCTCACACTCTAAAGTGGTGGTATTAGATATCATCCAGATAATACGCTCAATGGTGGTGCCGACTTCAGTTTCAAATATAAAGCCTCAGGGCAAACAGCTTTTATGTATTCAGTTACATGTTCTTTACTTTACAGATAATGTTTTTCCACAAATACTCCCAGCCTGGGAGGAGATACAGAAGTGAACAATCCCATGAAATAAAAATAATAGTGACGTTAATAACAGTGAGTTCCAAATCGCAAAGAAGCCAGGAGGCACCCGGACCGGGGTTTCCCAACCAGGGGAACCTGAGAGAAGCAGGTTGGGCAGAGGCCGCGGGCGGGGGCCGTGGTGGGAAGAGCGGCTGGGCCCGGGACCACGGGACGGGGCTTGGAGCTCCGGCCTCTGTCTGATCAGCTCTGCAGCAAGGCGGAATCCTCACCCTTAGCCTCGATGGCTTTCAGTTTTCTCATCCGCAAAAGAGGGGGGTTGGCCTGGATCTAGAAGAAAGGACCCAGGAGCCCAGGACAGCCCGAGGCCTGCCCCCTGGCTCTGCCCCCGGCCAGAGTGTAACCCTGGACAGTTGTCTCTGGGCCGCGTTCCCCTCCCCCCACCTGTAAAATCAAGGACAATAAGACTTTCCAGATTGAGGTTCACTGAGGATGAAAGGAATCGTGTTTTTACAGCGTCTGGCACATAGTAGGCGGCACTCGCAAGGGACACCCGAGCTCCTCTCCCGCTCCCTCTGGAAGTCCCTTCCAGGGCCCAAACACCCTGGCCCCAATCCAGATCTTTTGTCTCCCCACTCCAGTCCGTGCCTTCGCAAAGGCCCTCATTCCCCATCTCGGCAGGGGCACACACACCTGAATTGCTTCTTTCAGTTTTCCAAACGGCCACTAAAACTTGCTTCTCGCGAAGTATTTGCCCCCCTTGGGCAGCTCCCGAAGCGCCGCCGCACTTTCTGGCTTCCCGGACTCCGCTTCCACTTCCCTCCTCCCCCCTTCCCTTCTCCCTCCCCGCCCCCTCCCCCGGCGGCGGCGGGCGACCCCGACAGCCCCGGCACGGAGCGTGGCCTCCCACTTTCGCCCCTCCAGGTGTTTCAGGGTAGGCCGGCGATTTAGGGAGCGTTTCCCACGTAGGAAGGACTCAGACCCGGCCCATCTTCCGGGAGCTGGCCTTGGGATTAGCAGATCCCAAAATAGGGTCCCCTGGGGGGTTGGTTTGTTGGCGGTTTGACTGACGTGGCCCCGGGGGAGAGGGCTGCTGCCTGGTGGTCCTTCTTTGGGAAGGGAGCTCCTGCTCCGGAATTCCTGAATTCCAGGGAGGCTTCAGATACATGTTTATAAAAGTAACATATAATTTACATATATTTATAACAGTATTATAACCACATTAGAAGACCTTTGAAAAGCACAGCAAAAGAAAAACCCCTCCCCATTTATAATTACAACTCCCAAACGCAGAAGCCCGGAGGATTTTGCTGTGTGCTCCTTCGGTTGGGTTCTTTGAATCCTTTCCCAAAGCTTTTGTTTTGTTAGTTCTACATTCTCTCTCTCTCTCTCTCTCTCTCTCTCTCTCTCTCACACACACACACAGACACTCACACACTTTTTGTACCTTGTTTTTCACACTGTAAACTTTTCTAGGTAGATCCTTCATAATCATTATTTTAGTAATTGCAAACTACACCTAGGGGATTCAATAGGACGGATTTTACGGATTTTCTTGTTGGCCCTTTGGGTGGTCTCCAGTGTTCTTCTGTTGTAGGCAACACTACCATGAATGTGTATTAGCTTGACACCTTTCCACCCAAATTTCTTACCATTTCCTTAAAGTCACCTCGAAATTGAAACAGGTCAATGAGCATGAACTTGTTCGTGGTTCCATCACTCTTGCCCGGATGCTTTGCAAAGGATTGAACCAATATCCACTCTGACCTTACTGCAGGTGAGCATCCTCTCATCCCATGGGTCCCAGTGCACTCTATCATCTATTACTGGTTTTGTCTGTTTTTTAAGCAAGCCTTTTGAAGTGAGTGGGATTTGAATGAAGAAAGATGGCTTAGTGAATAAAGCCTGGGAGGTTGTCCCATCAGGATTTTCAGAGAGCCGGGGTGAGTGGAAGAAATGGATGACAGTGCTTGGTGGGGAGGAAGGGAAGGGGTAGTGAGGGATGAGTTTAGGGGGGAAAAAGAACAGTGCCACTCCCCCTCCAAGTTGCTGGTGCAAGCAAGATGGATTCAGAAGCAGCACTTTGGACCAGTTAAAAGCAACAGAGCCTGGGCTCCAGGCACAAAATCAGCAGCAAAGATTTGGTGAAGAGATGAAAGAGAAGTGAACTTTGGATTATAGGAACGACACAGTCTATCAGGTACAATAGAGGAAGGAGTCCCGCACTCTCTCATTTATTGAATACTTTCCCCATGCCCACTTTTTGGAGGCTATCTCAATGGATAATAACCCGAGGAGAGACGTAGTAACATTATCCTCATTGTACAGCTGTAGAAACTGTCTGAGGGGTTCAATGTCTCAGCCAAGGCCGCATATGTATATCCCAAGTGGCAGAAAAGAGGATTCAAAACCATGCCTTCCTACTTCAAACCCAGGGCCTTCGGGTTCAAGAACAAGATCTGGACAAAGGACAGAGGACAAACAGCATTTATCTAGGAGAAAGATCAATGGCCTAGAGACCAATGGCTCACATCCCCAAATTCTTTTGGGAGTGGGGGCCGAGGGCTGCCAGAATTCCAGCCTGAGTTTGAACCACTTTGCAGGGGGTTCTCGCTCTGTGTCAGGTTTATAGAGGCCTACTCTCTCCCCTCATTTCTTGTTGTCATCAACCTTAATTAGGTTGATGTGATGTTCAGCACAAAGGGCCTCCACCAACTTGACATACACAGACTCGTCACAGTTGGATGCAAGCACACAAAGGTGGGCTTGGCCTTGTCTAAGGCTCTGGCAGCTTCGCAAATTCCTAGTGCTAGGCCATCATGGATGAGGGCGGTCTTCAGCACCTCTTGTAAAGCAGTATTAATGTCCATTCCACCTGTAGCAGCAGTGCCGTGGTAAGGGGTAGAGCTCAATCTTGAATACACTGGAGCCTCTGATTTCTAAACTGCTTTCCTGTGTTTTTCAAAAATTCCCATAACAAGGACGATTTTCTTTGATATTTGGAAAAATAGTTAAGAAAACAGTAAGGATGGGATCCCTGGGTGGCGCAGCAGTTTAGCGCCTGCCTTTGGCCCAGGGCATGATCCTAGAGACCCAGGATCAAATCCCACGTCGGGCTCCTGGTGCATGGAGCCTGCTTCTCCCTCTGCCTGTGTCTCTGCCTCTCTCTCTCTCTGTGTGACTATCATAAATAAATAAAAATAAATAAAAAAGAAAACAGTAAGGTGTTCTTTTTTTCAGATTTTCAACACATTTCATTTTATCAATAAAAAGATTAATAAAAATATATTTACTGACTACTGTGTCTTGAATTTTGAGCAGAAATTTAAAGTATTTTCTATATCAACCTTAGGATATAACCCTTGTATTTGCGTGATTTCTTTCTAGTCTTTTATAGTTGTCTATTGTCTTGATACCCAGAATATGATAAAACTTTTACATTCATTATCTAATTTAATGTACACAAGAATGTTAATATGCCATATCATGGCTATCTTGAAAATATATTCTGAATTCAGTCATTTCTCTACACCTCCTGTCACGACCCTAGTCCAAGCAGCTGTAACCTCTTACCTAGACCACCTTCATAACTCTGTACGGGTCTCCTGCTAAAACCAGCTCTACTCCCTTGAGTCCTAATCTCTTCAGTGCCTAAAGGCACTTTCCTCATTTTTTAAAAAAGATTTTATTTATTCAAGAGAGAGAGAGAGAGGCAGAGACACAGGCAGAGGGAGAAGCAAGCTCCATGCAGGGACCCCGATGTGGGACTCGATTCTGGAACCCCAGGATCACGACCTGAGCCAAAGGCAGATGCTCAACTGCTGAGCCACCCAGGCATCCCTTCATTTTTTTTCTTTTAAATTGCATCAGACCAAAATTCTGCTCAAAAAAATTTTTTTTTCACAGTAAGAGTCGTTTATTTAAAATGCGGCTTATTAAGGTCCATCTAGGGGATCCATCCATCACCTAGCCTATTTTTATTTACCTAGCATCTTTTTATTTACCTGTTATATTTTTGTTTAGCATTTAAAATGTGCTGGGCTGGAACTAGGCATGGGGGGTTGGGAGATTCATAGGGAAGTGTGTAACTGTCTCATTGAGTGCCTGTTATTTACACAGTACATTTTTATTTATTTATTTGTAAGATTTTATTTATTTATTTGAGACAGAGAGCATGAGCAGGAGTGGGATGGGCAGAAGAAGAGAAGCAGACTCCCCGCTGAGCAGGGAGCCTGGCTCCATCCCAGGACCCTGAGATCATGACCTGAGTCCAAGGAAAGAGGCTCAACTGACTGAGCCAGCCAGGTGCCCCTAACCAGGTACATTTTTGATATTTACTCATTTCATCTTCCAACAATCCTGGAAGGTAGGTTTTCACTACTACCAGTAATACAGGTGACCTCACAGGCTTCTAGAGACTGTGTGCCATGGCTCAAAGACCATACAGTAAGTTAGTGGAAATTCTGGGCCTGGAAGGCAGGTCCGCCTACTTCAAAGCTTGTGCTCATTATATACCATTTTTCTACCATAATATATACACTCATACAGTAGGATTCCTGGCCTTTTAACTCTTACAGTCTAGTTGATGATAAGATAAACCCATATTGCAATACCCAGCAGTAGCTAGTTACGGACATTCATCACCGAAGTCCTTTGTGGATCCCAGCTGGAAATTCCACCTCCTGAGTGTTTCGGAAGGTTGCTGCGGGCTGCAGTGAATTTGGCTTTGATTGACCCCAGCCTGGCCTCGGAAGCCTTTATGCTTTGCCTATGGCCAAGTTTTTCTGCTTTGCCCAAGGCCGGAACCACCATCACAGTCCCAGCTCATCAGATTGCAAATGTAGGTTTTATTCCAGTCTGTCTTTAACAATCAAGGTGGGATTTCTCCAACTTGAATGCACATACCAATCACCTGGGGATCTTATTAAAATGCAGATTCTGATTGAGTAGGTGTGGGGGTGGGGGCTGGGAGTCTGCATTTTTTTCTTTTTTTTTAATAGCAAGACTTTAAATTTTTTTAATTTATTTTTAAAGTAAGCTGGACTCCCAGTGTGGGGCTTGAACTCAAGACTCCTAGATCAAGAGCCAGTTAGGTGCTCCTGGGAGTCTGCATTTCTAGTAAGTTCCCAGGTGATGCTGATAATTCTAGTGTGAAGGCTGGGTAACCGACACTAAATGGAATTACATGATCTAACCCAGACCCCGACCTCAGTCCTGTCCTGAGCCCCAGGGAGAGCGCTGAGCTGCTCTTCACCACCCGAGGGCTAGAGGAAGAGCCCCCAGCCCTGAACTGCAGAGGGAGGGGTTTCCCTTCTCTGAGCCTTCTCCCAGTCGGAGGGCAAGTGGGTGTCCAGGTTCCAGCTGGGGCTGAAAAGGCAGCCCTGTCCTAGGGTCCCAGGAAAGATGCCCCGGCTCACTGTGGGCTCCCTGTAGGGCCAGATCTACTCTGCCAGTCCCTCTTCCGCCTGTGGTCACTGCCACCAGGCCACAGACAAGGGCAAGGAGGCCCACTCCTCCCTGTTGCATCTTGGGGAAGCACTTCCTGTCCCTCAGGCTGGTTGGGCTCTGTGCCAGGTGCCCAGCTGGGCCCCTGGCCTTTCTCTTGACATCTTCAGCTACCTGCCTGGGTGGTAGTGTCCTGGACCTGCCTGACAGCAGGGGCCTGGCCCTGGTGAGTCTCTGAAGCCCCTTCTAGCGCTGTGAGTCAGACCTCCGGAGGGCCCCATGGCCCTGGGCCACGGGCAGGCAGCCTTGCTGGGACCAAAGAGGGAGACCAAGTCTGCGTGGATATTAGCCCAGGAGGCGGTTCTGCAAGATGGTGCAGCCAGAACAGAGGGCACCGTCTACCTTGCTCCGCCTTCTGCATAATGGATCATAATAATCATACTTGGAATGTATGTGAGGCCTGCTTTCCAGAAGCTCAAAGCCCGATAGAGCATTGAGTACTCCTTTTGCTAGTCTGACAATCATCCATAATTTGTTTCTGTGCGAAATGGTTTCCAGTTCCCAAACTGCCCGACTGCATGCTGGGAACTGGCTGCAGAGACAGGAAGAGAAGCAGCGAAAGGTAGAGCCCACTAAGAGCCAGAAGAACTGTTCAGAGAATGTGTTAATAGGAGTTCAGAGGAGGGAGGGAAGTCCCGGACCGGGCATTGGGAGACCTCCTGGGGCAGGGGAACGAGAACTGTGCCTCTCAGGATGAATAGGACTTTGGTAGGGGGCAGTAAAGGGGTGCCTCCTCCTGAGGCTAGAACACAGTTCTCACTGCACAGGCCCTGAGAAATAGTTAAGCCACTCATTCTGGCTGGAGTCAAGGGATGTCGGTCCTGGTGGGATTACCAATGGAGCTAATGTAGGGGGTAGGAGGGATTAGGGAGGAGGAGAAGAGGCACAATTTATCATCGGTGCTGTGGGCCAGGCTCATTACCTCCACAACCTCTATTCCTCAGAGGAGCCTCTATTACTTAGATGAGGAGGTAGCTTCACAGAGGTTAAGTGAGGCTCTTATGAGCCACCCCCTCCCCACCGTTGCTAAGTGCTAAAAAATCTGGATTTTTAAAAAAATATTTTATTTATTTATTTGACAGGACAAGCAGGTGGAGCAGCAGGCAGAGGGAGAGGGAGAAGCAGACTACCCCCTCTGAGTAGGGGGCCAGATGAGGGCCTCGATCCCAGGACTCCGGGATCATGACCTGAGCCGAAGGCAAATGCTTCACTGACTGAACCACCCAGGTACCCCTAGAATCAGGATTTGAATCCGGTCTGTGTGGGTGTTTCCTTGACGTTGTGTCTTCTTATTCCTGCACGTGTCCCTGACTCCTACGTGGGACCTAAAAATGCCCATGGAAGTCCGTGTTTCTGAAAATGGTCCAAAGGCCACCTGGCCCAGATCCTTGAAAAGTCAGAGGCCGTGGTGACTCTCAGAGTTTCTTAGGGCTACCATAAGAAATTATCACCAAGTAGAAGGCTCAAGACAATTTGAATGCGTTCTCTCAGTTCCAGAAGCCAGGAATCCAAAATCAAGGTGCCAGCAGAGCTATCTTCCTCTGAAGCCTTTAGAGGAGTATCCTGGGGTGTTAGGCCTCTCCAGAGAAACAAAACCAATAGGGTATATACTTTCTCTATGGAGAGAGAGAGAGAGAGAAAGAGAGAGAGAGATTTATCATAAGGGATATGAAGGCTGGGGTGCCCTAGGTGGCTCAGTCGGTTAAGTGTCTGCCTTTGGTTCACATCATGATCCCAGAGTCCTGGGATGGGCCTCACATCTGGCTCTCTGCTCAGTGGGGAGTCTCTTTCTCCCTCTGTGCTCGTGTTCTCGTGCTCTCTTGCTCTCTCAAAATAAATACATAAAACCTTTTTTTAAAAAAAAAGGAATATGAAGGCTGGCAAGTCCAAAATCTACAAGGTGAGCTGGCAGGCTGGAGATCCAGGAGAACTAATGTTCCAGTTTGAGGCTAATGTCTCAGATCATCAAGTCGAAAGTCGGTCTGCAGAACTCTCTTTTGCTGGGAGTGGGGGTGAGAACCCCCTTTTATTTTATTCTGGCTTTCTTTTTTTAAGATTTTATTTATTCATTCATGAGAGACACAGAGAGAGAGGCAGAGGGAGAAGCAGGCTCCCTGTGGGAAGCCTGATGCTGTACTTGATCCCAGGACCCCGGGATCACTACCTGAGCCAAAGGCAGATGCTCAACCACTGAGTCACCCAGGTGTCCGTATTCTGGCATTCAACCGGTTGGATGAAGCCTGCCTACCTTATGGAGGGCAGTCTGCTTTACCTAAAGCCCTCTGATTTAATGTTAACATCATCTAAAATATCCTTACAGCAACACTCCGAGTAATAATATTTGGCCAAATATCTGGGTATCCTATGACCCAACCAAGTTTACACTTCGAATTAACCATCATACCTTCCTTGCTTCTTCCAGCTCCTGGTGGCTTTAAGCATTCCTTGTCTTAGGGCTGCATGATTCCAATCTCTGATTCCATCTTCACATAGCTTTCTTACTATGTGTCCTGTCCCAAATCTTCCTCTGTGCCACCTGTTACAGGATTTAGGGCCCATCCTAAATCTACGATGATCTCATTTCAAGAACCTCAGCTTAATTACATCTACCAAGACCCTTTTGCCAAGTCAGGTCATAATCACAGTTTCTGGAGGTTAGGACATGGACACATATTGTGGGGCAACTATTCAGTCCATGAAACTGGTATTGCCCCTTGGAAATGTGAGGAGTTCTGCTGGCATGGCCACTTCCTAGCTTCAGGTAAAAAACAAAGCAAAACCCCCAAACTGAAGACTTGAGACCATTAATCCTAGTGAAGGAGGTAAATCGGCCACCATGTGGGGTGCATATTTTAAGTGTTATGTCATGTGGGGGGGTGCAGGAAATGTTGTTGCCCACTCAGGAGAGCTGCCTGGCCCATCCCGATGTGAAGTGAGGAGGAAGATGCCCAGAGAACCTTTGACATTTTCTTTCAAAATGTATTTTCTTTATTTTTACAATACATTTGTGGTTTATTTTGCACACAGCTTTCCCACAATGGCCAGATATAAAAGGTTTTATATCTTCAACTTTTTATTATGCAAACATTTAACATTATAAAGAATTTGAAAGTGGAAAGATAAATAACTCCTAATCTTTCTGCCCTGATATAACTGATTTCTGTTCTTTATATTCCCTTTCATTATTGTCCACATATGTCTTAGCTCCTTTGTGAAGTCTTCTCTTGCTTTTCAGCAGGCTTTAATGTTCCTTCTGCCCTCCAAAAGCAGTTTGTAGATTAGAACACTCTTCACTTTTTCTTTTTAAGATTTTTATTTATCTGTGAGAGAGAGAGAGCATGAGCAGGGAGCCTGATCGGACACTGGATCTCAGGACCCTGGGATCATGACCAGAGTCAAAGGCAGACACTTAACGCACTGAGCCACCTAGGTGCCCTTCACTTTTTTTTTTTAATTTTACTTATTTGACACACAGAGAGAAAGCACAAGTAGGCGGCAGGCATCAGGAGAGGGAGAAGCAGGCTCTCTGCTCAGCAGGGAGCCCAACGTGGGACCTGCGGCAGTCCTGGGAGCATGACCTGAGCAGAAGGCAGAAACTTAACTGACTCAGCCATCCAGATGCCCCACTTTTCACTTGTTTAAAAAAGATTTTATTTGTAGGGAATATCTACACCCAACGTGGGGCTCAAACCCACAACCCTGAGGTCGAGTCACATGCTGCACTGACTGAGCCAGCCAGGTGCCCCACACATTTCATTTTGTATAACTTGCACTTAGAATGAATCTTCTGTAGAGCAGGGACCATGGTTTTTCACCTCTGTGTCTCCTACACATAGACAACACCTGGTACAAAGTAATTGGTCAATAGTTTCTCAAATTAATATGCATATGCTGTGCCATCATAATCATGATAAACATGTAATTTTGTAATTTTCTTTTGTTACTGAGCATCAGAGTATACACATTTTCATATGCTATTATTTATTTTTCATATAATGTATTTCAATAGTTACCTAATTGTTTTTTAAGAGAGGATGGAGGGAGAATAAGGAGAGAGGAAGAGAGAGAATCTTAAGCAGGTTCCATGCCTAGTACAGAGCCTGATGCAGGGCTCCATCCAACAACACTGAGATCATGACCTGACCCAAAATCAAGAGTCCAAACACTTAACTGACTGAGCCACTCAGGTGCCTCAATAGTTTCCCAATATTCATCCTCATACTATTTGGCATTATATTGAATTAAACACCTTTATAAGCAGGGCTTCTTTTTTATTTTTAAAGATTTTGTTTATTTATTCTTTTTTTTTAAAGATTTTATTTATTCATGAGAGACAGAGAGAGAGAGAGAGGGGCAGAGACACAGGCAGAGGGAGAAGCAGGCTCCATGTAGGGAGCCCAATGTGGGACTCGATCCCAGGTCTCCAGGATCATGCCCTGGGCTGAAGGCAGCGCTAGACCGCTGAGCCACCCGGGCTGCCCTATTTATTTATTCTTGAGAGACACACAGAGAGAGGCAGAGACACAGGCAGAGGGAGAAGCAGACTCCCTGTGGGGAGCCTGATGCAGGACTGGATCCCAGGACCCCAGGATCACACCCTGAGCCAAAGGCAGACACTCAACCACTGAGCCACCCAGGTGCCCTTTTTTCTTTAAAGTAGGCTCCACACCCAGCATGGAGCCCAATTTAAGGCTTGAACCCATGACCTTGAGATCAAGACCTGAGCTGAGATCCAGAGTCAGATTCTTAACTGGCTAAGCCACCCAAGTGCCCCCTTCTTGGCTTTTTTTAACGATTGAAATTTCCAAAAGTGGAATGAACATTTTTAAGTTCTTGTTAACACTTTGTTTCTCAAGGAGGTTGCACCAATTTGTACTAACACCACAATTCTGTCAGCATGGTGTTTGAAAATTATTTTTATAATTGTTTTCAGATACTATTTCATCATAATTTTTATTTTGGATTCAAAAAATTTAACAAACATATTTCATTGGAGTTTTATATGCAGATCACACTTCTAGATGTAACTGGAAGTTTCCAGGTATCCAGCACTGCACCTGTATCCTCTGTGGACAAGTAGGAAAGCAACAGATTGCGTTAAAAATGGCCCTGAAGGGGCTCAGCAGTTGGGCGCCTGCCTTTGGCTCAGAGCATGATCCTGGGATCCGGGATCCAGTTCTGTATTGGGCTCCCTGCAGAGATCCTGCTTCTCCCTCTGCTCATGTCTCTGCCTCTCTCTGTGTATCTCTCATGATGAATAAATAAATAAATCTTTAAAAAAAATGGCCCAAAGAGAGAAGCTGCCATCCTAGTACAGACCAGCCCTCATGAAACAAAGACCTCCTTGAGACATATATGAATTGATCCATTTTTGACCAGCTCTGAGACACCTCCTTCAGCCACACTGGTTAAAGCCTTCACATATTTATAGTGAAGACGAAGGGAGATTAACCATGTCTTTAATAGTAGGAAACTGCTTATGGCTTTACTGAGAAGATATGAATCCTGTCTTTTCTGTAAATTCTTTTGATATCTTTTGTAAGCCCTTAAGCCCCTTGCAGTATTTTCTATCTAGACATTTGACTAAATAAATACCCTCTGATTACTGAGTATATATTTGGGTGCTATTGCTTATGTTCTTCATCCTTTCCTGAATTTCTGAGTTTTCCTCTGATATTATTTCCCATCCATCTGAAGAACTTCTTATTTCCTAGAGTGCAGGTCTCCTGACAATGAGTTCTCTTAGTTTTCTTTTATTTGAAATGTCTGTTTCATCTTCACTTTGTTTTTGAAGAGATTTTTTATTTTAAGTCATCTCTACACCCATCATGGGGCTTGAACTCAGGAGCTCAAGATTGAGTCACATGCTGCACCAACTGAGCTGGCCAGGTGCCCTTCATCTTCACTCTTGAAGGATTCTTTCACTGGTTATAGAATTCTGTTGACAGTTTCTCTCTTGTTCTTTTTTTTTTAAGATTTTATTTATTTATTTGACAGAGAGAGAGAGAGAGAGAGAGAGAGCACAAGTGAGTGCAAGCAGAGGGAGAGGCAAAGGGAGAGGGAGAAGCAGGTTCCCCACTCAGCAAGAAGCCCGACATAGGGCTTGATCCCAGGACCCCAGGATTATGACCTCAGCCAAAGGCAGGGGCTTAAGCAACTGAGCCACCCAGGCACCCCAACAATTTTTTTCTCCAAGATTTATTTATTTATTTATTTATGAGAGACACAGATTAAGAGAGGCAGAGACATAGGCAGAGGGAGAAGGAGGCTCCTCATAGGGAGTCCGATGTGGGACTCGATCCTGGACCCCAGGATCATACCCTAAGCCCAAGGCAGACATCCAACTGCTGAGCCACCCAGGCATCCCCCCAACAATTTTTCTTTTAGGCACTTTAAAGATATTCCAACAGTCTTTGTCTTTCATGGTTTCTGGGAAGAAGACCATGGTCAATTGAATGATCATTCCCCTATATATAATATTTTGTTTCTCTCTGGCTACATGCAAGATTTACTTTTTATCCTTGGCTTTCATACACTTGATTATATGATATATTAGGCATGGTTTTCTTCATATTTATCCTGTCTGGTGTTCACCAAATTTGGGGGAATGTATTGCCATTATTAAAATTTTTTTCTTCCCTCTTCTCTCCTTCTGGGACAATTACCTGTATGTTAGGTCTTTTGATACTGTGGTTCTGGTCATTTTATTTTTTGAACTTTGTTCTCTCTCTTCTTTAGGCCAGAGAATTTCTAGTGATCTCTCTTCACATTTGCTGACTTTTTCTCTGTCTTTTCCATTCCTTTCTTGAGTCCATTCAGGGTTTTCTCCTCAAATACTGTATTTTTTGGTTTTAGAATGTCATTCATTTTTTAAATAGTTTCTCTCTCTTTTTTTTTAGATTTCCTTCTTTTTCACATTCATTACAAGCATATTTTCCTTCAATTCATTGACCATAGTTATAAAACCTCCTTCAAAGCCTTTACCTGTTAATTCCAAACTTCTGGATCATTTCTCTGTTGAGCTCAACTGATTGTCTTTTGTCTTAATAATGGGTGGGTCAGATTTTCCTATTTTTTTGTTTTTGTTTTGTTTGTTCTGGTTTTGCATATTTGGTAATTCTGATCATATACTGGGTATTGTGATTGCTAGGTTGTAGAGACTGGATTCTAGCATATTCCTCCAAAAAGCATTGTTGTTTTTTGTTTTAGCAAGCAATTTACTTGGATAGGTTCGGACTGCAAACTCTACCTCATCTATGGAGGACATCAGCTCAATTATCAGTTCAAATCTTATTAGCCCTAGCTGTAATGTGACTTGAGCCTGCCACAGGCATGCATGGTTGGTTCAAGGGTCCTGGGTTCAGCCAGAGGCCTTGGCTAAGTTTATGCACAGAACGTGTGGCGTTTCTGTTCTGCTTCTCTCCTTTCCAGGATTCTCCTGGCATTTTCTTTTTTTTTTTCTTTTTTTTTTTAAGGTTTAATTTATTTAATCGAGACAGAGACAGAGGCAGAGATACAGGCAGAGGGAGAAGCAGGCTCCATGCAGGGAGCCTGATGTGGGACTCGATCCGGGGTCTCCAGGATCACGCCCTGGGCTGTAGACGCTGCTAAACCCCTGAACCACCCGGGCTGCCCTCTCCTGGCATTTTCAAGTGGCGGTAGTTACCCTAGGTTCTGACATCTGGTTCTTTTTTTTTTTTTCTGACATCTGGTTCTTCAGGCCAGAAAAGTATAAGGTTTTCTTTTTTTTTTTCTTTTTTATTAAAATTTTTTTTTTAGAATAAGGTTTTCTATTGGAGTTTTAGCTGTCTTGTGCCATGCTACAACAGTAGTCTGGGCATGGGCTGTAAGCTGTAAAAATGGAAACTCACCCCAAGCCAGTCCTTTCTTCCCCATTTCAGCTCCTATCCAAAATCTGCCTGTTTTTTTTTTAAAGATTTTATTTATGTATTCATGAGAGACACACACAGAGAGAGGCAGAGACACAGGCGGAGGGAGGAGAAGCAGGCTCCATGCAGGAGCCCGATGCAGGACCCCATCCCGGAGCTCTGGGAGCATGTCCTGAGCCAAAGGCAGATGCTCAACTGCTGAGCCACCCAAGCATCCCTGTTTTTTTTTTTTTTTTTAAAGATTTTATTTATTGGGATCTTTATTTTATTTTTTTTTTAATTTTTATTTATTTATAATAGTCACAGAGAGAGAGAGAGAGGCAGAGACACAGGCAGAGGGAGAAGCAGGCTCCATGCACCGGGAGCCCGACGTGGGATTTGATCCCGGGTCTCCAGGATCATGCCCTGGGCCAAAGGCAGGCGCCAAACCGCTGCGCCACCCAGGGTTCCCCTATTGGGATCTTTAAAATCTGGTCTTTTAAGATCTTTAAAAAAGATCTTAAATCTTTTTTTAAAAAAAGATTTTATTTATTTATCTTTTAAGTATTCTCTACAGCCCAACACAGGGCTCACACTCATGACCCTGAGACTAAGAGTCACACCTCCAACGACTGAGCTGGCCAGGTGCCCCTTATTTGGTTTTTCACTCTCTGGAATCTCTAAGTTTCTTTCTTTTTTCTTTCAGTGTTTTTTCTCAGAGTTTGTATTTGCTATCTTCAGGGAGGGAGGTTGTGATATATTTTTTTTTAATTTTTATTTATTTATGATAGTTACAGAGAGAGAGAGAGGGAGGCAGAGACACAGGCAGAGGGAGAAGCAGGCTCCATGCACCGGGAGCCCGACGTGGGATTCGATCCCGGGTCTCCAGGATCGCGCCCTAGGCCAAAGGCAGGCGCCAAACCGCTGCGCCACCCAGGGATCCCGGAGGTTGTGATATTAATGGTTTATTTCACCATCCTGGAAGTGGAAACCCTTTTTATTTTATTTTTTTTAAAAATTTATTTATTTATTCATGAGAAACACAGAGAGAGAGAGGCAGAGACATAGGCAGAGGGAGAAGCAGGCTGCCCACAAGGAGCCTGATGTGGGACTTGATCCCAGGGTCCAGGATCACACCCTGAGCCAAAGGCAGATGCTCAACTACTGAGCCATCCAGGCATCCCAGGAAATGCTTTTTAATTTTTGAGTAAAAGGAGACAGTGGGGAATTTACCCCTGTTAAAAAAATAAGGTATGTGCATTTAAAAAATGATATGACAGGAAGAAACATGAGGAAGTAAATAAAACTACCCATAAGTTCATTTCTAAAAGACAGTTACTATTAACATTTTGGTATACTTATTTCCATTTCTTCATATATAAATGTATCTTTTTTTTTTATGTAGGCTTCACACCCAATGTGGGGTTTGAACTCACAGTTCTGAGATTAAGAGTTGCATGCTCTACTGACTAAGCCAGCCAGTTGCCCCATTTTTTACATATATATATATATATCTTTTTTCTTGTGTGTATATCCAAATGTGTTTATATAACCACTGAAAAAAAAAAATATATATATATAATTCTTACAACTAGGGGCAGGCCCGATGGTGCAGCAGTTTAGTTTAGGCCTGGCCACCTGCTGCCCAGGGCGTGATCCTGGAGACCTGGGATCGAGTCCCACATCAGGCTCCCTGCATGGAGCCTGCTTCTCTTTCTGCCTCTCTCTCTCTCTCTCTCTGTGTCTCTCATGGATAAATAAATAACATCTTTAAAAAAAATTCTTACAACTAAAACAGGAACATATCATAGATATATGATAACCTGCTACTCCCCCAACCCAATTTGGGCAATATATAATAAACAACAAAAGAGAGTTATTCTGGGCTTAAGAATCAAGGGTTGGCAAACTTACTAAAGACAGATTAAAAAAGGAGTTTTGATCTAAAAGGGGATGGTACTGGGAGGTGGTACCTTTGAGGGTAAGTTCCCCCCCCCAGAAGGTCCTCAGCACCCTGCCCTTGCTGCCATAATAGAATAGAGGGACCAGTGTCTCTTTCTCAGCCCTATATACTTGGGGAAGAGCGGAGGATTTGGGATAAAGGCTGTGGTTTCTTCTGCGGACTCCTGGCTATTAGCGACTCTGATGGAAGGAAGTCCCAGCCCTGGAGTCTGCTGGGGGCTTAGGCAGGTCACACAGATAGCTCTAAGCCACTGTGAGTCACTACAGCTTCTGGGTGACCCTTCCAGCTGCATGTCCTAACTGCTGTTAGATGCACATGGAAGAGGTGAGGAGTGGACACTGAGTACAGCATAGCTGTTATTTGCTGCCCTGATTTGAGTTTTCAGGTGTGATCAACTATAGTGTGTGTGTTTGGGGAATTACTTCCTTCAGGGTCAAATCACCTGATGAGACGTCACTCCTTGTTCTTTAGAATCAGGCTCCCTTTGTGTAAGTTTGACCTGGGGTATTTATTCACCATTCTTCCCTGCTTATCCAACTACTCCAGTATGTTGAATTTTTTATTAGATCTTTACTTTTTGTATATTTTTTATTGGAGTTCAATTTGCCAACCTATAGCCTAACACCCAGTGCTCATCCCGTCAAGTGCCCCCCTCAGTGCCCATCACCCAGTCA
This sequence comes from Canis lupus familiaris, assembly GCF_011100685.1. Taxonomy (NCBI): domain Eukaryota; kingdom Metazoa; phylum Chordata; class Mammalia; order Carnivora; family Canidae; genus Canis; species Canis lupus. The sequence continues at coordinate 105,175,237 of NC_049260.1, forward strand.
CCCCAACCCCCGCCCACCTCCCTTTCCATCACCCCTTGTTTGTTTCCAGAGTTAGAAGTCTCTCCTGTTTTGTCACCCTCACTGATATTTCCCACTCATTTTCTCTCCTTTCCCCTTTATTCCCTTTCACTATTTTTTATATTCCCCAAATGAATGAGACCGTGTAATGTTTGTCCTTCTCCGATTGACTTACTTCACTCAGCATAATACCCTCCAGTGGGTCCGAGGGTTGTGGGTTATTGTTAAGCTGTTTAACATGATTAGGTCTTTAGACCTGGATCCTCCTCCACCTAATTTTGTTAGCCACTAACTTCGATATGTCTTAATCTGAACCCATCACTCCCCTCCAGGGCTTATTCACCTTCTTGCCTTTCATATTTTTGTTCAGGACACTTTCCCCTCACCCAGCTGCAAAGTGTCCTCACTGACGCCTCTTTCTCTTAGTTGTCCATCTTGGCAATCCGTGGCTATGTTTCAGTGCCTTTTGTTCCATGAAGAGGATCCACTAAAGGATTTTGAGTGGAGGAGGAGGGTGTGAACAGATGTGGGCGTTAGTGGAGAGGATGAATTGAGGGTGGAGAGGAAGAGACAGATGAAGAGCAGAGAGCCCCATCTGGAGAACAGCAATAGACTATGAAGAGATGAAAGCTGTACTTGAAATGGAGGAGAGGATTTCAAGAGACAACTTGTACGTGAAATGCTTTAAAATTTTCAAAGCCAGAAGAACTCTTTAAAAAGTTGGAAAGAAGGCTAATATTGTTCAAGACATGCACTTTTTAAAGTAAATTTTTCAACAAAGTGTAATATATGCATAAAAAGCACACTAATCATAAGTATCAGCTTGATGAATTTTCAGTCTGAGCACAGCTATGTGGCCATTACCTAAATCAAGAAATGGAACATTATCAGCATTGTAGAAGCCCCTCGGGTCCCTGCCCAGGCATTTATTCCCCTCACAGTGGTAGTCACTAATGTGACAACTAATGCTGTCGAGGAATTTTGCCTGTCTTTTAACTTTGTGTGAGTGGAATTCTGCAGCATATATTCTTTTGTTTGGATTCTTTCATGCAACATTGTATTTGTGAGATTTATCCATGCATTTTAAAAAAGATTTTATTTATTTATTTGAGAAAGAGAGAGAGTGAGAGAGAGCACAAGCAGGAGGGAGGAGCAGACTCCCCACTGAGCAGGGAGCCTAACTCGGGGCTAGATCCCAGAATCCCAAGATCATGACCTAAGCTGATGGCAGATGCTTAACCGACTGGGCTACCCAGGCGCCCCCATCCATATGTTTTTAATAGAAATAGTTCTTTCCTTCTCAATGCCCTATAGTATTCTTTTGTTAACAGACATTTGTGTTGTTTCCATCTGGGAACTACTATGAACAGTGCTGTATGAATGCCCTTGTATATGTCTTTTTGGTACACATGTGTATACATTTATGTTGGGAATATATCTAAAAGCGAATTGCTTATTCATAGGATATATATCTATCTCCATCTCCAGATATATATCTATCTGTACCTATCTGTGGTAATGCCCCATAGGTTTCCAGTGTGTTTGTACCAATTCATACTCTGCCTAGCCATGTAAGAGAGTTCAAGTTATTCCGACACTCAGTATTATCTGCCTTTTAAAATATTAGCCATTCTGGTAGGTATAGTGACAGTGTCTTTTATTAGATGCAACAAAACAGAATCACATTTATTATTTACTCTGAATTAAAAGTGGGTCAGATTAAAGAGTGAGCCCACTCTCAAGCAGCTCTAAATCCAGTGGGAGACTCACTGCTATGTCAACAGATAATTATAATATATAGTGTGTGCTATTCTAAGTACTGACTTATAGTAGAGGGAAGATAATGTGCCACGTGAGTTCAGAAGAAGAACTAGTCTCTTGTTTCTACAGTATGGGGCACAGATTGGACAGGCCTAGAGGAAGAAAGGAGACCAGTTAGGTGACTACTGAAATAGTGCAAAAGTGCCTGGCTGGCTTAGTCGGTAGAGCATGTGACTCTTGATCTCGGGGTCATGAGTTTGAGCCCACATTGGGTGAAGAGCCTACTTAAAAAGATAAATAAAAATAAGTAAATTAGGGGAACCCGGGTGGGTCAGTTAAGTGTCTACCTTCAGCTCAGGTCATGATCCTGGAGCCCTGGGCTCGAGCCCCACATTAGGCTCCCTGCTTGGTTGGGGAGCCTGCTTCTTCCTCTGCTTCTCACCCCTCTTGTGCGCATACACACACACACTCTCTCTCTCAAATAAATACATAAAATCTTTTAAAAAATAAGTAAACTGGGAGGTGAATAAAGAACAAAGCCACTGGAATTAATAGGTAGAATTGACATGACATGACTACACGACTCCTAAAATTCGGAGAGGGAATGGAATTAGCAGATAGTGATATTAAGGAGGAAGAATGGACAGGTAAATAGCCAACGTAATGTGCAAAATCAGGGAGTTATCGTGGTGGTTTCCAGGTTATGGATCCAAGTGTCTGGTTGCTGTTGTTATCAGTTGAGAGAGGGAAAACAGGTAAAGGACCTGGTTGAGAGTGGGAGGTAGGACAGATGTCTTCAATTTGGACATATGAAGTTTGAAAGACTATCTAGGCTATTAAGGTGGAGCTATCTGTCATCAGAAGGCATTTGGAAATACGGGCCGGACCTCATAAAAAATGAGAAAGAGAGCTGTGGATATTATCGGAGGGATAATTTGGTGTTTTGGAGGTATTTGAAACAATGGGAATGCATGAGATTAATAGGGAGAGTGTGAGCAAGCTTAGGACAGAGCCCTAAGGAACCTCCTCCCCCATTTAAAGGGCAAGTGAAAGAAGATGACTCCCCCAAATTGGGACTTGGATATAATTATGGGCTGGAGGTGGGAAGTAAGCAGAGAGGGAAAGTTTAAAGATATGGAAGGTAGACAGGATGAGCCATGTATCAAGGATTCACGGGGGGGGGGGGGGGTTGACATCAAGACACTGGAGATGAGGTGGGCTACCCCTTGCTGACACTGGAAGGAAGAAGAAAGTTCACATTTGACAGCACGTATTTCTATAAGGATATCTGCAAGGCATCCCATTGAGAGTGAGTGAAGCAGAGGTGGGGCTGGAGATCTGAAGAGTGGTTAAGTCTTGGATTCGTCATTGTGGTGAATGGGAGGGGCAGATGGCTAAGGGCAAAAATAAGATTGCAGAGTAGCTTTTGAAGGCTCTACCAAGGTCAGCTGCCAAGTAAGTCAAGCTTCCCCAAGGGAGGGAGAGCCATGGTAAAAACAAACAAGCAAGCAAATCACTCCTGGGGGCCAACACCCTAGAAATGCACTTCATGTTGAACTTCTTGAGCCTTCTACAGGAAGGGTGTTGGGGAAAGCGCCTTTAAGGGGGAATAAGGTGGGCTGGAAGAGTTCTTAATGTATCATTAATTGAATAATGAAAAGAGGAAATGAGGCCACCTCTCTGTGGTCACATCGTACTTCTCTCTTTTTCTAAATTAAGTAATCTCTACCCCCACGTGGGGCTTGAACTCACGACCCCATGATCAAGAGTCACATGTTCTATGACTCAGCCAGCCAGGGAGGCATCCCATAGCTGCCTTCTTAGACCAAGTGGCTAGATTTCCTTACCTTTCTTTAGGTTTTAGGATCCAGCCACATCCCTTTTAGCCCAGGCTGGTGGCAGCAGTGGTTTAGTAGAACTCCCAGTTCTTTCAGTTAACATCTGGGGAATTTTTATTTTTTATTTTATTTATTTGTTTAATTTTTTTAAAGATTTTTAAAAAGATTTTATTTATTTATTCATGAGAGACAGAGAGAGAGAGACAGAGAGAGAGAGAGAGAGAGAGAGAGGCAGAGACACAGGCAGAGGTTGAAGCAGGCTCCATTCACGAAGCCTGATGCGGGACTCGATCCCAGGTCTCCGGGATCATGCCCTGAGCCAAAGGCAGACACTCAACTGCTGAGCCACCCAGGTATCCCCATCTGGGGAATTTTTAGCAGTCAAGCCAGAATGAATTTGGCCAGCCTTTGCCTCCACCTCACATTTGTGTTTTGCTCTGGCTAGGATCTTCACCCAACCATCAAGCACATCCTGTTCTTGCATTTTAAGCCAGCCACTGGAAAAGTGAAGGCACCTTACAGACCGTAGGTTACACTTGAGAAATGCAGGCCTAGAAGCATCATCTTTCCAATTAGATGGGGGAAAAGAAAGATCTTGATCCAATGGGACCTCCAATGAAGATCTCGTTACAACGTCAGCAACTTTTTGGATGTTAACCAAAAACTGTCCATCAACTTGCAACTCCAGCAATTATAGCTTCCGCATGGGAATTTTACTCTAGATGGAACTACATTTCATCCAGGGAGAGCTATCTGGATGGCGCTTATTCAGGATGCAGGTGTGTGGGGAGATTTAAGTAGTTAACATTTGTGAAACACGCTGTGCTCTTTCAATGAAAGGTGTTTTGAGAAGAGTCTACTATTGTTAACTCATCTTCTTTTTGAGACACTCCAGGAGTCAAAGTGCTTGTTTTCACACAAGTTTCAGGAAACAAAGGTGTTGGACTATACTGAGTTAATCCATTTCTGCAGAATGCCCAAGGAGCTGGAAAGTGAGTGACAAAAGGTACCATCTGAAGATTTAAAGACCTCTCAGCACCAATTATGCCAAGAAATGCTAAGCAAATTAGCACTTTGGCTAATTAAAAAATAAATACTCAGTGAAAATGGCCCATCACCCTGATAAATAGTCAATCTGTTTGAGTAGCATTTCCAGTGTTAATTGAGGTCTGGGTGACTCAGTGCCCTGGTGGCCAAAAATCAATCCTGGGAAAAAAAAATAAAGAGAAGGTACTCAGAGGCCGGGCCACGGAGCCCATGGCTTCTCACATCTGCACACAGCCCCCAGGCCAGCCTTTTAGAACACCAGATGTTTATGCTCTACTTCCTGACCTCCCTTCCAAATGGCAGTTCTTGGAGTCCCACTGAAGGGCTTTGCAGGCTGTTTGTTATTTGTGTGGAGTGCTGTGGATTTGATTTTTGCCTGAAATGACTTCCTGACAGACTTGTTTCCCAAAATGATGATATTTCACTAGGAAATGGTTTGAAAACAAGGACCAAGACGTGGACATGGAGTCCACTGTTCTCCACAGGCTTGAGACTGCGACAGTGTCCTGGGCAGGTGGGCGTGGGTAGGGGTAGAGATTCCTATGAACCAAAGAAGATCTGAAGTTTAAGGCAAGGTATTTTTTTGGAGTCCCTAGGGAGCCGTGAGCCTGGGAGAACTCTGCCTTCCCCAGTGTGGAAACCATGCCAAGGGTAACAAGAGCAGTAAACGAAAATGTTGAGCCTGGCAGCATGAAAGATTGAGTAAACCCATAATTCAGGCATTTGCAAAGTGGCTGGAGAACTCATCTTGTCGGCAGAGCAGCCCCATGTAGGCGATGACATGTCAGTAATAAAGTGCCTGTCACTCCCACTTGTGCCAGGCCTTTGGTTCTGGATGCCACAAGGAAGAAAGGGACTGTTGGCTTAAGGACACAAACAGACCAAAGCACTTGGTTGAAAGGCCTGATCCAGTGCTTTCAGCTCCTTGAACAGCCAGCTTGGTTGTGGAGATGCTGGCATTGCTGTGAAGGAAGTGGTGGCTTCCATACGAGTCACATCCCTCCCCATAAACCCTCTGCTTTGGGGAAACCCCATTAGCATGGTACTTTGTAGAGTCGAGTCAAAACAGGCCAGAAACCACTGGGCACCTGTTCCATCCCCGATACAGTGCCAGGCCAGACGCCAGAGAAGTGGTACGTCAATGTGTCGTGGGCAGGAGAGAGACAAGCAAGACAATTCGAAGATGTCGTAACAGGGTGTAGACTCTGTAGATCCAGCCAGTGGGAGAGGGCCCACATCTTTGTGGCGCCATCAGTGAAGGCTTGGGAAGGAACCTAACAGGTGAACGGCATTTCAGGTAGAGGATTACAGCACAAGCAGAGATGCTGAGGCAGGAATGGGCATGGCCAGTGTGTGGGTCGATCAGGAGGAGGTGACGGAGACTAACTGGTGGAGAGAAACTGGAGATAGAGGTGGGCTCAGGGAGGGTGCTCAGTGCCGCAGTGAAGGTTCTAGAATAGGATTCACAGGGAATTCACAGGACCGTGGGAAGGCTGTGGCTCTGTATGCACAAATCAGAGCAGGTGGGCAGAGGGACGGCAGCAATGCGGATGGGGTGGTCAGCATCTGGCCTGGGCTGGCAGCTGGCAAGGAGGAGCCACGGCACAGCGGATGGCATAGGCAAGGGCTTCGGAGCCAGACGCACCAGGGTTCAAATCCCCCTGGCCACCACTTACAAGCCTCAGAATGGGAAGCAAGAAACCTCACCTCCATCTCCTTCTCTGTAAACTGGGCTAGTCCCCGTGTGGGCCTCGTGGGGGAAGTGGTGTAGATGAAAGGAAATGTGTCCCTAACACACATGCGACCCCGCTGAGCAGTAGCCTCTCATGTGTTCTCATTGGAATAGACTTCTGGGGGAAAAAGAACCATCAGGACTTGGTGCCAGGGAGGACTAGAGAGGGGCGATGGGGGAGTCACTGGTGCTTTCCATGGCTCTAGATGGGCGGCACAGGGGCCCAAAGCCCTGAGCCCATGGTGGGGGTTGGGGAGCAGGAGCTGGTCCTGCGTGGGGGCGGGGCCAAGCCAAGTTCTAGTGTGGCCCCTACTTGTGGGGGGGGGGTGTGGGGCGGTGGCGGGTGGGGGGAGCTACTCATTCGTTTCCCATGTATATTCGTCTTTGCCGTGTTCAGGCTCCAGGGGGGCCTTGTTTAGAGAAAGGCCACTGCAAAGCAGGAGAAGGTATATTTTAAAGTGACAGGTCTAAAAATACGGCTCTCTCCCTGCCTTGTCACAGCTGCAGATTCTCAATACCGATCCTCACTGGGAGAAATAATAAAATGCATATGTTTATAATAAAAATCATATTTCTCCCTTCCTGTGATGTCTCCCAGTTGTAGGTTCCCATCCGTTTGCTGTTTTACCTATCATTTAACAAATGTATTTTAAGAAAAGTAATCTTTTCCACTGACATGTCCTATAAACGTCACATCTTCAGCTTTGGTTCTCATTGAGGAACAGGGATGCATGTTTTGAATATTTCCAAAAATGCTTTTCACTCCATTCCCAGGCGAAGATTTTTAAATCTCTAGTTAGAGACAAAATATACAGAGAATGCACTGCACAGTGATGTGGGTCCCTTGGGCTGGATTGTCAGAGGGCAAGATGAGAATTTGGGTTCTGGGAGAATTTGCTACAATTGGCAGCTGAGATCTGGGCCTCTGTCCTTCTGTGGGTCATCCCCCAGGTGTGCTCAGGACAGTCAATGAATGGGGTGAGTTAGACTCTGGGAGGTTTTACGATGAATGGGGTGAGACTCTGGGAGGTTTCTCGTGATGGCACTTGAATGGGACCATGGGAGGAAAATCCAAGGGAGGACAGTTGGGCAGGTCAGCATTCAGTGTGCAAAGGGCAGAGAAAGCATCCCTTTCCTTGGCCTGAGCGGGGAGCCCTAATCTGAGGGCATGTGGAGGGTAGCTGGCTTTGTTTGGCTATATCCTCCACGTATTGTTCTCTGGATTAAATAAAACGTGTATAACGCACTTGGTATGGCCCCTGGCACACAGTAGGCACTTAAGCAGGATATGAGGGCTGTTGTCGAGGCCCCTGCCAACTGTGCTGGCAGTCCAGGTGGGGCTCGGATTGTAGACTGGGAGGGAACAGGGAGGAGACCTGGAACAGGTATAGGAGGAGGCACAACACAAAAAAGAATTGAGAAAGCCAAGCCTGAGAGAACCAACAGGTTGGGAGAGAATGTAGAAAGAGCTCTGATTCGGGGACAGCTGGGTGGCTCAGCGGTTTACCGCCTGCCTTTGGCCCAGGGTGTGATCCCAGTCTCAGGATTGAGTCCCACATCAGGCTCCCTGCAGGGAGCCTGCTTCTCCCTCTGCCTGTGTCTCTCCTCTATCTCTGTGTCTCTCATGAATAAATAAATAAGATCTTAAGAAAAAGAAAAGAAAAAAAAGAAAGAGCTCTGATTCAACTGCAGACAGAAGGCAAGTTCACACTGGTATCCTTGATTGTTTCATAGTCTCATTCATTCATCCCACAAATATTTATTGAGCATCTACTATGTTCTAAGTGCTGTTGTAGGTGCTAGGAAAATAACAGTGATTGAAACAGAGAAGGACCCTCTCCCATAGAATTTACAGACACATGGCAATAGGCAGCAAAGGAGATTGGGGGGTGGGCCAGGAGTACTGGAGCCAGGAGGTGGCCCACCCAAACTGCAGAACCTACTAAATGGGAGCCCAGAAGTTGTTCAGCTCAGTTGCCTAGTTGTGATCTGTCCCGAATAGTGGGGCCAACCCCTACCTCACCCCAAACTTCTCAATAGACCTGGCTTTGCAAGGAGGTACAGGAGATATCTGACACTGAGGGATGTTTCTAGAGAAATGGGTGGGTTTCTCCTGCAGAGAAGGAAGTCTCTCTTTTCCCATCTTGAGACCCAAATATACTAGAGGAATAAAAGCTAAACTAGCTAAATGATAAGTGGTAATCACTATGGAGAAAAACAGAGCAGGGTAAAGGGAAAGGGCTCCCTGAGAAATGAGTTGTAAATTTCCATAAAGGAGGCCAGGGAATCATTTAAATAAGGTACCATGTGAACGGAGAACTGAAGTAGGAGAGGGAGCAAGTCATAAAGATCTGGGGTGGGGAGGAGACTTCCAGAAAGAGGGGACAGCCTGAGCAAAGGCTCTAAAATAAGAATGTGCTTGGCATTTTCAAGGAACAATATGGAAGTTGTGGCTGGAGTGGGACGTATGAGGGTGAAGCCGAGTAAGAGAGCACAATGAGAGGCCAGATCATGTGGGGCCTTGTGGGCCATGATTAGGACTTGGCCTTTGACTGTGAATGGAATGGAGTGCCATTGCAGGGTGCTGAACGGGAGTGATGTGGTCTTAGTACAATTTAAGTGGATTAACCTTGCCATTATGTTTAGAATAGGGTATAGAATAAAAGTAGAAGCATGGTGGTGGGGCATTGCCATAATCAAGGACAGAGATGATGGCAGCTCAGGCCAAGGTGGTAGAAGTGGTGGAAATAAGTGATCAGATTCTGGATATAGTTTTTAAAAAATATTTTCCATTATTTTTAATTTTTTTAAGATTTATTTATTTATTCCTGAAAGACACACAGAGAGGCAGAGACATAGGCAGAGGGGGAAGCAGGCTCCTCGCAGGGAACCCAATGTGGGACTTGATCCTGGATTCTGGGATCATGCCCTGAGCCAAAGGCAGATGCTCAACTGCTGAGCCACCCAGGCACCCCTAGATATAGTCTGAAGGTAGAGCCTGCTGTATTTGCTAATGGATTGGATGTAGGGTTTGAGAGAAAAGGAAGAGTCAAGAATGATCCCTAGGTCTTGCATCTAAGTAACTAGAAGAATAGAGTTGCATTCAGAGAGATTGAGAGGACCGTGGGTGGGTTTAAAGAAGGAAGTAGACAAAGGTAAGGAGTTTGGGTTTTGGCATGTTCAGTTGGAGAAACTCCTCCAACATCTAGGTGGAAAGGCTGAGTGGACACTTGGGTATATGAGCTTGAAATTTATGGGAGAGGCCTGAGTGGACCTTTGGTTGGCCAAGGGAAGGGGCTCAGACAGCTATGTGGGGGCAGGGCCATACTTAGGTTGGGTCTCTCTTCCCTCACTTCTGTCCTCAGGGCCAGAGCTGGACCTAGATGATGGCATCCATCCCTCCTAGATGAAGTGGTGCCACCTCCTCCCCTTCACTGTCCTCTTGGCCTGCCTTGATCTGTCTTTCTCAAGGCTGAGTCTGACTCCTCAGAGTTCCCTGAATCTATGCCCCCTTCACATGTACTTTTCCTGGGAGACAAGGAGCAGGCTAGACTCCAAAGCTGGGTGGAGGGTGGCTGCAGTCAACCTAGAGCCTTCCCAGGGTCACTGGCTATTGGTATCACCTTAAGAAACAAGTCATGAGTGCAGCCTGAGTGGCTCAGCGGTTTAGCGCTGCCTTCAGCCCAGGGTGTGATCGAGTCCCACGTCGGGCTCCCTGCATGGAGCCTTCTTCTCCCTCTGCCTGTGTCTCTGCCTCTCTTTCTGTGTCTCTCATGAATAAATAAATAAAATCTTTATTAAAAAAAAGAAGAGAAACAAGTTGTGAGAATAAGGCTCTGGGGATATTGCAATGAGTGTGTTCTTTGAACCTTTATGTACAATTTACATCTTCTTTGGAGGTAACGTTTCTGATGTTTGCAGAAAGGATTTTTTTCCGTGTGATGCTGTGGCAACATGTAGAAGTAAGATAGTGTGTAAATATTAGAGTCTTTCTTGGACATTTGCCTGAGTCTTCTTTTCTGATCTTGTATTTTCTCCCACAGTGCTATGAGGTCCCAGAGGGAACTCCCTGTTCTCGGCTATTCCAGAGGCAGAGGGTCATGGGCTCTTCCACACCTGGAAACCCCCAGATGGCTTACCTCCATCATTTCTTAGCAGCCCAACTTAGTACCTATCTAGGGGTTGGAGAATGAGCTGCCATCTCTCACAAATGCTCCTGCTATGTGGCTAGCAGCCAATCACAGACAAAGTCAAGTTTGGGTGCCCTGGTACACATGGAAATGTTCTAGTTATTAACAAGAATGAGCCTCCTTCTTTCCTTGACCGACGACACTGTTCCTTAACTCTGCTCTCATGAAGTGCACACCGTGTTCATGGAGATGCTTGTAGGAAGCATGGGATTATTGATTTTCTTTCCGAGTCATTCTGACATAATTGCATAGAAACCTTATGGAGCTTTGGAGATCTTCTGTTTATGAGTCACAGAAATAAACTTTCTTTTCCTAAGAGCTCTTTATAAAAAGAAAAAAAATAGAGCCAAATGTCTGTTCTTTGAACTTCACTTGTGTTTCTGTGACTCGCTGAAACCTGAACCTAGAAGTTGCTGGTTTTAGCCTTTCTTTAGCTTTCAATTTCAATTATTCAGCCTCTGCACCCAAGAGATGGCCTGAAGTGAATGTCCCAAACCTGGACCTCACCCATTTCTGAACTCAATCGTTTTTCTCTCTTGTCCCCACTGCCTGGATAGCCTGCCATGGGACTTTTCGGGATCCACAGATCTCTGAAAGCAAGTGGCCATCCCAGGTTTTATAAAAACCTTTAGGGATCCTAGGTGTGGAGAAATTATGATGTCTGCCAACATACGTAAATCAACTAAAGACAATATTCAATGAAAAATAACTATGAGGAAACCACACAAAGTTCTGGATTTTCCACAATAACTACTTCAATTCTATTTTTGGAACACCAAATCTTAAGTGATTTCAACTATTTTGGCGGGGGTGCCTCACATCATAGGAGTGCTAAGCATGGCTTGAATTTGTCTATTGGATAAACTATTGTTGCCAGTGAATGTTTTGTGACCATGTTTAGCTCCGAAAGTAACTGGGGGTTAAGTGTGTTCTTGGGATGTTCGTCATCACTTTATAATTTTAGGTTTCTTGGAACAACCTTTAAGAGATCTATTTTCTATTTAAAAGGGCTGGCTTGGTTTCATTGCCACCAGGAGTAAGAAGGGTATCATCTATCAGAGCTAAGGCTCTAGGCAACTGTGATCATTGAGTGGGTTGGGAGAGAGGACACTCTCAGTTGACTTGGGGCTGGTGTTCCAAAGCAAGTGGATGGACTAAAGACCCCTGGGGCAACATATATACATAAAGCAGGGGGGCAAAGCCCGGGGAGCCCAGATAAGGGACCACACAAGCCTGGTGGTGAGGGGAAGCAGTGGAGTAGAGCAGGTGGACAGATAGGAACCCTTCCTGAAACTGAAAAGGAGAAAGAAATGGTGGTGGTTGGGGGGGAGCTAGTTCATGGGACCACAGGGTGGGACAGGGGAAAAGGTAAGAAGCCAGGCAAGCATTTGGCTCTGTGAACGCAAGACTCAAGCTAGAAGACTCAATGGTCTACATGCTCTACCTAGAGAATGTGGTCTAGGTTTGGTCTACATTATCTAGGTAGAGCATGTCGATCAAATGCCAGTTTTGTGCAGAAGTTTGTTCTATTCCCTGGTATTGCAAGAACTGGTCTCAGGATGTGCAGCCCCAAATATGCAGGGTGTAAGGAGTTAACTGGCAGAGTTGCCATAGTGAAACTGAGGGACTGGGAGATGAGCAGGTAAGGACATGGACTCCCTTGGTCTCATAAACCAAATGGAAACATACACATTTCATCTGAGACTCAGATGAGAATGAATACAGTAGCTCTTGTTTTTTTGGCCACCTTAGACCACGGGATAGTCCAGGGCCCAAGTGGTTACCAGGTACTGAACATGTTCACAAGACACCCACCAGCCACGGTGATGGCTCATCCTGTACACAGACTCAGTTCGTGCTTTCAGGAACGTGGTATAAGGCACTGAGCCCCAGCCAGTCCCATATCTAGATCTCTGACCTCTGGGTATCTCCCTGACCCATGAGTCCCAAGTGGGTCGGATTCCGCTTTAGTGGCCATGGAACTTGATGTCCTCTGCAGTTCCACTGTCTTGCTATATCTCCTGCCAAACCTTTCTTGTGTGGCTTCCGAGATCAGGCAAAAGTGGGTCCCCCAAATGATTACAGATAGCTTTGAGTGCCTTTTACTGGTCTGGCCTCACACATCTTGCTTGGGCTGAATGGTAGCTATAAGTGCCCCTCCATCAAAAGAACCGAGGGCTAGGTCCCTAGAGACTGGACTGGAAGCATTTGAGGGACCTACCCTGTGTCTGGGTTACCTGAAGTACTTCCTCCAGACCGGTGGTCAGTAGGCATCCTGGCACTGGCACTGTCCTGGCACTGTCTCTTCTGTTCTCTCCTTCTGGGTGGGATTCTTGTTTGTGTGGTGTATACATCCCATTATTAGAATCACCTTCCTCTCTTTTTCTTTGTTTGGAAATTCTTAATCCAATCAACCCAGGGACTTACTCATTAACCCCTCATATCCTCTTCACCATTAAAACTCACTGCATGGGGGTTAAAAAGAAGACCTCTTTTTACTGTTTTTTATTGTGAATAAGAAACAACCATCTCAGCCATTTTAAGCATCCAACTTGGTAGCATTAATTAATTACACAGTGTAAAACTAACACCACTCTTATTTCCAAAATATTTCAATACCTCAGACAGAAGCTCTGTACCCATGAAATGGTAACTCCTCATCCCCCTGCTCCTGCCAGGCCCTGGTAACCCTAATCTACTTTACATCTCTATGAATTGGTACTTCCTAGATATTTCATACAAGTGGAATCGTCCAGGCCTTTCTTGCACGTCTGCCTTATGTCACTTAGCACAATGTTTTCTTTTTTTGTTGTTGTTTTAGCACAATGTTTTCAAAGTTCATCCAAAATTGTGGCCTATGTGAGAACTTCATTTCTTTTGAAGGCTGAACAATGTCCCATTGTACAGATTTTGTTTATGCACGCACATGTTGATGGACACTTGTGTTGTTTCCACCTTTGTAAATAGTGATGTTGTGGGTATGGGTGTACAGATATCCATTTGAGTCCCTGTATCAATTCCTTGGGGGTATACACCTAGCACTGGCATTGTTGGACTGGGTGGTCATGCTATGTTTAACATTTGAGGAACCACCAAACTATTTTCCACAGAGGCTGCACCGTTTGACATTCCCACGAGCAGTATCTGAGGATTCCAATTTCTCCACATCCGTGCCAACACTTATTATCCCCCCCAACCTTTTTTTTTATTACAGGCACCCTACTGGGTATGATGTGGTATCTCCTGTGGTTTTGAATTGCATTTCCCTGATGACTCATGATGTTGAGCATTGTTTCATGTACTCATAAGCCATTTGTGTATCTGCTTTGGAGAAATGTCTATTCAAGTCCTTTGCCCATTTAAACTGGGATGTTTGTCTTTTTGTTTTTGAGTTCTGGGAGTTCTTAGATCCTTCTGGAGGCTTAGCTTTTATCAGATACATGATTTACAAATCTTTTTTCTCATCTCTGGGTTTTTTCACTCTCTTGATAGTGTTGTTTGATGCACAAAAGTTTTCAATTTTGATGAAGTTCAATTTGTTTATTTTCTTCTGCTGCCTGTGATTTTGGTGCCATTTAAAAGAACCCTTTGTGATTTCTTCTAAGAGTTTTATACTTTTAGCTCTGAAATTTAGGTTTCTGATCTATTTAATTTTTTTGCGTGTGATGTAAGGGTCCAACATTATTCTTTTGCATGTGCAAGCCCAGTTTTCCCAGCACCATTTATTCAATAGACTATTCTTTCTCCATTCAAAAATTTTTTTTAGTTTTTTAAAAATATTTTATTTATTTATCTGTCAGAAAGAGAGAGAATGCACAAGCAGGGGGAACAGCAGACAGAGGGAGATGCAGGCTCCCTGCTGAGCAAGAAGCCCTATATAAGGCTTGATCCCAGGACCCCGGGATCATGACCTGAGCCAAAGGCAGATGCCTAACCAACTGAGCCACCCATGCATCCCAATTCTTTCTCCATTCAATGGTCTTGGCATCCTCATCAAAAATCAATTGACTATATGGGGTACCTGGAGGGCTCAGTTGGTTAAGCATCTGGCTTTTGATTTTGGTTCAAGTCATGATCCTGGGACTATGGGATAGAGCCCTGCATCGGGCTCCCCACTCAGCAGGGTGTCTGCTTATCCCTCTCCCCTCTGCTCCTTGCCCTTCATGTGCTCTCTCTCTCAAATAAATAAATAAATCATAAAACAAAACAAAACAAAAAAAACCAATTGACTATAGATGTGAGGGTTTATTTCTGGGCAAACATGATACTTCTATATAGTGATTGGTGGAGAGAAAGCTAAACTCAAGCTGTAGTTTGGACAGGCTTTTTTCCCCCCCATTAACAAGGACTACTTTGGATTGCTTGCCTTCCTCTTTGTTTATCTTTAAAGAAAAATCCTTAGTGCATACTCTTATCTACTTACTTTTTTTTTTAAGTGGACTCCATGCCAATGTGGGGCTTGAACTCATGACCCCGAGATTAAGAATCCCATAATCCACTGACTGAACCAGCCAGGTGCTCCAAGTAGTTTTTACATTTATTTATTTTTTAAAAGATGTATTTATTTCAGAGGGAGAGAGAACACAGGAGAGCATGGTGGGGAGGGGCAGAGGAAAAGGGAAAGAGACACTCCAGCAGACTCTGTGCTGAGCATGGATCCCAACATGGGGTTGGATCCCACAACCTTGAGATCACAACCTGAGCAGAAACCAGGAGTTCGATGCTTAACTGACTACATCACCCAGGCACCCTGGTTTTTACATTAAAGCAATTTTTTTAAACCCAAAGAATGGGATAAAAAAATTGCGAATCATATGTCTGAGAAGGGATTTGTATCTAGAATATATATTAAAAGAACCTACTTACCACTCAACAATAAGAAGACAAGTAACCTAGTCTAAAAATGGATAAAGAGTTTGAATAGACATTTCTCCAAAGAAAATATACGAATGGCCAATAAACACATGAAAAGATGCTCACCATCATGAGTCATTAGGGAAATGCAAATCAAAACCATAGTGAGATACTACTTCATACTCAGGATGGTTCTAATTTAAAAAAAACAACAACAATGTGTCAGTGAGAATATGGAGAAATTGGAACTCTCATATGTTACCTGTGGGATGGGCAACCGGTCCTGTCAATTTGTAATATGGTCTGGCAGGCCCTCAAAGGATTAAACGTAAAGTTATCATGTGGTCCAGCAATTCCACTCCTAGGTATATACTCAAGAGAACGGAACACACAGGTCTACACAAACCTTTTGCGTGGATGTTCACAGCAGCATTTCTCAGAATAGTTCAAAGGTGGGAACAATCCATACGTCTATGAGTGGATGAAAGGATAACAAAGTATGGTCTATCCATACAATAGTGTCATGTGGTCATAAAAAGGAATGAAGTGATCCTGGAGTCTTAGGATCGAGTTCCACATTGGTCTCCCTGCGTGGATCCTGCTTCTCTCTCTGCCTATGTCTCTGCCTCTCTCTGTGTGTCTCTCATGAATAAATAAATAAAATCTTAAAAAAAAAAAGGAATGAGTACTAACACATCCTACCCCGATGAACCTTGAAACACTACCCTAAGTGAAAGAAGCCATTTGCCAAACACCACATATTTTGTGATTCTATTTACATGAAATGAACAGATTAGGCAAACATATAGAGGTAGAAAGTAGATTAGTGGTTGCCTAGCGCTGGGGGTTTTGGGGGAAATGGGAGTGACTACTAATGCGTACAAGTTTGTTATATTTTGTGGTGATAAAACTTTAAAAGAGGGATGCCTGGATGGCTCAGTGGTTGAGCATCTGCTTTCGGCCCAGGGAGTGATCCTGGAGTCCTGGGATGGATTCCCACATTGGGCTCCCTGCATGGAGCCTGCTTCTCCCTCTGCCTGTGTCTCTGACTCTCTCTCTCTCTCTATCTCTCATGAATAAATAAATAAAATCGTTAAAAATAAAATAAAACTTAAAAAAATGGAATATGGTGATGGTTGTACCACAGTGAGCCACTAAATTATATATTTAAATGGGGAAACTGTATGATCTGCATGTAAACTCTATCTCAATAAAGTGTGACAAAAAGACAAGAAAGAATATGCTAGAGACCAAACGTGGTCCACATTTTCCCAATTATTTACTTGTGGGCCCTTCCCAGAAGACATTTGCCAGCTCCGGTTCAAGTCCTATGCCTCTTAGCTTGCATTGAAGGAGGCTGTGACCCGGAGAGGGCAGATTGTGATGACCTGCCCACGGTCCCCAGCTTCTAGAGCCCACCTCTCATTCTCTATGCCACCCCTGATTAACACAAAAGAACTCCAAAGGAACAGTCCATTCCCTTGGGTATTCAGAATTGAAACCCCAAAGCCCTGTTGCTAAGGGTTTCCCAATCCGAAGTAACTGTCTTGGATAACCTTAAGGAAGTGAGAAACTTTCTTTTCCCATCAGATGTTCCCAGTGGGACCTAGCTCTGTGCTACTTGGGGTTTAACAGCACCATTGATTTGTTTTGCCAAAGCCTATACTTCTAATACCCGGCAACACTGACAAATTGCTTTGGTAGAAGAAACCCCTAGAAAGTGTGCTAAATAAGTCTGTGTAGCCTTTATCATAAAACATTTAGAGGGGATCCCTGGGTGGTGCAGCGGTTTAGCGCCTGCCTTTGGCCCAGGGCGCGATCCTGGAGACCCGGGATCGAATCTCACGTCGGGCTCCCGGTGCATGGAGCCTGCTTCTCCCTCTGCCTATGTCTCTGCCTCTCTCTCTATCTCTGTGTGACTATCATAAATAAATAAAAATTAAAAAAAAAACATTTAGAGTAAATTTTAATCACAGATTTGGAGCAGAGGCTGAAGGATGAAAGGTGCACATGAGCCTCTTGCCATGAAAATAGCCCTGCTGTAATGCTTCCCTTTGCTCTAGGGAATGCTTGTGAGCAGTCCCTTCGTGCCTGCTCCTCTGTTTCTAGTCTTGCATTAAGCGCTTTTGGGGTTGTGCTCCCCCGAATTAAACTGTGATCTCTTTCTGGGGGAGCGGGAGTATGTACTTCAGTCTATACCACGTGTGATAACATACTGAGGATGTAGCTGTCTTAACCAGGAGTGCACCCTTCACAGCACACTTTTTTATTTTTATTTTATTTTTTAAAAAGATTTTATTTATTTATTCATGAGAGACACACAGAGAGAGGCAGAGACACAGGCAGAGGGAGAAGCAGGCTCCACGCAGGGAGCCTGACATGGGACTCGATCCCCGGACTCCAAGATCACGCCCTGGGCCAAAGGCAGGCGCCAAACCGCTGAGCCACCCAGGGATTTCCCAACAGCACACTTTTTAAAAAAAAAGATTTTGTTCATTTATTTGAGGGAAAGAGAAAGAGAGAGAGCACAAGTGGGTGGAGGGGCAGAGGGACAAGCAGACTCTCCGGTGAGCAGGGAGCCTGATGATGATGGTAATGGTGATGGTGGTGATGGTGCGTGGCTCATGGGACTGTAGGCTGGGGCAGCCCCTGGGGCCCTGGAGTGTTGGAAGGGCGCTCCCATAGCCACTCCCATAGCCATAAGGTGACCCCAGGTCAAAACAGGAAATGTGCTCTGGATGCTTTTTCTAGCTTTGGGGTCAATCCAGCCTAAGGGGATGCTGGCTATGCTGGCCTCCTCCTCCTTTACCCTCTCCCCTTTTCCTCATGAGGTTTCCAGTGGAAAATGAGGCAAATGGCACTTGGGTTAATTTTCGTAGATTTTGTTTCTCGGTTTTTGTTTTTGAGGTAAAGGAGATTGCGGACTCAGATCCACTTCCTCGCAGCCGAGGCAGCTGGGAGAGAAGGCAGGTCCGGGTGGAGGTAAGGCCAAAGGCCACGACTCCTGGAATGTGGCTGGGCACCTGGCGCAACCTTGGAGATTAGGGCACGTGGAGCGGGAGCCACCCCAAACCGCAGTATAAAGCCCCAGACACCACACTTGAAATGGTCATCTCCCAGCTTTTGGTCCCATTTTCCAGCCCATTTCTGGAGACAGTTGAGCTATTTGTTTGGAGATTCTTCAGTGAAGTTGATGAGCCGCTCTCTTTCCAGGAGTGCTGGAAAATGCCAAGAAACTTCATGGATCATTTCGCTGCTCCCTATTCTCTCTCGGGTCATTTTTGGCTTTCGTCCCAGGCCTCCTCTGGTAGCCAACTCCCTCATTCCAGCAATCATTTCTTTGCAGGAGTTTGCTTCTAACCTTTCAGCGTGTGTCCCAAATATTTAGTGATGGACTCAATCCAGTAGGATGATTTTTTTTTCTCTTAACTCATTTAGATTACTTAGGAGACATGAACGCTGAACGCTGTAAGCTGAATAAACACTACAGTTGTCTCGCTAGGTCCCTCCTGGCTGGAAGCTCCATGATGTGGCAGTTCCCAGGGTCCCTTCCGTTCTCCCTCTCACTTTCCTTGCTGCCCCAAGGACACATGGGATTTAACCATCCAGCCCCACAGGCGGGCGGGGGGGGGGCTTCCTTGTGGTGAGCCAGCCAACGATGCCCCTTGAGCAATCAAACCATTTTGTTTCCTTCAGGTTTATTCTGGGGTGGAACACCTGCCATTGATGATCTGACCCTGTCACCTGGCTTAGCTGTCCAGGGTTGGAAAGGGCTGGTTTCCCTCTGGAGCATAGCAGGGCTGAGGGCTGGCACAGGCTAAAGCTGCATCCGGCTCCCTGGCACTGTTTACTACTTGCTATTTTGAGACTTTCCTCCCATGGAAATGTCGCATGGCCCCAGCGCTAGAAAGAAGTGTGAGAAGAGATCCGTGTGAGGG
Organism: Canis lupus familiaris; assembly: GCF_011100685.1. Lineage (NCBI taxonomy): Eukaryota > Metazoa > Chordata > Mammalia > Carnivora > Canidae > Canis > Canis lupus. Next base: position 105,194,615 of record NC_049260.1, read on the forward strand.
AAACATTTTGAATGTGTTGACACGGTATGTTTATCTTCTAAGTCTCTCTTGGTTGGTGTCTGCCCATGCAAACAGGGGAGAAGTGGAGGTCCCCGGAGATGACATTACCAGACTCTTTCAGGGCCACAGAAAAAGAAAGAAAGAAAAGGAACAGAAGGAGGGAGGGAAGGAAGGAAGAGAAAAAAGAAAACTACTTAGTTCCCCTTTCCTTTTTTTTAAACAATTTTATTTTATTTTTAAGATTTATTTATTCATTCTTGAGAGACAGAGAGAGGCAGAGACACAGGCCGAGGGAGAAGCAGGCTCCATGCAGGGAGCCTGATGCGAGTGAGACTCAACCCTGGGACCCTGGGATCACGTCCTGAGCCAAAGGCAGATGCTCAACCACTGAGCCACCCAGGAGCCCCGATGATTTTATTTTTTATTTACTTATTTTTTTATTTTTATTTTTTACTTATTTTTTTAAAAAAGATTTTATTTATTTATTCATAAGACACACACACACACAGAGGCAGAGACATAGGCAGAGGGAGAAGCTGGCTCCATGCAGGGAGCCTGATGTGGGACTCGATCCCGGAACTGGGATCATGCCCTGAGCCAAAGGCAGACACTCAACCACTGAGCCACCCAGGCGTCCTGATTTTTTTTTAAAGTAGCCTCAGTACCCAGCATGGGGCTTGAACTCACAACCTCAACATAAAGAGCAGCCCACTCTACCGACTGAGCCAGCTGGGCGCCCCATGGTCCCCTTTACAGTCCAAGAGAACATGCATCTTTTGCCTAAATTAGATGTGGAACCTCTGTCCCTCTCCTCGGCACTTGGTCTGTGTGTGTGGAAACAGCCCCAGCGGAGCCCCGTCTGCCAAGTGGTTATGACAGTCGAGGCTCCTTTTGACTCAGGAATCACATCCTGTCTCTGAAAGATGCACAGTTTATTCACACGGCCCTGCCTGCTGTCAGAGGGGAAAGCCACATCCAGGATTTGCTGACCCAAGACCCACTCCAGCCAGCACTGGAGACAGGATGGGGAGCCATGGGCGGCAAATCACCCAGGGTGCCCATGCAACCCCCAGGAAAAATAAAAAGCACAGGAAGAAGACATTTAGCCTAACTCTCCCATCTTCGGAGGCTCTTGCTCATCACCAACGCTTCCTGGCTTCTCCCTGAGTGGCCCTAGGTGTCTCCCTGCAGCCTGCGCTGTTCCCACGCGGGATCCGCTGCCCTGCCTCCCATAAGCTATCCCATATGGTGCCCCCTCTGTTCTCACGGTGCTGGGTTTTACAACTTCCCATGGACTTGGAATGTCTTTTTCTTTTCTTTTCTTTTCTTTTCTTTTTTTTTTTTCTCAATGGGCTCTTTGGGGATTTGCACCTCCTGCTAATATACACATGATGCTCTTAGTTGCATCATGCCCATTCCTAATTTTGCAAACCCTTGGCCAGGGACTCTCCCCTGGAAGGACCAGCCAGAGGAGGGCAGGAAGGAATCTACACGGAGTCTGGCTCCCCAGGCCAAGCTCTCAGAAGGAATCCAAATCCCGGGACTTTGATTCTGATATGTCAGAGCAACACAGAAATGCCCCACCACAGCTAAGAATGTTCAGGACCCACCTGGTAGTCTGGTCTTGCAGGAGCGAGGCCCAGCCTGTCTTCTGGAACGGAAGAGAGTCAGGAGAAAGACGTGGCTCGAAGAAAGGAACCACAGAAGCTTCCAAAGGTTGATGTTCAAATGGAGTTTCCGTGGCTGGCCTCACCCTCCTTCTTTAGAACAGGGAAGCCCGGGCTTGGCTCTCCGTTGCCATGTGTTGGATGCTCGCACCTCACACAACTTCAATCTTGCTTTTCCATTAAGCCAGTGTTAAAAATATGGAGAGCCTTGGGTCGCCTGAGTGGCTCAGTGGTTGAGCGTCTGCCTTTGGCTCAGGTCGTGATCCTGGGGCCCTGGAATCAAGTCCTGCATCGGGCTCCTCTTGGGGAGCCTGCTTCTCCCTCTGCCTGTGTCTCTGCTTCTCTCTGTGACTCTAATGAATAAATAAAAAAATATATGGAGAGCCTCACCGTTGCATTCCCATCCATGCTGGACTAATGTACCCTGGCAGAAAGCAGTGTTTTTACTGCACTATTAGAATCACCTGGGGAGCTGTTAAACCCTACTCAGGTCCAGGTCCTGCCCCCACAGGACCTGGCTTTGATTGGCCCTGGGGGCGGGGGCTGAGGGTTGTGAGGTGTTAGAACTCCCTAGGTGATTCTAATGTGTAGCCAAAGTTAAGGACCACTAAAGTAAATGAAAAAAACATGGCCTTTGAGTTGGTCAGGACTAGGTCCCAGTCCTGGTTCTTCCCCTTGAGAACAGTGGACTCTCTTGAGCCTCACTTTCCTTATCTGTAAACCAGAGATAACAATCTCACCTCTACACAGGGAATGAGGTAATATATGCAAAGCACTTAACAATGCCTGGCACACAAGAGTCATTTAATAAATGCCACTCTTCCCAACGTACACATGCTATCTGGTAAACCATTAAGTGTCAGCGGTTGGTAGAAATGGTCCCTGTTTAATTTTCTTCTAGATCAAAATACAGTGGGTAGAAAAAAAGCCAATGTGGAAGAACATTTAGCTCAAGGCCCCACATTTAGCCCTGGGCCTTCCAGCCCAGAAGAATCCAATGGCATCTTCGCTTGGTGACCAGAACTTGGATTGTGGGGCACACACAAAGTACTGTGCAGTTTACAAAGATTCAGTTGTACAAAAACCAGATGAGGGAGACACAGTTGGACAGCTATGAAAAAGACCTGGCACGGCAGGGGGGGCGGGGGGGGGGGCTGGGGACAGTGAGCTGACCACATGTTACATAAGGGCAAAGGGTACCACGTGACTGCTAAAACAGCCAATGTAATCCGATGACATCCAGAGGAAGGAGCCAAGTAGCCCATTGTGCCCCTGCACTGGCCAGGCAGTCCCCTTCAGAGGGTGGTGCCTGCCTCTGGGCATCATTATCAGAGGGACTTTGATGAATCCAGGGGAGGCAGATGGGGACGTTGAGTGGAGAACAGTTGAAGGATCCAGGGCTTGTGAGAGGTGGCATTGATGGGCATTAAATCTTTTTCGAGTAGAAGGATTTGGCTTCTTCTGTGTTGAACCAGAGGGCAGAACTGAAACCAGTGGGTGATAATCACCAGTGCTTTCAGCTTATCACTGGGTGCCAGGTCTAAGGAGATCACTTTGGCAATTCTAGAAGACTATGATTCTAGAAGGATGCTACTTTTTAAAAATTCCTCTTTCATGTGAACAACCCATGACCTAGTGGAAGCTCTGTCACAGAACCAGTGATGGATCCTGGACAAGTCACTTCATCTCTCTCTCTCTGAGCTTTAGCCAAATGATGTTGGGTCGGGACGCCTGGGTGGCTCGGTGGTTGACAGTCTGCCTTTGGCTCAGATCGTGATCCTGGGGTCCTGGTATGGAGTCCTGCATTGGGCTGCCACTCCCTCTGCCTATGTCTCTGTCTCTCTCTCTGTCTCTCATGAAGAAATAAATAAAATCTATTTTAAAAATGACGTTGGGTCCACTGATATCAAAGGACTCTCACGGCAAACATTTCTTGAGCATCCGTTATGTGCTAATCACTATACTCGGCTTTGCCACCTAGGACATTGCAGTCCTTATTCACAGCACTTACTCTTGGTCACATACTCTTTGGTGTCCCCAGGTCATATCACTCTAAGCTCCGGTGCTGGGATCGAACTGAAAGAAGACTCCATTGGGTTTTTATAGCAGGACAATGGGTGAGTGAGGAACCTTGCCTATATGGTTGGATAAAGTTGGTGATAATTAAATCCAGATTTACTCCTAAGAAAGATAAGTACCACTTAGATGAGGGCTTTTTAAGAAACATCAATATAAGCAGCTTTTTGATATAAGATTTGTGGATCAAAAGCATTTTCTACACGTGTATGGGTATATATGTAGGCATATGGCAGGCTTCAGGAACCTCTGGTTCCGTGCCTAATTACATCCAGCCCTGGGAAAGTTCAGTCAAAAGTTTGCGAATCTGTGGGAGGGAGACAGGTTAGACTGGGCTTCCTAGTGAATTGCCAAGTACTTTGGGGCAACCGCAAAATACTTTCTGGAACAATCAGGCTTGAGGAGCCCTCGTGGTAAGACAAACTGAAGTTGGCCTGGATGTCTCTCTTGCTCTGGATCGGCAGAGCGGAGAGGCCAACCCAGAGGGAGCGCAGGGTCAGCTCGTGGTCGGGGGTACTTAAGCCATCCTGTCTCCGATCCATCGCTGGGAACCTCTGCTGCTTTCTGACGTCCCCCTCCGCGCTGGGAGCTGGCAGCTCCGAGGGGAACAGATACGTGTAGCCCAGGCTTTAGCTTTCTCCTTCCAGCCGAGGGAATCCAGCCACGGGCCACTGCGGTTGGCCACTGTGTCCCCGTGCCTCGGTTGACCCAGGCAAGCTCCTGCCAGGCACCCCATCGCTCTGTGGTACCTGTGGGCCCGGGCCTTCCCGCTCGGACTACACCGTGGCTCTCGGTTGCCCGGACTCAGTCTGGTGGGATCTGGGACTTCTGCTTTCCTCCCTAAATACAGGTTCATCATGTAACTTCGTGCCCGAATAAACGATGTCAGGGCTTTCCACAAAAATCTGCAATGTCGGCTGCCTGTGCTCTGATGGACTTGCTCCTGACCTCGGAATCTGGAGCCTCAGCTTGAGTCTCAGATTGAGACTTCCAGCCTCAGCTGAAGCATTAACCAGCAGCAGGTCTTTGGCCAAATCACTTCCCTTCTCTGGGCCTCAGTTTCCTCCTCTATAAAATTAAAGAGTTGGCCTGGGACGCCTGGGTAGCTCAGTGGTTGAGCATCTGCCTTCAGCTCATGTCATGCTCCCAGGGTTCTGGGATCGAGTCCCGAATTGGGCTCTCTGCAGGGAGCCTGCTTCTCTCTCTGCCTATGTCTCTGCCTCTCGATGTGCCTCTCATGAATAAATACATAAAATCTTTTTAAAAAAATAAAGGGTCGGCCTGGCTAAGAACTTGATCTTCTCCATCTCATTTTCTTTCCCTTGTTATATCTATCTCTCGTTTCTGTGTTACCTGTCTACCTTTCTATCTGCCATTTTCTTTTTCTCAGTAGCCTGCTGCCAACCCCTGCCTCCCTTACCCCTTTTATCTTTTACTTTTTTTTAAGTCATTTGTATGCCCAGCATGGGACTCAAACTCATGACCCCACAATCAAGAGTTGCATCCTCCACTGACTGAGCCAGTCAGCCCCCCACCTTTATCTTTTTTTCAACCATTTTATTTATTTATTTATTTATTTATTTATTTATTTATTTATTTATCTATCTATCTATTTATTATTTATTTAGCTTTTATTTATTTATGAGAGACAGAGAGAGAGGCAGAGACACAGGCAGAGGGAGAAGCAGGCTCCATGCAGGGAGCCTGACATGGGACTCGATCCTGGGTCTCCAGGATCACACCCTGGGCTGAAGGCAGCGCTAAACCACTGAGCCACCCAGGCTGCCCTTTCAACCATTTTAAGAAAGATTTTCATTTATTTATTTTATTTGGAAGAGAGAGAAAGCAAGAGCAGGGGGAGGGGCAGGCAGAGAGGGAGAGAGAGAATCTCAAGCAGACTCCCAGCTGAGTGCAGAGCCTGACATAGGGCTCGATCTCACGACCTAAGCTGACACCAAGAGTCAGACACTTAACTGACTGAGCCACTTAGGTGCCCCATTTTTCCAATCATTTTCTTTTTTTTAAGATTAAAAAAAAATTTATTCATGAGAGACACAGAGAAAGAGGCAGAGACATAGGCAGAGGGAGAAGCAGGCTCCCTGCATGGAGCCTGATGTGGGACTCCATCCCAGGACCTGGAGATCATAACCTGAGCCAAAGGCAGACACTCAATTACTGAGCCACCCAGGCGCCCCTCCAATCATTTTCTATCTTATTTTTCCCTCCCAGCTGTCTTCCTTTCTGCACCCCTATTCTCACTCTTTTTGAGGCACCAGAAGAACAAAGCATATCTATAAAATAGAACACATGTAGAATCAAGCATTATGGTCCACTTTCTTAATTACCTGTTCTGGGTTGCTTGACGGTAGAAACAGGGCCTCAACACCTTCCCCTTCTCCTTAAGAAGTGGTGACTGCAAACAGAGCTCGCTTTTGATGACTGTGGGTGACCTACAATTGACATTTGTTTTGTGGGTCAGTGGCCACCATGGAGGAGAGGTTCCCTGCCCTTGGCTGTGGCATCTGACCCACTTGGTTAGCCCAGGCTGTCAGCAGGGCATTGCTAAAAATAGCTGGCCTGGGTGGGGGCATCTTATGTGTAGTTTGAGACTTGAGTCTGCGAGTTGAGAAGGGAGCGCCTCATTGGCTATATAAAGCCCCGACCTTAAACACATTTCAGCCTTCAGTTTTCTCCAGGATAGTACTCCTTCTGCAATGACCAAGGCACCAGACTGCCCTGAATCACTGAAATTGGAACGGAAGTGCACTTGGACTTGATGAAAGAAATCAACTCTCAGATGTTTTTAAAAAGATGTTCATCAGTCTGAGACATAAGTGGTTGCACTTAGAGCAGGGAGCACGTCCTGGCTAAGCACCAAGTCCTGGGTGGCTCCAGGCTGGAGACCTGCTTTCTGAGGCCCCTCCACATGTCTAGTCACTTCCTTGCTGGTCTCCCCTGCTTTTTCCACAGAGAGTTTAAAGGTCAACCTTCACCCATCTGGTTGAAACTATTGCAATTCTAGATTTAATGGGGTGGGAATTAATGAAGCTTGACCCTGTACATTTGGATTTCTTTTTTTTTTAAAGATTTTATTTATTTATTCATGAGAGACACAGAGAAGCAGCGATAGAGGCAGAGGGAGAAGCAGGCTCCCTGCGGGGAGCCCGATGAGGGATTTGATCCCAGGACTCTGGGATCACGCCCTGAGCCAAAGGCAGATGCTCAACCACTGAACATCTGGCGCTCCAGTACACTTGAATTGCAACCTGATTACTCCTACATACACCCTTTTTTCTCTTTCCATTCCCTACCCTTTGAGGTTTGCTGCAGCAGGGCGTTCCTTCTACCCTAAAGGAATTATGTATTCTCTTTTTTTATTTGAGAGAGAGACAGTGGGAGAAATCATGAGCAGGAGAAGGGGCAGAGGGAGAAGCAGACTCTCCGCTGAGCAGGGAGCCTGACACAGGGTTGGATCCCAGGACCCTTGAGATCATGACCTGAGCTGAAATCGAGAGTTGGTTGCTTAATCGACTGAGCCACCCATGCGTCCTGGAACTGTGCACTCTTGCATTTATTGTACTCAATAAAGTTCACCAGCTCTTTCCACTCTAGTGTCTGCTACATCTACAAATGTCACCTTAGCATCCGCTGAAAATGTATTAGTTCCTCAGTCACATGACCTCAGAATACAGTCAGCAGCGGAGTCTACCGAGGGGAGCATGAGTAACTCCAGTTTCCCATTCTGATAGGACCTTGTGATGTATAAACTCATCACATGTACACTGAAGATTCGTGTAGCTCTTAGGTGCAAATTTTACCTCAAAGAAAGAAAAACAAATGCATCGTACACTCTAGTTAATTATGTGAATGCTAAGCATTCAGGAGTACGGTGTACTTACGTCTGCCGCTCATTTTGAAATAAACTCCCCAAATAAGACTGATCGATGGCTGGATTGAGGGATGGGCAAATGGATACAATGTAATATAAAGCAAATACAGCAAAATGTTAACTGAAAATAAAGCTGCCACTTGGGTGGGTTAAAGCCTCATACCCACAGCACTTCTCCATGTTACCAGTCCTTTCAGGCACTGAGCGATGAGTTCCCCAAACCAAGTGAGAAGACATTAGGTCCTCGTGAGGCCTCCTCAGACAGCTGGCAGAGTACCTCTTTGCTTCCCAGAGTCTGAGAAAGCCAGACTTTGTCAAAGCCAGTGGTCCAGTGCATTGGACATAAGTTGAGAGACTCTTGGGCAAAGCCAGCTACTCTTTCTTTCTAGTCTTCTCCTGACCCAATTGCGGAAAGTGCATTGGAGGTCTGGCTCCTCTGGAACTCACTCCCTGCCACCTGCCTGACCTCAGGACACCAATGGCTAGGAGTGAAATTACCTGCTATTTCCCAGATCCTATTTTGTCATGCTTTTCCAGAAACATGGTTTAGGATAGCCTTGATCTGATTGTGCCAGAACTGATCCCAACGCGACGCTGATGACACAGTGGCAGTTACCTCTGTTTCTTAATGCCCTCTTCTCTCAGTTGTGCCTTTTCCTCGACCCTATTCTGGGTCCTGTTCCAAAGGCTCTGAGATCCTTAATAGCTACAGTCACTTGACATTCATCCCTCATCTCAGTGACTGCTGTTCAAGTAGTCAACAAACAGGTTTTGGGCACCTACTGTATGCCAGGCAGTAAATAAGGTGCTAGAGGAGAAGGAGAAATGTTGACATGGATAAGCATCAACATGCTTGCACCCTTGAGTTGCACTCAACCTAGTAGTAGTGCTATGCAAAGTGTGCATCAGAATAAGACTGCACTAGCCACCCTCCCAGTCTTACCTCTCACCCCTCCCAAGGCTTCCATTACCACCAAGATGGCTTCTTTTGAATCTGCATCACCATCTTGCAAGTGTCTTCTAAGCTCCAGACCCCTAGTGTTTCCAACTGCCTTCTCAGTGTCTTCTGGATGTTCCACAGGTGGCCCAGACACAACCAAACTTAGAATTTTCTTTCTCAAGCTCGCTCCTTCTGTGTCCTCTAGCTCAGATCACAATCTCTTTTGAGACACACGTTCATATTTCACCTCTTCACTGTACCTTTCCCTGACTCCTGCAGATAGGTTTATTGACTGCCTCCTAGTTGTTTCCATTGCTTTTATATAAACCTCTATCCATAGCATTTACCACGCTGTCTGGTCATTTTTTCTTAACATGCTCCCCCCTCTGCCTGGTATTATGAACTCCTTCAGGGCAGGACCTGTATATTTTATCATTATCATACTCTTATGCCTAATACTGCATGGTTTGTAATAGGAGCTGAGTGTGTGCGAGCCGAACTAAGTGGAATTGAGTGACTAACTCCATCCAGGGAAGTTCAATAAAGCTTCGCAGAGGAGATTATATTTATACTGGATCTTGGAGAATATGTATTTGTCATTTGTGGGAGTGGGACACAAAGGGAACAGGGAGACAAAACAAGAATATGAGCATAGGGCAGAGGGCAATGAAGAATACATGTTCTTGGCGTGGCAGGGAGTTTAGTGCAGGTGAAGGAACAATAAATGAATCTGGAAGAATCAGTATGGGCCCAATCACAAAAGATCTTTAAAACTTGCCTATGAGTTTACTCGTTTATTTATTTTTAAAAACATTTTATTTTTAAGTCGTCTCTACCCCCAATGTGGGACTCTCACAACCCTGAGATCAAGAGTCCCATGCTCTGCTGACTGAGCCAGCCAGGTGCCCTAATACTTGCCTAAGAGTTTAGATGTTTATTTAATTTTATATTTTAAGAAAGATTTTATTTATTTATTCATGAGAGACACACAGAGAGAGGCAGAGACATAGGCAGAGGGAGAAGCAGGCTCCCTGGGGGGAACCCGATGCAGGACTCAATCCCAGGAATCTGAGATCATGCCCTGAGCCAAAGGCAGATGGTCAACCACTAAGCCACCCAGGCATTCCAAGTTTAGGTTTTTAGCCTATATGTGTAGTCAAAGGAGAACCATTGAAGAGTTTGGTTTTCTTTCTTTCTTTCTTTCTTTTTTTTTAAATGGGCACAACATGAAGCTGTGCTTTTGGAAGTTTACCCTGCTGTCAGCGTAGAGAATAGATTTCACAGCTAGGGGAGAATGGAGGCAGGGAGACCAATTAGGAGACTCTCCTCCTAGTCTAGGTGAGAGATAACGAAGTCATGGACAAGAGAAGAGGCAGTAGGCATGAAGAGAAATGAAATTCGGGATCCCTGGGTGACGCAGCGGTTTAGCTCCTGCCTTTGGCCTGGGGCGCGATCCTGGAGACCCGGGATCGAATCCCATGTCGGGATCCCAGTGCATGGAGCCTGCTTCTCCCTCTGCCTATGTCTCTGCCTCTCTCTCTCTCTGTGTGTGTGACTATCATAAATAAATAAAAATTAAAAAAAAAAGAGAAGTGAAATTGAAACCAGAAATAGAGTTCCCCCCACATCTCATACCTAACCTAGGAAGCAAATTTCATACAGGTCAACTACTCAGTCGAATTGAAAATATTTTATGAGCACGCTCTATTCAAGTAGTTTATTACCTAGAGTGCTAGGCCAGAAAACAATTCAGTGTTCCAAGTCTTTGTTTAGCATATTTGGAAACATCCATAAAGTAGAATATGTAGGCTGTTGTTACTGATTAGAAATTTGGAATGAGGAGCCAAAGAAGACTCCAGGGTGTTGGGGCCATGTGACTGAGCAGAAGAGGAGTAGGTTTGGAATGGTGGGAGAAGGATGAGTGCTGTCTGGGCATGTTGAGTATGTGAGGTGCTGTGAGACACCCAAGTGGAGCCATTGGGGAGGCAGCTGGATATATGGGCGGGGAGCCCAGGAAAGGGATCTGGGCTGAAGATGAAGATCCAGGAGTTGCCAACTTGGAGACAGAGGTGAAACCATGGAGCAGATGAGATCACCCAAAGACAGTGTGTGAAGTGAAAACAAACAAAGCACTTCGGTTAGAACCCTAGGGAAGATCAAATCTGAGGGGTGGGCAGACAAAACAGAAGGAACACATGAAGGAGTCTAAGAAGAAGAGGACTAAGAAGCAGGGGGGAGGAGGAGCAAGACAGCCAAAGGAGAAACACCACAAAACAAGAGAAAAGACACACGAAGACATCTCTATCTCCAGAAAAGATACAAATGGCCAACATGCACATGGAAAGATGCTTGACATCATGAGTCATTAGAGAAATGCAAATTAAAACCACAATGAGGTACCCCTTCACACCCACTAGGATGGCTACAATTAAAAAAAATAAAAATAAAGGGGAGCCTGGCTGGCTCAGTTGGTAGAACATTCGACTCTTGATCTTGGGGTTTGAGCCCCATGTTGGGGAGGTTGATAGTACTTAAAATTTTTTTAAAAACCTTTATAAGAAAAAGGAAAATAACAAGTCTTGGCAAAGGTGTGGAGAAATTGGAACCCTCATATGTTGCCAGTAGGATGTTAAATTGCCCAGCCACTATGGCAAACAATTTGATAGTTCCACAATAAATTAAACATAGAATCACCATATAATTTACCAATTCTTCTCCTAGATATATACTCATACTCATTCTTCATACTGAAGAAACACTTACATTCAAATGTTCATAGCAGCAGTGTTCACAATCACCGAAAGATGGAAACAAGCCAGATGCCCATCAACTGATGAATGGTTGGGCAAAATCTTATACCCATACAATGGGCTATTATTCAGCCATAACAAGGAATGAAATACTGTTCCATGCCACTACATGGGTGAACTCTGAAAACATTATGGCTAACTTAAAGAAGTCAGACGCCAAAGGCCACATGTAATAATTCCATGTACATGAAATATCCAGTATAGGCAAAATTATAGAGACAAGAAGCAGATTATTATGTTGGCTAAGTGAGGGAGGCAGAGCCCAACGAGGAGGGACTACTAATAGGTAGGTGGCTTCTTTTCAGGTCTATGAAAATGTTCTGGAATTAGATAATGGTGATTGTTGCACAATATGGTCAATATACTAAAACCACTGAACTGTATGCTTGAAGAGTTTAAATATTATGACATATGAATGATACCTGTTATAAATAAAGCTATTAACTGAAAAAAAGAATGGTGCCTTGATGGTATTGTGTGAGTAGGTGGATGGTGGTGTCATTCACCAGGACGGAATAGATGGTGGGTCGGTTGGAAGTAAATGTATTCATTTAACAGGTCAAGTTTGAGGTGCCTCTTAGAACTAAGTGAAGGAAAAAAGAAAGAAGTCTAAGTTCTCTCTTCTGAGGTGCCAGGAAGAATCTGGTGGGGACCCTGACTGCTTAGCATGGGTGGGAGAAGAATGGGTTAGGGTGGTGTTTGCCTGGAGCGGCTGGAGTCCCAGGTGGTGGTTAGGATGGATGTGAGGTTATGAAGTAGGGGGCCTTGGCATGAGTCCTCTTGGATCCAGGTCCATTTTCACATGAGGTCTACATACATACTTGGTCCTCTGGTCACTCTAGGGGCATTCCCAACAGTCTCTGGCTCTTGAGAAGGCTCAGGATAGGTCATATGGGGAGGGCTGGGACAAGGATGTTTTGGTTTTCTTGTTGCCCACTACCAGTAAGTGATGGCATTGCCCAGTCATGGCTGTGGAGTCTTCCTTAACACAAGCACCATTATGCGTCTTGAGCGATTGTCCTTCCTTAGCACAGCAGACATATATATCTTCCTTCTGTGTAACCCAGACTCGAGTCTCGGTCTATAATGGCCAGATGCATATGTAGCACCAGATACCACACAGTCAAGGTTTTGAATAGTGTCCCCCATAATCTTTTATGGAAGGACAGTGATGGTGGCCCATCTCAACAGGGCCTGTGACCTCAGCAAGAGCACCCCTCTGGAGGGTGGATGTCTAGTTCCCAATCACAGGGCTGAGGCAAATAGAAAAGGAACACCTTGCACATCGGCTGGTGTTAGAACCTGAATTGGGTGAGACCAGTAAAGCACCTGGTGTAACACAGCTGACTCAAGGGGATTCAGGGGCCTCCAGAACAGCAATATCTGCACTGAACCTGGCAGAGGGAGAGTAAGGTCTGAATCAGGAGGGTAAGAGACAGGAATTCAGAAAGGTGGGGACCTTTTTTGAACCAGAGTGATGACAGGATAAAGTGGCAGGAGAAGCTAGATCTGGGCTGGAGACAGTGGCACAGGGCCCACAGCTCACTGGTGCTGGGTGCTGGCAAAGCGGAGCAAGATCTGGTTGGTATGCTTAAAAGTTCACAGCCAAACACAGAGTTTACTGAAAAAAAAAATAAGTAAATAAAGGGGCACCTGGCTGGCTCTTAATTCTCGGATCATGGCTTCAAGCCCCACGTTGGGGGGTAGTGATGACTACAAAGTTCCCAATCAGGTGTAGGCTCAGAGCAACTTCCGTGGGAGATTGAAAAGCACAAGGGCTTGTTAAGCCTGGGTGCCTTTGGACATCCAGGTGGAGATGGGCAGAGGAGGTGCTTAGAGAGAAAGGGACCAGAGCTAGAGATAGAATGTGGGCAAGCCTTGGCATGGAGCTGGTCACAGGCACCATGGGAGAGGATGAGCTCACCAGGGAGAGGGCGCAGAGAAGATAAAGAGCCCAGGTCTGAACTGTGGGAGGCTTCCATACTTTAGGGCTGGCCAAGAAAAGGGAGCAAGAGGAGTGGCCAGAGCAGCAAGAGGAGGGAGGAAGGTGTAGTCAGCAGTGACAAAGTGGTCTAGGGGGTCTAGGATGAGTGAAAAGAGGTTTTTTCATGGGCAAAATGGGAAATTGACTGTGCTCTTGATTCAGAAGGGCAGGCGAGAGTCAGCGGAGGGAAGCCAGCTTTCCTGCCTGCCCACCTGCCTTCCTTCCTTCTTTCCTTCCTTCCTTCCTTTTCTCTTTTTCTTTCCTTTCCTCCAAGACAGATATTTGTTGTTCTTTATTTTTTGTAACCTTTTTATTATGAAATAAAACTCAGATACAGAACAACACAGAAAACAAACGCATGGCTCAGTGAGTTACTACAATACGAGTGCTCCTGTAACCACCACCCGGGACCCAGAATGGGACTCTGCCAGCCACCCCAGCAAGTCCTTGCGTCCCATCTCCATCACAGCTCCTCCCGTTCCGCAAATGCAACCCCTGGAATCGTCCTTCCTACAGAGGCAGAGTCTCCACTTCCCCGAGCACTAACTTCCTGCCTGGGTGCCTTTGCACCATGTACTATTCTCCCCATTTTACAGATGCAGATATTGAACTTCAGACAAGAGTGGACACATGTCCAAGATCACAGGGGAGGAAGCCGGGACTGTAACCCCGGGATACCTAACTTCAATCCTGTGCTTTCTTCCTCTACCCCTACCAGGTGCTGCCCATCCCAGGTGAGCGCCGAATAGTGTCCTGTGCCCAAGGTTGCCCGGCTTCGTGAGGTTAGTAGTTGGCCCAGAACTAAATCCAGCCGCCACACGGGTGGAGGTGGTGGGAAGCAGGAAAGCTGGAGCAGCCGATCCTCACTAGCACAGAGGCTCTCTGATGTTGATTCCTGCCCGGGGGTCTGAGGCAAGCTTTACTGAATCCCTTAGAGAGAGGGAAAGCAACTTGTCACACGCAGGCACGTGCATGCGGGCACGCACACACACACGTGCGCGCACACCCCCCCCCCCCCCGTCAGTGGGGCAGAGAGGGGGGTGGTGGTGGATCATCCACACATTCGTAACTGTCTTTATTCGCTCCTCGTCACCTGATGCTAACATCCTTCCATTACCCAATGGGAAAATAAACAGTGAATGGCCACACCAGTTAAACTGTTTAATTACGTAGGTTGGGAAGAATGACATTTGTGTACATTCCCCAAAGACATGGATTAAAGAAATGACCTTTCCCTTGGTGCGAAACTAATTTGTTGTGTATCAGAGCTCTGATTGCTTCGGTTGGGCCAGGCATTTTGTTGCTCCACTGTTTATGTCTAAGACTGCAGATGGGGCTTAACAAAGCCCCATCTTAGGCTGGTCTGATTTGTATATTAGCGTTTTCTAAAACATCCCCATCTCCCCATCTGAAATATATTTCCAAAGACGTGTGTCTTTCTGTAGCCAGTCCCCGGACTTTGTGGATTTGTTCGAATGTAAATGCATCTGCAAACATCAAAGGAATAAGAAAAATGACCTTTACTGTGAGTCATGGAGAGACACACACAAAAATACCCATAGATCCACAACTATTCGAAAGACGGAAGAATATCATTTATGGGGCCGGTGCTCTTTTTATAATTAAAACACATCTGGAAACAGAAAAAGAAATCACAGAACTAAATGTCAGGTGTCACATTGTGAGAGCTTTATTAATGACTAATTAGTAAACTTCATTAATTCTTAATTAACTTCATTATAATGTTTCTCCCGGGTAGTATTAAGGCTCCGTCAGTTAAAACATTGCCAGATTGAGATTGTACTCTTCTTCGGTGTCATCTGGAAATATATTGCCGGATATTTCCATAGGAGTTGAAATGCTTGAAGCATTTAAAAAATGCATGTACCAACTCAACTTCTCTCTATTTATTTAAGCTTCGGGGAACTTTGGGCTGAGGCTGCTTTCTTAAGTGCAGAAAAATCAGTTAAAGTTGGTTATATTCACGAGGAAAAAAAAAATCTATTGCCAAGGTGCACACCCTTGAATTTTAAAGGAAACATGGTGTTACAGGCTGCCCAGTCCCCAAGTTCCAAGAGGAGAGCTCATGGTCATTGAACATAATGTGCCTCTGAAGCCTCAGTGGGTCCCCTGGCCGCCACTGAAGACATGAAGGCTGAGATCTTCAGTGCTCTGGTTTGGGGGGCTGGAGTTTGGAGTTTTTGTGGGTGGGGGGTAAAGGGTAAAAACCACCCAATAAAATGTATCACATGCGGCATTTAAAGAGAGAAAAGCTCTGATCGATTCGGAAGAGGCTGTAGCAGTGGATTTCTAGTGAAATAAGATCAGCTGTTTATTTTCAAAAGGATCCGACTCTGAACAAATACGCTCTATTTGATTAACGGCAACTTTCTTAGACAACAAAAATCACTAGCTATGTAAACATGCCAGGAGCTGTTCATCTGCTTCTACCAGGAACCCCCTTACCTCAGCTTAGGGGAATGCCAGTAAGTTGTTACCAAAAAATTCTGCTGGCTTCGTAGGCTCTGCTCACTTGCTGCCCCCCCCCCACATGAGCCCCCTTTACCCACCCATCTCCCCCAGGACACAGCAATGGCCCATGGTGGCCCCTCTTTTTTTTTTTTTAAAAAGTTTTTTTTTAAATTTATTTATTCATGACACTGAGAGAGACACAGAGAGACACAGGCAGAGGGAGAAGCAGGTTCCATGCAGGGAGCCTGAGGTGGGACCCGATCCCGGGGCTCCACCATGGTGGCCCCTCTTGCCGTGTCTAGTCAGGAGCTGGACGGAGCCAGGCCTCGTCCTATTTCTTCTCTTCACCCTCAAAGCCCTGACGTCCCCTCTTGGACGATGACTTCAGAGCAAATCCATTGGCCTGCAACGAGTTCCTTGGGAGAGTCTCGAAACTCGACCTTCTTGATACTCTTCTCCAGGGTTGAGCTGGAGCGGCACAGAGTAGTTTTGTTTTCCCACACATTCCTGGCCAAGTCCATTTTCTCTCTGCGGACTGCTTCAGCTTCATTATTTTTGGCTGGCTACAGAAAACACAAATCTACCTTTTCGTTATATTGGCTCCCAGCTGCTGCGCTGCATTTATATTTTCCATGATAAACCAGCACCATTGGTACCGTGAATTTGGTAGCTATAAAAACACACAAGGAAGGTGCAAATTTGGTCATGTTTTATTCAAATAGGTCTGCTCCAAGGCTCCCTTTTCTCATCTCTGAGGCCGGGCTGGCATTTTTCGGAGTTACAAATTGTTCAGACACAGAACTCTGCTTTGAGCATTGGTGACTTAATGGACAGCATCCATTACTCGAGAGAGCCAAAGACCAGGAAAAATGTTCCCCCTAATATTTGAAGATTGTGGACTTCTGACAGTATGATGCATATGAAAAGCATTGGAGATTGCTAAACAGAGTTTCATGTTGAAATCAAAAACTCACACAGTTTGTTAGACTCACGTGACAGTTTTTCCCCTTGTTTCTACAGGGCATGATAACCAAGCCTAAATGATCCATAGTTCATGGAAATGGCAGTGACTAGTCAGATTTCTATACTACCATCATAAGTATTCTGGGAAGAAAATTCTGGAAGGGGAGGGGAAGGAGAGTTTGTTGTCTTTAGCCATTTCCTCTGGAGGAGGCCAGTTGTTGCTATGATGACATCCTACACCAGCCTTCTAGCAGAAGAACTGAATCCAGAGATGCCCCTGTCAGGTTGAGGGCTTGTGGCATTTTGAACCAAGTGATCCCAGGACCCTGGGGTCATTCGCAATCCAAGGGGACCAGAAGCCCATCAATAGGAACTTCTGGAATGCCTGCCAGGGGGGTGAGACTGTCCAGTGCACAGATCCTGCTGGGTTAGTCGTCTGGAGATCCTCCGAGGGGACTCAAAAGAGCTTTTTGTTCCACTCACTGTTTGCTTTTCTTTTCCTCTTTCTAGCTAGGTTGAACATGAGATCTGGAAAGATCCTTTTCCATTGTTTTGCTCCATCCTGACCTCCCAGGGTTGCATGATACAAGGAGGTGGATTAGGCTGAGAGTGACAACTTAAGCAGCAGTCCCCAACCTTGGCTGTGCATGGGGATCACCTGGGACACATTGAAAACACACTGCTATCTGGGTGTCATCCCCAGAGATTCTGATCTAATCAGTCTAGGTTGCAACTTGTGTGTTGGGATTTTTTTAAAAAAGATTTTGTTTATTCATGAGAGACACACAGAGACATAGGCAGAGAGAGAAGCAGGCTCCATGTGAGGAGCCTGATGTGGGACTCAATCCCAGGACTCCAGGATCACATCCTGAGCCAAAGGCAGATGCTCAACCACTGAGCCACTCTGGTGTCCCTGTGTTGGGAATCTTTAAAAGCTCCCTCAAATGCTACCAGGATGCAACCAAGGCCAAGAGGGAAAGTTTGCATTTAAAAAGTAAATGTGGGTGAGGGATCCCTGGGTGGCTCAGTGGTTCAGTTCCTGCCTTCGGCCAGGGCGTGATCCTGGAGATCTGGGATCAAGTCCTACGTCGGGCTCCCTGCATGGAGCCTGCTTCTCCCTCTGCCTATGTCTCTGTGTGTCTCATGAATAAATAGATAAAATCTTAAAAAAAAAAAGTAAATGTAGACAAACTACTTTCGGGTTATTACTTTCTGAACCACCTGCCAGGAAGATTTTGGAAGCATCAGAAGCAGGTCCCCATCAGGTCATGCCTGCCTATGAGTCTGCTTGGAGAATTCAGTCCTGTCACAGAGCACTTTGCCACTCTTGTGTTTCCGGTAGGTTCTAAATTTGTGTGACTTGGAAACCCCGGGTGGCTCAGTGGGTTTAGCGCCTCCTTCAGTCCAGGGCATGATCCTGGAGACCCGGGATCGAGTCCCGCGTCGGGCTTCCTGCATGGAGCCTGCTTCTCCCTCTGCCTGTGTCTCTGCCTCTCTCTCTCTCTCTCTCTCTGTCTCTCATGAATAAATAAATAAAAAATCTTAAAAAAAAATTTGTGTGACTTGAGATAAAGTAATCCACTTTCTTCGATGGCGTTCCCTAAGGTTCCTGGACCCTTAAATCTCACCCTAAAGAACCAAGGCCTTTGTTGGCTCTATTGGTCTCTTGTCTTTGGTATGTCCTTAGGGGTCGAGGGAGGTCCCTAACCCAGAAGGAGTCCTGCCTGACATTCAGATGCATCTCTCCTCTATCAGTTTCCTGTGGCTGCTGCAACAAATTACTATAAACTTGGTGCCTTAAAAACCACAGAAATTTCTCCTTTCACAGTTCTGGAGGCCGGAAGTCCCAAATCTGTGTCACTTGTCCAAAATCACAGTGCTGTCAGGGCTGTGCTACCCCGGAGGCTCTCAGGAAGAGACCCTTCTTAGCCTCTTTCAGCTTCTGGCAGCAGCCAGGGTTCCTTGGCTTGCATCCACAGCCCTCCAATCTCTGCCCCTGTAGCAGGTCACATTGCCTCCTCCTCTGCTGCGGCCTGTTAAATCTCACTGAACTCCCTCTTTTAAGGATGCTTGTAATTGCATTTAGAGGCCATCCTGATAATGCGGGATAATCTCCCTATTTCAAAACCCTTCATTTAATCACACCTGCAAAGTCCATATTTACATATGAGGAAATATCCACAGGTTCTGGCAATTAGGATGTCATAATCTTGCAAGGGGCCTGATTTCAGCCTGCCTTACCTCCAAAGAGCAAGAATGGGTGTTGTTGAGAGGGTGAGCTGGTGCTGTCAGAGGAGCAAATTCCAAAGAGGTTGTTAAAGCCTGGGTAAGGAGATAGGGTACCCAGCTGGATGGAAGTCTGAGGGCTGGAGAGCCTGAAGACCAACAAGTTTTGTCTAGACGATTCTGCAAAGAGTCGGGAGATAGGGATTAGAGGGGTTGTAGGGGAAAAGCAATGCCTATGACTAGGTTGATCCCTGTTTCCAGCACATGCTTTCATAGGCCTCAGAGGAGGGCCCTGAGAAGAATCAGCCTCTTCGGAGCAGGCCTGATATCCATGGCCCCTGGCCCTGAGCATGTCCAGGCTTCTATTTTTTTTTTTTTAATGTCCAGGCTTCTAGTGCAGCCTCTCGAAGACCAGTCAATGGCAGTGAGGTAGGAAAGACTTGGGTCATGATGATTCAGAGGCCTGTTGGACCCCAACCCTTTAGTTTTTACTGGAAGGTTTCTCTCTTTGCAGCAAAGAAGATGGAATCGGTATCAAACATTCTGTGGATGAGCACCTAGGTGGCTCAGTTGGTTGAGTAGTGTGTGCCTTCAGCTCAGGTCATGGTGCTGGGGTCCTGGGATCGAGCCCCACATCGGGCTCCCTGCTCAGTGAGGAGTCTGCTTCTCCCTCTCCCTCTCTCCTTCCCCCAGTGTGTACTCTCTCAAATAAATAAAATATTTTAAAAAACCCACACATTCTGTGGAAACATTTTATACTTTTTGACTTTATTATGCTTCTAGTGACCCCTATAAGGCACTGGGGAATATTGACCCCAAAAGGATTTTTCTTTAATCTTGGCTCTCTCGTAGCCATGAGTGTATGTTTTTAAAGGCCAGATATTAATATCACCTTTAATTTATTATCACTTCCAAACCACCAGAAAGATAAGGCAGCACTTACATGATGTTACATGAATTTTGAAATCACAAAATTCATGGCAACATCCAAGGCAAAAACCTAACAGTTCAAAGAGCTACTGGTCCATGTTCCTGGCTCTGGCCTCCTCTCAGAAGAGAGGGAAGACTGAGTGCTTCAGAATGCCACCTTCTCACCGCTCCAGGTGGGGCTTTGTCGGAGACATTCAACCAAGGCCTCTTATTTTGAAAACTTGGAGTCATAGACACCACTTGCCATACACGCAGCTGGCAGCTCACCCACGGATTTACCCACCTGCCCAATTTCCCTGGGCAGAGCATGAGGAAGAGGAAGGCCCACTTTGGGAAGGAAGAGTCTCTTCCATATTTGGCAGTTGCACTTGCAGACCAGGAGCTGGGGCCTGTAGAGGCTGTTCTCTGTGGTCTGATTTCCCAAAAGGCTGATGCCACAAAACCAGTAAACCCTGCATTCACTGAACCACACAGGTTCGGGTCCATGGCATCCACAAAACCAGTAAACCCTGCATTCACTGAACCACATAGGTTCTGGTCCATGGCAGAGAGATGTAGACAGCGTGAAAGTCAGAAGAGACAGAGATTACCCAGTTCAGACCTGCAAACTGATGGCCCGTCAGGCGGAATCAACCATGCACATGACTGATTTGCCCCAGAGATCGTTTTAAAACTTGGGATTGGTTGCCCAATGTTTAAAATCCATAGGTTTGGGCAGCCTGGGTGGCTCAGCAGTTTAGCGCCGCCTTCAGCCCAGGTGTGATCCTGGAGACCTGCATTGGGCTCCTTGCATGGAGCCTCCTTCTCCCTCTGCCTGTGTCTCTGCCTCTCTCTCTCTCTCATGAATAAATAAATGAAATCTTTGAAAAAAAAATCCATAGGTTTGACTTCTTGTCAAAAATCAGGATCTGGCCACTGCAGGTCCTTGTAACCTTTTGACAACAGCGAGCTGGGGCCAGTACCCATCTTTCCCCAGGTGAGGCACATTGTCTCCCATTCATCATAGCCATTCCCGACCCCAGCCTCCTTCATGCATTTACATGACATGCCAAACCCCAGTGGATGTTTGAGTTTGCAAGCGCTGCCGTGGTTCTAACCGCCCACTACCATGCCATGGGGCTGAGACTTGCACAGTACCAGGGATACTGACTGAGGCAACCTGTCCTTATGGGTGATGCCGATTTCCTAGGAGTGTGGCAGAGTGGAAAGAATGTGAACTTGGAGATGGAGGGCTTCTGTTTAAATCCTGGCTCCACCACTTAGCCTCATGTGGCTTTTTTTTTTAAAGATTTTATTTATTTATTTGACAGAGAGGGAGCAGAAGCAAGGGGAGCGGCAGGCAGAGGGAGGGGGAAGCAGGCTCCTCACCAAGAAGGAAACCTGATGTGGGACTCCATCCCAGGACTAGGGATCATGACCCAAGCCAAAGGCAGACACTTAACCGACTGAGCCACCCAGGAGCACCTCATTGTATGGCTCTGACCCAACAAATTCCCCCGTGTGTAAAATGAGCAAAACCAGAGCATTGATGACATGAGATGAGAGAGGTGACAACATGTGGCATGGGCACTTAGCAGGTGCTCATAACTCTAATTGTCTTCATCCATCCCTCTCTCCAAAGTACCGAGCAGCCTCTCCAGATGGCCCTGACAAAGAATGGAGGCCTTGCACTATCACCAAGGATGCCTAAACAGCCATGAGAGCTTTTATTATAGCTTTATTGAGGTATATTTTACATACCATAAATTTTACCCATTTCAAGTGTACAGTAACATAACTTTTAACACATTCAGTGCTGTGCAACCATTGCCACTAATTTTATAAAGTTTTGAGGGCACCTGGGTGGCTCAGCCAGTTGAGAGTCTGACTCTTAGTTTCAGCTCAGGTCACAATCCTGGGGTCCTGGGATCGAGCTCCACATCAGGGTTCCATACTCAGCGGGGAGTCTGCTAGGGGATTCTCTCTCCCTCTTCCTCTGTCCCTTCTTCTGTGCTCTCTCTCTCTCTCTTTCTAAAATAATAAATAAATCTTTAAAATTTTCAACATCCCCAAAGGAAAACTACACCCATCAGCCGTCACTCCCCATTCCCCCCTCCCACCCCCTAGTCTCAGGTAAACACTAATTTGCTTTCAGGCTCTACTGATTATCCTTGTTCTGGGCATTTCATTAAAATGGGAATCATATAATCCATGGCCTTTTGTGACTGGTTTCTTTTACTTCACATCATGTTCTCAAGGTCTCATCCAAGTTAGAGTATGTATCAGTACTTTTTATGGCTGAATAACATTCCATCACATGCTACATGACTTTGGTTACCCATTTATCTGTTGCTATTTACCCAGTGATGGGCCTTTGGGCTGTTCCCACCTTTTGGGTATTGTGAATGGTGTTGCCGTGAACATGGGTGAACAAGTATCTGTTTGAGTCCCTCCTTTTAATTATTATATATATATATATATATATATATATATATATATATATATACAGGAGTGGAATTGTTGAGTTATAGATTACCTCTCTGTTTAACATTTTAAGGAAAGGCCAGACTGTTTTCTAAAACAGCTGCACAACTCTCCACTCCCATCAGCAATGCAAAGGAGTTTTAATTTCTTCACATACTTTCCACCTCTTGTTATTCTTTTAAAAAAAAAATAGTCATCCCAGTAGGTGTGAAGTGGTATCTCAGTGCAGTTTTGATATGCGCTTCCCTAATGGTTCATGGTGGCGTTGAGCATCTTTTAAAGCACTCATTAGCCTTTGTCTATCTTTGGAGAAATGTCTATTAGATCCTTTGCCTAATTTTTAAATTGTGTTGCCTTTTTATTGAGTTGTAAATATTCTTCATATATTTCAGATATATATCTGATACATATAGATTGAACATATATTTTCCCATTCTGTAGGTTGCCTTTTCATTTTCTTGGTGGTGTTCTTTGAAACACAAACATTTAAATTTGATGCTATCCAATATTTTTACTTTTCCTTTTTTTTTTGCATGTACTTTTAGTGTTGTATCTAAGTAACCATTGCCAAATCCAATGTCATAAAGATTCACCCTCATGTTTTCTTCTATGAATTTTATAGTTTTAGCTCTCACAGTTAAGTTCTTGATCCATTTTGAGTTTATTTTTGTATATGGTATGAGGTAAGGGTTCAACTTCATTTTTTTGCATGTGAACATCCAGTTTTCCCAGCACCATTTGTTGAAGAGACTATTCTTTCCCCATTGAATGGTCTTGGCACCCTTGTCAAAAATCAACTAACCATTGGGACGTCTGAGTGGCTCTGTTGGTTAAGCATCCAACTCTTGGTTTTGGCTCTTGATTTCGGCATTGTAGAATCAAACCCTGCATCAAGCTCTATGCTCAGTGGGGAGTCTGCTTGAGATTCTCTTTTTCTTCTGCTTTTCTCCCTGCTCATGTTCACTCTCTCTCTCTCTCTCTCTAGAATAAATAAATAAAATTTTTTAAAAAATCAACCGACTATAGATATATAGGTTCATTCTGGACTCTCAATTTTATCCCATTGATCTATATGTCAATCTAATTCCAGTATCATACTCTCTTTTTTTTAAGATTTTATTTATTTATTCATGATAGTCACAGAGAGAGAGAGAGAGAGGCAGAGACACAGGCAGAGGGAGAAGCAGGCTCCATGCACCAGGAGCCCGATGTGGGATTCGATCCCGGGTCTTCAGGATCGCACCCTGGGCCAAAGGCAGGCACCAAACCGCTGCGTCACCCAGGGATCCCCCAGTATCATACTCTCTTGATAACTGTTGCTTTGTAGTATATTTTGAAATGGGAAGTGTCATTCATCCAACTTTGTTCTTCTTTTTCATTA
The DNA here is from genome assembly GCF_011100685.1 of Canis lupus familiaris. Lineage (NCBI taxonomy): Eukaryota > Metazoa > Chordata > Mammalia > Carnivora > Canidae > Canis > Canis lupus. The sequence goes on from NC_049260.1 coordinate 105,218,416, forward strand.
TTGTTACAGCAATTATGTGTCCTTTGCATTTCCATATGAATTTTAAGATCAGGTTGTCAATTTCTGCCCAAAAACCTACCTAGGATTTTGATAGGAATTGTGTTGGGTCTGTACTTTCGATCTTTACTCCCTTGTGCTTTTTCAATAGCAACAGGCCCTGCTAGCCTCCCTATCAGGTAGCAAGTACTATGATAGCCAGAGTTTGTTGAAGCCAAAGTTTGTTCATTACTTGAATTTCATATTAGACCCAAGATGCATTGTCCACTACAGAGGCCATGGGCCACCTGTGGCTATTGAACACTTGAAATGTTGCTAGTCCAAATTGAGATGTGCTGTATATTGAAAGACATGACTGATTTCAAAGATTTATTTTTTAAAAGATTTAATTTATTTATTCATGAAAGACACACAGAAAGAGGCAGAGACATAGGCAGAGGGAGAAGCAGGCTCCCCACAGGGAGCCCGATGTGGGACTCAATCTCAGGACCCCAGGATCATGACCTGAGCCAAAGGTAGATGCTCAACCACTGAGGCACCCAGGTGCCCTGATTTCAAAGATTTATAACAAAAATTGAAAATATTTCAGGGACCGCCTGGGTGGCTCAGTGGTTGAACATTTGCCTTTGGCCCAGGGTGTGATCCTGAGGTCTCAGGATCGAGTCCGGCATCGGGCTCCCTACATGGAGCCTGCTTCTCCCTCTGCCTATGTCTCTGCCTCTCTCTGTGTGTGTCTCTCATGAATAAATAAGTAAAATTTTTAAAAAATTTCATAAATAATACACATTGATTACACATTGAAATAATATTTTAGATATGTTAGTTTAAATAAAATATACTATTGAAATTATTTTCACCTGTTTATTTCTACTGTTTTAATGTGGCTACTGGAAAATTTTAAATAGCTGTGTGTTTGTATTATATTTCTATTGGTCATTACTGGCCTAGGGATTTTTAAAATGTTTTTATTTATTTAAGTAATCTCCACACCCAAGAAAGGGCTTGAACTCACAATCCCCAGATCAGGAGTCACATGCTCCTTTAAATGATTCAGCCAGGTGCTCCTGGTCTAGGGATTGTTAATATGGAGTTAGTGTAGCAGAACCACGGAGTGAGGTTTAGGATTTCATGGAATCCCCTGAACATCTGTGCAAAATCTTGTGTGCATGGATGTGCATTAGTTATTTGTTGCTGTGTAACAAATGATCCCCAAATTTAGCAGCTAAAAAACCTAAATATCACAAGCTGTATGTGTCAGGAATCCAGGTGTGGCTTAGTTGGTGCTGTGTTCATCTGAGAGCTTTCTAAACATGGATCTGCTTCTACTCATGTCACTGCTGGCAGGTCTCAGTTCCTTGCTAGCTATTGACCAGAGACCTTAGTTGTTTGTCATGTGACTCTCTCCACAGTGCAGCTTACAAGGTGGCAGCTGGCTTCCTCAGAGTGAGTGAGCAAAAGAGCAAGAGACTGAATAAGCAAGATGGAGGTCATGGTCTTTTATTGTTATTGTGGAAAAATATAGATAAGGAAGCCATAGTCCTCTGAATGAATAAATAAATAAATCTTTAAAAAAAAAAACAAAAAACAGCCCCGGTGGCGCAGTGGTTTAGCGTCGCCTGCAGCCTGGGGTGTGATCCTGGAGACCCGGGATCGAGTCCCACATCCGGCTTCCTGCATGGAGCCTGCTTCTCCCTCTGCCTGTCTCTGCCTCTCTCTTCGCTCTCTCTGAATGAATAAATAAATAAATCTTTAAAAAAAAAAAAAAGGAAGCCATAGTCTTTTTGTAACCTTATCCCCCCATTTTTGCCACAATGAAACAAGTCACTAAGTCTAGCTTATACTCAAGGGGAAAGAATTAATTAAGGATGTGAATACCAAGAAAATATTGGAAGTCGTCATAAAGGTTGCCTACCACAGTGTATCTGTGTGGGTTTTTTTTTTTTTTTCTGGAAAGATCAAAGCTTTTTTTTTTAAATTTATTTATTTATGATAGTCAGAGAGAGAGAGAGAGAGAGAGGCAGAGACACAGGCAGAGGGAGAAGCAGGCTCCATGCACCGGGAGCCCTATATGGGATTCGATCCCGGGTCTCCAGGATCGCGCCCTGGGCCAAAGGCAGGAGCCAAACCGCTGCGCCACCCAGGGATCCCCAAAGCTTTTATATAATTCTCAAAAAAATCTCAGGCCACCCTTCAATTTCTCCCCTCCTGTTCCCAAAAAGGTTTAAGAATTAGTTTGGAGGGGGATCCCTGGGTGGCGCAGCGGTTTGGCACCTGCCTTTGGCCCAGGGCGCGATCCTGGAGACCCGGGATCGAGTCCCACGTCGGGCTCCCGGTGCATGGAGTCTGCTTCTCCCTCTGCCTATGTCTCTGCCTCTCTCTCTCTCTCTGTGACTATCATAGATAAATAAAAATTAAAAAAAAAATAAAAAAAAGAATTAGTTTGGAGGGAACTAAAATGGAGGTTTTGACTAAGGAAGAGATTTTCTTCCAAAATTTCAGGGCTCAATACAAGATCTAACCACTCTGTCATATTTTTTAAAATGTAAGGAGAGGGAACACATAAGATAAAAATTCAATGTACACTGAAGTGAAATGATCACAAGGTTTGTTTTCTCACAATTTATATAGTTTTCCCCCAGGCCCATTAGTCTCTGAGCTACTAATGTTCTGTGCTCCCACCGATGGTATTCATGTCTCAGGAAAGATAAATGGTTCCATGGTTTTCTGTGACAGTAGAGTTGAGATGCAAATATAGGTCCCTCTAGTCCAGATGGCTCTATAGTGTCTGCAGCCTTCTCTAGAGGAGCTCAGTTTCTCCCCATAATCTCTCAGTCAGGGTTCTCTATACTCAAAGAGACACTAGGGTGAAATGGTGCACTGAGGCCTAGCTTGAGCCAAGTCCTTGTGGTGCCACCACTTACCATTGCTGGAGTTATGGTTCCAATCTTATTAGCTCCTACTGTAGGGAGGGTATTAGTTTCTCCTCACTTATGCCTTATTGCCTTTGTCAACGTCTCCCCTAGGTTTTAAAATCAAGTGTGTGAACCTCTCCTAAAGCTGAGGTTTCCAGAGAGGGGTCTTAGCCAAACCTCAGTGATGGGGGTGGATAAAAGGGAATGCCCAGCCTCTTTTTTTCTGCCAGCAAGTAAAGTGAAAGCATTAAATTGGGCCAGATATTCTATTATTCTTGGAAAATTGTTTCTGGAACCAGCACTTGAATTCTTTCTCCCTATAATGAAGGACTGAGCAGACATGTGAGAAGCAGGTCTCCAGATATGTGCATTACTAAGTTCCCAGGGGCAGAGGCAAGAGCCTGTACTTGAGTCATTGTAGAAGAAAGAGACCATGCCATTTAAGTAAATGTGTTTTCTTTCCCTTGGCCCTTGAAATGAATCTCCATCTGTTTCTCTAAGGAAAATTCATGTCTTTTAGGACTCCTAGGAAATGCTTATTTCAATAGGTTCCCTGTTGACTGCTCTAGTACTTGTCTTCCAGTCTCCAGGCAATTTAAAGATTCTGCAAGGTAATTATTGGTCTGATTTTTGTCACCAGCACTGGCGACAGGAGAGGGTAGAGATAAGAAACCAGGGACTCTGATATGGAGAGAGTTCCAAATTCTGGCCTGGCAGATGCTGACTTGTTTCTAATCCTGCTCATGGGCTAGAACCAGGTGAACCTTGGACTGAGAGCCAAGAGGCCCTAGGCTCTAGAATCATCCCAATGTCCCTCATTTACCCTGGGACCTTACTTTCTCCATCTATTGGCTGAGGGGACTGGGCTAGTTGACTTCAAGGGCCTGTTTGCTCTGCCCCTGGATGATTTCCACCTCTTTCTGGATGCAGCATGCAGAATAGCACATGCCAAGAGTGAGGAAACCCACCCTCTGGGCCTTGGGCTAGCAGCAGCAGGAAGTTCTGCCAGTGCCCTGTGTGAGAGGCATAAACTCAGCTACTCCCAGACCCTGGCCAGCCTTACTGGATCCCAGCCCCTGGCAACCCCCCATCCAACACCTTTACCATCCAAAGCAGCCACCCTGATAAACAATAGACAAGCTGTGTGGGGGCTCAGGCAGGAAATCCACACTCCCTGAGAGCTCAGACAGGGCCATCAAATTCATTTCCCTTTGAAAATCAGCACCTTGGAGTAAGTATGCCCTTAATCATCTAACCGATCCTTTTTTTCCACCCTCTCTCCCAAATCTCAGTTGTTATAAGAATGTTCAGTGGGTTTGGAATTATTACAAATAAAAAAATGCCAGAAGATTTTTGGATAAGAAACACTAAGCTCTGCAGCTTCCGGAGAACTCAGAGAGGAAGAATGTGGACAGCACTGGAAACCAGTCCTGGCCGGCTGCCTGCTCGGAAGCTTCCAGTTGCATCTGGACTCCTGAGAACATTACGGATGGCACCTCTGAGGATCTCAGCAACTGAAGAAGTTGGGCTCAGCTGCTCTGACATGCCATTTAGAGCTAAGGGCCAAAAAGTAAGGTGGGACCCTCGGAAGACCTAGGGGGTGAGCCACATCTGCTAGCTGGCTCCATCCCACCTGGGAATCCAGACTTCTAGAAGGGCCTGGGCCAGATCGTGTGAGAAGACCTGTGACTCACTGTGTTTCAAAGCACAGACCAGGCTGAAAGGTGTTTTCTCAAGCAATAAGAGCAAGGCCTGTGGCTTATAAACTAGGAAGGGGAGACGTGCATCAACACAGCCGAGCCCAAACACAAGGAGAAAGGAACCACCGAGAAGCTTCCCTGTGCAAGCTGTAGGCTCCTGCTGGGAAGGGGGTGTCGGATGTGGGTATGTGAGCGGGTTGACTTCCTGCCTCACTGCTGGGAAAAGTCACTCTGTAACTCAAGCTCTCGTTAGGATTAATTGGGTGGACAGGCCTGGCAGGGCCTTGGAGAACATGAGTACCTTTTTCCTTAGGTCTGTGGCCGGCTCAAAGCACAGGCTTCAGCTGTTCTGGTCAACTCTTGGGAAGCCTAAGCTTCCCTCACAGTTTGGCTATATATAACCTGATCTTTAGACACTCCTCATTCTGTTCCCCAGCTCCTGCTGGGCTGTAACCAATACTCATCTTTATAACAGGCACTCTCAGAAACCTAGTCTATGACTAACAGTTGATTGGTGACATCAGTTGAATTTGGCTATCTCCTGGGGGTGGCTGTAATGGGTGGGATCCCGTTGGGCCTCACCTGCCCTAGCAAAGGGATGAAACAAAAGTGACCATTAAGAGAGGTGTTGGAAGACAACTGAAAATGAATCATGATGCAAAAGATGGGGGGACTGGATTCCTACCACATTGATAAGGCTTTAAAAAGGTTATTCCAAAAGAAGTAAGTGATGAGACAAGACAGATTAATAACCATTTTTTCCCCCCAGTGGTCATGTGGGCTATTGGTGTTGGCCGACAATTATCAATGATGCTCCCTTCCAAGGAACATTGATTCTTGGCTCCAGTGAAGCCAATGTTCAACTCTTAGTATCCATCTCCATCTGGTTCTTCAAGTTGACCTCCCAGCTTCAAGTGTGAAATGCTTGGAAGAAGGTGACAAGAGAGGAGGTTTGGAAGTCTTCAGCCTTTTTTTGTGATGTCTCTGAGAGATTCTTCTGATATGAGGACCATTGCCCATTTGAGGCTGAGGAGACTCCTCACCAGACAGAGTCTTGTGTCATGTCAGGTGGTGCTGGATAGGTACAAAGGTCCCAGAGAGCTGAGGCTTCCTGCTCTGCAGGCGAAGCTTTCATCACATCGAAAATTTGATATTTGTTCTTTCAAATCCTCTAGTGGATGTATCTAACCATTGCAAATGCTATCCTGTCCATTCCCTCATGCGAGCCTCAGGACAAGTCCAAACAGTCAGTACAGGACTTAAGAACATAATATATAATGGTTTCTCCCAGTTTTATTGAGATACAATTGACCTATAGCATTGTATAAGTTTCAAGTGCATACCATGATGATGCAATACACGTATAGATTGTCAAAGGATTATCATGAGAAGTTTAGTTAACATCCATCATGTCATATGGCTACAAACATTTTTTTCCTTGTGATGAGACTCTACTATAATGTTCTTTTCTTTTCTTTTTTTAAAGATATATGTATTTATTTTAGAGAGAGCATACATGCAAGTGGGGGGGGAGGGACAGAGGGAGAGGGGGAGAGAGAGAATCCTCAAGCAGGCCCCACACTCAGCACAAAGTCTGACACGGGGCTTGATCCCAGGACCTGGGGAGCATGACCTGAGCCAAAGGCAGATGCATAACCGAATGAGCCACCCAGTAACCCTTGTCATGTTCTTATTGCTACTTTGACTGATCTGATGATGGGCAGCGAGAGGATACTGACTACAACTTCCACATTTTTCTAAGGTTTTCTCAGAACTCATGTGAGGGGTCCATGCTGGGGAACCATAGATTTTCTGTGGTCAGGGGGCCACGGGTCTAAATGGGTGTCTGAAATCACAGGAACTGGGACCATTGACACTAGAAAGAATCGTTTTTGATGACGAGAAACTACCAAAGTTTATCAGGATTTCAAGAGCTGAGAGGATGCGAACCTACCCATAGAAAGAAGACTTTGTGTGGATCCCTGGGTGGCTCAGCGGTTTGGCGCCGGCCTTTGGCCCGGGACACGTTCCTGGAGTCCCGGGATCGAGTCCCACATCGGGCTCCCTGCGTGGAGCCTGCTTCTCCCTCTGCCTGTGTCTCTGCTTCTCTCTCTCTCTCTATGTCTATCATGAATAAATAAATAAAATCTTTTAAAAAAAGAAAGAAGACCTTGTGGTGATCAATTTGGGACAGATTCCAGCTTGTTAGGAGCTGCAGCAGCAGAACTCCCCGTGGCGGCTAGCCCAAGGCCCAAAGGGGGTTTTCCCCAAACCTGTGTTATATTCATGATAATATAAGGACAACTTTTAACGAGGGGCTTTGGGGCTGAAAAAGTTGTAATGTGGCAAACTCTTTAGAATCCAACAGATTTGGAAAAAAAAAGAAGTGCCCTTTGCTTTCTGTATGTATTCATACACAATTTACTGATATTCCCAGAATTAAAATCTGGCCAGATATGCTGAACAAAACATTTTGGGAAAGCACTGACTGTTTCTTTCATGACTTAGGACTCTGATCCCTCTGAATACGGAGTTAGGACATTTGCTTAGAAGTTTAGACAGTCGGGGGCTGTTTACAAACAGCTCTATTCCTGCTCTTGTTCCTAGACAACACTTTGTTCCTGTTGTGTCTTTGCAACTGTAGCCGTATACAAGGTCTAGAAAATTGTGAGAGAATAAAACTCTCCGGTTGGTAAAATGGCAGCAAACAGTATGATACCAGTCTAAAGGAAACAAGACTAAGGTTACTAATGAGCGCTTTAGCGGCATAGGTCAAACCTGAGAATTCTGGACAGATTTCACATTTGAGTGGTGACATTCTTGCCACGAATTTCGGTGGTATGGCCTTGTATAAGGGGTGGATTTGGTGCTGTGTGGGATTCCGGGCTGAATGATCTTTTTTTTTTTAAGTGAACATGGGGCTTGAACTCACGACCCTGAGATCAAGACTTGAGCTGAGATCAAGAGTTGGGTGTTTGACCAAATGAGTCACCCAGGTGCCCCATGAAGACACATTCTTATTTGGAATTCCATGTGCTGCAGAAGCTTCTCCTATCACAGAGGTGGTGTCAGGGAGGCTATGTGGGAAGGGTGAAACTTTTTTAGATTTTCCAGAAGGATGAAACAACATTACACATTACCATCTATTGACAATGAAGTGGACGTAATCATCCATGTGAATTGTAGAACATAAGTTGGGCTTCTATTTGTTCTGCAACAGGAAAAAAATTCAAAACCATTTGCATAAAGAGGGCAGAGGAAACCCACCTCTATTAAATCCAAGTAATCTGTGCCCTCTCCCCTCTGTGTTTTTGTCTTGCTCTGCGTACCTTTGTGTATTTGGGGTAAAGTTTCCAAATCCTCAATTGTGGAAGCTCATCAGTTTGTGGTCTCTCTGACCCCTGAGAGAGACTTTTCCTCTCTGGTGAGACAGCGTTTATTTAGTGCCTTCGCTAAGACAAAAATGTGGGCAGGAAATTCATCTCAGGTACAAAATGAAGATTACCACGGGACTGGAAGTATTTTCAGAGACAGAACATGTCCTCCCTGCCTCATTAGCAAATTCGGTCCGTTCTGTGGCCATTTTCCTGAACATTCTGGCTTGGGGGCTGACTGGAGAGCTGCCCCCTCTGGCCCTCCCCCCCCTCCAGAGAACAGCACAAAGGGGGTTACCTCATTCCACTGTGGGAGTTTTATCTGCTCCTGGAAGGTTCAGTGTAGGCCTATGTCTAGACTGATTACAAAAGCACCAACAAAACAAAATAAATACCTAACATCTTACAGAAAAGGCACGAAACCAAGCAGTATGAGTGCGAAGAACAATGCCTCTGTTGTGACAAGGAGTCTTCATGAGGATGATGGAATTCCCGCACCCCAGGTTCCAATTTGTAAGGGCAACATTAAACGTCTTGAAGCAGGCCCTGGCTTGAACGCATTCATTTGGAAAGGCAATGTGTTTTGTTAGATAAGAGTTGTTTTTTTTTTTTTAACCGCCACGAGAATCAAAATGAAGATTAGCACAACGCAGTCTGTCCGTATGTGCACAGATTTCAGAAAACAGCCTTGACTTTAGCTCACCGATGTAACCATCTGTGAGTTCTGCTTTTTCAGGGGGATGCCGTATATATAAGGTGATGGAGAGGGCTCTGAGTTTGTCCTGAGTTGGCACCTACCCTGCTGTGTAACCTTATGCATGTCTCTTAGCCTCTCTGGGCCTCAGTCGCTACATCTGTAAAATGAAGGCATTGGAGTATTGCAGTGAGTTCAAGACTTCAGTTATATATAAATATAATGATTTCATTGCTTAATGGTGCTGGAAACTGGGGATTGTTTCATACCGAAAGAAAGCTATAATTATCATCTGTCTGAAAGAGCTCTTAAATATGCTGTCTTGAACTGAAGCTCCAGTTAAGTGACTGTCACTTGGGAATTGCCTCCAAAACGCTAAATCGAGACATAACTAGGTGGTAAATGTGCCACATAATTGAAGGCCTCTTTGCTTGGCCAATAGTTCCAAGTAGCCTGAGGTACAACAGTTGGCTCGTTTGTTTATTTTCTCAACATGTATTTATTCATTGAGTGCCTACTATATGTTAGGCCCTGGAGAGATGTTTCTCCTGGAATCCTGTGCCTTCTTCCTTCCTCCATCTTCCTGTCCCTCTCTTCCTTCGTTGACTTTGGTTTTGTTTGTGCATCAGGTACAAAGGGTTGAGTTACAGATAGCTCGGTTCGTGGTATATGGTCAGAGTTGGTCCAGACCAGCCCCCTCTTTGTTTGACTCATTCATTATTCCTTTGTATGCCCAAAGCCCACGCCTGCGCAAAGGCAATCATTTTTTTTAAGGCAATCATTTTAATGGAGTCAGTGTATATGCCTCAGTGTGCATGTGTTTTTGTCAAATGTGTGTTGTTCACCATGAATATATTTTAATTCCTTTCTTTTTTCTTTTTAAAAGATTTTATTTATTTATTCATTCATGAGAGACACATAGAGAGAGGCAGAGACACAGGCAGAGAAGCGAGCTCCCTGTGGGGAGCCTGATGTGAGACTCGATCCCTGAACTCTAGGCTCAGGCCCTGAGCCAAAAGCAGAGCTTAACCACTGAGCCATCCAGGCATCCCTATCTTAATTCCTTTCAATGGTGAGATGCTATCTAGTCCATTCGGTTTCTTGCTTTTTTTTTTTTCTCATACTATGATGTTAAGAAGTATCCACACTGCTGGGTGTATGTATTGTCCATTGCTTCTAATCACTGCGTAACACCCCATGAACCCTCCACATTATGCCTCTTCCCTCTCTGAGGACAGGCACCCTGGTGTCCTGCATGGGCCAACAACGAATAGCCGTGGGTGTGGTCCTCTATGGACTCATGTCATGCTGCTCTGCCTGAGACACTCTTCCTCCTTTGTAATCTGGACAATTTTGAAACTTCCTTCAAGTCTTCTTCTCTGCTTCCTTCAAAGACTGGACAGTTTATATCCTTTTATATCCTAAGATTTTATTTATGTATTCATGAGAGACACACAGAGAGAGGCAGAGACACAGGCAGAGGGAGAAGCAGGCTCCATGCAGGGAGCCTGATGCGGGACTTGATGCCAGGATCCCAGGATTACGCCCTGGGTCGAGGGCAGATGCTCAACCACTGAGCCACTCAGGGATCCCCTAGACAGTTTATGTCCTCTCTTCTACACTTTTCTCAAGGGTTATACCCCTGACCTACTGACTTCTGCTCTCCCATGCATCACATACACTTATAGTGTTTATTTATTTATTCATGAGAGACACAGAGAGAGAGGCAGAGAGGTATCCCTTATTATAGTCCTTATAGTGTACAGTGATTTCCTTTTTAAAAGCTTTTTAAAAATAAATGTTTTTAGGGACCCCTGGGTGGCTCAGCAGTTGAGCATCTGCCTTTGGCTCAGGGTGTGATCCTGGGGTCCTGGGATCAAGTCCTGCATCAGGCTCCTGACAGGGAGCCTGCTTCTACCTCTGCCTATGTCTCTGCTTCTCTCTCTGTATCTCTCATGAATAAATTAATAAAATATTTTAGAAAATTAAAACTTGTATTTATTTATTTGAGTGAGAGAGCAAAAGGGGAGAGAGGCACAGAGACAGGGAGAAGCAGACTCCTTGCTGAGCAGAGAGCCTGATGCAGGGCTCAATCCCAGGACCCTGAGATCATGACCTGAGCCGAACGCAGATGCTTAGCTGCCTGAGCCAGTCAGGAGCCCCAAGATTTTATTTTTAAAGTAATCTCTATGCCTAATGTGGGGCTCAAACTCACAGCCCCCAGATCAAGAGTCGCATGGTTCACCAACCGAGCCAGCCAGGTGCCCCCTATACCATGATTTCTTGTCTATCTCCTTCAATAGATAGGAATGAAACCCACATGCTACAGGGTCTGGCACAAAGATTTGCTCAATAAATGCTTATATAAGGAATACTGGATTCATCAAACACTTATTAAACACCAACTGTATGCTAGCGTCGTATTCTCTTTTCAATGTGAATCATTTCAAGTCAACATATTTATTTCTAAATCTATAAAGGTGAATGAAAAGCAATGGGCCTGGGGCAGCCCAGGTGCCCTGCCTTCAGCCCAGGGTCTGACCCTGGAGGCCCAGGATCGAGTCCCACGTCGGGCTCCCTGCATGGAGCCTGCTTCTCCCTCTGCCTGTGTCTCTGTCTCTCTCTCTCTGTGTGTGTGTCTCTCATGAATAAATAAATAAAATCTTTTTTTTTTAAAGAAAAGCAATGGGCTTATTTTGTTAGTTCACTTAGCAGACCTGTATCCAGACCAGTGCTATATCCTTCCAAGAGGTACAGTGTCTTCAAATTTTCTAGAACTTTTCTTTGGAGAAAAAACCCTCCCTAGCCCATAGCACATCCCTTGGAATCTTCTCAGGGAGGTCTTTGTTTCCTGAAGGCAGATTTGATTTTTTTGGAAACAGCTAAAAGCCACTTGGCAGCAAATCTCATGAATGAGGTGGGTGATGAAGCTGAAGAACATTATTTTTGGTTCCAGACAAGGTGTGACTATAAAGAAATGAGGCTAATTTTTGTATATGATACATAAACTGGCTCGAGAGCAATTTCAAAAGAAGACTTTCAAACATGTTGTGGCCTTGGCAAGAAAAAATTTCTCCACCCTAGTACACACACACACATACACTACACAAACACACACACTCTGTCTCTCTCTCTCTCTCTCTCTCTCACACACACACGGTGTACTGTCTGCCCCAAAAAGAGACAAGCAAAATCAAAAGCCCTTGGAATTCAGTTCTAAAAAATCAACTACGCAAATATGAGATAGAAGAGACCTGGCTTGGCAGCCATTCTTGCAAAAACATCTAGGGGTCTTGCAAAAACATCAGCCCATCATTCATGCAGCGTGTATGGTGGCTTCGAAGCAAGCGTCCAAGTTCTAGGACTGCTCGGGTGGAGGGCTTGGGCTTCTGTGGAAACATAAGCACCCAGGCTCCGTGCCGCTCCGGCTCCAGTGGCACCGCGGGCTCAGCTATGAGCAGCCAGCATACGAGGACCCCTGACTTGCTGGAGCGAGGAGCAGGGCTGAAGGGGCTGAAAGGGCTGTTTAGAACAAGAAAACAGATCCAGAAGAGGCAAGCGACTGTGCTTGAAAACTACTGTTGAAGAACACCTGTGTGCGAAGTGCTGTTAGCTTTATCCCCTGTTGGCCATTCTGGATGAGCCAGGACCTAGAGCTGAAAATTCTAGGAAGGCAGAGTTAGCCTTAACCTAATATGGACTGATTCGTATTTTTTTAATTTAGATTTTTATTCATTCATGAGAGACACACAGAGAGAGATAGAGACACAGGCAGAGGGAGAAGCAGGCTCCCCATGGGGAGCCCGATGTGGGACTCAATCCCAGGACCCCAGGTTCGTGACCTGAGCCAAAGGCAGATGCACAACTGCTGAGCCACCCAGGTGCCTCTGGACTGATTCATATTACAGAATTATATGTTGGGTATGATCTCATGTGTGTGAATATACACAGAAAAAGAAAGCCTAGAAGGATAGAAATACAATATTTAATAGTAAATATCTTGGGGGATGGAATTATGGCATAAATGTCATGTTTACAACTTTATATGATGCTCTCTTAGAATTTTTATTACCTGGGATGCCTGGGTGGCTCAGTGGTTGAGCATCTGACTTCAGCTCAGGGCGTGATCCTGGGATCCAGGATCGAGTCCCACATCAGCCTTCTTGGAAGGAGCCTGTTTCTCCCTCTGTGTCTCTGCCTCTGTCTCTCTCATGAATAAATAAATAAAATCTTTAAAAAAAGAATTTTTATTACCTACATGTATTTCTTTTGAATAAAATAAATCTGCTAAGAATTAAAGGTGTCCAGCAACCAAATAGGCTGCTTTGTAACCCAATGAGAGCCCTGCCTCAGGCAGTTATCAAACAAAGATCACGAGATGAGCCAGCAGGTCTTTACCAGAGTTGAGCTGATGAAGTTCATAGGTGCATTCAATGAGGAGGAGGCCTGGAAGCTTCCAACAAGATGGGACAACTTCCCAGTTGTCAGGCCTATTCTAAGACAAAATAGCCTTCTAACTATAATTCCCATGTAGGAAGTTGAAATCAGAGGGTAGAATAAACAGTTCAAAAATGAAAAGCCACCAACTAGCTGTGAAACTGGATTCTGAACTAGAGGAATTAAAAATATAGAAGGGCAGGGAAAGGCATGGATGGAAAGGAGAAAGAGACAGGAATCTCAGTAAAACGAAATGTCAATAAAAGATGGCAGAGTCGGGGCACCTGGGTGGCTCAGTGGTTGAGCATCTGCCTTCAGCTCAGGGTGTGATCCCAGGGTCCTGGGATCCAGTTCCAAATTGGGCTCCCCATGGGGAGCCTGCCTCTCCCTCTGCCTGTGTCTCTGCCTCTCTATGTCCCTCATGAATAAATAAATAAAATCTTTTAAAAAAAGATGGCAGAGTATCCGTGGCTTGTATGTGGGTATGGTTATCCACTTAAATCCCAACCATTTAGCTGAAGCCCGCAGGCCATGGATATCCCAGAAGAGTTGTCTTCTGCCCCCACCACTCAGCCTTGATGGACCCAAGCTGGCATACAGTGTACCAACACATCAGACACACTGGCTGACTTGAGCCATGTTCTGGGCACTGAAGTGTGTTAAATATGACTTCAGGCTGGAGAAGTCCTGAGAAGCATACAGGAGCCTCACATTCATGACCCCAGTGCCAGGCAAGACAATGATGCTACAAAATTGGAGTAACAAAGAAGCTAGGCATCCTGTTCTGACTCTTCCCTTTATTTTTAAGATTTTTAAAATTTATTTGACAGAGAGAGAGAGAGAGCACAAGCAGGGGAGCAGCGGGCAGATATAGAATGAGAAGCAGGCCCCCTGCGGATGTGGGGCTTGATCCCAAGACAGACAACCAACTGAGCCACTCAGGCACCCCTGACTCTCCACTTTATAAGAGGGAGATTGCTTGAGATTCTCTCTCTCCCTCTCCTTCTGCCCCTCCTTGCTCCCTCTCAAAAAATAAAATATAAAATAACAAAATAAAATAATGTAAGATAAAATAAAATCTAAAAAATAAAAAGTAAAAGCTGATAATTAATCCCTTTCGCCTCCCGGAGAGGAAGAACAGACTTTAGAATAGTCCTCTCCTGCCTGCAGGCATAAAACCTGGTCTCGGAACCACAAATTATTTTTGCCACATTAAATAAAAACCTTCCTGCAGAATGACAGGGACGATTATGAGGTGAGAAGCCAGCTCTAGCTCCTTTTTCCTGGCCTGGTGCTATTGTAATACCACCCTCCAGGGCCCAGGAGCAAACCTTTCCAGTATTTATGTTTCCTGAATCCAAGAACAAAGATTCGTACAAATCCCATTCAAACACAGAAATAATGATGGTTTGAAAAACAAAGATAATTCCCTCTCCAGTCTTTGCAAGCACTACAAATCACGGAAATCGTATTAACAAATGAGACTGATAGTAGTCTTCAACGAAAGCAAGGGAAGGACATGCTAAACCAAACGTTTCCAATTTGTGCTTGTGAAAACTTCTGCAAAGGATGAAAATAAATATTGGAGACCTGTGGTTCGCAGGAGACCCTGACAGAAGTATGTTGGTGACAGCAGGAGGGGGGCATGATAACTTGTGAGAAATTGCACCTCCTGCATCCCACATGGTGACCTCTGGCCATTGGGCAGAAACTGGAGATCCTGGCTGGGACCACCTTCTAGAATCAAAGGGGATTCTCTGGTTCCTTCCCTGACCTTTGTTCATGTTCCTTCACTGTGGCTCACTCTTTCTTTCTCATAATCATTCAGCTTCTCCTGTCCCTGTCCTCAGGTGGGAGTCGAGTTCCTGCTCATTAGAAAGAATCAGTAATGTTCCTGATGGAAAAAAAATCATGTTTCTGTGGCCCTGACCTGGCACATGAGCAATAACGTGAGGCATTGTAACAATAACAGGTTGGTTATTCCTGGGGTTATTTGGCAGCACAGTAACCAAATATCAGCATTGATGCCATTATTGTTGTGATGTTGTGTAAAAACCAGATTTAAGTGAGAATACTGGCCTACAATTGAGAAAGAGTTGGTATTGAATGTCAGTGCCAAATCTTCCGCTCCGGGGGAACAGGGATCAAATCTGTCTTGTTTTCTACTGCCTCCAGCATCTGGTACAGTACCGGAGCGCAACAGGTACACAAAGTCTAGCTGTTGAGGAAACAAGTATCCAAGAAGCCCACCTGCAGCCCAGAGTGAACGCAGGGGCTTTCTACAGATCATGGCTTTCCTGATGCCCACCTTTGCAGCCTGACCCAGGGCAACCACTGGCCCTGCCGTGTGGCAGTACCTGGAGAAGGGTGACAGGTGACAAGCCTGAGACAGTAGCAGAGAAGCTTGGGGAGTTTTTCTTTGCACAATTACTATTTCTCCGGCCCATGTCTCTGGGCTGGCCGTGGTGGGGAGGAAGGATGGTAATTGCATGATGGTCCATGACCCACACGGAGGCTTTCTCTTTGGGCAAAGTGTTTGTGGCCAAGGGAAATTCTTAAGGAGAGATAGGGGAACTTTCTGAGATACCTTTGGTTCATAGGCAAGAATGCTGTAACTCAAGATTTCTATCTGGAGATTCTGCACTGGGAGTGTGTTGAGAGGGGTGGCTTTGACTGGGGTTGGGGCCAGGATTGATACCCCACCAATGGATGGGCAGGGAGGTAGGGTTGAAGGACCTCATTGACGCCTGATGGGATTTTTCCCATACTGACCAGGAAGCTAGGTGAGGGGGAAGAAAAGCACTGCATGGTCACCATAGACGAGGGCTTACAAAAAAGACCCAGTGCACTTTTATTTGAATATTTATTTTTTTTTCCAAAGAAATCCATGCAAAGGGAAAAAGACAAAGAGAGAGGGAAAGAGAAAGAGACATGGTAACCATGTTCTAGCAACCAAACATAGGAAAATAATTTGGCACAACTTGAGTTTTTTTTTCTTTGCAAAAAGACAATCTACACTACCACTATTTACCTTCCTCAAAGACACCATTGATTTTCGAAAACATAACACACGGTTAGTCTTCTACTTAATGGCTGGAGGAGGTATACAAGATAAAAAAATAGAAAAAAATAAGAAGGTGGCTCCTTTATAGAGGAAGGCCACAGGGTGCTGACGGGCAGCACGGCAGCTGCACACTGGGAAGTCAGTGCGCCAGGAAGAAAAAGCACGCCACGGAGACTGCCAAGCTGGTAAGGGCCTTCAGGGGGGAATGGCCATTCCCGAGGTTGTGAGAGGCTGCTATCTCATTGTCCTTCTGGTTCACGTGCTGCT
Source organism: Canis lupus familiaris (assembly GCF_011100685.1). Classification (NCBI taxonomy): domain Eukaryota; kingdom Metazoa; phylum Chordata; class Mammalia; order Carnivora; family Canidae; genus Canis; species Canis lupus. The sequence continues at coordinate 105,234,861 of NC_049260.1, forward strand.
TGCTTCCAGGAGCATCATCCACATCCAGATCATAAGCCAGTTCTGCCAAAAGAAAAGGAGACTTTGAAATTCACGAGTACCAACGGCACCAGCGTCCACCTGTCGTGGCTCCTGCACTGGTCCAGACCGCTGGGACGCCCCAGGGTTCTTTGAAAGGCAGGCCACTAGGAGATGAGAAGGAGCCAGGGCTGTAGGGGTGGGGGGTCCCACCAGCGGAAGGAGATGGCCAGAGGGGCTCCTTCCCGAGGTCACACCCACAGGGAGAGCTGGCTGCTCCCTCATCCCCTTTGACTCCACCCACACCCAGGGTGCAGGTGGGGAGCTCTGCAACAACCCCCCCCCCCCAAGGTGGTGCTTGAAGGTCACTTTCACCAGATCTCGCTGGTATTAAAATGTAAGGTGCTGGGTGGGTGACTCTGTGTGTGCTTCTGTCTGTATGTGAGTCAGTGGGGTGGGCGATGCTGTAGGGGGTACCCCCAGTGTGCCATTCCTCCAGATTTTCTCCTGGAGACGTCGTTTGAATCAGAGTCGAGGGTAGGATAGTTTGCCATTGAAAGTTGTTTTATTTCTCCCAAATATTTCTTCTATGATCTATGTCATCTTTTCATCCCCTCCCCCACCCTGCCCTTACACACACACACACACACACACACACACACACACACCAACATCGATCTAATGCATAGGATTTAAACTGATCCCAAGCCAAAACCAAGGAGAGGCTGTGCGGGGTGAGGGCTTTCCTTCATTGATCACCCACCATTTATGAGATACGGTTATGATTCTGAAAAGAAATTGGGGTGTTGGCGCTGCCCTTGAACATCTCTCAGAAGGCAAATCTGAGTAGATAGCAATTTGTCAGGAAATTCAAGACGGTCAGCCCTGGCATGGAGGTCAGCCTCCTTCAGCTTTGTTTTTCCAGATTTAGAACTTGGATCGACTCCCTTGGCTTTTCTAGACTCAGTCGCCAATGTTTCTATTTCAATAGCTTGGGAAGGTGATGTGATGTGAGTGCCCTCACCAGCCAACTGTCTTGCGGCCAGCGGAGCCGGAAAGATCCCTTGGAGACACTGAGATACAAAGCAACAGGCATAGAGGAATGACTGGGATTCTATAGAGGGAAGGAAGGAAGGGGAAGGAAGGGCTCCTCTTACAAGGGATGAAACACTCAGTAAGTCACAGGAAGAAAGTGTGAGGACCCAGCTGGCCAGGCTGCACACAGAGCAGGGCCCAGGACCAGGGCTACTCCAAGGCTGGCAATGCTTAGAGCAGGCAGCAAGGTCAAGGTGATCAAAACCAGGGGGATCACACAGATTGCAATGCTCCTTTTCCAAACGGGCTGCTGTAGTTTCTACTGCCCTCAGCAATGATGAGAAAACCAAAGTTACTGGGCCCTCACGGGAAAGACTGTAGGAAGCATAAGATGATATATCAAGGTTTCTTTATTTTTATTTTTTAAAAAGATTTTATTTATTTATTCATGAGAGACACAGAGACACAGAGAGAGGCAGAGACACAGGTAGAGGGAGAAGCCGGCTCCATGCACAGAGCCCGACGTGGGACTTGATCCCGGGTCTCCAGGACCACACCCTGGGCCGAAGGCAGAGGCTAAACCACTGAGCCACCCCGGCTGCCCTCAAGGTTTCTTTAAATAATTGCACGTTTTCTATGTCTTAGTTTACTAATAACATTTCTTAATGCATGACAGCTCATACCCTTTGCCTTTGTATCTGATGGGGATTAAGGTTTTTCCTCTTCATTTGAAGATATATTTTGCTGAATCCTTTGTCATATTAAATACAGATAATGTTTCTATTTTGTGATTAACTATAATTAGTTTTCATTGCTGTACAAAGAAATCATGTTTTTACTTTTTAAAAAATATTTTATTTATTTATTCATGAGAGACACACAGAGAGAGAGGCAGAGACACAGGCAGAGGGAGAAGCAGGCTCCACGCAGGGAGCCTGATGTGGGACTCGATCCCAGGACTCCAGGGTCATCCCCTGAGCTGAAGGCAGATTCCTAACCACTGAGTCACCGAGGTGTCCAATTTCTTCACTTTTAATGTCTATGAATCTGACTACATTTTGCTTTTCTAAAGCTGAGAAATTTTTTCTCCCAGAGTGCCAAGAAGAATTCAAATCAAATTTTTCCAGAGAACCCTCTTACCCAGGAAAAAGTGACTTGGCCAACTATAATTTGGATTTCCTCTCCCCTAAAAATAAATACATGCAAAGCAAATTAAAAGAAGACAAGAACAAACAGCAGCGGTCTATTTGGAAGTCAGACCTCTTTCTCTGAAAGGTGAACTATGCAGAGGACACAAGAGAAGGCCGAGGTCAGCACAGGCACAGGTCACGATCGGATTTCACTCAAGTTGAGAACACATATGGCTCTAGCTGTTGAAACCCCAGCCTTGAGTCTCAAGGCAACTTCTCTACTTAAATGCACAGGAGTATTTTTAGGATTGACCTGAATGAGTGAACTCTTAGCTTTGCTTTCAGATTCCTTTTCCGGATATTCCCCTTGCCCAACCTCAAGATGAAACAATATCTATTCATGTTACCACTCAGCCCCTGTGCTATTTATCTTGCTCCTCAAATAATCCGCAAACACTGGACAGTTTCATGTACTAGAGCAGTTGTGGTAAATTTAGCAGATGCTAAGCCCAGAAGTTTCAAATCTTTTTTGCCACCAAAGACCTCTTTTGTTATTTCTATCTCTTGGACCCTATGTTTGGAAACTATAAGAACGACAAGTTACTGAGTCCTCATTGTGGGCCAGGCACTGTGCTAAGCTCTTTATATACATTATTTCATTTAATTTAACTTTCTTAATAATGTTGCAAGGTAGGCATTACAATTCCCATTTTACTGATGAGGAAGCTCCAACCCAGGTTCCTTTTAGGCCCATATTTGCACAGCTGGTAAGTGACAGAGGAGCTATTTGAATGCATGTCTGACTCTGAACCTCGCTTGAAGCTATACTGTCTCTTTAACAACTTTGTCTATCAAATACACTGTAGTGATTGAGTAGTGATGGACTTTTTTCTTGAAAGACAAAAACCCACCTTGATCAGTAAAATATATACTGCCAAAGAGAACTCAAGAGCACGAGAAAACACTTTCAGTGTTTCCACATGAAAGTGATCACATACTTGACTGAGTAGCCTTATTAAGCTTTGTGAAAGTCTGAAAAGAGCTCTGAGTTTGGGGACCAAGAATGGAAATTATGTCCTTTCCATTTCCTGGAAGAAATCAGCAATGATGGCCAAGGCTATTCGATACCCCAAACACAAAGCTGGCCCGAGTTTTCTACCTGCAGAGGGCCCCCAGAAATACTCAGAATAATACCTTCCTGTGCTCTCAAAGCTGGGACCAACGGTTTCCTGAGGCTCCTCCACTTAAGAGCAGCAACCCTATGGCTGGGCTTCTTTGGTATACATCGATGGGAATCCCAGCAAAGACACACTCTGGGCCTGTGCCACCATCATGGAGATTAGAGACAAAGGGGACAGCTTAGCCTGACAATGAAGCATTACAAGATACACAGGACATAGGGTTTTGGTCAAAGATAAATGTGGATATTCCTGGACAGGGGAAATACAACCCAGTTTAATTCAACAAATTAATGGTAGCCTACAATGTCCCAAGCATTGAACTGGAAGGCTGGAGAAAGACTTAGTGCCTGTCTTCAGGAATCCCACACTCTGGCAAGGAAAACAGACCAATAGATACTCGGCAGAATGGAGTAAGGGTCAGATAAAGGCATGAGCCAAACACCATGGGGAGAGAAAAATTCTAAACAGAAGGCTCTGGGAAGACTTCTCAGAACAACTGGGATATAATCTACACCATGGGGGGGGGAGGGACCATAGCAGAGCTGAATGAGATGGTCATTCATTTCACGTAGAGGGTTCAGCTTGAGCAAAATCATCAATATCAGAGGGCATGATCAGTAGGAGCAAGTAGCTTCTATGATGGCAGGGGACATAGGGTATATACTATTGTTGTTGTGTTTGTGTGTGTAGTTGTATGGTGGGTGGTAAAAGGTAAGGCAGGAAGGACAAGTTAAGGCCAAGTCATGGTGCATTGGGAATGCTAAGACTTTACTGTGTGGGCAACAGGGAGCCATTGGAGGTTTTTTTTTGTTTTTTTTTTTTTTAGTTTTTATTTATTTATGATAGTCACACAGAGAGAGAGAGAGAGGCAGAGACATAGGCAGAGGGAGAAGCAGGCTCCATGCACCGGGAGCCCGACGTGGGATTCGATCCCGGGTCTCCAGGATCGCGCCCTGGGCCAAAGGCAGGCGCTAAACCGCTGCGCCACCCAGGGATCCCCCATTGGAGGTTTTATTTTTATATTTTTTAAAGATTTATTTATTTATTTATGATAGACACACACACACACACACACACACAGAGAGAGAGAGAGAGAGAGAGAGAGAGAGAGAGAGAGGCAGAGACACAGGAGGAGGGAGAAGCAGGCTCCATGCCAGGAGCCCGACGTGGGACTCGATCCTGAGACCCCAGGATCGCGCCCTGGGCCAAAGGCAGGCGCCAAACCACTGAGCCACCCAGGGATCCCCCATTGGAGGTTTTAAAGTAAGAAACTCACACAATCTGACTGGTGTTTTTTAGAGAGATCATTGTTAACAGTTTGGAGGGCAGCCCTAAGTGGGAGAGACTTATCAGACATCTTGTCTTAGAAAAAAGCAAGAAGCCTGTGGGAACAGTATCTGGGGATCAGCCAGTAACAAATATAAATTTTTTTTAAAAAACCTACAAAGGAGCTAAATCTACACCAAATCAAAACCTTCTCATTTTGCTACAAACCAGATCTATTATGGGAATCATCCTAAACCATTCTCTTCTAAATCATTCATATTTTTATGTTTATCAGTGATTTTCCAGAATGTATCTCTGCTGTATTAGGTATATACTGTAAAATACACATAAATTGTTTCTGCCTTGCAGTTGATTGTCAGTGAGAGCCTTTTAGACCAGCAAAGAGATTTTCTTTCTTCTTAAAAATATTTTTATTTACTTATTCATGAGAGACACACAGAGAGAGGCAGAGACATAGGCAGAGGAAGAAACAAGCTCCTCACAGGGAGCCTGATGTGGGACTTGATCCCAGGACCTCGGGATCACGCCTTGAGCAGAAGGTAGAAGCTCAACCACTGAGCCACCCAGGCATTCCAGCAAGGAGATTTTCTTTTCTTTTCTTTTTTTCTTTCTTTTTCTTTTCCTTTCTTTTCTGTTTTTTTTTTAGCAAGGAGATTTTCATGTGAAATCCAAAAATCAGTTTCAATTTGTTTTTTTTTTTTAAGATTTTATTTATTTATTCATGAGAGACAGAGAGAGACAGAGACACAGGCAGAGGGAGAAGCAGGCTCCATGCAGGGAGCCCGACGTGGGACTTGATCCCGAGTCTCCAGGATCACGCCCTAGGTTGAAGGCAGGCGCTAAACCGCTGAGCCACCTGAGCTGCCCTCAGTTTCTATTTGTAATCAGTTTGCCTATACCCAGAGGGTAGACACAACAATCTGTACTAATTATACACTCAGTTCTGACTCTCATTTTCCCTCCTTAGTGCTGCAGATCAGATACTCTCTCTTTTTTACTATTTATTTTTTTCACATAAGAATACTCATTTTTTATTTTAAAGATTTTATTTATTTATTTATTTGAGAGAGAGAGAGAGAAAGGGGAAGAGGGGGAGGGGCAGAGAAGGAGAAGCAGCCCCCTCCCAGCAGGGAGCCTGATGTGGGGCTTGATCCCAGTACTCCGGGATCATGACCTGAGCCAAAGGCAGATGCTTAACTAACTGAGCTACCCAGGTGCTCCTAGAACACTTAAAATTGAAGCATTTTTATTTTATGTACAATGAGTTGGCATTAAGGTAGGTATCTTGGAAGGATATCAAAGAGATTACTTAATTCAACTTAATGAAGCCCATTTCCTTTGCGTACACACACTGGTGGCACATATTGAGGCTGCATTTCTGGATCAGATCATGCCAGTTTGAGCAGGCATGGCACAAATAAGAACCCTGGCTGAATTTCCCCAGGTGGCTCTACCAGAGCAGCTGGTGGCCCATCTTGCTCTCTTGGATGCTATGAGGCAAAAAGGCTATTTTTTAAAAATTATGTAAACTCTACACCCACCAAGGGGCTCAAACTCACAACCCAGAGATCAAGATTCCATGCTCCATGACTGAGCTGGCTGGACACTCCTAGATAATCCCTTTAAAATAATCATCAGTCATCAAGGTCTGCACTTTGTGTTGAAAAGTTTTTCTGAGTTGGGCAAAGCACTCTGTGGGGAACCCTCCAGCCTTAGTTATTCAGAGTCACCCAGTGGAGTTCCCAGGGTAGGCTGTCCCACACTGAGAGTCTGGAGCCCTGGGCTCCAGGCCCAGCTCAGCCACTGTCAGACTATTTCACCTTGGCCAAGTCATTTCCCTCTACTCTGGACATCTGTCTCTCCATCTGCCCAAATCTGGGTATTGGACTGGATGAACCCTATGTGTCCTTCTAGTTTTATTTCTCGGAGATTCCCAGGCTCTCAGGGCCCAGTGAGGGAAAGTCTGCTGTGAGCCATAATCTTCCCTCTACTCACAGTAGCCAAGGGGCTATCCACAGCAGAACCTCCATAAGCAAGTAGGGGCAATCAGCTGCTTCTCCTGGGCTGTGAATTCTTCTGGTGATGGTCATCAGCCACCAAGTTCTGAATCCCCTTTCTTCTTGAGCTGATCTAGTCCAGGATAAGAGATGCTAGCAACAAATAAATCTGTGCTGGACTGTTGTGGTTGCCTTTAAATCTGGGCATGAGGGATCCCTGGGTGGCGCAGCGGTTTGGCGCCTGCCTTTGGCCCAGGGCGCGATCCTGGAGACCCTGGATCGAGTCCCACGTCGGGCTCCCGGTGCATGGAGCCTGCTTCTCCCTCTGCCTGTGTCTCTGCCTCTCTCTCTCTGTGACTATCATAAATAAATAAAAATTAAAAAAAAATAAATAAATCTGGGCATGATATCTTGCACTGAAGCCAGGGCACACAAAGCTTTGGGAGAGAAGTTACTGGATTCAGGGTGCGTCAAGCAGGCAGGTATGGACAACCAGAGAAGATGTGTCAGTCAGTGAGACAGGCCTGTGGGCCTTTCCAAAGCCACTGGGGTCTTTGGCACATAATAGGATGCAAATGTTTGCCCTCTGATGGCATGGGCATCCAGGAAAGCAGTGCACTGCAATAGGGGCCTTGCCCACTCCAGCAGGCAGAGCTCCCGGGACAGCCTGAAAGGAGAGCTGGTATCAAAATACCAGGGGAGAGAATGCTGCTGTTGAGCCAAGCATGGGGGTTTCTTCCTTGCTAAGCCTGCTCCAGCAGATGGCTTCAATCCGGCCCTAATATAGCAACCGAGCAATACCGCTATCTCTGTGTTTTGCGTTTGCTGTGTACAGTTGGCTCCCAAGACATGAATATGTGAAACCTTCAGTACATTGCTTGGCAGACCCCAGAGGCTGAAAGTGGGGAAATCTCTGGAGGAATCATGTGCATTGCACCACTGCTCACTCTGCTGCCCGTTCCCACAGACGCCCGGGGCGCTGCCGTTCACTTCGGAATCCCAAACAGATCTGGGTGGCCTTGCCCGCCCCGTCCACAACACCCTCCTCCTGCCACATCAACCTCCACTCCTTTGTGAACTTTCAGGTGTGAAATGACTACTTGGACTTGAAAGCAGAAGAAAGGGGCTTTCGCTAATGACCCTGGGGTCTCTGGGAGTCTATATTTTCTTCTTCATAGATCAGACAAGGGGAAGCTGGCACACTTGGGGCCTCTGGTTTCTAATTGGTCTGGTGGGACTCCTTTTAGAATGGGGCCATTTCACAATGTGCCTTCTTGACAAACAAGTGAGCTGTCGACTTTGCAGACTGTAAATTCTGGGAACTACCCAATGGCCTCTCCCAGAAGAGGGCTGGGCAATGAGATGCCCACTTCATTTCTTATAGCCAAGTCCAGCCACAAACACCCTCTGGGTTGTTGAAAAACTATGGTGGATTTCCCCATTAGGTGAGGTGTGGCCTCTCCTTATAGGTCCTCTGTTTTCAGGTTGGAGTATGTGTCTCTTCAGGTTATCCTGCAGTGGGTACATAAGGCCATGGTATGCTTTTTTCCCTAAAGATCTAGGGGAGAAAGCACACCATTTTATACTAAAACATCCAAGGCTGATGATGGGGTAGAAACGCACTATTTGCAAACTCATTTAAGACTTGATAAAATATTTCACATTTACTAGGACTTTCAGATTCTGTCTCAGATCCTCAGGAGCAGGTGTTCACTCTCACTCCTTACTGATGTGCAGGGTACTTCGGTAGGAAGGTCTTAAAAGCATTGGTAAGATCCTTGGGTCATCTGAGCTTGGTATACTACTCAAAGGTGGACACTCTGACTCACATGCTCCTAGTTACTGACTTAAGGGATGCTTTTCTATGACGATTTCCTTGTTGAGAGGAGAACATCACAAGAACTGCCCTTACCAGGAACTCAGACTGCTTAGTTTACTAATACAAAATGGTGTGGCGCCTGGGTGGCTTGGTCAGTCAAAAGTCTGACTTCAGCTCAGATCATGATCTTGGGTTGGTGGGATTGAGCCCTGTAGCGAGTCTGTTTCTTCCTCTCCCTCTGTCCCTCCCCCTCCTTGTGTGCACACATACTTTCTCTCTCTCTCTCTCTCTCTCTCTCTCTCTCTCTCTCTCTCTCTCTCTCACTGAAATAAATAAATCTTTTTTTAAAAAAAGAAAACTAATACAAAATGGTTTCCAGGGGATTCGATCATGACTAATGCTTCACTGCTACATTCAGCCATTTAGAAAGGAACAAGCAAAAATATCACTTGATCCCTTTGGAAATTAAATCATTTTACTATAGAATCTTATTGTAACATGGGCCACTACTATACTTATTTAGGTACATCATGAGTCAAGTCATGTTCCCAGAAACAGAACAACTGTGTCCTAGAAACCCTGACAGCATGAGAGGGTGGTGTGGGTGCTGGCCCTCCTCCACCAGCCCCAGAATTATCACCACCTTCCACACAAGTGTCTCGACTACTACTCTCATGTCTACAGATCCTTCTCACCCAAGGCTGCTTGACAGCTTCATAGGAATCACACCTCATCATAGCCTTCACTTCCCACAGAAAAAAATTACCTCATCCCGTGGGACAGAGAGAAGATTGAGATGAGAACAGGCTTAGAGAAGACGAGGAAAGAGAACATGGTAGAGAGGGGAGGGCTAGCATGGTCCAGTGTCTATGGAGAGGTCAGGCAAAGTAAGGAACTGAGAAGCAGCTATTGAAAGGGTCAACCAGATGGTTATAGGAGATTGTTGAGAGAGGTTCAGTAGGGCAGTTGGGTGAAAAAACAGACAGTATTGAGTTGAGGAGAAAGCAGGAACTGATATGGGTTCATTGAGTCCTGATCAGCCTTTGGAGAAGCTTGATAGTGAGTGAAACGAAGCACTGTCACCCTGACTGTTCCCCACAATGCCTAATAAGTATGTACAACCTCATCTCCTCAGTGTGCCAACTCAGGACGGCCTTTGGAAATGCTGTTTTCTTGTTATTCTTGATACACTGACAACCTGTACTAGACACTCAGATACTTGTATACCAATGTTGATGGCAGATTATTCACAATGGCCAAAGGGTTGAAGCAACCCAAGTGTTCACCAATGGATGAATGGAAAAACAAAATGTGGTACATTTATGTAATGGGATATTATTCAGCCATAGAAAGGAACATGGTACTGATGCATGCCACAGTTTGCATAAAACTTGAAAACATGATGCTGGGTGAAAGAAGCGAGACACAAAATACCACATAGTATATGACTCCATTATATGAAATACGTAGAATAGGCAAATTGTGGAAATAGTGGTCATGGTTGCATAACATTTTGAATGTATTTAACGTCACCAAATTGAACACTTAATGGTTTTTTTAAAGATTTTATTTATTTATTCATGAGAGACACAGAGAGAGTCAGAGACATAGGCAGAGGGAGAAGCAGGCTCCCTGTGGGGAGCCTGATGCGGGACTCGATCTCAGGACCCCGGGATCACAACCTGAGCCAAAAGCAGATGCTCAACCACTGAGCCACCCAGGTGCCCCCACTTAACAGTTTAGATGGCAGGTTTTACATAATATATATTTTAGTACAATGAAAAAAAAAAACTAGGGATCCCTGGGTGGCGCAGCGGTTTGGCGCCTGCCTTTGGCCCAGGGCGCGGTCTTGGAGACCCGGGATCAAATCCCATGTCAGGCTCCCGGTGCATGGAGCTTGCTTCTCCCTCTGCCTGTGTCTCTGCCTCTCTCTCTCTGTATGACTATCATAAATTTAAAAAAAAAATTTAAAAAATTAAGAAAAAAAAAACTATAGAATCCAAAAGATAATGGAATCTGGGGCACATTCCAGTTCCAAAAGGGACTGTACTCTACTCTAGACTTTGCAGAGGGGTGTGTGAGCATACCCCATACCAAAGTATCCACCCCCCAAAAAAAGAAAGTATCCACCTCCAAATGGCACTCCTTTAGTGCTTTTCAAGTCAAGTTGTCCAAAAGAATTAAAATGAATGGATATTTAGACACTACCCTATAATGGCAGATGTGGGTCCTCAATGGGGAATGGCAGAAGAGGGCATTTTTTTCAAATTTATTTATTCATGAAGGACACATAGAGAAAGAGGCAGAGACACAGGTAGGAGGAGAAGCAGGCTCTATGCAGGGAGCCCGATGTGGGACTCGATACCGGGACTCCAGGATCATGCCCTGGGCTGAAGGCGGCGCTAAACCGCTGCGCCACCCAGAGATCCCCTAGAGGGCAGTTTTTGTTAATGATTTTCTTTGGAGGCTAAATATTTTAAGAGAAATGTTTATACAGTCTCAGGAAACAACATTTATTTTTGTGGCTCACAGATATGATGCTAAATTGAAACCACAGTTAAAAAAATCAATTGAAGGATACACTCTGTCTTCATTACTTTAATAGAAATTTAATGGTTTAGATCCACAGAGCTCTATTTATAATATAAATTTCAGGCATGATGCCACTACAGAGGGGTGCATCACAGGGCTTCAAGGATATAGAAGGAAAACACAAAAGGTCACTTATCGTAGCCAAACCCAATTGCTGGAGAGGTGTCAGCAAAGCGAGGGAGGGGCCTTATAGTCCCTTAGAGCCCCAGCTCCAAGATGTTCAGTGAAAAGCACTGTGACAGCATTTGGGGCAAAGCTTTAGATACACTTGGATGGGAAAACCCAAAGTTTGGTCATCTTCCATTTTTTTAAAAGATTTTATTTATTTGATAGAGACTGAGAGCACAAGTAGGGGGAGGCATAGGGAGAGGGAGAAAGCAGGCCCCCTATGGAGCAGGGAGCCAGATGTGGGCCTCAATCCCAGGACCCCAGGATCATGACTTGAGCTGAAGGCAGGCGCTTAACTGATTGATCCTCCCAGGAAGATCAGTCATCTTCAATTTCTTTTTTTTTTCTTTTTTTCTTTTTTTTTTTATTTATTTATGATAGGCACACAGTGAGAGAGAGAGAGGCAGAGACACAGGCAGAGGGAGAAGCAGGCTCCATGCACCGGGAGCCCGACGTGGGACTCGATCCCGGGTCTCCAGGATCGCGCCCTGGGCCAAAGGCAGGCGCCAAACCGCTGCGCCACCCAGGGATCCCTCATCTTCAATTTCTAAGAAACTATGGTGAACCTTACCAACAAACACACCTGAGAATTAAAATGTTTGCAATGTCCTGGCAATGCCCACAGCAAAGAAAATTATTAGTAGTACAATAGTCAGTAGGTCAAAATGGCTCAAGTCCCTGAAAACACTCGGCCTGGCCATGAGAACACTGCAGGCCAGGGATCAACAGCAGGCAGGTGTCCTCATAAATGAAAGATGAAAAAAGCCTCCTTAAGTTGCTCCATCTGAATTTCTTCCTTAAGAACTCTTCAGTTGTGAAATGCCTCTGTCATCATCAATGGGATTTAGGGACTTGAGATTACTTTCCCTTCAATTTACTTGGAAGAACACACTGTCATCCTGGCTCTATCCTCCTACCTTCCCATCTTTGGATCTGGAATGTCAGGAAGTCCCCATGTTCTCACGTTCACCCAGGCACTTGTGACCATCTTTCTCTCTTTCCTTCAGCTCTGCTCCCTTCCCCAACACCCTGTAGTCCTCAGCATCCCAGCTCAATGAGATACCCACTCCTCTCCAGGAAGCAGGACTGTCCTATTATGTGGCAGCAGAAACAAGATCATGCTGTCTTTCTAAATCACAGGTTGAATCACATCTGTCTCTTCCTCAAAATCCTTTGATGGTTCCCTACTGGTTGTGGAATCAAGTCCTATTTCCTTAGCAGAGCATTCAGAAGCTTCTCCTCATATTGTCTTGCTTTCTAGTTTCCACCGCTCATACATTTCTCCAAGTACCAGATACTGTAGTCATACCATTCCGTTCATTATTGGCTGGAGAAGGCAAGTTCTTTGAAGTTCCCGTGTCTTCTTCCATGCTGTTCCCTCAGCCTGGGATGGTCTCTCTCTCTCTCTCTCTGGTCTCAACTTCTATGATACCTCTTCCAGGAAGCCTTCCCATCTCATTCCAGCCCCATTTTTTTAAAAAAAAGATTTTATTTATTTATTCATGAGAGACACATGGGGAGAGAGAGAGAGACAGAGACACAGGCAGAGGGAGAAACAGGCTCCACGCAGGAAGCCTGATGTGGGACTCGATCCCGGGACTCCAGAATCATGCCCCAGGCTGAAGGCAGGCACCAAACCGCTGAGCCACCCAGGGATCCCTACCAGCCTAAATTAATCACTTCCCTCTCTGGCTCTTCATTGGATTGTACTTCTAGTATAGCATTCATTAATACAAATCAAAACCACAATGAGATACCACCTTAGACCAGTGAGAATGGCGAAAATTAACAAGACAGGAAACAACAAAGGTTGGAGAGGATGTGGAGAAAGGGGAACCCTCTTGCCCTGTTGGTGGGAATGTGAACTGGTGCAGCCACTCTGGAAAACTGTGTGGAGGTTCCTCAAAGAGTTAAAAATAGATCTGCCCTACGACCCAGCAATTGCACTGCTGGGGATTTACCCCAAAGATACAGATGCAGTGAAATGCCGGGACACCTGCACCCCGATGTTTCTAGCAGCAATGTTCACAATAGCCAAACTGTGGAAGGAGCCTCTGTGTCCATCGAAAGATGAATGGATAAAGAAGATGTGGTTTATGTATACAATGGAATATTACTCAGCCATTAGAAACGACAAATACCCACCATTTGCTTCAAAGTGGATGGACCTGGAGGGTATTATGCTGAGTGAAAAAAGTCAATCGGAGGGAGGACAAACATTATATGGTCTCATTCATTTGGGGAATGTAAAAAATAGTGAAAGGGACTTTGGGGAAAGGAAAGAAAATGAGTGAAAATATCAGCGAGGGTGACAAAACATGAGAGACTCCTAATTCTGGGAAACGAACAAGGGGTAGTGGATGGGGAGGTGGGCAGGGAGATGGGGCAACTGGGTGATGGGCACTGAGGGGGCACTTGATGGGATGAGCGCTGGGTGTTATGCTATATGTTGGCAAATTGAACTCCAATAAAAAAATCTGAATTTGCTAAAAAAAAAAATAGTATAGCATTCATTTCAATCTGTCTCATAGGAGCGTTCCTGTCCTCAGCTAACTATGAGCTCCATCCACGTGAGAAATGAGTCCTATTCCTCTCCGGGGCTGCCACACAGTACCTGGCTAGCATGGACGCTTACAAACATGCTTGTTGACTGAACAAACACATCCTCCTCAGTCTACTGAGAGTGTACAGCTGCAGGGCTACTTCCTTAGCAGATACCCTTCCCGAAGAGTCTCTCCTCATGACCCGATGGTTTCTCTGGGAGCAAGAGTCCCACAAAGCTATGATGAAGACAAGACAAAGGCAGGGCCAGCGCCTGGGTGGCCCTGGAAGCAAATGGCAGCGCCTGATCCCTGCCCTCTAAACTCGAGGCCCTTCTGACAACAGCCAGTTCTCATCAGCCCCAGCATCGGTTCCCTGTGCTCAGCGTGGATGGCATCTACAAAGATTATTTTCTCACTCCCTTTTGTTGCCTGGAACTTGATGCCTCGCTATGTAAGCAGCTGACACATGCATGGCATTCCACGGGCCATGCCGGGCAGGAAAACAGGTTTTCTGGTGAGCAGGTTCCATTTATTTCTTACTCGGAAACTTCGCGATTGGGTTCCCATACCTTTGACCCGTGCCTCTGGCCTGCGATCCACCCTCCCCGGGTCATGCCCTGCCCTTTACTTCACCACCACCAGCTCCCAGCTCCAAGCCCACGGGGCTGCTGGTGATTGAGATTTGGGCACCTGGCCATGTGACATCAAAATACAGCTTCGTTAATGAAGTCCCTTGCCCAGGTGCAACAGGACAAAGCCATGGGCCTTTAGTTCCCGCTCTGACACTGGCCAGCACCAGCTCCCCTAGGGTCGGGTGGCTGCCAGGAAAATGCAGTTATGAGCTGGCATGCGAATAAATACAATGCCTTAACCTAAAAGTTCTGTGTTTTCATTCTTTCCCCCTTTCCACTTCTCTATTCACTCCTTTTTTCTCTTGCCATTGCTCTTTAAACTCATTTCCTGTATCCAATTATCCTCCCCTCTGCTGTCTAGTCCGCACTCTACTAAGCATTCTCTCCTGTCTCCACTGTGATGTTTTCCATATCCGTAGGCAAGGGGCAAGGCTGGAATCCTCTGATGGATTTTGAATCTAAGGATGCTTTTCCATCTCTTCCCACTTTGATTTGAACCTCTCACCAGGGTTCTATTTGTTTTAGAAGTGGTTCTAGCAGTCCCTTCCTCAATCTTCCGTTCTCATACAGATTGCCATTCTGCATCATTTCCCCTGATCCTGCCTGATTCTGCCCTCAGCCCTGCACCCGGTCATCTCCCCTCTGTAATTTCCTTTCTCTCTCTATCTCAGATTCTTCTCACTCCATAGCCATGCGATTTTATTTTTATTTGACTTTAAGTCATCCCTACACCCAATGTGGGGCTTGATGACCCCAAGATCAAGAGTCACAGGCTCCATTGGCTGAGCCAGCTGGGCACCGCACCAAGCCAGTTTAGTTACTGCTATTTCGTGGCCTTGTCTTTCTCTTAAGGGGAAAAATATTTGGACTTAAATAAAGAACTTTCTAATAATTAGTGCAATCTGAAAACTGCACAGGCTACCCCTAAACAGTGAGCTCTACCTCTGGAGGTGGTCCTGGAGACTTCGGACAGCCATTTGGTGGAGCTACTGGTAAAGGGGGTCAAACATAGAATGAGAGTGAAGGTAAATAGCATCTGATGACCCTTCCAACCCTAAGATTCTAGGTTTTCATTTAGGTCCTTAGAGGTCTCATGGCAGGGATAAAGGGTAAAGGGACAGGGTTAAAGTGACCTTTGCATTCCTCCCTTTAACACAGATACTATGTGGAGAGGAATCTAAAGAGACTGCTTTGGAGGTTCTCTCAAAGAAAGGGATGGTGTCTTTTGGAGACCACGACTTGCTTAGAGAGGAAGGCTTTAAGTTTGCCAAGGAAGGGCAGCCTGGGTGGCTCAGCAGTTTAGGGCACCTGTCTTTGACCCAGGTTGTGATCCTGGAGATCCGGGATTGAGTCCCATGTCGGGCTCCCTGCATGGGGCCTGCTTCTCTCTCTGCTTGTGTCTCTACCTCTTTCTCTGCATCTCTCTGTGTTCCTCATGGATAAATAAATAAAATCTAAAAAAAAAAAGTTTGCCAAGGAATTATCAGCCAACACATCATTTTAAGGGATTAACTACTGACCTGCCTAAAATGGGGAAAGAGAACCACATTGTCTGTCCAGCCTATGAGTGTAGGGCCTAAGTCTCAGAAATGATGCAACTATTTATCAGGCAGCATGAAATATGCATATAAGAGGACACTGCTTGGGCAGCCCTGGTGGCTCAGCGGTTTAGCGCCATCTTCAGCCCAGGGCCTGATCCTGAAGACCCTGGATCAAGTCCCATGTCGGGCTCCCTGCATGGAGCCTGCTTCTCCCTCTGCCTGTGTCTCTCCCTCTGCCTCTCTCTCTCTGTCTCTCATGAATAAATAAATAAAATCTTTAAAAAAAAGAGGACACTGCCTACACAGAAGATGGAGCAATGAATTCAGGAATTGTTTACTTTGAATTTCCCCCCTACCAATATTCAACAATTAGTGATTTGCAGGTGGTAGCCATCTTGCTCAACACAGCCACACAATCCACACAAGCCACTCAAGATCCATATGAAGAAAAAAAGAGGCATCAGATGGAGGAAATCCATTTGGGGAACATGATTAGGGCATGAGTTGGAAGGCCCCAAGTGGAAGGCAACTGAGGAAAAAAAGCTGGATGATCCTCATACAAATAGCTCTGTGGGCATTAGAACAAAGTAGGCAAGTCCAGAGGGAGGACAGGAAAGGTACATGGATGCCAAGTGATCCCACAGCTATAAAGATGTAAAAAGGAAAAGGGAAAATTGTACTACAAAGAGTGGCATTCAGATCACTAAGGAGAAGTAGAAAAAGCAGCGGGAAGATATCAAAGCAAAATAAAAAGAAGATGCCACTAGCAAGAAATGAGTACTTTAATTAAGTAGAGTCAAGGGCGGCCCCGGTGGTTCCTTATAATGAAGAAGGGGCAGGAATTTTTGGTGTTGTCTTTACCTATCTACGGAATACATCAAAGGTGCCCATTAAACAAGACAAATGCACCACATTATTATAATGGCCAAGTGACACGAAGAAGGAAAATGTCTGAGAAGGACAAGGTGTCATGCTATAAGCATAGCAGTGGCATCTTCAGGATGGGGATTAAGGAAGGCCCTTGTCCCCATGAGCACAAGGGGAGGGTGTTGAATCACTCAATTGGACACCTGAAGCTCCTCTTACACTGGCTGTTCACCACACTGGAAGTAAAATAAAGACTTAAACAAAAAAAAGAGGAGAAAATAGGTGATGGTATGTCCAAGCAAACGGGCCTTGCATGGCCAATAGAGAAGCCATGTTTAAACACATCAAAATGCAACCACCACTACCAACAAAAGATGGAAACTGGGGCCTTAGAGCCTGGCACCCTAATCTTCTGGAAACCTCTGCTGAAAAAAATATGGAAAATATTTTGGAATGGAATGGAAACCCAGCAGCTCCTCTGCCATTATCCGAAGGAAAACAGAGATGAAGGTGGTAATCTTCGTTGCTTGGTGAAAAGCAAATCAAACACTAAGTAGTTTCTGCTATGGCAAGACAGTGGGAGAGAATCAGGATGTGGCATCCGTAATCTCATGTGATTCCTGTCATTTTATTTCATGGGGGCTTTACCAGCCAATGAGGAAGAAGAGATTAGACGGGGAAAGTTCCTCTGGAGTCACAGCCTGCCCCAAACTAAATTCAGATGCATTGTTTTCGTTTTTGTTACATTTTTACCTTTTCAACAGCTTTATTGAGGTATGATTTAAATACCATACAGCACCCATTTCAAGTAAATTTCCAGGATACAATTCAGTGATTTTCAGTGAATGTTAAGGAGGTATGCAACCATCATCATAATTCAATTTCTGAGCATTTTCATCAGCCCAATACCCAATAAGATCCTTCACGTAAACCCTCAAGGTCTAAATCTTCAATGGAATCTTTTTCCTCTGAGCTCTCTTGGAGCATCCCATACTGCTGGCCACTCTCCGTTTTGAAGTTTGGCCTCCCTGTATTTTCTGACACCACTCCCTGAAGTCCCTCCTGTACCTATGGAACCATCCTCAGATTTCTCTGAGAATCCCTGAAGCTGTTTTTCTTTATAGATGGGTGTGCTCTCATCTCTTCCTTGGCCCTCCACTATTCTCACTTTATGAGTCTTCTTGAATGTTCTCTTCAGTGCCCCGGTTTTAGCTATCCTCGAGGATTCCCAAATATCTCTCTTGCTCAGACATCTCCCTGGAGATCTAACTGCTCCCTGGCCATTTCTACCTGGATGGCTCTCAGGCAACTCAGATCCAACAAGCCACAAACAATGCAGCATTTCTAGTCCTTTAAGTGCCCCTCATCCTGTCCACCCCCTTCCCATCCCCTGACCCCTTCCCTGCCTGGTTTGGTGATTGCCTTTTACTGGCCATCCAGTTGCCCAAGCCTGAAACTTGCAGGACTCCCTAGATTCCTCCTCCTTTTTCTCCCTCTGGGTCTAATTAATGATCACATCCGGTAAAGTCTGTGTCCTTGCTATTTTGTGAATTCCTCTTCTTTCCATTGGGACTGCTTAGATTATGCTCTCATTATCTCTCACCTGGACTAGCAGCCTCCCTGTTTTGTCCTCATGCAAACTATCCTCTGCACAGTTGATAGGGTCCTTTTATTTTGTTAATTTTTAAACTACTCAACACATGAATGCATTCTTGAAGCTAAAGGTTCAAACAACACCTGAGTATATACAGCAACAAAGAAAGCCTCCTCTTTCCACTTTTCCCCCTTCCACAACTCCCCAGGGGTAATTACTGGTAAATAAAGAAAATACTGGTACTTTCGATGCATATGCATATGCTACAATCTCTCCAAAATCTTTGTACATGGAGAACGGTCCCATTCTTTTAATCACTGCAAGAAATTTCATAGTATGAATATCACCATTAGCTATTTCCCCACCGAGAGCACTGCTTTTGCTCCTTACTCCTTCCTGGCCCAAACAATGCTGCAGTGAACATTCTCCAACACACACTTTTGGATACTTGGCGTATTTCTCCAAGGTTTATTCCTAGGATAAAACTGGCCTGTAGGAATGGAGGTTGCCTGGGAGCTAGCTTGTAGGGCAGTAGGACAGAAGAAGGTGAGGAATACTGGCTGGAGAAGATTTGAGAGAAAGGAGATGAATGTATTTTTTTTGTTAAAAAGATGACGTAGAGGCTCTCAAGACATAGGATGGTATTAGGAAATCTTTAGGGAAAAATCATCTTAGAATGTTATCACCTTAATGAAATAGCTATTTTAAAAAACCAATTCATTTAAAACAAACTATGCCTTTCTAAGCTATGCCAAATCTGGCTGGGCACACGTGTCATAAAGACAAGCTGGCAGTCCAGTGGCCCACTGCTGAATGTGAATTGGCAATAGAGCATACTCATGAAAGCCAGTATTACACTAAACTACAGACCTTGGATTATGGGGCAAATCCTAGCACATAAACTTCACTATGGTCCTTGTTGTACCCATTTTACTGTTGTTTTTCATTTTTATTTTCACAATTTTAGGGGAGGTGGTGGTGAGAAAATTTCTCAGAGCAGAGAATCCTAATCAGTAAGCACTGGAAAACAAGTCTTTTGAGGGAGTGCTAAAGTTAATGTCTAGTGACATTTGATTCACTTCCAAAAGTGGTCCCGAGATCCAGTTGGCCAAGAACTGTCAATGTCGGCAATAAGCTCATTGCTCAGCCGGCAGGTCCACAACCACATTGGCAACAAAGCAACAACACAAAGGGGAAATTGAGCAAACTGTAATTAGGTATGCAATGCCACCAGAGAAAGCAATTTGTGAATGGGATTAGAACGATTAAAGATGCATTCTCCTTTATCGAATATTAGTCGGAAAGACTATCCACTGGAAAAAAGACAGTCTCTTCAATAAATGGTGCTGGGAAAATTGGACATCCACATGCAGAAGAATGAAACTAGACCACTCTCTTTCACGATACACAAAGATAAACTCAAAATGGATGAAAGATCTAAATGTGAGACAAGAGTCCATCAAAATCCTAGAGGAGAACACAGGCAACACCCTTTTTGAACTTGGCCACAGCAGCTTCTTGCAAGATACATCCATGAAGGCAAGGGAAACAAAAGCAAAAATGAATTATTGGGACTTCATCAAGATAAAAAGCTTCTGCACAGCAAAAGAAACAATCAACAAAACTAAAAGACAACCTACAGAATGGGAGAAGATATTTGCAAATGACCTATCAGATAAAGGGCTAATATCCAAGATCTATAAAGAACTTATTGGGAAGCCCTGGTGGCTCAGTGGTTTAGCGCCGCCTTCAGCCCGGGGTGTGGTCCTGGAGACCTGGGATCCAGTCTCACATCAGGCTCTCTGCATGGAGCCTGCTTCTCCCTCTGCCTGTGTCTCTGCCTCTCTCTCCTTCTGTGTCTCTCATGCATAAATAAATAAAAAGTCTTTAAAAAAATAAATAAAAAAAGAACTTATTAAACTCAACAGCAAAGAAAAAAACAATCCAATCATGAAATGGGCAAAAGACATGAACAGAAATCTCACAGAGGAAGACATACACATGGCCAACAAGCACTTGAGAAAATGCTCCGCATCACTGGCCATCAGGGAAATACAAATCAAAACCACAATGAGGGTGATCCCTGGGTGGCTCAGCGGTTCTGGAGTCCCAGGATCCAGTCCCCCATCGGGCTCCTACATGGAGCCTGCTTTTCCCTCTGCCTGTGTCTCTGCTTCTCTATCTCTCTATGTCTATCATGAATAAATAAATAACATCTTAAAAAAAAACCACAATGAGATACCACCTCACACCAGTGAGAATGGTGAAAATTAACAAGACAGGAAACAACAAAGGTTGGAAAGGATGTGGAGAAAGGGGAACCATCTTGCCCTGTTGGTGGGAATGTGAACTGGTGCAGCCACTCCAGAAAACTGTGTGGAGGTTCCTCAAAGAGTTAAAAATAGACCTGCCCTACGACCCAGCAACTGCATTGCTGGGGATTTACCCCAAAGATACAGATGCAGTGAAACGCCGGGACACCTGCACCCCAATGTTTATAGCAGCAATGTCCACAGTAGCCAAACTGTGGAAGGAGCCTCGGTGTCCACTGAAAGATGAATGGATAAAGAAGATGTGGTCTATGTATACAATGGAATATTACTCAGCCATCAGAAACAACAAATACCCACCATTTGCTTCAAAGTGGATGGACCTGGAGGGTATTATGCTGAGTGAAATAAGTCAATCGGAGAAGTAATTATATGGTCTCATTCATTTGGGGAATATAAAAATTAGTGAAAGAGAATAAAGGGAAAGGAGAGAAAATGAGTGAAAATATCAGAGAGGGTGACAAAACATGAGAGACTCCTAACTCTGGGAAATTGACAAGGGGTAATGGAAAGGGAGGTGGGGGGGTTGGGGTGACTGGGTGATGGGCACTGAAGGAGGCACTTGGTGGGATGAGCACTGGGTGTTATGCTAAATGCCAGAAAATTGAGTCCTAATAAAAAATATTTTTTAAAATAAAAAACCTACTATGTTACATGAAAATCAATATTTGGTTTATGCAATAAAATTTATGATTCTAAAATATTAGAAAAAGGGCTGACTTACAGTATGAACTTTATTTTTTCTCAAAGGCAATTATTTACCTTGTTTGTGTTTTTTACAAACATGGATTTTTTCCTATCTTCATTAGTATTACCTGTATTGCCCAATTTAGTTCAATATTGAATTTTTGTATTGTTTCTTATTCATTTCTTCAAGATATTAAATTCAATAAATTATTTTTAAAAAGAGGCATTCTCCTTAAATAGACATTGTTTTCTTCAATTCATTTGTTCTGATCAGGTCTCCCTGCGTCCTGGAGAAATTTCATTGTCTGTTCCATTTATCTGCTGAGAGATGAGAGGAAGTACATAGAGTTGCTCCCAAATGGATTTCCTCCCAAATGGAAGAAGTATTAACAGAGGTGCCATTAGAGACAGATTACAGCTTGGGTCACCTCGGGGGGGGGAATCTGAAGCCCCCTTTTTGACTAACAACAAGGTAAATTAATCCTTGAATCTTTCTCCTTAGCAGTGGGCCTGAGACCAGTTTAGGAGGCCCCCTTTCAACGTGATTTTTGTTGGTTTCACCTTTATGGAAGGGAAGGGTTCAAACGGATCCAATTCTGGCTCCTCATCTTTGTAACCACTATCCGAGTCCTTTCTAAGACAGTTTGGTTTATTTATTTATTTATGTTTTAAGATTTTATTTGTTTAATAGAGAGAGAAAGAGCACGAGTGGGGAGGCAGAGGCAGAGGGAGACAGAGAAGCAGACTCCCCACTGAGCAAGGAGCCGAATGGGATGGGGGCTCCAGATCAGGACCTGAGCTGAAGGCAGGTGCTTAACCTTCTGAGCCCCCCAGGCACCCCTAAAACAGTTTGGTTTAAATGTGTTTTCATGAATAACCGCTTGAAGCGGATGTGTGGCCACAGTGGCCACAGTGGCCGCCACAGGGGAATGGGAGGGTTTGTGTTAAGTCTGCTTGGGTCAATGTCAGGCATTAATGAAACGCTTGGGGCTTGGGGAGTGCTACTAAATTTTATTGGTGTACTGGGCACCAGACAGGCCAGCGGAGACAGGAGAAGATGCGGAGCCTGCCCTCTAAGAGCTCTCTGTGCTGTTGGGAGGATGGAATGGTTGTAGAAAAAACCTTGTATGCAGGATGCCTGGGTGGCTCAGTTGGTGAAGCATCTGCCTTTGGCTCAGGTCATGATCGGGGGTTCTGGGATTGAGTCCCATGCTGAGCAGGGAGCCTGCTTCTCCCTCCCTCTGCCTCTGCCTCCCCACTCATGCTCTCTCTCTCTAATAAATAAAATCTTAAAAAAACCCTGGTATCCAAGTTAGAATGGGATGAGCGAGGAATACCCCAGGAGAGGCACAAACCAAGCGCTGTGGCAACTTGGAGTGAGGGGGAGAGCGTGTTGAAAGTCATGAGAGGGGGGCCTTTGGGGAGGCCTGATCCACAGCCCTTTGCTGCTCAGCCTGTAAGCGGAGAACACTGTTATCACTACTAGGGTCCTACCGCTTCTCAAGCGAACAAAGATGTATAATGTGACTTCCACATATTCACGTGCTCAAAAGCATGGCATGTTTGCTGTCCTAGACCTTTCTCTGAAGAAATGTTGCCGTGGAACCCAAGTAGATCTCTCATGCTTTCCCACTACCTCTTTATGTCCACCCTTCCACGCTCCAGCCATCTGTCTGTGTCTCCTGCCTTTATTGTTTGGTGACCCGAAGTGTTCAGGGAAGGATCCTGAGCTTTGGTCCTCGTCTCTGGCTGGCGGGGAGTACAAGTCAGTAACTTGGGGCCTGAGGGGCAGAGGGCATTGGGTGCAGGCCATGCCCCCTTACCTGCAGGGTCACCGTCCCAGTGCTGGGGTGACTGCCAACACCCGCCTGGTTGGTGTTCGGTGCATCTGAGTACAGACGTGGCAAGGTGCAGCTGCTCTTCAAATGAAACCCTAAATCCTTTCAAACACTCGGCAATCTTTCTCCTTTCTCAGCTTGCTAGGCTCTGAAGGTTTCCCTATGTACATTTTTCCAGCATGATGTGAGATGCCAGTTAGTTGGGTGAGATTTAGGAGAATGTCTTTTAAATGTGGACTCCTTTAAAACGGAGTTCCTTTTCCTTGGGGGTTTTTGCCATTAACTATCTGTCAGTTTATTTGCACATTTTATGAACGGCAGGGTGAATGTATTCCCACTTAAAAAAAGACAGACAAACTTCGATGGGTTACTTGGCCAGTCCCGAGAATTGAAATGAACACAGTCAAGAGCCAGACAGAGATAGTCAAAGAGGTCAGATGCCATGAGATAAGAAAGTGACAAATCCTATGTTTTGGATTCTCATTCCTGCTTAAAGAAAGATAAAAGAATTTACTTTGACAATGCCGGACAGGTCTGACTGAGGAAGAAAAGACACATACTCCTTCCCAAAGAGTTTTTGACTGAGGGACACTACGGTGCTAGCCATGATCACCTTTCAACTCCCCCACTCTCCCATCGCCTATTTTAAAATCCACTCACCTTGGGTGAGAAACATGTCCAGTCCTGGTACTGTAGTTATGGGAAGGTTTCATCTAGTAGCTTGGTAAACAGAGGCTATCAGCTTGAATTACTGAAATTAGCAAGGCTAATGCCATGTCACTATTCAAAACTGTGCCAATTTGGAATTTCTTAATGGCCTCAGGAGAGGGAGTCTTTCTACATCCTACAATCTCTCTCCATTCTTACCTAAATTCCTTCTCATAGATGTTATGAATGGCCTGTTTTGTAGCCAACACAAACTTTGTCCAGTAAAATAATGTAAGGAACTCAGAATGAAAAGAGATTAGCCGTTCCTGGCTCCTGTGATTTTAAGGCAGAAATAACTTTGGCTTCTACTGATTCATAGACAAAGCTTGAAATGCAAAGCATGCTCAACTCTAGATTCAGCATGAAAAGGACCTTAAAATATGCCCAAGTGCAAGTAATGGACTTATTAAAGGGAAGAAAAGAGCTACTTTCACACACTCCCAAGCTCTTTCGTTTTGTTATATCAGTAATCTTGCTTAAGAATTTCATTCTATTTACATTTCTTCTCCCTTGAAATATCCTCGGGACTCATATGGCATCAAATATTGAAGCTTGTAAGACATTAATTTCTTTATGTTAATTAAGGGGAAGGCATGCAAAGTGGACCAGGGCTAGAACTCGGAGCCCCTCCGACGATTTCAATAGGAATTAAAAATCAGTTCTGTGGTTTTAATTGAACACCTAATCATTTATCATCACAGACATTTGAGCAAGCCAAGTTCAAGTATCTTCTTTGGACTATTTTTGGCAGTGTTCCAGAACAAGTGCATTTCCCATTAGGGAGTTCAGTTTATATTTGATGACAGGACTCATATGGCATCAAACACTGAAGCCTGTTAAGACCTTAGTGTGGAAGGCTTTCAAGCCACAGTACAGACAGCACAGAGCTCTAAAATATACACAGGTACATACACACCAAGGCTTTCTGTTTCAACTTTAAGAGAGCTCAAAAAGAATGAAAATCATGCCTGAGAAACTTTGAGGCATCTTGGGATATTTATGGGAAATCAAACAGGCAAAGGAGTCATGAGAACCTTTCCAAGCAGCATTTAAGTGAGGAGGCAGCCTGGTTCAGTTCCCCCATAGAGGTAGTAGGTTCTGGTCTCGATTTTCCCAAGATCAAGAATAAATTCACTCACGTCTATGCCTCAGTCTCCACCTGCGACATAGTGAACGTAGTAAAGTAGGACTTAGATGGAATTTGCATGGGCAGGTCTGTTTTGATTAGACACCAGTTTGTTTTCACCAGATTAGTTAGAACCCCAGAAACACTGTGGGAATGTTAGGATTCTGAAAAAGCAGCGTGAGCCACTGAGTGTCTTAGGTTCCTAACTCTCTATCTCCCACCTCCATCACCTGCCAGCTATGTGACCACAGCCCTTTAAATCTGAGCTTTTGTTTGCTAATCTGCAAAATGGGTACAATACTACAGCCCTTTACAGCCCTAAGGGCTATAGTAGGAATTGAGAGATATTGCACATATCTCCCATGGGGGAGAAGGGAGACCGAGGAGAGGGAAATGGTCAGGAAGAGGCAGAGAATAGAAGGACAACTGAAGTCTGTCTCTGTCTCTGAAGAGGAGTGGGGAAGAATTCTGTAAGGCTGAGTTTGGGTGTATTTAAACTTTATTTAGGAACCAATAAATGAAGCTGGGTTATGAGATTCCAAAACCCTTGGTGGGGGGTGGAGGAGGTAAGCTGGTGATCCAATGCTATAAACACGAGACAAAAGAGCTGTTTTGTTGAATTCAACTTTCTTTTTCAGAAAGTCAGTCCAACTGATTTGCGTCCAGATAGACCAAGTTTCAATATGCACAGTTGCTTGTACTTAGCATGAAAGACATTAAAAGCATTCTTGCGGGCAGCCCGGGTGGCTCAGCGGTTTGGTGCTGCCTTAGGCCCCAGGGCATGATCCTGGAGACCCAGATCGAGTCCCACATCAGGCTCCCTGCATGGAGCCTGCTTCTCCCTCTGCCTGTGTCTCTGCCTCTCTCTCTCTATCTCTCTCTGTGTCTCTCATGAATGAATAAATTTTAAAAAAATCTTAAAAAAATAAAAACATTCTTGCAGGGGCGCCTGGATGGCACAGTCGGTTGAGCATCCGACTCTTGGTTTTGGCTCAGGTTGTGATCTCGGGGTTGTGAAGTCGAGCCCCATGTTAGGCTCTGCAGTGTGGAGTCTGCTTGAGTTTCTCTCTCTCCCTCCCTCTGCTCCTTTCCTCCATGCTTCCTCGCTCTGTCTCTCTCTGGGATAAATAAATAAATCTTTTAAAAAAAGTCTTGCAAATTCTGCTCAAATTAGAAAATAAAGAGCCAGTTAAAAGTCATAATTAAAACCAGAGATATGAAATTTTTAAAAAAGATTTTATTTATTTATTCCAGAGAGACACAGAGTGAGAGGCCGAGACACAGGCAGAGGGAGAAGCAGGCTCCTCGAGGGGAGCCTGATGTGGGACTTAATCCTGGGACTCCAGGACCATGCCCTGAGCCAAAGGCAGACACTCAACCACTGAACCACCCAGGTGTCCCTCAAACTTATGACCCCAAGATCAAGAGTCACATGCTCTACTGGCTGAGCCAGCCTGATACCCCAAATTGAAATATTTTCTTTTTTTTTTCTTTTTTTTTTTGAAATATTTTCTTATATAAAGTTCCAGGAATTATTTTCAAATGCCATATCCTACATTTTCAGATATAAATCAAGTTTATATAGTCTTTATAGCTTCATTACTGATAAAAAATGACAACTAGCACATTAGGCATTTTTGAAATAAAGTTCGAATGCTTGCGTTTTCCTTTTGAGGTGGTTTGGTCTACTTGGCTCTTCATTTTCATTTTCCTTTTTTTTAAAGATTTATTTATTTACTTATTCATGAGAGACACAGAGAGAGTCAGAGACATAGGCAGAGGGAGAAGAAGGTTCCCTACAGAGAGCCCAATGTGGAACTAGACCCTAGGATCCAGGATCACACCCAGAGCCAAAGGCAGACGCTCAACCACTGAGCCACCAGGTATCCAGGCTCTTCATTTTCTGACAGTGTCCCTAAATTTGATTCCTCCATAGCCAGGACCCAGGTCCAGGCATTGGTGAGTCTTTTATTTAGCCATACTCAACTCAACTTCTTACTTCCACTGTGCATACCCAGACTATTTCTAAAGATGAGGTGCTCCTCTGCCCTCTGTCGGAGGCAGGGGTAGGACTCTGGCCAACCATTCCCCACTGCCAGGCTGCTTCTAGAAGTACTCTGGAGAAGAGTGTGCTGGAGAGGTTAGGTCAACTCCAAACTATGAATGTATAGCTTTAGTAGAGAAGTTAAGAAGAAAAAAAAAAAAGAAGTTAAGGAGATGAGAGGGATTGCAGCATCAGGTCCAGGATTTGGGCCCACCCAACAATGACCTGCCATGGTTAGTTTGGTTTGGGTCCTTTTATCAATCTTGAACTCTGCTATCTGCTCATCAGCTTCTTAGGAGAGATGGGTCCATAGAAGTGACTGGGATCTGTACGCACCAAGAAATTTGATAGCCTCATTCGCATTAATGCTTCTACCTGGGACAAGATTGAGAAGACAAATATATCTTTACTCCCCTCTTCATCTTACGTGCTCTGTAGTCCTTCCTTATCCTTTGAAGCGATTTGTTGACTTCATGCTACCTCCTAGCTGATCAGGGTAAACTTCCTGGGCTGGCGCTGCCCAATCAGTACCCACTTCAGTACCTCAACATGTCCCTCTCTGTCATCAAAGAGTAACAGTCTCAAGCCCCATTTCTGCAGAGCCCTGTGTTTTGTTTAAGTGGCAATAGATGGTCAGGAGCAAATCAGAGAATCTTATCCCTTTCTGGTGTTCATACCATGCACACTCTGGGAGTACAAAGTAGACCTGAGAGGGAAGTAGTGTGTTTAGTGGTAAAAGTCCTAGACGGGGAGATGGAAAACATAGCTGTCAATACTGGCTCTGCTACGTTATCGACTCTGATTTTGGTCATGTTATATAACTTCTCTGAGCCCTAGTTCAGAGTTATATGCCTCATAAATTTAAGCATTCCATGAAAAGGTGGACAGGGATGGGAGAGTCCCAGTCTCCCTAGGCCCTCAAGGTGCAAAAGGCCGTTCGAAATCATAGGTACTTAATTATGCATGTCAGTGGTCTCAAGCTACAGGGAACTTTAACTCTGGTATCAATTTTAAACTTTCTAAAGTGATAATTTACAGGTTCTTTTTTCTCTCGATGCTTTGTTTCACAAATCCAGTACAAATATGCTAGTAACACAAACCACAAGAAGAATGGAGGATGAACAATCAATAAAACCACTATGAAAATATCAGGCAGATGCTCTTCTTTCAACTGGTTCAAAGTTGCTAAGTCTTCATGCTGGTGTCTCCTTTTTAAACAAATATGTTGCTGCAGATGGTTTATATCCTTTCCATTAAACTGTGGGATTTCACATGTATGGGAGGTGCTAGGCAAAGATGCAGAAACTGTCACATCTTTAATACCCCAGGATAGTATAGTCAGGCTTGCCAACACCTACTGCCCCATGTTTTTCCCAGCTAGACCCCATTTTCTGCTCCTGACTCCCCACAGTAGCCTTGTAGGGGACAAATAAAAACATACCTTGGGAGTTGTCACATCTCTGCTCTAAAGTCCCCAGGGCCTCACGGCTGTTCATAAGATTAAATCCAAACTCTTTGATTCCTTTGTATCTTTCTTCCCCCTAAAGAGCGGGGGCTGCCACATCTAGCCTCCTGATCCTCATCGTGTCTAGCACGGTACTAGGCACAAAGGAGGGGCTCAGTAAAAATCTGTGAGTTGAGCTGAAATACCTGGCTGAACTGAATTCCCTCTCTGAGCACCTTCTCTTCATGCCTTGTGCCTTTCCAAGTTAGTGGAGATGAGGAACGCTTCCTGAGCCACCAGTAAGGCCTTGGCACTCACTCAATTAACCAGGGAGGAACTTGGGAAGCTTTGAAGGTCACTACTACCGCTGGTTAAATGGCCCATCCCCAAGAGACTTGTAACTCTGGCGCTCTGAACAGATTTATGCTTTTTGGTAGAGCTGAGTCATGAATTGATTTGAAGTAAGAAGGAAAAAGAATTCCTGAGAATTGCAGGAAGACAGTGACCTGAATGCAAATCCAAGCTCTACCCCTTCCCAACAGGAAGACATTGGGAAAGTCACTTTACTTCTCTTAGCCCTGGTTTTGTCATCTCTGAAGTGGGCATAATTACCTGCCCCTTAAGGCTGCTGAGGGCATTAAATGACAGCTTTGATGTAAAGTCCCCCACATGAGACCTGGTATCAGTGATGTCTCAGTAAATACCTGTTGATCAAAATTGGAAGAATGACTGTGTACTTTTTCCAAAAAAGCAGGCCCAGAACTGGACTAAGCCATAAAGCTTCCTTTTAACCACAATTAAGCTTTACATGTAGAGCTTGCCAGACTCCATCCTAACCACCCCCTACCACCCAAAGTGTGCACTGTTGGCTGGCCCAGTGGATTCTTCTGAAGGCTACCAATTTTTTGGATGACACTATGTCTTCTAGAAAGAGGGATGGGCCATTTGTCTACAGTGCTGATGCCGGAAGAGGGAGTGATGGATTCAGGTGTATAGCTCAGAAACTGCCACCTACTTCCAGACCCCAGCAGAATGGCTCCTCCTAAGGAGAGGACACATGAGCCCTGACCTATACACAGGCACTTCTGTTTACAGCACGTGGCACCAGGGCTTGTTTTGGCTTTTCAATTTTTAATGATGATGATAATAATAATAAACTCCCAACATGGTGGTGATATAGAAGTTATACATGTACTGGTACCACCACTTGTCTCCCCGTCCTTCTAAAATCTTCAGCTATGCCACAACTAACCTAAGAAACCTACTAAGACCACATGGCATATCAAATTAAACGTAACATATGTGTATGGCTGCAGGTGCCCCATGCAAGTAGAATATTCACCAACCGGCTTATGTTGGTGAAGGTGAGCACAGTCTAGGCCAAAACATGGTCTCAGTTCTCTGCCTCCTACAGAGTGGGCTGTATCTCCTCAACTTCACCTCACCCCTTACAATCAGACACACAGAGCCCAAGGAGGCAATACCACTGTACCCTGTGATTTAGCTCAATTCTGGCATCTAGGCCAGAAAAAGAGATTTGTTCAAGCCAATGAATGAGTAACAAAAACAAAAACCTTACAGTATGACCAGATGCCAGTTGCTCCCAAGTAGAGACAGGTAAGATAGAATAAAATTTAAAAGGGAATCTTTCCCTTTTACTTCCTTTCCAACTTCAGTGACTCCTGAGAAGGAATTGTCTTTGAGTCAAAAAGGCAGAGGAAGGTCAATGAGTATTTACCCAACATTTCTCCTACACTGATGTCAACAGAAACTGTAAGAAAAGCATTCTTGGGGGATCCCTGGGTGGCGCAGCGGTTTGGCGCCTGCCTTTGGCCCAGGGCGCGATCCTGGAGACCCGGGATCGAATCCCACGTCGGGCTCCCGGTGCATGGAGCCTGCTTCTCCCTCTGCCTGTGTCTCTGCCTCTCTCTCTCTCTGACTATCATAAATAAATAAAAATTAAAAAAAAAAAAAAGAAAAGCATTCTTGTCAGGCAAGTACGCTCCATTTGGTCAAATACTTTGTGAATGTCTATTGTGCATCAGGCCATGGATGGAATGCTGAATTTTCCAGGCGAACCCTGTCTCTCCTGTCCCAGTGTGATCATGAGAAGAGGATGGGTATGTCACCATGGCACAGTGTTGCATATCCAGTCTGTCTCACCCACCAGACCTTTCCCATGGCTCCAAGAAAAGAGAAATGACATATACTAAATACTACGAACACTTAAAAATTGTGGCCAAATGTCTGGGTGTGGTCAAATCACAACACACCGGGACAGCATCCTGCAATTCTGAGAACACAGTGAAGAGTTGAGCATTTTGCCATGGGAAGGACCAAACTCACATTTGCCTTGCAGTCAGACCAGTGGTCCATAGCAGAGCCCTTCCAGTTAGTTGCTTTTCTTATAGTTGAGGTCCCTGACTTATGTTTGGATTGATCCTTGCCTTTGTCTCCTGAAAATGTGGTCAAAGGTATTGACCAGTGTCCCTGGCACTGGAGATTCTTTCGGCTTTCCCCTAGGAGAATTTAAGGAAATAATGAAATGCAGCTTAACTGAAAGTCTGCTTAGAATTCAACACACTCCAAGTATCTGCCAAAAAGGGATTGCAGAGAGGCCCAAATCCAACAAATGAAAACTAGGGCTCTTTTATAACACATGTTTCCTCTTGACTTTACGGGGCACTTGGGAAAAACCAAAGCATTTCCTATTTATTTACACATAAAACAATTCATGATCTTTTGAATGTACACAAAACCTTATGGAATCTTTCAAAGAGATTGTGAGAGAAGAGGAAGTCATACTGGCCAATGATAAACAAACTACCAAACCAGTTGAAATTGGTTCAAAGTGTAAGAATGCAAAACTCTGAATGAATTCAGTCCTTAGGCAAAGGATGAGCTCCAAGCCCTACACAGAAGAACAAATGCTCAGACAATAACCAGAAGGCTAAAATGAGGCACTCAGTATCCAATTTTCATTGTTCAGCCTGATCCCCAACTTAGGAAGATAGAAAGCTGCTATAGTCTACAAAGGGCAGCTCCCTTTTATAGACTAACAAGGAAGCCACTGGAAGGCAAGTGACAGACATAACGAATCACCTCCCAGATGGCTGGAAAGCCTGTCCTCCCCCTCTGCCACATTCCCATCACTAAATGGGTGCCTATTCACTGCACAAACATTCAAAGTACCCACTCTGGGCCAGGCACAACACTCAGTGCGGAGAGTACAAGAGTACAAAGTTGAACAACACGTGGTCCCTGCCCTTGAGGATAGCTACAATTGACAGAGCATCTACTGTGTGGGTTCTTAGATACACAGTATCATTTAATCTTTCTAAGAATCCTTTTTTAAAATTAAAGATTATTGGGCAGCCCTGGTGGCGCAGCGGTTTGGCGCCGCCTGCAGCCTGGGGTGTGATCCTGGAGACCAGGGATTGAGTCCCACATTGGGCTCCCTGCGTGGAGCCTGCTTCTCCCTCTATCTGTGTCTCTGCCCCTCTCTCTGTGTCTATGAATAAGTAAATAAAATCTTAAAAAAAATAGAAAATAAATAAATTAAAGATTATTTATTTATTTATTTATTTATTTATTTATTTATTTATTTGAGAGAGAGAGCATGCCAGTGAGAAAGAGTATGAGCAGGGGTGTGTGGGGGGAAGGGGAGGGGAAGAAGGAGAACTCAACTGAGCTGAGCAGGGAACTCAACTTGGAGCTCAATCCCAGGACCCTAGGAACATGACCCGAACAGAAGGTAGCCACTGAGCCACTCAGGTACCCCAATAATCCTTCTAAGAATCTTATGAGCCAGGTAATATTATGTACACTTTATAAATAGAGGACCTAAAATTCAGAGAATATTCTTATCCAAAGTTACAAAATTCATAAGTGGCTGTGTATGGTCTTATCTACTGTCATGCTGTCTCACTCAGGTGAGAAACAAAGTTTTGAGGAGGGAGTGATCACTTTCACATTGGGTTGGAGTGTTTTAAGACCATGGAAAACTCTCAGGCTCCCTGCTCAGTGGGAAGTCTGCTTTTCCTTCTGCCCCTCTACCCTTCTCATGTTCTCTTTCTCAAATAAATACATTAAAAAAAACATGGAAGACTTCATAGAGGAAGAATCATTTAAATTGGGGCTGGAAAGCATGAGTAGGTTTGGATATATGGAGGCTAAGGGGAAGGAGTAAGTGGAAGGAGAGACCTAAGTATTCCAGATAGAGAAGAAAAATGGCATATATATGAGCATGGAGGCATGAAATATGGAAAACACTTAAGAAACAATTTGGCTGGACTGTGTGAGAAGCAAGGGATGAGACTGAAAAGACTGAGTGGGTGAAATTGCAAAAGGCATGAAAAAATGATTAACAGATGAAGAAATGAATGAACAAGCTAGAGCAGCTGTTAGGTACAGATGAGTTTTTAACCTCGGAACCACAATCCTTTCAAAGCTGCCATGTCTCTGCTTTTTTTCCCGTCTCCAGACAATAAGGAAGATTTCAGAGCCAACAATGGGATGCTGGTGTGTGTGTGTACGTATGTGTGTGTGTCTGATATTCGGAAACCATGATCCCAGTAGTTCCTGGAAGCTGGGGACAAGAGCTGCCTTTCCATATAGGACAGTCCATGGCCATGCACCTTGTTCATCATCATCACATCACCATTGATGGGAGCTTTAATTGAACTAAAGATATAACTTTAATTACAAGAGCCTTGAAACACCATTGCATAAATTCTTCTCCAACTGGAAAAGTTTTATTTTTCTGAGCAAAACTATCATTTGGGAATTAAATGTATTTCAAATCACTCTGTGCTGGATGGATGTTGGTATCCATTTTATGGTTAAATGTGAGACACATGTGGCCATAAACACCTATCCATGTAGTATCCCTAAAGATAAAGACAGTAAGCTCTTAAAAGCCATCTCCATATTGCATAATAAGTATTAGCAGATGGAAGTTATTTCTAGATTACATAAATTTTGGTTATGCTAGATACATCATTTGTACAAAAAGAGAACATTTTAAAACAGAGGTATTAATGAATATAATATGAAATGGGCACATCTGCAAATGACTCAGAATGAGTCAAACAAAACAATTCTCTTAAAGGCGTCCATTCTCCAAACTGCCAGGAGAATTAGGCCCCATTGAGTTTTGGATTCCATCTTTTCTCAGCATGAGATAGATTCCTTGCCTTTACTAGTTTGATTTTCTGAAAGATAATTAGATGTACAGTCTAGGTCCGAGAGCCTGGTCTTTGGCCCCATGACCAAATGCCTAAAGTGATTCACCATTCTATGTTGGTCCTTGGCCATCTTTATATTGTTGTAGCCAGTGTACCCAATTTTATTACTTAGAGACAGGATATTCCATGGCTGGATTTTAAGAGCATTCATATAAGAACTCAAAAAAAATCTCATAAGAAATGGTTCTCCTGTGTTTCAATCTTAAACTTACCTACTGTGAAAGTCTGTGATTTTATTATTGCATAGCTTTATAAACTTATACATATGTGTATGGCATAAGCACGAGAATTAGAATCATGAAAAGAGATCACATTTTTTTTCTTTTTGTCTTGAAACCCACATCCTGGTTGATCATAATATTTTTATTTCTTTGATGTTTATTTGCATTACCTTATAAATCTACAAGTGAGAATGGTTTCACTGACAAAAGGCAATATTGAACACCATTTAAAATAGGAAATTAGTTCCAGAACTTATATTTTGAAGAATAGCCAGCTTAAAAAAAATGACATATATGGTACCGATGGACAATTTAAGCATCATATTTGACTTCATCCAGCTACTCATACTCATTTACTCTATGCATTTAGATTGGCTACTTTTTTCAGGTATTCTGATAGCTATTTTTTATAGCTGATCTGATTTGATCATCAAGGAGGCTTAAAACTGAGTAAAGTGTAGGTCTCATACTTACTGAGTCTCTATGGTTTCAGTAACAGGCTAACAAACCACCATGTTCAGATATTCAAAATTCCCTTTCTTTGGTCCTGGCTGACATCAGTAGCCTCAGCCTGGAAGGGATGGCAGAAGGCCAGAAAGCTAGAGACTATTTCGGATAGACCACAAAATGAAAAATCTCCTTGTAGATAATTAAGTGCTGCCTCTATAGTTCTATTTTTTTTCCACTATAATTTTTTAAAAGATTTTATTTATTCATGAGAGACACACAGAGAGAGGCAGAGATATAGACAGAGGGAGAAGCAGGCTCCACGTGGAAAGCCTGATGCAGAACTCAATCCCAGGACCTTTGGTTCATGACCTGAGCCAAAGGCAGATGCTCAGCTACTGAGCCACCCAGGTACCCTGGTTCTTAGTTCTAAAAGGCAGAATTGAAGTGGAAAGAAGACTGCCTGTAGGTATGTTTTCAATCATAAAATCAAACAGTAATTGTGAATCACATGCCCTCTTCAGAAGGACATGAAGGAAGGATCATTGAATGAATCTTGTTCTAAACCATGAAGTTGGGATGCCTTGGTGGCTCAGAGGTTGAGCATCTGTCTTTGGCTCAGGGCATGATCCTGGAGTCCCGGGATCAAGTCCCACATCAGGCTCCCCGTGAAGAGCCTGCCTCTTCCTCTGCCTATGTCTCTGCCTCTCTTTGTCTCTCATGAATAAATTAATAAAATGTTTAAAAAAAACCCATGAAGTTGAAGCTAAGAAGATACTTTATATCTTCATAACAACTCTGCAGATAAAATGGACCAGTTCACAGCAGAATATACAATCTTTTTAAGTGTATATGGGACATTCTCCAGTATAGACTATATACTAGGCTGTAAACTAAGCTTCGGTAAATTTAAAAGGATGGAATCCCGGCAGCCCCGGTGGCTTAGCAGTTTAGCACCGCCTTCAGCCAGGGACGATCCTGGAGACCCAGGATCGAGTCCCAAGTCGGGCTCCCTCTGCCTGTGTTTCTGCCTCTCTCTCTCTCTGTGTCTCTCATGAATAAATAAATAAAATCTTAAAAAATAAAAAGGATGGAATCCATGCAAAGTATGTTCGCCAATCACAATGGAGTGAAATTAGACATCAATAGCAGAAAGTTATTTGGGAAATTCACCAATATGTTGAAATTACACAACACATTCCTAACAAATCTGGATCAAAAAAGAAATCACAAGGAAAATTAGAAAATACTTTGAGATAAATGAGTATGAAGATACAACATGCTGAAACTTACGGTATTCAGGGAAAGTAGTGCTTAAAAGGAAATTTATGGCCATAATCACCTACATTAAATAAGAAAAAAGGTTTCAAATCAATAACCCAGTTTTCCACTTTAAGACAGGAAAAGGAGGAGTAAATTAAACACAAAGTAACTCAAGGGAAGGAAACAATAAAGATTAGAGGTAAAATTAATGAAACAGAGAACAGAAAAATAACAGAGAAAATAAACAAAACCAAAAGTTGGTTCTTTGAAAAGATAAAAAACACTGACCAACATTTAGCCAGACTGAACAAGAGAAACAGAGAAGATTCAAATTACTAAAATCAGGAATAAAGGAAGGAAATAACAATTGACCTTACAGAAGTAATTTTTTAAAAAGATTACAAAGGGGGCAGCCCTGTTGGCTCAGCGGTTTAGCGCCGCCTTCAGCCCAGGGTCTGATCCTGGAGACCCAGGATTGAGTCCCGCCATTGGGCTCCCTGGGTGGAGCTTGCTTCTCCCTCTGCCTGTGTCTCTGCTTCTCTCTCTCTGTCTCTCATGAATAAATAAATAAAATCTTTAAAAATAAATAAATAAAAATAAAAGATTACAAAGGGAATATTAGGAACAATCATAAATCAACAAAGTAGATGACCTAGATGAAATGGACAAATTCCTAGAAATATACAAACTATCAAAACTGACTTAAGAAATAGAAAATTTGAATAGACAAAGCCCAGGTCCAGATGGCTTCATTCTACCAAATGATGAAATAAGAATTAAC
The DNA here is from genome assembly GCF_011100685.1 of Canis lupus familiaris. Lineage (NCBI taxonomy): Eukaryota > Metazoa > Chordata > Mammalia > Carnivora > Canidae > Canis > Canis lupus. Next base: position 105,271,379 of record NC_049260.1, read on the forward strand.
AGCAATACTTCACAACTCTTTCAAAAATGAGATGAGGAGGAAACACTTCCAACTTATTCTAAGAGACCTGCATTACTATGGTACCAAAGCTAGGCAAAGATATCACAAAACAAAAAACCACTACAGACCAATTTCCCTTATAAATACTAATGTAAAAGTTAGCAACAAAATAGAAGCAAAACAAATCCAGCAACGTGTATAAGGGACTATATACCATGACTAAGTGGAATTTACCCCAAGAATGCAAGATTGGTTTACCATAAAAAATACAGACAATATAAAATACCCTGTTAATAGAATAAAGAAAAACCCCATATGATTATTTCAATACATATAGAAAAAACATTTGACAAGATTCAACGTTATTTCATGATAAAAACACTTAATGATCTAGAAATAGAGGGGAACTTCCTCAAACTGATAAAGGGCATCCACAACAAACCCAGAGCAAACATTATACTTAAAGTGAATGCATGAAAGCTTTCCCTATAAGATCAGAAAAAAGGATGCCAGCTATTGCTTCTTCTATTCAACATTGAGCTAGAGGTTATAGCCCATGTAATCAGGCCAGAAAAATAAAAGGCATCCAGGTTGAAAACAAAGACGTGAAATTGTCTTTATTTATAGATGACATAATCCAGTGTGTATAAAATTATGAGGCAATCATTAAAAAACTATTAGAATGGGCAGTCTGGGTGGCTCAGCGGTTTAGCGCCATCTTCAGCCCAGGGCGTGATCCTGGGGACCTTGAATGGGGTCCCATGTCAGGCTCTCTGTGTGGAGCCTGCTTCTCCTTCTGCCTGTGTCTCTGTCTCTCTCTCTTTCTGGTCTCTCATGAATAAATAAATAAAATCTTAAAAAAAACTATTAGAACTGTGATGCCTGGGTGGCTCAGTGGTTGAGCATCTGCCTTTGGCTCAGGTCGTGATCCCAGGGTCCTGGGATCGAGTTCCACATCAGGCTCCCCACAGGGAGCCTGTTTCTCCCTCTGCCTATCTCTGCCTCTCTCTGTGTGTCCCTTATGAATAAATAAATAAATCTTTAAAAAACACTATTAGAACTAATAAATGAGTTTGACAAGGAAGCAGAAATTAAAAAATCAATTGTATCTCTATACAAAAGCTTACAAAGCACAATCTGAAAATTAAATTAGGAAAATAATTCCATTTATAATACTATCAAAAAGAATAAAATACATGAAAATAAATTTAGTACTAGAATTATAAAACCTATACTTTGAATACTACAAAACACTGTTGAAAGAAATTAAAGAAGACCTAAATAAATGGAAACTTACCCTACTGGACTGGAAGATTTAATATAGTTAAGATGTCAACAACCCCAAATTGAACTACAATTTGTTTTTGTTTTTTTTTTTTTGAACTACAATTTGCAGGAACTGACAACCTGATCTTAAAATTCATGTGGAAATTCAAAAGTCCCATAATAGTTAAAGCAGTCTTGAAGAAGGAGAACAGAGTTAAAGGCCTCACATTTCCCCATTTAAAAACCTAGTACATACCTACACTAATCAAGACAGTGTGGAAATGGCATAAGTATATACAAATAGAATAGAATCATGAGTCTAAAAATAAACTCTCACATTTGTAATCAATTGGTTTTTGACAGAGTACAAAGACCATTCAATAGAGAAAAAATAGTCTTTTCAACAAACGGTGGTGGCATAACTGGGGAATGCAGAGAAATGAATTTGGACCCTACCTTAACCATATGCAAAAATTAACTAGAATGGATCAAAGATGTAAATATCAGAACCAAAACTATAAACTCCTAGAATAAGACATAGATGTAAAACTTCCTGACCTTGGATTAGGCAATGATTTCTTAGATATGACACCAAAAAGTACAAATAACAAAAGAAAAATAGATATATTGGACATTATGAAAATTAAAAACTTTTGTGCTTCAAAGAATACCGTCAAAAAAGTGAAAACATAACTCATGAACGAGAGAATACACTTGCAAGTTATATATCTGATAAAGGTATTGTACCTAGAATATAAAAAACAATTTAACAGTGAAAAGAAAAAGAACAACTAAAAATGGCAAAGGAACCAAACAGATAGTTCTCCAAAGAAATATACCAATGGCCAATAAACACATGAAAAGATGTTCAACATCATTAGTTATCAGGGAAATGCAAATCCAAACCACAAGATAGATACCATGTCACACCCACGAGGTCGCTATAGTCAAAATAGTCAGGTAATGACAATTTTTTAAAAGATTTTATTTATTCATTTATGAGAGACACAGAGAGGTAGAGACATAAGCAGAGGGAGAAGCAGGTTCCCTGTGGGGGGCCTGATGTGGGACTCGATCCCAGGACCCCGGGACCACAACCTGAGCCAAAGGCAGACACTCAGCCCATGAGCTACCCAGGCACCCCAGGTAATGACAAATGTTGAAGAGGTTGTGGATGTGGACAAACTAGAATACTCACTGCTGGTAATAATGTAAAATAGTGTAGCCACTTTGTAAAAAAGTCTGGCAGTTCTCAAAATATTGAACAGAGTTATGTCGGGATGCAGCAATGCCATTCCTACTTACATCCAGGAGCAAGGAAAACATGTCCACACAAAATCTTATTCATAGCAGTATTATTTACAATAGTCGAAAGGTGGGAACGATCCAAATTTCTATCAATTGATGAATGGCTAAGTCAAATGTGATCTGTTCATACAATGGAATATTATTTGGCAACGAGAAGAAATGAACTAATGATACAAGCTTCAGTGTGAATGAATCTTGAAAATGTTAAACTAAGTGAGGGAAGCCAGTCATAAAGACCACATATAATTCCACTTATATGAAATTTCAAGAATAGGTAAATCCACAAAGACAGAAAGCATATTAGTGCTTACCTACAGTTAGGGGGAGGTCAGGGGTAGGGACACATGGCTAAGGAATATGGGTTTCTTTTAAAAGTGTAGACATGGGGCAGCCCAGGTGGCTCAGCGGTTTGGTACCGCCTTCAGCCCAGGGCGTGATCCTGGAGTCCCGGGATCGAGTCCCACATCGGGCTTCCGGCATGGAGCCTGCTTCTCACTCTGCCTGTGTCTCTGCCTCTCTCTCTCCCTGTGTCCCTCATGAATAAATAAATAAAATCTTTAAAAAAATAAAAGTGTAGACATGTTTCTGTAATTGACTGTGGTATAGTTGCACAATTCTGTGAATATACTAAAACCCACAGAAATCTACACTTAAAATGGTTGAAATGTATAGTTATGTGAATTATATATATTTTGAAAAGATTTTGTTTATTTGAAAGAGATTTAAAAAAAAGAAAGAGATAGCAAGCCAGTGAGCACAAGTGGGGGGAGAGACAAAGGGAGAAGCAGGTTCTCTGCTAAGCAGTGAGCCCGATGTGGGGCTTGATCCCAAGATACTGGGATCATGACCTGAGCACAAGGCAGACGCTTAACTGACTGAACCACCCAGGTGCCTGTGAATTATATTTTAATAAAGCTGTTACTAAATGAAAGGACCAGTTCATCAGCTCATATTTAAAATGAGGTTCCAGGGGCACCTGGCTGGCTCAGTCACAAGAGCATGCAACTCTTGATCTTGGGGTCACGAGACTGAGCCCCATGTTGAGTGTAGAGATTACTAAAACAATAAATTTATCAATTAAAATAAATAAAATGAGATTCCATAGAGACCTGTATTGATAAAACATTCTTTACACAGAGGAAATTATCAATTCTCACTGGCCACATTATATGAACCAAAGATAACCGCTGGTACAAGTTGGTTAGACCTGTTGGTCATTTCTTACTGGATTTTTCTGTGAATAAATTTATACTTTTTAAGCTAAGGTTGTAGGTTTTTTAAAACCGACCTCTTCTTTATGGAACGTCTCCAATTTTTGGCTTGCCAGCAAAGCTGACTATGAGTTTTGTATGTCTTGGTCTAAGGAAAAGAGGAGTAAATACTAGAACAGATCTGTTTTATGTTTTTACAAAAGTCCAGGATGATCAAATTAATTTAGTCATATCACCCCACGCACTCCGTTTGCCTTCTTATCTTTACCTTCTCTGTGGGGAGAACGAGAGTAATGAGGCTCCAGGGTTGGCCAGCAGAGCATAGCATGGTTAGAACAACCAGTTTTAGGCCCTTAGTGCTGAATGCTGGTCATTACCCTTTTGTTGACCTCAGCACTGGCTGAAGCAGAGTCTGTGGGTCTCTGTGGGCTGCTGAATGAAAGGCTTCCATGGCACAGATAAGGCTTTCTTCCATGAGGTAGAAAGAGAGGTGGCACAGCAGAGGCTACTATTGATAGTTTTGTGGCTTTTGGAGCCAAAAAGGCATGAGTTTGACTCAGCTCAACCACTTATTAGTTGTGTGACCTTGAGACATTTACTTAATCTCTCTGAACTTCATTTTCTCCATCTGTAAAATGGGGGTTATGGTATCACAAACCTTTCCTAGGGTGCTATAGAGATAAATGTGGTAATACTTAGGCCAATATTAGCATGGAGAGATGTTCTGTTTCTGACTACTACTATTATTGTTGTTACTATTGCTGCCAGAATAAGATTCACTCCCACATTCATTGGGAATCTTTGTAACATGCAATTCTCGAGCATACCAAAGACCTACAAGAAGCCAGGCTCACTCACAAGCACACAATTTAAAATTTAGAGTTGGTCTGCAGGGATAATGAATAATTCTAAATGTATTATTTTAGCTGGGGCACTGGGACCAAGAAGAGAGCATGGGCCCTTTACCCTGGCTGCCTGCTCAGTCTCCCAGAACCAAGATTATGCAGGTTTCCAAAGCTACCTTCAGGATAAGCTGTCCAAACCAACTGCCGCCCCAGCAAATGATAGACTAGGATGTACTTAGGCCAGATGGTCATGGAGCGCAAGAATGCACTGCGGATCAATAATTATAGCTCTCAAGTGGAGCAGAGGAGTGAATTACTTGAACACCATGTGCTCTTCAGCCCCTCCTTTTTGGGCTCAGGCTCAGGCACCCAGAGGAATTATGATTCATGAGAAAGATATGGGGAATCTATATGTACACACAGAGAGGGAGGAAAGGGGTGCCTGGCTGGCTCAGTTGATAGAGCGTGTGATTCTTGATCTCAGGGTCATGAATTTGAGCCCCACATTGGGCAAAGAGCTTACATTAAAACATAAAAGGATTGAAGAGGGAGGGAGGGATGGGGGGGGAGGAGAGGGAGAGAGAGAGAGAGATAGAGAGAGAGAGAGAGAAAATTATCCCGGTATTTCAACTCAACTGGGTTGAGCACTGTTATTTTAGCCCTTCTGCATGCCACTTCACCCCCAAAAGGCAAAAGGCTGGAGAGGCTCTAATCTATCGTTGCTGAGGTTATTCTGATTCTGAGCATCAATTCCATGGGAAAAGTTAAAGGTCATCAACAAATGTTTATCAGCTATATGTGTTGGCCCATTGAACAAGGTGATCGTGGAAGTGTGCTTTGTTATCAGAAAGATCTGGGCTCCGATTCTAGCTCTGACTATCTGTTGACCTTGGGCAAGTTACATAACCCTCTGAGCCTCAGTTTTCTCTTCTATAAGAGCTGACATTAAAGCTGACCTTGTAGGATTATAAGAAGGATTTAATCAGATGATGAATTTGAAACCTATTTGTAAATCACAATCTGCTAGTTGGTGGTAGTGATGGTTGCTGTATACAGAATAGTGGATATAAGTGTTCAGGGAAAGAAAGAGAGTCATGGAAGGCTGAGGTCATCAAGAATGACCTTTGTAGAGGAGGTGGGTCTTGAAGTATTGGGAGGCATTAGGGCTGGAGAACAGAGGACACTGCCAGCAGATGTAATGGTCTGAGCAAAAGTAAAGAGGTGGTAATGAGACTGACATGTTCAGGCAAAAGATGCACATTTATAGCTCATTTATAGCTATGAAAATTTCCAGAGGACACTGTGGGATCATTAGCAAATCCATGGTCTCATGATCTGAGTTCAGGGTTAATAGGCAGCATGGCCTGGGGGGCCTGAAATCCCAGGCAGCATAGTCCTCACTGCAACTTGACTCCAATGCTGAGCTGCATGCACAGGCTACAGGGCATGGACATTTGTGACTTCCTGGCTAAGGTGTCTAACTCCTGGGAGTGCCTGCCACTGAGACCCTGACATGGACCAGAGAGCAAGAGAGAAGATGTAAAGCTAACAAGAAAATAAGAACTCATCCTTTAGCCACTGGAAAAGCGTGTTGCTTAAAGCAACTGGATTCCTGATTGAAACACTCCAACGGGGGATGAGGAAGTGCTTTGGAAAGTACAAAGTGATTAAATGAAGCAAATCTATACATTCACAGACACACACAGACACACACACACATAATTAGCATAATTACCAAAATAAGAAAAGGTTCATCGTTGGAAAAGAACAGCACAATGTGATGTATTCTCTTAAAATTCAATACTCCTCTAACCTTGCCCTTTTAATTTTACAAATGCTGGATGTGTTTTATGTTTGAAAATTCATTTGGAAACCATTGAGGTCATCATTTGGATAGGCTTGTTTTAATTCATATTCCCCCTGATGTTTGCCCTTGTGAGCAGAACAGACATGGTGAAGGCAGGATGGATTTATACACATTGTGGTGGGCCTTTTCCAAGAATAATAAATTCTTTGGTTTCCAAAACATTTAAGATGAACTGATACACCCTACATGGGGACCTGGTGACCTGGTTGGCTCTATCCATATTCCTCCAAATGACTCAGTGATGTTTTCAGCTTTTCTTGCCCTCATGTTGTCCCTCAGTGCCCTTGATTTTGTTAGCTTTTCAATATTTTACGCTTCTCTGTGCAGTTTATTTATCTGCAAAACAGAAATAATAATGGTACCTACCTCACAGTGCTGTTGGGAGGATAATTAATTGCTCCATGTCAAATGCTTAAAACAGTGCCTGGTACAGCGTAAGCACTCAAAAAGTGAGCCATTATTATCTTGCTAAACCTATCACGCTCTCTCTCTGAATGGCATTCTGGCATCTGCCCATTTGCCCGAGGTGGAAACACCAACCTTGCCCTTGACTACTCTTACTTCCTCATCCTGCCACATCTGAACAATCAGGCTGTTGATTCTTCTTTTTAAGATTTATTTATTTATTTATTTATTTATTTATTTATTTATTTATGAGACACACACACACAGAATCAGAGATGTAGGCAGAGGGAGAAGCAGGCTCCCCACAGAGAGCCTGATGTGGGACTTGATCCCAGAATCTGGGATCACGCCCTGAGCTGAAGGCAGATGCTTAACCACTGAACTAGCCAGGCATCCCTGTTGCTTCTTCTTAAAGATTTCTTCCTCATGGAGATTTCCAAAATGCAATTCTGACCAAGTAATAATTCTCCCATAACTTGTACTCTCTCATACTCCCAACTTACACACACACACACACATACACAGAGTAGCCAACCAGAGTGCCACCTTCCACGTCTTGTCAGCATTCCCTGCAGTATTACGTTGAGAAGAATTACGAGGTCACATCTGGGCCCTGTGCAGTGGGGTGCCATGATTGATGATCAATGTCTGCCATAGGAGGAGTGGTGGCTGGGGAGGCCGATGAGCCGTATGTTGTCAATTTGTAGACCCTGCCACAGGATCAAGGCCAGGCTCTTTAACAAGGCATAGAAGGCTCTCATGATCTGACCCCTCACCAATCTTCCAGCCTTACCTCTGTCCCTGTCTGCTCTGGCCACACCGAACTGCATACTGTTCCCAGAACCCTCATGTTCTTTCTCACCTCCACGTCTTATCACATACTATCCTCTTAGTATACAATGCTCCCCTCTTTCCACCTGACTCCTACACACTGTTTAAGACTCAGCTTACTTTCTCACCACCCCAGTCTGGGTGTGAAGCTTTTCCTTTGTCCTTCCACAGCTCCTGGTGCACGTTGCAATCAGTGTTTAACCACATCACATTATAATTATCTGGTTAGGTGTCTGTTGTCCCCGCCTCCCTTCACCGCTCCCCAACCAGCCCAGGAATGTCCATGGGCAGGTGCTGTGCTTGTTCATTTTTGTATGGCCAGAGTCACACAACCAAAACTTACCAAGCACCAGTCATGTGTCAGTTCTGGGAACTGGCTGACTTCAAACTGATAAATGCTAGAGTGGGTATTAACACAGCAGTCTGTCTGGGGCAAGACTTCACTGAGAAGGAAGCTATATCTGAACTAAGTCTTAAAGGTACAAAAAGGGAAACCATTACAGGCTAATGGACCAGTGTGTGGAGTATTAACAACAGCCACCAGTTATTGGAACCCACTAATGGTGTAGGCCGTGGGCTGAGTGCTTTATGGATACTATGAAGACACTTATAAAGGCTAGAATGGGTAAGCTTAAAGAGCAGAATGGAAAGTTCAGGAACAGTGAGAATTTCAAGGTTGTTGGAACACAGGATGGGGCAAGGGTTAGTGGGAGCCAAGGTTAAAGAAATGAATTGGGGCTAGATTAAGAAAGGCTGGGCTGACAGATCTGGCTTCCTTACCCCTCATTCATGCTCAGAATCCAAGGAGAGCCAGGAGAATGCCCGTCAGATTGCAAGCTGGCTAGTAGTCAGTGGGAAGGCTACCACCTCTCTTTGAAGGCAAGCAGACTAATTTTCATTTCTTAAGCCAAACTTGGTTCTAAATCCCCGTGGGGTGCTGAAAATACTGGTTGAGCCTAAAGTGTGACTTGTGTATTCAGGGTCAGGGAGTCCTAGAACAGAAATGCACATGATTTCCACAGATGCTGTCTAAATCATTACCACTGACCCAAACAAATCCATCCATTCTGCTCTACCATTCCACATGAAGTGGCGTGTGGGGAGAAGGAAAGCTAGAAAAAAAAAAAACTAAATGGAGAGAAAAATTCATGGTTCCACGCTCCAAACAGCCTAAGTCAGAAAGATATTAGTGCAGAAAGGTGCAATCTCTGGATGCTGAAACGAGGAAGAACTCATGGGCCTGCAGACACAAAGTCCCCAAGTTCCTTGTCATTACTGACTCAGCCTTTCAGGGCTGTGTGTCATAGACCGGTTCAGAACCCTACAGAAGCAGAGCATGGACACTCCTAAGTGCCACTGCATACTTGTATAGAAAATCTCTGGGGTGTTTGGGGGACTCGGTTGAGAGTTTGCCTTCAGCTCAGGTCATGATCCCGGGGTCTTGGGATCGAGCCCCAGGTCAGGTTCCTTGCTTAGGCGGGATTCTGCTTCTCCCTCTGCCTCTGCCCCTTCCCCAACTTGTGTACTCACTCTCTCTCTCTCTCTTCTCTCAAATAAATAAATAAAATCTAAAAAAAGAAAAAAAAGAAAGAAAACCTCTGATTCCCTGATCGAACCACATTTTGGGAGAACCTCATTCCTTGGACCTCTAGCAATTGGTGCTATATGTGAGTATGAGTAATATGTTGCCTCCCCACACAAACAAGAAAGAAATGTTGAAAAGGAGAGTGGGGGTGTGTTCCAAATTTAGCTTTCCTTCCAACCTCTGCCCATATGGTCGGTGGTTAAAAAAGTGATTACCAAGCCAACAAAATGTAACCTGATATTAGGAGTTCCAGTCTAACTCTGAGAAACCAGGGTTAATACCAGCATGTGGTATTCATTGGTCATAATGCTGCCTGATATGGGGAGACTGGACGCTGAAAGCAGTCCTCACCCCAGGGCTCCACAACCTGGCCTACAAGACTCCCATCTTGTGCAATGGGACTGATGAGATTTCCAGGGGTTAAGTAGAGAGATTTCAGTGAGAGCCCATCAACCTCAACAGGGAATGAGGGGTTTTGAGAAAAAAGTTTATGGATCTGGTTAACAGCTTCCAAGTTAGGAAGTTTCCAAGTCTAGGATTCTAAAGGAATCCTAGATTTCAGAGTAACTGAAAATGAGGGGCTCTTGCATTTTCTAGCATAACTTAGGAAGAGAGAAACTTTCCCTCACTCATAGGTGGACAAAGCTATTGAATTAAGCCTAGATAAGGATGATAAAGGAAGGAAAACAAATCTTCCAAAGTATCCCTTCAAGCTATACTGGTAAATGTTTCACAAATGGCTCTAAAAGAAAAGCATGCATGTCAGATCAATTTTTGATGGAATATAGGATGTGGAACACACAATGTCCAAATAATAAAAAAATAGACAATACTCATTATAAATTCTATATAGCCAATTGATTCTCACAGAATCCTTCCATCAATTTTTGCCAGGCTCTTATATCGGTAGCCCAACCAGGGTGGTGACTGACAGGTAAGTGTAGTTCCTGCAAGAACACTGGCTGATACATTGATTTACATTAAGGAACAAAAATGAATCAACAAAGATATATGTCAGAATCTCATTCCTCCATCAGTGATGGCAGTGACTTCTCTGCTAGATTGGATAACAGTTTTTGAATACTGAAGAATGGACTCTCAATGTTTTGTGCCTCTCACAATGTAATGGCTATGGAACAAACACGATTTCAAGTTTAATCCACACTGCTAAAGTCTTCCTATCACTTCCTTAAGTCTAGAGTCTAGACAGTCAAAACAATAAATCGAGCCCTGATTTATAGTTTTTGCTGCTTTCTGTGGAGTAAATATTTCCTACACAGTCAATATTAAGCTACTGATGTGATGCATCCGGAGACATAGCAGCACACCACTGCCCTCACCCCCCATTTCAACTACTGCTTTTGGGTCTGTTCCACCATTGGCTCCAACAGGAAGGGGAGACAAGGCAGAGACACAGACAGCAGGCTACTCCTCCCTTCTCAGAGTGGGGTCTGCTGCTCTCCTAATTTTTTTGCCAATCTGTGAGGAGACAAGCACAGAAATTGAAAGTAAGCACTTAGTGATTTTTTTAAAAAAATTATTTATTTATTTATTCATGAGAGACAGAGAGAGAGAGTCAGAGACATAGGCAGAGGGAGAATCAGGCTCCCTGCGGGGAAAAAACTCAATCTCAGGATCCCAGGATCACAACCTGAGCCAAAGGCAGACGCTCAACCACTGAGTCACCCAGGTGCTCCAGCACTTAATGATTTTTATAGCAATTTCACAGAGAGATTTTTTTAGGACCATTGAGTCTCCTAATTAAAAACTGTGGCTTATATTCTGTAGGCCTTTTTGTGATTTCTTTTTTGTAGTAGTTCAATTTTATTATGTTTTACAAAACTATCGGTCCATGACAGGTTCAGGAGGAACAAATCTCCCCACCCCCGCCACCTCCCAGTCCTTCAGTCCAGATAACTTAAGATGCACTGGTCTATTCTGTGAAGCCAGGGTCAGAAGGAACAGAGTGGTATGGGAGAAGGGCATGGCCCAGACAACCTTGGTATTGACCATCCCGCCATTCAGGCTAACCATTCAGAGCTGAAGGAGGGGCTGTAGCCAGTTTGCTTTTCTAACAAAGGGGCAGGAAGGCTATAAGCCTGTAAATAATTGGGGAGAAATGAGAATTGGGGTTCTAGAGCCTGTGAGTGACAGACAGGATGTTGAAAGGAGCTACTTCCTGGAAAAATCTCTGTCATTCCTAAGGATCCATTTGTGTAGGAAAATAGTTGCAGAAAATCATAATTGGTGACATGTGCTCAAATATGACCAGAGAGGGTAACTTCTCCATTTCTCTTTCCTCCCCCCAGCCGAAAAATTGCCTCACTGGTTTGTTCTACCATCTTGGTTCTCTTTTGCTCTATGTGCGTGATTGAATCATCATAAGACCACAGCATCTCAGAGCCATTCAGGACCATGGAAATCAAGAGCCCTGCTCACTATCTGACATCCTACTCCACCCTCACCCAGCCAATCTTTCTGATAGATGGTTATTTAATCTCTAGTCAAATATCTCCAGAGTCAGAAAGCTCATTGTTCCCTAGAGCAATCCATGCCACTGAGAAATAGCTTGAAGGGTTAGAAAGTTCCCCTTTTGTCAAGTGAAAACATATCTCCTGGTACATGCCATGTATTGGTTCCAGAACCACCTTCATCTTCTACACGCAAGACCTCAAAATATTAGACGACAACATTCACACTCCCTAATTCTTTTCTTGCATAGACTAACCATCACTGCTTCTTCTCACTATCTTTCCACTAACCCTGTTTGCAGATTCTTCACCATCCTCCTCACTCTCCTCAAGAGGTACTCTAGGCTCCATGATGTGTCACACAGCATGTCCTGTCCACTTCACTATTGACTGGAGCTGGAATCACCTGTATCTTTGCTCACAATTTCAGCTGCTAGAAGTCAAAGTCTACTTTGAGGAAGCTAATTAAAGAAGCAGTGAGGTTAAAACCTACCAAATATTAGGCAAAAGGAAGCAAATGCTGAAAAGTAAACATAGCATATGGATAAACGAAATATTTATTGAACATCTACTAAGTAACAATGACAAGGCAAGGCGGGGGAGGGTTACAGAGGTTGGTGACCAAGAGCTGATTAGGTGTATACATACAATGAAAAAGACTTGCTTTCTACCCTCCATGGAACTCATTGTTAGTCTAGGACAGTACTTTGTTCTGAAACCCATCCCGAAGTTGCTAATGAAATTGCTCCCCACTCTGGCATAGACTCTTCTCCGACACCAGAATTTACAGAATAGCCTCTACTGATTTTTATTTATCCGGTAATTATATTATGGCTTAAGATCACCAAATGAGCTACAAATTAAGAGATTCTGTCTGCAGTGGTCTCCCATTGTCACCTTAAAGGCTTACTTACCCTCACTCATACCCATTAGGATTGTTTAGAAAAAAATCAAAAGGAAGTTTTTTAAAAATTCCATAAGTATATTTAGAAATGTTAAGAACCATAAGTGCCGGGATCCCTGGGTGGCGCAGCGGTTTGGCGCCTGCCTTTGGCCCAGGGCGCGATCCTGGAGACCCGGGATCGAATCCCACATCAGGCTCCCGGTGCATGGAGCCTGCTTCTCCCTCTGCCTATGTCTCTGTGCCTCTCTCTCTCTCTCTCTGTGACTATCATAAATAAATAAAAATTAAAAAAAAAAAAAAAAAGAACCATAAGTGCCATGGATCATCTTACTGGATCATTAAACATTTCATAGCCAGGTATGTACGTAGGCAGATACTATAACAAGCTCTCCTTTCAAAAAAACTAACCAAACAGGAAAAAAGGAAAACAACCAAATAAAAACGTGCCAGTAACTTCATTCCTACTGAAGAAAACTGGAAATCTCCTTGCACCTGACCCAGGCAACTAAGGGGGAGAAAAAGATAGTTGGCTACACCTTTTTGCCATATTAACCAAAGTTCAAGGACAGCATGGTCTGAATTGGAGACAGAGACCTGAGGATTTGTGTGCGCGTGTGTGTGGATGTGTGTGCATGTGTATGCGTAGTTTCAGGGGTTTCATGGAAGGTCAGCAATTGCAAAGCATCTGGTGGCTTTGAGTGCCTCCTCCTGTCAGAGGAGGACGTCAGGCTGGTTTCCTAACTCATCTCCATGTGTGACCACTGGGACTGGTGGCACCTGACACCTTTGGTCTCTGTCTTGCTCTGCAGGGTCATGATCCCTTGTTATACTGGGCTCCTCTGATGTGGCTCATGCAAGAGATAATTGCACAGGTTTCATTAAATGTCACATCTTTCTCTCTTTCTGAGATGGTATTTCTCCTTGAGGGGGAACACTTCCCAGTCGATGGTGTACACCTCTGCTTTTCCAGATCCCTTGTGAATGTTATCTTCCAGGAAAGGTTTCAGCTCAGCTAGAGGCTTTGGGCTTGCTACCTTCCTGCTGGTTCTTCTTTCAATTTTCTATCAACTAAGTGTTGAACCTCTCCCTCCCATTCCCTTCTATCACACTAGATTACCACAATTTGGGCGAGGCTGTCACTAAGTTGGCCAACATGGCTTCATCCAGAGAAAATCAATCTCACCATTTAGGCAGATTCATATATTCAACAGTTTCCTTTTAATTTGAAACTGATCATAAGCTGTAATATAATGGCCACAGATTGTTTGCACTCCCCTCTAACACTCCCCTAATTCTTAGAGTTTCATGGAATGTCCACCAGCAAGTGTAACTATCATAGAGTTACCCTTGATGAAAGCCTCCTAGCCCAATAGCTCAGGCAGGAAAGTATCACAGGTCAGTAAGCCTAGAAAAGTGAACCCCCGAATATCTCACAAATAACAACACACTCCTTAAAGCATCTCAAGTTATGGTAACTTTATGGAAAGTTTTTAACCTTCCCTTACTCTCATCTATCACCAGCTTACCTGTACTCATTCCCTAGGTGATGCTAAAGCATGGAGAAGGGCCTTTTCTGGGTACACTTATTGAACTGGGCATATAATATCACTCACTGTTACAGCTCACATCAAAATCCATCTCTGTGAGCCATGAAAACTGCACAAAGCTCTGAGCTGAGGTGGAATTGGCTGTCTTGTCAATGTATTAGTAAGAACCACCTTGTCTGTATCCGTGTGGAGAGTGCTATGATAGTAAGCTTTGCTTCCTTCAGCTTCCCTATGGCATTTGTTCTTGAAAAGATCAACGCATGAAAGCAGATTTCTTAGAGCTAAGAGCAAGATAGAATGGGGAAGAAAAATCACAGGCCCTTTCTTGACCTTCCCAACTCATCCACCCTTGCTCTCACTGTCCCACTAACACCAAAGAAAACAAAACATAACTAGCTGTGATTCTTTCAAGATGTAGGTGACTACCACTGTTGTGACTGTGGTTACTTGCACCACTCAGCAGACATATTTGTCATTGTTGAAATGCCTTCTCACTGGTCTGGAAACAAGTTAATGAGTAACTGAAAAGGCTATCTTGGGGATGGAGAAGGAGCATATTATAATGAAAATAGTTGGCCAGAACATTGGGGACTTAATTTCTAATTTTAGCTACAGGCTTTTGGCAACTATAACTTACAACCCAATGGTACTAAACAGTATTAACAATATTACCCCAAATGAGAAACTGCTTTACAGTTTATAAAGTACTTTTATGTCCTTTATCACCTGTGTTTCATTCCACAACTTTTGAAGTTGGCAAGTCTGGAAATTTTTTTAAAAGATGCATTTATTTAAAAAAAAATGTATTTATTTATTTGAGAGAGAGAGAGAGAGAGAAAGCAAGAGAGTGTATGAGTTGGAGGAGGGGCAGAGGGAGAGAGAGAATCTCAAGCAGACTCCCCGCTGAGTGCAGAGCCCAATGTGGGGCTCAATCTCAGGACCTGAGATCATGACCTGAGCCAAAATCAAGAGTTGGATATTCAACAGATGGAGCCACTCAGGGGCCCCTGCAGGTCAGGAAATATTTTATCATTTTTTCAGAGGAGGAAACTGAGTCTCAGAGGAGCTGAGTGACTCTGTCCAAGGCCACAAGACTGTGTGTTTGACTCTGTAGATGAAATGCTCTTCCTTCCTTGAATGTCTCAAGCATCAGCAACCTGAAGTAGAAAGGTATCGCGTTCATCCATCACACAGGCTCCACCTCACAGTGAACGGCACGAGGTCCTCTTAACTGGGGTCACATGTTTGAGGGACTGACATCACAAGAAAGAAGGTAGGAGGGAGTCACTACAAGATGCTGCTTGGGAACTCCAGGAGCGGGTTACTTAGCGAGAAGCAAAGGGTGCAGAGGAAGTAGGATTGTCAAACTATAGAATACATTTTGGGAAAACTGCCATAATTTACTCCTAGACTTATGACCAGTAGGGTAGTATAAATAGATATATTACTGTGTCCACATGTATTTTGATCTCTGAACAGGACTCAACAACTTTCCCATTAAAAAAAAAAAAAACCCAGGACATGTCATTCCTCTACAAACTTTCTACTGATGCTTGGGCCTGCAATGTGATTTGTTCTAAAACATTCTAACCTTGCAGATGTCACCCGTGAGAAAAGGCCCATTATAAAGTTCCTCCGTCGGTTTTATCCTTCTCACCAAACCAACCCATTAAAGAATTTCATCAGACAATGTGGCTACCGGCCTACGTTATGAAGGTCTGACTCGACAACTCAAAAGAGCTAAGCCGTCCAAGTGTCCTTCCCCTTCACTATGTGTGCAGGCTCGCAAAGGTCAGAATATAAGGTTACATTTGAGGCACTAAGAAAATGAATGAAAATCACTAGCCTAAAAAAAAACATGTCCTAAATGCTATTTTTTTTTTAGTTGTTCTTTTGCCTCCAGATGGTAAAGGAACAGCGAGGAGGAAATATTGAGTGTGGAGACCCATGGGGCCCACAGCTGTGAGTCCTAATACCCCACCCCCAGCACTGCTGGGGCAGAGCGGACAGCTGCTTCTCCTCCTGACACCTGGACACGACCGCGCAGGATGGCAAGAGAGACCTGCCCTGGCCCAACTTCACCTCCCCCCTGACTCCCAGCCAGCGAGGGATCCAGTGGCAGCTTTTCTCTTTGCGGTCCCCACACCAACACAGTGAAACTGAAAGTTTCTTGAGGGTGAACAGTACCACAAGAAACATCTGTTTAAACGGGGAAGAAACACCCATTTGGCTTTAATATTGGTACAAGTTGGGGATCCCTGGGTAGCTCAGCGGTTTGGCGCCTGCCTTTGGCCCAGGGCGCAATCCTGGAGTCCCGGGATCAAGTCCCGCGTCGGGCTCCCTGCATGGAGCCTGCTTCTCCCTCCTCCTGTGTCTCTGCCTCTCTCTCTCTCTCTATCATAAATAAATAAATCTTTAAAAAAATATTGGTTCAAGTTCTAAGCCCAATATGTGCTTCATGAAGCTACCTCCTCAGCTCGCCACCAACCGGCTGGAGCCACTGTCCTCCCATGTGGCAACCAGCAATGTGTTTATCTTCTACAGCCTGTTCCCACTTTCTTCATGCAAGGAACTAGGCTTCCACAGCATCCGTGATCACTTCCCCTTGTCTTTGACAACTAGCTTGAGTTAATATTGTCTTCTTCCTTTTTTTTCTTTTTGGATTTTATTTATTTATTCATGAGAGACACAGAGAGAGAGGCAGAGACACAGAGAGAGAGGCAGGTTCCCCATGGGGAGCCCAATGCAGGACTTGATCCTAGGACCTCGGGATCGTGACCTGAGCCGAAGGCAGATGCTCAACCCCTGAGCCACCAGGTGCCCCATATTTTATTTTTCTGACTTGCAGTGATAGAGATCTTAGGCTCACCAGATTATTCAGGCTATACCCACAGAATAGTGCAAGCTCTGGAGCAAGAACAAGCCCAGGGAGGCAGGGGGTGAGGGAGTGGTAACAGGTATCCCTGAGATGGGTGTTTCTTACTGGGTTGCTTTGTAAGCCTGTTTCAATTGTGCTTCCAAGAGCAGGTGTGTGTGCGTGCGTGTGTGCGTGTGCGCGTGTGCAGGCATGCACCTATATGAGTACAGGCACATGTGTGCATGGTTTTCCATGTGGGTGAGAGTCAGGACTTGGCGGAGAGGGGGAGATGCTTAAGATGCTTAGTCATCATGTCTTGGCTAGGGACACCTGGCCAGAGCTTGCAAAGCTTCTCAGGAATCAGCCGCAGCCAAAGCACCAGGAGTAGCCAGCTTCCCAAACAGCTTACAATAAGAGCTTTGACAAGGTGGGTAACTGGGAACGATGCTGATGGCAGCCGGGCAACAAGACGGTCCATTTATTGCACCAGCTCCACCGCGGATGGTCTGTCTTTGGGAGGGAGTCTGAACACGGTGTTCAGTGCAAAAGCATTTTCTAACTTATGGGCTAAATTCTACCTTTGCAGAAAATATGTGCCGAGCTAGGGATGCTGAGAAAGCCAAAGAGCTTCAGAGGTTTGGGATTAATAATAGCAGTCCCCCAATTGTCATAAATATCTGTAGAACTCAACAGGTTGCAAAGCACTTTTACACTCATTGTCACCTTTGTTTTCCACCACTCATTGAGGTTGGGGAGGATGCGTATCCCCCACATTACAGTTGGAGAAACTGAGGCTCAGAGCACTACATAACCTGCTAAAGGTCTCACTGTGAGTAAATGTGCTAGAACTGGAACCCAAGTGTCTTAATCTATCCTATGGGTCACCAGGCCTCAGGCCTCTTTTGTACTTCCTCCAACACTTGGCTCATTGTGGGCCAGCTTAGTGGCTTCTTAGATGCTTCAAGTTTGAAACCTAAATGCCATAAGTGCTCAATTGGAAGGCGGTAAGGGTTGCAAACACATCACCTAGGGATCTTGTTAACCTGACCTATGATTCAGCAGGTCTCGAGGTGGGCCCTTAGAGTCTGCATTTCTAGCAACTCCCAGATGATACAGACATTACTGGTCCACGGGTCCCACCTGGAGTAGCAAGAGGTACTGAGGATACTGCTGAATGTTGGTTACCTGGTCTTAAACTAATACAACAAGCTAATTCTAAGCAACGTCTGCAGGCTCTTTGAGCTTCCAGAGGTCAGCAGTAGCAGTAACAGACCAGTTGTTGTACTAGTAGGTAGCATTTTTTGAGTGCTTACCAGGTGCTAGGCACCTTGCCAAATGCTTTGAATGGATGATTTCATTATTATTATGATGATGTTATTGAATTGCCACAATCATATGTAACAGAGAAAAACAAAGGGAAACCTACAAGGTCAGAAGAAAACTCTAATTATGATGTCCCCCAGACTCCAATAAGCACCCTGCCAGGTACTAAAGCCAAATCAATGAACACGATTACAGATTGCCAGCACTAGAATGGCCCATGAGGACTGGGCATTCTCTTGGTTTTGCAAATGGAGACTGACTTTCCAAAGGAGGAAGGGGCTTGCCCTAGGACACATGGGAGTTAGAAGCAAAGTCAGGAATAGAGGTGTCCTGCAAGAAGTGAGCCAGGGCAGCCAGCCAGTAGGACCACTCATTGGTTATGGTGTAAAAGGTCTGTTCTGGGACAAAAGGGAGATAAAAGAGGGTCTGAACCTCCTCTGAGCCTGGTGTTTTGTTTTTGTTTTTTTGTTTTTCATTTTTTATTCCCAAGTTGTGTTTTGGAGGAAAAAATGTGAAAGTTCTAAGTGAGATGGCAGTAAACGCACATGGTGTTCCAAGTCTGGTTGACTAAGTGGATGTTGATGAATCACTGGGACCAGATGGCATCTACCCAGATTTGGGGTAAAATTGTGTAACAGCTGACCAAAGTATATAGCCTGCCGTTCCAAAGAGCTATTGTGCCGTGAGCCTGGCAGATTGCCAACAAGTCTCCTCTCCATGAGAAGCATTTCAAAGGAGACTGAAGGAGCTCCAGGCCAGTAGGATCACTGAACATGTTACACAAGTGTAACCTATTGGGAGTAAGGCATCATTTTTCCTGTAAATTAAATTACCCACCATTTGTGTAGGTGTTTTACAGTTTACAAAGCACTTAGGGTTAATCATGCCTAACTAATTGACCAGAATTCTTTGAGAGGCTAAATGTGCTAGTGGACAAAGGGAAACCAGTGAATATAATCTATTTAGGTTTTGAAAAGGCCCTTGACAAGGTGCCCTACCAAACACTGCTGAAAAAAGTTAAGTCACCATGGCATCGTGGAGTGGTGTTTTGCAATGGACCGGGAAGTGGCTTATAGGCAGAAAAGTGAGAGGAGGGCTAGGCAGGGACATTTTTGGAGAAGTATGAAAAGTGGTGTGTCCCAAGGATTAATGCTGGAGCCAGTTAATATTTTGGTGAATCATCTGGGCAACCTTTAGATGACTGGAAGCTTTTCTGGATAGCGAAGAGCAGAACAGATTTCAGCCTTTTTACAAAAGTCTAGATGAGCAGAGAAGGAAGGATCAGAGTAGAGTTATTCAAAGAGTAGTCTCTGAAATCTCACTGTGTGGTTCTGAATCCTGACTCTACCCTTAGTGACTGCACAACCTTAAGCAAATTACCTTTTCCAGCATTAGTTTTCTCATCTGTAATGTGGGAATAGTAACAACCCCTTGTTCACAGTGAAAATGATATGAGACAATGCAAGCAAAGTTCCAGTACAGCACTCGCAGTATTGGTTAATGTCCAGTGAACATTGGCTTATATTATTTTTACTGATTATAAGGTGCCAGCCTCTGAGTGATCCCATTATGCCCTAGGAATGGAACTTGGGAGCCACTGCAGACTATTTCTTGAAAGCATTGGCAAAATTTGTGGTAGTAATTCAGAGAGGATGGGGATGTGTGTGAAAGATTTCATTCCAGGAAACTAACAATTATGGAGCACTGAATATGTGCTGGTACCAGGCTAGATGCTTTACAAACTTTCCCCCTTAATGTAATCCTGCAATAGTCCTGTGAAGTTGGGGTATTGATCCCCATTTGATGGACAAGGGAATGAAGACTCAGGAGGAAGAGAGCCAGAATGCAAATGCAAGTTTGCTCTACCCCCAAAGCTATTTTTTTTCACTTTATCACACTTAAAATGCAAATTTAACATTTTGATTCCAGGACAGTTAACATACAGTGGAGGGATGGGTGTAATTTAGGAAAGGACAGAAGAGTGGGATCTAATACGGAAATAAATGCGGGCAATGGTATGAAGATAGAAACAAGGGCAGTATGTTTATGCTTCCTTTTAAAGTTACCCCATTGTCAGTTTTCACAAGACTCCCAAGATTGCATTGCTTTTCATAACTGAGAAGAACCAAGGAAATATTCAATGGGAAACAGGGCCACCTGATTTGGTCTGATTGTTTTAGACAATAAAAAATAAAAACAGGAAGTTACCCTTTTAATCTACCTAGGTCTGGAGATGGGAGGAAAAGAGGGGTACCTGAAAACTTTTTTTTCTAGAGTATAGTATTTCTTTGCAAAGTTGATGGCATTGTAGGTTGTGGGGACTTTCAGAAAGTTACAGAGAGCAGAGTCAACTGGTGTTGAATCCACAAGCATAGCTATTTTGGCTTGGATGCCAGCTGGCTCACACACATACCTGCAAGGAAGCGGAGCTGGTTCCTCACTTTCATCGTGCCATCCCCGGAGCCCCCGATGCACTCGTCTTCATCGTCGCCACAGTCGCCACTTTCAAGCCCCTCCTCGTCAAGGTTTTTATCCAGAACTCTACCTTTGGGCACAGACATGGTTCTCAGGAGCTGAAAGAAAGGACCAGAAATGTAGCAGCATGTTAAGATTTATTTCTCAGGGAGGTCTGAAACAGTCTTACAAACAGGAGGCATTGAAAACTGCTGAATGAACTGCACAGAAGCTTTTAAAAACCATTTTCAAATGTAGGTAAGTGTAAACTGCTTATATTCTTTTTAAAAAAAATTATTTATTTGAGAGAAAGAGCTGGGGGGGAGGGGCAGAGGGAGAGAGAGGAGGAAGAGTCCCAAGCAGATTATGTGCTGAGCATAGAGCCAGATGGGCATCAATCTCATGACCCTGAGATCACTACCTGGCTGAAATCTCGAATTGGTCACTTAACTGACTGAGCCACCCAGGTGCCCCATATTCTTTTTTAAAAAATATTTATTTACTTGTTGTTTGTTTATTTTAGCAGGGAAGGGCAGAGGGAGTGGGAAAGGGAGAGAATCTCAAACAGACTCTGTGCTAAGCCCAGAGCCCAAAGTAGGGCTGGATCCCATGACACTGAGATCACTATGACCTGAGCTGCAACTAGCCAACTGAGCCACCCAGGTGCCCCAGCTGCTTATATTCTTTAGAATTTTATACTTACAGAACATTCCATAGCATCTGACATGATTCCCTACTCCTCCATGCTACTCCCACCACCCAGTAGCTGGTGTCTACTGCATTAGACCTTCTATACCATGGTATTTAAGTTCCTGAAAGCCTCCATGGTAGGAGAACTCACCAATGAGAAGCTTAAGGTGTACAATAGCCAAACTGTGGAAGGAGCCTTGGTGTCCATCGAAAGATGAATGGATAAAGAAGATGTGGTCTATATATACAACGGAATATTACTCAGCCATTAGAAACAACAAATACCCACCATTTGCTTCAACGTGGATGGAACTGGAGGGTATTATGCTGAGTGAAATAAGTCAATCGGAGAAGGACAAACATTATACGTTCTCATTCATTTGGGGAATATAAATAATAGTGAAAGGGAATAGAAGGGAAGGGAAAAGAAATAGGTAGGAAATATCAGAAAGGGAGACAAAACATAAAGACTCCTAACTCTGTGAAACGAACTAGGGGTGGTGGAAGGGGAGGAGGGTGGGGGGTGGGGGTGAATGGGTGACAGGCACTGAGGGGGGCACTTGACGGGATGAGCACTGGGTGTTATTCTGTATGTTGGCAAATTGAACATCAATAAAAAATAAATTTATTATTTTAAAAAAAGAAGCTTAAGGTGTGATAGACAAAGCATATTTATAGTCTGGGAGGACACCAAGATCAGGAAAGAGCCCTACAGAAGCCTCCTACAATTATATTTCCATTATATTACAACAAATGCTTCCCACCAGATAAAGAGATTACCAATGGCATTTTACACACATTTTAAATACATACTTACAATTAATTGCCAATGTACCATGCCTTGGTCACTAGAAAAACTTTAAAAATCTCTCCCTCTTTCACAATTTCTATAAGCTGGTTTGAAATTCATTTTGCTTTATTGTAAATAATATGCCTACCAAGAGGCATGTTTGTTTTACACCTCTGTGTCTGGCTTTTCAGTTATGTAATCAACTCCTTTTTAAAGATTTTATTTATTTATTCATGAGAGACACAGACAGAGGGGCAGAGATATAGGCAGAGGGAGAAACAGACTCTCTGTGGGGAGCCTGATGCGGGACTCAATCCCAGGACTCCATGATCACAACCTAAGCCAAAGGTAGATGCTAAACCACTGAGCCACCCTGTGCCCTAGTCAATGCCTTTATAATTTGATGGTGACTCTCACTTTCTCCAATTTCTCCATTGACCCGGAAGCCCAACCCACAACGCAAATCATGTCTGAGGGCGGCTCTTAGGCCCCATTTTACTTTTCCTTGCATTTCTCACCAAGGCTGTATTCCAGGGTCCTCTATTCCTGCCCCACCTCTCATTTTCAGTCCTAAAAGTCAGGCCCACTTCATACTTAAACAAATATTGGCCAAAAAAGATGCTGGATCTACCAAAAGTGAGATTTTGGTGATTGCACAAGAGGTATCCAGAAAAAATGCATATACAGACATATCCTGGTTTCTATTATCCATGTTCATTGTCACTGCAAAGTATACTTTTATGTTATCCACTTGTGATTTAACTCCTACATCAAGATCTACTTGGAACAAGCTATATATCATAGAGAAATGGGAGTATGGGTTTGTTTGGTTTTTTTTTTTTTTTTTGAGCAAAGAAAGAAAAGTCCAACAACTTCTAATGGTGTTGGAGAAGCCAAGCCACCTACCGTCTCCTACTCTAGCACCATCTCTATCCTCCTGCTCTAATGCATCCCTTCTCTGACCCTCCCTATTCCAACTTATCCTACACATCTAAATGTACAATATAGATGCATAGGCTAGGATAAGCTAGCCTAATGATTCTCAAATTTTTGGTCTCAGGGCCCCTTTACACTCATATTCAAAATCCAAGAGAACTTCTGTTTATACAAGAAGTTGTTTATATCTATTGACATTTACCATCTTAGAAATTATAACTGAGAAATGTAAAAAATACTTAATAACTTGTTTACACTTAACCATAATAAATCCATAATGTGTTAACATATATAACATTTTCTAATGAAAAAAGAAATATATTTTCCCCTGATATAAAATAGTTAGAAGGAAGGGTGGCATTGTTATACATTTTTGCAAATCTCTTTAAAGTCCAGGTTAATATGGCAGGTGGATCATCATATATGCTTCTCCATCCAATCTGTTGTTTTGATTTAAATATTTGTACAGAATCTAGTGTCTCACAGATATGTAGTAGGAAAAGAGGGAAGTATTTTAGTAGCCTTTCAGAAAACTGTGGATATTTTTCGGTGACACTTCATAAAAACTCAGTAAGTGGGGAAAATTAGTTGCAATGTCAAGTATGAAACCACATGAATAAACTTTTCATGTTCTGTTACATTAAAATTCATTGGTGTGCTCTGAACTTTGAATGGACCTTTTAGCCATTTTATATCATCATGCATGGTCATCCAAAAATACTGGTTCACTGAGCTATACAGGTCTTCTGAATGTCAATATCTTTCATTATATGATACATTAAAAAATCACATCCAGGGGCAGCCCCGGTGGTGCAGCGGTTTAGTGCCGCCTGCAGCCCAGGGTATGATCCTGGAGACGGGGATCGAGTCCCACATCTTGCATGGAGCCTGCTTCTCCCTCTGCCTGTGTCTCTGCCTCTCATTCTCTCTCTCTCTCTCCTCTCTGTGTCTCTCATGAATGAATAAAATCTTTAAAAAAAATCACATCCATTCATTACATCACCTCCAATCTAATTAGAAAATGTCTAAGTGTTGGGAAGCTCGCAAGCTCATGGTAGCAGATACAAGTGTTTCAAAATTTTTATTTTATCTTGAAAGTTTAAATTTTATCACTGGCAACAAATACTATCAGTTTTTCCTTTAACTGATGGGCTCTCTTTATTCCTTTCAAAGAAAATGTCTAGCAAATACTTGAGTCTGAATAACCATAGTTTGTCAGTCATTATTTGAAATAAAAATGGCATTGCATGAAAATGAGGCCAGTTTAGCTCATAGCTTAAATAATCTTACAAGTGCTTTTCCTTGAGATGTATGTCTACACGGTTTGCAGCAGAAATACTGTAAGTGTACTTCACATTTCATTACACAGAATATTTTTTAAGATTTATTTATTTATTTTAGATAGAGAGGGAGAGAGAGCCCAAGTTGGGGGGTTGAGGGAGAGGGAGAGAGAATCTCAGGAAGACTTCATGCACAGCACGGAGCCCTATGCAAGGTTCCATCACAGAACTCTGAGATCATGACCTGAGCCAAAACCAAGAGCCAGACATTTAACTGATGACTCCACCCAGGTGCCCCATACACACAGAATAGTTTTTAAAAGGATGCTCAGGAGTTATAGCTTAATAAACTAATCATTTTTACTGTTTTGTCCATAACTTTTAAAAAAAGTAATCTCTACACCCAACGTGGGGGTCAAACTCATGATCTCAAGATTAAGAGTTGCATTCTCCACTGCCTGAGCCAGCCAGGTACCCCAGCCATGATAATTCTTTTTTTTTAATGGCCAGTCATGATATTCTTAAGTGAAACTTTTATTCTCTTGCAACTATATGGCAGTGAAGAATACAATGACTGCTGGTACAGTTTGCAGTCACTGCTTTGATTCATACTGTGTTGCTGACAGTCGTACTCACCATTGCTTTTGCACCACTGGTGCAAATATCAACATAGTGAAAAAGGCAAACCAACACCCTGGTACTGTTGTGCAAGTAATTTTGACCTTGTGGGTCATTAGGTTTCACGGATTCCCAGGGTCCATACACCATTCTTCGAACACTGCTAATCTAGGCTATAATATCATTTCAGTTTGACCAAATATAATTTTCCATTATTTTGTATGAGAAAACTGCTATTGACATAAGCATTTTTAGGTTAATTTTCAAAAGTACATCCTTCATATATGTCATGATTACCTGAATAAGAACTGTTCACATAAGGGGAACTGGCGGTTAGATATAGACAACTTACTATTTCTCAAGCATGTCTCCTATCTGTTCCTGTCATTAGTCTCATCAGCAAATATTAATTGAGTACCCAGTATGAGTTGTTTTCATTGCTGTCTACTGAAAGCACTCCATTCTTTCAAGCCAAGTTTAAATGCTGCTTCCTTAATAAAGCCTTCCTGGCTCTCACAGATGGTCATATGGCTCTCCTTTCCCTTCTTCCACCAGCACTTCCTTCATCTGTACCTCCTAAATAGCACTAATAGCACTAAATAGCAACCTGGTATTATTTATGTGTACATGTGACTTTGCTCTACCACTAGACTGTGAGCTGTCCAGGGGCTGAGTCTTATTTATCTTTGAACCTCATTGCATTTAAGGTAGTGTCTGGCACACGGCAGATACTTAGTAAATGTGCTATTGAGTGGAAGCAAAATATAGTGGCATGGTATCTTTAATTCTTTCTTTTTTTTAAAAAAATATTTTATTTATTTATTCATGAGAGATGCACAGAGAGAGGAAGAGACATAGGCAGAGGGAGAAGCAGGCTCCCTGCAGGGAGCCCAATGCAGGACTCAATCCCAGGATCCCGGGATCACGACCTGAGGCAAAGGCAGATGCTCAACCACTGAGCCACCCAGGTGCCCCTATTTAATTCTTCCAAAGCTACTTCCACAGCCTCATTAAAATGAGAAACCCAAAGCACAGATTGACTGTAGGAGAACCTGTGAATGAATAGCCAAACCCTTTTGGACAACTGTGACTAAGATCTATGGTTAATCTTTGAGAGACCATTTTCCAAACTCCAGTACGATGCCCTAGTATTCCCTGGTTGTTCAATTTTTAAAAATACCATTAAAAAAAACCTTTAAAATTTTGCCAATGAGATTACTTCTTTAGTTTTAAATGGCTCCCATTTTGGAGACAGTTTCAACATTGAAGGATTATAGTGTATGTTGGAACCATTTTACACTGACATCTGCTGATGAGCCTAACCCACCCATACACCTTGACAATACAAGTCCAAACCCAGAAAACTATTGTTAAGGCAAAAGTCCTAAAGAAGAGTCTGAAGCTCCAGAGTGTTGAAGGAACGGTCATGTGTTAGAGATGAGGAACTGCCAGTGAGAACTGTGGATTGAGTACAGCCTGGAATTTGGCACAGAAATCCAATTGGCTAATTGCAATTCACAATGTTGACCTCCTTGTTCCCTCTCTCACACTTTACAGTGTCTTCCACACTGAACACTCGCTTTATAAAAAGAAAGTTATGAGAACCTTGCACACAAATCAGTTAACTTTAGGTGCCTGAGACTTTTGATTAATTGTTTGCCATTTCAAAGGACACTATTCTCAATTAGCAATGATCGTTCCTTGGATAAACCACATTGGGTATGATACTGCCACTGTGCAAAGGTAAAAGGACACTATTATGTTAGCTTTTTATTTTTTTTAAAAAGATTGTATTTATTTGATATATATATAGAGAGAAAGAGAGAGAATGAGAACAAGTGGTGGTGGTGGGGTTAGAGGGAGATGGAGAAGCAGCCTCCCCACTGAGCAGAGAGCCTGATGCAGGACTTGATCCCAGGACCCTGAGATCATGACCTGAGTCAAAGGCAGACACTCAACTGACTGAGCCCCCATGCATCACTCTGTTAGCTTTTTAAAAGCCAGAGCTCCAAATAATGATTATCAATGTAAACTTATCTTCTTGAAACACAGGTCTGATTATTTTATTTTACTCCACTGCCCCCATAATCATTTCATAAGCCTGACATTTCTGCTACTCATTGCTTGGCAGGCCTTAGCAGGGGGAAGCATACAGGCCTTTTTCATAGCCAGCTTTTTTTTTACAGCTCCTACCCTCCTTGTAACTCGAGTTGAGCCACATAAGACCATCACATTTGTTTAAATATACAAGCAATTTTGATTTTATGATCTACTATTTTAATTATGTAAGTATCAATATAACATAGAAAGGTGAAAGGAAAGAGAAATAAGGAAAGATTCCCAATTCCCAAACTCTAATAAACAACATTTGTGTTTTCAAAGGTAGGGCTTCTTTGTATTACCTTTCTTTTTACATAGGTGAATTTGGATTTTAGAATCAGACTGACTTGGGTTAGAATCCTGGTTTTTCCCCTTCATTGGCTTTTCTCCCCACTTACTAACTTCACTGCTTATTATCCCTAAACCTCAGTGTCTTCATCAAAATGGGGGGAATTATGCCCACCTCACGGAATTGTTGTGATACTTTAAACTTGATAAAACATGTACAAGGTGCCTGTAAGGAATCTGCTGAAATTCACTTAACTATGCTCCAATACTGAATATTGACACCACTTCTCGTTCTTTTGTTCTTATAAATAAAGATGTAGCATCAGGAGCATTCACATTACTCTTTCCATATTCTGGATTATTTCCTTAGTTTCCCATTAGTAGGATTATCAGGTCAAAGGGAATATACATTTTTTAGGGGTGCCTGCCTAGCTCAGTGGGTAGAACAGGCAACTCTTGATCTCATGGTCATGAGTTTAAGACCTATGTTGGGAGTAGAGATTACTTTAAAAAATTAAATATTTTCTCTCATCCCATAGGCTGCCTCTAAGCTTTGTTGATTGTTTCCTTCATTGTGCAGAAGCTTTTTATTTTGAGAATATTATGCTGGGTGAAATGGGTCGGCTAGAGAAAGACAAATACTATATGATTTCGGTCATGTGTAGAATTTAAAAAACAAAACAAACAAGCAAAGGGAAAAAGGAGAGAGGGGGAGGCAAACCAAGAAACAGACTCTTAACTACGGAGAACAGACTGTTACCAGAGGGGATGTGGTTGGGGGTCTGGGTTAAATAGGTGATGGGGATTAAGCAGGGCACTTGTGATGAGCACCAGGTGTGGTATGGAAGTATTGAATCACTATATTGTACACCTGAAACTAATATTATACTGTACATCAACTGACTGGAATGTAAATAAAAACTTTAAAAAAAGTAAAAAAAAAGTAAACATTAAGAAAATGATTACATACATTTTTATGCACCATGGGAGTGAGTCTTCAATGTCTGTAAGAATCACCTAGGATTCTTGTTAAAAACTTGTTAAAGTTTAACAAAACTTGTTAAAGCTTGTTAAAAACTCAGGCTCCCAGGCCCCATCCAAGGAGCTGCTTATCTAGTAGGCCTGAGGTAGAGCACAGATCTGCATTTTTAACTAAATCTGTCCCCCACCATCTTGCCATGAGTGAATCACAGTTCACACATTAAAAGAAGCTGCTCCAAGTGTCCCTCCACTTCCCAGAAACCCTCTGAAATCACATTTGTTAAAGAGTCACCTCAGCCTCATGTGTGTCCGAGTCCTTAATACGTGCTCTTCAAACCATTTTTCTTTAAAAAGTAAATTCAATCTGATGATTTCCTTTTTGCTTAAGTATGGACATCATGACCTTTTGTCTTTGGAGTTAATGAAAATACCCTTGTGTAAAGGTGAGTGACTGTTTGATTAGAAAGTGGAATATTTAAAGTTAGTTTTAGAACAGGTACCCAAGGCTGTGTGATAAGAGGAACCAAAAAGCTTGGAATAATTACTTAAGAAAATTAGAACCACAGTGTAGAGAGAGAGAAAAAAAATGGCCTCCTAGAATATGGCAATTTCGTGTTCTTAAAAACCATAACCAGGATAACAATGAACACCGTGGCATGGGATGATATGATTTGGCCAAAGTTCTTTTCGTGCTTGGTTGGCAGGAGAACTAAGATCAAAGAACATACTTGTTGTTCTTAGGGGGATCAAATATGCTGAAATTTGACCAGTGAGAGCAGCAACTCTTGATCTGTCTATATGGTATAAATAACATGCCTCTTGAAATTATCTTGATTACAAAGATATGAACCTTATCAGCCACACATTGTGTTAGGGCTTAACATATGTTCTCTCACAGAATCCTTGAATCCTCACTGCCAATTTGTGTAACAAGGAAGATTGCCATCCCTATCTTCCATGTCAAGGGAGGACACTGAGGCTCAGAGAGAGGACGTAGCTTGACTGAGTCACTGGTCAAGTGACTGGTCAAGTGAGTAAGTGATGGAGACCTCATTAAAAATAAGGGCTTCTGGGGTGCCAAGCTGGCTCAGCCAGGGGAGTGTGCAACACAGTCTCGGGGCTGTGAGTCTGAGCCCCACATTGGGTCATAGAGATTACTTTAAAAAAAAAAACACCCACACAAATAAAAATTTTAAGTAAATAAAAACAAAGGCTTCTGCTTCCAAGCCCAGAGCTCTTTAAGAAAAACATGCTGTGCTAAGGAAAGACATCAGCTAAGGGGTCCTTCATTTCACATGTTTGTCATCTTCACTGCCTTTACCTGAGATGGTTTCTAGTTCAATCCCACCTTCTCAGATGTTATAGCCACAAACAAGAGCTTGATGGGAGAGCCCTTTGGTATTGTGGGAGACCTGGGGAGAGGAGCAATAATGGCATGGGATGCTTCCCACTTGTTTTTCCCAGCCTCGCCATCTACTGTGCCTTAAATAACCAAACCATTTCATCATAAACAGGTTTGTTTTGAAAAGCTTCAGACAGCTGGTTAGAATAGAATGAAAAATTCCATTACTGTTGTAACATGGTAAGAGTTTTCTTGACGTTAAGCTCTTTAGCTTTTTAAAAATAAAGGATAAGAAACAAAATAGAGAACTGCAACTATGGGGCTTGGTACATAGTTTGAGGCTTTAGCTGGACTTGTCTCCTTGGGCCACTCACATACCTCTCTCTGGGCGGTTTTTCAATATCTGGAATCCAGGTTACATTTTAAAGCTATTAAGCTGGGCTTACAAAACTGTTTTTGAACTATTTGGATGCTCAGCTTTATACAACCTGCAAGGAACGCTTTGGGGGCCCGGCTTTCCATGTCTACAGCAATGTAAACACATGCTTTACTGTTTGCATTTGAGTAGCATAAGCTAATGGGAAACAAATGCAGTGATTCCAATGAGTCCCAGCTTTTCTGGAATGCCATTATTATTTATACGTTGTGCACATCCACAAGACTTAGAGCACGTGACCCCTGTTTTGCGTGCACACTTTCTTTGAACAAATGCACCAAACCACAGCCACAACTAATTGGAAACAATTGCAACTCCACACATTTGAGAGGAAGCCAGAACCCAAACACGGAGGGCTAGAATTAATGGCTATATCTGCACTTCACACATTGGAGAGGCAATAAAGTATAGCAGTTAAAGTGTGTGAGCTTTGGAATCTGACCAGCATGGATTTGAATCTCTACTCGGCCTACTTACTAGCTGTGTTACTTTGGGCAAGTTATTTAATCTCTCGGAGCTTCTGTTTCCTTACCTGTCAAACAGAGGATAATGCTACTCGCTCACCTTTCATAGTCTTGGGTAACCTTCTGTTACAGAACTTGCAACAATTTGTAAGTATTAATTCCCCTGTTGCACCTCCAGTACTCTAACAGAAGGGATAATGGTCTGTTTTGATCACCACTGTGTATAGAGCACAGTGTCTGGTACCAAGTGGATGCTTGATAAATATTCATTAAATAGATGAGTGAACAAATAAATAGATGACTGTGTGTGAGGTGTTTCGCACATTGCTTGGCAAGGTAACAAGTTCTCGAACATGTTAACTCTGCTGCTCAGGATAATGATGATCTTGAAGAGGAAGCAGAGGAGGAGGGGAAGGAGCAGCAGTAGCATCCACAGAAACAGACATGACCAACTTATTAAAAATGCCTTGGAAGGCAAAACAAGTAACACTCCATGGCCAGACACGGAGTACCAGAAAGAAGGCTGGGGGGAAGTTTTTTAAGAGTCTGAGGAAACCCTTCTATATGAGCACTGCATGCTACATGATTGTGCCACCACAGCTCCCTGAGGAAACCCATCTGGAGGTTCCCTGTAAGATAAGGGTCTGTGCATTAAGGGTGCACGCAGAGATGTTAGTGATGAAGAGCAAGGGGGCCTGTTAGAAGCTGTGCTTCCATATGGAATCAGTAAGAAGGCCACCCACACCCAGCTATGCTCTTGTCTGGGCACTGCTTCCACGTCCGCCTCTTACAGCACACACTTTCTCTACCACTTCCAGCTCCCCCAATTTTTACTTTATGTTTGTTAACGTGGCAGTGAAACTTGTGCAAATAAGTCCTCCCAATTAAATAAATGTCTAGCTAGTAAAACAAATCAGGATGTGAAAAAAACAAACTTGAGATAGAACAAAAACCATTTTGGTGGGGCTCCCTCTCCATGGTAGAAATAAATGGTTCTCTGCAAGTCTTAGGAAGGTGTCCACAGCTTTAAAATAAAAAATTTAGGATAATATTACCAATAGCTTAGATCTGTAGAGAGTTTTATTTTTTTTCCCAAGAGGAAGTATAGCACGGTAGTTAAAAGTTCATAATTTAGAGTCAGAAAACTTGCATTTAAATGCAGACTCTCTCATTTACTAGCTTTGTTGCTATAAACAAGTTGTTCTTTAACTCCTCAAAGCCTTATGTTTCTCATCTATAAAGTGGGTGTAATAATACCTGTACTCATCTCCCACAGTGCATTGCTGTGGGGATTAAATGAGGGAATCCATGTGAAGCCCTGAGCTAAGCATCTAGCACACAGTAAGTGTTCACACAGTGGGTATATATTGAACCTATATATTTCTAAAATCTGAATCTCTAAAGGGGACGAATTCTGAGTTATTGGTATTAGTTGACATTCAGGTACAGCCTGGGTAGAGTGCGTTCGTGGAACACTGTAGGCCCTCAAAAACTCTTAATGTGTCATTACGATCAGCATTTTATTATTTTTCTAATTAAAAGGACTTCCATATCTGTTTTCTCAGTTGATCCATCCAGGACCCCCCCGAGGCAGCAAGGCAAGTATTATTAGCTTCATTTTACAAATCAAGGAATTGTGGAGAGAGATGTGAACCAAGGTAGCCATGCTTAGCATGACAGCTGTTTAAGGATAGCTGCGGTGAGGTTCCCAGGGTTTGGAGTGGGGTCAGAGATGAGAGCTTCTGTACTCCATCATTAACTGGGAAGGGGCATGGTCCTGGGACTCAGTGCCTGAGGGATGGTAGGTACTCAGGAAATGCTTGGTAACTGAAAGAATAAATGAGCCAATGGGTTAACAATAAACAAGCAATTGACTCCCCAATTTAGGATCTCTCCCAATCTCCATCTCTGCAACCCTGGTCTGATCTGCCATTGCTATTGCTCTGGTGCAGAAATAGCTGGTTCCTGCCAGGGTCCCTTGGGTACCCTGAGGCTAGACAGATGTACAGATAGACACACTGACTGACTACCAGCATTCACTTTATGAGGGCAACCTTGAAAAGCAGGTCCCATAGTCTGCTCCAGTCGAGGGAGCCTACTCTTTTGATAGAGCGAGGTACTCAGTGGTGCCCAGCTAGCTCAGTCATGAAACAGAGGATTCTTCATCACAGGGTCATGAATTTGAGCCCCACAGTGGGCATGGAGCCTATTTTTTAAAAAGTGGGGTGAAGTCAAAGAGGAAGGCAGAAAATTGATCTTCTAAGGCAAATGAACCAACTAACCCAAAGGGATGTGGCCAACCAAAGCACTAAAGTGGCCAGATGGGGTTCCCGAGGCCACCCAGTGAGCCTCTTCCAATCCTGGGTGGATATTCTGTTTGCTAGATTTGTCAGCTGATGTCTGTCATGCCTTCCTTTAAGATCTCTGGCCTTAAGAGACTGAATCTCAGTTTAAGGGGCCCAAAGTCCCACAAACAACAGTTCCAGTTATGAGGCTGGAGCCAAGGCTGGCCTACCCTGGAGAAGGGGGCCAGCTCAGGCAGCAGAATGCAGATGTAGTAGTGTGTCCCTGCAGGCCACCAAGCCTACCTTGCCTCTGAAAGCATCTGACTGTGGGGACTGCCACTGTTGAAGAAGAATGACTCGTCTTAATGTCAGTTTTAAATCACTGTGAAAAGCCACAAGGACAAAAGAGAACTGTGTCTGTAAGGGAAACTTACTTGGAAGACATCTGTGAACCCCCACAGCACTGCCTGGTTTCCAGAGGAACTGCCTCAGCCAGATGAGGGCCATGACAGAGGGCAAGGGGCCCAGAGTAAGGCTGTACCAAGATATTACGTATTTCCTCAGGGAACTGAGGTTACACAGGCATGGTCAGAGCTTTTACTATTGTCCTAGTGTATGAATCTGATTCATTCAAAATAGACCTCTTGTGGTTATACTTTGGGGAAATGAAAATTCTTGCCTCTAAAAATAACCTCTGTGTATGAACCACAGTTAGCCATGTCATCAGGCACGGTGCTTGAAGAGTCAACCTCAATGACGGGAGAATGATGGTTCACTATTCTTCTGAGAGGCCTCTGGTCCACCGAGGATCACTGAGGTACCTCTAGTTGTCCTGTCAAAGCTTTCTTCCTTTAAAGATGAGGTGTAGATCAGGATTCAAAAATAGATTTTCCGTGAAAATGATTTGCCTACTCCAATATACTATTTGAAAAATAGGAGTTTTAAAAGAGGTTTCAGATAATGAAGGCTAACTTGTATTATTCTGAAGTATAATAAATGAACTGGTACATCTGGTATAAATAAATTAGCTGGGACTTGATGAACAACTAGATTCTCAGTTTCTCATTATTATTTCCTCGGAGGTCAGAGAGCTTCAAACCTTTTCTTTTCCAAGTTTGAGGCTACAGAATCTTAAGAGGGAAATGGATGTCCACAGGAAACATGGGTAAAATTATTATAATATTCATATTTATTTTTATTATTTTTAAAAGATTTTGTTTATTTATTCATGAGAGACCCAGAGAGAAAGAGAGGCAGAGACACAGGCAGAGGGAGAAGCAGGCTCCATGCAGGGAGCCCGACATGGGAATCCATCCCAGGTCTCCAGGATCACGCCCTGGGCTGAAGGCAGGCGCTAAACTGCTGAGCCACCCGGACTGCTCAATATTCATATTTAATTGCATACTTTGAAAGGTTGAAATGGAAGAAGAAGAATGGTGCTTTTGTATACTTTATAGCCTTACTCCTTGAGTGAAGATTAATTTAAGAAATGCTTGGGTAGGGGTCACCTGGGTGGCTCAGTGGTTGAGCATCTGACTTTGGCTCAGGTCATGAACCCAGGGTCCTGGGATTGAGTCCTGCATCAGGCTCCCCATGGAGAGCCTGCTTCTCCCTCTGCCTATGCCTCTGCCTCTCTCTCTGTGTCTTTCTTAAATAAATAAATAAAATCTTTAAAAAAGGAGAAAGATTTATGCAATCTGAAGACAAAATCTTAAAAAAAAAAAAAAGAAAAAGAAAAGAGGGCAGCCCAGATGGCTCAGCGGTTTAGCACCACCTTCAACCCAGGCCTGTTCCTGGAGACCTGGGATTGAGTCCCACGTCAGGCTTCCTGCATAGAGCCTGCTTCTCCCTCTGCCTGTGTCTCTGCCTCTCTCTCTCTCTCTCTCTCTCTCTCTCTCTCTCTCTGTCTCTTATGAATAAATAAAATCTTAAAAATAAGGAAAATAAAAGAAATGCTTGGGGGAGTGCCTCGGTGGCTCAGTTGGTTAAGCATTTGCCTTTGGCTCAGGTCATGATCTCAGGGTCTGCTTCTCCCTCTCCCTCTGCCTCCTCTCCCCTACTCATGCTTTCTCTCTGTCTCTCTCAAATAAATAATAAATAAAATCTTTAAAAATAAAAAGAAATGCTTGGGTAATTCTTTCAAATATGAAAATATGGGATGTGTTCAAAAACAGTGCTTCATTGGGTAAACACAGCAGTATAGATGCCAGAACATGGGGGTGGGGGTGGTGTGCCTGGGTGGCTCAGTCGGTTAAGTGTCTGCCTGCAGCTCAGGTCATGATCCCTGGGTCCTGAGATTGAGCCCCATGCAGGGCTCCCTGCTCAGCGGGGAGCCTGCTTCTGCATCTCCCTCTGCCTGTAGCTCACCCTGCTTGCACACTCTCTCTTTCTCTCAAATAAATAAAATCTTAAAAAAATATAAAGATGCTAGATGATAGAACAATTGGCTCTTTCTAGATCCACCACGTAAAGGTTTTGTAACACTTTGGTTACATAAGATGAGTAAAGCATTGAAATTTATGAGGGCCATGGACAACCCTAGTTCCACACTGCAGCTACCAAATGATTAAATACTTCCTTATCGTGGTGTAGTTTTCCTTTTTGTACCTCGAGTAGTTTGAATGGAGTGGTCAAACAGTGGATGAAGAAATGTGAAAATGGCAATAGCAAAAGAATTTAAGCCCTGTCTTTTGGTAATCATTTAAAATTCAGTTTGTTTAAATATTTTTTTAGAGAGAGAGAAAGAGAAGCATGGGCAAGTAGGGAGAGAGAATTGTAAACTGGCTTCATGCCTAGCACAGAGCCTGACACAGGGCTCCATCTCATGACTCTGAGACCATAACCTGAGCTGATATCAAGAATTAGACACCTAACCAACTGAGACACCCAGGTACCCCTAGGATATGGCTTTAAAGGAAGTCACTGAACATTGTAGTTCAACTCAAGCTTGGCCATTAATACTTTGAATATATTCACAACCTTGCTGGAATCCCATAGTTGGTGAAATACTCCTTTAATTTTTTAAAGATTTTATTTATTTATTCTTGAGAGACACAGAGAGGCAGAGACATAGGCTCCCTGTGGGACTCCAGGATCATGCCCAGAGCCAAAGGCAAATGCTCAACCACTGAGCCACCAAGGCATCCCGGTGAGATGCTCTTTTAAGAAAAATAACGGTCATTTTACATTTACTTATTATTGATATTTGTGATCCCAACATCAGTAGTTAAAGATCATTCTCCCAAAGTGAGGTAAGGCAATTCTATATTCAGAAATTCTAGTTACAGAATTTTCGCTGGGTTGATTATATACACTTACAAAATAATTTCTACTTAGCATTTGGCTAAACTACCCTTCAAACTCATCCTTTATCCCCCTAAGTAAAGCACTCACTAATTCAGTGAGTCTGTATACTTGCCATTTAGTAGCATATCTTAATTTCACTTCTCTGAAAAAAAAAGCACAGAGTTGGAGTCTAGCAAAGATACAGTTGTTTCCATTCCCATCTGAGTCTCTCTCATCATTGTTTCTTCTTGAATTCCAAACCCCATCAAGTATTCTCCTACTGGCTCTGTCCAGGAATCCATTCCTCAGGCCTCTTGTTTTTCCTAAGAAGCTTATTTAACCACAAGGTCTGGAAAGAGTATCACAGAACTGAGTCCAGCTAATTTGTACTCAGTGTTGGGTAGGGCTTGATCTTGTGCTATTTTGGCAAGGTGTATGTTGGTAAGGATTATGGAAAATTATTTTCTCTGTTGGTTCTCCTTGGTAAATGGGGTACATACATTCTGCTTGCTCCTAGGACTGAAGTGCTTGGCTGGCTGTCTTACCTGGACTCTTTCCCTTTCCCACAAAACTATTGGGTGATGATAGTAGTGACAGAGTTGTAGAAATAGGAGACTATATGTTTGGGAGAGAAAATGGACAGCTTAAAACAGACTGTTGCCAATATACATTTATGGTTCCATATTTCTTTGTTTCTTTTCACTGAGCTCAGTAGGTAAGAACATCTTGACTGGTTAGCATGGGCTTCTCCATTATCCTCTAGGATTCCTTTTAGTCACAGTTGGGTAATATTTTGTTACATCAACAATTGTTTCTCTCTCCTACAATGTCTAACCTCTTTTTATAGACCAGGTAATATGCATACATTCTGAATGTCATGGTGCTTCAACATACTTCTGGATACAGCCATGGTAATTTTCATCTTTAAAGAGATCAACTTGTATGTCCTAGCTAGATACAACAAGGAAGGAGATGGTTGGGCAGCAGAGAACTCACCTCCTACAGAATGGTGTCCTGTATGAGAAACTGAGGTATTAGATGTACTGAGGACCTAGAAGTGCTCACCATTATATTGAACATATTACTAAGGGATTTAGGTCATATACTTGGAATGGTAAGTGAGTTAGAAAAGGCCTGAGAGAGGATATACTCCAATGGCCCTATTTTACAAATGAACACAGCAAGCCCACAAAGGCAGCAGTTGGTAGAACTTTTCAACCACATCGGTGCTGCAAGTAACACTAGCTTTCTGCCTAATCCTTGGGGATATCATAGGAGAATCAGTTGAGGGCAGGTACAATAAGAAAAAGGCAAAAGTGGGCAGCCCCGGTGGCACAGCAGTTTAGCGCTGCCTGCAGCCCAGGGCGTGATCCTGGAGACCCTGGATTGAGTCCCATGTCAGGCTCTCTGTGTGGAGCCTGCTTCTCCCTCTGCCTGTGTCTCTGCCTCTCTCTCTCTCTCTCTCTCTGCATCTCTATGAATAAATAAATAAAATCTTTTTTTTTTAAAAGAAAGAGGCAGAAGGACTTGAGAGTAGGTCCAAGAGGGGGGCAATGCAGTTCTCCCTGGGTCCTTAGGCAGACCCAGTCAAATCACAGGCTAGGAAGAGGACAACATGGTCCCTGGGAGCATGTGGCAGCCAACTTCTAAGCTGGCATGGATAAGTGGTAGTAATAGAACATGGAGCTTGCCTTCAAGAAATATATAGTCCATGGGGCAGCCCGGGTGGCTCAGCAGTTTAGCGCTGCCTTCGGCCCAGGGCCTGATCCAGGAGACCCAGGATCGAGTCCTGCGTGGGGCTCCCTGCATGGAGCCTGCTTCTCCCTCTGCCTGTGTCTCTGTCTCTCTCTCTCTAATGAATAAATAAAAATCTTTAAAAAAAGAAAGAAATATATAGTCCATAAAGGTTCCTCTCTAGAAGGTGTGGGAAAGTAGGGAATAATACCTTCCAAAGTCCTCATCTCATCCAGTTAAAAAAATTTTTTTAGAGTGAGCATGTGTGTGCAAGCAAGGGGTGGGGACTGACAGAGGGAGAGAGATTGAGGCTATTAAGCAGGCTCCATGCCCAGTGTGGAACCTGATGTGGGGCTTGATCTCATGACCCTGAGATCCTGACCTGAGGCAAAGTCAACAGTTGGACACTTAACTGACTGAGCCACCCAGACACCCCATTTTCATCTACTCTTAAGTGGATAAGTCAACCTACCAAAGTATAGGTATTTCCTTTTCTCCCATTCATCTCTTCCTGTCTATTCACAAGTAATTCCAGTTGAAAACATCTCAGAGAAACTTAATCATACTGAAATCCTTGTATTTGCATTCAATTAAACATAATTCCATTTTGTTTCCTATTCTTTTATACACATTTAAACATTTGATCGATTTTGTTAAATCAAATGGTGGATTTCAAGTTATGGTGGCTTTCAACTAAATCAAAACTTCAAATATGTTGCTGTCCCAAAGATTAAATTTGGTGGGCTGGTTATAATTTATACATCTTTAAATAGCAACCATATTTAAGGACTATCCTGACATTTCAGATGGTGGACATCTTGT
Organism: Canis lupus familiaris; assembly: GCF_011100685.1. Classification (NCBI taxonomy): domain Eukaryota; kingdom Metazoa; phylum Chordata; class Mammalia; order Carnivora; family Canidae; genus Canis; species Canis lupus. The sequence continues at coordinate 105,310,304 of NC_049260.1, forward strand.
GTTTTCATGTTTCCAGAAAGAGTCAAGAACATATACAGTGTAACCATTGGTAAAGTTGTATGTAATGATTCCACAAGCTTGAAGTAAATTCCAGCATTACCATCTGTGAGTTGACAGTGCAGAGACCTTCTGCTATAAATGCACCACCCACAACACCAGGGACTAAGTGCCCAACAAATTCACAAACTTAGGTACTCACATTTATGCAGATACCTTTATTAATGGAAAGCAAATATATAACTGTCTTAATAAGTAATATAAAAACTGGAAGGCTACAGGGGTTTGCAGGGGGCTGCTGTTACTGCTAACCAGTCCTCCTTTACAAAACATGTTCCTGCTCTACCCTATCCCAGCTTGACTTCTGTTTCTTATTCTAGGTATACCAGCCAGAAATGAGATCTACTTCCTCCCGTCAACTCAACTGGGAAAGTAGTTCCTTCATATTTGTCATTAAACCAATATCTTCTTTATACAGGCCAAACCTGTACACTTAGAAACATTACTTGCTTTTAGAGAAGCATTCTTTTTCATTGTATTGCTTTGTGAAATTGTACTTTCCTGCTGTATGTTAAATAATTATCCAAGTCTTATTTCTCACACTTCTGTGTTGAAAGTCAGAGACCATGAGAGATCCATGAAAGCAGTGAGAAATGTAACTCATCATGTACAAGTAATACTCAAGAAGATTAACAGCCAATTTCCCAACAGAAACCAAGAAGCCCAGAAGGCCGTGGGATAACACACTCAAAACACTGAAAGAAAAAAACTGTCAATGAAGAATTCTATATCTGGCAATAGTGTCCTTCCAAAAATGAAGGAGAAATTAAGACATTCCCAGATAAAGCAAAAGCTGAGAGAGATTGTCACTCTTAGATATGCCCTTCAAGAAATGCTAAAGGGAGTCCTTTAGGCTGAAATGAAACAACACTAGACAATAACCCAAAGTCACAGGGAAAAAAATAAAGAACATCAGTAAAGATAACTCCATAAATATTATGTTTTGTTCAGCAAATACTTTCTCCTATTGGTTTTATTTTATTTTATTTTTAAAAATATTTTATTTATTTATTCATGAGAAACACAGAGAGAGAGAGAGAGAGAGAGAGAGAGAGAGAGAGAGAGAGAGAGAGGCGGAGACACGGGCAGAGGGAGAGCAGGCTCCATGCTGGGAGCCCGATGCAGGACTCGATCCTGGGACTCCAGGATGGCGCCCTGGGCCAAAGGCAGGCGCTAAACTGCTGAGCCACCCAGGGATTTCCCCTCCTATTGGTTTTAAAGGACAACTGCATAAAGCAATAATTATAAATATGTGTGGATGAACTTATAACGTATAAGATGTAAACTGTATGACAATAACATCACATAGGGGAAAGAAAACAAAGTTATGTAGTATTGATGTTTTATATACTAATGAAATTAAATTGGTATTAATCCAAACTAGATTGCTATAAATTAAGATGTTAATTATAACTCAGAGGGCAACCACCAAGAAAATTACTTTAAAAACAAAAAAATGACAAGGGAATTAAATCATAAACTAGAAATACCTATAAAAGACAGAAGTAGGTAGTAATGGAGGAATAGAGGGAAAAAAGAAACACGGACACATAGAAAACAAATAGCAAAATGACAGATGTAAATCCTATCATATCAGTAATGACATTAAGTGTAAATGGATTAAATTCCCTAATCTAAGGGCAGAGATCTAATTATATGCTGCCTATAAGAGCTACACTTCACATTCAAAGACAAAAATAGGTTCAAAGTAAAAAGATGGAAAATATATACCATGCAAACAGTAACTGAAAAAGAGCTAGAGTGGCTATACTAATATCAGACAAAATATAGCTTAAGACAATTGTTACTACAGACAAATAAGACCATTTAAAAAATGATTAAGGGTCAATATACCAATAATTTACAATTATAAATGTATATGTACCTAAAAACAAAGCTTGAAAACACATGAAGCAAGATGGATAGAATTGAAAGGAAAAACAGGCAATTTATAAACAATAACTGGAGACTTCAATACCCCAATTTCAATAATAGAACAACTAGACAGAAGATTAACAGGAAATAAAAGACTGGTGCTGGGGAAACTGGATATTCAAATGAAAAATAATCATTTTGGATCCCTACCTCATACCATATACAAAAATCAACTCAAAGTGGACCAAAGGCCAAAATTAAGAGTTAAAAACTATAACACTCCCAGAAGAAAATACAGGAGTAAATCTTTGTGAACCCAAGTGAAGCAAAAACATAAGTGACAAAAGAAAAAAATGGATAAATTGGTAGTTCTTCAATAAATTAAATTACTATATATAACTTAATAAAGTTACATATATAATATACATATCCAGGTAAAATTACATACATTATGTGTAGATATAAACATAAAATTACCATATGACCCTGTAATTCCATTACTAGGTATAGACCAAAAAGTATTGAAACCAAGGACTCAGATACTTGTTCACCAATGTTTATAGCAACATTATTCACAATAGCCAAAAGGTAGAAACAACCCAAATGCCCATCAATGGATGAATGGGTAAACAGAATGTGGTATATACCCACACAATGGGCTATTATTCAGCCATAAAAAGAAATGAAGTGTTGATGTCTACTACACCATGGACCTGGAAAACATTACACAAAGCTAGTCACAAAGGGCCACATTTTATATGACACCATTGATATAAAATTTTCATAATAGAGAAATCCAGGGCCTCTTGGGTGGCACAGTCAGTTAAGTACCCAACTCTTGGTTTCGGCTCAGGTCATGGTCTCGAGGTTGTGGGGTTGAGCCCCACGTGGGGCTCTCTTTCCCTCTCCCACCACCCTTCCACCCCTGCCCGTAGGCACCCTCTCTCTCTCTAAAATAAATAAATCTTAAAAGAAAAGAAAAGAACAGACAAATCCATGGAAACAATGTAGATCTCTGGTTGCCAGGGGCTTGGGGGAAGGGGGATGGGGGAGTTGACTGCTAATGGGTATGGGTTTCTTTTTGAGGTGATGAAAATGTTCTGGAAATAGACAGTGGTGATAGTTGCATGATTTGCTCAATATACTAATAACCACTAAATTATACATGTTAATATGGTGAGTTTTATGGTATGTGTGTTTTATCTCAATAAAAGAAGTTAAAAAAGAGAACCAACCAATTGGGAAGAATTTGCAACCTTTAATTAATTAATTTAATTAATTAATTAATGAAAGACACAGAGAGAGAGAGAGAGCAGAGACACAGGCAGAGGGAGAAGCAGGCTCCATGCAGGGAGCCCAATGCGGGACTCAATCCTGGGACTCCAGGATCACACCCTGGGCTGAAGGCAGGCGCTAGTTGCTGAGCCATCCAGGGATCCCCATCAACCTCAAATTTAGAACTAAATTTCCCATTGTTGACATTAAAGTGGTCACTGAAAAATTCTATTCTTTATAGACATGACTTGTCCACTCATGTGAAAAGATATTTTCTTAAGATGATCTAAAGGGAGAACCTTTGTTTTTCTATTTTAACTTGCCTAAAAACTATTATACCAGCATATTAAATATCCTACTATACCAAAGTCTCAGTGGTCTTAATCTTCCAGAAAACCCTCTCATGGATTTGCTTCTAGTACTCATTCAGATGATGAGAAAGTGAGTCATGTAAGGAAAAACAATGTAGCTAGCTCTGAAATGACAAGAGCCTGTAGAGTTTCAGCACATGAAGAAGTACTGGCAAAAAAGGAGTTCAGTAAATAGTTCTCATTTGGCTAAATTCTTGAGGTAGAAAATCAAAATGATTCCTAAGCCATGAATATATTGGAAGGTTATGGTTTCCTGGGGGAGTTAAAATCACTCCTACTGTTAACAGGAATAGGGCTTGTGTCAATGACTTTCTGGATACTGAGTGGGAAACTTGGCATATGAAGTGGTTATATTTCCGAAATTTCCATATTTTCAGCTTCATTTTACAAAAGAAATATTACTATCCAATGCTTTTGGAACACAGCCACACCCTTTCCTTTAAGCAGGTTATGCTTGTTCTGTCTGAAGTACAAATTCAACACGGGCCTACTTGTAAACAGGGTTAGGTGGGGTACCTGGGTGGTTCAGTGGTTGAGCATCTGCCTTTAGCTCAGGTTATGATCCCAGGGTCCTAGGATTGAGTTCCTGCATGGAGCCTGCTTCTCTCTCTGTCTATGTCTCTGACTCTCTCTGTGTGTTTCTCATGAATAAATAAAATCTTTAAAAAAAATAAACGTGGTTAGATGATTCACAGGTTTATGTGTTCCAATCCACAGGTATCTTAGGATACCACGTGTAATATTTTGGAGCTTGTTTAAAAAAAAAAAACAGAATAAAGGCAAATTCCAAACAGATCCCAAATATATAAAGAAGACAAATGATTCTGTGGGCAATCTATGGGAAAATGCATAATGCCTCTGTGGGCTCTAAGTAAACATGATGCCCTGGAGTACAATGCTTACTGCAAGAACTGCAGTTACCAAGTTAGTAATTCTCTTTATGAAAGAGCCTCCTCTCCTAGGCTTCCTTTTGCATCATTGCACCTTTTTGACACTAATCGATCCATCCAGGAGCCTGGAGTCTAGGATAGAAGGAAAATACAGCTAAACCAGTTTGACTTTTAGTGTTCATGGTTTAGGTATTTTAACAATCTTTAAATCCACCTTTATTTTTGTTATTGTCATTGCTGTTTATAATCTTGCCATTGAGAGGCTGTTGTATAGATAATGTTCAGCTATCCTAAAATAACTAAACTCTACCTATCTCAATATCTGCATCAGTTGATGGCTTTTCCAAGCGACTGGTGAAAGGAACATGTTCCTATTCTAACTATTCTAATGTACTAAGAACCCCTGAGGATAACTATGAGATAAACTGGAGGGCTGACATCAGAACTGTCACCCTAATTGGTTGATTGGTAGTGGCTTTAAAAGTGGTTAATGGTGTATGGCCTTAAATACATAAACACCAAAATGCTAATTAGCAAGTAAAAGTGAACATTGCCCTCTTTTTTCTTAAACAACATAGTTATACCTCTGTTACTAGCCAACCTTTCCTAGCAAGTCAACTATTTCCTGCTTTTAATTTAGCTACATGGTCTATGTACCACTTGCAAACAGGATATCTCATACAGAGTTTCTATAAAGCCAGATAATTCACAATAATAACTCCCTTCAGAACTGAAATAAATCTGCTATGGGCATCCACACGAATCAAAGCCACCAAGTAATTCCAGTGGATATATGTGACCTAATTGCTATATGTTTACACATAAAACAAAATGTCACATTATAGTTGACTGTACATTCTTATATGCTGTGAACACTGATTTATTTCAGGTCTTATGTTTCATGCTTAGCCTACAAATTGTATTACCTAAGAGAAATTGCATTCTGGCATTTCAAATAAAACCCCTGTTATTCATTCATCTAATAAATTATAAACAAATCTGACCTGGAGTCAGAGCTATATTGGGCCCCCACAGATCTGTATATTGGAAAGAACACTAGAGAAGCAGTCAAGTGTTCTCAGCTCTGCCACTCTGGTCTTGGGGGAAATCTCTGTTCCTCTTTGGGCCTTGATATCCCCACATATACAAGCAGGGAGTTGGGCTGCATGAGTTTGAAGTCTTTCCTACCTCTGACAGGTCCATGATTTTTTGAGATTGCTAAAGAGAGGAAAGGGGAAATTATTTTGGAATGATTCTTTGTGCAAGTTGAGTTATTTGGTTTTTTTTTTTTTTTTTTTTTTTGATGGCAGTGTAAGGAAACCTGATCCTAATTTCAGCTTCAGCACAGTAAGGAATAATTGCTAATCAAATGTTAATAAAATGCTTACAGGCTTTAGGTCTGGAAAAGTCATTTTAAAAACTTAGAAAAACAATTGGGAATGTCAGCTGTTTTTTCACCTGCTCCTAGAGGAAATTCTTGGCTTTTAACCATGACATCCTCCTTCAACTCAACTATAATACATTTAAATCTACTGGCAACCTCTAGTGTTGAATTACATGTGAAGATATTCAACCCAGAGAATTATCTTTCCCTTGACCTGAATTCTGTCCATCCAAAGTTTCTAGCACTGCATTCAAGTTCCTGATTGGAAATGCCTGCTATCTGTACTGGAATGACGAGATGCCTTAATGAAATCATGAAACTTTATAATCAGATACTGAAGATTATTCCTCCTAAGAACAGTTTCTAAATTTGAGGGACTCCTCTCTCAGTCGTCAAAATGTGGGGCTAGCCTTGCAAGTAGGCAGAATAGTTGGCTGTTGACAAGCAGAGATCTAAGAGGTGCTGGGTGGCTCTGTGCCCCCAACTCTTACATCTTAAGCACTTTCAGGGCTTGCCATTCTGTATCTAGTAACACATTCCTTTGGGATAAACACTGATCACCCCTAGTATCTGCTTGAAATAAAATCTCTAGTGGAGAGGTAAGATAGTAAATCACCAAAGACTTTATAGTAATATTTCCTAAGGTATATTTCTTAATACACTTCCCCAGTTCCATAAAACTTTGGAAAAAGAGATCCATGGTCACATAAGTTGGGAAAACACATTATGTTACTCTCTTCTTGGACAGTCCTAATGTACATTAGCATATTAAAGGTTCTGAGAAGTCCTGCTGTAAACAAACTAATTTTGTTTAATCCACGGTTTCCTGACTTGAGCATATGGAATGCTTTTGAAAGAAGTATTAAAACTGTGGTAAAATACACATAGCATAAAAATTTACCATCTTAAAAAAATTTACCATCTTAACCATTTTTAAATGAATAGTTCAACAGTGTTATACATGTAAACACTGTTGTGCAACCAATCTCCAGAACATTTTCATCTTGCAGAACTGAACCTCTCCCCATTAAACAAATTCCCCATTCCTGCTCCCCTCAGCCCTGGCAACCACTCTACTTTCTCTTCTATGAATTTGGCTATTCTAGGTATCTCAAATTAAGTAGAATCATACAGTATTTGCCCTTTTGTGACTGGCTTATTTCAATTAGCAGAATGTCAGGAAGGTTTAGCCATGTTGTAGCAAGTGACAGGATTTCATTCTAGGCTGAATAATATTTCATTGCGTGTATAGACCACATTTTGTTTATCCACTCATCCACTGATGAACACGTGGGCTGCTTCCACCTTTTGGCTATTATAAATAAATGGGTGTACAAATGTCTCTTTGAGATTCTGCATTCAATGCTTTTGGATCTGTACCCAGAAATGGCATTGCTGTATCATATGTTCATTTTATTTTTTATTTTATTTTATTTTAATTTTTATTTATTTATGATAGTCACAGAGAGAGAGAGAGAGAGAGAGAGAGAGAGAGAGAGGCAGAGACACAGGCAGAGGGAGAAGCAGGCTCCATGCACCGGGAGCCCGACGTGGGATTCGATCCCGGGTCCCCAGGATCGCGCCCTGGGCCAAAGGCAGGCGCCAAACCGCTGCGCCACACAGGGATCCCTGTTCATTTTATTTTTAATTTTTTGAAAAACCACCACAGTGTTTTCCATAGTGGTTGCACCATTTTATATCCCTGCCAACAGTGCACAAGGATTCCAATTTCTCCATATTCATGCCAACATTTGTTATTTTCTGTGGATTTTTTAATAGTAGCCATGCAAATAGGTGTTATCTATTATGGTTTTGATTTTCATTTCCCTGATAATCAGTGATTTCAAGTATCTTTTCATATACTTGTTGGAGGAATTCTTTAAAAAAAATCACACCAGGGATGCCTGAGTGGTTCAGTGGTTGAGTGTCTGCCTTCAGCTCGGGGTGTGATCCCGGAGTCCTGGGATCGAATTCCACATCAGGCTCCCTGCAAGGAGCCTGCTTATCCTTCGGCCTATGTCTCTGCCTTTCTCTCTGTGTCTCTCGTGAATAAATAAATAAAATCTTTTTTAAAAATCACACCAATAATCTGATACTAATGATGTACTTACTATATGTTGGTTAATTGAATTCATATTAAAAAATTACACCAATGAAAAATTCTGAGGAACATACTGCCAGGGCAAATGAGTGATAATGATTGCTTTTTAGGATAGAGGAGTTTTAATTGGTTTCTTTAGAGAACAGTTAACACTGATTATTTTAAAAGCAATACAATATATAGTAAGCACATGTCCAATCAATGGTTATTTCTGGGTAGTAAGATTTGGACTGGATTAACCTATTTTTGTTTATCTGTTATTTCTAAATATCTACAATGAAGCTGTACTACATAATTTTAAAAGTTTAATATACTGATGCTAAACAGTTAGAGCTCCGGCACTGTGCTAGTTGCTTTGGCCACAGCACTTGGCTTCCCATGATCATTTCCTTCTCACAATTCTTATTGTTCTTGTGCTCAATTTAGCAGTTTCTTAGGTTCTGCCTTATATTATTTTCTAATTGTTCTCTATGTGTAACTATTTAACTGCTTTGTTACTTGTGAGCTCTTCAGGGAAAGGGACTGTGTTTTATATTTCTCTTGCATGCCCCAGTAATAATAACCATATTTTCCAACCCCAACCAAGGCATATAATCTAACAAAGGATGTGTGTGTGTGTGTGTGTGTGTGTGTGTGTGTGTGTATGTGTGTGTAGGCATGCTGTATCTGAGTATGTGAGGTAGTTTGGGAATCTTTGTATGGATATTACAATACTGAAAATTGGGTGCATTTGCATTGATTCATGAGTCTAAATAGACAAAATGTTTAAAAAACATGCCCTTGACTAACACAGAACTGTTACCCACCACCCTATACAATGAAACAGTCTTAAAACCTTGGGGGCCACTCAATATAATAAATTTAAAAATAATTTCTCCAGTAACAAATACATCAGTATTCTCATTTCTCCATTCAATATTGTGTTACAATATTTTGATCCTGCAAGTCAGCATTTTGTCAACTGAACATTGTTTGGTTGGTTCTATGTAAACTGATTTGCTCCTAAAATAATCTCCAATCAGACTATGCCATCTCATCTATTAGATTTCCTTCTCTCAACAGATGTTCTGAGTCCTCATTGTTTCTAGATTACAATCAGGCTGTCCATAATACAGAGACACAGACATCTGGGCTAAGGGTAAATGGGCAAAACCATTCAATCAGGTAATGGAGGAAATGCTTCCGGAAAGTTTGTCCAGCAGCCATTCCCACGTGTGATATCCTGAAGGTGCTGTGCTGGTCTGGGCTTTGCTGGAGTTCTGACACACAAAACCAAAGTGGACCTTGAAGTATGGCTGCCTGTTATAGTGGAAAGAGTAGAGGATTGGGAGCCAGATCTGGGGTCAAAACTCAGCTCTACCAGTTAACCAACTGATTACACTTGTACATGTCATTTCCCAATCGGGGTCTGCCCTATGAAAAGCAGATAATTAAAAGTAGTACCTCCTGGGCACCTGGGTGGCTCAGGGTTTGAGCATCTGCTTTTGGCTCAGGTTGTGATCCCGGGGTCCTGGGATCAAGTCCTGCATCAGGTTCCCCGCAGGGAGCCTGCTTCTCCCTCTGCCTATATCTCTGCCTTTCTCTGTGTGTCTCTCATGAATAAATAAAATCTTTAAAAAATAAATAAAAGTGGGATCCCTGGGTGGCGCAGCGATTTGGCGCCTGCCTTTGGCCCAGGGCGCGATCCTGGAGACCCGGGATCGAATCCCACATCGGGCTCCCGGTGCATGGAGCCTGCTTCTCCCTCTGACTATGTCTCTGCCTCTCTCTCTCTCTGTGACTATCATAAATAAATTAAAAAATAAATAAATAAAAGTAGTACCTCCTAGAGCCACTGTGAAGAGTCAATGAGATGATATACACACGATAGCACTTTGGAACATCCCAGGAAAAGCAATTTAAGGTAATTGACCTTTGCCCTGGAGCACAGAAACTCTAGTTCCACTAAGGTTATCCATGTTCTCAGAAATTCTGCTTAGGCCAGGGAATTACTATAGACTACCTCAGTCATTTATTTATTCAAATCAAAGCAAATAACACCCCCCACCCCCGCCATGAAACAACTGCAAAAAGAAACAAAAGCTAATTAACATGTAGAAGGGAGGAGTGTGAAAATCTCCTAGCATAGTCACATTCTTTCTACTTCTCTTTTACTATTTACACTATAAAATATCCATGTAAACTGATTTGAATAGGCACTTCACCAAAGAAGATATCCAAGTGGCTAAGAAGCACGTGAACAAATGCTCACCCTCGTGACTCACCAGAGATGGTGAGACGCCACTACATACCCACTAGAAAGTCTATACTCAAAGAATGACATCAAGTGTTGAATAGGATGCGGATAAACTAGGACCCTCACACATTACTAGTGGGAATATAAAAATGGTACAACCACTTTGGAAAACAGTAAGTTCTCAAAAAGCTCAACATACATATATCATGTGACTCAGCCATTATTCTCCTAGGTATCTATCCAAAAGAAATGAAAAATATGTCTACACAAGGACTTGCATGTGAAAATGCAGAGCAGCATTGTTCATAGTAGTCCAAATCTAGAAACAGTCCAAATATCCATCACCTGGTAAATAGATAAACAAAATGTGGTCATCCAGACACTGATATGCTACTTGGCAATAAAGAGTAATGAAGTCCTACTCCATGCCACAACATACATGAACCTCAACAACATTATGCTAAATGAAAGAAGACAGACACAAGAGACCATCTTGTATAGTTCCATTGGTATGAAATATTCAGAAGAGGAAAAATCTGTAGGGACAGGAAGTAGTTAAGTGGTTGCCTGGGGCTGGGGATGGGAAGTGGCTGCAAACAGGCATGGTGGAGCTTGTTAGGGTGATGAAAATGTTCCAAATTAGGTTGAGGTATTGATTGCACAATTGTATAAATTTACTAAAAACTCTTGGGATCGTAGGTATGTTTATAATGGGTGAATATTATGACTTGTAAATTATATCTCAATAAAATGGTTAAATATATCTTTGCGGAAAGGGAGAAATTATGTTAGTCAATGTGACAAGGGAGGAACTCAAGCTAGGATGAGCATGCCTGACCTTAAAGTGAAAACCCAAGAGGAAGCTAGTTATCTTAAAGTCAGCAATATTTTGCCCTACTCCTTCCTTAGCCTACCTAGTTTTCAGCCACCATATCGTGCCATTGGTCAGGAGACACATTAACTCCGTGAAGGTTCAAGGTGACACTTTTTAAAACTCAGTCACGACTCTTGTGCTATCTCTCCTTTCTATCTCCATGTCTCTCACTTTTCTCCACATTAGCTTTATTCTGCCTTGTCCCCTAGGAAATGTGTTTCAGCATATACTCCTTTCTTCTACAGTACGCATAAGCTCTTTTCTCTACCTCTCACCTAATTCCATGGTCATGGCTGCTGTAGCCAATATTTAAAAGCAATAAATTCATATCGGAACAGACAGAGCCCATCAGATGTGTAAACTACTTTGTAGAACTGGTCATTTCCAACTTGGAAATGGATGTAAACTACTACTGTTTATCCAATAACACAGGAGTGAACAGAAAATGTAAATGCTCCAGCGAGGCAGTACTTATTTGAACTATTCTGTGTGGCCTAGAGGCCTCTGGGACAGGGCCAAAGGCCCAAGAAGCCAAACAGAATCTTTGACACTGCAGTGACAACTTAGAGCATGTCTATTTTAGAAAGGTTTCTGTTTTCTTGAAGATTTTATTTATTTGAGAGAGAGAGAGCGAGAGAGCAAGAGAGAGCGCACAAATTGGGGGGAGAGGCAGAGGGAGAGAGAGAGAAGCAGAATCTCTGCTGAGTAGGCAGCTTGATGCAGGACTCGATCCCAGGTCTCTGGGATCATGACCCAAGCTACAGGCAGACATTTAACTGACTAAGCCACCTAGGCACCCAGGTTTCTATTTTTTTTTTAAACAGTTAAGTTTAAAGTTCTGGCCCTAACCTAGAGGTGTCAGAAAAGACTGGGCTTTCCAGAATCCCTCTACATTTTAGTAACTCAGTGTTTAAAATGTACCTAGGAGGTATGCCAGATCCATGCTTCTTCCATCAAACCATAACCAACACACTCATTGAGCTATGGTATGCTGCAAAGGGTAAAGAATTTGAAGTCAGAAGACCTGGATTCCCATCTCTTTTTTCCTCCACTCACTAGAAGTGAGACCTTAGATCTCCAAACATCACTAAAATCCTTAGTTCCCTATGCTGTAAAATTGGAATAATAGACTGGCCTCCCAGGGCTATGAGAATTAAATGTGTTTGTGTACATAAAGAGCTCTTCACAAACTGTGGAGACCCCCCAAAATGGAAGCTATCAACTTGCTGGAAAATCCCACAATTCCTTAGATGTTATTCTGAACCCACAGGGCACCCCTAAAATGACTTTCAAAAAAAACATTCTATTTTCATTTCCTATTGATAAGGGGTCTTGTTGAACTCTGGCCTATCTGGCCTTGCATCTGGTCACTGCCAACTCTGCCATCCGCATTAACAGTTATTCTGAACAGCATTTGGAACTGTTTCTTCCACTTCCACTTCCTGGCTCACAAAAGAAAAAAATGCTGTTGAGCCAACATTTCTATAGCACCACTCTTCCCAAAGGGTTTCCCCACGCATTCCCCGCTGGGCAAAACGCAAGTGCTATTTAATAGCACAGAGTGACACTATCCAACAGCCTGAGACAGGATGCGAGAGGCAAGACTGGACGCAGCTGAGAGGACGAGGGAAGCCAGTGTCAACAGATGTAATTACCAGATGTGAATTCGGGCCACAGAGGTCAGGGCAGACACCCCTTTAAGAAATACTATGGAATCTTCAATGCCCAAAAGTCATTCCAACCTTGGCATCACATCTTACTCAAGATGGACTTGCCTGAAGCTGTGACCGTTTGCTATTCCCTGTTTTGAGGAAGGAGAGGTGACTTGCATGCTCTCACTAACAGATCTCCCCTCACTATTCAGAAGGTAGGCTCTCCAGAAAATCCACTTCAGAATGAGAACTTGGCATGCTTTGGGGTGATTTGAAGGGACAATGGCTGGGTAACTACACTTAGGGTGGTGAGAGCACTGAATAATGTGTAGACTTGTCCAATCACCACGTTGTACACCTGAAACAAACATCACATTGTAGGTCAATGCCCCTCCAATAATGAAAGTTGTAAAAATAAATAAATAAAGGGGTCGTGGCTGGAGTGGATGTGGACAAAAGCCCCAATTTCACACTCCTTTTTCGTGTGGCTGCTTTTCTTCCCCCTTACCACGGTGAGAAGGGCAATTGTACTGCAGTCTCACACAAACTTGGAATGTGCCGATTGTCCTTATTTTGTTCTCACTTTGATACTTATTTCCTTTCCAATACAAGACAGGTACACTGGTCCTTGTGGTATAGGGGAATGGAAATGAACTGGGAAGAGGGCTTTAAAAGGCAGCAGATGCTTTAACCAACCAGATCCAAAAGGAGAATAAGGAAGTTCACTCTTTGTAAACCACACTGTCCCCAGGGCTTCTCCCCAGGGCTTTTCCACAAGGCCAGCCATGGGGGTTACATAATGGTGTCCAGTAAGGAACCCTATTGGGGGCAACATTAATTCACCCGAGGATTATCTTCCAAGCCTATGGAATTCTTAGAGGCAAAATAATAAAGATGTATAAGTGCTTGGCATTCAAAATGAGTCATTACTAAATTATTTTAATTAAATCTATTTTTAGTACAGTCGGAGGTATCAACTATCTATGTGTTCATACATGATGAAAAGGGGTTTTATCCCCCAGGGAGTCTATATGTGGGTCAAACTTCCTCTTCTCACACCCTTACAAAAACCAAGGGAGAACTTGGCCTGCCTGCTTATTCCATTTTGTACTCTGAGGTGTTATTTTCAAAATGCAAACAGGTCCTTTATTCATGATAAAGTAGGAGAAAAAAAGCCAATCACCTGGAATTTATGATCAGTTAATTTTCTCATTCTCCAACCTAAAAATGAATTGCTTGTTCCTTTGCCTGCCAACCTTTTCTCCTCTGTCCCCTTTCTTCCCAACCACTAGTGTTGATGAATAAAGTCTGTTTGTGGTTTGTGGCAGTGTTTGTCTAGGAAGGGTATGACATTTGAATGCAGAGGGGGGAGCATACCAAGGCTCCAGGTTGACCTCAAAAACAGTAAATCACCAATAATATATCATGTGCTTTCTGCATCTACTCTTTAGCTCATGCCCATGCATCTTGTATCATACAATACATAGGTGGTTCTGTTTTCCAGAACAGATATATTTATTTATTTTGATTGGTATCTTTTTAGTTTATTAGAGAGAGTGAGAATGTGAGCATGTAGAGTGGGGGAGGGGCAGAGGGAGAGGGGGAGGAGGAGGAGAGAGAGAGAGACTCTTAAGCAGGCTCCACAGCCAGTGCAGAGTCCACTGAGGGGCTCTTTTTTTTTAAAAGATTTTATTTAGGGGATCCCTGGGTGGCTCAATAGTTTAGCACCTGCCTTTGGCACAGGGCATGGTCCCGGAGTCCTGAGATCGAGTCCCATGTCGGGCTTTCTGCATGGAGTCTGCTTCTCCCTCTGCCTATATCTCTGCCTCTCTCTCTCTCTCTCTCTCTCTCTCTCTCTCTTTCTGTGTGTGTGTGTGTCTTTCATGAATAAGTAAGTAAAATCTCTAAAAAATAAAAGATTTTATTTATTTATTTATTCATGAGAGACACACAGAGAGAGGCAGAGACATAGGCAGAGAGAGAAGCAGGCTCCCCGAGAGGAGACTGATGTGGGATTAGATTCTGGATCCTGGGATCACACAGTGAGCTGAAGGCAGATGCTCAACTGCTGAGCCACCCAGGCATCCCTCGCTGCAGGGCTCTATCTCACAACCCTGAGATCATAACCTAACCTGAAATCAAGAGTTGGATGCTTAACCGACTGAGCCACCCAGGTGCCCTCTTCCAGTGTAGATGTAAATGAATGCCTTGCCTCGTAATTTAATTGTGGACCCCCAAAGAGCAGAGGCTGGGCTCTAACATTGTTCCCAAAAGACCTGGTTCCAAGGTCTTTTAATACTGATACTGTTCTGAAATTTTTTAAAAAATTATTTATTTATTTATTCATGAGAGACAGAGAAAGAGAGGCAGAGACACAGGCAGAGGGAGAAGCAGGGTTCCTGAGGGAAGCCTGATGTGGAACTCGATCCTGGGTCTCCAGGATTAGGCCCTGGGCTGAAGGCTAGACACTCAACTACTTAGTCACCTAGGTCTCCCTACTGTTCTGAATTTTTAACAAATTCTCTTGTCTAGACTTTTCTCTTGGGCTCCTAACTCAAATTCATAACCATCCATGGTATACCACCCTGACTCTCACAATTCTCTGCACACATCTTCACTAATCTTCTCCAAATCTACCCTGCAGTTCCACCCTTCACTCTCACTATGCTTTTCCCACACTGTTCTCTTAACCTTGAGCAATCTCTTCTATTAAAATTCTATTTATCCTCCAGAAATCGTCTCAAATGTCATTTCATTCACAAATTCTTCCCCAATCCCTTTGGCCAAATCTAATTGTTGTATCTGTGTGCCCACAACATTTGTTTGGACCTGTCTTAAAATCCCAATTACGGGCAGCCCAGGTGGCTCAGTGGTTTAGCGCCGCCTTCAGCCCTGGGCGTGACTCTGGAGACCCTGGATCGAGTCCCACAACGGGTTCCCTACTTGGGGCCTGCTTCTCCCTCTGCCTGTGTCTCTGCCTCTCTCTCTCTCTGTCTCTGTCTCTCATGAATAAATAAATAACATCTTAAAAAAAATCCCAATTACATTCTGCCCCGTATTGTAATTATTTGAAGCTATATCTTTCTCTCTATGAGTCCAAAGGCTTTTTGAGGGTAGAACTGTATTGGATTAACTTTGAGGCCTCTCCAGGTTCCCAGGGCCTAGCCAAGAGCCTGGTACTCAGTGGCTGAATAAACAATAAATGTATTTAGAATAGAAGCTCAAGTACTACACATTGATTTATTGAACTATCTGTGTGTCTTCTAGCTGTTAATCAAGGAGCCTGGCATAGACCATAAACCCAAAACAGAGCACAGAATATCTGTGTCTGGATAACTCCCCAAATTTTCAAATGTCAAGTTTTTGGAAATTTGTTTAAATTCTTTTGCTTGCACAGAACCTTTGTAGGCCTGCCAGTTAATAGAAAAAGAAAAACCAAATCATTGAGTTACCTCCAAGAGCTTCAGCCACAAAACATAGAAACTTCTTTTTGGTCAGAATGTTAGTACATAGATTACTTTTTGCTTTTCTCAACACCATCACACCCCAAAGAAACACTTCTTTTCCGAGAGCCTGCCTTTCGAGGGTCCCAATTACAGGAACTTCTGAAGTGCAGTCTGATGACGCCCACCCCACCCCAGCCTATCAGAAGCTGGGTTTGGGGTCTCCCTGCAAGATGCTTTTGACTTGTCTGCTGGATGCTCCAAATAAATGACCTAAAATCCTTTCTAGAAAAAAAAATGTGGGAAAATGCCCTGGCACATACTCCCGGGATAGTAATTAAACATGTTTGCCAATGTTTCCAGTGTCAGGCCCCATAAGTCAATGGGATGTGAGGTGTTGATTTGTGGTGGTTTTCTTTTTCTTTCTGAGTTCTAGACATCTTGGAATCTATACCATTGATATTCCAACATGCGAGCTATTCTCGTGACTAACATAGACAGAATTACCTGCCGCTACATTCCAGGTATGTTTATACATTTCCCTGTCTAACCTGCTTCCTGCCTCCAGCTGCCTCGGTTGTGAGGGACATGGGGATATTCCCCCCTCCCCTTGCCTGAATTTTTCTCTAACAACTGTGATGTCAAATGCAATTATTTGTGGAGGAATCTGCTGTGTGTATGGATGAAAGGGACACATGCAAATCCTCAACAAGAAAGGGAAATAACAGCTATGGGGAAATGTCCCGAAAGCATGCTGCTCAGGCCTGCTCTGGCCAACTCTGCCCAAGGCCCCCTGTGCAGATATTAACAAGCTGAACACAATATGACTTTAGGAATGCAAAAAAGAAAAAAAAAACTGTTTAACAGTTGAAAAATCTCCTCCTCAATCTGAGGTCAGCCCAGCTAATAAAAAAGCTTCAAAAACTTCTGAAAAACCATGAATAAGCCCCAGATGTTCCTGTTCTCAGCTGAACTTTCCAGCAAGTTATTTTATACCCTCTATTTTTCACAAGTAGAACTCTTGCAATCTCTGGTGCCTTCCTATCTCTTTCCAAAGAAAATTGCCTCCAGTCAAATTCCTTCTCCCATCCACAGTAAGTAATTGTCCATACTGTTATTCATCCCCTTTTCTGAAGAAGAATGAAACTGGCAAGACCCCTGGGTGCAAGGTTGGGGACCTTTTTTCTGTTGAGGGCCAGTGACCCACTACCAGGGGGAAAAAAACCCATGGGGGCCACACACAAATCAGAAGCCGCTTGATTTAGTCTGGTTTGTGTTTGTTTTTGTGGAAGAGATATACAATCTTCACATCACCTCCTTTCAATAAATAAATAAATACATAAATACAAACAGGGAAAGGGAAACTGCATTCAATAGAAATAATGAAAAACGCAAAATACTCCAGGTCTAGGTGACAATGAGTCTGGGGAATGAAATGGTTAAAACAAAGATGTTGGGGAGGAGGTGGGGGGGGCAGGCAGGGGAAAAAAGGTAAGCAACAGAAAGAGGTCAGGAGACAGTGAAAGAGGAAAGGAGGGGGGCACCTGGGTGGCTCAGTGGTTGAGTGCCTTTGGCTCAGGGCTTGATCCTGGGGACCTGGAATCGATTTCTGCATCGGGCTCCTCAAAGGAAGCCTGCTTCTCCCTCTGCCTGTGTCTCTGCCTCTCTGTCTCTCATGAATAAATAAATAAAATCTTTAAAAATAAATAAAATAGAAAGAAAGAAAGAAAGAAAGAAAGAAAGAAAGAAAGAAAAGAAAAGAAAAGAAAAGAAAAAAGAAAAGAAGAGAAAAGAAAAGAAAAGAAAAAGAAAAAAGAGGGATCCCTGGGTGGCGCAGCGGTTTAGCGCCTGCCTTTGGCCCAGGGCGCGATCCTGGAGACCCGGGATCAAATCCCACGTCGGGCTCCTGGTGCATGGGGCCTGCTTCTCCCTCTGCATATGTCTCTGCCTCTCTCTCTCTCTCTCTCTCTCTCTCTCTCTCTCTCTCTCTGTGTGTGACTATCATAAATAAATAAATTAAATAAATCTTTTAAAAAAAAAGAAAAGAAAAAAGAAAAGAAGGAAGGAGGAAGACAGAGGTGGAGAGAAAGGAGAAGGGGGTGATGATGGATGGAAGGTCTGGCACCCCCCTTTAGTAAGCTAGTTGTAACAGCACATCGTACCCCTGGTGCTCCCTTTACTGGGGGCATTGGAGGAAGTTGTCACTGCCCTTTGAAAACCTTATTAGCTTTCTAGCAGTTTAGGAAAAGTCCTTTCTGTGCTGAGAAACAGCTGGTCTGCTTTGATTTTCAAACTTCAAAGCCATTTTTTTGAAATAAAGGTTATTTTCTCCAGAACGTCTGAAGGTTTTACATGTGTGTAAAGGAATGACTGGAAGTCTCTGACGTTGCAAAGCTGTCAGATGGCCTTATCTTTGGTCTTTGAGAGATTAGGGCTGTCTTCTTTCATAGGGTCTGAATATTACATTCGGAATCGCCATTTATTGTGTTGATTTGAGGGTTTGCCTCCCTCACCCCAAATCAAACTCAGTTTGGGATCTCATGGGGTCCGGGTGGTGTAGACAATATAAAGTGGAGACTGTGTACGTATTGCTCAGTGAAGATAAGACAGACTGGAATTCGCAGCTCTTTAATGATTAGGCTCCTCCCATCAAAAGCGGGACTTCTAATGTTTACATCATCTAGCAACCCCCCAAGAGAGAAGTTAATTTTAAACTGTAGCAATGATTTTATTTTTATTTTATTTTTAAAGGTTTTATTTATTTATGACACACACACACACACACACAGATGTAGAGACACCGGCAGAGGGAGAAGCAGGCTCCGCACAGGGAACCCAATGTGGGACTCAATCCCGGGACTCCAGGATCACACCCTGAGCTGAAAGCAGACACTCAACCACTGAGCCACCCAGGCGTCCCTGCAGTGCTGATTTTAGAGCCACTGTACCTTATTCCCAGAGTATTTGGGATTGCATTCTGCTGATGGTCTATTAAAGAAGAGAAAATGGAAAAGGAAAACGTTCTGAGAAGGGGAAATAAAATAATGAAGGGTGGAGAACCAGGCAAAGCCATCTGATGGCAGACTAAAATCACTGGCCTCTTGAGTCAGAAAAGATGAAGGATAACGGGGAAAATCAGAGCGGTGCATGCAACTTCCGGCTGCGGTAACCACAAACTCATGTCCTAGAACAGTGGAATTAGGGGGGTACCCCCTTGAACTTGAAAGAGATGATTTTAGGTTGGATGAAGGGAGGCCCTACTTTGAATATCAAACACTAAACTTAAGGAATTCATTTCCCTCAGGGGTAGGGCAGGCAAAAGTAGAAATAGATGCCAAAATGTTTGGGCCAATTTGTGAATGACAGACTAATACTGGGTTATTCTGGGAAGCTTAGAAGCTTGGGGCCACTTCTAACTGTGCCCATGTGTCTTGGTGTGCCTGTTGGCAAGGGGTCCTGGGTGAGGTGGGCCACAAGGCCACATGCCTTTGGGACCATTTCTCTGAAGGTCTTTGGTGCTGCTGGCACAACTGCATTAATGGTCTCTGAGGCTGAAACATTGGGTCAGTGTGTGTAGGTCAGGGGGCCGCCAGGCCAGATGGTTCTCATGCTACCTCCTCTCTGGGCATGGGGTATTTCTGAGGTGGCCAGCAAAGGTGGAGATGGGGATGGTGAAAGAACTTTGACTTGGTCCAGGGTGGTTTCAGTCTTGCATTTGTCCTCATCAGATTCAAAATGTTTGTTTTAAATCAAAATAGATGCATTGCTTTTTCTGATTTAAAAATAATTTTTTAAGATTTATTTATTTGAGAGAGAATGTGTGTGTAAGTGTCAATGTGGTGAGGGGCAGAGAGAAAAATCTCAAGCCCCGCCGAGCGCAGAGCTTGGGGTATCAACGGGGCGGAGGGGCTGTCAATCTCACGACCCTGAGATCACAATCTGAGCCAAAATCAAGAGTTGTATGCTTAACCGACTGAGCCACCCGGGTATCCCTAAAAATAATATTTTAAAGCATGGGGGCAAAGTGCAGAGAGGTAAAAAAAATGGAAACTACCATAGTATTGCTAATATTTTGGTATATATTCTTACAGACTCTTTTCCCCATGCATATGTATATATGTGTGCCTGTTAATGGTAAAAATTGGATTGTACTTTAATACTGTCTCATAAGTTGCTTTTTCACTTAACAATATATGATGGATATCTTTCCCTGAACAATAGTATTTA
This sequence comes from Canis lupus familiaris, assembly GCF_011100685.1. Classification (NCBI taxonomy): domain Eukaryota; kingdom Metazoa; phylum Chordata; class Mammalia; order Carnivora; family Canidae; genus Canis; species Canis lupus. The sequence goes on from NC_049260.1 coordinate 105,330,689, forward strand.
AAAATATTTTTAGGGGCTCCTGGTTGGATCAGTCAGTAGAGCGTGACTCAATCTCAGGTCTGTGAGTTCGAGCCCCATGTTGGATGTAGAGATTACTTAAAAATAAAATCTTAAAAAATATTTTTAAATGGCTCTAGATTATTCCATTATATGGAAATGACATAGTTCACATAATACATTTACTGATGGATATATGGGTTACTTTTAATTCTTTGCAATGGCCAACAACACCACTGAAATATCCTTATATGTAGTTTCTTGGTGGATTGTCATACGCTTTCCTTAGAAGAAATTGCTAGAGGTAGACCTGCTAGCTCTAGGCTGCTGCAAGTGACCTCCTAGATAAAAAGACTTGTCTTAATGGTTCTTCCTCCCTCAATAGACAAGAATAAAGATCATGGAATTTATAGTAAGGTCAATCTTTTTGTTACAACCTGAGTGTCAGTTCCTTCATCTATAAAAGAGAATATTTGTGATAGCTAGCTCACAGGATGATAGTGAGAAATAAATGTGGCAATGTCAATAAAAGGGCCTCATAAACTCTAAAACACTTAAATGCAGAGATTCTTATTTTCTTTCACTATTTTTATATTCCCCAAATGAATGAGACCATATGTTTGTCCTTCTCTGATTGACTTAACTTCACTCAGCATAATACCCTCCAGTTCCATCCATGTCGAAGCAAATGGTGGGTATTCGTCATTTCTAATGGCTGAGTAATATTCCATTGTATACATAAACCACATCTTCTTTATCCATTCATCTTTCGATGGACACCGAGACTCCTTCCACAGTTTGGCTATTGTGGACATTGATGCTATAAACATTGGGGTGCAGGTGTTCTGGCATTTCACTGCATCTGTATCTTTGGGGTAAATCCCCAGCAGTGCAATTGCTGGGTTGTAGGGCAGATCTATTTTTAACTCTTTGAGGAACCTCCACACAGTTTTCCAGAGTGGCTGCACCAGTTCACATTTCCACCAACAGTGCAAGAGGGTTCCCCTTTCTCCACATCCTCTCCAACATTTGTTGTTTCCTGCCTTACTAATTTTCCCCATTCTCACTGGTGTGAGGTGGTATCTCATTGTGGTTTTGATTTGTATTTCCCTGATGGCAAGTGATGCAGAGCATTTTCCCATTTTCTCATGTGCCATGTCTATGTCTTCCTCTGTGAAATTTCTGTTCATGTCTTTTGTCTTACTCTCTTATTAACATCTTTATGTTAAGAGGCGGTTGCAGTGGGTTCAGTCTCCTAGATGTCCCCCAGATAGAGGGACCCCCCAAATCCCTGAGGGCTCACCATCATCCAGAATAACACTTCTGAGTCCCCAGACCAGAATCAACCACCTGCAGGGGCAGGGGGAGGGGTGGTCCTTCAACCTAGCAGATGTCACACTGCCACATACCTAGATGGCATTTGACTCTCCGATTTTTGTGCTATGTGGCATTCACCTGGTGATTGTTTGCCATTGTCTGCTGCACTGCGGAGGAAAGTTTATCGTGTTCTCTTCCTCGTTTGGCCCTCTATAAATACACCCAGTTTGCGTGGGCCTGAATTGAACGCTTTGGCAAGAAACCAACTTTCTCAGGAAGAAAGAGATCAGTTGCATTATAACACAACTTGCGAATTCCTTTCCAAACTTCTGGTGTTTTTGCTTTGAAAAAAAAAGTGCTGCTGTTCATCTTCACTAGCCAAAAGCATTTATAGATTATGGATTTTTTTTAATCTAGAAGGGAGCATGTAACAAGCATGGTGCCTTTTATTTGATGTTTCAAAACACCCTGTGGAGTACCGGCACTCAGCAAGTACTCGATAAATGCTGCTTGGCCTTGATCACTGTCTTTCTCCAGGTCATTTTTTTTTTTTACTACTTTCCATTAAAGACAGAATCGCTAAGGGCACAGGGGGAAAAAACCAACGTATAGGGGAAATTCCTAAATTCAGTGGAAGATGAGAGTGGGTGGATAGGAAGAAAGGAGGTGAAGAGTTGTGGGGAAGAGGTGCCTCTCCCTCAGAGGGTGGGAGGTAAGTAAGGCAGGGACTTAAAAGGTGGGGGCAGCAAGTATTTTTGTGGCAGAGACAGAAGTTACACAAATGGATCAACAGAAAGCAAAATATAAGCCCTGTCAGAGATAGAAACCATTAGAAGACATGAGAGGCCGAGGGCAGTCAATGTCTCATTGATTTTTCTAGTCTCCATTTCCAAAGGGGGAAATTGATAGTGAAGTCAGACAGGTCTGCACTAGCTTAGTGGCACAGGGGTGGCAAAGGATCTCAGGCAAATAATGTTACAAAGAATGAGCACTTGCTGACTGGCTACGGGAAATGGAGTTCAGAGCTAGAGAAGTGACAACTCAGAGTAAGTGGCATATAGTTGATCCAAAGGAATATGCTGGAGGTAGACCAGATGAGAGACCCATCTGCCCTTCCTCATAGAGACTGTTTTCTGGGGGGAAGCATGAGAAGTCTGTGTAAAACAGGGGATGTGGTGCTAAAGATTTTGGTTAATTTATTCACTTTTATAACCCACAAATCATAAAGTTTCCTAACATCTAGCTGCCTAAGACTGAGGCATGAGTCACTGTAGGACTTCAGGACCCAGGAAAACTGGAGTCTAGAAATAAAACAGGCACATGGATTACTGTTTTATCTCAGCTCTTCCAACTTCAACAAGCTGAGCTTTGAAAGACAAAATTGGTCTTCCATTCTCACTTAATACCTAATTTTACAGGACAGAATAGGCATAGTACGAAGAGAGCAGGCCATGGCCTGTGGTCTTCATCAATAATAATTCCACTAGAAGAGAGCCACAGCATAGCCACCAGCTGAAGGTCAGACAAGGGAGACAGAACAAGTAGAGAGAGGGGTGCCTAGGTGGCTCAGTGGTTGAGTGTCTGCTTCAGCTCAGGTCATGATCCCAGGGTCCTGGTATTGAGCCCTATATTAGGCTCCCTGCTCAGTGAGGAGTTTGCTTTTCCTCCACCCTCCCCCTGTTCATGCTGTCTCTCTCTTTCTACCAAGTAAATCATTTTTTTAAAAAAAGAATAGGTAAAAAAAAAAAAAACAAGTAAAGAGGTCATGGATTTTGAGGAGCCCCTGCCACATAATGGAATAAGGACTCATGAAGAAGACATGTCCCATTCCACCATGTTTCTCAAGAAAGTGAAGGAAGACAGGATATCTTAATGTTCTTACCACAAAAAAGAAATGGTGGTTATGTGATATGACTGAGGCGTTAGCTAATGCTAGGATGGTATTGTATCACAATGCTTAAGTGTATCAAATCAAACGTTGTACAGCTTAAGCTTTCATAATGTTATATACCAATTGTATCAATAAGCCTGGAAAAAATAAATAAGATAGTTTTTTAAGTCAAGGCAGAAGTATTCTGGTTAACTCTTGGCAGACTTGAAATATTCTGTATATACTCTGAAGATACAATCCCAATGTAATATTTTATAATTGTTTTAGTGGTGAAAAGAAACCCCCTCCCCCATTCTCTGGCTTTTGCTCTATACACACACATACGTTTTCTCCCCAGTACACATCCATGCCACAGGCAAAATACATTTATGTTTTCACAACATGCCTTAGAATCTCAGCACATTACTACATCAACCCTCAGTCCAAAATCTCATTAAGTCTCATTAACTCAAAAGTCCCAAACCTCATCTAAATCAAGGGCTGGTGAGATGCTGAGGATCCATTCTGGATCAAAATTTCCCTTCACCTGTGTACTCTGAAACCAGGAAACGAGTAATCTGCCTCCCAAATACAATGGTGGCACAGGCGTAGGATTGCAGTTAGAGGGAGAATGTCTCCCTAAACTGGAGGAAGGCAGCCAAGTCACAAATTGGAACAGAATCCTTCCCAGATTCATGAAACAGTTATTGGTTGTCTGCTATGTGCCAGGCACTGTTCTAGAAGAAGAGACGGTGATGAGTGGGGCAGACAAGACGCTACCCTTGCGGAAACGCTGTAAACAAGCTTCTACGCTGTCTGAACAAGACACCTCAGCTGCCTTCTTAGCACCTACTCTGACTAGCGAGGGCCTAGGAGTGGTGCAGGGGGAGAAAAAGCAGTGCTGGGTGCCAGGCAGCCAGTCTTGGTAAAAGGTCAGGCAGGCCTGCTCGTTGTCAGCATATGCTTGAGTAACATTAACAAGCAGGGTCCTATATAGAAAGTATAGAAAGTTCTTGGAGACCATTCTAGGGAAACAGCACTGACTCGAAGTAGCTGCCAGAATTAGAAAAAAACACAGGAGTTGATAACAAATGGGAAAACGTGTTTTAAGAAGGTTGGAGAAGGCGAACAGTCACTGCTTCCCTTGGGTTCCCCCACTCCTCTTTGTGAGGCTGTCACGAAACACAGTCATCTCTCCAGCACATCTAAGCACCCACAGTGGCAGCTGAAGAAAAACACTATAATCTCTCTCAATCTTTCTCACAGTTTTGGTAATTTTTGAGGCTTCAGTGAGCGGATGGATGGCACTCAACATTCAACAGCCAAGGAGCCACTTTTAATTGGAATCCTGACTAAAAAAAGTGTGTAACAAATTGATTAAAAAGTAATAGTTAACACATTCATCAGGGGATCTAAATACTTCATTGTGAGAACTTCTGCCAAAGGTTCAATGAGGGACAAATCTCTGGAGGTACTAGAATTTTCTTTTAATTTTCTACTGTGGGGCCTGGATATGGTATTGGTCTGCTTTGCAACTCCATGCTACCTTCTCATCTGAGACCCAAACCCCTGCAAGCAAGGGGTTTGCTTCCTGTGTCCTGGTTAATGACCCAAAGATGGTTGGCCTGACTTTAGGGATAGAGCACTTCACAGCCTCTAATCTGTTCCACCAGGCACTAGAAAGGTAGGTCAATGAATTTTCATAACAAGCCTAACTTCTCTGCTCCACAAACCCTACAAGCTGAAATGGACTCCTTGCCTCCAATTTCTCATCTCCAAACCTCCCTCCATGTTCCTGGCAGAGTTAATACCACAAAACACCAATCTGCCCAGGCCCCTCTCTTGCTCCAATCCCTTCACTGGCTCTCCACCACTAACAGAGTAAAGTTCAGACTCTTCTGGACTAAGACTACTCACTGATACACTTTCATGTCTTTGTACCACTTCTCATTCCACATTCCTCTGCCAGCAAGATCCTTTCTTCCCACCGCTCTCTGTCAAAATTCTCCTCGTCTTTCAAAGCCTGGCTTAAAGGCTATCTATTTTTGAAGTCTTGTCTAATTCCCATGGTAGGAATTAATCCTTCCCTTCTCAGGGCTACCATAGTCCTTGGTTTCAATTTCTCTCATGACACTTATGCTAGGCCTTGGTTTATAGTTATGTAGGTATGTTTTCATCCTCCTCCTTGAAAGCAAGTATTGGATTTAAGTCACCTCGATCATTGTCCACAGCCCTTGCCCCTAGTGCTCGGCACACAGAGTTGTTCAATATTGAACAAATGAATGCAAATGGTAATGTACATGTATAAGTGATGATAAGCATGTATGGGGAGATTCTCTAGGTCTTTATCAATAGAACCCACCAAACTGGACACTATATACAACATGGACATCCAATAACTGCTAAATAAATAGTGAGGAGATTTTAGATATAGTACATAAATTATATATCATATATATGTGTATTGTATTTTATTTTGTTTCTTGTCTGATGAATATCAATTTGAAAAGGAATCATAGACTTAGTCATGGTTTAGGGGTGGCTGGCTGGCTCAGTTGGAGAAGGGTACAACTCTTGATCTCGAGGTCATGAGTTTGAGCCCCACATTGGGTGTAGAAAAGACTTAAATAAATAAAGCTTAAAAAAAGTAGTAGTCATGACTTACATGACTTCCAGGAACAACAGACAAGAACAAAAGCCATTCAGCCAAGTAGAGGCTCAGAGATGAGCTCCATCTCTGCTTTTTATAATGAAACTGGCAGCTTTAATAATTTGTACCATGGGTTATCAGATTGTATTTATTTATTTATTTTAAAGATTTTATTCATTCATTCATGAGAGACAGAGAGAGAGAGGCAGAGACACTGGCAGAGAGAGAAGCAGGTTCACCACAGGAGCCTGATATGGGACTCCATCCTGGACCCCGGGATCAGGCCCAGAGCCAAAGGCAGATGCCCAACTGCCAAGCCACCCAGGCATCCCTCAGATGGCATTTATTGATCAACCAATTGGCTACATAATAGCTCAAGGAAAGGTACTCCCTAAAAAAGAAATCAGCAATATGGAAATTGCTCCCCACAGGGATACTCTCATCCTCTATTTGGGTCTGGCAAACAAGAGGCTACAGTGCCACTGCGTTCTGATTGGAGATCCTTCAAACTGCCTTCAAGAATCCATATGCAGCTATAACGGACTGCCTCTAGCTTGGCTTCATCTTTTGTATTAGCTCATTAATGAGTCTGGATTCCTTCCCCATTTTCCATGGTATCCCAGGCAGGGACAAAGGCTCAGGCAGCAGGGGGCAACTTTCCTTTTGCCCAGACAATAAGTGGTTGCTGGTCTCAGCCTGTGGCTAACAAATTCCAAAGTTCTTTGATGGTAGAGCCCATGGACTGGGTCTTATCTGCCTTAGGCTCTGCAGCGGCAAAACAGAGCTTTGGGAATTGGGGCCTAGGCAGTGTTCCTGGCATCTGTGATATCACCCCAACAGCTGAAAGTGATGGTGCCTCAAGAAAGCTCAGTAGTCCCAAGCCCTGTGAATTCTTTCTGCTCTGTCGGCATGTGAAATACACACACATTCACGAACATATTATATGCCGCTCAAAATCATTCTAAATACCTCCTGTGAGACATCTGCCAATAAGGATATCATGTCAGCCGGGTTTTAAATATAGGAACCTCTCACCATCTTCAACCAGAGAGCAAAATGCAAAAGGAATGCAGATTAACTTGCCCTGACTTTATAGCTCTGAAGTATCTTCACTTGATACCATCCTTCCATGAAAGGTCCCAGTGGGGCTGAAGATAAAATGGGACTTCTGGATCATGTGGTAAGATCTCTGAGCTGTACTCTAAGGGCAGACTGCCTATTTATAGGTCCTCCACTTTAGGGCAGAGTTCAAACATGGGAAAATCTGAAGAACTTGATTTAAACACACATTCCTTCTCATATATATATATATATTTAAAAAATTTATCATCTTCATTTTCCATTCAGTTACTTTGAGCCAAACTAAACTTTAAATAGTTCAAAAATCTGTCGAAGGTTGGCTAGATACATTTTTCCAAGAATCTTTAGGATTTAGATTATTATATTTAGAACTTTAAATCATTTAAGTAACAATCTAAACTAGAAAAGTTGTAGTATTTCCATTCCAGAAACTGATAAACTGAGGCACAGAGAATCACACAAAAACTCACTCCCTTTATGGACTATCCTTTATGGTAAGTCTTCATACTATCATAATACAAAGAAAAAGAGTAGCTACGACGTATTGAGTGCTACTATCTCTAACTCTTGTACCCCGACCCTTCAAGATAGATCACAGTATACCCATTTCACAGATTAGGAATGTTGAGTACCAGGAAGTTAAATAATTTGGCCTAAATCTAGGCAACCACAAAGTAACATACTTGAGATGTGAATGGAGATCTATCTTTGGTTCTAAGGTCTTTGTATTTTCCCCAAACTAGATGACACAGTGCCATGGCTCCCAAGTTTTTCACCATGACTCTAAATCACACACCAATAAGATTTAACTAAAGCAGGTAGTACTGGTTTAACAAAAACTCAGGTGGAGCAGTGGACACTATAATCCCAAAACAGTCTTTGAATCTTTAAGCAGAATAGAGACTATTTTACCAGCCACTCACTTTCATGCCCCTCCATCACCTGCCCCAACACACACGTACATATATGTCCCCCTTCGCCCCACCAATAATGGCCACAACGCCAAAAGAGCTGCTAAGTGATCACTATATTTGAGAGATATATTCTGTGGGCCAGTGAAGGTTTCATTGCTCCTTATTGCTATTTCCACCATAATTAAAAACACAGATGTCTACTAAGCTGGGTTTCCCCCATTGTGCTTATGTGGTCACGTTTCTGAATCTATATGTAATACTTTGTTTGCATTTATCCTCATTACATTTCACTTTGCTAGCTTTCTCTGCCATTCCAGCCCACTGAGATATTTCTGGATCCTGATTGTGCTATCTGTGTATTAGCTAACCCCACGTAGCTTCATGCCATTACTAGATATTAAAATTATCTCTTCTCTGTCTTCAGTTAAGTCACTGGTAAAACTTTAGGCAATATGTGCCAAGTACAAAGCCAACAACTAAAATCCTCTTTCCAAGCTGACAGTGCTATGTTAAGAAAATATTCTTCAGAAATGATGGCTAATTAGCTATACATTTACCGAACTATATGATTACTTAGCCAACATTACTTGTCAGCTGTTTAAAAAGGATCCTAGGAATCTCGGTCAAACACCTTGCTGAAACGTGGGTATGCCATGTCTGTGTCATTCCCTGATCTAGTAAAATTAGACACATGTACACACACAGAAGGGGAAATGGCTTGATTTGTTTTGAGTGAACCCGCAGTGGCTCCTAGGAATCATCACAGTGGCTTCTAAAAGCTCATGCTCGCCAAGAATCTAGTCTAGAATTTTGCTAAGATGTGATACCAGGCTCCCTAATTTGTGGTTTTCACAATTCAATATCCACCCTCCCTTTTTTTAAGAGAATGAGAGAAAGAGGGAGAGAGCGAGCAAGTACAGAGGAGGGGCAGAGGGAACGGGAGACAGAAAAAATCTTAAGCAGGTTCTATGGCATGGAGCCTGACGCAGGGCTCGATCTCATGATCCTGAGCTGAAATCAAGAGTCAGACCCTTAACAGACTGAGCCACCCAGATGCTCCTCTCCCTCTTGTTAAAGGTAAGGTTAAAAAATCAGGTCTCTCTCCAGTCTTTTGGCTCCTCTTCTGTTTATTGTGATGACTCAAAATTTGCTAACAGTGATACCATGATAATAACCAGAAGACTCCTCAGTGCCCTGGGATATAAATGATGTGAACTTGGGCCTCATTATGTAGGACACACTACAATAGTAATTCTCTTAGCTTTTTTTGGTCTTGTCAACTGCTTGCCCATAATACAAAATACAGAAAAGATTTTACTGTGAAAAGTGATGTCCTAGCAGAATATGGACTATGAAGGAAATAATACCCAGATCAACTAATTAAACAAGTAAGATTATACTTTAACCCTATTAGGAAACTATCTGATAAGTTCCAGTGCATATTAATAATAATGCAATTTTTATTTGACATTAATTAGAAATCTCCACTTAAAAGTTGCTATGCAAAATCACTGTAGTTGCCATCTAAGATAAGCATACAGTTAGGGATACAGATTTGACCGTCCCCCCCTTATTATGATTTTACATTTTACTAAGCACTGGCCCTGAGCCCACAAAGAATATGGAACATTCCAGGTTATGTGTCAAATACATTTACAGCACAGGATCAAGTCTCAAATAACCACAGCCACACACAGGACTGAGGCCAAACGTTTGGTGGAACCAATTAACAAAGGACTGCCATCCAGGGGCAAAAGTCTCTGATGTGTATAGACAAGCTAGTCTTATTCCCATTGGATTTTGTCAGAATCCTAATGGCATGGGCAAGGAAAACTGAGATGTGTTGGTCTTCACCAAGTCATTCACACTCTCCCCTGTGGTCCCCATTTTAACCCGCAGTTTGTTTTAGGAGGTGGCTAACGGGGACTGTGACTGCCTTGCTTGTTGTAGATACTTAGTAGATCTGTTGCATGAATACTCAATGAAAAAATGGTTCATATGGGATTAAATCTAAATGTCAGCTTCAAGGGCACCCCTGAGATTTTTATTGTGTTAGCAGTAGGAACCCTTTGTTTAAGGGAAATCTTACTCAGAAGACGGATATGTAAAGCAGATTTTAAAAATGGATCTGCTCTGGTTAAAATAGGAATGGGGGACTCAGAACAACCCCCACAGCACGTCTCCCACATCTCTACTCCCTGTGGAACACATCTGAATACACTGCCTGAGCTAACTGGCACAGAAGCCCACTGACTAATCTAATGCTAATTTAGCCATTCTGGAAGGAGGGAGGAGGCACTAAGATAAACTATTACAGGGTGCCCAGGAAGGTGGAGGAGCTGAGATCCAGAGCACGAGAGGGAAAGGATGACTGGCCTTGAACGTGGTCGGAGCCCGAGGCAGACTCGGGGGTGTGGGTGGGTAGGTGAGTGGGTATAAGGCCACGAGCAACAGGTCCTGCTGACTCAGACTGCTCTAGGTTCAGTGATCCAAACAGACACCCCCACCCCAAACAGTGGGGGTGTCTGTTGTCACAGTGTCTGTTGTCTGGTGTCACGGAATGTCACCCCCCTCCATGACATTCAGTCAACAACTGCTCCATGGCTTCAGGGAGGTAATGGCCCCAAGGTATACCAAAACACTGGTTAATATCCATAGCCAGAGATAAATAATTAGCAAGTTCATGTCTCATGCTGTTCTGCTTTTGGTTCCAAAGATGAACTGCTTAAGTATGGGCTTCTGCCATGATCAGGAGTACTGTAGAGGAACATGTGCCTGTACGTTTGCCAGCACGTTTGGCGTGACACGGGAGACTTTGGAAGCAGAGTGATGGCACTGCAAAATACTAATGTGTTCATTTCCCAGTCTCAGTTTTGCCATTTTTCTGGCAGTATGACTCTGGACACGTCATGTCTCTCTCCTGGCTTTAATTTCTTCAGCTGTAAAATCAGAGCATTGGACCCTAGGACCTACAGGCCCCTGCTAACTACAATCCTCCACTTATGTAACCCTGCCCTTTAACATAAAAACTGGTTTCATAGCAAATATGAGGAGTGCCTTAAACTGAATCTAAATCAGAAATGAGCAGGAAATGTTGAGTCCTTTGAATAAATTGATCAACAAAACATTGTATATATTCAGTGTCTATACATGATACTATGTTAGGTGTCATAGGAAATGGAATTATAAGCATGATCTCAGAATTAAGAAGCTGACAGTCCAGGGGCAAGATACATATTCATAAATCTATCTAGGTAAAAAGTTACCTCTGAATTTCTCCAATAGTATTTGAACCTACATTTACTGATACATTGCATATAGTGAAGGTTTATCTGGTAGAGAGCAACCATTTGTAACTATTTATTTTTAAAAATATGTTGCAGTGATGCCTGGGTGGCTCAGTCTGTTAAGGGTCTGCCTTCGGCTCAGGTCATGATCTCAGGGTTCTGGGTTCGAGCCAACAAAACAACAGGCTCCCTACTCAGCAGGGAGTCGGCTTCTCCTTCTCCCTCTGCCCCTCCCCCTGCTCATGCTCATGCTCTGTCTCTGTCTCTCTCTAATAAATAAACAAATCTTTAAAAAAAATGTGCTGCATTTGACCAGTAGGTAAATGTGCATAGAATATTAGACCTAATGGATTTCGAGGATATTTTGGAAATATATCTCTAACTTTGTAAATCTGGTCACCTTTATAGTTTGATAGAATTTTCTTGTCATATGTAGGGCTCATCTTTCCATAGCTGATATGTCCAATGCTTCTTTTTTTAAAAAAATGTATGTATTTATTTAAGAGAGAGAGAGACAGCAAGCAGGAGTGGGGGGAGGGACAGAGGGACAGGCAGACTCCCTGGTGAGCACAGAGCCTGCCTGGGGGTTTGATCCCAGGACCCCAAAATCATGACCTGAGCTGAAGTCAGATGCTTAACTGACTGAGCCACCCTGGTGCCTCCTATTTTTAGAGAATTTTATTTACTTATTTGAGAGAGAGGGAGTGAGAACAGGGAGGATGGAGAGAGAGGCACAAGCAGACTCCATGCTAAGTGTGGAACCGGACATGAGGCTTGATCCCGGGACCTTGAGATCATGACCTGGGCTGAAACCCAGAGTCAGACACTCAACCAACGAAGCCACCCAGGCACCCCTGTCACGTCCAACACTTCTAACTACAACACTCATAAGAATACAATACTGCAGTGAAAAAAGATACTGTATTTCCTTTCATTACTAAGTCGAGATTACCACAACACTGCTACCAATAACATTTTGGCCCGCCACTCCTGACTCATCTTCCGTTTTTGAGTAATTTCATTTCATATGCAAGGACTAAAATACATGACCTAATTTAAGTACCTTTAATCCTGTATATTCTAAATATAGCAAATAGTTCATTTTCAAGAAATTTAATATGAAATACTGGGGAATTCTTGGTGCAGTGTTATTAAACTGTACATAGTAATTAAGATATCAAAAACACATGCTCCCCAAAGCCACTAGACATTGTAATCATTTTTCAGGCTATTAAGCAAAATGACAGAAGATTTTTTTTAAATGACAGAAGATTTTTTAATGATAAATGTGTTTTGGAATGCATAGGCTAATTCCCTTTTACTTCATGAAATAATGTTTAGCTCCACAGAGTCTAGGTCTGGTATTTAAAGACCAACTCACATTGTCCTTTTGTAACTCAGAAGTCATTCTTTGGCTCTTGTTAACATGCCATTGTAGATACTCTGTCTTTCACACACACACACACACACACACACACACACACACATACACACATTCCAGTTCCAGATGGAAACGGCCATTCCTAAAGTTCTGCCACACTATTTGTATGTGAGGAAGTGTGACAGACACTGGGACATAATTCCATTTGGAAGGGCCTTTTATTTAAATTTGCCTCTCAAAAGGTCTCTCCTTTTATTTTGAAATTTTAGATCAATGTTGGCTTTTCTAGCAACCATCAGAAGAGGTTTTATTGTGGGAAGACTCTGAAAAAAGTTCTTCAGAGTGTTTTCTATCATGCCTGAGATTCACTTCCAGATTTTGCTTTTAAACCACATGCTAAGGAATGTCCTGGGAACTTCTCTGACACTTAACAACTTTACTAATTAACTTATTAAAAATTTTAACTTTTTATTTCAAAAGCCAGTGTCTTTTCATGATACCGGAGTCATCTGTCAGGCATCTTACAAATACTTTCAGGTGTTTATGGAAGGGGATGGAAATGGAGATACCCCACTGGCTGCTTTACATTTTGAATTTTTCTTTGACCATCTGTCATCATTTTATGAACTTGAGAGAGCTAATAGAAAGTTTGTCCACTGTTTATGACTCAAAGCCATATCACAAAGTGTTTCAGTGTCTACACTGTATGGCATGGTGGCTGGTTTTCTAAGAATTTTCTAATTGATGTTTAGTAAACAATGCACTTATTCTTTCTTTGCTGATGATTTCAGAACTTCAACCATAGAAATGACTATATTAGGGACTTGGAAGTTGTCAGACAAATTAAGCAGTTTTTGCTCCTTGTACTTCTGCATATCTTTTATATCTAGATCTTGCTAACCAGAGCAAGGTGGGCCGTGGCTGTAAAGAAGTGGAAGGAAAGATGCAGTCTGAGATCAGTGACCCTGGATCCTAGGTCCAGGCCCACCACTCACCATCTGTAGGTCACTTGGCCTTCTGGTGTCCTCAGTTTTTTCATCTGGTAAACAGAAGTAATAGATGGCTGCTTCTTAGAACCATGGTGAATATCAGCTTATCTAATGTACACGAAAGACCTCCACAAAGAGAATTGAGCTATGCAATTATTTGGCAGAATTAATATCATTCACATGGAGTCACGTGGCTAACACGATCTGAAGCCAGGTCACCTAACTGGCCTCGGAGGAGGGAAAGTTTAAGAGTGATAAATGTAAAAGTGTTTTTATCATTTAATGTTTTCATAGCCTACTGGGAACAAGGCAGGAGGACAGAAGATTTGGGGGTGGGGTGGGGAAGGGCAAGTTGAAGTTCCATCTGCACAGGCTGGAAGACTGGTGGGAAGGGAACAAACTCTGAAAAGATGAGAGGCTACAAAGTAGAAAGAGGTGACCTGGGAACAGGGTGTTTTAAAAAGAGTGGCAGAGCAGAGAATAAAGTCACAAGACTTGTTCACAAGAGGGTGCTGGGTTAAAGGCTGACCTTGAGCCACAAATCACGGAATCACACAGCTGGAAGGAATCTTAAGAGGCCACCTAGTCCACTCCCCCACCATTCAGCAGGACATTTCAACCACCCTGAACAGATGAGACTTTATCCGACTCTGAGTGAAAAGCCCTGACACCGAATGGGCAGGTATTGACTGCTCGGGCTTTCAGCTGTTTACAACAGGCAAGAAAAACATTCTTGGAATCTCATTTGAACCGGAACTGAAATTGGGGAAAAATCATAAGCCTCGAGACTTTCCTGGGGAAGGATAACAGACAGCAGTTTAGGGATCGCCAAATCTGCACTAACAACACAGCTAGCTAGTCTTGAAGATAGAGAAAATGTCACTAGTGGAGCTGGGTTAGAGGGCAAATGGCCCAGAGTATCATCTGGGTAAGAATGGATTGTCATCATTCTTGGTATCTGGGGGGTCTTCTCTCCATGCAGGAGCCTCAGAGCAGAACACTTAACAAAAACAAAACAAAACAAAAAACATGGGTTTTTTTTTTTAAAGCAATATGGCCTAGCAAATTTCAGAACTGATGCTGAGGGCTTAGGGGAATTCAGTTGCTCTGTGAACACCCGACAATAAATCCTCACACAAATTAGAAACTGAAAAGGAAGTAAAAAGGTCCTCATTTCCAATCGTGGGAATGTTACACATGAACTCTGGCTTGGAAGGAGGAGGGGAGGCTGTTCCACACCTGCAGGCCTTCCCAGGAAAGGGGCCCCGGGCCTGACCCTGAACCCATACCCTCAAGGTTACACCACGGGACCGGCAATATGGAAATAATGTTACTTTAGTCCCTTGGTGAGGATATCGTTTCCAGTGCGATCCACGACAACCTGGAAGGAGGCAGCTGAGAAGTTCCACAGAAGAAAGTGAAGAGTTATTTTGGGAAGTGCTCATAAACGGCTCCAGCTTTGGTCCATTGGGACGGACACACGTGGCCATACACGCAGAGACAGAGAGAAGCCAGTAGCTCTGCATTTACAGATGTGTATGTTGGAGCATCCTACTGCAGCTTAGTAGCTACAGCCCCAAGCAAGGGGCCCAGGAAAGTGGCATTACACTCCTGGATGCGCCACTCACTCACACGCGAGCTTGGGCAAGTTAACTTGATTCTCTCCACTGCCAACCCCCATCCTCCCACCTCCCCCCACCACCTCTCTCCAATCCCTAAAACTTTAGGTCAATTTAGTCAGGCATTCAGTGAATCCAGATGTTTGGCAGCATACAGGAAACAACATCTGGATGATTGATTGAATTTTTCAAGTGAACTCACTGGATGTTTTGGCAACATGCCCACTCAGCATTCAATGGCTTTCTGCCTCAGTTTCCCTGGTTATAAAAAAAGGGACAGCCATTTTTTTTTATCCCTTACCCTGCAGGGGTCAGTAAGGGCTAAATAACGTCCAAAGGTAATGATGAGTTCTTAAAAAGAATGATTCTGCGACAGTGCTATATCTCACACCGTTTTCCGGTTGAATATTTTTCCAATATAACCAGTGAGACTTTTAGAACATGAAATCGATTTGAAATATGGTTAAGTGCTATACAAATATGACACATCATCATCTTCTTCTTCACCATCATTATCATCACTGTAACATTCTTCTTTGACTTTCTTAAAATGTCTCACTTTCCGATTGAATCACAGCCAAAGTAAGAATTTTATTGAAGGTCTGAGGAAAAAAAATGTGTTTTGGCCATGTAAAGCAAGACAGATGAGAAAAAGAAGTCAATGTGGGTGTTTCGAGCCCAAGCAATTTTAACAGCTCTACGTAAACAGGTAAAACTGGTCTATCAATGAGAATTAATTGGTTGCTCAATGGTATTTGTAAGGGAACCAAAAATGTTCACATACACATTTCACGGCAGAGGTGGGAGAAAGAAATTGTAATGGTCCCTTTTTCAACTCTCATAATATATACCTCCCTACCTATGAAGCAGTTTCAGCTTTTGCGAGTGGAAGTCAGAGGAAGGAAACAATATGGGAGAGCAAAGAAGAGACACATCAAAGGGATCTACAACCACACAAGATTGGGGGAGCAGATTCGACAGACTGGCAGAAAGTACTGGAATAATGCTCCCTTTCAAATTCAAGTTCTGCCTACTGAGGGAATCCTGAATTATAATCATCTTAACTGCCATTTATTGTCTGTTGGGCATACACAATTATATATATTGGTGTATGTATGTATATAAAAATACAGAATAACTAAAGTACGTTGTATATGTAATTATATGTAAGCTTTCTATAATGGGGGCCTAGATAAAATTTCTAGTTCTCACAGGAACTTTGTAAGAGGGATTTTGATATGTCTCTATAGTACAGACAAGAAAACTAAAGGTCAGATCCAATGACTTGCTTAAAGTTATATACCTAGTGAAAGCTGCAGCAGAATTCAGATCCATCTGGATCCAAAGCCCATGTTCTTCCCACTGTCCCACATGGTCTCCCATGTTATTAATATCAAACACTCAACATTCTTGCTAAAAGGCTGTATTTTTAGTGACCACTGGATCACCTAGAAGCCCACATCTGATACAGCATTCCTTTTCCCCAGTGGGGGTCCATCCAAAGGCCTTTGACTTCTCTTTAGGACTGCTACTCCCTTGCTTTGTGTTTACCTACTCATTGTTTTTGGCAGCTCTTAGCACTTGCCCCCTCTGCCATCCTTCTTCCCATCACCTGGCCCACCTGAGGCCTACACAACCCAGCCAAAACTGATGAGCAGCAACTTTTCTCTGGCTCTTCATCACAGGCTGCCTTCTATCTTAAAGTACATTCTATGCTTGTGCTTCCCCTCCAAGGAAGCTATGAAGACAGAGGGTTAGACTTCTTGTGGCTCCCAAAGTCCCTGGCCCCTGGCTGAGCACACAGTAGGTGTTCTTTCAGATCCATTGATCAAAGAGATCTTTTGACACTCCTCTTCTTTTAGGATGGGGCATGTGGATGGAGCTTGAGGGTTTGACCTCACTAGTGTGTGTGTGTGTGGGGGGGGGGGGAGGCAGGGAGGAGAGGGAGGGTGTGGTGTCTAACCAGTTGAGCAGAGCCCCCACCCCATAGATTTGGTTAGAGATAATTTAGAAATCATTCAGAGGACAACAGGCTGCTTTTGTCCACAGGTGAAGCATATCATGCCCTCAGTTCAGTCATTAAGTGGTTTACATCATGTTCTGAACCCTTCAGAGATGCATTTTGAAGTAATCATACTATATCTACCCAGGGTTTGTAGAGCCTCATGAGGTTGGGAGTTCACGGAAAGAAGGACCTTTGAGGCAAATACCACCATTATCACGTGCTCGGCAGCACTAACAACTATTTATTAAGTGCTCCTTGATTGCAGAGCACTTTATTAGGCACTGGAGGAGTCACACCCAAGTGCGTTGTAAATATTTTCACAAAGCCATTTGCAGTGAAATACACCACTATCAGAAAGCTCTTCCAAACATTTTCTAAGAACCACAAAAATGTCACTGCTAACCTTCCTATTAAAAAATAAAACCATGCCAATGTCTTCATCCAGAAACCTCTGCCCTTGCATAAGGATTTTAGTTGCGTTAAGTTCTTTCTAAGCTACAAATAGAAGTCAGTGTTGCCAGGGCCCTCCCACCCATGGATCATGGAGCAGGAACACTGTCACTGTGGTATACAGTGGCACTTTTGGTGGCATTTTTTTTATTGTGGCCACAAAGCAATCACAAGCAGATGGTACAACTAACTTCTATTTGTGTCTTAGTTACTAAACTTCTCATGAGAGGAAAAACTCTGTGTACAGGTCAAGGGAATCTGTGGGTGTCTTTGTGCATGGCAGTGAGTCAGAAGTTGGCAAGGGTGCAGTGAAGTTGGTCTTCTAGTATCTTCTTGGTGGCAGTGAAAGCTGATACATGTCCCCATTGGAAAGCAATTTGGAAGCATGCATTAAAACACTCATATCCTTTAACCTGCTAATACCAATATCTTAAGAAAGTGATCTAAGATCAGGCAAAGGCATCATGCATGAAGAGGTAGCTTTATTTATGATAGTAAAAAAAATCTGAAACAATCTGAGTGTCCAGCAAAAGCAAGCTGATTAATTATGATGAATGCTTAAAGAAATCTTAGCCATAAAAATGATTAATATGAAGATTTGTGACAATATGAAAAAGTGTTTCCAATATAGTGTTAATTTTAAGAGTTATAAATCACTTGTGTAATTCCAATTATGTAACAAGTCTGTGTGAATGTGGTTTTTTGGACAAATATTAGAAAAGAACAGCTAAAAATGAAAACAGCTAGAGTAGTGGGATTGTGAGAAATATTTTCCCCTCTATTTTCCAAGCTTTAATATTACAATATTATTTTTATAATTTAAAAGTTGGGCGAAGGGGTGCCTGGTTGCCTCAGTCAGAAAAGTGTGCAACTCTTGATCTCAGAGTCATGGGTTTAAGCCTCATGTTGGTTGTAGAGATTACTAAAAAAACAAAACAAAAAAACACAACAAAACAAAAACAACAAAATAAAAATGAGGTGGAAAACAAGGGTCAGAAGTCCTTTTTAACAAAGAGAATATTTTTTTAAATATTTATTTATTTATTTTAGACACACACACACACACACACACACATACAGCATGAGTGTGGGGAGGGACAGAGAGAGGGAGGATAGAGAAACTCTCCAGCAGACTCCTGCCAAGAATGGAGCCTGACTCAGGACTTGATCGCACAACCCTGAGATCATGACCTGAGCAGAAATCACGAGTCAGACACTTACCTAACTGAGCCTCCCAGGCGCCCCAATAGACAAAATCTTTGAAGAAAATGAAGAATGGCTGCCTCTCCATGAGCCTGAGACCACAACTAGAACAGTAGACATTGTCCTTCCCTCATTTTTCCCCCATTTCCATTTTTATTTGATATACCACTTACCTGGTTAATGTGCTTCAGTTTGTCAATAATCTGACTGACCACTGGCTCAGGGCCCTTCATTTTCAGCTCATGGAGGTTGAACTGATTTTTCATGCCATTCCTCGCTGCCTTCTGGCTGTATCTGGAAAGGGGAAGGTAAGGAAAATGTTTGTCACAGGAGGGTCCCAAGCAAAACAAAAGCTGACTGACTGTACTTGGCACCAATGGTCAAGCAGACCCCAAGCTCTCTTCAGCCTTTAAAACTACAGGATGGTCCAATGGTGTGAAACTAAACTACTCTAGATAGAGTCTATTTGCAATCGAGAACATTCAACATCTTTTTTTTTTTTTCCCCAAAGAGTTGGGGATACAACAATGACCAAGAGAGACAAAGTCTCCTCCCTTGCTGTGTTCTGGATGGATCTAGTGTGGCATCTAGAAGAGTAAGAGCTGATGGCAACTCAGAGTGATGAGAGCTACATTAAGGGAGGTCCGGGGTCTTAGGGGTCTATGCAAAAGGGAACTTAACTCTGAGTGTGCTTTCTACTCACTGGAAAAAAGAAAGATGCTTGCATGTTCTTGACCTCTTCCTTCTCCTCCACTTCCTCCTCCCACCATTTCCTGTAGGCCTTAGAGTTGGGTTTCTTTTCAGGAGGCATTCCAAGCCATGTGAAATATAAACTTGCCCTCACCTTATGCACTTTTCTCCCCATCCCCCCACCCCCGTTAAAATAGGATAGTCGGGTTAAGGGCAAATTCATATTTCTTTTATTTGCATTTTTAATTACAAAAATAATAATGGTCATTGTAAACAATTTAAACAGTACAGAAATAAAGCATAAAGTAAAAGTTCTCCCATCATTCTATCCTTTCAAGAGAGAAGCATGGCTGACAGTTTGATATATATTCTTCCAGGGGTTTCTGCACACTTGTACTAACACATAATTTTAACCCAAATTGGAAGCATACTATTCATGCTGATTTGCAATGTTTTATCACTTAATGTATAGCTTAGACATATTTCCACATTGGAAGATAAATAACTGTCTTGTCCTTATTCTTCTGTATGGCTGGCTATATCATAATTTATTTAGCGAATCCTTGATGAACAATTGAATTATTCCTAATAATTAGTTAATATAAACAATGCTACAAGGAACATTCTTGTATACCAATCTTTGCACATTTGCATGAATAGCTAATAAGGATCATTTCTCAGAATTTAATCACTTATTTTTTTTAAAGATTTTATTTATTCATGAGAGACACACACATAGAGAGAGAGAGACACAGAGTCAGAGACATAGGCAGAGGGAGAAGCAGGCCCCCCGCAGGGAGCCTGATGTGGGACTCTATCCCAGATCCCGGGATCACACTCTGAGCCAAAGGCAGATGCTCAACCGCTGAGCCATCCAGGCATCCCCATATTTCTTTTTTTTTAAAAAAAGATTTTATTTATTTATGCATTTGAGACAGAGAGAGAGCAGGGGGCGGAGGGATGGGGGAACAGCAGAGGGAGAGGGAGAAGGAGAAGCAGACTCCCTGCCGAGCAGGGAGCCTGCCACAGGGCTCAATCCCAGGGCCTCGAGATCATGACCTGAGCCAAAATCAAGAGTCAGATGCTCAACTGACTGAGCCACCTGGGCACCCCTCACTTCATATTTCTAATCCCAAATTATGACATGCAATAAATAATTAATACTACCATATTTTTGCATAGCACCATACAAAGCAGTTTCTTATCATTCAGCCTACTTGAGCTTCTCAATTACATTGTGATGGATACAGCAGACATTTTTATTATTTATAACTGAAAATTCCACAACTTCAGAAGATACTGCTCTGGTTTTGTTAGGCATTCCCTTCCATGATATAATGTATCTGCCAATATTAAGGACATGCTTTGAAAAAGATATGTGGTAGCAGAGGAGATCAGGAAATCTAGTTCTGACTTTCACAATTAAAAGTCATCCTATAAAGGAAAATGTTTTTTAAATAATCCCTACACTCAACATGGGGCTCGAACTCATGACCCCAAGATCAAGAGTCAGGTGCTCCACCGACTGAGCCAGGCAGGCACCCCACGAAAAGGAAAATATTTTGTAGTAAAGTTGAAGAGAACATTTGATTGCATTTCTTCTGAAATGATAGCCTAACATATTCAGCTTATTTAACTTTGAAGATGAGAGAATACACAGATCACCAAGCATCAAAAACCAATTGCCTTTGGGGCTATATTAAAGAAATGCAAAGCAGTATTCTTTATTTATATATCTTGTGCCAATCAGCTTACTAGCCTTCTCTTTTATGTTCATATAATGCTGTTTAAACACCATCTCCCTCCTGATGATACCAGCAACTTCATCATGTCTTTCTTTGCACCTACTGATGCCTGAAGCAGAGACCCTATTCACAGATAAAGAGGTAAGGCTTATTATAAATCTTCTGAAATGAACTTCAGGAATGTGTCCCCAGAGACATTTCCATGGGCTTATTCATATTGAAGCTCGCTGGTCACTTCTATGCCTGCTCCTACAAAACAAACATCTTCCTGAAGTTTATGATCCTCATTGGAATAGTGTAAAGACATCTGCCAACATAGCGATTTTGCCCTATACTCCGTCTTCCAAATCACCTATAAGTATTAAATCAAATTAGTCCCACAGCTGATCCCTTGTGGCCCTTCTATATTTTTTTTTTTTTTGCCATTTGGAAAAGTGTCCCTTTCGCTCTATTTTTTTGCTTCTTATCTCCAAGCCACGGATCAGGAGCCAGGACAAAACACTGCTCTCCAATCCCATGGTGACTCAATTTTTTAAAAACAGCTTTGGGTCGAAAAGCTTGCCAAACTTTTTGAAAGTTGAAATAGCATCCACTGTTCCACTCTATACATGTGCTATTTAAATCCTCAAAGGACTTTAGTAAATTAAGCATGGTTTCTGGTTACAGAAGTGTTAGGAAGAGCTGGCCTGTGGCTTCGACCTAAAACTTGCCTTTATTTTATGTATTCCACAAAGCAATAACCAAAAGTACTGATCCAACTGATTCCCATGGCTGCTAAAATTTCATGGCACTGTTTTAAAACTCAGTGTTCTTGTACTCTCCCTTTAGGTGTCTCAATACCTTCCCCATGCCCCTGATCTTTTCTGTTTCCCACCTCTCTACTCTGTTCTCCTTAGCCAGACAGAATACAGAATGGGCCCTTAAAAGCCACAAGTGCTAAATGGAATATTATGCAGACGTTAAAAGGATGAAGTCAATCTATATGCATTGACATGAAGCCAAATCCAAGATACACAGTTGCAGATACAAGTAGTGCTTAAGAACATACAGTGTGATTCCATTTGGGGTAAAAATGGGTCTGCATATGCACAACTCTCCTGTACTTTATATATGTTCAGACAGACACAGAAAATTTTTAAGAAATGGTAATAGCTCACTCTGGTGAGCAAGAAGAGATGTTGGGGAACTCTATCTTTAAGATTTTTAAAAAATATATATTTATTTATTTATTCATGAGAGACACAGAAAGAGAGAGAGGCAGAGACCCAAGCAGAGGGAGAAGAAGGCTCCACGCAGGGAGCCTGACGTGGAACTAGATCCCGGGTCTCCAGGATCATGCCCTGAACTGAAGGCAGTGCTAAACCACTGAGCCACCTGGGCTTCCCTAAGATTTTATTTATTTATTCATGAGAGGCACAGAGAGAGAGGTTGAGAAGTAGGCTCCTGACGTTGGGGAAACTCTTAATTTTATGTTCTCCCATATCTTGTAAATTTTTAAAAGATTTTATTAATTTATTTGGGGGGGGAGAGAGAGAGAGAGAAAGCATGAATGGGGGGAGGGACAGAGGAAAGAGAGAGGCAGACTTCTTGCTGAGCCAGGAGCCTGACATGGGGCTTGATTCCAGGACCCTGAGATCATGACCTGAGCCGAAGATAGATGCTTAACCGAGCCCCCCAGGTGCCCCAATTTTTAAATCTTTATAATAATTTAATATTTAATGAGTGAAGTTTTATAGAGTAGTTAATTTTCTTAAAGGCAAAAGAGAAAACCAAAGGAAAAAAAAGACAAATTAAAAGCAGGGCTAACTCCTATACATATGTCAGGGCCGATGGGAAATCCTTCTTGGTAAGAGTTATGGTGGCCATCACTAACAGCCTAGCTTAATGGTGTTTTATGACAGAATGCAATAGACATAATCACCCTGGGTCACCTTCACACCTCAGATGCTTATTATCAGGTCACAAACTCTGCTTCATGAGGTTAAACACAGCCTATATGTTTCATACTCTTCAGTAAGGTGACTCCAACTTGCTCATTTCAAAGAACATATCAGGGGATCCCTGGGTGGCTCAGCGGTTTGGCGGTTTGGCGCTGCCTTTGGCCTAGGGCATGACCTTGGAGACCCGAGATCGAGTCCCACATCAGGCTCCCTGCATGGAGCCTACTTCTCCCTCTGCCTGTGTCTCTCCCTCTCTCTCTCTCTCTGTGTGTCTCTCATGAACAAATAAATAAAATATTTTTTTAAAAAAGAGCATATCAGTGAGGCTGTGATTATGAATGCACATTTTTATGAGCAGCTTCTCTCAAAAGGAGGTAAGTAGGTTATTCAAGGTCTTCCTCGCCTTCCCTGTAGGTTGCCTAGAGCCCTTTCCTGAAAGCAACCGAGGGCCTCCTCGAACCACCCTGATGCATCCTGACCTGTGGCCCTTGTGTATAATGGTGTTGTGGGGAGTGGCCACAAGTTGCTTGTGCTCCTCTTATGTACATTTCATTCGCCAGCCCATAAAATCTGTAAGATCTTTGAAGGCAGAGGCTTGGTTAGTTCTCTTTTGTACTACCCAGTACTTACAATAACAAGAGCTGTCAGTATTGAGTGTTTCTCTGTACCAGATACCGTTTAAAGCACTAAGGAGGGGATCCCTGGGTGGCGCAGCGGTTTGGCGCCTGCCTTTGGCCCAGGGCGCGATCCTGGAGACCCGGGATCGAATCCCACATCGGGCTCCGGTGCATGGAGCCTGCTTCTCCCTCTGCCTGTGTCTCTGCCTCTCTCTCTCTCTCTGTGACTATCATGAATAAATAAATAAAATCTTTAAAAAAAAAAATAAAGCACTAAGGAAAAAAACAAAAACAAAAACCACCATACAGCATCTCATTGACTCCTCCGAACCTCCCAATGAGATAGGCACTATTATTATCAGCCACTTTTTTAACAGATGAGGAAATAAGCACAGAGAATTCAAGTCACTTGCCCAAAATCACACAGCTAGTTGATAGCAAAGCTGGGGTTAGAAATCTTGTGAGTCTATTTCTAGCTACCTGTGTTCTTTTTTTTTAAGATTTTATTTTTGTCGGGGATCCCTGGGTGGCGCAGCGGTTTAGCGCCTGCCTTTGGCCCAGGGCGCGATCCTGGAGACCCGGGATCGAATCCCACGTCGGGCTCCTGGTGCATGGAGCCTGCTTCTCCCTCTGCCTATGTCTGCCTCTCTCTCTCTCTGTGACTATCATAAATAAATAAAAATTAAAAAAAAAAAGATTTTATTTTTGTCATCTCTACACACCACCTGGGGCTCAAACTCACAACCCAGAGATCAAGAGTCACATGTTCCATCCACTGAACCAGTGAGGTGCCCCTAGCTGCCTCTGTTCTGAACTGCTACGCTGCTATTGCTTCCTTAAGAAATCGTCCATGCCGTCTAGGTATTTGCCAGTTCCTCACCACACTGCTCCACTATGTGAGGTGACTCATAAGGTCCCTGTAGTGGTCACCAAACTCAGCACAGCACACCCAATGGCAGTTCTCACCTACTCAGCAGATTCCTGGGCTTGCCCTCTGAAACCTCCAGGTGAGAGTCCTGTGTGTGGAGTTTCTTCTCCCAAACACAGATCCAACAGTACTGCTATTAGGTGAAATATTTGCATTCTTGGGAGATATGGTACTAGGGTCAGAGGAATCAATAATCCACCGCGACCACAACCACCACGCCATTAGACAAGCACCAAAGGCGATTTGAAATCTCTAAGGACAATAGGAGAGAGAATGAACACAGGAGAATGTTGTGTCTAATGCCTTTCTGCCTTGTCACCTTGGCTATAGCAATGTGGCAGATGTGATGTGCCCCCCAGGGAATTTTATGTAACATGCATGCTCTGGGCTTCAAGCCCAGAGGGACTCGGTTAGGGGTGTCTCTGTAGCTTTTGCATTAATTAATTCAGCTCTCTCTATGCCACTGACATGTATGGTGCATGAGAGGCTCTGAATGAGGACAAGCCATCACAGCACGACCCTCATCCACAGACTGGCCAGAGCATCAGGAACGTGGACACTGCTGGCCATGGAGGATATTAATGATGAGTTATCTACTTAGCGACAGTCACCTCTAATTAGATTAATTGTCCTCTCTCAGGAATTCTGCTTCTTTCCTAAAGCTTTGACATGGTTCTGGCAATAAACACTGGCCAGTGGAGGAGAGAAAATGAATAGAGAGAAATTCCTATCTCTGGAATCTCAAGTTTTCTTAACTGGACATGTGATGTGTGACCTAAGAAGCGGCATCTTTAAGTATTATGTGCAGTGTCTTTGCCTTTGCCCATCCACTTTGGTGTCTGCTTAGCACAAAAATGAATGCCATAATGCCAAGAAACCCCTATTTGTGAAGTGAAAAGGGGGACATGCTTCTGTTCAGGCAGATTGGTCAAGGATGGGGGAGGAGGGGGGTACCGGTGCAAAAGCCATAAAGAGAAAAGGAACCTAATTAAAACAGGACATCTGGGCATGCTTGTCTTGGGACAGTTGAAGCAAAGAGAGCACTTGTAGAAGAGGAATAGAGTCAAACAAGCGTAAAATGGGCAATCTTTTCTTCCCATTTCTGTGCTGGCCAACGCAGTAATGGTGTAGTGGAAAGAAATCAATGAATTCAAATGTAGAAATTGCTGGAAACGGAAGCACCCTTAAGAGATCATCTTGTCCAATCCACTCGGTAGGAGAAGAAACTGAGACCCAGAGAGGGGCTTATCTAACAGCACGAGTTGGAGCTGTTAGTATCACAATCCCCCCCTTTTAGAAGAAATTCCATTCTTTAAAAGGTCCCTTAAATGCACACTGCTGATTTCAAACATTGCTAGCATGGATACAAGGTAGGGGGCTGCTAGAGAGTTCACTTTCCTTCTTCCGTTGGGCATTAGAATGATGGCAAGTGTTTGAGAGTAAGTCTTAGAAGGGCTAACGCCCCCCTCACCCCCAAATATGTGATTTTACAAAAGTTTAATTTGCTGCCAGGTTATACGGAGAGCTGCAAGTCAGTTAGTTACAGAGCTCACATTCTCAGAGCGCCATCTTATGGAAATGCTGCAGTATTGCATGGAGCCCCTGATTTATCAGCTAGTTTCTTTGAAAAGTGCTCCAGCCACAGTAATCACTGTGGAAAAAATGGGATAATTGAAAGAGTATAAATAGCTTTAAAAACAAACTAGAACACAGGGTAGAAAAACCGTCTTGTTAAGAGGCCTAGAAAAAATGTTCTTCTTTCTATCCAAGAGGCAGTTTCAATGTTCATAAATGAACAGAAAAATAAAGCAAAGGTGAAAATAGTTGAGTCTGGTAAATGCATTTAATAAAGATAGCAAAAATTTGCTTATTTATTTATACGCATGTTTAAAGGAAAATGTTTTCCGTATTTTGTCAGCACAACAGTACCACCTGAAAGCAAATTTCAACCAGGAGAGTGCCAGAAACATATATCCCACCATACTCCAAGAAGCCCCTCTGTTCCCAAACAACGGCCTTTCAGAAGCTAATTACCAATACATTTCAACAGACAGGAAGTAAAAGCTAGAGAAAAAACTAGAGAGATGGAAATCCATTTCTATCTCATTTAGTGGGCATTAGCTATACAACGGAATATTTGTATTAGAATCTGTTTTTTTACCTAGTTTCAGAGCGCCCTGTGAGGTGGGGGGGGATAAAAGATCGGTCTTGGAATATACTCAAGAAGTCATTTAAACCTAAAGAAGCCAAGAATATTTTCCAGATGGCTAGGAAAGCGTGAGAAGTTGAAAATCACCCGCCACAGGGAGAAGAGTCTGGCTGTGGGGAGCAGCCCCCCACAGAGAAGGGAATGTAGAGAGCAAAGGCGGATGGATGCTGGCATCCCCTGAACGTTTGTCTAAGGAAGCAAACTCTGCAGAGGAACCTGGAGGTAAGGAGAGAGAAAAGTCAATAAGGAAGCCAAAGTGAGATCAACGGCCAGGCAGAGCCCAGGGTGTGGGAAGGCTTGGTGAGAAGTGCCTTCTGGGCTTTGCGCCCGACCACTGGCAGTTTGGATGCCAGGCCAGGGCGGGAGGTACTGGCTAAGGGTTCTCCTGTTGGGGTGGGGGTGTCCTTGAGGTAGGACATATCAAGAAGGAGAGGACTTTGACCCAGATTCACTCTTACAAAACCAGAATGAAATATGTAATTCAGAAGCCCAGGAACCGGAGGTGGGGCTGGAACAGAACACCATGTACAGTAGAGATTTATTATTCAATCACCCCAAACTCATTTATCAACTCCTTCTGGACCAGAGAACTAGCCCAGAAAACCAGATGTTTTCTTGTCCCGTGGGAGTCAAGCCAAAAGGAAATGATCTTTACCTGTTTTTCAGTTAGTCGTTTTTTTTTAGGTTAGATTTTAACTCATGGGAATGAATATCAGAGTTGGAAAAAACCCTCGAATCATTTAGTCCCATGCCCTTCTTTTACAGATGGGCAGACTGGGGCCCAGAAGAGGCCAAGCATCACTGCTGGTGTGACCTACACGGAACCTGGAACTCTTCCCCAAACAGAAGAGCCAAGGGAGGAGTTGGAGGACAGATCACATACATCAATAACACATGCCCACATTGCAGCAAAGCAAGTGAAGTTCAGAATAGTGATCAGTAAGTAGTTTTAGGAGATGAAATTCAGCTTAGTGTACGCAATTTCCCAAGACAACAAATACATGACACCCTTTAGAAGAGCGGAGCCATGCCGTGGAAAAAGGCACCAGCCTTGTAGTCAAGACACAGGTTCACAAGCTGGTTTCCACCATGTACTGTGTGCCTTTTGACAAATAATGAAACCCCACTGGGCTTGAGTTTCCTCATCTGTAAAATGGGGATGATACCCCGTGCCTTGTTTTGAGCATAGACAGCCTGAATGCTGGTAACTTGGGATAACATAGGCCATGTGCTTTTAAAACAGTGCCCAGCACCTCGAGCTGTCAGCAGCTATTATCACGTAAGAGCACAGATGTGCAGTTGGGTGTGTCATAAATGTAATTCAGAACGGATTTCTGGAGGGACGATGAAGACACTTGTAATGAGTAGTCAGAGGAAGCTTCAAATCCACTCACCCCCATGCTGAAGAGACCTGGCAGAATAGCACCCAAATCTCCCCTTCATATTGTGATTCAGCATGACAGGTGTGCAGCTAAGTGTGTGGCCCTGGCTAAAGGGAGCCCTTGGGCAGAGATGTCCTCTCATGAAGCTACTAGGGGACAGGGCCTCTGGGGGGAGGGTGGAGGAGACAGACAGACAGGATTTCAAATGGTTCAAAATGAATTGTCATCTGCTGATGACATTTCCCGAGGCTCAGGGAGGTGAGCAACTTGGGATGTCAAAAGCTTGATCCACTCACCTGTCTCCAACCCCCCTCCACCCCCTCCATTTCACATCCCTCCTCTCTGTGATCCCAAATTGTCTGCTCTACTTGGCTGAGGTGTCACAAGTCATAAATTAGATGGCTCCTAAAAACACCCACATGCTTTTCCAGATCGCTCTCTCTCTCTTGAGAACACTGCTTCGTCTGTCTCAGGTCCCCACAGGGCCCATGATAAACATCCACTCTTCAGTGCAGCGCTTGGCAAAATGAAGACTAGGACCCTCAAAGTCAAGCTACATTCACCCTTCACTAGCTGGTTTGAGGCCAGGCATGTCTGAGTTAGGGGAAAAGGTAAACTTCTCTTCTTTCCTCGTGTGGTGCCACGAGCAAATGTAGTAACAGAGGAAAGCCTCCTCGGGTGGCTTTGGATGCCCCACTGAACTTTATTCAATGACCCACCAAAGATTCTGATGGGGGACACACTGTGTTCACATGAGTAGGTACTACCGATACACCTGACAGGAAAGCTCGCCATTCCTGTCTCTGTCACACTGTCAGGTCCTCTTGTCTGAGCCATACTTGTGTGTACGGGCCTCAAAGCCTTCCATGTACAGGATCAGACCTACCAGGTTTCTGAGCCAGTGGTGACACAGGCAGGAAGGGGATCACTTCATTGACTGGCCCATCATTAGTCTTGCTCCTCAAAACCACTCTTTCTTGTTTGGGGAGCAAACCTCAGATGTTCCATCATGACTTCCTCTTGTCAGCTAGGTTTCCCTGGGCTGTGCAACCCCAACTCTGTCCTGCTTTCCTTGTTTGTGTTCATCTCTGAGTCTGTCTTCTGCTTCACCCTGTGCCTGGTATATAGTAGGCAGTCAATAAATGTCTGTTGAACTGAACTGAGACTGAATGCCTCACCCAAAGCTCAGCTTGTATGATGGAGACTCTAACCTACTCTGCCCAGCTCTTGTCAGCTGCTTCCCCTCAGGGGCCTCCCCCAACCCCCAAATCTGCAGCCACTGCCTGAGAATCTTGCCTTACACTGGACTTGTCTGAACCTGGCCAGGAAAACCGGCCACTGTGTCCCACCCCCTAGATGGCACCATTTGGAAACCAGTGCCTACCTGGAGAAAGGCAGGGTTCCTTCCCTATGCCCCAGAGAATATCATTATTCAGGTGGTGGGTCACTTCCCACCTGGGCCAGCCAGACAGGTGAGTTCCCATAGCCCAAGTGCCACTTCTTCTGGCCTCTGTCCCACCCCCAATGACCAGTCAGTGGATGCCCACAACAGGCCCATCCATCACACACACCTGCTAGCAATATCAATTCTCCTAAGAGTATAAACTTTAGCCCACC